>NC_133123.1:7487500-8901666 GCF_033568475.1 Henckelia pumila
TGTGAATTTGCATTACTATGCCTATTTGGGGTGATTCTATACTGCCCTCTGGGGTAGTGCCCGGAGGGCAATCCAACAGCTCGGGGCTTGACACATCATCATGATGTGATGTGTAAATGGCCCGGGGCCATCGAATCCGACAGATCGGGCATTGCCCATTTGCCAGCTAAGAATCCCCCGCTTATTTGCCAACTCGTACGAGCGATTGACTATAACAAATTTCCATTATTAGTACTTTCTTATTCCAAAATATATTCGTTTTTTTCGTTTAATATTTGTATTGTTTTACTAATATATTTTTATTAACTATATATTAAAAAATGTGAATCGATTTTTTAAATAAATTAAATATAAATAAAATAATAAGTTTGTATGTTAATTTGTTTTTTTCTAATATTTTTCTTAAAATGTTTGAAAATCAAACATACCTACATATATGAGACAAATTTTATTATATATCCGAGCTAAATAAAATATAACAAAAAAACAAATGTGAGATTATCTCATAAGTTAATTTTGTGAGAGAGTCTCATACTCAATTTGATCAATTAAAAATCTTACCTTTATATAAAAATATTATTTTTAACTTTATATAAGATCATACCAATCTATCTTACGTATAAATATAGGGGTGATTTTTCGATATACCTTACTACAAATATTGGTATGAAAAAAATTCATACCAATATCGATAGTAAAATTTCGAAACTTTGGTACGAAAAAAATTCATATTGATATCGTATAGATAACGAAAAAAAATTCGGTATACCAAAAAATGTCTGTATATCGAAAAAATTTCGATACGGTATACCAAAATTTCGATATTTCGATACGGTATGTCAGCTCTAGATAAATATAATGAAATTTTAAATGATATAATAAATACATGAATTCATTTTTTGGTGGTAACCAATTTCTTCAAAAAAAAAGAAATAAATAAATAAATGGGTAAATTCTTAATGAGAATGTTTGACCTTTGTTTTCTATCTACGGACCAAATACCAGAAAAATCTGTCAAAATAGACACGAATAGGGCGGTGACATCGAAAAGAACTTTGAAATTTGCTCCTTGCTTTACTATTTTATATTTAATCTTTTCATAATCTTTTTGACGATATCTAGGTCACCTGTCGGGGATTTATTGATAAACATCAAAATCACACATTTAATTACTATTATATTAATTAATAATTAATAACAATTGTATTTTTTCAAAAAAATAATACATGTATTTACCCGAATTTGATACATATAGACACACATATATGGGTTATAATTTGATGATGAAGAAGCCGATGGTCGGACAAACAAGAATATGTAAAATGAGTCGAATGAAAAAATAATATTTTCAATATTATAATTAATATATGATCGGATTAAGTAAAAAATCGGATATAAAATTAAATTATGAGACGAATCTCACAACTATTTATTATATACAATATATTAATAATATTAATAAAAAAATTATAATTTATCTTACTTATAATTTATCAATAATTAATAATTAAAATATCTTATCAATTTTCAAAATTATAAATTATTAGATATTTTTTTATTGTTATTTGAAATTTGAAATGTTTAATTTATAATCTAATTTGAAAACTTTAAAAAACTAATTATAAAAAAATATAGATATTATTTTTTGAGATAATAAGTTAAATATCGATAATGATGGTAAATAATAGTTATATTTGGGAACATGTGGCACCATGTCCTGCGGCGGCCATGCAGACCTGATAATAAAAAGACAAAGTTACCCTCATCAATCATTACTAACTTCCCCGATCCAATGCATATCCGGCGTCGGTGTTTTAACAATTCCGGAGGACCACATTGTAATTTCACCGGCAACCCCAAGCAAAGCGAAGCTCATTGAAATTAGACCGCTGCGTCCAGCTTTCATTCTCTTTTTATTCCTTATTATATTATATTTTTATTTATCTTATTATTATATTTTTTGCAATCGTAGAATTAAGGCTGGAATTTTCTTCTTTCCCAATCTCTTCTAGCTGTTATACTTCAAAGTTCACATACCTAGGCCTGCACATACATACCATTGTGAATATTATACTCATAGTTTGTGCTTATGAGGGAAAGCAAGTTCATGTCCATTTGAAAAGGGCTTGAAGAACTTGGATTTTTTCGAGAAATTGAAGAACAGCGCGCACGGTAAGTTTTGTGCTGGAACATTCTTTTATTTATTCAAGAAAACACCGTCGGTATACGGAATATGTGATGAAGCATGTGTTTAATCTCGTTGCAAGGAAAAAGGTTCCTTTTTCTTTTCTTTTTCTTTTTTTTTTTTGTGGTTATTACGAAGAATTTTGTGGGGTTGCTTTACTTTTCTTTTCTTTTTCCCAAAATTTTTAGATTTTTTACAGGTTTGTAATATATGGCTTTTTGCTTGAATGTTTTCTTCTCAGATGCGGGTGAAAGCTGCAAACTTTTCATTGGTTTTGAGGCAAAGCCCCATTGTTCATTGGTGGTTCAAGATTTTGATGGTGGTAGTGTTTCTTGGTATCTCGATAGTTTGGGGGATTGATGGCTTGAATATGAGTGGCTCTTTGCAGAAGGATTTGGTTTTGTTGACAGTTAATGATTCTGAAAACTTGTCTCGGTCCCATGAAGATTTTAGCTCGAAAAATGTTTATCTGATTGATTCAAGCTTCACACACCAAAGTTCAGCACAAGAACATGAAAATCTTGAACCTGATATTTCTTCGGAGTCCCTTATTTTGCCTAGAAATCAACCAAATTTCTCCAGTTATACCCCAAAACCTTTAGCAAATTTGTCCAATTACATGGAGGGACATGTTGTGAGTACCCCTTTATCTCCTAGGATTATGCCTTGGGTTTCGGCTGAATTGGAAGCAAATTATTCATCCAATCTTCTTGCTAAGTGGTTGGCTCCAGGGGGTGAGCCATGTAAGGACTCAAGAGCATCGGATGTTAAAATTTCTAATTTGGATGATCTTGAAGAAATTGAGTTATCAACTGGAGATGTACATGAGTTCGTTTTCCAGTCAGTAGATGATTTAGGGAAGCCACTTTGTTCCGGTGGTGATTATTATGAAATCGACCTCTCTGGTGAAACATGGAAGGCTAGGCCTCCGATTAAGGATAATGGAAATGGAACATATACATTTTCCCTTCAAGTTCATCCTGATTTTGCAGGGGATTACAATCTCACCATTATCCTGTTGTTCAGGCATTATGAAGGATTGAAGTCTTCGCCTCCAAGATTTGTATTTGATAAGGTTCTTCGTGCAGTTCCGATCAGATTCCTTAGATCCACATCCCAGCTGCCAGGAATAAGCCAGTGCCATAAGAATGATTTCATGATGGATGTTTGGTCTGGTCGATGGACTCGACATGCCAGGAACGATAGCTGCCCGATTAGTAGGGATGGCCGGTATAGATGCCAGGAACCGAGTTTTCCGTGCCAGCACCCTTGGTGTGATGGTGCATTAGGAGCACTGGAGAGTAATGGTTGGATATATTCGGCACATTGTTCTTTCAAGTTGTTTATGAGCGATGAAGCATGGAATTGTCTGAACCAACGTTGGATTTTCTGGTGGGGTGACTCGAATCATTGTGACACGATCCGTAACATCCTTCACTTCATTTTAGATGTGCAAGATATCCCTACCGTTCCAAGAATATTTGATATGAATATTTCCAATCCAAGAAATCCATCCCAAATGGTCCGATTCACCAGTATTTTTAACGGTCATCATAACCATACCGGTAACTATCAAGGCTTAAACTCCTTAATCAATGAGGAGTACCGAGAAAAACTGAAGGGATACTTTTCTGAAGATGTAGTTCCAGACACCATGATCATGAATTCAGGTTTACATGACGGTGTGTATTGGTCTAATCTTAGGAATTTCATCAAGGGGGCGGATTATGCGGCTGCATTTTGGGCCGAGGTAATGGAGGGAGTGCGGAAACGAGGGCTGGTGCCGCCTGAAATTATATACAGAACAACGGTGACAACTGGTGGACATGCTAGAAGCTTGGCGTTTAATCCTAGTAAAATGGAGGCTTACAATGGGGTGGTATTGGATAAGTTGAGGAAATATAGAGTTCTTGATCGAGTCATCGATGATTTTGACATGACATACCCGTGGCACTATGACAACCGGTGCAACGATGGGGTGCACTACGGGCGTGCCCCATTGAAAGCAAAGTGGAGGGATGGCCAGATTGGGCACCAATACTTTGTGGACCTCATGCTCGGTCATGTGCTGATCAACGCTCTTTGCGCCGCATAAGCGTGGCAATCAACTACATAGAGTAGGCATATAAAAATTTGTCGCCATGATACGTGGAAACATGCTGGTAGGGCTCGACGGTATTGGGCGATACTGATGTTGGCTGAGATTGGCTTTGGTTGGTGCAATAAAATTGATCAGATTTTTTTAGCACAAAAGAAGAGGATGGCTGTTCTGGAAAAAAAAGACCAAATATGCAGGTTATTCATGCCATTTTGGATCCTACACGTTATATAGGCAAGCGTACGCAATAGAGGATTGCTATATATGTGGGTTTCTTGTATCATTCGTTTGAATTTTCAAAATTTAGCAAGAGGGTGATTATCAGTTTATCATTCAAAAGGTTTATAAAATTCTTTGTTATATTTCAAATGTGAAATACACTGCGTCTCCGAAATATATATTGCTGATTTTTTACAGTTTGAAGAGTTCATTCTTGTTTTATTCCTTAATTCTTGTTTGAACAAATCATTCGATTTTCGATGAATATAATATTTTTATATTTAAATATAGGACGACTATCTAATTTGCATTAATCTAAAATTCGTCAAGTATTATATAATAACTTAAGTTTCCAATACATTATGTGAAACAAAAAAAATAAAATAGTATTTCAACACATTTAATTTGATTTAACATTTTTCATATATTTACAAATTCTTGCGCAAATTATAATAAATAAATAAATAAAATTTAAAAAAAATAAAAGGAAGAAGAGCATGCTGGCAGTGGACGTTATGGGCTGTATGGCTTTCGTATGAGCCTGTGCGGCCGTTGTTAATAACGACGTTTGATATATTTATGAACTGCTCATGAAATCAAATTTATTTTGAAAAATAAATTATTTAGAAAAAAAAAACCCTCTGAATACCATTTGCTCCTCTAATTGATAATTGATAATTAATCAACATAACTTATTTCATTCAAACATCCTACTTTAAATATTAAGTATTATTAATTTGACCCACCAACTACTTATCCACATTTTCCTCAACTTGCCATTGTCACTAATTAGTTACTATTATAATTAATAAACTATCTATAAAATGAAAAAAATAATTAAAAATCAAACTTAAAATCAATATAACTTATAATAATTTGTATGGTTTTTTTAATTTTTTAAAAAATTATTTAAAATTACCCACATTTTCCTCAAATTTTTAGACATCTTTTTTGTAAATATTTTTCTATTTATAATTAAAAATGAGTTGATATATGGCCTATTAGAATCATATGTTTATTTCAATCAAGGTTACAATTAGCTTGATATTTTTTGTTGTTATGTTATACTCATGATTAATAATTGGCTATGCATGTAATTTTTTGTGTTATTTTCGTAGGAGTTTTATTTAATTACATTATAATTATTTTTAATAATTTATTAAGTTTATTCAAAGGATGATAAAATAGCCCCATAAATAACATCATTAATTTAATTCATTATTTAAATTGGATTTCCACTAATATAATTACTTGTCATTAAAACATAAAAAACAATATTTTTTATAAATTTTCCCGCTAATATAAGTACTTGTCATTAAAAAATGGGCAATTTGCTAAAAAATCTCCAAATGCAAACATGTTTTGCTTTGGGGTCCCTAGTCATAAAATATGGTACAAAACAATACAAGATGTGGTACAAAACCATACAAGATGTGGTACAAATTAACAAAAAATGTGGTACAAAAAAATGGCTAGGGAGTGCAGAGCAAAACATGTTTGGATTGGGGATTTTTGAGCAATTTGCACTTAAAAAATCAATATTCTTTATAAATTTTCCCACTAATACAATTACTTGTCATTAAAAAATCAAAAATCAATATTGTTTATAAAATGAAAAAATTAACTAAAAATAAAACTTAAAAATCAATATGACACAGTATGAATATAATTAATCGTCATTAGAGTACGAAAAATCAAGAAAGGTTACCAATACATAAATTTCCATTAGAACACTATAATTTCAACAATTAGAAATAAATCATATGTATATGACGTGAAAATTTGAAAATTAATTTAAACTAAATTTCAAAATAATGAACCTTTGATAAACGTTAGAATTAGATATATATTTTTTGAAATCTAAAAGACATGAAAATTTATATCACCTCTTTCTCAAATTATCATGTATTAACATCCTTGGCTCTGTCGATAGAATTGAGATACCTCTGCAAACTCAAACGTCGATAGAATTGAGAGAAAAATGCTAGAAATATAACAAATATCGTGTACAACGATATTTACAATAATAATATCGTGAGATTTCGTTTTTAATGTATCGTGAGATTTTGATAAATTAAATTCTTGTATTGAATTTTTTGTGTTGTAAAATTAGTTGTACAAATTTTGTTGTACATGTAGCATCACTCGAATTGAGATACCTCTGCAAACTCAAACAAATTAAAATAACTGGTAACCCAATTTTTATTAAAAAATATAATATAAAGTAAATTTTAAAATTTTTATATATTAAAAAAATGAGTTTGATCAAAATATGTTTATTTAGTTTAACCAAATATTTTTTTATAAAAATTGTACAACCAAATATTGTGTGTAATGTATATATAATGTTTTCGAATGTCTTAAGCGGTTGCGGTCGGTTCACGATTTTTTTTAATGATAAGTAAAATGGAAAAAATTAGAACTATTCAAATTATTAGAACAATGAATGAAAACTATAATAAACAAAATAAAACTAAATAAAATTGTTAGGTTTGGACAGTCTGAAATCACAGAAATACCAGAAAAATTTTCGAGTGTGTGTTATCTTTCAGTGTTGTCAACACTTCAAGAAAACATTGTGCAGCAGAATAATTAACTAACAGCAAAAGTAAATATCACATAGATATTTATGCATAAGTATCAAATACTTGTGCGATGCCTCATGGCGAAATAATCACTAGAAAATTAAATCAGTTTACAAAAATCAACTAGTTATAGTTTTATGAAAAATCTATTTTTCTCAACAGATTGAGAAAATAAAAGAATTCCTAAAAACTAGTAAGAACTAGAATAATAAACCAATAGGAAGTTCTAAACCAAAAAACAAAAACCAAAGAAACACTTTCTGAACAACACTTCACTCGTGTGTTTTTCAGTGTTTCCAACACTACTCGGTAACACAACGTAGCAGTAGTATCTCTTCAGAAATTTTCAATGATCGATCTTCAATACTCTAGAATTTCTGCAGTACTTTTTCTATGTATTTTGCTCTCTATATTTCACTCTCTTGATCTCTCTTTTTCATCATTACTTTTGATCGGTCCATTCATCTCTTTAAATAGATCTTCAATATGTTTTCATAAATAAGAACCTACAAATCATGAAAACAATATATTATCAGAAATCAAATATTTTAAATCAAGATATAACATATATTACCAATTTAAAACTTGTCTAAGAAAGGCAAAACTATAAATATAGAAATTGAATGTAATAAGAAAATAATTTAAAAGACATGTGCACAACATGTTCTTTCAAAAATAACAATCAAACAAAAATAAAGTTAATCAACTATAATATGTTTAGACATAACAAACACCCGCAAACAATTGAGCATATGATTTTTTCATTCTTGCTCATTGTTATAAAAAAAGGTTGAAGATTAATATTTGTATAGAGAATGAGTAAATAGATTAACAAGAAAGAAAGAGGAAAAAATTTTTTGAAGAAGATTTGGGAGAGAAAAGAGTGGAGGCGGCATAAAAATCTATTGTGTGTAATGTATATATAATGTGCTATAAATATAACTCTAGCTAAATACAAACTATACACGGCGGTGCGGAGCGGGGCGGTTTGGGCAAAAAATTATAACTGAATCGTGGCGGCGGGGAGGTTTTTTTTTCTTTTTTTTAAACCGCGGTTATTTTAAAAAATGAAATATGACGATGCGGGGCGGTCGGTTTTGACGGTTTTTGAAAAAAATTGATCACCCCTACCAATAGACCCCTGCGTCCAACTTTCATTCTCTTTTTATTTATTTATATCTTATTATATCTATACTATTATATAAAATTTGAAATCCATTTAATAATTGTTTTAATCCGCTTAATGACACCAATACAAAATTATAATTTTATCCCTCAATAATATATTATATTAAATATAAATTATCGAGTAAAATGATAAAAATTCACGGTTGTATTTTCCATTAACATCATTAAAAACCACCTACTATTTACACGCAAAGCGTATACATCGGTTCCCAGTTATTATTATTATTTTTGCAATCGTAGAATTAAGGCTGGAATTTTATTCTTTCCGATTCCCTTCTAGCTGTTCTACCTCAAAGTCCACATACCTAGGCCTACACACACACACACACACACCACATTGTGAATCTTATTATACTAATATTTTTTACTTACGAGGGAAAGGAATTAGTTCATATCCATTTGAAAAGGCTTAAAGAACTTGGATTTTCTCAAGAAATTGAAGAACAGCGCGTATGGTAAGTTTTTTGCGGGAACATTCTTTTATTTATTCAAGAAAACGCCGTACGGTCCTACGGAATATGTGATGAGGTATGTTTTTAATCTCTTTGCAAGGAAAAGGTTCCTTTTTTTTTTTTAGTTATTACGAAGAACTTTGTGGGGTTGCCTTTCTTTTCTTTTCTTTTTTCCCAATTTTTTTTACAGGTTTGTAATATGTGGCTTTTTGTTTGAATGCTCTCTTCTCAGATGCGGGTGAAAGCTGCAAACTTTTCATTGGTTTTGAGGCAAAGCCCCATTGTTCATTGGTGGTTCAAGATTTTGATGGTGGGGGTGTTTCTTGGTATCTCGATAGTTTGGGGGATTGATGGCTTGAATATGAGCAGCTTTTGGCATAAGGATTTGGTTTTGTTGACAGTTAATGATTCTGAAAAATTGTCTCGGTCCCATGAAGATTTTAGCTCGAAAAATGTTTATCAGATTGATTTGAACTTCACCAACAAAAGTTCAGCACAAGAACATGAAAATCTTGAACCTGATTATATTTCTTCGGAGTCGCTTATTTTGCCTAGAAACCAACCAAATTTCTCCAGTTATTATACCCCAAAAGCTTCAGTAAATTTGTCCAATTACACGGAGGGCCAAGTTGTGAGTACCCCTTTATCTCCTAGGATTATGCCTTGGGTTTCGGCTGAATTGGAAGCAAATTATTCATCCAATCTTCTTGCTAAGTGGTTGGCTCCAGGGGGTGAGCCATGTAAGGACTCAAAAGCAGTGGATATTAGGATTTCTAATTTGGATTATCTTCAAGAAATTGAGTTATCAAGTGGAGATATACATGAGTTCGTTTTCCAGTCGGTAGATGATTCAGGGAAGCCACTTTGTTCTGGTGGTGATTATTTTGAAATCGACCTCTCTGGTGAAGCTTGGAAGGCTAGGCCTCCGGTTAAGGATAATGGAAATGGAACATATACATTTTCCCTTCAAGTTCATCCTGATTTTGCAGGGGATTACAATCTGACCATTATCCTATTGTTCAGGCATTATGAAGGATTGAAGTTTTCGCCACCAAGATTTGTATTTGATAAAGTTCTTCGTGCAGTTCCTATCAGATTCCTTATATCCACTTCCCAGCTGCCAGAAATAAGCCAATGCCAAAAGAATGATTTCATGATGGATGTTTGGTCTGGTCGATGGACTCGACGTGCCAGGAACGATAGCTGCGAGATTAGTTGGGATGGCCGGTATAGATGCCAGGAACCAAGTTTTCCTTGCCAGCATCCTTGGTGTGATGGTCCATTGGGAGCACTGGAGAGTAATGGTTGGATATATTCAGCACATTGTTCTTTCAAGTTGTTTATGAGCTATGAAGCATGGAATTGTCTGAACCAACGTTGGATCATCTGGTGGGGCGACTCGAATCATTGTGACACCATCCGTAACATCCTTCGCTTCGTTTTAGACGTGCAAGATATCAGTACCATTTCAAGAATATTTGATATGAATATTTCCAATCCAAGAAATCCATCCCAAATGGTCCGATTCACCAGTATTTTCAACGGTCATCCTAACGGTACCGGTAACTTTCAAGGCTTAAATTCCTTGATCAATGAGGAGTACAGAGAAAAACTGAAGGGATACTTTTCTGAAGATGTAGTTCCAGACACCATGATCATGAATTCAGGTTTACATGACGGTGTGTATTGGTCTAATATTAGGAATTTCGTCAAGGGGGCGGATTACGCGGCTGCATTTTGGACCGAGGTAATGGAGGGAGTGCGGAAACGAGGGCTGGTGCCGCCTGAAATTATATACAGAACAACGGTCACAACTGGTGGACACGCTAGAAGCTTGGCGTTTAATCCTAGTAAAATGGAGGCTTACAATGGGGTGGTATTGGATAAGTTGAGGAAATATAGAGTTGTTGATCGAGTCATCGATGATTTTGACATGACATACCCGTGGCACTATGACAACCGGTGCAACGATGGGGTGCACTACGGGCGTGCCCCATTGAAAGCCAAGTGGATGGATGGCCAGATTGGGCACCAATACTTCGTCGACCTCATGCTTGGTCATGTGCTGATCAACGCTCTTTGCGCCGCATAAGCGTGGCAGTCAACTACATAGAGTAGGCATTTAAACATTTGTCGCCATGATATGTGGAAACATGCTGGCTGCAGGGCTCGACGGTATTGGGCGATACCGAAGTTGTCTGAGATTGGCTTTGGTTGTTGCAATAAAATTGATCAGATTTTTTAGCACAAAGGAAGAGGATGGCTGTTATTCAGGCCATTTTGGATCGTACACCTTGTATATGCAAGCTGCGTACGCTACAGAGGATTGCTAATTTGCTATATATGTGTTTCTTGTACAATTCGTTTGAATTTTCAAAATTTAGCCAGAGGGTGATGATCACTTTATCATTCAAAAGATTTATAAAATTCTTTGTAAAATTTCAAATGTGAAATACTCTCCGTCTCAGAAATTTATATTGCTGAATTTTTACAGTTTGAAGAGTTCATTCTTGTTTGTTTGTTATTAATATACTTTGTTGAAACATGTTAGGAAAGATGCGTTGCAATTTAGTTAAATCATTGCATGCACAACATAACCTAGTACATACATTTAATGTACGTATCACAGTTCATTATTGTTTTGATAAATAAATTCATCATTTGTTGATCTCGATCTATAGCAGTGCATGTGGGTCCTTCAAAGTTCAAACCTTGTAATAAAGAAATAAATAAAAATAAATTGACTTCTGTTTGATAATTTTCATACTGCTAATGCTAATTAATATTCCGATACTTCTCGGATGGGGAAAAAAAGTAATAAGCCAAAAGTCGTAAAATCGATTAAGCTGGTAGTGTTTAGGAGGTTTTTCCTTAACAAAATTGTAAAACAATAGCCAAGAACACACTTGACTTTCGCATCAGTATATATACACTCCTGATAGAAATTTTATTATTTCTAGCAAGTAAATTTCCCATAATTATTTTTTTAACAAGACTAACATAATAGAATTTAAAGATGACATCCCACGGATATATCAGCTGGGCTGGTGAGTGAGATTTGAGAAATTGGGCTGGTTAGCAATTAGCTCGGTGGATATGCGTATTTGGCAAATGTGTGCTGCATCACTCAGAAATCTAGCAACTGGGAATGTAATTGTGAAAATCAGGAGTCACAGTTTGCTGCTAAATCCAATCAACGACCATATATATCGAGTACAACAGTTTTTGTGTTACAGATCTTCATATAATATCTATACACCTAGACTTTTTCGTTTCTAGGTACCACCATCACATATATATTTTTACTTCTATGATGTATCTATCATGTTAACGTGGTATGGGGATTAGCATATAAGTGAGCCAATCGGTTGTTTATATCATTCAGTGAAGCGAGCAGCCGAAAAGGTCGGGCAAGAAAAGAATAGTTTCGATAGAAGTTAACAATAAAGAGACACAAGATTGGCATCTACAAAGTGTGGATAGGGCTTGTGGTTGGTTTATATCTGAACAAAAAGATACAAATTTTGTGCAGTAATATTTATCAAGATTTGGTTTCTTGTGCTCGCTAAGGGGACCAGCTAATGTCTTGTTTACTGTTACACTTGTGCATCTACATTATGAGTGTTGGCTATATATCCTTATTTCCACAATAATTTGCATCATTATTGTGGAACAATCCTTGATCTTTCTGAGATTTTTTTCTTTTCTTTTCTTTGTATCTGACTTCTTCACATGGAATGGGACACCCACAACCCTCACACCCCCAACAGAATAATTTTATATAGAAAGGATGGTGCTCTCTAGGCATGGTCCTCTCAAAGCATACTCCACCCGATCGACCTATTTGATCTGTATATAAATCACGTCGATCAGTCTCATGAATATAGATCATCACATAAAAGACTTATATATATTTTTCGACAGTCAATTAATTTCTATATGGGATCAGTCATCTTGGTGTGTTTTAAATTAAAAACAAAAGCTTACATTTTCATTAAACTATACAATACAACATTCGAATATAAAATAGATTATATATAAATTTCAAAAGGGACCAATATCTATATATCGACTATATATCTATCTACATATGCATATGGCACCAAGGGCAATAATGCATTGTCCTTGCAGATTCCTTTTTCTTCTGCGTGCACAGGTACATTTATATTGACCCTTTTTGCTCCAGAGTTTGTTTCAACAAATTCAGAGCATTATCATGCAGTGGTAACATCCAAAGCTTAGTGATTTAATGTGCCACCAATTGTAGATGGTGTGTGTATGGTGATTGAAAAACACAAAGCAATTTTCGAGCATCTTCGCCCATCCCACTTGGGTAACTACTAGCTAGTCTCTCTCTCTCTCTTTTTTGTCCATTAATTCACAGTGAGAAATAAAAACATGGGCAAGAAATTAACTCGATGAGATATCAAGATTTGGTGTTAAATATATTGTTAAAAAACAGGACATAGGATTTACTATATATGCATTAAAAGGTGGTGTTTGGGTACTTGGTATGATTTTACCAAATGGTCAACTCAACCATGAAATTATCATGTGGATTTGAACCATGTAGAAAAAGGAGCTAGAAAAGAATAAATTGTCATGATATAAAATTTCTCGGTACAACACACATCCGTACGCCCGTGGATATTCACAATCATGCCCACCACGACTCCATTCTTCGATCTTCTTACCATGCAAATAAAAGAAAACCAATGGATCAAGTAATATGATTACGGGTCTCGTGCGATAAATACTCGTGCGGAAAAAATATTTGCACGAGAATTAAACTTCTGATCACTAGTCAAACTCTTATTTTTATACGTACGATTTGCTTTACTTCATCATTCACATATATATCTTATCACTTTTCATATCAAACTAGGATTGACCATATCAATTTATTTTCTTCGCTATGTGTTTATAACTCATGGAAAAAAAAATCCAAAATTTCTCGCATATTAGATTTTTATAATCGTGAAAACAATCTATGTGCCCAAATTAATATGACCTTAATCTTAAATGTAGCATGTTGTGAAGCAATATAGATAATTCGAAATAAGAGGCACTAGATCTAAATGGCATCCAAAAGTAGCAATGCATTATTATAGGTTTAGGATTTCTTTTCCAGCCATTTCACCTTTCCTTTATAGCTAGAAGAGGTCCCTCAAGCAGTAAAAAGAGTACACAAAATTCAAACTAATATGCAGAAAGTGGAAGGACAATGGCACAAGGGTTCATCATGATTCAGGCTTTTAACAATAAACACCACTTATTAGCCCACAAAGGAAGAGTACTAATTACATAAATAAAATTTGTACCAAAACAAATTTGAGCTATACAATTAATAATAGTTACAATGTTAGACATTACATTCATTATACATATATCAATTTTTCGATCAAAGTATGAATATGCAAATAAGGGCATTATTTTGTTCAAGGGTGGGGCAACATGTGACTGAACAGAAGAGTATCTAAAAAAAATTATATTTTTAGTGCACATTGAATTGTAATAAATGATATGTGGGATAAGGAAAAAGTTTGTGTAAAAGTGACTTATTGCCTTTCCTATCGAATACACGAGATTTAGGAAAAAATTTGGGACACATTTCTTGATGTTAGGAGGTATTTGGGCATAATATATGCAAAAGTGAGTGATTTGAAATAAAATAAACGAGGTGTTGAGCCAATAATTGAGGTGGGAAAAAAAATGAGTGGGAAACCTAAACGATTAAAGGATCTTATTAAATAATTTTCTGTGTGATATTTCAGTGGGCACATGAATTTTCAATTGCAGTGAACAAGAAAAGCATTTCACAAAGTTCGAATGCCAGTCGTCAAAAAATAAGATGGTTTCTTTTGTTGCAATTATGCTCACTTACATTTTTTTTATATACTTTTCGTTCTATTTGACTAGTTGAATTCAATTTTTTTGGGTTAAATTTGGATCTGACTGTCGATTTAAAAAAAAAAAAATTGATACCGTGATAGAAAAAACTCAAACTTACATGTTTGGTTAATAGTAACTACATATTCATGAGTTGTTCATGGAATTTATATATATATATATATAATAAATAATAAATGATAATAATATTATTATATATTATCAGCTTTTAGATTTTATTCACATATAATAGCATTTGAGGTAATAAAGTGACAGGAGCATGATAAATTATTATGTAACTACTACTCTACCAATTTTGGGTAAAAAAGTGATATAAGCATGAGTGATTATGTAAATACCATTTTATGAATTTTGGGCAAAGAAAAAAAAAGTGATGCAAAGGTGAGTAATTATGTAAAATACAATTCTATAAATTTTTGGGCAAGAAAGTGATATAAGCATGAGTAAATTTATTGTAGCAACGGTGAAAATCTGACACCCAATAAATAAAAAAGAAATAAACTCTGGTACATCCGCTGTAATAAATACTCACATGAGTATTTTTCATCAGATTTTGTACCGATTTAACCATAGTTGACATCCTTACTACTCCGAGTTAAGCCAAGCCAAGAAAACTCTTAACTCTACTTAAGCCAAGCCACGAGCCTCAAAACTTTTTTGTATATATATATTGCTCAAATTTAAGAGGAAACAATAATTTAAAATATAATAATAGAAGGAAATATACTTAAATTGAGAATTATATAGCATATGGTATAATAATATTTTATTTTATTTTATATATATTTGTGTCATGAAATATAGTGACGCTAAATTTGATAACATATAGTATTTATTTATTTATTCTTATTATATATTAAATAGAAAAGAATATTGAAAGGAAAGAAAAAAAAAAAAAAACCCCCCATAAATAAAGCCCCGAAACCGAAGAAACGAGTGTGTGACACCCTTTTGTGGCAGTCTGCAGTATTTAGTAATAGCTTGCTTTCTTCTCTCACACACACTTTCCCCCTTCCTCTCTCTTCCCAAACTCTGAAATAGAGGAAACCAGAATTCAGTGGAGAAGTTTTAATGCGCTTCACCCACCGCTAAACTCCTTCCATTCGCTCTGTTTCTGGGTTTTCTGATTTCTTTTTTTTCACCAAAGAATTTGTTTGCGCAGATCTGTTACAACCAATACCCATTTTACTTTCACCACATTTCTTTGTTTTTGTTTTCACCTCTGTTTCTTGTGGGTAGATATGAGTAAAGAAGAGTTCTTGAAGATCCAGGTTACTTGTTCTTCAGCCCATTTTCTTGAAAATGTGATCTTTTTTTTTGGGTTTGTTTTGAATGAGGGGTTTGCTGGTTTTGAAAACAAGGTTCTTTAATGACATTTTTTTTGCGGTTTGTATGTATCTCTTTTGTTTTTCTTTTTGTGATGTGCAATGCGTTTTTCAGGGTTTTTTTTAATTGAATTGAATGGATGTTTTTGTTCAATTGATTTTTGGTTTTTCCTGCTTTTCTTCCTGTAATTTCTTCTTTGCGGTTTTTGTTTTTTTGTCTTCTAATTGATAAAGTTGTTAACTTTACTTTGTTCGTGTTTCTCTGGCTTTGCTTGTTTTTGCAGACTTGTGTTCTTAAAGTCAATATACACTGTGATGGATGTAAGCAAAAAGTGAAGAAAATCTTGCAGAAGATTGATGGTATGCTCGTGTTCTTGACCCCTGAATTATAATGGCAAATCTCATTCTCTGAATTTTTTTTTTCATTTTATAAGCCAGAAACGGTAAAAATTTTGATGGCCGTAGATTTTTTATTTTTTTTTGGGTGGATTTAATTTGTTTTATTTTTCACAAATTGGCCTAATTTGTTTTATTGCAGGGGTTTACACCACAACCATAGATTCAGAGCAAGGGAAGGTAACTGTTTCAGGCAATGTTGATCCAGCCACACTCATCAAGAAGCTTACCAAGAATGGGAAACACGCTGAGATATGGGGTGCTGCATCAAAGGCCAACAACAATAATCAAAACCAGATGAATAATCAGCTCAAGAATCTGCAAATTGATAGTGGAAGCAAAGGTGGACAGAACAAAGGCCAGGCCCCAAAGGGTGGTGGCAACAACCAGCCAAAAGGTGGTCTTCCGGCGCAAAATCCACAATTTCAGCAACAACTCCAGCAGCTTCAACAGCTGCAACAGTTTAAAGGGTTGCAAGATCTGAAAATTCCCCCGCAGTTTATGAAAGATCTGAAAGGGCCCAATAATAACAACCACCAGAACCAGAAGTCTGTTAAGTTCAACTTGCCTGAGGATGAAGGATTTAGTGATGATGATTTTGATGACGACGACGATTTTGATGACGAAGATGAAGATGATTTTGATGATGAATTTGATGATATCCCTGCCGGTAATAATAAAATGAAGCCTCCTGTATTGGGTAATGGCCATGGCGGTGCTCAGATGGGTCACAACATGATGAATAATATAATGAATGGTCAGCATCCTCAGCTCTTGAAAGGTGCTGCTGGTAACAATGGAGGAAATGGAGGTGGAAATGGGAAGAAAGGTGGTGGTGGTGGGGGAGGAGGTAACATACCTGTTCAAATGAATCCAGGCGGTGGTAACCCAAATCAAGGTGGGGCTAATGGTGGTAAGAAAGGTGGTAATGGGAGTAACAATGGTGGTAACCAAAATCAAGGTGGTGGAAAGGGTGGCAAGAATGGTGGTGGCCAGCCTAATGATGGCAAAAATGGTGGCGGTGGCGGTCAAAATAAGAATGGTGGCGCCGGCGCCGGGGCCGGGGCGGGGGCTGTGGCTGTGAATGGCAACAATTCTATGGGTAATGGGGCCAAGAAAGGGGGTGGCATGAATGATGGACCTCATGGCATGCCAAACATGATGGGGATGAGTGCTGGAGGTCACGTGGGCCCAATGGGGACAAATATGCCGATGGGCCAAATGGGTAATCTACCGATGGGCCAAATGAACAATCTTGCTGCGGTTCAAGGACTTCCGGCCTCCGCCATGCCCGGAGGTGCCGGTGCTGGATATTTTCCAGCTGCTGCCCCGGAACACATGACCGCGAACCCCTATTATCAGCAACAACTCGCAGCCATGATGATGAACCAGCAACGGGCCAACGGTAACGAGAGGTTTCAGCCTATGATGTATGCCCGTCCTCCGCCTGCAGTTAACTACATGCCAGCGCCATATCCACCTTACCCCTACCCGTACCCTTACGCGCCACCGCACGGCGAGCGAACCGACCAGTACGCGATGTTTAGCGACGAAAACACGTCGAGTTGTAACGTGATGTGAGATCAAGATCGCCTTGGTTCGACCCGAATTTGGGGATTATATGGTGGTAGTGCTTTGGTCATTCGAGATGATAGTTTGATGGATTTTACTAGTCCTTGATTCCATAATATACATGGAAATTAATGGGTTTTTATTTCTTTTCTTTTCTTTTGTTTTTTATTTTTTATTTTTGTCCCCACCTTTGAAATCCTAAGTTTAGGCTAGTATTTCATGATAGGGAGTATTTTATAGATTGAGATATAATATATTAAAAAGCTTTGAGACGATGTGATGTGATGGTACTGGATGGGGCTGGTTTTGTCGGATGAGAATGTTTATGTATATGTTGAAAGAGAAATAAAATGAAACAGAATGGGATTTAACAAGAAAAAATCATTCCAAATCTTCTCTTATTTAATGACATTAATCTAATTTTCCTCTCCTTGTAAGGTCCACACCTACCTTGTAGATTTTGCTTTGCTAGTCTCCCTACCAACCCTAGTCACTATGGTATTAATTAGATATTCCTCCTATTTGCTTGTGCTCTCGAATTCTCGTACTCTAGAAGAGGACATCTTATCTTCTTCACCAAGAACCACATGCAATAGATCTGATCGGACTTTTCGATCTAATCCCACCTCCGGTTTAATGGATAATTTCTCCGAGGGTTCACGAATAGGGCGGCTCGAGTTTAGTAGATAATTTGAACGATTCTGATACCATTATGTCATGCACTTGGTAGGTAGGCGATCACAAAGGATAATGACATTATATGAGAAGCTTTTGCATCTAGTTCTATATTTGAATATCCCTTCACTCATCTTTCAACCCTCGTGCTCTTTTACTTTTTTGCTCCTTTCTTTCATTGATTTTAGTCTGTTTACACTATATGTGAACTAATCGAAAGTGATGAAGTGAGTCTCTTTTCCTTGATTTAGCAAATTGCAAAAAAATGATTCCAACTACTTCATTATTGAATCTGATCTTTTTCAACTTCATTAAAATAATACGTTGAATAATAATAAATTGATTTAAAAAAATGGCACCGTTTGACATTATTGAAATTTGGTGGGGTACCATTTTACACTAAAACAGATGAAAATTATGGGTCCCATTAATTGATGATCTTTGGCTTTAACCGGAATTATGTTTATCTTATTCATATTTCATAATAGTACATAATAATATATAGTATATATTAATAATAACAAAACAACTAATTTTTAAAAATTAAGGTTTTATCATTCGAAATATTTATTATTAGAGTGCAATAAAAATAAATTTCAGTGAATTTAATTGTTTATAGTGTCTACTAATAATAGAATACAAAATAAAAATCAAATAAAATATTTCTATATCCAAGAAAAATCACACTAAAATAACAAAATTTATTACATAAGTTTCTATATAAATGTAATCGGTTTGGATTAGTTTGATCGTATTTTATCCAAAACTTGAATCAAATCAACTTTTTTGGGTTTGACGGATTTTTAAACTAGCATCGTATGAAATATTATTAAATATTCTATTTCTAATGTTTAGATCAAAGAGACAATCAACATGCGTCGACCAAAATGTCAATGAATAAAAGTTCTCCAACTGATCACATAAGTTTTTCAAAATTAAATTATTTATTATTTCTAAAGTTTTATTAAATTATTTAAGGAAAGTGATTGAGTAATTTTTAATTAATTTTATGAAATTTTATTAAATTATTTAAAGTTGTTGGGTAATTTTTAATTAATTTCTGAAAATGATTGGAATATATAGTGAAAAATTAAGATAAGAGTGGATGTATATATTGACAAAGACATATTATATAAGATTTTTTCTTTTTACGTATGAATCATTTAAATAATAATCTTATTGATAAATATATAATTCAGATATTTTTTTTTCTTTTTAAGTATGATGTATTAAAAGAAGCTAATGCTTTACTCTGTGTTTTGGTATAGAAATAAATAAAAATTGTCAAATGTTCTAATTTTATTCTTTTTTTGTTTTTTTTCTAGAATACGGAAGTTGATTATGTATTTTTTTTTTCTTAATGTTGATGGAGTTGATTATAATCTAATTAACGAATTTCAAACTGGATATTTCGTTTTAAACTTTATACTTAAATCGAATAAGTTTAAAAAAGATATTAAATTGTCTAATATATCATTTTTGTAAAATAGATCTCCTACTAGATTCGATATATTAAAAAGTATTGTGACAAACATCTAACTAGATTTGATATACTAAAAATTATTATTATTTATATAAAAAAATATTACATTTCACTTTAAATAATAACCGAGATGAATGCTAAACTTGGAGGAAAGATGATGAAAAGCTGCCGTTTGTTTAATCACTTTTCAGTTCTCGTATGCTTCATATACATACATGTTTCTTTTTTCTTTATATTTTTATTTTGTGTTTTTGATTTAAAGGGTGTTTGTGAGAGCTTTTAAGCTCTTAAAAACATCTTTTAAGCATTTTAGAGCTTAAAAGCTCTCTGGATCTGTTTGGTAAAATTTTTTAGAAACATCTATAAACTGTCAAAATAAGCTGTTTGACACTGTTTTTAAAAAAATTAAGGGGGAGGTACTTTTTTCAAAAAGATCTTATTTTAAAATTCTATCTCTCTAAAATATCCTTAAATATTTTAATAAATCTCCATCATATCTTCCACCCATTAAATATTAAATATTATTTTTTAAAAAAATTCCAAATCACATAAATTTTTCTAAAATAAAAATAGCATAACAATTTTATTTTTTAATATATGTTTATTCTAAAACTATTTTCATATATGTATAACTCGAAACATTATTTTCATATAATTATAGTTTTTTTGGTAATTTCGACAATAAAAAAATCTTATAATACCAAACACATCAACATCTTTAAGTTATTTCAAATAAGTTTATCCAAACACTTTAAAAGCTTATTTTTAAAATAAGTTCTAACAACTTATAAGCTCGTAAAACAGCTTTTAAGCTCTAGGAGCTTATAATCTCTTTTTAATAAGCTTAGCCAAACACCCTCTTAGTTGCTATAATCATTACAAAATCTTTGATAAAAGTAATTATCTTTAAATCTTGTACAAGAATAGAATAAATGTTCGCATAGCTTCATGCACCTGTCCATTAAATTAGATATAATAATTTATTCACATTTCTGTTAATGTTCTTTCTAATTAAGATTCAGGCGGATAACAATATAAAAAAGGAGAATAGAGTATTTTTTTTTTCAAAATACAGTTGATGTAATTAGAATACAATTAATTTTAATAAAAAAATTATCGACGATATCCGAATGTGACGACTGTCTCCATCGTACCAATACAGATATTTATAGCGTATCTATATCATCAAGCAGGCCTGCTGAGAAAATTTCAACGATCTCATATCCATAAATTGCTCCAAGTCAATTAAACTCAACTTTTGAGTTCTTATTTGATGAACTCAAGAAAAAAAATTAACTTATTTATACGAGTATAACTATCAAATCTTTTAACTTTTTTGACCAGGGAGCCACGATTAGTTTGTCAACTGTATAACAAATTAATTGTAATAAATTATATACACAATCACTTTTTTTCATGTGGTATGATATGAATAGCCAATGGATTTAATTTATGTGTAAATAAAAATTGATTAAGGTAGTGTTTGAAATACTTTCTAAAAGCATTTTTAATAAGTTAGAGAAGTGCTAGAAGCTCCACCAACATGGCTTGGTAATGAGTGATCCGATAAATTTGGATTTAGGTCGGAAACTAAAATCCACTCTAATTATTATTTGAATTTATAGATTTTGAAAATTTGTAATCTTTTTAATAATAATAAAAAAAGGAAATCATCTAAAATCCACTCTAATTATTATTTGAATTTATAGATTTCGAAAATTTGTAATCTTTTTAATAATAATAAAAAAAAAGTAAATCGATGAATCCAATGATCAGGAAATAGATTATACCTCCTTTAAAAAAAATAATATATTATACCATGAGCCGTAAATTGCAAGCTTTGAATTATAATTATAATAATAAAATTAATTGGCTGTGACTGATAGAAAAGTCAAAAAGGTCTGAGGGAAATTTTCTATTATTTCAACGCTCACATTTCAATGTTTTTTGTAGCAGATTGGCACATGATATTTATGTAATGGCGTGGGAGCTGGAGGGCCAAAAGACAGTAGGATCCTTTGTTAAAAAAGAAAAAAATTAAGTATTTTAGTCCATTAACTTGTTTTGTTCAAATTTTGGATTTGGTTTATTAATTTTTTTAATGTGGTTTTTGGTACACTAATTTTGCATTTTCAGGGTTTTTTGGTTCAACTGCATACGTGTCAATTTCTGATTGTTCCAAAATGATGACGTTGACCAATCAGAAGCTGACACGTATGCAGTTGGATCAGAAAACACTGAAAATGCAAATTTAGTGTACCAAAACCTACATTCAAAAGGTTAATAACCAAAATCCAAAAGAGATAAAATTACTGGACTAAAAAACTTATTTTTCCATAAAAATGCACAATATATTTTATTTTATTTTTCTTTTGTTTATTTTTTAAAAAATATATGCATATAAATAAAAAAAAATTTAAATATCATCCATCCAATCATTTACGATTATGTTTGGGACTAGGGCTGACAAAAAATACCGAAATATCGTCATACCATTTTTATCGTACCGAAAAAAATCGAAAATATCGAAAATTTCGGTATACCTTAAATTTTGGTACGGTATGATATCTTACCGAAATTTTCGGTATCGGTATCGGTATAAGATTTTCGAGTTTTTGATATTTCGGTATACCGAAAAAAATCGATATACACGGTATCAGTATGATACCGTGTATATCGATATTTTTTTTAAAAAAAAACAGTATAAAAAATCGGTATACACGGTATCATACCGATACCGTATCGAATACCGGTATTCGGTACTGTATCGGTATGGATTTATGTCATACCAAAATTCAGTATACCGAAATTTTCGGTACGATATCGATATCAAAAATTTCGATATCGAAATTTCTAGTATGCGGTATTCGGTACGGTATACGGTATACCGTACCGAACCACCTTTATTTGGGAGCAATACCGTTTGATTCTGGGTTTTATTTATTTATCTATTTTCCTATATAAATTTAATGATATTTATATAAAACCTATGTTTTAAAAGATCAAACCTAAAACAGTATGCAAATTGGGCAAACATGACACATTTAAGCTGTTAAGTGGTAATTCATCAAGCATCTAAGTCTTAAATTTGAGACAAGGTCTTCGGTTTGAGATTCAATTATAACAATATTATCTCCTAACTCAAAAAAAAAAATTCATTTAAATAAGTTTTAATATGATGAACATCAACCATAGACAACTTTGTAAGCACCGATTGAGATGTTGTCCATATATTGAATTTACGGACGCCACCTCAATGGGCTCATAACGTTGCTCACGCAGGACGCTCACCCTGTCAAAACCATATAATCAGGTGAGCTTCCACTATCCACAACTTTGTGAGCATAGGTGAAATGGTGTCCACTTATTGGACAAGAAAGAAGCCACGTGAGGCCCCCAAAAAGTTATCAAAGTTGGTGAAGTAGGTGAATGTTTGACCAAAAGTTTGGATTTAGATTTTTCTTGCCAACACTTTCTTGGATTGACATGTCGCACAATGCTTATTTAGTGCGATTTACCTAACTAACGTAGTTTGCAGGCTATTGCATTAATCCGGAGGCTTATCCAGTGTAAATAAAAAAATAACAACTTCGAGTTCTCACATCATTAAAAAAAACCACTTCAGTGTTTCTGGTAAATATGTGCAAAGTACTAACCAATAAAGACCTAATCAGTGGCGAACCTATATGATCTTCTCTCAATCCCTCCTGAAATTTTAAAATTTTTTAGTACTATATATACATAATATCCATAATAATACAAATTTAATTGTGTAATCGTCACTTTGATTTTTTTAAATAAAACTTAGTTCTATGAATATAGTATATCTTTAAAATATTAATTTAATTTTATGTTGATGAAGATGATCTTTGATTAATAAGAAAAGAATAAATTTATTTTAGGCTGTAATAAATTTGACATTATGTTTCATAATATCCCATATTTTTTTTAAGAAAACAAAAAAGTTTTTTGACTTAAATGTGATAAGAAAAAATTACTTTAATTTGTTCAGGTTTATCCATCTAATTTATCTTTATGAGTTAATGAATCTTAGCACCAAATTTGATTATTTTATTTTTGACATGTGAAATAACAATTGGTCCTTAGAAGTTGTCGATATTAGCAAGCTTGCTAAAAAAATAGTTCAATCAAAGAAAGTTCAACGATATAATTTGGATATAAATTTATTTTTAAATTGATTACTATTCTAATTGTTTGATATCATATATTGAGTGATATGTGTTTGACAGATAACGAAAAATTATTCAACATTTTCGATGTATGAAATCTCAATATTTATTAATATAAAAATATATGAATTTAATATATATCATTACTTATAAATTACGTGTTAAAATAATTTTTTAAATTTATTGAATTCGTTTATTTGTAAAAGAGACCGGGCGGTGTGGCCCGCCTACGCACTTTCACCATACGAGACATAACCCTTATTTTCCGCGGTAGCCCCTTGCCTTATTGGATTCACTTGTCGCCATTATTCTTATCAAAATTTGTGTCTTTATTTATTATTATCGATAAGAAAAATTCGTTTATTAAATTATATTATATATATATATATATATATATATAATATAGATGATACTTTAAAAAAAAAAAAGGAAAACAGGAATTATGTGCATCGGATTCATAAAGTTTCCTCAAACCAATAAACAATACTATTACTAGGCCATAATAAAATATGGAATTATTCTGCCCGCAGCATCTAATTGCCACGTTTTCTGTTTGCAATGCTCTACTGTCCCCGCAATCCCATAAATTAATCGTTCTTTTTTTTTTTCTTTGAAAAAATAATAATTAATTTTCAAGAATTTCCTAATCTAATTTTATTTTAATATATATTCTATTTTTTATTTAATATATATATTTTAGATTCATGTGTATAAATAACCATCATTTAATAGATCATTGACCCCACCACTACGAGTGGCAAAAATAAGCAAGTGAAAATTCAATAGCAAGAAATTTGGTATACAAACTATTTACTGTCCTACAAAAATTAAAATAAAATTGGAAAGGTGGGGGCACACTCGTTGAGTCCAGTCAACAATTTCCCTTTCACATAAAATAATGGCATAATAATTATTACCGGGTAAAATGATTAAATTTTTTTTCTCTTTATAACAAAATATTTAATATTTACGATTTATTAAATGTAAATTTAATATTCAGGAACTGCCCCAAACAGTGAATTTTAATTTATTGAAGATTCGAATTTTCCCATTACTAATTTTAAAATTTGTTCTCTTTTGTTGTGCTATCAGACTTTGACTTTTAAGACCTTAAAACTTGGAGAAAAAAGTACGTATTCTGCCTTGAGTACCATCGAAGACGTGACTGATGCGATAATTTTTTACCTTCAAAGGAAAGTAAAACATTTTCTTTACTGATCTTCTGCTATTTCCAAGATTCTGTGTAAATCTTCAATATTTATATTTATTATGCTTGTGTACGTAATTCCTAATAAAGTTAGTTTTATTTCCAATATTATTTTATAAACGGGTTAGTTTGACAAAATTTATTTGCCAACATGGAGGAAGAATAAATGGATTAGAAATAAATATATTATATACTAAATATATCTTCATACATTATAAATTACAAGAATGAGAAATGTGGTAGGTTACAAGTTACAACGAGTTGAAAGTTTAGATGAACGAGATTTCTGAAAAACACAATTAATTTCTTTAGCTCAGATTCGTCATCTTGTTGACGATAGTTACATATATGCTTCCTGATGAAATGAGAATATATATATCTAATTATAATAATCTGTTGAAACATAAAATATAAAGAGGGCGAATGAACGAAAATTAGTGATCGTTTAAGAAATTACGAAGTTTAATTAAGTGCTTCTAATCAGAGTCCTAGAACATGTTACATAGAATAAGGTCATAAACTCGCTAGAGTATGAATTTATTCCAAGAAAGTTACTAGTCTACGAAATCGTGAAAAATATATGTCGGATAAGATATGGGCAATGATGCAAAATCACAAACACTTGCTTCACATGTTCTTTAAGAAAATGGTCGACACACGATTGAGGTGTAAACTCAATTCAAATATAAAAGCTAGGCTACGAAAAATCCACTATATTTTATTATGTAGTAGGTGTAAATTGTAATTGTAAGATAATGTCAACGAGTTATATTGCTGAGATGGGTCGATCAAAACTTATATCTATCATGAAATTATAGTCTTAATTTCACGTATCGTGTTGAATAGAAAATACGTTGACGAAATTGATATGTAAATATATGTATCTAAGTATATGTCATAAGAGTTTTTGTTTTTATATACATGGATTTGGTAAAGGAGCAAATATTGTATTATGGGTGGCGTTCAATGGGGTGTTCAAGTTTGTGGAATTAGTAAGTATTTGCCCAATGACAGGTGTTTCGTTCTTCCTACCAACACTTTCTTGGATTAACTTTCAATTTATGTTTTTGAGAAGCAAAAAAGGAAAAAAAAGAAGAAGTTGGTAATATGAGCCGGGCGAGCGAACGAGCTAGCCACGTGAAGCCAATATTCAGGATGGCAATAGCAGTAAAACAATTGGGTCACTAAGGTCAAAAAAGGAAAGAGGAAGAAAGAAAATGGAAGATGATCACGGCAGCTGTTAACGACAAAGATTGTTCGTTGGCGTTATTATAATTGAGTTTCGAATTTAAATTTCATCATAAATCTTATATATTTTATCGTTTACGTTCCGAAAAACGAGTTCGAGTTATATGACTTGTGCCTTTCCCTCCGCCATAAACAGTAGACTTTCTTTCCTTTTTCTTTTTTTGGTGGCTTACAATATGTGCGGCGCGTATGGCATGAAAACCCAAGAAGATGATAAATGTGATCAAATAATATATGGTGTGGAGTGGGAGACACATGTGTGTGTGTGGATGTTCAAAGTCAAACACTTTGATTTATTTTCTCATCTATTTTGCAATTGTAGTTCCACTGGATTTAGTGTGTACTATGTTGAAAATTTGTCACTCACGCTTGGAAACTGGTAAAAGTGAAGGATTATTTCTTTATCACGAACAAGTGGGCATGAGAGAGTTTCGAGTGATACGGGGCTAATTGCATTCACCCCTGTGAAAAGTCTAAAAGACATAAAACCCTTTAAGAAATATTAATAGGCTAATGCATTCCTAATTTTTTTAAAATGTAGCACATTTCACCCCTATGTTATATAAACTCGGGCACATTTACACCCTCTCATAGGGTTTTTATGCTAATTTTTTTAAAACATAGGATCTAACATGCTATTAATTTTACACATGATGTTTTATGTCTTTTATACTTTTTACAGGAGGTGTGAATGTAATTAGCCCAATGATATGTTCAACATGTGCAAAGTTTATAAACTTAGGCACCGTTTGGTTTGAGGTATGGTATAAGTAATATATAGATAAGTAGTATAATGCAATAAAAAATAAATAAAAAATAATAAGTAAAATTTGATTTGATTGATTAAATTTTATATAAAAATGTTAAATGATTTTTTTTGTACTTTTAACAATAAATAAAATAAAAATTATATTATTTATAAGGGGTAATATAGTAATTTGAATTCAATGATTTGATTGATGGTGAGATAAGTAATTAATGATTTGATTGATGTAAAATAAATTGTTAATATATGGAAAAATAATATGATGAGAAGAACATGAGATGAGATGAGATGAGTTATATATATATTAATAATATAGTTAACAGAACGGTGCCTTATTAGACAAATTATATATCCTTAATTTCTTTATCCAAACTAACAACAATAATTTAAGTTTTGCCGAATCTTGTGAATTAATTCGATTTCGATTTTAATGCGTAAAGGAATGTATTTAGGTTTGTGGGCTCACAATTATATATAATAATTAGTATGAGAAATGAATAATACAAAATTTATTTGAAAATTGAAATAGAGTAGATGTGACTCCATTCCCATCTCGGTCAACACCATAATGTGAAGTTAGGTTTTGATAATGACGCTCCACATTTCCCACATTTTCATACTACACGGATCCGCCATAAAAAATTAACCAAGATGCAAAAATTATCGTGTTTTGATTTAACATTTATTGCTCAAGACAAAAAAAAATTACACTGTTTATTTATCAAATTTATTTTAGTACGATGTTGTTATATAAAAACCTAAATCATAAAATAATCAATATAATTTTGCGTTTTAACAATATTGAAGCTTATTACAACTTTTGTTTTTGCATGACAATTAAAGTTGACATCATATATGGATATCACACAGTCTGATTCACACTTCACGAATGTGGAGCACATGATCTTTTGAATCTTTTTTTTTTTTTTTTTTTTTGGAAAATATCTTTTTTGACTCTTATAACATTCAAATAGAAAAATAGAAAAAAGGTTCAAATAATGCTTTTATATTTCCATGCTTATCGACATGATTTCTTAAAATATTAGTCATGTGCTTCTATATATATGCTGCAAAATGAAATGTGCAGACTATCATATGAAATAATAGAAAATAATAAATTTATCAATGTGTGTGAATATATATTAATTAAAATTTTAACTCAATCTCAAATCAGGAATATTTCGAATTACAACTCAAATCTATTATTTCTCGTTGTTTGAGCCAAAGAGCAAACCGAAATTTGGATGGTTAGATTTCGAATATATTTTTAATGTTTACAGAAATAGATCATAAATTTCTAATATATTTTGATTGTTCAGATAAATAGATAATAAAGTTCAAATCCTATGTAGATTTTTTTTTTAAAAAAAATACTCACACAATCACACCTATATATGAATAATTTAAATTTATGTTAGCTATTGTTATTATTATCATTACTGGATTTTCTGTTCCAATGCATGTGAAAGCCCAATAGTCAACAAATAGCATTAGCCACCAACGAGTTTTAAACATTTGGGCTTCAAACGAAAAAGGCCTTGTAAGTCAAGTTTAAGGCTAAATTTTAGCCCGATTTAAAATTCGGACACAAAAATCTCAATCCGGCCGGCTTGCTTGTAATACAATTGTCACCGGTCTGATTGAAAATCCGTGTAGAAAATAAAGTCATAATGTTTTAAAATATGATTTTTAAGAAATCGGTTTCAAAATGTAATATTATAAACAGGGTTCTGCTTGGCTTCGCCATTTTTGTTTTACAAGCTAATTAACCAAATAAAAAAAGAAGGATTTTTTTTAACATTTTTAATATTCAAATAGGAAATTGGAAAACATTATAATTCAGTTGATAAAAACCAAACGGGCAAAAATTATAGGTTAACCTTAACGGTAAATAAACCATAATTACTACTATATATGTTATTCGATGATGATCATGTAGCATTGTCCATATATTATATTATATATGATCTTTTAAGAAATTAATTCAAAGCTTAAATATATATATTTGGCTTAAATGTGTGTAGATTCCTTGATACAATTAGCCGTAGCCTCTGGGCAAAAACTTTTCTGAACTTCCAAGGCTAGTTCCTCCACACTCACTTGGCATTCCAATCCAATCTGTCCAATATCACAAAGAGAAATTAAAAGGGCTAATCTAATTTCTTAACATGCAAATTCATATGTATAATAATTTCAAAGATATTGAAAAAATTGGAGGGTTTGGACTTTTGGAAAATCAAATCCCAAGTTTTGATGATAATCATATATGCTGAGGTGAAGTGACTATATTAATCATGCAAGAACTTGCATTTAATAACATTAAGCCTTGATAAATAAATTATATATAATTCGGTTTGGTTTTATTGATGCATATCAAGTACTGTAAGAATTTGATGCTAACTTAAAAAATAATCAATACTAAGGTAGTATTTAGGAGAACTTTCCGGAAACACTTTTCATCTTTTTTTTAACAAAATTTCAACGGAGAAATTAGCATCAAGTCCTTGCGTTACGAAACCTAAAGCGATGCTAATTAATTTATACCTTGATGACAAATGAGTATAGGACAGTATCTTCCATGCTACTGATGTTCAAGTGAAGGATCTCGAAAGAGAGATTCTCTAGGACATGGATGATCCTCACAACTTGACCGGGGATCCGCTTGGAGATGGTTCGAAGGAGAACGTTGGACCCCGAAATCTTGGCCTCCACATCTACGATGGGTGAGTTGCAGGAAGCCCCGAGTTCTTTGAAACTATTAGTGTCACCATCTGGTTCACGAGGACTCAACTGGAACGGTTTCGGACTCGGTCCCGGACTAGGGCTCATGCTTTTTCTTTTCTTTTTAGCTTCCAAGGATTGCACCACTTGGTGCAATTCTTTGATAAATTCAATCACTCCACCTATAATGGATGCTTGATCTCCCTTTGGAATTCACACACAATACGTAAAATTAGTCACAATATTATTAATTAATTACTAGAAACTTTGCTATGTACGTCTTCTATGTACGTACATAAATATATATAGAGATAAATAATAAATACATTTTGGAAACGGATTGAGATGTGGTGATTTACCCTTTTGATGTAGAAACATGGAGTGAGGGAACGTAAAACCTTGAGATGTTCATTCATTTGTCTCCTTCTATTTCTCTCTACAGCAATGTGAGCCATGGTTTATATATTCAATTCCACCAAGAAATTATATTTGTTGTTGCTGCTTCTTTGTACACAAAAAGCCACTAGCTTTTATAGTGATCTGTGTGTGTGTGTGTGTGTAATTAATAAATCCAGCACGCAAATGCAATTAAGTTGGTGAATGCACGCACACAAAAACATATGTATAAATATATTATTATTATAATTATTATTATTAAAAGTACGTGTAGGGGAGGGATATCCCTAAAGTTGTTACTACTTGCTAGGGTTTTCATTGAATGCAAAATGCTGCAGTCTCGTGAGGTTAATTATTCAGTTTTTACTCTTTTACACTCCATGTGACCACACGGTTGGGATAAATTTTCATGCCTTGCATTGTCCATTGATACAACATATTCACGGTTTAATGAATGCATGGTTGTAGCCCTCGAACCTTATAGATCGGAAAATATTGATGATGTCGATCACGGGTCGATGTATTTTTCTAGGTCGTAGAGGGTAGTCATATAGGCAATTGAATCCAAGGTTTATTTAGTGATTGGAAAACTGTCAATTTTTTCATATATGTTTATCATTTTGTAATTTTGGTAATGATCATATACGTTTTCAAAGTGATTGTAGTTTTATATTTTCAGTTTTAGAAATTTTAATCCTCGATCAGTGGGAATGTAATTGCACATTTGAGCATCACGTTGTCATGTCGGTATCACATCAATATCATATTAGAAAAGAAATCGAAATAAAAAAAAAAAGAGATAAAACTACATCATGAACAAAATTATAGTTTTCTCTTAGAGATTACATTGTTGCCCTTATTATTGCCGAATGACTTACCTAATATTTCAAGGAGTAGGTCTCTAGTAAGACGGTCTCACGGACGGATTCAACACATTTATATTTACAATAAAAAAGTAATATTTTTTTTATAGGTGACCCAAATAAAATATCAATCTCACAAAATTGATCTGTGACACCATGAGTTTATGTGTACTTCAAATTGAGTCGAATTCTCAAGTTTTTATACGTGATATGATTTTGAATAATATAAGAGTACATTAGAACTGCTTCAATGACGAATAAAATACTTTCGATTACAAATTGTTGAGTTAGTTGATGGCTCGAGACTCATTGATTCATATGCAAGTGTGACTGCTATATTGTATCTCACGCTCATGCAGTTGGATCGAGTCATACGTTTGACGCGTGAAATACCATAAATTAAATAAGGATACTAAAAAGGGTATTTTTTTTTTAATATTTCATGTATAGAATATTATTCAGCGTATATATATTTCATGCACTTTACCTGTTACCTCATGCACGCCACGCTTTATTCTTCAACACTACATAGTCAACCCTATATGAACCACTCAATCCCCATGCGCATTCATTAGTCTATCTTTGTGCCAACTTAGGATCACCTTCATACACTACTCACACACAATAACGTCTTAGCACGCGCTGGAACGTAGTCAGAAAATTTTTTAACCCGGGGCTGGCTGTTTCGATAAAAAGTTAAAATAATATAAATTAAATATTTTAAATATAAAATATAAAAAATATCTAAAGTATAATCAAGGAATACTTGCAAAATATTTAATGGTAAAAATATAAACTGCTAAAGATATGATGTTTCAAGTGAACTGACTCGTGAAAATTCTTGGTCGTTGTAAAATATATGATGTTTCACATATATAACATACTAAATTTTCCTCTTCAATATCAATATTCTTACAATGTACTCAAAAAAAATGATGATGTTTTAAGTAATATAGAGTAGATCATATATACCATGCAAAAAAAAAAAAAAAAATCACACGTAAACGACTCAAAAAATATCTTATCAGTTATAATAAAAGAATGAGAAATTTCTTGTAAAAAAAAAAGAATGAAGAAATTTTAAAATGCAAAAATATTTATTTCAAATGAAAAAAATGCAAAAATAACATAGAAATTTATAAAACTAAATCATTTCAAAATATATATATAAGAAAATCTGCATCACAATTATTTTCTAGAAATCCATGATTTCGCATATCAATTAAATTAAGCGGTTAAAAAAACAAAATCTAATTTAAATAAACACAAAATTCTAGATAAAAATTGAGCGTTCGGAGCGAATGAGAATAAACTTGAATGGAAAAATAAATGAAAAAGAAGAAGAAGTGTTTCATATGCTTAATTCACTTTTTTTGAGAAACAATTTTATAAATCAAACAGCGCACGTCTCACAAAATATTTCAAAAAAATAGACTTTACCAAGTCTACACAAATTTATGTTTTAGAAAATAGATTGAACTAAGTATGGGGTTAATCAAAAAATTTAAGACGGGCTAATATTACAATTTTAACCTTAAATAATTAAATATACAATATAACTAATATATATATATATATATATATATTTTAGCATGGGCTGGAGCCCACCCAGCCTTTGGGGTGGGTCCGTCCCTGAGCACACACATATATATGTGTATATCAGATTAAGATAGTATTTGAGAGAGGTTCTAGTAAACATTTCTCAACGTTTCCTTAACAAAATTTCACAAATTTCAAACTTTTGTTAAGAAAAATATGATATGTGCTTTTTAAAAACTCTCTCAAATACTACGTAAATTAAATTTAAAATTTTCCTTAACGATCCAACACGCCAATAATCATTATTGGAAAAATGAGAAAATGATCTTAAGCATATGTGTATGAATAAGATGAAGTAATAATTTTTATGAAGGAAATCAACTACCAAGTAGTCGAATATGCTAATGGGAGGTTATTTCACTAATTTTAAAATTTATCAACGTGGAGGTGGAATTAATGGAATGCCTTGTGAAAATAAATAAAAGTTCGACATTTTGTTTACATTTTCAATTTATTGTGCGAGGGTTAATTTTGGAAGTTTACTTGAATATATTGAAAATAGTTATTATAATACCTTAATCTTTTATTAAACATAGAATAGATATATATATACTTTTATGATGTGTCAAAATGGGCCGACTCACAATCATCGCAACCCACCATCAGGCGGGCCGGATCGGCCCATCTTTTAGGCGGGTTCAGAAAACATCAACCCAACTCAACCCACCTAATTTAGGTGGTGTGGCGGGACGGGGCGGCCCACCTTTAGGTGGGTAAGGAAATTGCCAACCCAACCCACCTATTTTATATGGTGGGGTGGGCCAACTCGACGAATATAACCCAATTTAACATCTCTACTCATATTATCTTTGCATGAGTTGCATCGTCTAATAGTCCCGAGTTTGGCTAAAGTTTACAATAATTGGAGTTACATAAATAATTATCATGTTATCTTTATCTTTCGATTTATGGTCTAATCTCACGAGCCGATCGGTTAAATGGTTTGATTAATAAGCTACGTGTTTAAAACCATGGATTTTAAATTCATTTGACTTAATTATTTAAATATATTGATACTGATGATCAATTTCAAATTCACCAATCACCATCATTTAATTTAATAAGTACATTTATCATCAATATAATTGTGATATTGACGCTAAAATATTTCACCCAAACATATACATTTCACGTTATTGGCATTTTACTGTATGTAAAACGAGGACCGTGGAAAACTTAAAAATAAAGGGGGTAAAATGCGAAATAATTTCTTAAATTTTGACATTAATATATATCACATTATGTATGTCTTGAAATGCATATATGTTGGCAATATTTTGTGATCAAAGAGATTATCTATTTTGACCATTTTATCCTATTCGAACAAATCTATTCCTAATTGGTTTATCCTATTTTAAATTCGACCCAACTTACTCGATAATCTAAACTAGTAATCCACCGTTCGCGTTATGTGCTTATATAAATTTTTTTAACGAAAACAAAAAGATAAAAATAAATTGTGAAATTTATTTTTAAAAATTAAAAAAATATGGCATTTCCTAAGAAAATAGTCAAAAAATCGATTTTACAAATGTGAGTTGCATTTTCGGAAATAAATAAACATCAACGGACACAAAGTGTGTGTTATTTTAGTAAATAATAAAAATTTAACGGCTAAAAAAGAAAAAAAACTATATAAAATGACTGATTTTTCTAATCATTTTGCTTTTATTGAAAATTAAGTTAGAATATATAATAATTTCAAATCAAGATTCACCATTAATTTAAAATTAGTTAATTAGGAGGTCTGCCATAATAATATTGTAAGATATATTATGGTTTTAAAAGTAAAACAACGACAAAAAGAATTAAAATTAAATATACAAAAACTTATGTGAATAGGTTTCACGGGTCGATTTTGTGAGACGGATCCCCTATTTGAGTTTTTCATGGAAAAATATTGACAAAAACTCTTATGAGACGGTTTCAATGGTATTTTTTTTAGACATGTCTTTTATATGGGTTATCCATTAAAAAAGTATTATCTTTTATGCCAAAAGTATTACTTATTATTATTATTATAAATATGAGTAGGGTTGACTTGTCTTGTGAGGCCCATGCTCTCAAGCCCAAGTACCGCCCCGGCCCAAATTCCTACTTGATATTTAAAACTGAATTCTTTCAGTACTCTAGGAGGCGAGCATTAAAAGTATAATCTACCTCTCAAAAATCTCTCTCTCACTCTGTGAAAACTCTCTTTCTTTCTTTTTTTCTCTCTACGAAGAACGTGAACGTCAAATGCCATCTGCAAAGAAAGCTCTCTTACAATCAATCTTAAATTCAACACTAGTGTAAGATGGTAAGTGTAACGTGTTCAATTGGTTTGGTTGGAGATAGTTTTCTACAATTATTTTGTTTGAGTTGATATTATTTATGATTTTGTCTAGTAGGGTTAAAATAGATATACATGATCCAATCTGGGGAGTTAAGCCAGATACTTATGATCCAATCTGGGGAGTTAAGCCAGATACTTATGATCCAGTCTGGAGAGTTAAGCCAGATATTATGATTCATTCTGGGGAGTTAAGCCAGAAACACATGATCCAATCTGGGGAGTCGAGCCAGATATTTGATGTCTATCATCGTTTATTTTAGGCTTAATGTTTTCTTAGAACTATTTTTTTAACTGTAAATTTTGAGAACACTGCCGATGTCCATGCCGTCCAACTCGGGGCGTGACACGTCTCATGAATGAGACCATCTCACAAGAGTGTTACTAAAAAATATTACTTTTTTCTGTCAAAAATATTAATTTTAATTATAAATATGGTTAGGATTGACTCATTTCAAGAATAATGATCCGCAAGACTGTGACAAGAAACCTACTAATCAGTGGCTAATAATCCAATTATTACAAATTATCGAATTGTTGAAGTCCATGAAGATCAGGAGTCAAGCCCATGAACGGCTTAGACCAAGAGGAAGGGCTCGTTTGTTACAAAGCCCATGAAAGTTCTAATAAATATGTCATTTTCCTCACTTGGAAGAGTAAGTTTTCATTGTTGGCATCTCGAGCTTCTTTCGTTTGTTCTTGTTTTTTGGCAGCACTGATTTGATCGTCAGAGAGCTTTCGTCGAACAAACTTCGACACCTCTGACACTCCATTCGTCACACTAGTAACGATCCACTATTGTTTTAAGGATTCGTACACGTGATATTTGCTTGTGTGGACCGATGCTCCTCCCTCCATTTCGATATTATCTTCAATAGAATACATCCAGGTTTTAAAAAAAACAAATAACTAAATACGTCTCTTGAGTTATTTGTCATACTATTTTCGAAAAATATGTGGTTCACGGCATGATTCAGTGTTAATAATATTCTACTATAGTTTAAAAAAAAAAAGCAAAATAAATCATCATTTTCATAATTCTTTTTTGAATAAATCATTTTTCATAATATTAAGTTGTATTGAAACTTGATAAAATTCTTATACTTGCACAATCTTTGAATTTATCTCATTCTAATATAAGATTGTTTCATTTATATCTTTCTTTACTTAAAAATCTATCAAAATCCACTCTTTATCCAATTGTTTGTGAAAACCTCTTGATATTGACGATATCTTCGCTCTCTTATCAAGAGGCATAGTTTGGTACGAAGGATAAGATAAGTATATGATATATAATATAATGATAAATTAAGGATAAGTTAAATGGTAGGATATTATATTGTATGTTTGATATGATTTTAATACGAGTGATTAAATTTATATATTCGATTTTAATGACAAAATTAGCCTTACCATAATGTGGAGGAGAATGAGACGTGGTTAGAGTTTAGATGTTTTTATATAAGGAGGATAATTATGTCTTTTTGTAGTATTTTTTTTAGTTGTATTAAATTTATCACGCCAAATTAAATGGATACATAGTTCACCTTTCAAAGCATTTATCAAAGGCCTATTGAATTATCATGGGCATTTTAAAAATGTATCAAAGCATGAGATGAAGGGCTTAGTTCAACCTACCTTAAGGTTATTATCTTAATAGGAGATCTAACAACTAATGATTTGTCATGTCAACCCTATAATATTAATTATGCATATATGTGTTGAGATGTGGACCCTTGGATGAATGATTTGGGTATTACTCATATGGTAGGATTTCATTAAACAAAATGTAAAAAGATAATTTATTAATCACACTCTTAACAATGTACCAAACAATGCTTAAATGTCAAGCTAGAGGGAAAAAAAAACGATATTGGGTTTTAAGTGACCAGTTGTCCAAAAAAAACAAGAATCCATAAACAATGGTGAGAAACCCGGTGGTTGGTTCAAATTTTGCATACAATATTTAATTAGTTAAATTTATTGTATGTAAAGAAAATTTTGCCAGGAAACCCACAAGTCTCTTCACAAAAACGTGATAGACATTCAAAAATTTAAAGAATCGAGTCTAGTCAGCACAATTGAAAAACCCAATCGATTCTTTTCATCCAACCTTATCCATAAGCTTTTTCTAAAAAATTAATTTAATATTTTCAAAAGGCAAAAAATTAATTTAATAATATTAAAAAAAAAAGACCAAGACTCCGCAAAACCTTGAAAACAGCCGTCCACTGCGACACTCCGCCACATTCTCTTACCACAATATCATCCTCGTCGTCTTCTTCCATGGCTGGTTTTCTTCAATTTCTACTACTTTTTCCATTGATTTTATTACAAGGCGCAATTGCTAAAAAATATCCCACGTTGCCGAAAGCTGCGGTTCTTCCACTTACCAAAGATCTCTCTATTCTTCAATACGTTACAGAACTCGTGATAGGTGAAAATCTAGCCCCTGTCAAGCTTGTGGTGGATCTTGGAGGCAAATTTCTGTGGGTTGATTCTGAGTTTACCTCCCAATTTTCATCTCCCGGGTCTGTTAAAAGTTGTTCTCTGCAGTGTTCGATGGTTGAAGTTAGGGGTTGTTCTAGGAGTGGTGGGGTGGGGTACGATGCCTCCAAGACTTGTACTTTACAGGTAGAAAACTCTGTTTCAAGTGTTTCGACATCTGGGGAGATGAAAGAGGATAGAGTTGGTGTGAGATTCCTGGATGCGATGAATCCAGGTTCATATGCGTATATTCAACGCTTCTTGTTTTCATCTGCACCAAACTTGTTGCTTCAAGGCTTAGCTAGAGGTGCCAAAGGTATGCTGGGGCTCGGAAATTCAAGAATTTCTTTCCCATCTCAGTTTTCTACTACTTTTGGCTTCTTCCACAGGAAATTTTCCATGTGTTTGTCCCCATCAAAGGGTGCAATTTTCTTGGGTGGGAGTCCTCCTGAAATTGAAAACGATCCCCCGATTTCAATGATGTACACCCCTCTAATTTCCAAGAACAGCAACATACAAGATGGGTACTACATAAATGTGAACTCGATCAAGATTTCTGGCGAGAAATTGTCTCTAAATCCTAAAGGGTTTGTTGGAAGGACGAAAATAAGCACAACCATCCCTTACACCACAATGGAGAGCAAGATCTACAGCACATTCGTTGCTGCTTACATCAAGGCTGCTACTTCAATGAACATGAGTTTGGTTGCACCTGTGGCACCGTTTGAAGTTTGCTTTAGTCCAAATGAATTGGGAAGCAAAAGTATTTTGCCAAATTTTCCGACAGTTGATCTTGTTTTGCAGAGTGAGTTGGTGAAGTGGAGGATTCTTGGGAGGAATTCAATGGTGAGAGTTGGTGATGAGGTCATGTGCTTGGGATTCTTGAATGGAGGATTGAATCCGATGGATCCAATTGTTATCGGGGGTCATCAATTGGAAGATTACATGTTGGAGTTTAATTTGGGGAATTCTATGCTTGGATTTTCTTCACCATTGGGGATGGGGAAGAAGAAGTGCTCCGATTTTGATGCATTTTTTGTGTATCCAATGGTTTCTTGATTTAGTTAGTGGGTGTAAAGCAAATTTTGTAGAGATTTGTTGACTTGTGATTTATTAATTTTCATCTTGAAATTGCAAGGCATGCCCTAGAGGCGAAGGGCCGGCCACCGTGTTTTTATTTTTTCACGACCGTCGGGTGTCATGTAATAGTTTTTTTACATATATAAGATTATTATATTGCCAAGTTTTGCTTTATAATATTGACAAATACGACCAATTGCTTTGATCTTTACGAATAGAGTCCGTTTATATACGGTTGGCAAAAATATTGAAGTTTCATGTACATCTAAGGTGATGCGCGATCGTACTGAAAATCGTATATCGTATCAAAAAATATCGAAAATTATGATACTATAAGAAAATGTTATAATGATATTATACCGAAACTTTATGTATACCGAAAATCGTTATATCGAAATTTTTGGTACATATAAATAGCATACCGATCGTATTGAAATTTTGGTACGGTATTGGTATATACAGTTTTATATCGAAAAAAACCTTATATATTTTTTTAAAAATTTAAAAATTTATTTTTTATAAATATTATATATTTTTACATTTTTATATTGTTTCGTCTTACCGGTATATATCGAAATTTTCAAATTTCCTACCATTACTGCACCGAAAAATTCGTTATCGTTAACGTACCGTACCGAAATCTTCGGTATACCGAAAATTCAATAAATTTGATACGGTAACTTTGGTATATCGAAAATTCGATATTTTCTCCCCGGTAGATGAGATCCTAGCATATGGGTAATACCCAAATCATGTATCCAACGGTTCGTATTTTTACACATAGGTGTAATTAATTATATATTATTGACGTGGCAAATCATGAGACATTAAATCTATCATTGGGATATTACTCATATGCTAGGTTGAAATAAACCTTCCCGCACCCTTAAATACATCAAAGTTACTATATCAAAAAATATATATTTTTTATATTTCAAAAATTTCAGTACAATATGATATTGAAATTGTCGTATGGTGTCTTTATAGAATTTTGAGGGATTTTATGTTATATCAATAGCAAGATTCTTAGCGTATTTTTGTATAAAATATTTGCGCGAATATATCTCTCAAAACAAACGTTTTAGAGTTTTTTATTTTTATTTTTTTTGTTTTGAAAAGAAACATTCACGTTAATATTTTATAAAAAATATCGGAGCTCTCCCCGTAGCATAGAATGGATAAAGTGGAATATACTCTAATGCAATATATTGAAGGGTATTTTTGCAAGAAAATATCACGTCAAAGAAATTAAAAACAACCATTTTAGGTGGATTTAGGCGCGTTCAATAAAGTTTGGCCTTTGGATACTTGAAAGATCGTCCTCTCTTATGTTCATCAAGGAATGTGCGTGTTTTCCCACGTGACAATTTAAACCATTATGCATGTGACAATTTAAATAATTGTTATTTCAAGGGTATATTCTTTTATACTCGGCATATTTATACCCACTAATTATAAATCACCCATATATAGTAGAAGAAATTAGTATTAACTTAAATAATGCTAGAGGTACAAATAATATATCGTACAACGATATTTACAACAATTATATTGTGATATTTTGTTATTATTTACCAAAAATTTCGCACATATTGTATATTATACTGACATTTTTTAGTATTGAAAAATTTATATAAATATGATCTCGGTATATCAAATCCGAGATTTCAGTATGATACATGTAACATATTCATATATATCGAATATTTCAGTTGTACCACGATATTGATACATTATCGATATTATGAATTTCATACCCAAAAAAAACCTTATTTATAAAATAAAAATGAGGATTGGAGCGATTTTGATTTTTAGGAATACAATTAAGTTTAAAAAATTGATGACTTTTGAGTCTTAGTTTTCTTATTTTATTTATAATAATTTCATTACTTAAAAATATTATATATTTTTAATTTATAGATATTGTTGTATGACAAAAATTAGTTTGTAGGACAAACTAGTTACGTGAACCTTTTGAATAAATCAGAAACCACTGATAATACATAACAAACAACCGAGACCTGTAAAATTACAATTTCCTTAAAAAAGATTCGTCATCTCCCGGATGTGCTCGGAGGATCACGACTGACGTCTGTTTCCCATGATACAACGGTATAACCCTGTAGTCACCTGGCACGAAGGTACCACACCGGCGTACTGAATACGTAAATGAACGGTATCATGTAGAAGCCCAACTTGAACAGTATGGAACAAAGCAAACTTCCAAATATCTGAGCAGTAGAATAATAGCTCGAGCAGTGATGAACAAACCAGTATTGCATGCACTTTTCCACAAGAATGATGAAGCATAAAGCTTTTCACGTGAGAAGGAATTGAATTGCTTGTGTGTTGCCTTCTCAATCATGCACATTTGCTATTAAATACACATGCACTTGGGCAGCACACCATCTCGGGCAGCAGACTTGTTGGGCATCTCAGGTAGCACCGTAGCAGCCATGCATTCAATTACGGATTCCAAGCAGCCCATGTTGAAAATACAAAATGCACAGGCACTTGGACATGCATTTATTGAGGGACAGGCACTTGGACAAATCTATTGAGGGATGGCCGAACACCATTAATTCAATTCACATTTCCATTCACATTAATGAATGGTCCAACAATTGTTTCAGTATAATATACCGAATTGTCGTTATTTTCAAGATTTCAGGTTCAGTATGTGCTACACTAGCTAAATTGGTGTACTAACATTATACAAGATCATCAATTAATATATATATATATATATATATATATATATATATATGTTCTAAATTAAAATAAAAATATCGTTGAGCTCACAAGAATATCAATTGATTTTCTTATATAAAATCATATGATCCCTTTGTGCCACACCCGATTTACCGTAGATTGACTCATGAATCCATATTCTGGATGTTATAAAATATATTATATTAACAACAAACTCGTGATCTCATTCTTTAGACATGCTGATTTCAGAATATATATATTGATGCATGCATGTTCATTAATCAAGCATGCCACTTCATTTGTCGTGATTTCATTCCAACAAATAGATCGATGCATCCGGAATTTGATTTCAATGTTTTGTATGTTTTCGACAAAATATACATGTACCCTGACAAGTATGTATGTATATATATATATACATAATTTATAATTATATATGATCTTTCCAGAAATTACACTGCTTCTTGTATTACGTACTTTTTTCCAAGATCGCGGGCCAATTATCTTTTGAATAAAAGATTATCAAAATGCAATTATTTGTATTAAAAAAAATTCTACATAAAAAAATCACACATTTTATAATGTTTTTATATATATAGAATATAAATATAAAGGTTTATATTTATCATGTATAAAGTAATGTAGCTAGGTTCATCATGAATATTTTAAATCATTATTCATATTGGACTAAATTTTTTCATGTGAAGTTAAGCATGATCATTAATCTTTGATCTTTGACCAATATTGAGTTGTGAATAAAGAGGTGAGCATGAAGTTAAGTAAATATTTATTGGAGAATCCTGTGGGCAGTTCATAAAATAATAAAAATAAAAATGGGCAAGAAATGCAACATTATCCTACAGCTTACAATATCTTGGTTTGTGTTCCTCCAGTTCATATTCACGTGTAATTTAATTTCCTTCAAATTAAAATCTCGTCCACCGTTTTCGATATATATATATTACAACAGGGGTTGGCCTTTTACTTTGAAGTTTGAAGAGGATCGGATTCATTATTTATTATTATTATTATTATTATTATTATTATTATTATTATTATTATTATTATTGATGGGATACACGTTATTGCTAACAAGTTGGGATCAAAAATTTAAGTTTGGACTGTTTCATTTCATTATTTTTAGTTACTAAAAATACACTTTCCTATTTTATTAGCGGTTTCCTCTTCTTCAACGATGCATCCATTTTATTATTATTACTTATCTAGTACTTGAGGTTTTATGAAAATTCAAACTTAAAGAGTGATTTATAATAGATTTATATGTAAATAATAATAATAATTTGAGAGGAGATTTGACTAATTCAGAATTATGAAGTGATATGATCTGCATATATGTAGAGAGAAAAAGAATTTGACTAGGTTCACAATTAATAATAATAATAATAATAGCAAGCTATGGAAGCGTTGGAGTATATTAATTTATGTAGTACTAGTAGGCAATGAATTACAAGTCACACAATCGTAGGAGTATGTATATCAATTAATTCCAAAATAATAATGAAATTTCAAAAGAACTCATAAAAGTCAACAATCATAAAAGTAAACAACTTGATAATTTAAAATAAAACCAATAACCAAGAACACATAGAAAAACTCACAATTGACAGTCCTACAAATATACGTAGGAACATAAACTATATATAAACATTTTTAGATCAAACTAATTTTTTTTATATATAACCTCGAAAAATTGATGAAGTGGAAAAAAATAGAAAAATCTCTATATATATACGTTTTTTTCTGCAACCCGTTTCCTCCAGCAAAACAAATAAATGTCTCCTTCAATCTCATTCTTGCTGCTGTTTCTGGGCTTATTCCTTTCATTCAGCCCTGCCACGGCCCGGAACATCGGAAAAGCTTCCCCTGTCCGGGCCATTCTCCTTCCGGTCACCAAAGATCCATCTACGGGCCAATACTTTACCGCCATCGGGCAAAGAACTCCTCTGAAGCCCGTCAAATTAACTCTAGACATTGGCGGAAAGAGCTTATGGGTTGCCTGCGATCGGGCCGTGTACATCAGCTCCTCGTATTCGCCCGCTCACTGTCTTTCCCCACAATGTTCACTCGCCGCGTCCAAGACCTGCGACAACTGCTGGGACGGCCCGAGACCTGGCTGCAACAACAACACTTGTTCCAATGTGGTTTACAACACCGTAGAACGTTCGGCCCAGTTAGGAGAGCTGGCTACTGACGTGATCGCCCTCGAATCCACCGACGGGTCGAATCCGGGCCGAATCATTCGGGTTCCCAACTTCTTGTTCTCCTGCGGTTCCCTCTTTCTTGGAGAGAAACTCGCTGAAGGAGCTCAAGGGATGGTTGGATTGGGTAGGACCAACACTTCGCTACCTTCATTACTGTCGAATGCATTAGGAATCAGCAAAAAGTTCGCAATTTGTTTGAGTTCTTCCAAAGGGGTTGCTTTTCTTGGAAACGGGCCGTATAGTTTGCTTCCACCCCCTGGAATGGTAATTTCAGAGCGACTTTCATACACCCCACTTGTAGTAAATCCTGTCAGCACTGTGTACCCTGTTCTTGATAACTTCCCCGACAAATCTTGGCCGTCGATGGAGTACTTCATAGGTGTCGAACACGTGAAAATAAACAATCAAATCGTGGAATTGAGCCAGAAATTGCTGAGCTTCGATGCCAAAGGCAACGGGGGAACTAAGATCAGCAGCGTGGTGCCTTATACCGTTCTGCACACGTCGATTTACAACTCGATTACAAAGGCATTCGTTAAGTCGATCTCCAAAGTCCCTAGAGTAAAACCTGTGGCGCCTTTCGGGACTTGCTACAACTCGTCCAGCCTCGGGAGCACCAGGGTCGGCCCGGGGGTGCCTCAGATTGAGTTTGGACTGCGGAACAATGTTACATGGACTATGTTTGGTGCCAATTCGATGGTGTACATTAATGAAGTTTCGTGCTTGGCTTTCGTCGATGGAGGCAAGAATCCTAGGACCGCGATAGTGATCGGAGGGCATCAACTTGAGGACAACTTTTTTGAGTTCGATGTTGAGAGATCGAGACTCGGGTTCACTTCCACGTTGCTGGGGCGTCAAACTACTTGTGCCAACTTCAATTTTACATCAACGGCTTGAGGAATCGTTTTGATTTGCAGTTGCTATTTGAAATCTTCCTAGTGTAGTTTGGGCTGTTATGGCACTCGATGTACTTGTCTTGTTTCTTTTCCATGTGTACGCATTATGAATGCAAAAATGTTACGTTTCTTACTATGCTGTCTCATACGCAAGCTGGATGCATGACTTAGGTGGTAGTGTTTGAGAAAAATCGCTTTTTAGCTTTTTCTTAACAAAATTTTAAGTGCTTCCTAGAATTACTATCAAACACTAACTCAACCCATTTCTCCTAAAAAGGGTGTAAGAAGAGATGTGAGATGTGTTGGAGTAACTTTGTAAATCTTTTTACTGTTAAGTCAATGGAATCCGGATATCTCCACAATGGTATGATATTGTCCATTTTGGGCACAAGCCCTCATGATTTTGATTTTGGAAACCCACCCAAAAGACATCATACCAATGGAGATATCATTCCATATTTTAATCCATGATCTTTTACTTAAACTTTCAATGTATTTCTAATAATTTTCCAATGTGAGACTTTGGTTGACTATTCTTTAACAATCCTCCCCTCAAACGAAGTTCCACCAGGCCTCCCCTCAATTTGTCCCTCTAATCGAGCCTACTCACCTTCAAGGTGTTGCAGCACACGCCTTACATGAGTTTCCGGGAGCGTCCCTCGAGAGCTTTTTCACGGATCTTTAATCGGGGCCTCAAACTTCTTCTCCTTGAGTTTCCGAGGATTCCACCTAACATTTGTTTTTATCAGACCATGAATCGTTTCCCACAGACGGCCCTCCAATCGAGCCTACTCACCTTCAATGTGTTGCAGCACACGCCTTACATGAATTTTCGGGAGCGTCCCTCGAGAGCTTTTTCACGGATCTTTAATCGGGGCCTCAAACTTCTTCTCCTTGAGTTTCCGAGGATTCCACCCAACATTTGTTTTTATTAGACCATGACTCGTTTCCCACATACGGCGCCATTTGTTAAGTCAATGGAATCCGGATATCTTCACAATTGTATGATATTGTCCACTTTGGGCACAAGCCCTCAAGTTTTTGATTTTGGGAACCCACCCAAAAGGCCTCATACCAATGGAGATATCATTCCATATTTTAATTCATGATCTTTTACTTAAACTTCCAATGTGAAACTTTTTTGATCATCCAATGTGGGTATTTGGTTGACCATTCCTAATAATCTTCCAATGTAGTACTTTGGTTGACTATTGTTAACACTTACAACACAAATCTTGGATTCTCCAAATGTTTATTATGGAATTGGTGAACATTATGGTCGCAGAACTAACTCTCTAGGTACTAAAAAATTAGGAAACAGTTGGGCAGAAATAGTCAAACTGTACGTGTTTTATAGGTACATGCAAGAAGTATGACTCAACTTTTCATGCTTTTTCAGGAAACAACGCAAGTGTTGCGTGTTTGTTCTTGAACACTTGAAGAAACCACCGTCCCTCATTTCCCAGCTTCTCACGTTTTTATTTCCTGCAATTTCAAAAGATAAATATGCAAATCAAAAGTACAATCTACGAATCCTAATTTGGGATTTCCATTTACATTGGCTTACCTTCAAACACAATTCAATATCCACCTTGTTGGACTTGATACCCTGAATCAAGAAAAGAGATTCGAAACATGAAAGCCACTCCATTTCAAGATTCGTTTTCTCCTCATGCTTCGCCGAGTACCTCCACAAGATTTGATCAGCCTTCGAATGATCAAGAGTTCGGATGCATCACACCTCCTAGCATTGTAAACATTCCAAGGAACAGACCTTTGTTTGAGTCCCCTTGTGAAATCAACCCAACGTTTATCCGAAAGGTAACAACCCTTCCAAGAATTGACATATCAAAGGCTGGGGCAAAATTTTTCGACGTATTTATAACATAAACCAACATTCTGCAGGTCATGGCAGAGGCCTTGGGAACATTTCTTCTAATGTTTTGCATTGGTGGGATAATAGGAAACATGGCCTTCATGGGAATTAAAGCAGGGCTAATGGAATATGCAGTAACAGCAGCTCTAACAGTAGTAGTTTTAGTTTTCTCTATAGGTTCCATTTCTGGTGCTCATTTAAACCCTGCTGTAACTATCGCTTTCGCAGCCGTTGGTCCATTTCCATGGCCAGAGGTAAAATTTCCAACACCAGATTAAAATTCTTATGAAACTTGTCTATGCCGGGAGACAAGATTCACCCTTGTTTTAATTGCAATTTTTAAGGTTCCACTGTATGTTCTTGCACAAGTGGGAGGCTCGGTTTCGGCAGCTTATATAGTACCGTTGGTGTATGGCATTGAAGCTGAGATTATGATGACAATGCCACTACACGGATGCACAGCAGCATTTTGGGTCGAATTTTTAGCCACGTTCATTGTCCTGTTCTTGACTACATCCTTGTTTAATGACCCGAAACCGGTATGTAAGACAATGCTATAATCGTCCTGCAAATGCTATATTCGTCCCTGATCCCAACGACGGTGTTATCGACACTAAACATAACACAAAATGAATCCTTGCAGATGGGCCAGATGTCTGGGTTTGTTGCTGGAGTAACCATTGGCCTTGGAGTGCTGATTACAGGGTAAAAACTGGATCATAACACATTGAACAAAAGTTATATGTTCCACATGAACTTTAACTCCTCTTGTTCATTCATTTATCGAAAATTTTGAATCCAGGCCTGTTTCAGGAGGCTCAATGAATCCAGCAAGATCATTAGGACCCGCACTTATTTCGTGGAGATTTGATCACCTGTGGGTGTATCTTTTAGCCCCAACTTTAGGGGCCATTGTAGGCGTTTCCGTTTACCGGATTTTACGGCTTCAAGGCTGGTCTTGCCAATCTGAAATGTGTACAACCCCACTTCAAGCTAGTAGAGGATCCTTGCATTAGAACATGTAACAATTAAGCCGATAACATCTGGAGTAGTTAATCTGATGTTTGTTTTGAGTTGGATGCTCCATTTTATGATAAACTTTTACTAAAATTTCCAGGTCATAACATCATTTTTACCGAATTAAATTGGTTTCATTTTAAGTGATAATTCGTGAATTATCGTACTCCTCTTTTCCTCACTACTTCTGCATAATTTTTCCTGTTCTACCACTTCATCAGTATGATGTAAATTTTCTCCGTAGAGTCACATTACCAGCCTCTTAATTTACTATTTTTTTTCAAAAAAAAAAATCTAGTTATCCATTTCCACTATAAAAAATTAAAATATGGTAAACTAATTGATTTAACTAGTTTTATCCTTGTGTAATCATTGCAAAACGCAAATTTTATTTAAATTATTGATATCGATGGTTGGATGTTGAATCTTCAATATCCAATAGCTTTCTTTTATATAGATTGAATTGGTATATAAAAAATAACCTAAAGTCTCTGTATCGAGTAAAGTAAGAAGGGAGGATATGAAAATGTTATATGTATATTGAGGGTTATAAGTTGGTTTAGATATTGTATTTGAAATTATAATTTTTTTTTGTTTTGTATTTTATTTGAAAAAATTCTTTAAAAAATGTATTTGAGATAACTTTGTAATTTCAAATGCAATCAATTTAACCCTCGTAGAATTTTTTAAAATATAATTGTACCAGTCAGCATTTATATACGGTATTGGAGTTGTTATATATAAAATTAAAATATTTGAATTGCATTCTTATAACTAGTTATAATATATATTCATAGTTTAAAGTATTTAAACATGAAACAAAATATAAATGTTTAAAATAATTTATGAATTGATAACCCATAAAATTGATAGAATTATCAAAGAATGAACACGTTCATCTAGGTGGCATCCGAGTGGTTATTATGATGTCCACTCATATTAGTTTGAACACCAATTGAGTATTATAATACCCACTTTGAACAACCAATGTGGTTGCTCTTATAAATAAAAAAAAAGTTATATTAAAGAATATTCATTTTATAGTAAAGTTTAAACAAATAAAATACATAGATATGAATCTTATATTTAGTGCATAAATTACAAGTAAAAATAAGTGATGAAATAAGATTTATGGCTTAAAAACTGGTTAAACATTAGTTTTTGAGTTAAAAAAAAAAATTTATTATTGAATTTCGAACTTGAGATTTTATCATTAATTTAAAAAAAACTCGACTTTTTACTTGTCATAATTCTTTCTTCTCCTCCACGAACAATAGGACGTCAAATTATTGAAGAAGTAAATGATTTCTAAAGTGTTGCCCTTTCCTTGTCCATGTTAGCTGCTATGATGTTGCACGACTAACTAACGAGACTTTCTTTTCCCGAATTCAGAGTTAAATTAGCTTTTCAATCCCCCTTTATTAATTATTACCTTCATTACTATGATATTTATTACAATCACTTTGAATTACTAAAACTAAATTGTTAAAACATTGATTTTTCGTTTGAAAATGATGGAGCAACAACAAATTCGGGTCTCGATTGTTGAATTCTTGTTTAATAAATTCATAATACGACTAATTTTACATGTTCTTTTAAAAGTTGATCTCTAATCTAAAATGAATGGTCGACAAATTTATATTTATACTGAAAAATGATTTTTTGTTTAATTTTATAAAATAGTTCCGTGAAATAGTAGTATGACTAAAGGAGTTATGTTTTTTTTTTTTAAAAAAAAAGAAGATAAAATTTTTCGGAATTTTATATTTGCTATGTTATTTTATTGCCGCAAAATCATCTACCTCGAGTAAAAAAAATAGGGATTATTTTATGTTATATCTAGAGTATTTTTCCTTTCATGATGTGGTCAAATTACAACTATTGGATCATAAACAAACATGTCAATTTTCATACAAAATATAAGGGTCCCACGTGATCTAATGGTATTGAAATAGGGTGTAGCATAGACTAAACCGAAAAAAAAAAACATAAAATTTAATGGCTTTTTGAATTTTTTATATTTTTTAAAATAAAAAAAATGATAAATTGTATATTAAATTTGGTCCAAAAGGTCATGCACCTACCAAGGCCTCAACTGCCGCGTCACCAAGTAGTCCCTTATATTATATTACACAAAAGGCTACTCATCTTCCTTCCCGAAGAAAAAGAATCTCCACGAAAAAGCTCGAAGCTTAGATTTCACTCAGAAATGGCGTTTCTCCGATGGTGCCTCCTCCTCTCTCTGTTCATACACTCCATTCTTCTCGCAAGATGCGATGGTAACTACTCTTCTTCTGCTTGTCCAGCAAACCCATCTTCTTGAATGTTAAAGACAAACAAATGTTTTTGCTTTGACGGATTTGGATTACGATATTCTATGTATTGTGGTGTTTTGCTTGTTGGTTTCATTATGTTACGATTTCAGGCCAATTGGGTGTCTTGTTATCAACTTTTATCGACAACTTGGTGTTTCCATTTCTTGGATTGAAGATCTGTTTTTGTTCGCAGATGAGTTCTTGATTTTGTCGAACATATGTTTTAAACCACTTCTCTTGTGTTGTCTGGTTTCTTGGCACGTTCGTAGAGGGTTGAGCTATTAATGCATTCTAGGAACGGATCTTGTTGAGTAAAAATTGATAAAGGTAGTGCCTTTTGAACCAAAATGGACAGAGGAAAGATCAAGAAATTGTGGACATCACTGTTTCATCTCTATTCTGGTTTAAAGATCTGACCAAAGTAGGTCTCGATGGGGGCTACAAATCTGATCTTTAAAATCAGATGGAGGAAATATCTTGTCTTTGACTTTTAATGTAGATTTTTAGGTGATAACTCCATCTTTATTATTCCTTCCACAGATGAGGACGACAATCTCTTTCAAGCGATCAACCAGTACAGAACATCCTTAAACTTGACAACATTAACCAAGAATGACCGAGCTGAATGCCTCAGCAGTAAAGTTGCAGATCAATTCAAGGGCCAACCCTGCACCAACACCACAGGTTCGAACACCGTACCAGGCACCGAACCTAATTACAGCAACTTTCCGAACCTTCTTACAGAATGCAAGTTAAACTCCACCACTACAAGAGATGGACAAATCTTACCTGCTTGTGTTCCCAATCTCGATCCAAGTCTTGTCGCATCAAATTTCACGAAATCGCAGTACGCGCGCTATTTAAACGACTCCACATTCACTGGCATTGGTATCGGTTCTGAAGATAACTGGATAGTTGTCATTTTGACCACAAGCACACCTGACGGCAGTTACTCTGTTGGAACTAATTTCAACGATGACAGTGGAGCGTCGAACCTCGCTTCTGTCGGCCATTTGGTGGCTTTGCTTGCAGCATTTTTTGTATTGCACTGAGTGGAGTCGATCGCTCGAGGTTGACAAATCTAGTTCATTTTCCTTTTGGCTCGAGTATTTAGTAAAGCAATGGCAATTGGCTATGTTATTTTGTGTCTTAGGAAATCGACTCCTTCATTTTCCAGTCTGGACAGGGATGAGAAATATTAATGAAATCGTGGTAAAAAGCTTAACATACATATTGACGTGTTACTCGCATTTTGCAATATGTTGTTCTCTCCGTTCTTCGGCTCGTCCCACCCCGCCATAAGAAAACATCTTCCTTTCTCGCATGTTTCTTCGGTTGACAAGGTGACATTGTCGTAATTTCGTCAACATTATTTGGATGGAATGGTATCACTACCCAGGTTCCAGAAACTGGCTAAATGTACAACTCAGTAACATAATAAGTTATGCATATCTGGATAATCTGGTTTAGGCTCATTCCTAACTTTATTTCAAAATTCTGTCTTCATAATACAATCATGTGTACAACTAAGATAATAAACGTAAAATCTTCTTCGAAATTACTGGACCGGAAGCTTTACGGTTTGTGCCTTTGATTGCACGGCACTCATGCCGATGCTACTTTAAGAGCTTTTTAACCTGGGTCTTGTTATCAACAAGAACCTCCTCAGTGCAATCATTAGGACCCATGTTGTCTTTGTGACCTTCTCCTTTATCATCAAAAGCAGAGCGGAGCTTAAGACAGTCTTCAGCATTTGAGCATGTAGCCCTTTGAAGAAACCGAGTAACCCTTCTTTCTCCCAGATGGAGTAAAAAGTTCCAGACATGGTCTTACGGGATTTAGGTTGAGCGTTACCCTCGTCATTTTCATTTGACTTGGCTGACTGAATCATCACCTTGCATCTGTTTAGAAATGAAAACGTAACTTAACCAAAATGTCAAGTCAACTACACAAGTAAGATGAATTCATAAGATCCTTCGATTACCTTATAGCTGGGTAGGTTAGACAGGTAGCGATGCATTTGGAGACTGCACCCACCACAAAGGCAGAAAATGCAGAAAGTGCTTCTGGAGATGATAGACTGTCTCTCTGTTCGATCGTTCTGTTCTTTAGTAGTAGTCTCTGCTTCAACTGATCAAACACGGTATACTGCATGGCGTTGTAATTTCCATTAAAATTGGTTTTCAATGATATGAAGTTACCCATTTTCAGAAGTGGAACTCTTTAAAAGAAAAGGCATCAACCTGTATGGAAGGATTTGTTGTAAGCAGAAGAGAGATTCCTAGACCATCAAATGCCTCACTCCAAGTTCCCTCGGAGAGGGACTTCCAAAGCCCTTTGGATTTCCCAAAATCACTTGTTTGCATTCTTGATGATGCCGTATCAAGAGGCTGATAAATAAAACCATTATCAGGTCGATGACAGATATAACTAGGCTACCCAATTCAGACGTATTAACATATACACCGAAAAATATTAATGCAAAACTGGCAGGTCGAGACCTGCTACAATATAACATATCCAAGATCCTTTATATTACTAACCAGGGGAACAAAACCTTGTAAACTTCAACCCTTTTTCATTATTCAACATACAATAAATAAACACTCATCATGCAAAACCAGAATGGTGCTGGCGTTTTTTCAAATCGGAATATAGAAATTCCAGACTTGCCTGCGTTACTATGGCCGTGCATGCGCCAGCAGCAGCAGCAATGACCAGATTAGCTGTAGTTCCGATAGATTTGGATCTGCTTTCTCTTAAGTAGAGTTTCTTAAAGAAGCTATATCCATAGAAATAGACAAACTGTGAAATGAGAGCCTGCAAGTTCTTAGTTCCCAGGCCTTGGTACAAGGAAAGTACTTGATGCCTGGAAACTGCTTCCCAGAAGACATCTGAAATACTCCTGTTAGAAAAAAAGTCATAGACTCAGCTTAAGATGGCTGCTGTTTAACGACGAACAAGAGACATAGGTACAGAAGCTCTTCAAATTTTATGCTGTTACCATGTCATGTTGATGTGAGTATGTCACAGAATCCTAAGCTACCAATTTCACCAATCCCAACCCAATTCACAAAACGGTCTAAAATTGCATTACAGTGTTTTTGAAATCATCAAAAGCAGTAATTCCAAAAACCAATATTTCGAGACAGCCAACAAGTTAATCTAAAATAGCAATGCTGGCATGGAATATGCTCGAGTCTATCTTTGTTTAAATCTCAAACCTCATGAATCATAAATACTTGCAAGAGTAACAAGTCTGCATAGTTTAGCTTTCGCACCATTGCTTTCTCGGGTCTGTTTCAATCCCCATATCCAAATAATAATGAGAATCACAATCTTTCCAACCTAAAAAGTCACCTGATTGAAATACATAGGTCATGTAATGCAAAAAGTTATTTAATTGAAGAAAAATCATATAGTGTGCATCAACCCTGTCTCTCCCCTTAACTTCATCCCAGTAAACATTAGACACAGTTCCTCATTTCCCAACTTCTTCCGGGACGTTAGGACAAGATAACAAAAAGCACCCACTTAATTCAAACACCCAAGATTTCACATCACCCACCAAAATCATGGGATCAAGCAAACAAGCAAAACAAAACTATTTTCCCCCTCACACGCTAAAAGGGGGGAACATGATTCATTATAACGATGGAAACACTACATGACATCTAGAGTTTACCCCTTCTAAAAAAAAAACGAATCACGATCGCAATAGATGAACAGTATATGTATAATCACTAGCATGACGCAGAAAATGTACCTAATTGCCTATAAATTAAAATTATCAACCACAACGCTTGAAAAAAGACAAAAACCTGTATTTTTGGCGATGGTGAGCTCGATTTTCAGCTTGATACTTCGTCTTGCAAGTGTCGAGAGGGTACAAAATGGTGGTGCTGACCAGTGCACCCACCGCACCCGACGTCGCCTCCACCAGAGATTCCAGATCCACAGCCATAGAAAAAATCAACCTTTACACCCAAGAAAAAAAAAAGCCAATTCATGATGAGAAACAGTAACAGTCAAAGTTTAGATCAATCATTTGCCGCCTTTCCGGCGATCGCGCTCCTACCACGGTAAAAAATGAGGAGTGTAGAACAAAGCCTCGACGGTTAGTGCAACGGCGGCGGAATCCAACAGCGAAGTGCAAATGACCACGGCGGTCCGTGGTGGTAGAGGTGGATGCTTTTATGACCGCCGCCGAGAATTTGGTTGGGTAACCGATCGCCTTGGTATTACCAATGTGACGCCATATTTGGGACCAATTTTACGCTATTTATTTATTTCATTTCGTAAACATTTGTTCATTTGAGAAAAATTTAGAAAACTTGCCAACTATTGTGACATAAAGGCTAAAGCTATAGCTATTCAGTCAAAAAATATATATATTCAGCCTTATTTTATTTCAAAAGTTGGTAGTATATTACATCCGCTATTTTATATATAAAATTAAACTAAATGATTGATTAATTATTTCTGCTTATCTCTCTTATTCTCTAATAATTTATAAATTCCCATTAATTAAAACTACTTTTTTTTTTAGGATCTCAGAAACTTGAAAACTATGTGAAGTTCAAAAAAAAATTTTGGCACATAACTTTTATTATATATAAATTAAGAGTTATTTGCACCAACCACCCCTATGAAATATTAAAAATGCAAATTTATCCCCCGTGAAATTTTAATAGGCATCTTCAACCCTGATCTTTTAAAAAATTAGCACACTCGCCCCTTCAGATGAGTGATTGTTGCGCACACGCCCCTCATGCGACTAGACAAAGATTTTGATATTTTTTTTTGCATCAAATACCCCTGTGAAATATTAAAAATGCATATTTGAATCATGTGAAAATAATTTTTAAATCTATTCAACTCATAATACATAATTTTTAATAAAATCCAATTATAAATATTTAGCAAAAATTTTTTGTTTTATTAATTTTTATTTTTTTTATTTTAAATGTATTATCATTAATTAATTATTTTTCTAAAAAATATTATTATTTTATCCTGTTATCATTATTTTATTAAATTCACTTCGTATTTCCAACTTTTTCATTAAACATGCATTCATAAATACGTATTTAAATAATTTCAAGTACCAAAGTATTGAACTAAACTGATAAGTTCAAACATATTGTTTTTTCGAATAAGGATTATATATTATTGAACCAAAATTTAAATTTTTTGAGAATATGCATTGCACAATTTGTAATAAATAATAAAAAATAACATGCTTATATAATTCTAAATTGAAATTGTAACATTCATGAAATTATCATTTGGTTCAATATTTTGGTATTTTTAGATATTTAAATCCTTATTTATGAATCATGTTTAATGGAGAAGTTGAAAACTTGAAGTGATGTGATAAAATAATGATAACGAGATAAAGTAATAATTTTTTTAGAAATAAATACATTAAAAATTATAAATTTAAAATAAAAATAAAAACAAATAAAATTAAAAATGTTTGGTACTTATCATGCACTTATCATTTTGATTTAATATTTTGGTACTTTTAGGTATTTAAATCTCGTTTATGAATGCATTTTTAATGAAGAAGTTGGAAACAAAAGAAAGTTTAATAAAATAATTATAACAAGATAAAATAATAATATTTTTTAAAAAATAATTATATAATCATAATAAATTTAAAATTAAAAATAAAATTAATAAAACGAAAAATGTTTGCTAAATATTTTATAATTATATTTTAATAAAAATTGTGTATTATAGGTTGAATAGATTTAAAAATTATTTTCACATGAGTCAAATATGCATTTTTAATATTTCATAGGGATATTTGGTGCAAAAAAAATTATCAAAATCTTTGCCCAGTCGCATGAGGGGCGCGTGCGCAACAATCACTTATTTGAAGGGGTGAGTGTGCTAATTTTTTAAAAGGTCAGGGTTGAAGATGCCTATTAAAATTTCACAATGAAGAAGTGTGCATTTTCAATATTTCACAGGGGTGGTTGGTGCAAATAACTCTATAAATTAATTACACAAAATTCATTTAATTTTGTGTGATAGATCTCTTACTCGAATCAAATCATGTAAAAATATTACATTTTTATGATTGAAATATTATTTTTCACCATATATATGAATCAAGTAAAATCTCACAAGAAACTTACTCATATAATTAACTAGGGGCGGCAAAAATTTCCGAAATCCCGACCCTTCCCGAATCCCATCCCATTCCCGTCCCGAAAAAATCCCAACCCAAAATTTTCCCCTACTCGAACTTTCGAGATTTTTTCCATCCCGATTAATATCGGGAGCGAGATCGGGAATAAAACCTTATCCCGACGGGATTTCCGACCCGTCCCGAAATAATATAACAATATATTTTATTAATATTATTAATATAATAAGCTAAATATTATTAGGTTTCAACAAATATAACACTTAATTGTGAACTTAATTCACATAATTTTTATTGTTTGGACCATCAAATTGTAAAATCACGAAATGTCATTTTATTTTTGTGTAAGTTTTTTAAAAATTAAATTAATAATTTAATTAATTCATATTTATAATTATATAATTAGAACAAATATGTAGAACAAGACTCAAAAGATTAATTTGACAATCTATTTACCAAAATTTATTTAGTAATTGTATCCGAACATTTTATTAATAATTATCCGATACATTTTTTCTATTAACAAAACTTTAAAACATTATCCAAAATATTTTAATAGTATATGTTTTAAGTTAAATATTTATTTTTATTTATAAATATAAGTTTCTAAATAGTATATTTAATAAAATTATCACAATTTTTTTTATTTTTTGAACGAAATCTTGAATATGAAAAAAAATTCGGGATTTTCTCTCCCTACCCGACGGGATCTTGAACATTCGGGATCCCGAATAGTCAGGTCCCGAAATATTTCGGGTACGAGATCGGGAGGAAAAAAAGTTTTCCGATTCTTTTCGGGACAGGAGTTGGGTAGGGGGTTTACGGAACGAGTCCCGACCCTATTTCACCCCTATAATTAACGCATACAATTAGTCGATATGGACTATATATTACACAACACAAAAATATCAATCAATGTCATAAAAGTGTAGAATCGAATATGTTTGTGTGTGTATAAATATATATATATATATATATATATATATATGTGTGTGTGTGTGTGTGTGTGTGTGTGTGTGTGTATAGTGAACACCAACTGTGGATACTTATGTGAGCACTGATTGAAATGACGCCCTATATTCGAACAAATAGATGTCATCTATATAGGTGCTTACGTATGTGCATACGTTTGGTGCTAACCATATCAAAGCCGTATATTATATATATATGATAGTTTTTTTTTTCAAAAGCCGAGTTTTTCATCTTTTGTGAGACGAGTTAATCATGCCCATAATTACAATAAAAAATAATATTTTTTTACGGATTACCCAAATAATATATTCATTTCATAAAATTAACTCTTGAAAATGCTCACATGGGCTTTTGTGAACAATAAAATATATTTCACTTAATTTTTATCTCTCCAGCTAGCTTGCTAGCGTAACTGCATAAGTACACTAGCTCATACAATAACACTTGGTAAAATCTACTACAAAATTATAATTTCCATGCATAATCTTTATAACTAACATGCCAGAGTATCTATGTTTCTGTCGATTGACCAATTCAACAAAGAACGAATTAGATCGACAAAGGATATATATATTCACCTGCAGTACTGTGTTGGCCATCGTCATCTGAGATACAATCTTGAATTTCGATTCAGACATTATAGAAAAGATCATCTCCAAACTATATCCCATTTCGTCCATCGATATTGGTTTATATATATGTATGCTCGCTAATTATAAATCGGAAAAGGTAGAGTATACAGAGAGAACATATATATATATATATATATATATATATTATATGCATGGTTTCTTATTTGAAGGAGAACACAGACCAACTTTATCCAAATTCAACAGCATCCACCAATTCTTTGAGGTCCTCCTTAATTTGAATCTAGAATCATTTTTATTTATTATTATTTTTTTAATAACGTTAAAACTCACAATGATTACTTTTCGGTACGTATTTGGCACATCTTTGGACTAACATTATAGTTTGCAAGCTACACGATTGTGATATCAATGGGTGTTTCGACTAAAGTATTTGGCACATCTTTGGACTAAAGTACTAAACTGCATTAATTGGAAACTATGTACGACAAGTTTGTTTGAGAATGTGTTTGTACAAAAAATTAAACTCGTGATTATTGATCAGACACTCAACGATTCCACTAATTTGAATAGTCAGTTGGGAGCGACATTCTATTTGTATATTGTGATATCAATGGGTGTTTCGATTGGTAGAAATTCGATGTTGGCCGCGATCTTAAAAATTGTACGTTCACGAGAATTAAACAGTATTTGCAACCTCGAAAAATAAGTGATTACAAAATTTTTCTTAACAAATTTGTGAAGAAAAAATTCATAATCACTTATATTTAGAGAACTTACAAACACTACCTTAATAACTTTTGAAATTAAAAATCAAACAATATTCGTTTCAAGTTTTTATATCCCTAAAATATCCATCTTCTTGTCTAAATTCGGCCCCCTCATTCAGTCATTCTCAAATCCTAGGTTTTTCATTTCGCCTACCCAAACTGTCATTGAAACCTTGAATGTGCAAGTATATATTCTCAGAGCATGTACAAGCAGTGTTCTAAAAAACTTGATCATACCTCGTTTAAGCTTGAAACTTCTCCAAAACGCCTTGTTTCGGCTAAAAACGGTAAAAAAAAACTTGTTTCGGCTAAAAACGGTCAAACACATGTTGATCATATTAAGTGTCATTAAATACGCTTAAGTGCAATTTTTTAAAATACCAAAATTGATTAGTAACACGAAGAAAGAACATGAATTATCAAATTTATTATTAAGTAATGCTAGCAATGTAAAAATTGTACAATCTTGGAAAGTTAAGTGTACCAATGATGAGTATATGCAGTACATATTGAAGAATATTAATACTAATATTTTAAAGTATTCTAGTTAAATTGAGTTTGTATTTGATGATAACTGATATAAAATGAATGATATAATAAATTGAATTAGACTTTGGCAAAAAATCAATGCATTCTAGTTAAATTTATTATATTTAGGCATTATTTACTCCATTAATTTGTATTAGATATTTAAAATTTTACGTTTAAGCTCGTATTAATATCACATACGCTTGCTTACTTTCAAGCTTCGATGCGTTTCACGCTTTTTAGAACATATTATTAATTGATAATGAGCTTATTTTTATTATATTATTTTTAGATATGTAGGAAACTATTAATTAATATAATTTTAATACTTTTATGTTTTTAAGAACTTGAAATTTATTATTTTAATATTAAATTTATGGTAATTTTATCATTTTATTTATTATTTGAATTAATATTATTAAAATTTTAATAAAAGTTAAAAACGTTTTTTTGCGTTTAAACTCGTAATAATCTCGTTTAAACTTGAAAAATTTGAAACTTGACATTCACGTTTCGACGCGTTTCGCGTTTTTGAGAACCTTGTGTACAAGGGTAGGGTGAAATATAGTCTGATGAAGTTGGTAATTACTAATTAACTTGATCACATGTTGATGCCAACGTTGATACTTTCATTTTATAATATTCTTATCGTGTTTAGATAGAGTTGCAGAGATAGTTGAAATATTAATTTTTTTATTCAATTTAATAACTTTGTATTTAAATTTTAAAAAATAGTAAAATTTTAGATAATTGAGAAAAAAAATTAGACATAATTAAATTTTAAAACTTAGAGATAATTTTTTTTAAAAAAAACACAAATAATTAAAAAATGCACATAATAGAAAAAAAAATGAGACACGATTAAAAAAGACATAAGAAAATAAATTTATATATATTTAAAAATTTAGATATTTTTCGATTTTATAAAACTTTTATATTATTTTAAATAATATTTATAACGAGCGATCATGAACGACCGTTCATAATTTTTTTTTAAAAAAAAAAATGTAAAGAGTTGGTGAACTTCACCAGCAAACTGCAAAGACTCTTCACCCGAGGGGCCTACCAACATCACCCCACATGAATCACCAACATCACCCCACACATGAATTACGTACGTACTTGAATACAAATTTGTTCAAAGGGAATCGTTGTTTTTTTTTTAATTATTATTATAATTTTTCAATATTAATATTCATGCATGATGCATATGGAAGCAGCACCTTCCTATTTATTCCATTTTTGGGGTTCCAGTCAAACTCAAAATAGTGCTTTGTAACTCTTCATTTGACTTCAAAGAAACATGTTTTTTTAATAAAAAAAATTAAAATTAAAAATAAAAATAAAGAAACATGATTTAGATTTTATACAAGCTGTGTGTGTTTATGCGACTATACTGTCGGCCTGTGTGTGGTAGGAACATCGTGCATTGTAATGTGTTAATTCCATTATTAAATATTTAAATGCATAAACATCTTCATGTCAACCTTAATTACGATGATTCACGTGATGGTAGCATAAGAGTAATATTTTCATTTAGTTAAATTATAATTTAACTTCGCGAGATATTCTATATATTTTGATAGATCTCACATGTTCAAAATCAATTATATAAGGACCTTGGATTTGATATTAAGGTACGTATTATCCTTATACTAACATGATTACATGAAATCAACCCCTTAATTATACGGTTATACCACTCATTTTCTAGTATGAAATTGATGTCCAAATTCCATCATGAAATCTTGAAAAAAATGTGTTTATTTAGGTTGGCGAAGTCAAACAATATTTTTGGTTGTGAACTTATAATAATCAATTTCTTATTTGAAAACAAATATTGCATATGCGTAATGTACGTGTTATGAGTAACGTTTTTCTAACCGCACTTCATTAATGTTATTCCACACTCGGCTACAATTTCTATTTATTAAAAAACAAAAAGGGGACTTCTAGAAATGAAAAAAAGAAGTCAATAATCGAAACTTGATAGCGTGAATTTGGGTAGAAAAGAGAATTTGTTTTTCCTCCTTGAATATATATATAGCTGGGGAGGGCGTGGAGCAGGCGGTCGGCAAAAAAGGTAAATTTTCAAATGGCGGGGGAATAGCTAAGTTGACATTTTAACAATATATATGTGGATAATTTTGCTATCCTGCCCACTCATCGTGCCCACCTAATGTGCCCACCATGAGGTGACACTCAACTATTGGATGTGATGAATTGTGTGTCCAATAGTTGAGTGTCACCTCATGGTGAACACATTATGTGGGCACGGTGGGTGGGCAGGATAGCAAAACTCTATATATGGATATGTTATATATATATAAACAATCTTTTAATTAAAATATAAAAGGTTTGATCTATTGGATATCAATCGCTTAAATACCTACTTTAACGCCGACTAATGTGACATTCACATATTGGTTATTAGATGTACAAGACACCACATGAGTCGGTGCTCATGTGATGACATAGGTACCCACTGTAGGTACCCGAATTAAAAATCAAACCTATACATCTATTCTTCTATTCTATATCTATCTATATTATAATGCTTAAGGGTGCTAGAGTAACCGTTTTTGGTCATTTTAATGTTTGTACCAAATTACCCCTATCAACCTATAACTACCCACTTTCTCACATTCATCTCTATGTTATTTTTTTAACCATCTATTTTATAATAATAAAAAATAAATCATGATAATATATATATATATATGTAAATATATAATATTATATATTATATCACACGCAAAACGTGTGCATGGATGTTAGTATATATATATTCATACGCATACACACATACTATACATCGCACATAGCAAGTGAATAGCGTTGACTATGGAATGCATATACATGCTATCTTTGGGGTATTATATTAAGATGTATTGGATATTTCTCGAGTATATATATATATATATATATATATATATAAAAGGTCCACGAATAAAGTAGATCTCACAACAATATCTTTTGGTAGCATCGGGCACAAACCCGATTCATTCCTAAATGTTTGGACACATTTCTGGTTCAATTCTAAATATTTGGATGTTACCGGTTTGGTCCTAAATCTTTCTTAAAAGTTTCCGGTTCAGTCCTAAATGTTTATACGTTCCCGATTTGGTCATAAATGTTTTCCAAAAGTTTTCGATTCAGTTCTAAATATTTTTACATTGCCGATTTCGTGCCAAATATTTCTCAAAAGTTCCCGGTTTGATCCTTTCATCTACTCGTGTGTTAAAACTAACATCGCATAGTGTTATATCATTTCTATTAATTTTGTTATATTCTCATTCATGATGCTTGCACATTTAAGAAAAAAAATTGAAGGTTTAAAACTCTTTTTATAATTTAAAAATACTATTTGGAAAAAATTTACTATTAAATAAAACTTAATTTCATATCACTACTTCAACGGTGGTCAAATACTTCATTATATTTTCTCAATTGTTAACCATAAGTATTCTTCTCTTGAAAATTTTGATGAAAATTTCAAATATTTTGTGAAATAAGTAATACTAATTATTTGCTAAAATATTTGTTTATTTGTTTGTGATTGATAATGTTTTTAACCAATGTTTTCATAACCGGACCGGTGATCGAATCGGTCTACCGTAAAAAAATGGTCCAACCGGTCCGACCGTTTTAACCGGACGGTCGAACCGAAAAACCGTTTATATAATATAGTATAATTAATAATATCTTTTAAATTTTAAAAACCTAAAAGATGTATATAAATAGACAAAAATATATTTATCATAATTTTAAAAATAAATAACTATATAAATATATTCAAAATATTAATTATAATTATACATATATTTTTAAAAATAAATAAATTAATTAAAAAAAACTATAATAGTACTAAAATAAAATTTTTAACAAAGTACAAATTCCAAATAATCATGTATATATATATAAAAATATTAAATTAAAATTTAAAAATTTAAAAAAACACAATTTTTAAAAAAAATAAAATAAATTCGAAAAACCGGTTTGACCGGTTTTCTGGCCGGTTCTTGGGACCGGTTCTAGGCCGGTTCGACCGGTTTTGACCGATTCTTGACCGATTCTGAGCGGTTGAATCGTTAAAACGGTTTTTGGGGGTGTTCCGGACCGGACCAGTGATCGGTTCCCGGTCGAACCGGCCGGTCCGGTTCGGTTTTGAAAACATTGTTTTTAACTATAAGATTTCACGGTTCAATTATTTTTTATTCTATAATTTTATTTTACATAATTTATATTATATTTTAATTTGAAAGAAATTCTTGTTCATTTATTATTATTATTATTATTATTATTATTAACTTTTATTTTATTTAACTTTGTTTTTTGTTTGTAAGTTTTTTTTATCACGCTTTGTTTGTAGATGAAAGTACCAAACCGAAAACTTTTGAAAAATATTTAGGACGAAATCTGGAACATAAAATATTTAGGATTGAACCGACAACTTTTTAAAACATTTGGGACCAAACTGGGAACGTAAAAATATTTAGGACTGAACCGAAAATTTTTGAAAAATATTTCGGACTAAACCGGAAACATTCAAACATTTAGAACTGAACCGAAAATATGTCCAAACATTTAGGACTAAACCGGGATTTTCCCCGATAGCATCCATCTTTAATTTTTTATCTCCCGATTCATACTTGATGATCGTTAGGTAGTCAAATCTTCGAATTCCAAATTCAATAAATTGCAAGCTTAGATGAAATTTGAATTTTATGTGTTATATTTTATCATCAAATTAAGCATGTTGTGTTTTATCCACTGATGTAAAAATGTTTTTTTTTTGGTTGGGAAATAGGCGATATACATTACGAGTTTGTAATCATTTTTGATTTTCTGGTTTTCTAAAGACTAGTATTCTAAAAAATGGGTTTAAACGTGAAACATAATGAAAACAATACGATTTAGATAAAAAATGGAAAAAAAGTCAAATATAAGTTGACCATACATTCGTCATTAAACATGTTTTATTGAGATTGAAAGTGATTTTTTTAAAAAATTATCAATTAAAAACTCATAAAATAAAACTATTTTCTTCAAAATAAAAGAAATACTCCCGGCCGTCATATCTCTCTCAAAATCTCTCTTTAAAATTTTTGTGTTTTATACAATATTTAAAATTTTTGATGTGGTTAGTCATAGGCACTACTAAAAATTATAATTTGAGATTTTTGTTCTTTTAAAAAATTGACAAATTATTCTTAATCTTATATATATTTATTAAATATGTGTGTTACTTAGTCTATATATATATATATGCATATATATTGGTAGGAGATAATCAAAATTATATATATATATATATATATATATATATATTTTGGTAGAAGATAATAAAAAATTTAATAAAAATTTAAAATATTTAGGTTTGTAAAATTTGAAACTTGATTTCGATTGTATGCTTTTTTTTTTTTTTTTTTTTTTAATTTTAAACTTTGCAAAAGATTAAGCTGGCTGACATCATCAGAGCACACTTTTTCATGTCCAAATGAAATCTTTCTCAGTCAATGCCTATAGCAATTAGGTAATCTAAATTATTGTTATGACATTCGATTTCCAAAAAGCGTTGTGACAAATTTTGAATGTCACAATTTTGAAGTGGCAACATTCCACATTTTGACAACATGAATTCCGTCATTTATTGCGGAGCAGCATAATTGTGGGATTTTTATATAATAAAAAATAATTATTACCTTTTTTAAAAAAGAAATTAAAATAACCAATTTAATTAATAATCTAATTGGTCATGTTTTGTGTTTTCATCATCTAATTAAGGTATCGTTTGGTACAATAAATGAAAATTGAACGAGACATAATTTTTTTTACTAATCTCATGTTTGTCTCAATTTTTTGGTTAATTTAATTTCATCTTATCATGACCAGTGATGTTATTACATATAGGTTGGATGAGACATTAGATATTCATATAACAAACATTAAACGAAATTTTTGTTTTGAAATTAAGGAACGGTGAATCAAGGTTTATTTTCAAACTATCCTTATATTTAACTCTTGATTTTATTATAGACCTTAGTTGATTTATGATTATTTTTAATATAGTTTATTTTGGCAACCAAAAATCACAAACGTCAAAATATAACCACTCGCATACATATTTTATCTCAGATTTCACAGAACCATATCCTTACATATATTTTATCCCAAAATGTACATACCAGTATATTTCTTTTATGTTATTTAAGTATTTTCCTATAATATTTTAGTTAATTTCACGTGCCTATCCAAAGAACATTTGGTTAGAAAAGTTATATGCATGGAACGTATATAACAAGCATATTAGAATTTCCGAATTTTTCACTTTTGTTGATACTTCTATTTAAAAATAAAAATAAAAATGTTTTTTAGTATTTATATAAAAGCCCAAATCGCTTCTGTGTTTTTTTTTAATAAAAATAGTTAAAATAATGAACTTATTTAAATGTTTTTTTTTTTGGAAGTTACGATTTTTGTGTCCAAAACATGTACATATTCAATACAAAAAGTTCATGATACAAACTGAATACAAAATTCGACGATATAATAAGAAAAACTCAAATATAATTGATGTACGTTGTATTGGAAAATAAAATTTAGGAACACAAATTTCCATAAATAAAATAAATTCAAAGAAAAAACAAACGAATAGAAATATATATAGATTCAGGAAGTTGCCACCCAAAGAGCTGGCTTAAAATTATCACTGCAAAATCCTTCGCCTCCGTATTCCCCTTCCTTGCACCAATTCAGCCCATGATCATCAAACTCATCCATTTCCATTATCAAATCCTCAAAAATTTCCCCTTTTTGATTCTGTTCCACTGGATCCATAATCACTTTCTTCTTCTTCTTCTTCTTCTTTTTCTGTTTCATCGGAGGTGAAACAGCTGCCGCCACTCAAGAACCAAATCTTGAGTCTGCCGCCACTCCTCTCCGCGTGCATGTAGGAGGAATCCACTGCTTCAATAATCAGCCTCCCGCCTTCTCTACGGCTGCAGTACACTCGCAAATTATTACCATTGGAGCCGCGCCTCATCGAAGTCGGCGGCGGCGGCGGGGGGACAATAATATTCTTGAATTTCTTTTTTGAATTCTTGATCTCCTCATGTAGGCTTGCTGACAATGATTTCGATTTCTCGGGATTGATCAATGGAGGCGACTGATCATCGCAGATATATGCAGTACTAATTATGACATCGCATCCAGTTTCACTCCCTAAATTTTCAGTGCATAATTGGAGGGAATATTTGACGCTGAATCTTGAATGTGTACTGTATATGCTCCTGTTTTCGAGTACTTTCCCAGATTCAAGATTTTGGCAGATCACCATGGTGTGGGAGAGTTGAGAAGCTAAGAGAGGATATATATTGGAATAATATTAATTGGTGATAAAAAGTGATCAGGGGAATTTATATTGATGCATATTGAATAAATTCATCGAGCTGATCGAATGAATACATCAGCATGCAAAACCACGTTTTTGTGATAGGCATGCACAATAAGTGTTGATGGAGAGAACCGAGCTCGTGATCACTTGGTCTAAGTTCACTTAATACTCCGCCGATTAAGGGATTGTATGAAAAAATATATATAATTTTGTAGAAGTAATTAAATTTATAGATTGTAAATAAAGTGAAAAAAAATTATAAGTAGGCAGTGTTTGAAAACAAAATAAAAAAATTGATAGTCAACAGTACCGGTAGCCTTTGATAAATAAGATATTTACTAGTATCAATTCGTTATTAAATCATTTTAAAGAATCAAAATCATCATATGACCAGCTTTTTCATTTTATCTAAATTAGGTAAAAGCTAACACTGAATCTTGGTTTAAGAAACACATAAAAGTAAATTTTTTTTTAAGTAAAAGCCAAAAGTCACTTATTTCTAATGATCGCAAACCGTCTCTAAAATACTTTCGTTAGAAAATGATTAAATGATATATATGTTTTCGAATGAATTATATAAGTCGAGTCTCGCATAAAAAGGAAGGTAAATCATGTTTTATGTTAGCAGCCGTTAAAAAAGGTGATAATGATTCTCGCCGGTGCATCTCTCCTCCTTGATTTCTAAATTAATTAATATGATATAATAAAATATTTGAAATGCAACTGACGAGCATGCCACATACGGCCATACGGGGAACACATGGACTTTATATTATCAAGCCAAATAATATATATGAAAAGCTTCACAAAAATAATAATAATAATAATAACATGAAAAGCCATAGATGTCTTCTTAATTTAATTAATGTAGATAGAATTAGACAATACGCGTATTTGAGTTAAAGTCAAAACTGTACGTTTTTTTGTATTTTGAAGGAAGGGGAGAAAAGCCCACGAGGAGAAATTACTAAAAGGATATTCATGCCCACTACTTTTCTATATATATTTAATAAAAAAGTTATCACTATTTTTTGTAGCATGTAATTTTTAATATTTATTATTTGAGATTCAAAATATTTTCAAATGCGATTATAATTTACACATACTCGAGCTTCTATTTTCAATTTGTTTCGATAGCATTTGATGTTGGAAATATATTTAAATAAAAATTTTGAATGAAAATAATAGATCATGAATGTGTAAATGTCTTTTGGCTCTCCATATTTTTGAATTAATTTCAGGCTTTTGACTCTCCATATTCTTGAGTTAAATGAAAGATTAATTGAGTTAATTAATCTTATGACTCTTGGTGTGCTTTTTGAAGCCTATAAATAGTGTGCTCATTTTCTCAATCCAAACACACACATTATTCAAGATCTCACTCAAGAATTCTCTTGCATTTCATATTGTTAGCTCTTTTTTTGGCATCCGTTAAATTTTGGTGATAAAGTGAAGGTACGATTCAAGTTCGCCGGAGTAGTGAATTTGTGCTTAGTTTGCTACTGGTTTTTTCATTGTATCCTGGGTAACAGACGTCTGTACGTGTTGATAATCAAGCATCTAGTGGAGTGGACGAATCTATTTTAAGAAAACTGTACTAGTTACAAGCCTCGGTTTGCTTGACTATTTTCTTACTTGTTTGCTTTATATTTTTCAGTATTTGTGTATTCGTTATATTATTGAATTGTTATACGATCATTCTTTCTTCTTGTAATATTATTTCTGTAATATTCACGTTTTGAGTTTGCATATTTTGGATAACATTTGAATCCCAATTTTAATTCTAGATGTTACAAATTGAACTTGTTAAAATCCACCAAAAAATAAGTTTTTTTTATGGTACCAAATTTTAAAAGTTGAATAATTAATGTATTCACAAAGATGTCAAATTGCTATAAAGAATAAATTTGCTATAAATCCCTAAATATAATTTCCATTCAGTCTCTATTAAAAAAAAAAATATGTTTGAACTCTTTGATCTATAACAAAATGTTTATGCATTCTCTATGCCCACATATTTTTTTTTTTGGATAAAAGTCGGTATAAAAACATTTAAAATACAGTAATAATACATGATATTTGATAATAAATTATTAAATTATTTCAAATATAGTATCAATATATGCTTTTTGAGTACTCAAATATATATATGTATGAAAATATTGATATTTATTACATACTAGTAAACATATGCACACGATGTGTGCCTATAAATTAAATATTTATCGTGTATAATAAACTTTTATCTGCAATATAATAAAAATTGAGTAATTTTATATTTAATGCAATGTTTTTTTGTTATAAATTTTTGATTATTTATTTTATTTAAAAAGAATTATGGCAGTTATGGGTAAGAGTATTTTGGAGATAAAAAATAGCATGTCATAAACTACCAAAAGTAGTTATTATGTAAGCCTCAAACTTAATAATATAGAAGAGATAGAAGAGATTTGTCTTTTTTTTAATGAACAACAGTACAAAATATTGGAAATATGATATTAATATATGACCTTGGCGTACCAATTATTTTAAATATGATACTAATATATGATTATTGGGTATCCAAAAACGTGTTCCAAATGTTGATATAAATAAAATTTCCAAATTTGTACCCAGAATTTTATCTTTTATATCAGACTTAAATCAGTTATTGCTCAAATATTATATATGAGTATTATATTTTCAATGTTTTGTATTGAATTTCACCAGTGAAAAAATATTGATCCAGAAAATACAAAAACATTTGTAAGTTTAAAACAAAATTGCTGAAGAATGAATTCTCAAATCTCGCGTTGGGTTGTAAAAGAGAAAAGAAAGAAAGATATGGGGTTGAAGTATAAATGAACATTTATGTTTGGGTAGAAAGAGAGTTTTAACTGTAATAAGATGAGTGACCATTTCAAAGCGTCCTTCTCGCGAGGCCGAGGCACGGTTTTCCCCTCTGTTGGTTGTTGTTAGGTATGGCTGGTTGGTAATAATACAAAATAAAGTTCGAATTTTTTCCGATAATATAGAGCGTTAATTTTCTCTCTCACCTAGGAAATCATAGTGATTGATAATCCAATGGATAATCCGATGCAAATCAGCAGCAGCACTTTGATATCATCATCGGTAGTGACTTTTGGGATAGTGATTCTTATGTTGCTGCTCATTATCATCCTAGTCCTTATCGCTTGCAAATTCAAGCCATGGCGTCGCTTCATCTCCTCCGCTGGTCGCCACCGGTCGCGCATCTCGATCAAGGTCTGATTTTTTTTAAAAAAATAAAATTTGAAATGTGATTTTGATATGAGTGTTGTGAGCTTTGGTCGTGAAGATACGTTTTTATCGGTTTTCTGTTTTGGGAATTTTGGTGCTGTTTGGAAGTGCATGTTTTGTGTTTGAGGTGGATTATATTGCATCTTTTTCTCTAATCCATTTCTGCATTTTTGTCATTCCTGCATAGTTTTGCATAGTAATCTTGCTGGGGCTATTTGTTTGGAACGGACGAATGTTGTTAATTTCGTTGATATGATATTCCCGTCTAGGCGTTGAACGTTTTTTTGCGCGTGACACGTGCTTGTCTTTTGAGAACATTTGAAATGATCGCGATCATGTGAGAACTGGAGGGTTTCAACGCCACTATTTGAAATTCTGGGTCTCCTTATCCGGGTTCTGTGTTTTTCTTTGCAATATTATGTTGTGTGGCACAACCAAATATTCATTGGTTTTCCTGGAAAGGAAACAGGGCTTCAATTTTGTGTTCTTAACCAATGCCACTTGGATGTCGATGTATGGAAGCTGATAGTTAAGTGCTTGCCATGCGGAGCAGTCTCTGTTGGCTTTTAAGTTTGTGTTCCTAAGGCTTGAGTACATAAAGCTTGTGTTACATATATCTATCTCAAAATTCAATCATAATTCCTTTTATCTGGTTTAAGTTCCTTGTTTTATGCTTATTCCTTAAGTTTTGCAGTGTTTTTGTAATGTACCTAGATGCATAATCCACACTAGTATTTATGTTGAATTGTTATGCAAGATGATGCAATGCTGGCACCAAACATAGGAACTTTTTTCTTTTTCACTGTTTCCCAGTTTAGTTAAATTTGATGGTAACCGTGTAATGGTTATTTCGAGGTTTTCCATATGCATTAGTTGCTATTTACTTTCTTTACATGATGATTTTGATGCTTGTGTTTGAGCATGACATGAATTGTTGCTTGGTTAGCTTGATGTAAGTACCTGCAATGACTGTATCTTCTGAAAGTTGTGCCCTCTTATTTTTTCTACCCCTCGTGATTGGTCCGTACTTTACCTTGTCCAAAACAGGACGATGACATTGAGAGGCCGCTCGTTTCTGGAGACCAGGCTATTATTGAAAGCGAAGGCAGCGTGTCTATCATTGGTGACTATATTGACCCATCTGGTTGTGATACTCAAGCTGGTTTTAGCTCTTCACCAAGTTCTAATGCGGGGGAACCTAAACAAAGGCTTCCATCAACAACTTCTCACTTGACCCACAGTAATAGATGCTAACCGTTTTCTTTGGTATTTTAAACTATAAATTATTGTAAAGTTTTTGTCCAATTATAATTGTGTCAAATTTTGTGTTCTTTTAGTAGAACTCAGAAGTTTCTTGTTGCTCTTTCCAGATGACAGCTTTATTCTCAACATTCCAAATAATTATGAGGATGATTTGGTGGGTCATACGCTGAAGCTCCCGATCGCTCCCAATAAGTTTGCCGAAGAACTGATATATGGAAGAAGAGATGCGGACTATTGCTCAAAACATGATCCTGATAAGAGATCTTTCAGAGACCCTGTTCCCTCTTATGCTGCAAATCAGAGTAATTTTCTCCTCATTGACTCTATAAGTTCTAATGTTCTTGGAGTATTGTTGGCAGGATTTATAAAACACATGATCATGATTTTCTCTTAGAAGTGCAGGAAGTACTATCATGCTGGAGGTAATTTCTGGGCCTTCTTCTGGGCTTCGGTATTCCATACAGTCGACGGATACTTCCAAGCTTCCAGTGACTATCGGAAGAGTTTTACCTAGTAATATATTGTTGAAGGACTCGGAAGTTTCCGGAAAGCACGCAATGATAAACTGGAATGCAAGTGTAAGCTTAGTTCTTTGTTGTGCTATGCACTTGATTTTCATACTATATGCTTTCTGTTTTGTTGACGTTGCACTGCTGCAGAAATTTAAATGGGAGCTCGTTGACATGGGTAGCTTGAATGGTACACTCTTGAATTCCCAAGCAGTTCATCGTCCTCAATCTGAAAATAGACATTGGGGTACTCCAGTTGAGCTCTCAACTGGAGATACGATAACTTTAGGCACAAGTTCAAAGATTCTTGTAAGTTGATGCAGCCATTTGGATTTTATAATCTTGTCCGTGCTTTGTCTCTGAAACAATCTGTGCTGGAAAGTTTTTAAATATTGTCATGTATAGCTATCATTATTTGCTCCTGGTTGTTTGTTTAGAATATTGATGTATATGATAATGGGTGTCCTTGTGCTATAAACTCATATGTCCCACCAGGTTTGTTTTTAATTCTACATCTTCTTGTGTCTTCCTGTTGCGATCCCATTTTTTCTTGTTCTGGAAGAGGAGATTAACCAGAAAATCCATCTCGTTTGTGTCACCATGTTCATTATTTGTCTCCGTAGACTGTTATATTATGAGTGTTCTACAATGACAGGCACTTAAAAGTTCTGGCATTAGTTTGATGGTAAAATCCAACACGAAGCTTTGAGAACTTAGCTTATATTCTATTTTAGTATAGTTGGGAAAAACCTAGGTATGGAAGTGGAAGGTACACATCATCCTGGTATAGTTGTAGGTGCCAAAGAGGGTGAGGATGTAACATGTTAACAATGTCGTAATTCCATCTCATTTCCCTTCCCCTTCCAGTTTGGCTGAAAGGATGACTGGATGAGGTAAAACTCAGTAAAGTCTGAATTAACGTTGACGACAGCGTATTAATCAGGTTAAAAGTCTATATTTTTAGTTGCTGAGATGAGATTTATAGAAACACTTCTTGGTCTATATTTAGTTGCTAGAAATTACGTAACATCTCTACTCTTAATTGATTTTTCTCTTACTTTTTGTAGCCTACCCCATTGTTCTAAGTAGCAAATGAAATCTATGCCTAGCGGCTCTGGCCCTTCTGCAGTTTTGGCTACCATTGATGACTGTGCTCTTTGTTACCTGTTTCAGGTTCATATTACAACTCAGACAGATTCCCAGATTCCCCTCGGCATTGGCATAGCATCTGATCCCATGGCTATGCGTCGAGGAGCAAAAAAGTTGCCCATGGAAGATGTTTGCTATTACCAATGGCCTCTTCCTGGAACATATCAGGTTTTGCAGTTATGCCTTATTTTATTAATTTATATACATACCTGAATTAGCGATTTAGGTTTTTGCTTTTGATTTGTTGCAGTTTGGAATTTTTGGCATTTGTGATGGTCATGGTGGAGCAGATGCAGCAACATCCGTGGGCAAGTAAATCTCTTTCTTTAACTTGGACTATCCATTGCTACATGTGGAGAATCAGAAATAAAGTTTGGTTTGATATGCAAATCAGCATCTATGATTGATATTATTTTATTTTATCTTTAATTCATTGCTGCTGTCAAAATTGTTATCCACGTTATCTATTTTTCTTTTGAATACCACTTTCAAGAATTCAGACTGTTTTCACTGCTGTTGCATTGAAGTAGTTAAGTCAAGCAAAGGATTGGAGTGAAGCATTATTTGGTCTCTTCTGTACTAACCTTAGTGGGTGCTTTAGGTTTACACTGCATGCTTCATGTTAAATTATTTCGATCATTCATGATTATAATTTCTAGTATTGACAACATATTCTTATGGAAAACATATGCTTACTTACCATTTATCCCAGAATAATGCCTGAAGTAATTGCTGACATCTTGTCGGATGCGATTAGAAGAGAGAAGGTTTTATCACATTCTGACGCATCTGATGTACTGAGAGAAGCATTTTACCAAACTGAATCGCGCATTAGTCATTACTATGAGGTTCTACTCTCTGCCCTTTTTACCCTTGTTCTACCATATTTTTCAGTTTCTTGAATCATAATATTCCAAGACGTGCCACGTAGATCACTGTTTTCTAACGTGCTTTCTTCTGATTGAATTAATGTACTGCAATTCTTCGAATGATGTCTATTTTTTCTAGTGTTTTTTATAGTTCAGTCTGATGTATTAAAGAGGAGGATTATAAACTTTGTGAAAAGCCTTAATGTCTAAAGAATATAATACTGTGGGCATACATTTCTTAGGTTGGTAAGAGTTCAACTATTTGCTACAAAAAATTGTTTAACCTCGTCTCTTTTCATTGTAATGATCTAGTTAGAGACACAGAATGCTATTATTCATCAATATAGTGAGTTATACCGAAGATAATTAGTTGCTAATTCTGCTAGACTTCTACCGTGTGCGGTTTTATAGGAACCCTAAAATGGAACCCACCGGAGGTTCTCTAGTTTCCTGTCTTCATCGTATGATATGTTTAAGGATGTTAATTTTTTTCTGATATTAAAATTGTTTCAGGGTTGTACTGCAACTGTGCTTCTGGTTTGGACTGATAGTCATGGAAATTTTTACGTACAATGTGCAAATGTTGGGGACTCAGCTTGCATTGTAAAGTACGTGTTTATATTTAACATGCTTTCAGATTTATATTTTCAGCAAGATAATTTTGAGACAATTGATTGTTGTGTGGTAGACTCATTCAGAGATAATAATTGTGTTCTGGAGTATTGAATATTTATGTTGTCTCATATATGGCATACCTTGGCCACTGCTATCATGCTGTGAAAAGGATCTGGATTAATTAATTTAGTATGTTTTCACCTGAGTTATTTATTGACAAAATATTGAACAGTGTTGGGGGGAAGCTGATAAATATGACGGAAGACCATAGAATAACCAGTTATTCTGAAAGACTCCGTATGCAAGCATTAGGAGCGCCTCTGAGAGATGGGGAAACACGAATCTGCGGTGATAAAGGCCGACTTTTGGCATTAAAAAAAAGTTTTAATTTGTTCATCAAGCATATACTTACTTCATGTACTGTTTCCATTCAGGCATAAATCTATGCAGGATGCTTGGAGACAAATTTTTGAAGGAGCAGGATGCTCGCTTCAGTTCGGAGCCCTATGTAAGTGGAGCTGTGTATATAGACCAAACAAGCCAGGGCTTTGCTCTATTGTCTAGGTAATTTGCTGAAAGTGAAATGGTCACCTTCTTTTGTTTTACCCCAAAACTATTTTCTTGCTTCTCTACTTCATTTTTATTTAATATTAATACAGACTTTTTTAAAATACTCTGTATTTTTGTATTATTATTTCTCAAGTGGAATGATATATATATTTTTTCTCTCTCTGTTTCTTAGAAATAAGAACCAAGAGATTTCTTAGAAATAAGAACCAAGAGATTTCTTGTAACACACAAAGATCCTGTTTCCAGGAAATAAGTCTTTCTTTCCGTTTGGATACAAATACCATCTTCTTCAAAGGATTCTTGTTCATTTATTGAGATGTCCCCCGCTCATTTGGAAGGGCGTGAAACTAAAAGTTTTGCCTGCGTTTGCGTACCTAATGTGTTGAAAATTTCATTGCCAAAAATAAGAAACAGAGCGGCAATTGATTTGACAAGTTAGTTGATTGGTAGGGTTGAAATTTAGATGATGACATTTTCTATTTGGAGGTGAAGATGTTCAGATTACTGAGTTTTTCGGCAGTATGCTTTATCCCCAACTCAACTCATTTCTTCATCTAACTTCCAAAACATATTTTGTGTACATAGTTTATGTGTGTGTTTCTGCAAGAGTGAATACCATTCCCTCTGCACGATATATATTAGAAGGATTTCTATGTTGCTTTTGCACATTTGTAACTCTGCAAATTCTTGGTTTGGATGTAGTGATGGCTTTTGGGATGTTGTTAGTGCCAAGAAGGCGGTGCAGCTTGTGAATCAGGTAATATGACTGATGTTCTTCAATTTGTTTCCGACTTTTTGAGTTCGCGGTTTCTGATCCTACCTCATCCATATTTTCCAACAGGCAATGGAGAGAAACGCAATGGACAGAGACAATGCTGCGGAGAAGATAGCTAATTTTTTGTTGAGTGAGGCTCGAACGTTGCGTACTAAGGACAATACCTCTATAATATTTGTAGATTTTAACGACGTTGACAGAATCCAATCTTGTAAACTTGATCCCTGAAAAGATTCAAAACCAGTTTCATCTATACAAATTCTTTCATATCCGCTTACTCCCTGTTGACTGTCTGTCTTTGTCTCTGGTCATCAATAAATTATGCCACAAAAGATTTAAAATCTGAGTTGTGGGTAATTTGAATTTTCAATTTAAATTGACTTTGATAAAATTCTCACTTTTATGTTTAACGATGGTGCACTAATTTCATCTTACAATTAACGACGAACCTTGCTTTACGTTGTGTTTGCATGAGAGGTGCATGAGAGAATTCGATTTGAAAAGAAGAATCTGATTTAAGAATGTGTGGAAGAGATGAATTTGAAATGTAGTATATTTTTGGTATATTTAAATCTATCATAATTATCGCCTTCGATCAATCTTAATTCATCCAATCAATTAGATCGATTTAAATCCATAGATTTGAGATTCAAAACTTCAAATCTTTCAATGCCATCACAATTAAAAAAACGTAAAACCGACTCAAACGACTAGCATCAACATAAATTCCTAGAGGCAATTCATTCAATCATATATTAGTATTAATTATCTTTATCGAAATCACTTTAATCGAATCAATTAATGTTCTTTAATAAAATTAGTATTAAAAATTAATCTAATTATATCTCGTAATGTCCTTTTTTGTACAAATCCTCTTTCTCGAGCTTAAAAGAAAAGAAAAAAAAAAGCATGTCAAAATAGCTCCTCATTTGACTAATTTTTTTATTAAAATAACTTGAATGTTCTTTTTTTGAAACCAAATCAACTTGAATTATTAGTTGAATGTGGTGTAAATAGATGATGAGAATAATATTATGGTATTTTGTTTTTTTGTTTTAAACTTTTGAAGTGAAACTCCGAAGCGTCACTCGAACAAAGGAAGCCCATTCATCTTTCATATTGCGGTCGGTCCCTCTTCTACGGGACAAGATACTGTTTCTTCTACGAGAAATTCAGCGGCGGGGCGAGAAATTGTATAAATTCAGAAAAATGCCACAGATTTGGATCTTCATTTGTGAGACGTTGACTTGCGGACACTTCATGTCGAAATCAAAGTGACGGGCATCGCTCTGACCTGGTGTAGTTGTTGCTTCCCGCGTGAACCGATGTATATATGATTCTTTATTCTTTCCTCTTCACCAACTTCATCTGTTTCTTGCGGAATTCGCCAAACGAACTGACCAATTCCATTCCCATTCCCCGACTCCGCAAAAGCTTTGCAACCCTTTAGCCTTTGCACCTTCCCTCTCTCTCTCTCTCTGTCCAAAGATTTGATTTTTCTTGGTTTCTTTCTTTCTGCCATGTCTTTCTCTTTGGTATGCATGAAGGTGCTCGCTTGTTTACTCTTCGCTTTATCTTTCCTGACCTATGTTTCCCTTGCTCAACCCCTTAGAGGTAAGTCAACGAACGAGGAGCAAACCCTCGATTCATTTTTATTTTTGTTTTCTTGTTTTTGGTTTGATTATGATGAATCCTTCATGAAATCTTGCCAAAATTTTATCTGGGATTTTGTTTCTACTGATAAATTCCTAAACTTCGGTGTTTCTATATGTGTTGCGGGTTTGCTTGTTGATTGAGTTTTGTTTAATTAATCTATTAGGATTGTGCAGATTGTTTGTTGCTCGAGGCTTAAGCTCTAATTATTTTGTTCTGTTATTTTGAGGTTTTCTTAATTATCGAATTTCATTGGCTAATAGAAATCAAATTTTGGTGGTGTTCTTTGGTTTTGCAGGTTTCTTAATTGATTGTGGCGCCGCAGTCAAGTATTCCTACAATGGATTGGAGTGGCAGCCTGACACGGCGTACATATCGACTGGAATTTCCAGGACTATAACAGAACAAGTGCTAGTCCCAACTCTAGCCACTGTCCGTACATTTCCTGTGAAGAACAACCTCTTCAAGAAATTCTGTTATGAAATTCCGGTCGATCGGACTCGGAAATACTTAGTCAGGACATCATATTACTATGGTCGAGTGAACGGGAATGTCAATCCTCCTGTTTTTGATCAGATAGTTGATGGGACATTTTGGAGTGTCGTTAATACAACCGATGATTATATAACTGGGAATACAAGTTATTACGAAGGGGTCTTCTTGCCGACGGGAAAAAATTTGAGTGTCTGTTTAGCTTCAAACACATACACTGATTCTGACCCTTTCATCTCTGCTCTAGAGGTTGTGCTTTTGATGGATCAGTTGTATAACTCGACAGACTTTAAATCTTATTCTTTGAGTTTGGTAGCTAGACACAAGTTTGGGTATGATGGACCACATATTGAGTAAGTATTTGAGCTCCTTTTGCAATGTATTGTCAAATTGGATGGTTTATGTATTATCTGCTTCTTTATTTTTATTGAATATATTCAAGGCTTCATAGTTTAGGGTAATTTTGGAAGAAACTTGTGTGAAAATCTTTTCTTGTGATCATTTTCCTCTGTTCATGGTGTTTGTTTTCTTTTCTTTTCATTTAAAATTGGATTTCTGACAGTGGTAATCATTCTGTTTGGTCTCCCTTTTTATTTTCAACCATTTCAAATATCATGATTCAATGCGAATTCTGAATTTGTTTATCTAGAAACCAAAAAGTCCATTGTGTGTTCTGATGGTTCGACAAAGCATACTGTAGTGTTACTGTTCTTTACGGAAGTTTATCATTGCATTGTTCAAGAGGGTCTTGTCATTTCTAGTTAACTTCTGGAATGCCAATGAGCAGGTATCCAGATGATCTATTTAACCGCTATTGGCAACCATTTGGAGAAAACACATTTTCGCCATCGAGTTCAGGAGAACTAGCTGTTTCTGGTATCTGGAACCTTCCTCCTGTGAAAGTGTTTCATTCACGTTTGTTGACAAGCACGTCAGAACCTTTAGTACTACCTTGGCCTCCGGGTCTCCTTCAAAGCGCAGATTATTATATTGCTCTTTACTTCGCGGATGATCAAACTTCTGTTCCACGGAGCACAAGAACGGTTGATATAACCATAAATGGTGTCACATATTTCAATAACTTGAGTGTGACTCCAGCTGGTCTAGTTGTCTTTGCAAACCAGTGGCCGCTTTCTGGCGTTACAAATTTAACTTTGACTGCAGCTGTTGGATCAAGCGCTGGCCCTATAATTAATGCTGGAGAGGCTTTTCGAGTGCTTCCTTCTGGAGGGAAAACACTTCCACGTGACGGTATGAATCAGCTCTTAATTATCTATAACTTGGATGGTTAGTGGGATTGTGTTTTACCAGTCCCTGCAACTCCTTTCCTCATTGGACCAAATTCTTGTATACGAAACTGATTTGATCATGATATTGTGAACGGTCAACACAGTATTTAATTATGGTAGGTACATCACCTTCGAAAATAATTTCCATGCTGATGATAAGTTTGGCTCATTCACCTCCTCAAATGCTCTAACATTTTTGGTGTCTTGCACTACACAACATCTGTTTTATGGCTCTTTAAAACCTTTCACCTGAATGAACCTCTTAACTAAGGGACTTTTATAAAATTTCTCAGGCATCGAGCCTATTGTTTCTGGCCTTCCTCCCCTCCCACTCAAACTGGAGGAGGTGGTAGTTGGTACCTAGGTGGTTGATACTTCGAAACTTTTCCGGATGGAACTAAATGCCGACCCTAAATCAGAGATGTGATCTAAGTTCTCTTTTTTCCTTTCTTCCTTTCAGTAATTGCAATGATAGACTTGAGAAATAGCTTCAAACACCCTCCGGCTGATTGGAATGGTGATCCATGTTTACCTAGTAGATATTCGTGGACTGGAATTACTTGCACAGACGGGCCCCGAATTCGTGTTGCTACCTTGTAAGTTGGACTTTATCATTTATTTTTCTTTAGGGACGGAGCTGAAACAGTGGAGTTGAGGAGTGCACATTTTTTAACTATATTTTCAGGGTTTTCAAAACTAAAATTTTTCATATTTATTTATGAAAAAAAAATTAAACCTGGTGAGCAAAAGCTGAAGTTTTGGAAGATTAACTTCAATTCTATTTGTGCTCTCTCTCTCTCTGAGCTCCGGCACCCGTTCAAACCGACACTATTATCATCTTGGGCAAATGACTCTAGGAGCTAACCTTTTTTTCCCTATTGTCCTCAGAAACCTCACAAGCATGGGTCTTTCAGGGTCAATTTCTCCAAGTATTTTTAGGATGACAGCATTGACTAGCATGTGAGTGAAAAACAAAATCTTCGAGTGCAATGAGTTGAATAGTTTGAAGAACATCTAATTGATGGCTTCCTGTTAATAACAGATCGCTTGGAAATAATAGCTTGTCAGGGACTATTCCAGACCTCAGTTCATTGATTGGATTGGAAATTCTGTAAGTTGGGATATTCTAAAATTTTCAGGCAATGGCCCTCACAATTACTTAGAGGATAGTTAATAAATGAATTGAAAATGAGATCTTGGTGGTTAATGACTTCAATTTGCAGAAATGTGGTTGGAGTTTTCATCAACTCAAACAATCTTGTTTGGATGTCACCTTTTTCAAAAATATTTACAAATTAATTTTTTGTATGTATTAATATACTCCACAATTCAATTAGGCATTTGGAAGACAATCAACTCGGTGGAGTGATACCTGCATCTCTGGGAACACTAACAAGATTACGAGAAGTGTAAGTATTACTCGGAAGCATTTTGAGAAGTTGAAAGTCTAATGTTTCTTGCAGTTACTCGTTATCCTTCCTCAAAGTATTTGTACTGTGATTGCTCCAACTAACCGAGTTCGTCTGCAAAGCTGTTTTTATCTACTCATTTTACTGTATCAACTGTTATTTTTTCACCTCGTATATATATATTCAAATTAGGCACGTATATGCTCTCAAAAATAATTTACGCATAAAGGGATCAGAAAATGTTATAACAATGAATCAAAGTAATGTTTCTCAACGAGCTGCATGTACACAAGCCAACCCTCTAGTTCTTCAACATGTAATTTTGCTCCTTGACCTTCCTGTTGAGCTATGGATTAGTTGATAGAATATATTCAGTCGAAATGCAAACACTTTACACAAAGTATATCAGTGAGGCGACAGATAAGTTTGTAATATGTCCTGGTTTGTGGTTACGTGAAAATATGCTGATTCTTGAATAATGCTCATGTACAATTTTCTTCTGAAAACTGTGACATCAGCCGATAGAAGAAAATGGAGTCCTTGGGAGATTTTTTTGAGCTTCTCCAAAATTATATATTTCTTGTGCGGCCTATTGGCTCGGTATTTAGGCTTTCCGTTTATTATGGACAACATACTACATTTCATTTGTTGGAATAAAAATTTGGGATTTCCTACGAGCTTTGCAAATGACCCCATGCTAACATAGTTTTATACACACAGCTTTCTGCAAAACAACAATCTGACCGGCCAAGTACCAAGCAACCTTGCTGGAAAAGCAGGCTTGACTCTCAGGTCATTATTCTCAGCTAACAAACATTTCCCTTGTTTTCACTTAATGGTTGAGTGATTCAATTAATATTTGTTGTTCAGGTATTCTGGGAACCCATTTTTGACACCGCCCCAACCGTGAAGGAAATGTTCAAACTTCTTCTCTTCAACCTGCTAACTTTACATTCGAAAACATGCCAGGGTCGAGTTCTTCACGTACAATTCCTGAAGAATTGGGAAGTCAAGTTTATGGTTCATCCACTCTAACCACGTTCTTACTTCTACAAGCAATACAAGTGAATATTATCGTTTTATGTAGTTAGATAAAGTGTATTACCCTCTCTTTTGGAATCAGCTGTGCGTGCATATTGATTTGTTTTGATATTGATTTGTTTTGATAGCCGTGTCATTCTTTTCCCCCACAATACGTTATTGTAAAATTTTTACTCTCCTTTTGGAATCAGCTGTGTGCATATTGATTTGTTTTGACAGTGTAGTAATTAATTATTTTTAATGTACTGGATGTTTGACTTTTGTGGCTTAGAATAGTAGCCAATGTCTTTAGACAGTAAATATATTATTATATCCACTAGTTTAAATAGGCAAGCTTCTTTTTTACGTGTATCAATCTCAATCTTTGAATGAAAGCTCTTGCTGCTAAAATTCTTCTTCTCTGCACAAGCTTAATTTTTTAGCTCATTTTTATTCTTCAAAACTCAACATTTGGTACCAGAGCCAGCTTAAAAAATCTGGTTTCTTGAGCAAAAATCATGGCAAACCCAAGCAATTTACAGCAGGTTGCTCTTCCAATTTTTGGGGGAGAAAACTATGAGTTTTGGTGCAAGAAGATGAAGACTGTGCTCATATCTTTAGATTTGTGGGATCTTGTTCAAGATGGTTACAATGATGAAGAATCGGAAGAACCTACAGTAGTTCAAATAAAGGAGCTAAAAAAATCAAAACAAAGAGATGCTAAAAAAATCAAAACAAAGAGATGCGGCTGCTTTGTCAAAAATTCAACAAGCTGTAGCGGATTCGATTTTTCCAAGAATCATGATAGTTGAAAAATCAAAAGAAGCATGAGACATTCTTCAAAAGGAATTTGGAGGAGATGAGAAGGTACGAAGCATTAAACTTCTAAATCTTAGAAGAAAGTTAGAAAATCTGAAAATGAAGGAGAAAGAAAGCTTGGATGTGTTTCATTCAAAGTTTGTGGAGTTATTTAACCAAATGAAAACTTATGGTGAAGAAAATCAAAGAATGATTGAGAAAATTTTAAATTGTCTTCCGGAGAGATTTAATCCGATAGTGGCTGTTATTGAGCAAACAAAGGATATTTCAAAAATGAACATTCATGAATTGATTGGAGCATTAAAATGTTATGAAGAAAGGTTGGTTAGACAATCTGAAAAATCTGTTGAGAGTGCATTTCAATCAAAATTAAATATGAATGTTAAAAACAGTGGAGAGTCATCTTCAAGTGGTTAACAAAATAAAGGACAATCATTTCGAGGTGAAAGATTTGGTAGAGCAAGAGGAAGAGAAAGAGGTTGAGGAAGAGGCAGAGGTTTCTATCATAGAAACCAAAATGAAAATGAAAGAAAATGCACACATTGTGAAAGAACAAACCATGAATACAAGGATTGTTGGTAAAAAGACAAGTCTAAATGTCGCACTTGTCATAAGATTGGTCATGCACAAAAAGATTGTACTGAAAATAATCAGCAACAAGCCAATTTTTCTAAAGAAAAGGGAGATCAAGAAAATATGTTCTATGCTTGTCATCTTGCCGCCGAAAAAAAGAAAAATGTTTGGTATATTGACAGTGGTTGTAGTAATCACATGACGGGTGATAAATCGATATTTTTGAGCATTGATTCAGTTGTAAATTCTGAAGTGAAAATGGAAAATGGTACTCTTGTTACAGCACAAGGAAAAGGAACAATTTGTGTTGAAACAAAGGATGGAAATAAATACATTCATGATGTGTTGCTTGTGCCGGATTTAGAGCAAAATTTGTTGAGTGTTGGACAGCTTGCTCAAAATGGATATGAAGTTCACTTTGAAGGGAATTATTGCACCATATTTGACAAGAATGTATCTAAACAAATTTTGGCAAAGGTACAAATGGAGAAAAACAGAAGTTTTCCACTTATTTTCAAGTATGCAGGAATTATGGCAATGAGAGCTCAAATGATGAATGATTCTTGGTTATGGCATTGGAGATTTGACCACTTGAATTTTCAAAGCCTCAAGCTGTTACACAACAAAAATATAGTACATGGACTTCCAAAAATTGAAGAAATTCAGCATGTTTGTGAAGGTTGTGCTCTTGGAAAGTATCATAGACAATCATTTCCTAAAAGTGGAGCATGGAGAGCAAAGAGGCCTCTAGAACTTGTGCATTCAGATGTGTGTGGACCTATGTCGACACTCTCTCATGGAAATAACAGGTATTTCATCCTTTTCATTGATGATTTTACCCGCATGACTTGGATATATTTCATGAGAGCCAAATATGAGGTGTTTAACATTTTTCGGAAGTTCAAGAATTTCATTGAAAAACAAAGTGGATATGCCATTAAAGTTCTAAGGACAGATAATGGAAAAGAGTATAATTCTAATGAATTTGATAAGTTTTGTGATGAAGAAGGTGTTGCAAGACAGCTTACTGTCCCATACACCCCACAACAAAATGGTGTATCGGAAAGAAAAAATCAAACCGTGATGGAAATGGCAAAATCAATGTTACATGCTAAGGGTTTGCCTAAAACTTTTTGGGCTGAAGCGGTATACACGGATGTTTATGTGTTAAATAGATGTCCAACAAAAGCTTTGATGGACAAAACACCTCTTGAAGCATGGAGTGGCAAAAAGCCATCGATGAAGCACTTGAAAATTTTTGGATCAGTTTGTTATGCACAGATTCCAAAAAAAAAGAGACAAAAACTTGATGAAACTAGTGTGAAATGTATTTTTGTTGGTTATAGCAGCATGTCGAAGGGTTATCGCCTCTATAATCTGAAAAATGGAAATATAATAAGCAGCAGAGATGTCATATTTGATGAGAATTCAGTTTGAAATTGGGATAAGAATGAGGTTGAGAAAGGTGCTGCATTTTCTCTTAATGACCAACAAAATTTAGCAAGAGAAGTTGATGAAAATGATGAATTCATTCCACAGGCAGAAACAGATTTTCCATCCTCTAGTGACTCATCTTCAAGTTTAAGTTCTTCTTCATCAAGTTCCAATACACCAAAGATGAGAAACTTAAATGATGTTTATGCAAGGTGTAATTTCTGCACGATTGAACCAGAAAATTTTGATGAAGCAATCAAACAAAATACATGGAAAAAGGAAATGAAAGAAGAAATCTGTGTCATTGAGAAGAATAAGACATGGGAATTAGTTGAAAGACCGAACAATAAAGAAGTTGTTGGTGTGAAGTGGATTTATAAGGTAAAATTCAACGAGGATGACTGATAAGTGCATTTTGTATGCATTAGTTTGTGATATTTTTATATCTATTTTATGTGCATTCATATTATTTTTATGTGTTTTTATGTGTTTTAGTGCATGCTTGTGTATTTCTCTCCTCAAGTTAATTTTGTAGGAAAATGAATTGTTGAAGAGTGAATTACGGAGCAGCTTTGTTCAAAAAATCAAATTTAATTTTGGAGAATTGAAATCCGATCTCCACCGTTCAGAATGAAGTTCAAGATGTTTTGAAGCTGCTGGCCAAATTTTAGCTCGATCCGACGGCTAGAACTGAAGATATGAATTTTTCAAGAAAATTGCGCGCAGGAAAGGATGTATGCACGGACCCCGTGCCTTGGTCCGGATAAGGGTCCGTGCATCTTCGTAAAAAAATCGGCGTTTCCAGTTTAATGCACGGACCTAGACACGAACCCTTATCCAGGGTCCGTGCATGTCGCAGAATCAGAAAAAATAGAATTTTGGGAATTAAAACTTTCAACTTTCCGGGCTTTATGTCTTGGGCTTTCAAAGACATATAAATAGAAGATTGTCAGACGTGAAAGGGGTTGGAATCGCATAAGAGAGACGACGGCTAGGAGACTTGGAGATTGAAGAACGCTCCATTCGAGTTTTTTTTTCTTTTCTTCTTTAGATTATTAAACTTTTGTTTGAACTATATTTTTCGTTTATTGATTAGTTTTTCTTCAACCAAAACCGCGAGATTGGGTCAGACAGTTTTATGTTGAATATTTGGATGTTTATTTAGGATTTTTGGATTTTTGTTAATATTATTGATTGTTGGATTTAAATTATGTCTTGTGAATAACCTGATCAACTATTTACTTGCTTGTTAATTGATTCCAAGTCGACAGAGGAGGAATTGATTTCGATCACTCCAATAATTGACATATGGTTAAACCGACTAGAAATAGTATTCGGTTTCAGTATGCGGCTTTAGGTGAAAAATGAATTATCACAAATATTGAATGCATTCATGTTTGATTAGAATTATGAAAATTAATCCGTCATAACTTGAATAGGTTTAACATGTTCTAGAAATAGACTGTTAAATAAGATAGGATAATTCGTCGTGATTTAAGATTAAATCTGGATCCTGGATTTGCCACTTGTTTGCATGATTTTTTTGGTACCTGCGTATGTCTTGATTGTCTCTATTTAATTGAATTTATTCTTCTTCTAGTTTAATTCTTATTTTATTTTATTAATTAAATTTTAGTTAATTCGTAGCACTTCTTTTATTTATTTGTCTAGATTAAGTAAAATAATTAATTCTTGAGAATTGACAACAGTCCCTATGGGATCGATACTTAGACTCTCTGTCTATTTTACTATTACTTAACCTAGTGCACTTGCTAGTTGATACCGAATTAAGCGGTCAATGACTCTTTTCAAAGAAACAAGGCAAGACTTGTATCCAAAGGCTACACTCAACAATATGGAGTTGATTTTCAAGAAACTTTTGCACCGGTTGCTCGTTTGGATACAATTCGAATACTTATTGCATTGGCAGCCCAACAAGGATGGAAATTGCATCAACTTGATATAAAATCAGCCTTTTTAAATGGAGAATTGATTGAAGAGATTTTTGTGGAACAACCTCAAAGATTTGTGGTGAAAGGAAGAGAAAATGAAGTATACCGATTGAAAAATGCTTTATATGGACTCAAACAAGCTCCAAGAGCTTGTACATCCAAATTGATTCATATTTCAACCATCAAGGTTTCAAGAAAAGAAAAAGTGAGCCTACCTTGTACGTGAAAACTCAAGGTAAATTGACACTTGTTGTTGCCTTATATGTCGATGATTTATTGTTTTGTGGTAACGATGAGAATATGATCTTTGAGTTCAAAAATGTGATGATGAAAAAATATGAAATGAGTGACATGGGGCTGCTTCATCATTTTTTGGGTATGGAAATTTATCAAGAAAATGATGGTGTGTTCATTTGCCAAAAGAAATATGCTGAAAATATTTTGAAAAAGTTTGGCATGAGTGATTGTAATCCAACTACTATTCCAATGGTAGTGAATGAGAAACTAAAAAAGGAAGATGGTGAGAAAAAAGGTTGATGCTACTTTGTATAGAAGTTTGGTTGGAAAGTTATTGTATCTAACTGCCACGAGACCGGATATCATGTTTGCCACAAGTTTGTTGTCAAGATTTATGAGCAATCCTAGTCAAGCACATCTAGGAGCTGGAAAAAGAGTGATGAGATATATTAGAGGAACAGCCAACTTTGGTGTTAAATATTGGAGAGGTTGCAAATTGAAATTAGAAGGATATTGTGATAGTGATTGGGCTGGATGTTTGGATGATATTGTTAAGTGTGATGCCCATTCTCGATTGGATCAGTCTTATTTTTATGTTTGGGCCGAGGCCCATGGATCAAGATATTAATCAGTTGGCTTATATTTGGACTGGACTCATGACAGTTAGAAGCCTAACAACCACAACCGTTTGACTGGAAGAGTTGGTTGCAAGGGTTCAAGAATATGAGCAAGTCACCGGCTGATGAATGATGGATGATAAGATATATATAAAGAGAATAGTTTCCAGTTGAGGGGGTAACAGAGATCAGTAGAGCAACAATATTTGAGAGTTACACAAGAGGAAAATCGAAAGAGTTTATTCAAGATTTGTAAAGTTGAGAGTGTGATTTCTCAATTGTAAAATCTTGAGAGAAAATTCATTGTATTTGAGTGCTTTTGTAATTCTGAATTGTTGTTTGATCTTCACGTTAAAGTGGAATAAAGAGATTGATTGTAGTAGCCCGTACCCGAAATCAGTAATTAAGTGTTAATCAATTCATTAATCCTACTAGTTAAGAGTAAACATGATTAAGGGAACTCTTAATGGGTTAACGGAGTCCGGAATTGGATTCAGAACACTTGAAAATGGTTTGAGGGTCATCGAGTTCGGAGGCTCCGAAGTCAAGGTTCGGACGGTCCGAAGAGTGGTTCGGACGCTCCGAACGTGCTGCCGACAGTCGTCATGGATGATGTCATTGTGCTGACGTAAGCAATGACGTATTATTGGGTTCGGACAACCCGAAGTCGAGATCGGACGGTCCGATCGTGTTCGGACGCTCCGAAGTCCAGTTCGGACGATCCGAACTCTATCTATAAATAGGAGGGCCGAGATTCAGATTTAGACGCACCAATCACCTCTTCTCTCTCGATTCCTTAGCCTTCTAACTCAGATTTAGGGAATCCTAGGCGTTCCATCGGGAATCCGGAAGTGGCATAGAGATCCAGGCGTAGTAGCGGAGCTGCGGCCTAGTTTTGAGGCAATCGACAGCAAAGGGCTAACGACGGACGAAAGTATAGCTTTTTCTTCCTATAAATATTTAGGAGTATGCAATAGCTTAGTTAAGACTTTTAGAGCACTATAATGATAGTAGTATCATTTGGCAGTGTAGAGCAGACTATAGGCATGGACCTAGAGTTGGTAGAGCTTGCACTGATTTGAGGTACGAAAATACTGTTCGAGATATCCTGACTGAGTATGCATGTATTATGTGACTGCATTGTTTATATGTCATTGATTTATGCTGCATTCATTTGCATACTGAGCTATCTCCTTCGAGATGTCTGTTAGTAGGGTTTTTCCCTATCCTGTTAGTGGTTGGACTTCCATCGATTTGGGTCCGGCATATCCACTGGTATTATGGTATGGGAGCCACCTCCTGAAGCGACGGCACAGCGTGCTACATACCAGGGCCCGATCTGTCTCTGTTATCTGATCTTTGACCTCGAGTTTATAGGGAGTTCACTTTGCATGCATGTATACTCATACTCTCGTACTGAGCATTTTATGCTCACGTCTCGTACTCTGTGTTTCTGGACACCCTATTCCATGGGGCAGGTTTGCTATTGGATGAGGCGGGTGGATCCAGGAGGGGCTAGACAGTTGTTGGTCAGCTGGAGCTTCGCCTAGGTTTTATTTATGTTGTTATTGGATTAATACAGCTGTTCGATATGGTTGTATAATATTTAGGTATTTACAGATTCCTTGCCTTGGGATTGTATATTGTTTTATGGTTTCCGCAGTTTATTCTGATATTCATTTAAATAAGTTAATTGCATGCCTAAGTTCTGTTTAGTAGGTGATCCAGGTAAGGGTCACTACATTTATGGTATCAGAGCATGCAAAGTATTCTTGGGATTTAGATTCCACATAAAGATAACCGCTAGGTTAATTTTGTAGATGGCAGATCGTGACGACCAGAGTTCTCATGGCAGTATTGGTGGGCGTTGGGGTGATGCCGACCGGGAGTCTCGTCGGGAACGCCGCCATCGTCATCGAGATGAGGACCGTTTCAGTGTTCGTCGATTCTTGCAGATGACACCTAAGCCCTTGGTTGGAGGTGAGTCTCCGGAGGATGCGGAGAACTGGTTAGACCGCATGGAGACGACTTTTCAGACTTTCCAATGCACCGAGGAGCAGAAGATGGAGACCTTTGGTTATCTTCTGGATGGACGTGCGCGCAGGTGGTGGAGGTTTATTTTTGCACCTTTTGTTGCGGCGAGAGGAGTGACCACCTGGGCCGAGTTCCGCACAGCTTTTCAGAAGCTGTATTTTTCTCCTGCACTCCGTCAGTCGAAGGCGGGCGAGCTACTGAGTCTGCGACAGGGAGCCATGTTTATTGATGAGTATCAGCAGAAGTTCTTTGATCTGCTATCCTATTGCCCCGAGATTGCCTACAGTTCCGAGATGAAGTATAATCTGTTCCTTCAGGGCCTTAACCCTGAGATCCATGATCGTGTGGCGGTTGGCGACGACATGTCCTACGAGGGTTTGGTAAGCCGTTGTCACCAGGCAGAGGACAACATTCGGCGGAACAGGTCTTTCTCTCAGTCGAGACCTGCTAGTTCTTTGGGTCCCCGTGCCCAATCTTTCAAGAAGTCTGGATCTACTTCTTCCTCTGGTTCTGGAGGTGTTGTCCGTTTCGGTAGGAAGGACAAATGTGATCACTGTGGGAAGAACCATCCATCCGACAAGTGTCGTAGAGCTTCTGGAGCTTGTTTCCGTTGTGGAGAGACTGGTCATATCCGAAGGGATTGTTCACGATCTGGGGGAGGCGGTTCAGGTTCAGGTTCAGGATTTGGTTCTCAGGCCACCGTTCAGCAGAGGTCGCAGGGACAGCCTGCTGGGAGTTCTCATTTGAGGCCACGAGCTTCTGGCCAGGTATTTGCCTTGAGGCATGATCTGGCAGTGGAGAAGAATGAGAAATTCATCGCAGGTACATTTCTGCTTTATGATATACCTTCTCTTGTACTTATTGACACTGGTGCATCTCATTCCTTCATTTCTGCACGTTTTGTTAAGAGGCATAAGTTATCATGCATTGCACTAGACATAGTGATGTCTGTTTCTACTCCGACGGGCCAATCTGCTTTGACTAAGCGTCTAGTGATGGGTTGCCATTTAGAGTTCGAGGGAAATATTCTGTTAGCGAATCTCATGGTTCTTACGATGGATGACTTTGACTGCATTTTGGGAATAGATATGTTGATTACCTATCGAGCTTCAGTGGACTGCTATCAGAGATTAGTACGCTTTCATCCGAAAGGAAGTGAGAGCTGGTTTTTCTATGGAGAGGGAGCGCGACCCCCGATGCCTTTGGTATCAGCTTTGAGAGCCTGTCGAGCTCTAAAGTCTGGCGGGGAAGGCTACCTTATCTATGCAGTTGATTTTGTCCACTGAGAGTATTGGGATAGAGAGTATTCCTGTTGTGGATGAATTTCCAGATGTATTTCCCGATGAGATTCCGGGTTTTCCTCCTGTTAGGGAAGTCGAGTTTGACATAGAGTTGATGCCGGGTACTTCGCCAATTTCTCGAGCACCGTATCGTCTGGCTCCGTCAGAGATGCGTGAGTTGAAGAATCAGCTACAGGATCTTTTGGACAAGGGGTACATTCGTCCTAGTATATCTCCTTGGGGAGCTCCTGTTCTTTTTGTAAAGAAGAAGGATGGGTCTATGCGGTTGTGCATTGACTATCGGCAGCTGAATCGAGTCACTGTGAAGAACAAGTATCCTTTGCCTCGTATTGATGACTTGTTTGCTCAGCTGCATGACACTTTAGTTTACTCCAAGATTGACTTAAGATCTGGGTATCATCAGTTGAGAGTCCGTGATCAAGACGTAGCCAAGACTGCATTCCATACTCGCTATGGGCATTACGAGTTTCTAGTGATGCCATTTGGTTTGACTAATGCGCCGGCTATATTCATGAATCTGATGAACCGTGTCTTCAGGGAGTATTTGGACAAGTTTGTCGTGGTCTTCATTGACGATATCTTGGTGTATTCGCGTAATACGGAAGAACATGTTTCTCACTTGCGGTTGATACTGCAGACTCTTCGAGATGAGCAGTTATACGCCAAGATGAGCAAGTATGAGTTCTGAATGGATCGAGTGGTCTTTCTTGGCCATATCATATCCAGGGAGGGGATTTCTGTTGATCCAAGCAAGATTGAGGCGGTGCTTAATTGGTCTCATCCAACGACAGTTGATGAGATCCGTAGTTTTTTGGGTCTAGCAGGATATTATCGTCTCTTCATTCTGAATTTCTCTCAGCTAGCTCGACCTTTGACTCAGCTTACCCGAAAGGGTGTGGATTTCGAGTGGTCCTCCGAGTGTGAAGAGAACTTCTGTGAGCTTCGACGGCGGTTGACTTCTGCGCCGGTGTTGGCATTACCGTCAGGATCTGGAGGGTATGTGGTGTACACTGATACTTCTCTTCAGGGGTTAGGTTGTGTCCTGACTCAGAATGGGCATGCGATCTCATACGCTTCTAGACAACTGAAGCTTCACGAGGACAACTACCCAGTCCATGATTTGGAGTTAGCAGCCATTGTGTTCGCTTTGAAGATCTGGCGTCATTATCTGTATGGCGAGAAATTTGAGATCTTCACTGACCATAGGAGTCTCAAGTATTTTTTCACTCAAGCGGAGTTGAACATGAGGCAGAGACATTGGATGGACTTGCTTAAAGACTATGATTGCGAGATTAAGTACCATCAGAGAGCTGCTAATCTCACTGCTGATGCTTTGAGTCGCAAGGTGCGATTATCCGCACTTCAGACTTGTTCGATGTCTAGTGCGATCAGTGACTGTTTTACTTCGAGATATTCCTTCAAGCATAAGAAAGATATGCAGAGTATCCAGATGTTTGCGATATTATCTGAGCCAGCTTTGTATTCGCGGATTCGAGATGCTCAGATGTCTGATTCGAAGACCCAGCGTTTGGCTCATCTAGCTAACGAGGGTAGCTCATCTGGATTTCATTATCAGTCAGATGGCTTTTTGTGTTTGTCTGGTAGACTTGTGATTCCGCAGGATGTAGAGTTGCGAGAGGATATTTTGTCTCAGGCGCATCGCACTAAGTTGAGTATTCATCCTGGGAGCAACAAGATGTACAAGGATCTACGTACTCGTTTCTGGTGGAAGGGATGAAACACAATGTTTATCAGTTTGTTTTGAGATGTTTGGTGTGTCAACAGGTCAAGGCAGAGCACCGACGACCTGGAGGATTTCTTCACAGTCTGCCTATTCCTGAATGAAAATGGGAGTTTATCACAATGGACTTTGTGACCCATTTGCCGGTATCCCCGAGGAATTGTGATGCTATCTGGGTTGTGGTGGACCGACTCACCAAGTCAGCGCATTTCATTGCCTATAGCCGGGAGTACAATGTGGATCGTATGGCTCGGTTGTACATTCAGGAGATCGTTCGATTTCATGGAGTGCCTGTGAGCATTGTCAGCGATCGAGACCCCAGGTTTACTTCTAGATTCTGGGGGAGTGTTCAGCGTGCGATGGGTACTACTCTCAGTTTGAGTACTGCCTATCATCCGGAGACTGATGGTCAATCAGAGCGCACTATCAGTACTTTGGAGGATATGCTTAGAGCGTGCGTCATGGATTTTGGTTCAGCCAGGCAGGATCATTTGTCATTGATCGAGTTCGCGTACAACAACAGCTATCATACTAGTATTGGGATGGCACCTTTTGAGGCGTTGTACAGACGATGTTGTCGTACTACACTCTTCTGAGAAGAAGTGGGGGAGAGACAGGCTGAGGGACCGGAGTTTATCCAGCAGGTGGTAGACATTGTTGATCAGATCAAGAAATGGATTAAGACTGCACAGGATCGTCAGGCCAGCTATGCTAACACCAAGCGTAGGCCTTTGCAGTTCGATGTCGGAGAAAAAGTGTTTCTGAGAGTGTCACCTTTTCGCAAAATTCTTAGATTTGGCCTTAAGGGCAAGTTGTCTCCCAGGTTTATCGGTCCGTTTGAGATCTTGGAGAGCATTGGCGATTTGGCTTATCGACTAGCTTTGCCACCGCATCTTTCCAGTATTCATGACGTGTTCCACGTATCTCTGTTGCGACGGTATGTGGCGGATGAGTCTCATATTCTGCAGCGGTCTGAGGTTCAGGTGAGCAAGGATTTGACCTATGTTGAGAAACCTATTCGTATCCTGGATTATAAGGATAAGGTTTTGCGGAACAAAGTCATTCCTTTGGTGTTCGTTCAGTGGCAGCACCGAGGCACTGAGGAAGCTACTTGGGAGCTTGAGGATAGGATGCGTGAAGACCATTCTGAGTTGTTTTGATTTTATTCTTAAGTTGTATTCAGTTGCAAACTCTGTAAACGTTTGACTGAAATGAAGAATGTTTCTGATTTCTGTTTTACATTCAGTACTTAAGATCTGTTTTCGAGGACGAAACATCTTAAGTGGGGGAGAATGTAGTAGCCCGTACCCGGAATCAGTGATTAAGTGTTAATCAATTCATTAATCCTACTAGTTAAGAGTAAACATGATTAAGGGAACTCTTAATGGGTTAACGGAGTCCGGAATTGGATTCAGAACACTTGAAAATGGTTTGAGGGTCATCGAGTTCGGAGGCTCCGAAGTCAAGGTTCGGACGGTCCGAAGAGTGGTTCGGACGCTCCGAACGTGCTGCCGACAGTCGTCATGGATGACGTCATTGTGCTGATGTAAGCAATGACGTATTATTGGGTTCGGACGACCCGAAGTCAAGATCGGACGGTCCGATCGTGTTCGGATGCTCCGAAGTCCAGTTCGGACGATCCGAACTCCATCTATAAAAAGGAGGGCCGAGATTTAGATTTAGACGCACCAATCACCTCTTCTCTCTCGATTACTTAGCCTTCTAACTCAGATCTAGGGAATCTTAGGCGTCCCATCGGGAATCCGGAAGTGGCATAGCGATCCAGGCGTCGTAGCGGAGCTGTGGCCTAGTTTTGAGGCAATCGACAGTAAAGGGCTAACGACGGACGAAGGTATAGCTTTTGCTTCCTATAAATATTTAGGAGTATGCAATAGCTTAGTTAAGACTTTTAGAGCACTATAATGATAGTAGTATTATTTGGCAGTGTAGAGCAGACTATAGGCGCGGACCTAGAGTTGGTAGAGCTTGCACTGATTTGAGGTACGAAAGTACTGTTCGAGATATCCTGACTGAGTATGCATGTATTATGTGACTGCATGGTTTATATGTCATTGATTTATGCTGCATTCATTTGCATACTGAGCTATCTCCTTCGACATGTCTGTTAGTAGGGTTTTTCTCTACCCTGTTAGTGGTTAGACTTCCATCGATTTGGATCCGGCATATCCACTGGTATTATGGTATGGGAGCCACCTCCTGAAGCGACGGCACAGCGTGCTACATACCAGGGCCCGGTCTGTCTCTGTTATCTAATCTTTGACCTCGAGTTTATAGGGAGTTCACTTTGCATGCATGTATACTCATACTCTCATACTGAGCGTTTTATGCTCACGTCTCATACTCTGTGTTTTTGGACACCCTATTCCATGGGGCAGGTTTGCGATTGGATGAGGCGGGTGGATCCAGGAGGGGCTAGGCAGTTGTTGATCAGCTGGAGCTTCGCCTAGGTTTTATTTATGTTGTTATTGGATTAATACAGCTGTTCGATATGGTTGTATAATATTTGGGTATTTACAGATTCCTTGACTTGAGATTGTATATTGTTTTATGGTTTCCGCAGTTTATTCTGATATTCGTTTAAATAAGTTAATTGCATGCCTAAGTTATGTTAGTAGGTGATCCCGGTAAGGGTCACTACATTGATGATTCCTCCCGTGGATGTAGGCTAGATAATAGCTGAACCACGTATTTCTTCGTGTTCTTTGATCTGCTTAGTGTTCTACTTAAATGTTGATCTGATTAGTTTACCAAAGTGGTTTCTTATTCAAGAATAAGGAATTGAGTTACTGTGTAAACTTGAGTTTGTGTTCTTTGTGATCGGCTCTCATTAGAGGAGCAAAGATTGTGTGTTAACCTCTTTGGAAATATTACTGGCTTTGTAATTGACAAACTTGGTTCTTGTCTTACAACTGGCGCCGTCCGTGGGAATCAATTCGAAGATGGGAACAATGAAGTTTGATATAGAAAAATTCACAGGCAAGAACGACTTCTCTCTTTGGAGGATTAAAATGAGAGCTATCTTGATTCAACAGGGATTAATGGATGCTCTCAAGAATAAGGAGGAATTGTCTTCTGATGCAAAGGATAAAACTGATATCTTTGAAAATGCACACAGTGCTATTATCTTGTGCCTTGGTGATAAGCCCCTCCGTGAAGTTGCAAGAGAAACATCTGCTGCAGGTGTTTGGTCCAAACTCGAAAGCTTATACATGAAAATCGCTAGCCAACATATTGTATATGAAGCAAAGATTATATTCATTCGTGATAAAGGATGAAAAGACTCTTGAAGATCAAATTGAAGAATACACTAAGATTCTTGATGATTTAGAGAATATAGAGATCAAACTTGAGGAAGAAGACAAGGCGCTGATTCTTTTGAATGCATTACCAAGAAATTATGAGAACTTTAGAGATGCTCTTTTATATGGCAGAGAACAAACCATTACCTTGGAGGAGGTAATGTCAGCCATACAGTCAAAAGAGCTTCAAAGAAAAACAAATACAAGTTCTGAATCACAAGGTGAAAGCCTTATGGCTCGAGGTAGGCCTGAGAAAAGGAATCATACTGGGAGAAAGTTCAAGTCTCAATCCAGGAGTCAAGGAAAGTTTCCAAGAAAGTATACAGTCGGTTTTAGATGCTATACTTGTCATAAGTAAGGACATATCAGAAGGAATTGTCCATAAAGAACTGGAAAAGGAACTTATGCACCAAAGGAAGAAGGATCTGCTTCTATTGCATCTGATGGATATGATTCAGCTGAGGTACTTGTAATATCAAATCAGGAAACTACAAATGAATGGATATTGGATTCTGGATGTTCATTTCATATGTGCCCTCAAAAGACATGGTTTGAAAATTTGGAAGAAACAAGTCAGGGAATTGTGCTACTCGGGAACAATAAAGCTTGTGATATTAAAGGGGTAGGCAATGTGAGAATAAGGATGTTTGATGGAGTTGATAGGCTGTTGACAAGAGTGAGATATGTGCCTGAGCTTAAAAGGAATTTAATCTCACTTGGAAGTCTTGACTCAGATGGTTTCTCATTCAGATCAGACAAAGGACAACTAAGGATGACTAAGGGTTCTCTTATAGTAATGAAGGCAACTAAATCAAATGCTCTTTATGTGCTACAAGGAGAAACAGTGGTTGGTGCTTCTGCCAATGTCCAAATACATCAGGATAAGACCAAGTTGTGGCACCTAAGGTTAGGACATGTCAGTGAACGAGGACTACAAGAGTTATCAAAACAGGGTTTATTATGCGGAGATAAGATACAAGCCCTGGAACTCTGTGACAGCTGCATGCTAGGGAAGTCTAAGAGAGTGTCCTTTAGTCAAGGAAGACACACCTCTCAACATCCTCTAGCATATGTACACTCAGACCTTTGGGGTCCATCCAAGACTGATACACATGGAGGAGGAAAGTACTTCATGTCAATCATAGATGACTATTCTAGGAAGCTATGGACCTTTGTATTAAAATCAAAAAATGAGGCATATGAAAGATTCAGAGACTGGTTATTGATGATTGAAAACAGAACTGAGAATAAAGTGAAACATCTCAGAACTGATAATGGTCTTGAATATCTATCAGATAGGTTCAATCAACTCTGTAAGAGTAAAGGGATCACAAGGCATAGAACTGACCCAGGAACTCCCCAACAAAATGGTTTGGCAGAGAGGATGAATCGTACTCTATTAGAAAGAGTTAGATGCATGTTAATTAATGCATCATTGCCTAAGACATTTTGGGGAGAAGCTCTTGCTACAGCAACTTACTTAATTAACAGATGTCCATCTAGTGCCATCAATTTCAAAACTCCTTTGGAACTATGGAATGGGAAACCAGCAAATTATTCAAACCTAAGGTTGTTTGGATGCCTGGCCTATGCACACCTTAGAAAAAATAAACTAGAGGCTAGGGCAGTGAGATGCATTTTCATAGGTTATCCAGATGGAGTGAAATGATACAAGGTATGGAACCTGAAATCTAAAGGTCCAAGATGCTTCAATTCCAGAGACATAAAGTTTGATGAGACCAAGATGGGATATTCAATAAAAGATCATGGAAGGGTTGATAAACAGACAGAGTCAGAGAAACATCCTTTGGAGGTGGAGCTTCAAAGTGAATCTTATAATTCAGAAACTAGTTCTTGGGAGGACAAGATTATAGAGGAGCCTAAGGAAGATCTTAGCTCCTATATGCTAACAAGAGACAGAAGTAGAAGAGACATAAGACCTCCTAAGAAATATGGTGAAGCAGACCTTGCTTGGTATGCTTTGGCAGTGGCTGAGGAACTTGACATAGCAGAACCTAACTCATATGAAGAAGCCATGATCAGTAAACAGAGAAACAGGTAAAGTGAAGCCATGAATGAAGAAATGAACTCTCTGATCAAGAACAAGACATGGGAATTGGTGAACAGGCCACAAGGACAGAGAGCTTTGGGTTTTAAGTGGATATATAAGTTGAAGGAAGTGACACCAGATAAGGAAGGGCCGAGATACAAGGCAAGACTGGTAGCAAAAAGTTTTGCACAAGTTGAAGGAGTGGACTTCAATGAAATTTATTCTCCTATAGTGAGACACTATTCCATTAGGGTGATAATTGCATTAGTCACTCAATATGATCTAGAACTTGAACAACTAGATGTTAAGACAGTCTTCCTTCATGGTGACCTTGAGGAAATAATTTATATGGATCAACCAAAGGGTTTCAGTTAGAAAAACAGCAAGAACAAAGTCTGCTTACTCAAGAAATCTCTTTATGGACTTAAGCAAAGCCCACGAAAATGGAATAAGAGATTTGACCAGTTCATTACAAGTGTTGGATATAAAAAAAGCAACTTTGACAGCTGTATATATGTGAAAAGCCAAAATGATCAGGTTCTTGTGTACCTATTAATCTATGTTGATGATATTTTGCTTGCTAGCAAGAGCAAGGAGGAAATCAGGATTGTTAAAGATCAACTAAAGTCTGAATTCGAAATGAAGGATTTAGGAGAGGCCAGCAAGATTCTTGGGATGAAAATTAAAAGAGACAGAGAGAAAGGACTCTTATGGCTTAACCAAGATTCTTGCTTGAAGAAGGTAATCTTGAGATATAACATGAATGAAGCAAAGTCAGTTCTTACACCTTTAGGACAACAGATAAAGGTGTCAGCAAGGCAGAGTCCAGAAACTATAGAGGATAAGGAAAGGATGCAAAATATACCATTTGCTAGTGGAGTTGGCAGCCTAATGTATGGTATGGTTTGCTGTAGACCAGACTTAGCTTATTCAATGAGTGTAGTCTCATGTAGGGCTGGGATACAGAGCTAAAATACCGACTTTTCGTGATATCGTACTGAACTTTTTTCAAAATATAGATATTTTTTTGGTATATTGAATTTTTTTTCGGTATCTATACGGTACCAATATAGATTTTTTTCATACCAATATTTCAGAATTTCGATATCGATACCGATATGAATTTTTTTCATGCCAATATTTTTTATACGGTATATCGAAAACCCACCCCTAGTCTCAAGGTACATGGCCAATCCTTGTATTCCTCACTGGGAGGCTTTAAAAAATGGATCATGAGATTTGTAAAAGGCACCACAGAACAAGGACTGAAATTTGAAAAGCAAAGCAAAGATTTGGATCAGTTGATTGGTTATGTTGACTCCGATTATGCGGGGAACTTGGATACAAGAAAGTCATTGACTGGTTACATCTTTACTTTATTTGGTACAGCTATATCCTGGAAATCAAGTCTTCAATCTGTGGTGGCATTATCAACCACAGAGGCTGAGTACATAGCTGCTACTGAAGCTATTAAGGAAGCTAAGTGGTTGAAGGGTTTGATCAGTGAACTTGGAGTTAGGCAAGATCAGCTGAGAGTATATTGTGATAATCAGAGTGCGCTTCATCTGTCAAAACATGAAGTATATCATGATAAAACCAAACATATTGACGTGAAGTTGCACTTCATAAGAGACACAATAGCTAAAGGTGAAGTGGTGCTTGAGAAGATAGCCACTGAAGACAATCCCGCAGATGCAATGACTAAGCCTCTGCCCCTTGCTAAGTTCAGGTTTTGTATGGATTTGGTAAGGGCTGGGACAGTCAACTAGTCTGTCTAAGACTAGATGGAGGACATCTAATCTCAATGGTCAAGGTGGAGATTGTTAAGTGTGATGCCCATTCTCGATTGGATCAGTCTTATTTCTATGTTTGGGCTGAGGCCCATGGATCAAGATATTAATCAGTTGGCTTATATTTGGACTGGACTCATGACAGTTAGAAGCCTAACAACCACAACCGTTTGACTTGAAGAGTTGGTTGCAAGGGTTCAAGAATATGAGCAAGTCACCGGCTGATGAATGATGGATGATAAGATATATATAAAGAGAATAGTTTCCAGTCGAGGGGGTAACAGAGATCAGTAGAGCAACAATATTTGAGAGTTACACAAGAGGAAAATCGAAAGAGTTTATTCAAGATTTGTAAAGTTGAGAGTGTGATTTCTCAATTGTAAAATCTTGAGAGAAAATTCATTGTATTTAAGTGCTTTTGTAATTCTGAATTGTTGTTTGATCTTCACGTTAAAGTGGAATAAAGAGATTGATGATTCCTCCCGTGGATGTAGGCTAGATAATAGCTGAACCACGTATTTCTTCGTGTTTTTTGATCTGATTAGTGTTCTGCTTAAATGTTGATCTGATTAGTTTACCAAAGTGGTTTCTTATTCAAGAATAAGGAATTGAGTTACTGTGTAAACTTGAGTTTGTGTTTTTGGTGATCGGCTATCATTAGAGGAGCTAAGATTGTGTGTTAATCTCTTTGGAAATATTACTGGCTTTGTGATTGACAAACTTGGTTCTTGTCTTACAGATATGAAGAGTACTTCAGGTTATGTTTTTTCTCTTGGTTAAAGTGTGTTTTCTTGGGAATCAAAGAAACAACAAACGGTTGCTCAATCTTCTGCCGAAGCTGAATATGTTTCAGCTGCTATTGTAACTTCTTAAATTATTTGGTTGAGAAAAATTCTTGAAGATATTGGAATGAAACAAGAAGCTGTCACCGAACTATTTTGTGATAACAAATCTGCAATTGCAATGGAAGAATCCAGTTTTTCACACTCGAACAAGGCATATATCTATCAAGTATCATTTCATTCGAGAAGCAATTGAAGATGATGAAGTTCAGCTCACTTATTGCAGGTTTGAAGATCAACTTGCAGATATTCTAACCAAAGCTCTTCCCAAAGACAAGTTTCTGAAAATGAGAGAGCTTCTTGGAGTTGTAGATCAGTACATTAAGGGGGAGAAATGTAGTAATTAATTATTTTTAATGTACTAGATGTTTGACTTTTGTGGCTTAGAATAGTAGCCAATGTCTTAGACAGTAAATACATTATTATATCCACTAGTTTAAATAGGCAAGCTTCTTTTGTACGTGTATCAATCTCAATCTTTGAATGAAGCTCTTGCTGCTAAAATTCTTTTTCTCTGCACAAGCTTAATTTTTTAGCTCATTTTTATTCTTCAAAACTCAGCCGTGTCATTCTTTCCCCACAATACTTTATTGTAAAATTTTTGCTAATCTAAATTTGAACGTGGGATCTTGCAACAAGCTTTTCAAGCTATATATTTGGCTCAAGTGTTTCAAAATATATAGTAAAATATGTATTGTGTTACATCAAGGTGCACAGGTAATTTAAGTGAGTGTGTGGGTGCAAATGAGTAAAAATGTGGAGGGATGTCTGCTAAAGTTATGGTGGCTTTCCAAGATCACGAAACCCTTTACTCACTTTTCGAAAGATTTAACGCCCACCACCTCAACCAGAAATTAATGGGTTAATTTTCTATATATATATAAAAATAAAAATTTAAAAATCTATCTTCACATTGGTTGTTGATCCATTTGGAGTAAGGGTGCATTTATATCCATGAAACATGTCATGAATCTTGCTGGAAAAAAACACAATGGGATGGATGGGTCACGAGCAAAGTACAGCTTTTAATATCCAAAATCTCAAGGGTCATCGGAGTTACTGCACCCTTTCCTTTATTCATCGCCCAATGGATCGTTAGAAATTATTATGATAAAAAAGTACTTTCCAGTTTGGGTGAACAGTGATTTCTCCACCTCCTTTGTATAAAACCCGTAGTCATTATCGTTGAGTACCGTATGTTAGGTAAACTTTCGTGCTAATGCAATAGCATTCAAATCATGCCAGCCAAGGTCAGACAAGATGTTGGTAAGGAGAATCGAACTCTTAACCATTTCGTTATCCTTCAGTGCGTGCTAAGCAAACTTTTGTGCTAATGCAATAGCATTCAAATCATGTTAGCCAAGGTCCGACAAGATGTTGGCAGAGAGAATCGAACTCTTGACCATTATACAAGAACTCGTTTATTTTACCAACTCGGACACCCCATTGAGAATAATATTTATGTTTTTATTGTTGTTACAAGATACTCCACTTAGAGTTGTTATATTTAAAATGGACAGATTAACAATTTAAATCTTTTTCATTTTTGGTCATGTTAACGGTGAATGTCGTGTAACTTGCATGTTTTTTTTAAGTTATGGTAAATTTTCATTTTCAGTCATGTATGTAACTTGTGCATTGTTTTTATTTTTTGTCCTCTAACTTGTATTTTTTTCGATAATTTTATGACCGAAAAATGAAAGCGATTACAAGTTTATAAGGACAAAAAATGCAAATAATATACAAATTATATGACTAATAATGTAAAATTCATCGTGATAAGACCAAAAATAAAAAAAAACATGCAAATTAAATTACAGGAATGAAAATACAAATTCACTTTTATCAAGACCAAAAATTCTCATATTTGTCGAACAAAATACCAATCCGGGCATCAAAAGGTGCACGTACGGTTCTTAAGGGATACTATTTTACCCTAATCAACCGACTTTATCGAGAAAATAGTAATAATAATAACATGATAAAATATATATATATAGTTCTCTCATTTAAATACTTAAATTTATAAATCTATCATCGAGGTGGAAAACTTTAAGTAGCACCAACCTTTTTATACATTTGTAATTATTTGGTTATACATATATATATATATATGTATATATATATATATTTTTATAGATTATATATTATCTGAATGATCTGAAATCCGTTGCCTGACGGTTGCACATGAGATGTTCTCAACTGATCATAAGAGTGTTTGGTTTATATATTTTTTTTAGTTGGGAATCTGAGTAACCCTCGCGAGTAACTAGTCAAGTAAATCGCATTTTACAAATCTTGTGCGGCATGCTCTTGTCTAAAATTGTGTTGGGTATAATGAATCAAACTACTTGTCATAAGATCACTTAATTACTTCACCAACCCAGAGTCCGAGACACATGCTTGGGGCTACTTTGGTGTATTTTTAGCATCTAATAAAATATTCTACAAATTAATTAAGCATGCATTAAATTAAAGTTGGTCAAACATCCACTTTTTCCCCGTTTGATATATAATTCTTGAAACATTTAATCGAAAGAGAAACTCTGAAAAATAAACATCATATCCAGTGGATCCTGTCTTCTTCTTGCTAAACCAGAAGCTACGTACATACATTGAATCATCATGTGAAAATATTGGAAATATATAATAATAAATAGCATTCACGATGCATACTGCATAATTCAGTGGATAAATCAAAAACACCAAAACAAAACAAAACAAAAAAAAAAGGGGTGGGGGGTGGGGGTGGGGATGGTGAAAATCATCAATATGATTTTTTTTTTTTTTTACCTCTCTAATAATTTTCCTTTTCTTGAAGAAAAGAGTGGAGGCATGAGTGCGGTGTTGTTTTTGGGTTGGTTGCAAATAGGCACATTAATCACAGGTCTTATTCTTATATTAGCAGATCTCGTTCTTTCGAGGCCTTTCTTGATTCTCTTCACTACTTTCTCTTTATTCCCTATCCCTTCTTTTTTCTCTGACGGAGTCTCCGAGGAGGAAGAAGAAGAGGGAGACGTAGAAGAAGTTAGAGTCGAGCTGGCACGTTGTTTTTTCAGCCTCAGTAACTCTTTCCAGAGAACAGTACATTTAGGTGGTCTAGGGGAGGGATCATCATCAAGAAACTGCCAGTTGATCCTGGGTTTGCTGTTTTTATCGCTTTCTCCCGTTACGTCAGCATTTTCCGTTGACTTGAGGGTGATGTTGTTGAGGTTTTCGGGCTGATGCATTTGCCAGAAGGGAAGCAACTTACCTTCACTGAACAGCTCATCCGCTGCGATCATGTTGGTTGATTTCCCCGAAAGAAACTCGAACTCCACGTTGCGGGAAGGCTTTATGATCTCTTTCTCCGACGTCGTTCGAGGGTTGGGACATATGGAGATGAAGTTGTTTTCGTCGAGAAACTCGGCCGAGAATGAGATCCTGGGGCTGGAGAGGGATTCCATTTGTGATATATGAAGGTGGAGAGTTTTGGTTTAATTTGGTGAGTATATTTTAACTTATATATGCATGAGCTAGCTGCTACGAAATTTAATTTGGGTGTGCTTTATATATATATATATATATAGAGGGATGATAATAATGTTTTTGTTATCTAATCTAGTCTAGGTTTAATATTTTGGCAAAAGGTAATGTTTTTTTGGGACGGCTGTGGTAATATTTAAAGCTTGGTGGTCTGGTGAATATGAAACAACTGATCTAAGGTTGTTGATGGAGTTTGGGGACATCACAATATGGACACCTTAATTAATTGGAAGTTTAAAAAAAATAAACACAAAATAAAAAGGGCTTCTTCCACCATAGTCACCAATCATATATATATATATATATATACCCAAAGTTTTGGTTATCACTTCAGTAATTTATTGTAAATTTATCATACGTCGTCGTCCACGAATATAACATGTTCAATTCATCATATGATGGACCAACACATATTTTTTTACTTTGTTTACGTAAATATACCCTTGAAGAATATTTTTGGAAATTGATATTTGCAGTGCAGCCCCATGATTGATATATCTGTCAAATATCAATAAAATATTACGCGAAAATAAGTGAAGAAAGGCAAATATATATATATACAACGGGCAACGGCTATATTTTGCAAGGCTTTAATTGGATCATATAGCGGGGATTAATATTTGTCCTTTTTAAAATGTCCAAGAAATATGTTTTTTTTTTTCAAATAATGAATAATAAAAAAGTAAGAACATATAATTCAATAATATCCGTTGAAAAATGAATGGAGGAATACACATATAAATTATATATGTTGTGTATGAAATAGTTGAATACTTTGATATCGTATATATTTCACGTGTGATATCCTATCCGTATCTCTATGTTGGTGATCATGCAACATTATTGTTGAGATTAACTTGGCGTACGTAGTGGAAAAATTTTACGTGATGGGGTGATCCAATAATACATAATTTATAGAGTAATGCTACATGTACAACCAAATTTGTACAACAATTTTTACACCACAAAAAATTCAATACAAAATTTTAATTTATCAAATCTCACGATACATTGAATGCAAAATCTCACGATATCATATCAAAATCTCACGAGATAATAGAAAAATATCACGACATAATTGTTGTAAATATCGTTGTACGATATATTAATTGTACCTCTAGCATTATTCTAATTTATATATATGTATCACATTCAAAACACAGTGTCTTTTGGTTTTCGAGTCTTATGACAAACTAAATTTTCAAGGTAAAAAAAAATTGTTATTGTAGCTCAACGTGAGGGGATGTCCGCAACTTGAGGCAGGCTTTAGATGCGAAGGTGCAATGTACTGCGGGTTATTATAAATTTGAAGGCCAAATTTTGAGAACCCGTGGGTCCTGCATGCCTCTGTTTCCATTAAACATAACGTACACGAAACTAATGTATTGTCTGAAAAATTTTGTTATGGAAAAGCTGATAAGTACTTATCAGAAACTCTCACAGATACTACATAAGGCGATAGTGTGTTTTGAAGCCAAGCCATTGATATCTATGTATATATTATGAGCAAATCTGCCGGCTTCTTCCGATGGAATTAGGAATTTAATGTGTGAAGCAAAATAATTAAACTGATTTGGGTCTTTGTTCGGAACAGTATTTTTGGACAAGTGTGTGAAGTATGTATCCGACTGTAGCCACTTGAATCATAGTAGTGTAACTATCAAGGATGGTAACGTTTAACATCTCATTAATCAAAAAGAATTTTTAACACCACAAAGCTTTAATGTCGATGGGGTCATGTCACCCATCGATATATATAGCATGACGGTCAACTATTTCGTAAATCGGAGTGGTGATGTGGTGGATCGGCGATGTTCGTTGTTCGTATCACAGTACTCCGAGGAAAAAAGATTAAAATAAATAAAAATATATAAAATTAGTGGATTAAGACCGTAAATTGACCAAATATGAAAATCATAAGTTAGTGACTGAAAATAACTGAAATTGAAGTTGTCTCTCCGAAACCCAAACCCATGATTTATAGTCTCCGTCCAAAAATTAACTTGTACATCGAAAAAAGTACAAATTAACAACATCGTTAATTAAATATGAAAAAAAAAACATGCAGATTTTACTGACAAAAAACATAATTTTTTTCATAATGTTTATGGACATTGAAAAATATACATTTATGTTAAACAATGCCTGGTGCAATAATGAATCCCTAGCTATTCAAATTAGATTGTTGAAAGAGATTTTGATTAAGATATTTCATGCTCGGAAAACATTGTTAAAATATAATTAATTAAGGGTGGATTAATAAGATATATTTTGTTGAGTGGCAAATGAATAATTAGACATGGATTAGTCAAAGAAAGAGAAGCTGTAGTCTGCTCTGACTTTGATCATAATAACATGGGACAAGGCCTTTGCATGTGACCACATGAAACTAATACATGCCATGTGAAACAGTTCATTTCTCAAATTAAATTGAAGCAACGCACAGAATATTTGTCACTTTGACACAAAAACCCTTCCAAGATTTCTGTCATTTTGTGTTATTCTCCTCACAGAAATATGTGCATTCACGTCATGAGTAAATTTTTTTAAAAAAAAGTTGGTAGAGGAAATTGTTATAATCGGGTCTCGAACATGATATTTCGTTCTAAATCTGGGATTTTGGTGTCAGGATCGTAGGTCATTCTCGTCATTAATTTGACATGCCTGAGAGTTGAAGGCATGGATATCCATATTTTTTGTTCGATTGCTGTATTTCATTTGACTTCATGAATCTTAATGACACTTTAAATAATTAATCATTTTAGTTTAATTTCCCAATTAATAAATATAATGTATTTAAATAAAAGTTAGAAGTTAGATAAAATATATTTTAAAATAAAATATAGGAACAAAAAGGCATGCAGAGTGTCCAATGCCCATTATTGAAAATCCTGCGTTGAGATTTTGAGAAGTGTTATGTACAGCTAAGCATACATTGAGTAAATCTTTTTTCCCCCTAAAATATATACATAATTGTATGTGTGCTGTAACAACAACTATTTTTTTAACAAACATTGGATTAGAGAGAATCTGAGGCTATTCCTTAGTTGTATTAGAAGTAATTAATGAAGGCATAAAAATTGGCTTAGAATCTTTAAAAATGTTACATTCATGACTCATGCATTCTAAATTTCCAAGTTTAAATAATTCCTTTTGATTAGTCATATCTATTTCTTAAAAGAAAGGTATATTTTGAGACTCTACATGCTATCACGGTTCTGTGTTAATCGTGAGACACGTTGACTTGATCTATATATATATATATATATATATATATATATATATATATATATATAATGGATAATAATATTTTTTCGTGAGTCAAATAGATCAAAAAATTGCATAAAAGTTTTTGTAATTCTTGAATTCATCATAATTAATAGTGTTGATATTTATATTCCTAAAACACCAAGAAACATTGTTTCTGTAGCATTAGTGAAATTTTAATTATTTATAGATAGAATTTGAATGAGCTTATATATAAGTTCTTTAAAAACGTTCATAAGTTGTTTAGTAGTTTATAACTTATATATTTTTAAAAAAAGTTTTATAAAAAATTTATAATGACAGAAAAACTAATCTTGACAGCTATAACCCCAAAAAAAAAAAGAGTTGGAAGAAATATGAGGAAAGATTAATGCGGGGCACAATCCGAAAGGAACCTGCAAACCCGGAAAAAAGATCCGAAAAAGGCATGAAATATGGTTAAACTGGGGCCTCTTTGGGTAATTAAATTAATATAAAATAATGTTTTATTCCTATTAGAGTAATGGAGTAGTTTTAATTTCCTTTTTTAGATAAGTAGATCTCAGGTGCTAAACAGTAGATTTAGAGTGGTCTTTAATTTAATAAAAAAGACTTGGTTTTTTTCCGGCCATGGTTTTCAAACCCTGGTCTTGATCTGAATCAAAAAATTTAAATTTTTCGAACTTCGAATCGAGCTCAACTTCGAATATATAATTAAATTTTGAACCAAATTCAATCCTTAAAAAATTTATTATATTCAACTCGATTGGATTCGTTTGCTCGTTGCCTGATACGAAAATAGGATTGTACCCAACAGATTTGAACATTATAGCAAGAGCCCGGCAAACATAACTATTATGCCTCCCTAATATAAGAAAAAGTCACCTACCATTCTATCGCCTTCCGTAGCTTGATTTCCTCAAATTAATCACCTCATCGTTACATACAAACTCAAACCAATATTCTAAAATATATATAACAAATTAATCATTTATGAACAAACATTGCGTGTTGATATTGATATGAACTGGGATTTTTCTCGAATGGGAATGAGAATTAGCTAGTTATAGTGTTTGAGAGAGTTTCTAATAAGCACTTCTCAGTTTTTCTTTAACAAATTTTTGAAATTTTGTGAAATTTTGTTAGGAAAAAGGTGAGAAGTGCTTCCTAAAAGTTTTTTCAAATTAAACACTACTATAGTAACATACTTTATAGCTGGAAATTATTAAATAAAATCAGAGTTGATCACTAAAAAGTAAATAAAAACTAAAACAATCTTTAAAAATTCTCATGTAGAACTCACAAAATATGGTGTAGAAAATGGCCTAGAGTACGTTTTGCATAGAGATTCTCGTTCTTCCTGACCACTTTTGTAGAGTTCAAGGCCTATTTGTGGTATAGAAAATGAACAACTTTTTTCGTTTTTAAAGTTTGCCTCCCTCTCGAGTCCGTAAATTCATTCCAATGAACCTGGCCCCTACCTAGGACGGTCAAATGGGGCTATTGAACAGGTCGGCTCGTGACTCGCCGCAATCTACCATTCGAATGGGATAAGTCGTGAATTACTAACCCAGACACTTATAATTACGTGGCGGAGGTGATGTGCATTTAGTGTCTCAACTCAATCCACTTATTTTATGTAATAATCAATAAGAGCTAACTCGTTTCGACGACTGTATCGACAAATAGCTCTCGCCTGTCAAGGGTTGCACCGCATGCATGAATATTTTTTGGTGGACGTTCAATGAGCATTTTAATTGTACACAAAATGACAAGATTAAATGTATATATGTAGTGTTTGTCATGTAAAAACTCGTATGGCTAAGTTCGCGTAAGAAAATAAATAAAACGATCATGGGCCCAGATCTTTTGGATCATGCTTGATGGACCGGTGTTATACTAATTTAGAATTTGTTTTTTGGTAAGCCCTATTGCGATTGGGTCGGGCGGCCGAAAGAAGCCTTGATTCGAGTTGGTATCGTAATTTTTGTGGAGGTCAGATTTTGGAGTTGTTCGATGCTACTCTTCGGGTGAGATCTAACGATTTTTTTTTTCATTCGAGATGTTTGTGTCACATGAAAAATAATAATAATAATAATAATAAAAATAGGACCTTGATAATAGCTTATGGGCACAACGAACGTCTCAAATGTTAAAAAAAAAAAAACAGATAATGCATGCTAGCATGAACGTATTCATATTTTCATTTTGAACTTTTAATTAATTTTATGATCTCAACTCAGTTTTCAGTAAAAATTACAATGTATATTTTCTGATTAATTATTTGATCTACTAGCTACTTTTATTTGTTCGGTTCATTTGCATGTTCCACTCGCCTAAGCTAGCGTTTGATTTTTAAGTGATTAGATCCAAACATGCAAATATATAATTATTTTATTACATATTTCTTTAATTTGATATATGTCACCTGCAACATAACATGAAGATACCATTTTCACATAAAGTTGTGTATTGACACGACTATATATATTCAGATATTCTGGAACATGACGGTATCATTTCACATGATTGTAACGTACGTCTTAAATGAGCATCACCGACATCATCAATCCATTGTAGCCGTACCATTTCATTGATTAATAAATGCATGCATGACGTGTATATATGTGCACCCATATGGTTACCTGTTGGTACGATTCAAGATTATTTCCAACCTTATTAAAATTTATAACTGATCGATTGCGATACTCTAAGTAACGATATAATTCAAATATTAGAATTATATAGTAGTTTATGTCTCACGCTTCGATTATTCTCAAAACATATGTAATTATTGTTCTTTAACAATCTCCTACCCCCACGACAACTGCATTCTTTGTAATCTAAATTAATTGAATAGGTGAGCTTGATTCTGACATCAATTTTAGGATTAAGTGTTTGTTGTTAATTATATCTAAAGCTCTATAACAACTAGTGATAATAATGCAATTCAAATCTTTTAACTACACAATAGTCGAAACGTTTTGCTTAGATGGTTGAGTTCAACATGAAAATGTTTGAAAAAGTTATTATCAGTTAATTTCAGTATAAAATTTCATACGACTCGGAAGGTGTCAACTTGATTATTACTTATAGGACAAACGTTTGCATTTAATTAACTGATGAAGAAAACGAGAAAACGAAAATTATGTGTTTGGAGAAGGAGAAGAAGACAAGTTACTATAAAAGGCATGTTAATTTATTAGCGACGCCAAATTCAAATTACTTTATAGTAAGATCATATATGGTGCAATAAAAATAAATGTGGATGCTGCAGTCATTAATTAGTGGGTTGCCAGGATTTGGAGTGGGAATTGTTGTGCGGGACAATCAGGGAATTGTGATTATGGCTCGGGTCACATGTTTACAAGGGGCCTTTCAATCCACCTAGCAGAATTATCAGCAATGCAAGAAGGTCTTAAAATAGCTTCTCAATTTGGTTGGTCTAATATTATTGTCGAAACCGATGCTCTGAAGCTCCTATCATTAATAGCATCCATCGTTATAGTAGTCAAGCTTCTTCTTTTGCTGTACATTTTTGTAGACCATCGGCTAATCGTGTAGCTCATGTGTCAGCTTCTTATTGTTTATCAAATATCATCTGGGTTATTACTAGATTGTGTAGATTTATATCCTTGTTTTTAAGCTCTTTTGTAAACGATGATGTGATGGAATGATATCTTATCGGTTTATTAAAAAAAATTAGTCATTTACGGAAAAAAGAATAAATAATAATTTAAAAAAGGCAAAAACTTTTATGAGACGGTCTCAAGGATTATTTTTTTGAGACGAGTCTCTTATATGGATTATCCATTAAAAAGTATTACATTTTATGCCAAAAATATTACTTATTATTATAAATATGAGTAGGATTGACTCATTTCAAGAATAAAACCGTCTCACATTAGTGTTACTCTTTTAAAAAAAAATGGTTGCATTATGCACGTGGCCTGTCTCGTTTCTTCACTTATCTAAAATGGCCACACACCCCAAACAATAGTTATTGATTAATTAATCAAATTTGTGTTACAAGAAATTAAAGTGGCTGTAAAACTTACTTGATCCATCCTTTTTCTTTACCTATTTTTCAAACCACCTTATAATGATGCCATTTAATATTATAGTTATTCTTGCTGAATTGTATGGACATTTTTTTCTAATTTTATTACACATTTATATATGTTGAGAATGATGCGTTGCTAATTGCTCTATACCAAAAGATCACATGCAAGTACAAATTTCTGTGGGCCGGGCCTGTGTTCCCTGTATGTTGTGGGGTTCTAATATTTTTATGATAGAGATAGAGTCACTTATTGATGCATGGCTGTCATTTATAGTCACGTACTCACGTGATGTGTTTTTTTTTCAAATAATAATAATAATAACAATAACAATAAATTCTTTCGAAAAAAAAACAATAACAATAATATATTTGCTTGCTTAAAAAAAACAATAATATTTTTGCTACAATTAGAATATATATCAAGTTATTTCAGGCTAATTAATTTATCTAAAAAAACTTTATATGAAACATTTTTACGGATCTATTTTACGATACAGATATCCGACTCGACACAACCCATGACAAAATATTATTTTTTATATTGAAAAAATACTACTTTTCGTTGCAGATATTGATCGGATCGACTCGTTCTTACCTACTGTTCATTCAAAAAATTAAGCTCAATAATGAAATAATTAGTTATTTGTGTTAAAACTAAGTTATTATTGATTATTTAAATTCAGACTCCATATATTTTTTTTTAGACGTGAGGATCTGCATCCGCTACATTTTTTATGCGCACTAAATAAACCTTCGAACTAACATAATAGCCCAAACTAGCTATATGCGATAAACTAATCAAAAAAATGTTAGACCCGAGAATCGAATTCCACCGTCAATAAGTTAACCGATTTTTCTTGTTTAAGATCAATTGGATCAACTTGTCTTTATGCTATTCAATGTGGTCAAATCTGAGACAATACAACAAAAATGGATTCAATTAATTTACTTTCCGTGGGGCTTCCTATGCTGCGTCTGGTGTGGGTGGACCAATTAACTCCCAAAAAATATTTGTTTTGCCAAAGTACAAATGAGCAACATCCACCACAGAAATCAAGGCCCATTTATTTGTTATTAATTTAAAGCCAAAAATCTTGATTGGTAGACCCCCTCTCACATTAATGTGCGACCCAGGGGATAACTACAGGGACTAGTCCCCCCGTCAACTAATAGGACTCCTGGATTATTCCAATCAAATCAAATTCTTTTATTTAAATTATTAAAATATACTAAATATTCCTCACTTAATCAAATCGTGGTACCACATCGAAATTACCTATTAAAAATATATATATAAAAATAAAAGGGCGGAAAACCAATTTCCTTTTTTTTAAAAAAAATCATAGATTTAAAAAAAGTTTTATCTGCAAAAAATAGGAAATTGTATGTGAATCTATGATTCATCGAGGTGTGTCATTTAGCGGCAGTCTCTTTCCTTATTTGATCTTTTACGTGACGTGACCCACTAAAGAGTAAAGACTACACTTCATCGACTTGTAGTACATCAACACATAAAAGACAATCATGTGTTTGACATAGTTTTCGAAAGTACGTTCAAGTTGGTAGAGTAGGTGAACTTTTGGCCAAAAGTCAGCTGTTCGATTCCCCCTACCAACACCTTCTTGGATTAACCTGTCACACAGGGCTTGTCTAGTGTGGTTTACCTGACTAACATAGTTTACAGGCTATTGCGTTAGTCCGGGGTTTATCCAGCGTCATCAAAAATAGTGGCTGCGGATTCCCACGCCACAAAAAAAAATAAAAATCATGTCTTGACGTAGGTTTGAAATATGCTATCTACACCGAGCGAGAGTGAAATATAAATTTGCTCCATATATTTTACTTTGGAAATTATTATGTTAATTAATTGATAGAGTCAAACTCAGATTAGGATTCAAAATTTTATTTATTACACAGACTAGGTGAACCTCAAAAGTCTGTCAACATTTTGTATATTCAGAAAAAGGCCCAAGTACAATTAATACTTTTGGAATAGCACATGGGAGATTCTTGTTCACCTGGCAAAAAAATTCAACCGCAGGAAAATGCCTAAAAAATAATATATATTTTCCAGTAGTTATTGTTTTAGTAGCATATTGGAGTCGGAGCCCCAATTAAAAATTGCAGAGCTTTCATAAAAGAACGAGTAAATTTACCGTTACATGTAGCTAGCCCCTGCTTTTGACGTGATTGGAATAAAAACCAAGGAGTCAAATGTGTGAAATTGTTGTATTTATTTAATTTCTGTACTTTCAAATTTGAAGAATAGAATTTGGGTTTCGGTCCATAAATTGACATGATTTGGATATTAGTTCCCGCTGTCAGATTTTGGTTTTTCATCTATCAACTTAATTAATGGTTTTTTCGGGTTTTGATTCCGAAAATCACTAAATTCATCGAATGTTTTCTTACGTGATACTAATTCTCTTTTACGTAACTTATATGATGAAAATAAAACTCATATTATACAGTTTAAAATCCATATGATGGAAAAAAAAACAAAACAAAACGATCAATATTTCGAAAAATCTTTTAAATATTTTGTTCATATAGATTTTTATATATGTATGTGTATTTTATTATTGTAAAAAAAAAACACTTGGAGAGCATATAGTCAATACCAAATAAGCATTAATGTGGGTAAAATAAGGACCAAATACCTAAACAAATTTAAGTTACACAGTGAAAATTTAAGTTATGGATCAGCACCATATAATTCGTCGAATTAGATCATATTACATATATACATAGTAAAGAGATATATAAATAACATAATAATTTATAACTTTAATAATAAACATTGAATCAAAAGTTTGATAAAACACACACACACACAATGTCTGATTCTTAGTATGCGGAGCATAAGTGTGGCTTCACTCTAGCTTTTAGTTTCGATTTTCGAATGATTCTTATAATTTTATAAACAAGTTTTAAATGAACAGTACATGGGCAAATTATTAATTCATTTTTTTATCCTTAATAACACATGATTAGATACTAATAAACATGATAAAGTTGTTAATGATTAATTAAGCATGCAGGTCGCAGTTAATTCTACATCAAATGAAATTAACACAGTCTTTAATTATTATTATTATTGTGTCTCAAATTTCATTACTGACCATAGTCTTATTCTGCAGCATGGAGTTCTTGCAATGCGCGATTGCACCCTGAATAGCGCTCTGCAATTCCTCCATTGACGAACTATCCGAATAGCACATGCCGGATCCAGCCCGACCCATTTGCGAAAACCCGGACCCGCTTTTACCATGGCTTGGTGATGATCCCATTGAAGATGGGCAGCTGGAAATGCAACTTCTTCTGCTGGGGAACCTCAAACTTCCGGAAAATGAGTACTGTGAAATATTCTTCGTGTTGCATGTTGTTAAATCTTGGTCTTTGTTTTCCGCCATGCGCGGAGTTGTATTTTCCGATTTCGGGAGTCTCGACGGCGGCGGCATGCACGGCGGTGAAGGGGATGCTTTCTGTTGCTGCTGTTTCTGGGAGATCTTTTCGTATAAAGGTTTCACTTTTTTCAAGTACTTGCGTACGACTTCTTTAGCGCTTGAGCTGACTCGCTTGACGGCGGTGGCCGCGGTGGTATTCTTGTGTTCCTTTCGGAAAACAGAGGAGAATTTGGCGAGGGAGAAGTATTTAGATGATTTTGTGGGCAGGAAGTTGAGTGAGTGAATGTTGCGGCCAGTGTGAGTGAGGCGTTTGAAGTCATCATCGTCGGTGACAGAGCTGGGGCGGGAGGATTCACAGTCGAGGTGGTGGGGTAGATCGATGGAGGAGGCGGAGGAAGTGGAGGCCGTGGAGTCACGGGAGGCGGTGGTGGTTGTGTCGGAGGAGGAAGAAGTGGAGGGAGAGGAGAGTAGGAGAGCACGGACCATGGAGATGCGGGGGGAGAGGTGGAGGGGGAGGATCTGGCCTTTGTAGAAGAGCTCGTCGGCGGCGGCGGCGGAGGACTTGTGGGGAGAGCGGGAGATGATGAATTCGAAGTCGGAGGAGGAGGAGGAGGAAGAAAAGGAGTGGGTGGGCGAGGAAGGAAGGGTGTGGGATTTGGTGGCGGAGCCGTGGCGGAGCTTTTCAGTGCGCCGTCCCATGCTGGTGGCAGCTGGCTGGCTACATCTTCTGGAATGTATTTGACCTTGTTTTATGGTTGGGGAAATGGAAGGATTCTTTTTTTATAATGATGGAGATATGTAATTAATTATTATTATTAATTGAGTGATGATACATGTACATGGAGGGTTACACGTTGGGTTACACGTTGTACTTGAAATAACATAAATATCCCTAATGTATTTTGGAAAGATTTTTTTTCAAATCAAGTAGAGGGATAATTTTATAATTTCATGTGTAATGTGTAACCCAATGTGTAACTCAACGTATACATGTAGCATCATTCTATTAATAACAATAATTACTCAAAATAATCATAATTGGTAATTAATGACTTATAGCTAATAGATAAGGCGTACGATTCAGAAATTTTGAACACGGATGATGATGATGATGATATGATTCCAATAAATGGAAGATCAAGGGGGAAAAAAATGAACTCAATGAAAGAGCTAAATTCAAACTCAAACCAAAATAAACAGATTAAAAATTAATTAAATTATAGTAAACATGAAGTAGCGATTTACAAGAATTAAGAGTATTGGCTATATTTATAAAATTTTAAGTTAACAGATAATGTCATGTGTTTTAGTAATATTATTATTTTGTTGAACCATCATTATGGGAACTTTTGTAGATGTGAATGCATGTTTTATAACCCCATCTTAAACTATTTCACATCATTTTCATATTACATTACTCAATAGTGAGTTTATAAATTTTAGTATCTATCTTAGTAAGAATTATTTAAAATTTTTGTTCCACCTAATCTCGAGAACTCTATTATCATCTCGTCTATCGGGGAGATGAGACTAGCAATGAAGTGGAAACGAGTAATAAAAGGAAGTGGAAACGAAGACTTCGTTGAATTCATATTAGCATAAAGACGCAGAAGATTAAATAAATCAAATCGTTATCGACTCTAAAGCCAAAATACTTGGATCAAATAGGAGAAAATAAGAACGGATTGAAATCCATAAAAACAACTTTCAATAAAATAAAAATAAAAATAAAAATAAAAATAAAAATAAAAGAAAAAGCAAGTATTGGATGATTTTGGGGCATTTATTTTGTTTTTGACCATTTTATCATGTCACACTCAACAGGCCAGAAACCAGAATGCCTGGCTTGGGATAATGAGGGCCATATTGTATACATACACATTTTTTAGTATTTCCATTTTTAAATGGACATTACAACAACCGACACTTTCACAAAACGAAATAAATTAAATATATATTTCGTCTTTCAAAAGTAAAATAGATATATTTGTCAATTAAAAAGTAAAATATATATAAGACTCGTGTCACCTAAGCTAATCCTATGCAATCGATATAACAAAAGGGACAGCAAATCTTTTTCAAATATAATCATATAAAATTATAAATAATTAAGTTTTAAATAAAAATATTAAAATTAAAATTAAAATTAAAATTAAAATTAAAATTAAAATTAAAATTAAAATTAAAATTAAAATTAAAATTAAAAATAAAAATAAAAATAAAAATAAAAATAAAAATAAAAATAAAAATAAAAATAAAAATAAAAATAATCGACTTATCTCTATCATCATTTTGAAATTAATTTTAACAATATCTGTCCTTTTTTTTCAAAAAAAGACATGGAATCAAAATAAAAAGAGTAACACTCCTGTGCAACGGTCTCATTCGTGAGACGGGTCAACCCTATCCATATTTATAATAATAAGTAATACTTTTGACATAAAATGTAATACTTTTTAATGGATAACCCATATAAGAGACCCGTCACACGAATATGACCCGTGCAACGGTTGCATACAAGTGTTTGCCAAATAAAAATAAGAAGAGAAACCGGCATACACCAATCATTTTTTTGTCGTAAAATATTAAAAATTGAATAAAAGTACTATAAGAGGAAGGCATACAAGTCAAAAAATATATATTTTTTGCAATTAATCCGCGATCATATTTTATGATTTTCATTGAATAAATTTCGAACTAATAAATACATTAACTTATAAATCATAGTCAAGTGAACCACATTAAAAAAATTATATGTGACAAATTCATCCAAGAAAATATTGATAAGAGAATTCAATCCATAATGATTGACCAACCGATCACATATTCCACTGACTTGGAAATCTCGAGAGTCTTCCAAAACTATAATTTGATATAAATAGGAGAAAAAACATAAAACACACACATTCAAATAATTAATTAGGTCGAAGTTCCTCGAACCAACCCAAATTTCTGGATTTTTGAGTTTCACCTCCACACCCTCACCATGAATATAGGCTGCTGAACATAATTTTAGTACGATAAATTATATGTGATTGTACGTCTTACATTGTACAATAAATTATAGCATATGATCCAAGATGAGCACTTGATTGTCATCGTTTGAATCATAAGATTTATGGCCACGGAATCTTTTATATTCTCTAAATATTTTAATATTCTCAATCATATGCCATTAAAGACAAAAACATAGACATTTGCGTGAAATGGTAATCTTGTACATATTTTAATCATCAAACAACCATTAATTAAGTATTTATTACTGTGGATTTCCTCAAATCCAGTAAAAGAATATGAAATATGAGCCAGTAGTGTCATGTGAATTAGATGGATTGCCATTAAGATAAGATAATGGCATGTTCCAAAACCCGCTTCTTTCACACAAGAAAACAAGTTTTAAAATACGGTTTAAAACAATCAAAGGGTTGAAATCGTCAATGGAAAAATTTCAAGTTACAATTTAAGATACTTTCTCAACGACACATTTATTGAGCATGAACACGTATGCGAGAATAGCTGAGAAAATATATATGATACATTATTTAAAAGTGAATGGAGAAAAATCACAAGATTAATTGGATTGTATTTAGGCAAAACTGCAATTTTGGTTCTCTAAATTTGTCGCTTTGCGATTTCGGTCCTCTATGTTTTCATATTTTTGTTTTAGTTCTATATGTTTTGATTTTTGGCAATTTCAGTCATTTTGTTTCGAAAATGCTTACGTGGCATTATACACTTCAGTTCCACATCAGCACTGCATTGGTGTCATATGAGCGCCACATCAGATAAATGACTAAATTTGCCAAAAAAATAAAGATAGTGGACTAAAACTGAAATCTGAAAATATAGAGAACTAAAATCGTAAATTGACAAACATACACGACTAAAAAACAATTTTCCCTTGTATTTATATGAAAAACAATAACTATAAATATCTGAAAGTTCAATATATAAACAAAGACAATCTTCTTTTTTGAGCAAGCTTTTGGAAATTGAGTTAGGTCCATAGACTCTACCCATATTTGGGTCATTCGTCGATATCTCCACCCTCCTTCTAGATGGAGTGTTCTCTTTGTCTATTTTGTGGGACACAATTTACATACTAACAAATAGTATAAAGTTGGACTTGTTGATGTCTCCACCCTTTCTCTAGGGTATTGTCCATGTCTATTATCTAACCGATGTGGGACACTTAACATACCAACAAATAGTACAAAGTTGGACTCGTTGACCCTCCCTCTAGGGGGAGTATTGTCCTTGTCTATTACCTAACCGATGTGGGACACAATTAACATACCAACAAATAGTACAAAGTTGTACTCGTTGATGTCTCCACCCTCCCTCTAGGGAGTCGAGGAAGTATTGTCTTTGTCTTTTACCTAACCGATGGATGTGAGACACAATTAACATATCAACAAATAATACATAGTTTATTCGGTCATATATATCATCCTCCTTATTTATATTTGATTCTAACAATCAAAATTAAATGAACAATTCACACTAAACTTCTTTGATGGAACCTATGAGTGGCTTCACAAGAACTCTTTTCCGTCATTAACACTAGTAGTACTAGTGTGATCCATAAACCTCTTCCAAAACCAATGTTTCTTCCACACCCTCTCCTTCATCTCCTCAATGGGCACATTCTTGGTCTCCGGCACCAAGAAGAGCACGAAAACCGACATGACCAGAACCCAACTCGAGAAAAACAAGAAAATCCCAAACTTGAAGTGGCACAGCATGGACAAGAAGGCTTGAGCAATGACGAAGGTGAAGAGCAAGTTGATGCATACCGTCACACTCTGGCCCGCGGAACGCGTCTCGAGCGGAAACGTCTCGCTAGGAATGAGCCATCCCAGGGGACCCCAGGACCACGCGAAGGCCGAAACAAACGTACAAACCAAGATGACGATGAAAATGGCGTAACCATGTCCGAGGTTATTGGAATGGTCTTTAACTTTGATGCCTAGTATCACCGCAACCATGGTCTGTGACAAGAACATCTGAATCCCAGCTTCCAGCAAAAGCATTCTCCTCCCTAATTTATCAACCGAGTAAATGGATACAACAGTCGATGCTACATTGACCGCACCAGTAATCACAGCAGAGTACAATGCAGCATCGCTCCCGAATCCAACCGTGTCGAACAGCACAGGAGCGTAGAACATGATCGCATTGATTCCCGTAAATTGCTGAAAAATCTGCAGCTAGCAACAGTTTTTGTAACCAAACAAATCATTTTCAAAGGAGTGCTGCATGATATATATAATAATTAACTAGCCTGTAAGGCAACAGAGATGACCAAGGGAGGCCTGTTTGCTCTGGTGAGGAGATTTCTGAAAGGGTGTTTCACTTCCTTGGCGATACGGCTCGCCTCCACGATCTCCAAGAACTCTGGCTCCACATTTTCCACTCCTCTGACTCGTTTCAGCACAGCTTTGCCTTCCTCTAAATGGCCACGCTCGATCAAGCTAGTGGGCGTATCGACGACGAGCAGCGCGCCTACTGTCAGCAGCACAGCAGGAACCCCGGCCAGGCCAAGTGACAGGCGCCAACCCCATCCCTTGATTCTGTCATAACATGATCACATGAGGGATCATAACAAAATTAACAAAAAGTACTTAAAAGAATGCATTTGTTTTACGTACTTATGAGCATATGCTATTTATCATCTTCCAAATCAGTACCAATTCAAGAAAGTTAAGAGGTGAATTCATTTAGTAGTTATATGTAAGAATCAACAAACTTTCATGTTAGAGTTCATTAATCCTTTCGAATTAATATATATATAAATACATCTAAAAGCCATATGTATTATAATTCGTGCATTTTTTTCTACCAAAAATGACCCAGTGACGAAGAATGAAGAATAAGGAGACTTGCTTGGAAGTTCCATAGTTGATAAGGTTGGCAAAGAGAATCCCGATAGTGATATTGAGTTGGAATAAAATGTTAAGGCCTCCACGTATCCTGGTGGGTGCTATCTCCGATAGGAACACAGGAACTGCCTGAATAAATTACAAAATAAACAATTCATATATTTTCTAGGGCCACAAATTAGGAGGAACGATTAAGTAATTCATATATTTTCTAGGCCCACAAGTTTTACCGACTTTGTCCCATGACACTTATATATGTTACAAATATATATATCTTCTAATTGGACCATTAAGAATTATGAGAGTACTTGTAATCAAGTGAATTGAACCAATGGAAGAAAATGAAAACGGGACACTACATATTGACCCAAACTTGTGATATTGAAGCGCAAAGATATCATATCTTATTTTAGAAAGGGATATAAAAAAATATTTTCCTATGGGCCGCGTACATAATATTATATATACGATAAATAAATATTATATCGTGTTTATGTTCATTTCTCGATAGTTTTGCTAGTGTGATTTGCAGATTAGAGTGTGTTTGGTTATAGAAGCCAATAAAAATAAATCACTTTTTCTTTTTATTTTATTTTTTTTATAATAATATTTTTCTAAAAAATATAGTTGTTTTGCTTGCAACAATAATTTTTAAAAAACACTAATTTAATTAAGTGCATTTTTAGAAGCAAATTTTGGCTTTTTTGACTTTTGCTTTTACTTTTATTCAAATTTTTTTAAAAACACTTTTAATCATTTATACAAATGTTAAAATCATCTCAGCTATTTTTAATAAAAACATTTTAAAAAAGATGCACTTATTATTTTTTAAGATAACAAACTTTGTACCCAAATTAATTAAATATGAAGTTTACCCGCTACTGTTTTCATCGTCGTATATATATATATATATATATATAGTCATGATCTATTGTACATCATAGTACAGGAATTTTGTGTGCATCGCAAAATGTTTGTGCGAACATTTAAAAAAAATCAGATGTTCGAAAAAATTGTACGTATATAATTAATAAAAGTACCTGATTTGCGAAGCCGACCCCGCAACCAAGCAAAATCCTGCCCAGGATGAGCATAACAAGGTCTTGTGCGGAGGCATTAAGCACCACTCCGGCAATGAAGAACAAACCAGCGATCAACATAGTTATCTTACGTCCCAGTTTTCTCGTCGTGTATGAAGCAAAGAAAGTCGCCGTTAGGCCAGCAAGATACAGCGAAGACGTGAACATCTGAAGCCCTTGATCGTCGTATTTGCAGTAGTTGCTGTTAAGCCCCGGATCCTGCGTCTTTTCGTATACCGACGGGAAGAATTTCTTCAAGAAATCGTCCATCGATGTTACACCACCTGCATATATAATAATAATAAATAAAAAAAACGAAAAGTGCTTTCTAAAAGCTTTTTCAAATACTATCTATATATATATATATAGCGTGTTGTCATGAAATATATAAAACTGCGTGCTTACCCGAAACACCAACATCGTAGCCGAACATGAGCCCTCCGGTGGCGGCCATGAGGCACGAGATGATTACTATAGGGGTTATCTTCGCCTCGAACTCTTTCTCCCCGGCCGCCGAGGTGGCCAATGCTCCGCCTGCCATCGCTCTAGCTGCAAACCGAGTTTTCTTGAATTTTTTTACGATAATGTAAATATTGGGGAGTACTCAGGTGATGAATGAATGAATGTAACAAGAGTACTTTGTGTTGGAGAAATTTATTTAAAGAGCAAATCGAAAGTCATGAGTTTGATGTAATGTGGGGGGCAATGGATTGAGGTACTACATGCACCACAAGCATGTTTACACGTGGGGAAAACGCACACGTGTGTGATTGACACTTTTGTGATTTTTTTTTTTAAAAAAGATAAAATTATATATTCGCCATATTTAGAGTTTGCGTGGTTGTGCTGTGAAAAAGAACAAATTTAATTAGGATCCCTCGGTCAAATTGAGACACACAGTGATAGGGAATGAAATGATTTAAGTAGTTTATCTAGTTTGGAAATACATGCATTTTATTTTAAGTAAATCACCAAGTAATTGACCTTTTTATTGCCACATGTCATTTATGTTAAGAGTAACGCTGCTGTGAGATGATCTCATTCGTGAGACGGATCAATCCTACTCATATTTATAATAATAAGTAATATTTTTGGCATAAAATATAATATTTTTTAATGAATAACCCATATAAGAGACCGGTCTAAAAAAAATGACCCTTGAGACTTATATGAATTTTTGTCTTACGTTAAGTATTGATATTCTTTGAATAACGATTTAATTATGGAAAAAACTCTTTGAGACGGTCTCATATATTATTTTTGTGAGGCATATATCTTATTTATGTTAGCCATAAAAAATTAGGCAAAAACTCCTATGAAACGGTCTCAAGGGTCATTTTTATGAGACGAGTCTCTTGTATGGGTAATACATTAAAAAGTATTACAATTTATGCCAAAAATATTACTTATTATTATAAATATGGGTAGGATTGACCCGTCTCATGGATGAGACCGTCTCACAAGAGTGTTACTCAAAAAATTATTACTTTTTCACAAAAACTCGTGTGAGACAGATCCTTTATTTGGATCACTCATGAAAAATTATTATTTTTTATTATAAATATGAGTTGATTTGATCCGTCTCACAAGAGACGAATTCTTACTTTTTATGTTAAAAATATTATTTATTATTATAAATATGAATTTTATTGTCCGTCTCACAAATAAAAATTAGTGAAACCGTTTCACAATAAACTTACCCTTTATGCAGGTATTAGAATTTGGACATATAGGTTGTTTGAGTCAATAATTTCTCGTAAGCACAGTCTGACTGTATTAATGCTGTTGCTAGCTAATACAATTCTTCATTTTCTTTTTGGTAGAAGATATAGGATCAATTTTTTTCCCCCAAAACACTTGAAAATTTTTAGTATTATATGTGATGTTTCTAAACGAGGGTCAGTTTTTTAAAAAAAAACATAAACGAGCGAGGGTCATTTTCAAGTAATAAACACTTGTAAAACGAATATGATACGTGCCCGTTAAATAACCATCCGAACACTTTTTAATTGGTAAGATAAGACTAAATGTGTTTCATAAATTTTTTTTAATAAATGTGAGACACGCATGGATATATTTTAATTGTTCACAAATAAGGAGTTGACACATGATTAACAACGGGGAACTTCAAATGCATTAAATCAAATATTATTATTATTATTATTATTATTATTATTATTATTATTATTATTATTATTATTATTATTATTATTATTATTATTTTATGTTCTTAACCTTGTCAATATTTTAATAACATGGGCTCACAAAGTTTGACGAATAAATGTTGAAAGAATCAGAAATTCATAAAACTAAGAGAAGAATGATTTCAATCATCCTTAGCCGTTGAATAGGCCCAAGCTGGCACCATTATTACTCTTATTTTTCTATTTGAAAACCATGCTGCATCTTATATTCTACAAGTAAAATAGGGGTCTCGGAACGAGAAGTTGAAAAAATTTACATGAATGTAATATGATATTCAATATTATTTTTGAGGTCACTGCACTGAGTGCTTATGATCCTAGTCTAAAAACAAGAAAACATATCAAAGTTTGGCTTTTATATTCACCCTGCGCTAAACTACGGCCTCCCCTGATGCTATTCTGAATAAACAGGACAACAATTTCTGTTCTATTCTGCAAGAGCTTTGCATGATGACTTATACATGCATGCATACGCTTTTCAGGGGATTCAATGGCAACTGAACTACCCTTTTTCCGATATTTCTGACCCCGGTTTCTAATCTAAAATCCAGTAAAAGAATGAGTGAAACTAAAAATGGATATAGTCGTATAGAACTAACTTCATCCAGCTGTATTATCAGTATCATTAGTATTCATCAAAGCCGCAATTTCCTTGTCTTGTTGTTTCTTTAGATACTGTTGTGCAGTAGAGTTAACAATCTTCACAAAAAAGTTCACTAGCATGAACCAAACCACTGTATTCCAGATGAAAGCGGGTGAAATATTCCATTTCTTCACCTGATGATCAGAACAGATTGCTAGTACACAGATGTATTCAGATTGATATGGAAACTCAAGAGATACTAGTACCTGGATATTTGAGGGAGCCTGCTCTTCAATGGCCAAATATTTCTCTTTAATGGAGTGAAGCTTGGCAGAAAGGTTGGGTAGAATAGAGTCCAAACCAGGTATAAAACTAAGAGCCCAAATTAGTTTGTTTTCAATCCATTCGACGAGTTGATTGTTGCAGACAGAAATGACAAAAACAGTCTGCAGATTGTGACGATTGACAAGGACATATAAGCAGACCTGAAAGTGTAAAATTCTAGGGAAACAAACATTTTTATTTTAAACTACAAAAGTTACACACCTGCATATGAGTCTTGATAATTGATTTGCCAATTATTGTTGCCAGAAAGAACTCCCAGAAAGGAATTTGGAATTGTCCACACATTATGCCCGCGAGATCAAATAAAGGATTAGGCACCTGAAAAGAATCCCACGTGCGGGTATCAAGTAACAAATGAAGATTGAATGCCCTAGTAAGAAACTGTAACAAAAGAAAATGAAATGAACAAACCAACCGAGGCAAGAAGTAAAATGGTGACAAAGTTTAAATATTGGGCATGTGACAAGAACCATCGCTTTATTTGATTTATGCAGGCAGAGATAAACCCTTCATCTTTTGTTGTAGAAGCATCCAATTCCTCAATTTCGTGAACTATGCCACCCGACAAGCTTGCTGTACCAAAAGGATGCGTGAAGGTGATTATAAAGTCAAAACATGACATATACAGATAAAAGCAAGCACTACAGATCAATGTAAGGTGAGATTATCAATTGTAGTCAATAATTAAGCGTTGCTGATTAGTCATTTTTGCAAATGGGATACAAATATGCCCCCACAGACCCTTGTCTAAAGTCTAGTCTTGGGAATGGTACACTCTCCTCTTTATAAACTTCCAATTTTCATTGAAATTTAGAGAGCTCGTACCCGCCCTTGAAATGAAGTAAGGGGGAAGTTCACCAAGAGCAGTTCCAAGGCCCCACAGAATAGCCTCTAACTGGACCTGAGGTAGTATGCTGCTAAGGGGAACCCGCACGCCATGTGAATATTCGAAAAGAGGGGGTCCAAATTCAGCACAATCCTTGCCAAGCCAAGAAGGGCCTGTTTTTAACTGTACTGTATCGTATGGAGCACTCTTGATATCTGTTCGGCCACACTGCATTGATTTTATAGTGAACAAGGCAATATGAGGTCCCAGATAGAGAACAAATGTGTGAAGTCCCGAACCTATGTTAAAAAAACAGCGAAAACATTCAGACAAAAATCAATATGCATGTGGCCATGGATAGCAAGTTTATGGTTTCGAAATGTTCATTATGTAACTAAGTTGGTCACTGGAATTACATATTGAGATGCACTTTGTCTCAAAAACTTAAAACGACACAATAATATCAACAGCGGAAAATAACAAAACCAAAATCCCCGTAGTATAAATTTGTGTGCAGCCCAACACCAATATAGGTGGATGAAGATAAAAGCACCCAATCAATGGCTTAAACAAAAAAGTTTCCAATGTAAAAAAGATTATACACGTAAATATGAACTTACATGTCTAGCGTTTTCACCCTCTTACTTTAAAGATACCTAACCTTGTTTATATCATGCCAACTTTTCCCCTTCCTTTTTTGAGGTTTCTATTACCACCACAAAGGTTTCCCCTAAATTAAATATCTGTTGATTTGAATTAAGCCAATTGACACGTCTTTGCAGAAAATTCATGGCAGAGTTCAATAAACAGCATAATGTACAAGGAACTTAATGGCATAATGACCATTTTTGTCCACAATGTGCATGATCACCCACTGAATTTGAGGAAATGCGTGGTTGAATATTTTATTGCTAATTACGTTGAAAATTAGAAATAATAATCATCTTTCAGCTGCTCACTAGAGATAACAATGCATAAGCAGTATGAATGGATGGCAAGGCTGCGGGAAGGAACGAGCACTACATTATCATATCAGCTACAAAGTTATATCCCTTGAGATAAATTTATCAATATCCTCAAGAAAATAAAGAAATTAGAATGCGTGGGCACAATCAAGTTGTTTTGCTTACCAAGTCCAATGGAAGATGCAACTCCTAGAGCCAACCACCAAATAACAAACCGCATATATCGCATAACTTCCTCAACATACTGCAGTTTACATTAAAGATGCACTCAATAAGTAGACTATCCCAATATTATCAACCATCGAGCACAACCATACCACAAATTATTTGTGCTGAAAACTAGGGATATCTGAATTCCAATAAGAAAGTATGTGGCTTAATATCTGGTATCCATTTTAAAACCATATTGCAAGTTACGATTTCGAAATATGAATAACTTAGTCATTACCTTCTCATGAGGACCATCAACAGTCAGCAATATGATTCCAGAAACCACTGCACTGGTACTTAACAACGCAAGCCACACACCATGTGATAAGAGATATACAGCTGACCGTTTGAGATATAGTACTAAGACCAGAACGAAAAGCTTTATTGTCTTGGATGGTTGAGAGATCAGAGTTAGATTCTCTAATTCTTGTTGATGTTTTATACGAAGTTCTACAAAAGCAAAAATTTGTCAATTTCAAGTTAAGTAAAATGGGATCCACGAATGATTAGGGGTACGATCAAAATAAATCAAGCAGCAGATGCAATAAATACAATTTCCGTGCTTCTCGTTAATTAACTGCTCCTAAATGTTCAGTTAACCTGTATGCTAGTTTTCTTTTGAATCCAGAAATAATTCCATCTAAGGACACAAAAAACTCAAATTAATAGAAGCTACCACAAGCGAACTTTGCAGTAGACACCATCTGGAGCCTCTCAGTTCCAAGAACCAGATAGCTCCAAACAAAACCAGAACAAGCATTATCATGGAGAAGTTCCAACATCAAGAGCCAGAAGCACCACTAAGAAACCCAATTTCCATGTCACCAGTACGAAAAAACATCAACATCAGAAGAAGCCATCATATGTGAAGATATCAAACTCTGCCATCAGTTTACACTTAATGATCCTCCTTGACCAGAGAAACATATCCAGCCACTCCTCATATTTCATAGACCAACATGACAACTTTTCACTCAGATAATATTCAACTGCCGTATAAAAGGTGTTCTCCACTCATTCACAAGGTGCGCACCCATTAGAGGATAGAGTATAATTCGTTTAGATATCCTAACATTACGTGATTTCAATAACATATATAATCACATGTATATGAAGATAAGATTGAGTGAATGCCTCTTAACACCGACCACAAATTAAACTTCTAATAAGAGCGATCATTATCAAAGAATAAACAAAAACAGTGTCAAAATTTTATGCATAGTCAAAATAAGGATGTTTCAAAGCTAAAACGGAAACATATACGCACTCACAGACAAAAACCAGATAGTCAATACCTTATACCATATCCATCTGAAACACACTCATTCACATCAAATCTCGGAAAAGGGGGAAAAAGGTTAAACAGTCTCAGAGATATTCATATTCACAATATGGCATTGAAATTCAGACTCATGGTCGGCTCAGAAAACATGAAAATTTATAAAAGAACGAATCTTGTATATCTCCCCAAGACAAAGAAAGATCACGGATTAAGGTTAACGGCTGAATAACCAACAGTAAACAAATTATTAAAACAAAACTTGCCTGCGATCGTCATGTCCATGTCGCAAGAAATTCAATGCCAACTCTATTTTTCCTCGAAACTCGGGTTCTTGTAATCTTTCACATCTCACCTGGAATCTTGATTGTTGATACAAAATATACAAGTATATCCAAGACCGTTAACCAAAGAGAAGAAAAGGGTAAGTTTGAATCCCGATTACGAATAAAAAAAAAAAACTGGAATTCTGAGAAAGATCTGAGGATTAGTAATGAAAATCGTGTGGAGAAAAGATCCTATCATTTGATTTGGGAAAGCATATTGTATTTGTAATTTGTGCCAACTGCCAACCAATTACCCGCAATAATGCCCATAATCCGACCTTTTTATTATTAAAATTAAATTAAAATTAATTAGAATTTACTGAGAATAATCATTTTCTTGTTATTAGCTTCTTACCTTGTACCATCAAGTGCCCAGCGGTAGGGGGTTGGCTAGTTTGGAAGTTGGAGAAGAAAAGAATATGGGTTAACAAAAAATAAAATTTGTATCTTTCTTTTAATGTAATCGCTCTAAATGGGAATCGAGGGGATCTCAAAGCCTTGGCTTTAGCCATTGAGCTAAGATCTCGTCGGCGTTTCTTTTCTTTTCATTAAAATGGAATCAAAGTTTATAATTAATTTTAACCCATTATATCTATAACATGTGAAAGAAATGGTGTACGTGGTTGGTTATGTAAAATAAACAGTGTTATCTTTTGTGTTGTAACACCACAGACAACAAAGTGCAGCGAAAATTTAAAGTGTAAATAAAACACAAGTAATTAATTTTGCACGAGTATAAAAACTCGTGCGGGTGCCTTAGGGCTAAATATTACTAGTAAACGTAAAATCAGTCTTACAAAACAATCCTAGTAATTTTACGAAAAGTCATTAAATGCTAAATTTTTCAACAAGTTGAGAAATCAAACTTGCATCCTAAAATACAACATAGTATAAAAGAAATTGGATGCAACTCCCGTATCCTAAATTGAAGAAACAGAAAAGATCTTCAACAACACAGTTCTCACAGTGTTGTCTCTGATGTCTTCAACACGAACGGCAACACGGGAACATGCAACAACGATGGTTGCAAACCTTGCTTCAGAGTTCTTCAAATTCTTCAACAGAATTCTTCAGAGTATGCGCAGTATATTATCGTCTGAAGTCCTCTCATCTTGTGCGTGAAATCCCCTTTTATAGATTAGTATTCAAATCTTGAAGATTTCCTTAGATAGAGTCCTACATGAATAAGGAAATATGTTTTAATAGAAAATAAAATCTATCAAATCTTGCAAATCAAATCTTGATAATATCGAATTATATTATATCAACTAATCACCTTATCAAGACATGATTTAAACTTAGGCAAATATATCTTTAACATAATCGATACATACTCAGGATATTTACCATATATTTTATCTTGTCTAGAAAGCAAAATCTAATAATATCAATTAATACAAGGGCCGAAAATATCAAGAAATAAAATTCCTTTCAACATGCATATTGCTATCAGGGATATGTGAAGCGTTTTTGCATGCTATAGCAACAGAGAATCAACTTAATTTAAGCACTAAAATAACTCATTACTTGTCTTCTCACTGATTTACATGGTCTTAAATGTCTTGCTTAGTTGCTTATATGATGAGCAGGTGCATTTGAACTAATATTTGCAAATTCTTTGAGTATCCTTCATGGTTAAATTCTTCCCATCCTTTAGAAAATATATCTGAACCGGGATAACTTCTGGATCATGAGTTTTCCCATTCACTTCTCCTCTGGTTTTGCGCGCGTGTTTCAGTGTAACTAGTATAACAGTGTAAGTACTAATTCCCTCTTGGCATGATATTCCCTTCCTCTAGTTTGGGTCTTCTTGTTCGCGAACAAAGACGAAGGGCTGCTTCTTTCTTTCCACATTTGGCCGTCTCCTCTTCACTCATGGCAGAGGGTATGTTGGGTTATAAACACATGAGGTATTCATCCCATGTTCATTCCAAAAGGTTTGTTAATTGGGTGGGGTTACGTTAAGGGTTTATTCAATGTGAGACAACTGTAACTGTAACACCCGGTATTTTTAATTACATAAATCCGCCTGCATAATTAAGATATTTAATTATTTAAATTTATGATTTATGGGTTAAATAATTATGTGAATTATTTGTGCATGATTTAATTTATTTTTTTAAGCATTTAACCCATAATTAGTAATTTTTATGATTGTTAGTATTTTAATTATTTGATCGCGTAGACGGGACCGTGGACGGACGAGATGACAACTTTCCACCCAAATTATTTTATGAGCCTTTTTAGAGCCTTAAAATATTATTTTGAGTTTTATTATCTCAAAATTTTAAGTATTTAATTTTATTTAATTTTAGGAGTCCATTTTTATTCAAATTAAGCCAAAATATTGACTTTTTATTATCTTTAAAATTCCCTAAAATTATTATTTCGAGATTTTATAATATTTATGTTAGTATTATTATTTTTAAAGTTGGGATTATTTTAATTATGTTATTATCTTCCTATTTTAATTATTAAACCATTATCTACCTAAAATAATCCCCAAACCCTACGCCATTCTCCTAGCATCAGCCGCCTACCTCCCCTCCATTCTCCATATTCTTCATCAGATAGCATTCTCCAAGGACTCCATAGCCTCAATTCGTGTGGTTTTCAAGCCGAGTCATCGTCCCGTCGTCCCGGAACCGCCCCACGCTCGTGTTTTCTCGTCATCTTCGGTGAAAGGCATGATTCCTTCTCTTAATTTCGTGCCATATCAGTATAATATGTGGGTATTGTGTATGCATCAAAAAACTTTCAAAAATTTTCAGAAAAGTTTCGGCCATCATGAAATTTATGGCTTGTAGTGTGAGTTTGATTGTCATGCTCATGTTTCTTAGCCATGGGTGTGTCTAGGCTGCTGGACAGGGTCCCTAGGATGTCTAGGGAGAGTCTAGGCTCGATTGGCTTGGACGGTTCGAGCCAAAAGAGCCCAGAAATTGAGCTGGTTCGTTTCTGCCTCTCCAAGTGCGCAGAACAGGGTTTCAAGGAAGGGAGCTTCGTTCTCCTTCCTCAGACCACGGTTTAGGGTAAGGCCGGTTGGGTTAGAACCCCATTTGAGTTTTCTAAGTTTTTGCAGAAGGTTGCATGGGCTTTCGTGGTCGGAGCTTCGAGGACGAAGGGTTTTCCCGCAGCTGCTCGGGTCTGCGCGACAGTGCAGAAGGGCCGGGTTGCAGGGCTTCGTTCTCACTCCATAGTCGACGGTTTGGGCTGGTTCTTGGCTTGTTGGAAAGGTCTGGATGTGAGCTAAGTCCTAGGGGTGGTGCTCCGGCCGGTGGGTGGCCGGAGCATGGCGGCTGCCGGCGTTCTTTGCAACTGCTCGTGGCCGCAGCAGTGCAGGGAAGAGGGTGATCGAGTTGGGGCTTTGGGAGTGGTTCCGGGTCGGGTCTTGGGTCCGGGTCGGGGCGGTTAGGTAGTGGGTCGGGTTAGTGAGTTCGGGTCCGAGTTTGGTGGGCCGGGCTCGAGTCTTTTTATTTTTAAAGTATTTTACGAACTTATGTGTTTTTGGGTCAAATAAATTGAAATAAAATTATTTGGACTCCCAAATAATTTTATTTGGACTTTTAAAATTTTAATTAAGTTAGTCCATTTATTTTATGGGCTTTTGGGCCCATAAAAGTTAATGGGCCAGTCTTTGAGTTTTTGGGCCCAATGGGCCAGCTTAAGTGTTATTGGGCTTAGTGTAATTTTAATGGGCTTTATTAATTTAATTGGGCTTAGAATAATTATGTGGGCTTAAAGTTTGAAATAATGGGCTTAAGTATGTTAATGGGCCAGATTTAAGTTAATGGGCTTGTGTGTAGGGCCAGCAGTCCAGGACCATCCATGAGAAAATTTGCATGTGTCCTAAATATATATTTAATTATTTATATGCATTTAAGTTATTTTAATATTTATATGTTAGTAAGAAATTAAATTAAATATATATGATGGACACACATTTTATTCAAGTACATGCATTCATGAAATAATATTTTATGCGTGATTTAATGTTTAAGTTGAGCAATAAAAATATTTTATGTTGGAAGTTGAAGTAGTGTGACAATTTAAGGGGGATTCGTCCCCATATGATTGAAGGGCAGTTTACTGCCAATTTAAGAGGTGATTCGTCACCGGCCACGTACGTAGGTTTCCACGCTGATCAGTATTTAATGTATGATTTAAGGTTACACTACGGATACAACCATGCTATGTTAGAAAATAAATTGCTCAATAATGTTATGTATTATGTTATGTATTATGTTTATTTAATTAAGTTATGTTATGTAATTTTTAAGCATGCTCATTCATGTATATGTATGTATTAGTATTAAATTGGTTTAAATTATTTTAAACCCTTGTTATGTTAGCATGTTGGGCCTCTAGGCTCACTACACTGGTATGGTGCAGGTGAGTACGTTGAGGATGACATTGTACCCACCGGAGGCGAGGACGTATGAGCATGCATGCAGTGGCCCCGTGACCGTGAAATATTCTGAGTCGCTATGCATGTGATTGTTCTTGTCAGCATGATACATTTTTATTATTTGTCAGTGGTTGTGAGTTTAGAATATTTTATTAACTATTTTCAGTGCATGCAAATTTTATACATTTTATTTATGCAGTATTTTTTTAATTAAATGTTTGACTCAGATATTTATTTTATTTTTAAGAATGCATTTTTATTTAAGTATTTATTTGTTTATTTATTTAGTTATTTTAAATCTTTTTATTCTGTTCATATACGTATGGGCGTATATGTACAATACTTTATTTAGTAAGTAAGTATAAAAAAAAAAAAAAATTTCCGCATATTTATTTATTAATTATAGAGTTAGGGTCGTTTCAGTTGGTATCAGAGCACGGTCCTCGGAGGGGTCCTCACTGCTATGCGAGCTCATAAATCCACGCTACCGGTCTGTAAGTTTTAAATGTTTATAGCATGATTTAATTTCTAGAATTTAAGTTAGTATTAATTTCAAAACACTTAGTTATGCATGGCGATTTACGTAAATAAATATGTGGTGCAGAATGCCTCCCAGACAGGTGAATCGACGTGGGAGACCTCCACATCCACCTCCACCTCCACCGCCACCTCAGCAGCACCCCATGACGGCACTGGAGCAGGCCAGTGCCACGATGATGGCGGGTATTACTGCCTTGCTGGAGCAGCAGGCAGCCCGTCCCAGACTGTCCCACGAGGAGGACGTCGCCGAGAGGTTCCAGAAGAAGGGGCCTAAGGAGTTCTTGGGGACCACCGATCCGTTGGTGGCTGAGGGATGGATTCGCTCACTTGAGTCCATCTTTGACTATATGGGGATCACAGACGCCGACAGGGTGAGTTGTGCTACATACATGATGCGAGGCGATGCAGCCTCATGGTGGGAGGGTGCAGTACGAGGAGTCCATCTACCTACTCTGACATGGGCTGAGTTTAGGCGTATCTTCTACGCCAAATATTTCACTGAGGATGTGCGCAGTCGCATGATCCGGGAGTTCATGAGTCTCCGTCAGGGGGACAGATCTGTGGTGGAGTACATAAGCCAGTTTGAGAGGGGCTGTCGTTTTGTGCCCATGATTGCCGATAGTCCGCAGGAGAAGCTGCGACAGTTTGTTGAGGGCCTGAAGGCTGAGATCAGGCATGACGTGCGCATGGCAGACGTGTTTACATATGAGTCTGCAGTCAGCAGGGCCTTGCGTTCTGAGGAGGGTCGGAGAGCGATCCAGAGAGAGCAGCAGGGCAAGAGGCAGTTTGTACAGACAGGATATCAGCGACCATCTTCGCAGCCACCTGCGAAGAAGCAGTATACAGGGCCGGCTAAGGGCCCGAATCAGCAGCAGAGGCCACAGCAGCAGAGGCCGCAGCAGCAGCAGAGGGGCGGGGCCCCTAATGCCATAGCTCATCCCACTTGCCCGAAGTGCCAGAAGATGCATTCGGGACCTTGCCTATTGGGAGCAGGAGTTTGCTTCCACTGCAGAGAGCCGGGGCATCAGATTGCTAACTGCCCCAGGAAGAAGAACACCGCTGGTAGGGTGTTCGTGATGCAGGCTGAGGAGGTCGATCCTGACACCTCCTTGATCACCGGTACATCCTATCCCTAGTATTTTCATAAATTCTCCTTTGGTTAAAGATTTAGTATTTAATTTGAAATTCTTGTTATTTGGGTCATTTAACTGCATGTTAGAATAGGAAGCATGTTTTACTTGTGATTAGAATTAAGAACTTGTAGTGACTCGTTTGGGAAAAAATTAGAAGTGGTATGAAACTGTTGGGAATTTTCTGCGTGCAGGGAGAATTCTAGTTGGGGGCAACTCCACGTTTGCGTTGCTAGATTCAGGGGCTACGCATTCGTTTATCTCCCTGGAGTTTATCAGACGGGTAGGCATCACACCTGAGAGTAGTGACAGCGGGTATGATGTTACTATGCCGTCAGGGCAGATTATGTCTACCTCGAAGGTTATTCGAGGACTGGAGTTAGAGCTGCAGGGACACTCCATTCGAGCAGATGTAGTAGTCTTGCCTTTGAGTGGTTTTGATCTTATTTTGGGTATGGACTGGTTGACAGTCAATGGAGCTTCGATTGATTTTCGTCGGAGATCAGTGTCAGTGAGACCTACAGGGGGCGACCCGTTCACTTTTTATGCATCTCAGAGCAGTGATATTCCTCAGGTGATATCCTATATTCAGGCGAGGAAGTTGTTGAGACGGGGTTGCCAGGGGTTTCTAGCGAGTATTGTCACAACTTCAGAGCCATCTAGCAGATCATTATCAGAGTTAGAGGTGGTTCGTGACTTTCCGGATGTCTTTCCGGAGGATGTGGCAGGAATTCCACCAGTGAGAGAGGTGGAGTTCAGTATTGACTTAGTGCCAGACACCGTGCCTATCTCTAAGGCACCGTACAGGCTTGCTCCTACCGAGATGAAAGAGTTGAAGGAGCAGATACGGGAGTTGTTAGAGAAAGGCTTCGTTCGACCTAGCTTTTCTCCTTGGGGAGCTCCGGTGTTGTTTGTGAAGAAGAAGGATGGCAGTATGAGACTGTGCATCGATTACCGAGAGCTTAACAGAGTCACAGTGAAGAACAAGTATCCACTGCCGAGGATAGAGGACTTGTTTGACCAGTTGCAGGGAGCTTCAGTGTTCTCCAAGATCGATCTGCGATCTGGTTACCATCAGTTGCGTGTTAGGGATGCAGATGTGTCCAAGACTGCTTTCCGGACACGATATGGGCATTACGAGTTCTTGGTGATGCCATTTGGGTTGACCAATGCTCCAGCGGTTTTCATGGATCTCATGAACCGAGTCTTTCAGCCATATCTGGATCAGTTCATCATAGTCTTTATTGATGATATTTTGATCTATTCTAGGAGCATCGAGGAGCATAGACAGCACCTTCAGACCGCATTGCAGACTTTGAGGGAGCATCGGTTGTATGCCAAGTTCAGCAAGTGCGAGTTTTGGCTTGAGCAGGTGGCATTTCTTGGCCACATTATTTCGAGAGATGGAGTTGCAGTCGATCAGTCTAAGGTGGAGGCAGTGCAGAATTGGGGCATTCCGAAGAATGCTTCAGAGATTCGCAGTTTCTTGGGTTTGGCCGGATACTACAGGAAGTTCATCAAGGGTTTTTCCTCTATTGCAGTACCCTTGACTTCCTTGACCAAGAAGAATGCGAAGTTTATATGGAGTTCAGACTGTCAGAGGAGCTTCGATCAGCTGAAGGAAGCACTCACTACAGCACCAGTGTTAGCGATGACAGTACCACATGAGGAGTTAGTGGTTTACACCGACGCGTCTAAACTTGGTTTAGGCGCAGTGCTTATGCAGTGTGGTAAGGTTATTGCGTATGCGTCGAGACAGTTGAAGATTCATGAGCAGAACTACCCGACGCATGACTTGGAGTTGGCAGCAGTGGTTTTCGCTTTGAAAATCTGGAGGCACTATCTTTACGGCGAGAAGTGCAAGATTTTCACCGATCACAAGAGCCTCAAGTACTTCTTCACCCAGAAGGAGTTGAACATGAGACAGCGCAGATGGTTGGAGTTGGTGAAGGACTATGATTGTGACATTAGCTACCATCCGGGTAAAGCTAATGTAGTGGCCGATGCTTTGAGTCGGAAGTCATCAGTGGTAACATGTTTGACTGTGCAGTTACCACTACAGACCGAGATTCAGAGATTTGGTTTGGAGTTCTATCCGAGTGGCCATGCACCGAGCTTGTCAGTGTTGACGGTGCAGCCAGTTTTGAGAGATCGGATTAGAGAGGGACAGTCCACTGATGAGGAGTTACAGCGATGGAGACAGAGAGATGAGGCTAGAGGTAATCTCTTGTATACAGTGAAGGATGGCATCGTTCAGTACCGTGGTAGGATGTGGGTACCGAACGTCGATCAGTTGCGAGCTGAGATTTTGACAGAGGCTCACGCATCTCCGTACTCCATTCACCCCGGAAGTACGAAGATGTACAAAGACTTGCAGCTATTGTATTGGTGGCCCGGTATGAAGAGTGACATCGGGAGAGTGGTGTCAGAGTGCTTGACTTGTCAGCAAGTCAAAGCAGAGCATCAGCGTCCAGCAGGACTTCTTAGACCTCTCCCCATTCCGGAATGGAAGTGGGAGAACATTTCGATGGACTTTGTGGTTGGCTTACCGAGGAGTACCAGAGGGTGTACAGCGATTTGGGTGATTGTGGATAGACTCACCAAGTCAGCTCATTTCTTGCCGGTAAGGATTACATACACTTTGACACAGTATGCAGAGCTTTACATCAGAGAGATTGTTAGACTGCATGGCATACCAGTGTCTATTGTGTCAGACAGAGATCCGAGATTCACCTCAGCATTTTGGAAGAGTCTGCACACAGCTTTGGGAACTAGGCTTTTGTTCAGTACAGCATTTCATCCCCAGACAGATGGCCAGTCTGAGAGAGTGATCCAGGTTCTCGAGGATCTTCTGAGAGCTTGTGTTATCGATTTTCGAGGATCTTGGGAGACTAGACTGCCTTTAGTGGAGTTTACCTATAACAACAGCTTTCAGTCGTCTATAGGTATGGCTCCATATGCAGCACTTTATGGGAGGAGATGCAGATCTCCGGTGCATTGGGATGAGGTTGGTGAGAGGATTTTGTTGGGTCCGGAGATTGTGCAGCAGACAGCTGACATTGTGACGCAGATTCGAGACAGGATGAGGACAGCGCAGAGTCGGCAGAAGAGTTATGCCGATGCCAGACGACGCGATTTGGAGTTCGCAGTAGGTGATCACGTATTCTTGAAGGTGTCACCTATGAAAGGAGTAGCGCGTTTTGGACGCAGAGGCAAGCTTAATCCGAGGTATATAGGGCCATTCGAGATCTTGGAGCGAGTTGGCACGTTGGCCTATCGTTTAGCTCTACCTCCAGGGCTAGCGGCAGTGCACAACGTTTTCCATGTATCCATGCTTCGGAGATATGTCTCCAATCCGTCGCATGTGTTGGATTTTGAGCCCTTACAGTTGCCACCAGATCTTGTTTACGAGGAGAGACCAGTGCGGATTTTGGCTAGAGAGGAGCGGAGGCTTAGGACGCGGGTCATACCGATGGTCAGAGTCCAGTGGCTGAATCACTCGGAGGAGGAAGCTACTTGGGAGACCGAGGAGGATATAAGGACTCGCTACCCGGAGATGTTCGGGTAAGTACTTTAATTTCGAGGACGAAATTCAATTTAAGGGGGGGAGAATTGTAACACCCGGTATTTTTAATTACATAAATCCGCCTGCATAATTAAGATATTTAATTATTTAAATTTATGATTTATGGGTTAAATAATTATGTGAATTATTTGTGCATGATTTAATTTATTTTTTTAAGCATTTAACCCATAATTAGTAATTTTTATGATTGTTAGTATTTTAATTATTTGATCGCGTAGACGGGACCGTGGACGGACGAGATGACAACTTTCCACCCAAATTATTTTATGAGCCTTTTTAGAGCCTTAAAATATTATTTTGAGTTTTATTATCTCAAAATTTTAAGTATTTAATTTTATTTAATTTTAGGAGTCCATTTTTATTCAAATTAAGCCAAAATATTGACTTTTTATTATCTTTAAAATTCCCTAAAATTATTATTTCGAGATTTTATAATATTTATGTTAGTATTATTATTTTTAAAGTTGGGATTATTTTAATTATGTTATTATCTTCCTATTTTAATTATTAAACCATTATCTACCTAAAATAATCCCCAAACCCTACGCCATTCTCCTAGCATCAGCCGCCTACCTCCCCTCCATTCTCCATATTCTTCATCAGATAGCATTCTCCAAGGACTCCATAGCCTCAATTCGTGTGGTTTTCAAGCCGAGTCATCGTCCCGTCGTCCCGGAACCGCCCCACGCTCGTGTTTTCTCGTCATCTTCGGTGAAAGGCATGATTCCTTCTCTTAATTTCGTGCCATATCAGTATAATATGTGGGTATTGTGTATGCATCAAAAAACTTTCAAAAATTTTCAGAAAAGTTTCGGCCATCATGAAATTTATGGCTTGTAGTGTGAGTTTGATTGTCATGCTCATGTTTCTTAGCCATGGGTGTGTCTAGGCTGCTGGACAGGGTCCCTAGGATGTCTAGGGAGAGTCTAGGCTCGATTGGCTTGGACGGTTCGAGCCAAAAGAGCCCAGAAATTGAGCTGGTTCGTTTCTGCCTCTCCAAGTGCGCAGAACAGGGTTTCAAGGAAGGGAGCTTCGTTCTCCTTCCTCAGACCACGGTTTAGGGTAAGGCCGGTTGGGTTAGAACCCCATTTGAGTTTTCTAAGTTTTTGCAGAAGGTTGCATGGGCTTTCGTGGTCGGAGCTTCGAGGACGAAGGGTTTTCCCGCAGCTGCTCGGGTCTGCGCGACAGTGCAGAAGGGCCGGGTTGCAGGGCTTCGTTCTCACTCCATAGTCGACGGTTTGGGCTGGTTCTTGGCTTGTTGGAAAGGTCTGGATGTGAGCTAAGTCCTAGGGGTGGTGCTCCGGCCGGTGGGTGGCCGGAGCATGGCGGCCGCCGGTGTTCTTTGCAACTGCTCGTGGCCGCAGCAGTGCAGGGAAGAGGGTGATCGAGTTGGGGCTTTGGGAGTGGTTCCGGGTCGGGTCTTGGGTCCGGGTCGGGGCGGTTAGGTAGTGGGTCGGGTTAGTGAGTTCGGGTCCGAGTTTGGTGGGCCGGGCTCGAGTCTTTTTATTTTTAAAGTATTTTACGAACTTATGTGTTTTTGGGTCAAATAAATTGAAATAAAATTATTTGGACTCCCAAATAATTTTATTTGGACTTTTAAAATTTTAATTAAGTTAGTCCATTTATTTTATGGGCTTTTGGGCCCATAAAAGTTAATGGGCCAGTCTTTGAGTTTTTGGGCCCAATGGGCCAGCTTAAGTGTTATTGGGCTTAGTGTAATTTTAATGGGCTTTATTAATTTAATTGGGCTTAGAATAATTATGTGGGCTTAAAGTTTGAAATAATGGGCTTAAGTATGTTAATGGGCCAGATTTAAGTTAATGGGCTTGTGTGTAGGGCCAGCAGTCCAGGACCATCCATGAGAAAATTTGCATGTGTCCTGAATATATATTTAATTATTTATATGCATTTAAGTTATTTTAATATTTATATGTTAGTAAGAAATTAAATTAAATATATATGATGGACACACATTTTATTCAAGTACATGCATTCATGAAATAATATTTTATGCGTGATTTAATGTTTAAGTTGAGCAATAAAAATATTTTATGTTGGAAGTTGAAGTAGTGTGACAATTTAAGGGGGATTCGTCCCCATATGATTGAAGGACAGTTTACTGCCAATTTAAGAGGTGATTCGTCACCGGCCACGTACGTAGGTTTCCACGCTGATCAGTATTTAATGTATGATTTAAGGTTACACTACGGATACAACCATGCTATGTTAGAAAATAAATTGCTCAATAATGTTATGTATTATGTTATGTATTATGTTTATTTAATTAAGTTATGTTATGTAATTTTTAAGCATGCTCATTCATGTATATGTATGTATTAGTATTAAATTGGTTTAAATTATTTTAAACCCTTGTTATGTTAGCATGTTGGGCCTCTAGGCTCACTACACTGGTATGGTGCAGGTGAGTACGTTGAGGATGACATTGTACCCACCGGAGGCGAGGACGTATGAGCATGCATGCAGTGGCCCCGTGACCGTGAAATATTCTGAGTCGCTATGCATGTGATTGTTCTTGTCAGCATGATACATTTTTATTATTTGTCAGTGGTTGTGAGTTTAGAATATTTTATTAACTATTTTCAGTGCATGCAAATTTTATACATTTTATTTATGCAGTATTTTTTTAATTAAATGTTTGACTCAGATATTTATTTTATTTTTAAGAATGCATTTTTATTTAAGTATTTATTTGTTTATTTATTTAGTTATTTTAAATCTTTTTATTCTGTTCATATACGTATGGGCGTATATGTACAATACTTTATTTAGTAAGTAAGTATAAAAAAAAAAAAAATTTTCCGCATATTTATTTATTAATTATAGAGTTAGGGTCGTTTCAGTAACATTGCCGACTCTTTGTGAAGCCGACGTCCGTGGCGGCCTACTCTAAGCGGCTTTTACTCAATTTTCAGTATTCAATGCATGCATCCATACACCTTAATCCAGCCTATAATTTTTCCAATTATCGACATTAATCCAATGGTAGCCCTTTTCTAGGTCGCCTCTTCCGCTACGCCGACTCTCAACGAGAGCACCAATGTTAGGTTATAAACCCATGAGGCGTCCATCCCAAAAAAAACTTGCCTATTGGGTGCGGTTACCTCAAGGGTTTATAACTAACTTTTTATTAGTTTTATTATTCAATGTGTGGCAATTGTAACAGGATACGTACATAATATCCCCCTCTCATCTTTTGGGGAAAAAAACAAGGGAGAAATCATTTTTTGTCTTTTATTTTTTTAATTTTGTTACGATCCATTTTCAGTTTTAGTCTAGGACATCTTTTTACTTTGGATCATTTTTTCACGAAAATGGTGATGCGACATTGATAATAATGATCTAACGTTGGACATTGATTGCATGTCCAATATCACGTCAGTATCATTATGATAAAAAGAACCGAATTTGAAAGAATATGCAATTTAATGAACTAAAACTGTGAATTAATTGATAATGGAGTAAAAAAAACGTGTAAGTTACATGACTAAAAAAAGTTGTTTTCCCCACATATAAGTTAGGTAAAATTATAAAAATAATAAAGTAAATTTTTTGGTTACTAATTTATTAATTTTTAGTTTTAGTTGTAACGTCCGGAAATTTGCTACGTAAATCCGTATGCATAACTAAGAGATTTAATAAGTTTAAAATAATGTGAAAATGTGTTAAATTGTTTTTATGAGTGATTATTTAAATTATGTGATTTATTTTCATGTTTTAAATATTTTTTCGGCATTTAAATTTGTTTTCTGTGGTTTATGAATTTATTTGAGAAAGTTTATTTTATGATCGCGTAGGCGGGGCCGTGGACGGACGAGATGTTTGTTTTCACCCAAAATATTTTCGGAGATTTTTAGGAGCCTTAAAATATTATTTTAAGGTATAATTTGAAGAAAATTATGGTATTTATATATATGTATATTTAGATGTCCGTTTTTACCCAAAATAAATCATTTTAATGACTTTTATTAAGTTTTAAAAATCACCTATTTTATTATTTCGGGATTTTTAAGTTTTTAGCAAATTATCATGTATTTTTTTAGTTTAAATTTTAGTAATTATCTACCCAAAGTATTTATGTAAATATTTAACCTAGACTACCCAAATATTATCCTAAGATTTTCTACCCTATCTCACGCCTCAACTCCCTAGCCGCCTCCCTCAACCTTTCTCCATCATCTTCATCGTTCCAGCAAGATTTTCACAGTCCCGTAGCCGAGCTTTTAAGATTTTATATTGGTTGGAGATCTGTTCGTCCCGGAGAGCCGTACGACGCGACATAAACGTTATTTCTTGCAAATATTCATCAAGGCACGTTTGAATCCCTTCTTGAACACCATTTAAGTCATATTATTCTGATTTTAGCATGAAAATTATGATCTTGCATGATATATGTGGTTTTAATGAAGAACATTCATGAACATGCATAGAACCTACGTTTTTAAAGCTTATGAATCAATTTTATCACGTTTTTCTATCATGGATTGTTCTAGCTTGCTGACCAACGGGTTGAGGGTTGATATAGGGTCCCTAGGGTCGTGTTTGGATGACGGTTCAGTGGCTTTAGTCGTTGGTTTGGGCTAGGTTCATGCTGGACGCAGGTTTAGACGCAAACTGAGCGGTTTGCGTGCGAGGGCTCGTTCTTGGTCCACAGGACGAGTTTTAGGTTGGTTCTAGTTGAGTTATAATCCCAAGACCTTTGGAAAGTTTTTCCAGGTGGTTCTCCGGCCGGTGGTGGCCGGATATTGGCGGCCGAACGGCCAGAATCAGCGGTCGCGTTCTGCACGAACAGCAGCAGAGGGGCTCTGTTGTTTTGGTTCGTTCTCCTTCTACAGGGCTCGGTTTAAGGTCAAATTTGTTGGGTTAGAACCGTCTGGGTGTTGGCTAAGCATGGGAGGTGGTTTCACATCCAAAAGTGGCCTGAGCAGGCGGCACGATCAGATTTTCGGAAGCCGCTCAGGGCTGCCTCGAGTTGGGCTTAGGGAGAGGTAAGCTAAGGTTGTGTCTGGTGTTTTGGCAGGCCGGGCTCGGCTTTTCGGGTCCGGGTTGGGTCTAAAATATAATGGGTCAAGTTAGTTTGGTTCGGGTTTGGTTTATATTAGTTGGACTCGGGTATTTTTATTTTGAATTAAATAAGAGATTAAGTTAATAATAAATGAGTTTGGGTTCGAGTTAATTAATTAATTAGACTAGTTTAATTTTAATTATGGGCTTAATTAATTAATGAAGTGAGCCCACTAATTTGTCATGGGCCGTGTGATCCATGAAAATTATTGGACCAAGTTGTGGCGGGTTTAGTAATTTTATCGGTCAAATTTATAAGTTAATGGTTAGTTAATAATTTTATTAATTTAACTTTAAGTTAATAAGTTGATGGGCCTAAATTATGTTTTTAGTAAGCCCATTAGTTTTCCATGGGCCTGGGGGCCCATGAAGCTTAATGGACCTTTCAGGTCGGGCTTTTGGGTTTTTGAGTCAATCTAAAAATTTATGGGTTTAAGTTAAGTGGTCAGCAGCTCGAACAAGTTCTTGGAAAAATAAACGTCCGTAAATATATATTTAATTCATGCATGCATTTTTATTAGATATATAAGTATGATTTTTAAGAAAATAAATTAAATATATATTTACGGACAAATTTTCATGAAATAAAGAAATAAATGATATTTTTTTAAGTTCATGCATCATGTAAGAATTTTTATGATAAGTTTAAATGTATGTTAAGAAAAATATATTTGTATGGAAGTTGAAGTGAAGGTGGAAAGTGATGTGGTTGGAGGCCGGAATACCTGGGCCCGGTGACCTTCCTAATGATATATAAGTATGATGAGCTTATGGATCCAGCTGAGAGGGTTGGTGAAGTGGCAGCACAGAGGTGAAAACCCCACCGCCGCGTACGTTGGTTTATAGATTGATCAATCGCTCAGTATGATGCCACCGACATGGATACGACCTGTTGAGAACTAAGAAATTATGATAAGACATTTTATGAGATTTATTAAATATGATGTTTATGTTTAGCATGATGATGAAGCATTATAATTATTTATTCATGTTTATATGCATAATATTTTAAGAGCATGCACGTATAATTATTATTCACGTATTTTATATGATGTGTGCTTGTGTGTGGTTTCATTTTGTTATATAAGGATAGAACGTGCTGAGCCTCTAGGCTCACTAGATTTAAATGGTGCAGGTGAGCAGAATGTTAATGAAGTTAATGTGTTCCCGACTGGTGGCGAGGGCATATGAGTATCCAGGCGGCTAGAACCCGTGACCATTGCTCTAAGATGATTTTTATGTTGAGACTAGAACATATATTTCCGCATATGTATTATTATTATAGATTTTTAGTATATGCATGGATTTTACATTTAAGTAATTATTTTCTAAGTTTTCATGAATTTTTGTGAAAGAAATATTATTTAGGAATTTTATTATGACATTCTTATAAATTATTATTTAGTAATTAGTTTTAAGTATTTAATTGCATGCGTGTACCTTTATTGTATTTTTTGTGTATTTTTATTTTAAATTAAGTAAAGTTATTTTTAAGTACGATATATATATGTATGGGCATATATATATTTATATTCATTATTTTATAATAAGAGATTTTAAAAAAAAAAAAAAAATTCATTAGTAGTTTTAGGATGTTTCATTAGTCCATTAAATTTTATCAAATTTTGGATATAAGATTTTTTATACAAAGTATAATAGCTAAATCACAATTTGGTATGTTTGTTTGATTGTAACATTTATTATTTGTTATCGTGTAACATTGTTAATATATTTTTTCAATTACAAATACTAGTGTTTAGGGGGGCAAAAAGACATTTTGGTCCTTTATCTTTACATATTTTCTCTTTTAGTCCTCTAACTAGTCAAAGTTTTGTATTGGTCCTCTATCTTTACTTGTTTTTTCTTTTAGTCTTCTAACTAGTCAAAGTTCTGTTTTGGTCCTCTAACTTTTAAATTTGGCTATTTTGATCCGATTTTTACCGGAATGTACAATTTTTCAAGAAATTTTTGGAATTTTTCATTTTGAAAGGATACCATCCTATTTGGAATGATACTTAAATTTCACATTTTTAAACTGAACTATAAAATAATAATAATAATAATAATAATAATAATAATAATAATAATAATAATAATAATAAAAGCAAATACAAAAAATAGATTTAATAAATATGTTTTTTGTATCTTTCTACCTCAATTAATAACACCAGTCCAGATTAAGCGATCCTAAAAAACTCTAGAGAAAAGACACAATTTACACATAAGCAAATATCAAATCTCACCGAAAAAATCGCAATGAAGATTGAATAGATTTGTATTTAAGCTTAAAAATTAATTTTCAATATTTCATGAGAAAAAGAGCTATAATGCTCATAATCATATATTTCTTTTAACCTTTCTCGTTTTTTATTCAAAAAGCTAATTAAAAAATAAATCAATCGAGCCAATATTAATTTTTTTTTTTAATTTTTGGGTTGAGGAAACCATTTTCTCAAACAGAGAAACAAGAAACATTTCAAAAGTTGATATAATAAAAAAAATTCTAATTAAAGTCCACGGTTTTTTACTTTTGATTTTGTTTGTTTTTTTTTAAAAATATGAACACATTTATTCTATTAACATACCGAAATTATAAAATTAGGTGACATTTTAAGTAGTATGATTATCTTTTAAATTGAAAATCGGCGAATAAAAGTCATTAATTTCCGACAAAAATTAGATATTTCGATAAAAAATAGGACCAATATAGCTTAAATTTAAAAGTTAGATGACTAATACAAAACTTTGACTGGTTAAAGGACTAAAAGTGAAAACAAGTAAAATTAGAGGATCAATATAGCCAAATTTAAAAGTTAGGGGACTAATACAGAAGTTTGACTAGTTAAAGGACTAAAAGAAAAAACAAATAAAATTATAGGATCAAAATAACTTTTTTCCCGTATTTAGGGGCCACGAGTTGGGTTGGATTGGGTTGGGTTGGGTTGGGTTGGGTTGGGGCGGGGCGGGGCGGCCATTTGACATCTCTAATTAAGGGAATTAAACTAGCTAGATATTTGTTGATAACGTATATCAATTCTTTGTGCAAATTTGAAATGATACATTAAAGATTTCGTCTCGTTTTATACAAACTAAACATCAATTAAGAATTAACAGAACACCTTTAATTTAAAAATAATAGTCCGATAATTAGAAGAAGTAAAATCAAGGGTCCACCTAAAAAATTGAAAAATTATCTCAAATACGTAAGTATCATTATATTATTATTATTATTATGATTTCAGCACTGGATTTCTGTCAAAAAAATTAGCTGGGGTGATCTCAAAACCATCATAAAGTGTATGCATCACTGGAAAATCTTCCTGGTTTGGACTGTGATGAAAACCAACTGTGTACCACAACACCAAGTCTTTGTTCACAATCGCCCTATTCCTGCACCAATCCACAAACAACAACATTTAAATTTAGCAGATGGCATGTTTTGGTAAAAAAAAAAAAAAAACTCTTAATATTATTGATTAACATCATTCATTACAAGCATACGACTTGTAAATTGAGCAGTTGATGACACGTTAGGATAGGATTAAAATAATTTCATATGTAACGATTTTCGAACATGGAAAAATACATGTGTTGAAACATACCTACGGCTCCAAACTGCCAAACCATCATCCCCATGACTCCTATCAGTATAAAAACCAGCAGCCCATACTTCAGTCTTGTTGTAGCAAGTCATCCACACTTGATACTTAGTGTAAGCTGCCCTTATCTGTGGATAGTCGTCATCGCTCAACAACGAAACTGCTGGCCGCCCCGGGATCAACTTGTAACCAACATGATTCCCAATCTTGGTCTTCTTATTCGGGTTGATGATCAGCAGCTCAACAGGATCAAAACCTATTTGAATCCTGGCATCATCTTCGGTTTTCACCGTTTCCTTTACGACCCTCCAGTAGCTCTTCCTAGGCGATGATTTGGCGCGCATAGTGTTCAGTTTAGCCTTAACGAGTGAGTTTTTGGTACCATCAATGTCGAGGTCTAGGTAGTATGTTAGAAAGTGATCATGGTTGTCTGCGACCGTGTTTTCTGCTATGAGCGTGCCGAAAATGTCTGAAGTTATCTGGTTTGTTCTTGTGTAGTTTACTGCCTTCATTTCTAATACCCCTGTTAGGCTTACCTGACATGTTAGATAAAGGGTGAGGGATAAATAAAAGGTAAATAATAAGATTTGGCTGAGTTCAATTCTAGGATAGAAGAAAATAATTTTCAAGAAAAACAGATTGTGGCAACTTACCCCTACTTTGATAGAACCACTTTTCTTGAAAATCCAATCAAGAATATAATCATAATTTCCAACTGATGCAACCATTCTAACCACAAGATCAATCTCAGGTTCTCCACTTGTTATCTGCAAAGTCAAGCAGTTAATTACAGAATGAAAAATGCACAAACAAATCCAACATTTGAGCACTAATAAGTGGAGGTTGTGGTAGGGTATCCTTCATTTACCACTTTTCCAGGCACCCCAATTTCTGTATGCCTCCAAGAAACATCACCAGTGTACCGTTCGAATATGCAAATGGCATTGGAGACTTTCTGTGCTTGTCCATCTGCACCAGCCATGTATCCATCCATGTACAATGTATTCCCGGGACAGTCTATAAGTGGAACTAGAGTGCTAGCCGAGCGGCCAAAGCCAAACTCCCCTACATCCATAAAAGTGCGATAATACCATTCGCTTGTTGGATCCATATATGGAACAAAAGTTTCTGATACATGCCCTTTATAAAGCACAAGTCGGTCCTTATTCTTGGAAGCATCGTAAATGGAAGCTGTGGATATGACTAGCCCTGCACGAGCATGGAATGCAACGTGAAATTTCCAGTTTCCCCATCTGATCTCGTGTCCTTGGATGGATAATTGAGAGCTGTTTCCAGTACAGAATGTGGTGCTAGGCCTCTGGCTTTGGAAATCAGTGCCTTTGGCTTCAGGCAATGGTGCTCTGAATCTGTCTGAATATTCGATGACTTCCATGGATTCGACATCAATTAGTAAACGTACGCCTTCAATAGGCCTAGACCAAATGTTAGTCGTCCCTCCGCGGTAAAAGCATGTAACTCTTACAACTCTTCTTGTCACAACTTCACCAAACCAACCGGTTGTCAGTGGCAAGCAACTGACTTCTGATATGTTAAGCCCTCTTTTCAAGATTGATTGTTGGAACTGAGGATACCTTAATGAGAGTTGGATAGCTTGGAACAACTCGGTGAATGTGAATGGAGGGTATCCATGACCTCTGTAAATGTCATTTGACACGACTGATCGAGTTCTCAAGTCTACTACAAGTTCACGAGTCTCGCCCTTGACCCGAATGACAATCTTGGCTCGACGAGTGGGGAAAGTTCCATGTTTTTCACGCAGTGATAGCCACTTCAGGACATCATTTTTGTCTGGCTCTTCAACATCAAGAAAATGAAAAGTTAGATTAGGAGACGAGATGAGATGAGAGTTCTGAATAATGAGTTTAACTTGGTTGATTTCACTAGGGGTAAGAGGATCTAAGGGGTGACATAGGCTTGTGGATTCTAACAGAAACCAGACAGAAGAAAAGAACAATAGAGGAATTGTCATAGTATCACAAATTTCTCTGTATCAGAGTGGATTCAGAATCTGTCACCGATAATCAGTCGAGTTGCGGGTACCATGTAGCATAAGCAAGTCCCAATCCACAAACTTGAACGAGGAGAAAAAAAGCTCACACCAAAAACTTTGAAAATGATTTTATTTGATGTGGTTGCCTTGCTTTTTATATCTCAGGATAAGGGGATATACCCTTTTTTGCAGTATCATAGAATTTATTGTTTATTAATGGTCATAATGACTTTGTATGCATTCGTTGGAAAGTTTGATAAATTTTTCTTGCTTTGAAGGCAAAGAATACTTGAGTTCTACTCTTTTTGAGGCATCAAGCAACTGTTGCTTCTTTACGTTTCCTATCTCATACTTTAATTAATATCATTTCACAAGAATCCCTTTAGGATTCATCAGAAAATTTTCAGCTCTCTTGGGTTTTATGAAAGTCAATATAAAGCAGGTGACAACTTTAGTTTGAAAATTTTGAATAAATTTCACAAGAAAATCATTGTCATTTTCACTCGGGGGACGACTGCCTTTTGGCCCTTTTTCCGGGGTGGCCAAAAAAAATTCTTCAAGATTCCAACAGTACTGAAGTTAGAAGTTGATCATAGAATTATGCATAAATCAAATGTTCTACAGAAACAAATACAAGTACTTTATTCTGAATAGTTTATTTGATATATATATATATATGAGAAGTTGAGAACAGAACATGACAAATATCCATCTCCTTCTCCCAGTGGAATACACCAGAGTTATCGCCCCGTCGCACTTAGATTTGCGGGAACAGTGGCATATTGTGATGGTTTAAGCACAGGGTTGCGTTCAAAGAAATTGGTTGGCCGGAGTTCGAATGAGCCACTCAAAGTTGGCATGACCGGAAAATCTTCCTGACAAGGTACATGGTGAAAGCCTAATGTGTACCATAACACAATGTCCTGGTTCTCTATAATCCTATTTCTGGATCAAAAAACAAGAAATCAGCAATAATGCCAAAAGGAATATTTCAGAATACTTATTTAAATACCTTAAGCTCCATATAGGCAAACCATCATCTCCATGACTTTGATCAGTGTATAAACCAGCAGCCCATTTCTCAGCCTTGTTATAAGGTGTAACCCACACATTGTACTTCGTAAACGCCCCCCGAATTTGAGGATAATCATCATCTGTTAAAAGGGGGCCTGCTATTACTCCAGGGATCAACCGGTATCCAACAAAGTTGCCAACTCTAGTTTTTTTATTCGGGTTCACCACTAACAGCTCAGTTGCTCCTGAACCTAACTGAATCCTTGCATCAGATTCGGTTTTCGCGGTTTGGCTATTTACCCTCCAATAGCTTCTCCTTGGTGACGTGTTTCCGAGCACACGAACGGTCTGAAGGCTATTCTTGATGAAGGAATTGGCAACACCATCCACGTCTAAATCGAGGTTGAAATTGATGAAGTGGTCATGATTCGATCCTATTGTGTTTTCTGCTAGTATTGGACCATAAACCTCCTCGCGTATTTGATCCTTGTTTGTGTATATAGTTCCCCTCACTTCAAGCAACCCAGTCAACCCAACCTATCATAGTAATGAAAGTTCAGTTCAAAAAAGCAAATCACTCTAATCAAGTAGTAGTTTGATGATTTTTTGGGGCACATACAGGAACTAGACATATTATGCTAACAAGAATTTAGTTTGAGTATCAAGTTTGTAACTTTCTTGATCACTTACATTGACTTTAATAGAGCCACTCTCCTTGAATTCCCAATCCACAATGTAGTCATAATTTCCCACAGCCGCCACCATTCTCACGACCAGGCTCACCTCTGGTCTCACTTCTCTTATCTGCGTTTCAATTACAACACAAAATAATTGAAATCATGCAGCAGCCAAACGTCATGTTCTGCTCAAGATTTCGGCAAAAAACTAGACATAAAACCTAGTGCAACTAACCACTTGTCCCGGTATCCCAGCCTCTGTGTGTCGCCACATTATGTCTCCTGCATACCTTTCGAATATGCATATAGCATTAGGCACCAACACGGGTGTTCCATCCTGTGAAGTGATGTATCCATCCATGAACGTCGCGTTTTCAGGGCAATCCTTCAATGGTTCTAGCGTTACCGTACTAATTCCGAACCCATACTCACCTACGTCAAAGAAAGTCCTGTAGTACCATTCCTCAGTCAAATCCATGTAAGGAACAAAGAGTTCGGATATGAATCCCCTGTACATCACACTACGGTATTGGCCTTTTTCTTGATCGTAGATCGAAGCAAGGGATATCATTAGACCAGCTCTCATGTCAAATGATACATGGAGCTCCCAATCAGCCCACCTGATATATATTTGTAAGTAACACCAAAAAACATATTAGTCCTCTGAACTTTCCAATTTTGTTCCTACCATTAATATCCCACTATATTTTTCTTTAATCAATACAAAAACAGCTACGTAACAAGTTCAAGAATGAAATATATCAAGAATATCCATCAAGCACTCTTCCCACCATACCTCACTACATGTCCATCCAATGTAAAACCTGGTCCAACTTGTTTCACCAGACCCTCAACACTTGAATTGGACCTGTAATCAGTCCCTTGTGCTGTAGGCAGGGGAACCACGACCCGATCCCGAAACGCGACTATTTTCATCTGATCAAGATCAACCGTCGTAGTGATTCCCTCTATAGGCCTCATGTACAAGTTCACTGTTCCATTCAAATAATAGCACATGACTTTAACCACCCTACTACTCCTAATCTCCCCATACCACCCCACAGTAAAACTCAAGCACACGACTTCTTGTATCTTAAGATTCCTTCTCTGAATCGAAGCGATGAAAGGAGGGTAATATAGTGTGAGATTGCCAGCAGCAAGTTGCTCTGCGGAGTTCAGTAAAGGGTATCCATATCCATTGTAAATTTTGTCAGATACGACAGAGTTATTGGATAAATTAACGATTACTTCATGGGTTTTTGAATTGACACGGAGAATAGCAAATGCTCGGCGAGATGGGATTTGCTGGTCTTGGGAAGATGACTGCCATGAAAGAACATCGGATTTCTCTGGCTCGTCTAAACCAACGTAGTGGAAGCTTACGTTTTGGGGAGGAGAGGAGAAGTAGTTGTTTATTAAGGATTGAGTTTGGTTGAGCTCGGATGGGGTCAGAGGGTCCAGAGGATTGTAACTCGAAGTTGAAATCACTGCAGAAATGGGGAAAACAAGGAAGAAGAGGAGATTTTTGAGCTTGGGAAGCATGATTTCAAGATATGATTATTTGATATGGATCCAGTTTCTTGATCCTGTCATCAAATTATGTATGCATATATAGATATGAATATAGTCGCGAGGTTATAAACAGGTTATTTTACAAATTACAAGTCAATGCCAAGATTTGGGGTAAATTGTTTTTATTACTATTATTATTATTTAAATTAGTAAATCGTATTAACAATGAAAGATATCCTAAAGGTCACGTGTTTTCAAGTTTAAAAATAAATAAATACTGACAGTTATTTATCATTCAAATAATAATGTATTGCTTTACTTTAAGAAAATAATAATAATGTACTGGTTTTCATTAGCAAGTGATATATATATATTCAGTACGCATGCATTTACGTGTTCTACATCATAAAAAAATTAAGGTATTGTTTTTTTTCCCCTAAAAAAATGGTTAGTTCATTATTAAATAATATTTTTTATTCCCCAGAATATCGACTTATGAGCAAAAATAATCATATTTAAATCGGCTCACTCAATCAGTCAATGTGATGATAAAAATAATATTTCAATATATAGACTTGGATTTAATTCAACTCCACAAAAACTAGTTCAAAAGAAATGATTATCTTTATTTATATATGTAATTTTTGATAATTTTATCCAATCGAAGTGACGCAATTAACACACCAACGACCAATGATTTGTAATTTTTTAAAAAAAAAAACACTTCGTTTCAATCAGTTTTTTTATAATTTATTTACATGAACATTGGATATATAAAAGGTAAAATTTCCCGAAAGATAATGGGCTGACTTCTAACAATATTTATTCTTTATAAGGCAAGAAAGTTGGATCACATATTAACTTCATTATTGGATTTTGGATTTTTGCCTTTCGCCATCGCATAAAAGTCACGTGCACGATACAATTGATTGCTTGTTGAGGACCATCATACAAAATAGGGGGAAAAAAATTAATTAATGTACTCAAATATTACATTCTTTATAAAAAAAAATTTTAAAAAAAAGACATTGCATATTTTCATATTAAACCCAAAATTAGATCGCAGTTATCGTATGCTTATAAGCCAGTTGAAATATTGTATATGAAGTCTAAGATTTTTGTGAAGTCTAAGATTTCCACAAATTTTTAAAAAGGGTTTTATGATTTTAAAATAATGCCGACTATTTTTTTAAAAAAAATATTTAAATAATATCAATTTTATCGTGAGATTATATGTATAAAACCATCTCCAGCAGCACACTATTTTCTCCAGTGTGCTGCTAGATATTAGTGCAAAAACGAGCTCCAGTAGTGAACGACAAATTGACGATTTTTTGGAGTTGTGAACAGTGCAACTCCAACGGCAAAAAATTTTTAAAAAAAATTATTTTATTACCTTTTTGTTTATGGATTTTATGGTTCATTTGTACTGCTGGAGAGATATTATGGAATATTTATTTTTTAAAAAATAAAGAATATTATGAAATATTTTTTTGGTGTAGAGATTTGGTGAAGACTGGTGGAGATGAAGTATTAGTTACACTATATTTTACATAATAGGCACCGTTTGGTACATGAGATGGTAGTGGGATGAGACACAAATTTTTACTCATCCCATGTTTTTCTCATTTTTTTGTTAACCCAATGATATCTCATGATCCAGTATAACATTAGATGTAGGCTTGATGATAAATACCACTTAACACATGGTATTAGTATATGATGAGTGTCATATAAGTAAAATTGTGTGAAATTGACAATGGTGATTAAGAGAATAAACACAATAATCCTACAAAATAAAAAACATACAAAACAACATATTATTCATATCTATGTCTTGCTTATCCACATCTTATCATGTTTTTATTCATCTATCGTACATTTCATCCATGATACCAAACAGTATCTAATAGTATAAAAATTACACTATTTTAGTGCTAACTGCTCGAGATGGTCTAATATGATTGGATTGCATATACTTAACGCCAAATATGCGATTTAGGCAACTCTACGAGCTGAGTTAATATGGCTAGATTAGGCAAGTGGTTCATTACTCTAAATATAGCTAGCTACTTATTTGTTAAACTGGTAAGTTATATCTTATTTATAGAGACACTGTCTTGACATACATCTAACGGTTTACATTTATCAATAAATGTAAGGTTCGTTATTTTTTAATGGACGTGGATATTGATAAATAAGAACTCTTAGATCTATCATGGTATCTCCTTAATTCCTACTTCATTTATCCAACAATTTCCATTATTCCATTTTCAATTTTTAAGCACACTAATTGATCTTAACTCTCCGATATTTTAATAATTTTTTTAGTAATTTTGATAGGTTTCTTTTATTTTTATATATTTGTACAAAGTTAACTCTAGAAGTTAAGCTGACAATAACTTTTTTTTCCCATGATATATGTAAAAAATTCATCGAGTTCTATTAATTTGAAAAATTTTACTCAATTTAATGAAGCTAGTGCTTTGAAACACTTATTAAAAATGGCAGTTCGATAAATTTCTTGCGGCGATACGATGAATCGTTTAAAAAAACGGTTAAAAGAATGCAAATAATAAATCAAATTACTACACTCAAAAACCAAACTGCATGTTGGAAACATACTCGGATATTATACATAGAAGATAATTTTTAGAGTTATGTTAGCTCATTTAAAACATCTTCTTTTTTTTTTTGGAAAAAAATTATATCTAAATTCTAAGCCGGCCTAAAAATTTATCTTCATATAGTAATTTTATATCTATACTATTATATAAAACTTGGGCACTTTTTAATAACTACTTTTGGTGTGTCAAGATGACACCAATTTTCTTCTCCATTTTATCCCTATTTATTGAGAGTTTTTCCTTTTTTTTTTAAAGGCAAAGGGCAAAATAACATTTTGACAATTTTCATAATTTTAATTTCATCTCACATCTCTCTCACATGTTTCTCAAAGAACGTTATTTTCTTTTAAACCAGAAATAAAAAAAATTTTATTAAAAAAATATTATGTAAGCACACAATGCGTGCTTCGGATCACTAGTATTCATAATGTTAGACCCATTCGAAGGGTGAAAATTGTCTTAGATTCAATATTTTTTTTCGAAATAAATAATGTTCTTTTTTTTTTTTCCTTTCCCGAAAAGGCGGGCTTTAAAAAGGCCTGGCCCTCATTTTTGCATTAATTTTATAAATAATAAAGAAAAATTTATAATATTTATTTGTTAATAAAAACCCAACTACCGCGTGAGAGTAATAACAAAATTCTCCTGATTTGAAAAAAGAAAAAAAAAAACATAATTCTCCGTTTCTACTATTTATAAATTGTTTATTTTTGCATAAGAAATTTGGAATGAAACATTTTCCAATATTTTTTGTCCAATAATGATGTTGAGTGATAAGTATATACAAATTATTAGAGTTACATCGAATAATATGATAACAGACCAAAATATATAAAGTTCCATCTCCAACATAACAACGAAGAATTATTGAAATGATGCACTCAAGTTTGCAGGACCAACGATTTCTTCAGACAGTTTTGCTTTGAGCACTGGGTTGTGCTCGAAAAAATTCGTCGGCCGGAGTTCGAATGATCTACTCAACGTTGGCATGATGGGGAAATCCTCTTGGCTAGGTGCATGGTGAAAGCCTACTGTGTACCATAACACAATGTCCTTGTTCTCTATATCCCTATTCCTGCATCCAATTTCAAGAAATCAGCATTCAGATTCAAAAAAACATCCTAAACTCAGTGGTTTTCTTGCATTAGTACCTTGAGCTCCACGTTGCCAAATCATCATCGCCGCGGCTTTGATCGGTGTATAGCCCTGCAGCCCATTTCTCCGTCTTGTTATAAGGTGTAACCCACACATTATACTTGCTGAACGCGCCCCGTATTTGAGCATAGTCGTCGTCTGATAAAAGGGGGCCTATTACTGCTCCTGGGATCAACCGGTATCCAACAAAGTTTCCAACTTTAGTTCTCTTGTTTGGGTTCACTATCAATAGCTCAGCTGCTCCTGAACCTAGCTGAACCCTTGCATCAGCTTCGGTTTTGGCTGTCTCGGAACGAACCCTCCAGTAGCTTCTCCTCGGCGAGCTGTTTCCAGCCACGCGGGCCGTTTCGAGGGTAGTTTTTACGAAGGAATTGGCATCACCATCCACGTCTAAATCGAGGTTGAAAATGAGGAAGTGATCATGGTGCGTTCCTATTGTGTTTTCGGCTAGTATTGTACCGTAAACGTCCTCTTGTATCTGATCCTTGTGTGTGTATACTGATCCCCTCACTTCAAGTAAGCCAGTCATCCCGACCTAGCACAGCCGCAGATTCAATTCAACTCAAAGAATTACCTTACTTGTATAGGTAAGAGTCGGTTATGTTAGAAACAAAGAACATTAAACTAACAAGAACCTATGCAGCATCAAGTACTAACTAAGAATATGATTGCTGTCTTTAAGGCTCTTCATCACTTACAGTGACTTTAATAGCCCCAGTTTGCTTGAACTCCCAATCCACGATGTAGTCGTAATTTCCCACAGTCGACACCATTCTCACAACCAGGTTCACCTCCGGTCTGACTTCTCGTATCTGCTTACATTTCGACTAATCAAAGCGCACACCAAATTTAGAGTAAACGAACAGAGAGAACAACTTGGCATTACTAACTAACCCTTTGTCCTGGAATTCCATCTTCTGTATGCCTCCACATTATATCTCCAGAATACCTTTCAAACACACAAACAACATTTGGCATCAATCCAGGGGTTCCATCATGCGAAGTGATGTATCCATCCATGAACACCGCGTTTTCAGGGCAATCCCTCGACGGTTCGAGGGGCAGTGCACAAAGTCCAAACCCGTAGTCCCCTGCATCAAAGAAAACTCTGTAGTACCATTCCTCAGTCAAGTCCATGTAAGGAACAAAGAGTTCCGATACAAATCCTCTGTACAACACGCTCCGGCGTTCGCCTTTTTCTTGATCATGGATCGAGGCCATAGATATGATCAGACCAGCCCTCATGTCAAACGATACATGGAGCTCCCAATCAGCCCACCTGATCCAGAGAATACAACAGGAAAACAACATACATCAACCCATGTTGGACCTGATAATTTTGTTCCTGAAAAATTCCATCTTTACACAAAAATGACACTTAACTACAAACAAGAATTCTTCGTACCATACCTCACTGTATATCCATCCAATGTAAAACCAGGTCCAACTTTTTTCTCACCTGCCATACTCTTAACACTTGAATCCAACAAAGGCTGCCTCTGCACCGATTCTCTGTAATCGGTTCCTTCAGCTTTAGGAACCGGAACCATAACCCGATCACGAAACCCGACGATTTTCATCTCATCAAGATCAACGGTCACTGCGATTCCTTCTATAGGCCTCATGTAAAGATTGACAGTTCCATCCATGTAATAGCACATAACTCTAACCAACCTGCTACTTTTTTCCTCCCCAAACCATCCAACGGTGAAAGTCAAGCACACGACTTCTTCCAGCTTGAGATTTCTCCTCTCGATGGCCGCAACGAAAGGCCCGTAAGATTGTGCGAGTTTATCAGCTGCAGTTTGCTCCGCAGAGTTCTGTAAAGGGTAGCCGTATCCATGGTAAACTTCATCACTTAGAACCAGGTTGTTGGATAAATCAAGAATTAGTTCGTGGGTCTTCTTTGAATTGATACGGACAATAGCAAATGCTCGGCGAGAAGGGATTTCTTGATTGTCCGATGATGAGTGCCATGAAAGGACAGTGGACTTTGCTGGTTCATCTAAGCCTACGTAGTGGAAACTTACATTTTGTGGAGGTGATGAGAAGTGATTCTTGATTAAAGTTTGAACTTGTTTTAGCTCAAATGGTGACAGAGGATCAAGAGGATGGTGATCATATGAAGTTGAGAAAATGGGAAAAAGAAGAAGGAAGAGGAGATTTAACATTTTTTTTTTTGGATCTGAATGGAAGTTTCTGAAACTCTAGAAAAAGTTTGTGGAATCATCAATCATGTGATTTCTGTGAAATCTTATTTTGTGGGCTGCTCGTATTTCATGATTTTGAAGTCTCTGCGGAGAATGCTGATACTGTTTAGCAGCACCATCGAGTAGGGTCCATATCGATAGTACACGAATTTACTAATATAATAATAGACAAACCAAATTTGTTTGAATATGACAGAAAGATTTTGAGTCGAATATGCCGACAGATATCTATCTCCTCGTTGTTTGAAATAGCATTTGAAATTCCAACAAACCTTATTTGCTATGAAATTAATTATCTAGACTGGGACTTGCAAGCATCGATAAGAGTTTTTCAAACTCACGGCCATAGAACAAAAGTATTCAATCTGGCTCGAAAATTTTTGAAAAAGAAATATAGAGAACCTTTACATCCATGCCTTACAATTAGTAGGTCATGAAGTGTGGCTAGACATTCGGATATGTGTTATACAATGCTTAAAAGTTAGGCTACGCTAAAAAGCAAAATATTTAAAAAAATAAATAGGGAAAATAATTATTTTTCTTCCTCTCACTTGTCTCACTTTTTTTTGTTTTGGTACCTTAAATTTTCTAGCACATGCAGCAGAATTCAAGATACTCCTAAAATATATCACAGGATTATTTAATTCTCTTCAAGATAGATTTTGATCATTCAAATTTCTCGTTGTTTCAAAAAGGGCAGCTTTTAATCAAAATCAGAATCGTCCATGACAAGATGATTTTATATGCCCCTCAAATCGACACAACAAAATTGTTCAATTGACCGCAGCGGTCCATCATAAATAATATGGAAAGGGAATGCCGAATGATCTGCTAGTCCCGGATTTACTGTTAAACTAAAGAATCATGCTGAAAAGTGCAATTGGTTCTTCAACTATGTCGTTCAAGAAACTTCTCTATGACCACCGAAAATGCAGCAAAACCGGCACAACCAACACATGCTGCTTTTGGTCCACCTGAAGAAACCACACCGTAAAACATCGTTAGCAGGATGAAGCTAAAGTGAGACAGAATCTAAATAATAAATATACAGAGATACAAGGATAAAATTGAAATTCAAAGCCATGGTGGAACGTGTCCTTCCCATCTGTGTTAGTTCCATATACAGCTCATTTATTATTTTAGCACAATCACACCTTAAAAATATTTGAAACTTTTGGTGTGGTAAAAATGTGGAAGATAATAAACATATTTATGATGATTACATTCAAAATTTCGTTCAACTTTAAGAACCCAATTTTGGGTTAATTTCTACATGAGCGCAAAGAAGTATGACCTACCACAAAAAGTTACCCAAAAAGGAGTTTTAAGATATCAATTGGAAACAGAGAAAAGTTTAACTCATTGAATTTCAACAGGAGCTTCTAGCCTTTTCAACTGAACAAGATTCCAAATGCAATTTACTCTACAATTCCCCTTTTATTTCAATGCTGACACTACTTGTTCAGGGGTAAGAATACAAAAATCCAGGGCTCAAGAAATGCATTTTCCCATGTATATCGGTCAACCTTCTCCAAGACTTGAAATGGGAAATTTCATGGATATTTTTAACACCGAGTGTTGTTAAGAGTTAATTGACACATAAGATTCCACCGCACGCCAAATCTACAACAAGTTTAGTTTCCAAAGCTCATATAAGCTTCCTGAATTTTGTTACCATGTTGCTGGAAGGCAGTTGAGAAAGTAAACTCAACAAACAGAACTAAATTGACATGCCACAATCCCAAAACAGATGTAAAAAATTACCTCTTGCTGATATCGCACCTCCAGTTGCACATCCAGCAACAACAGTATTCGTAATATCATGTTTGGCCCGGGCCTTCAAATAAATAATCAATGGTTATCTTTCTAGTTTATTCTGTATGGTTTCCAAAAAGAAACCCAACAATATTATGTTTTGCGATTAGCAATGATATACCTTCTCGATGATGCATTCAGAAGCAGAGAAGATAAAACCCATTACTGCAAAGGCCTTACAGGAACTCCAGCTCCGACGTCCCATCTGCTTCGCTTGGTAAATTAACTGTTGCCTTCCAGTCATTTCATCTTGCATTATTGGATTATCCAGTGCACCGAGAAATAATCCCATAAACAATCCCAACCCACCTCCTGCAGACTAGTAAAATTAAATTTATAGATCCACATATTAAAAACTGGTAAAAAAGTTCTTTTATAAAAAAAAGACTAGGAAACCAAAGAAATGTGATTTTGGAAAATACCCATAACTCCACTGACAACACTGCGAACAGCACAATTGTTCCAAATATCTTGGCCTCGAACTTCCTCAATGGTAGGCAAGCGGATAGGCTCTAATGAGGGTTTTGGAGGATCTTGTGAGCTAGAAGCTGCAGTCTGCGCTTCATTATCTGGATTTGTACTCATGGAGGTGTGTCTGTCTGAGAATAGTAGATAAGAGAACCAAATCACATAATCGTGGGACACTGAGAAGGATACTCAAATAGACCCATTACCATGTACTCAGCACCACAAAGTGCAGCAAAGTCAAGATTAGTTTTTGAGGAGATTGATAAAACTTGAGATATGGCAGTAATTCATATTCTCTATGGGAAGATCAAGACAGTTCTCTGTCCAGTTTATTTATACGTTTTCCGGTAGTTCAATGAGCCTCTAGAGAAGGAGGGTGAACAGATCAGGGCCAGGCAATCTAAGGTGAAATTTTGACTTCTAAGTTCTATGAAAATACATAATATCATGCCTAAATACCTGAGCAAACTAATAAATCCTCGTTTCCTATTGTCTGAGTACCTTTCTTGGACTCTTGAACTCCTCTACTGCCAAGGATCATCTTTGATTTGGGAAGATGAAATCTGATTGTGTTGTTCTTAACTTAAAAAATTAGCAAAATGACTCATAGAGCTTAAATTTAATTTGATCCAGGATGGCAATTTCCTCTGCTTGACCCATTCCTGGCCTTAACTACACAAAGGAGCGTAGCAAAACATACGGGCAAACAATCGAACACGTCAAGAGCAACAAAAAGCAAAAATATATAAATCACATTCTCGACAAACAAAACGAGAAATCAAGTGTTATAAACTCCAAGAAATGATTGAACAATATTTACTACAATTGAGCAATATATATTCCACTGAAAAATTATAATCTGAAAACTAAAAATGCATCGCTCTAAAATTACAAGTTTTTGCACAATAATAAACTACTTGAGCAGCCAACTTGCCTTTATCTAATTGCCCAAATCCCGAATGAAACTGAACAATAAAATCGAATTCCAGTAAGAAATGGAAGAGCTTCCGCAAAGCCGATGGGTTTAAGAACTCTAGGGTTTCTAGTGAAGCTTGTGTAGGCCGCAAGTAAAAGGGCACTACACAGAAATAGGCATGGGTCGGGTTATTCGGTTTTCGGGTCGGGAACCCGATTAGTCCGGTAGTGTTTTACTGACACAAGAAAAAATGATACAAGTTACTTCAAAGTCACGCACTCAGCCTACACAATTTTGTCAACACTGATTCATTAGGAAAACAGAATCTGTAATGCAGCAGCTAGTGACACACTCCTCTTCCCCTCACAGACTCACACACACGAATACACAGTTCTCAGGAACTCACCCTTCCAATTTCATCAGCATTGAAAGGTACAAATTCATTCCTGTTGTGTGAACCAGCCAGAAGAAAAGCACTCCTCTTCCCCTCACACACACAACACACCCTGTTACAGCACCTCTTTCACAATCGTAAAACAAAAGAGCAAAATGTTTCTCTAATTTTCGAAACCATGCAGTACCGAGCACTTACCAGAGCGAGAAACAAGTTTCTATGGCTGTGAATCGATGGTGTGTGTGTGTTATCGATGACGAGCGAACACTCCCATGGAACTTGGAAGAACAAGGGCGGCGAGTACGACTTGGGGTTGGGCCTTTGCCTTCTCACTTTGCAGCCTCTTTAGGTCGCAGACTTACAAAACGCATGGGCCATATAATTTTAAAGTCCAAAACAAATACCAAGAGCCCATATTATTTTTTTAAAAATATATATGAATAATAGACGGGTACCCGATCGGGTATTTCGGATAGTAAAATACTACCCGAACCCGAACCCGAACCGACTAAGTATACATCCGGTTCGATTACTATCCAAACCCGATTAAAAATCGAACTACCCGAAATGTTTACCCGAACGGATTCAGTTCGGGTCGGGACCCAAACTACCCGACCGGATTGCCCACTACACTAACAGACAATTATATCATTTTTAGTTACCATACCTCGATTTTCTTTGAAAAAAACTATGTACATAAAAATTTCCTCGTCCAACATAAATTTAAGCATCAATATCTGAACAAAGAAATTTTTTTATTTTGTATTTTCAGAGTTAAACATGTTAATAGCTATATCATGGTCTTTGGTTTGGATTAAACAATATGATTATATATATGAGACCTACACAGAATAAATATGAAATTCGTAAGTCCTATTAGCTCATTTTAGTTTAATTACTAGTTTTTTTGGCTAAAATCTTATGAAACGGTCTCATTGGTCAATTTTATGAGACAAATCTCCTCTTTGAATCATTTATAAAAAAATATTAATTTATGCCAAAAATATTATTTTTTATTGTAAATATGGATAGAATTGATCCGCCTCACAGATCTTTATCCGTAAGATCGTCTCACAACATACTTTACTCATGATTTTTTTAGTTTACTAATTTGATTTATGATAGATTTTAAGGTGAACTAATGTGGAGCTTAACTTGTTTTAGGAAAGGTGGGATTGGCCCAATTGGTCCAATTATATATATTTTTCAAACGGGCTCCAGATATCAGAAATCCGAGACTTGGGCCATCATTAGAACAGAAAGGCTCATCAATCGGATGACACAAAATTGAAAAATTGAAAAAATTTTTGCAATTTTGTCCAATAAATTAGTCTCAATCTGTTTTGGTATCTTCGTATAACATATTCAAGTTTTGTTTTCATCCAATAAATTCAATTCTTTTTTAAGGCCTTTTTATGTCAAAAATACCACAAAATCGATGAAATATTACACGCATCAAATAAATTTTAATGTACGCAATATAAACTTTATTCAAGACATACATATATCATATATATAGGTGAGTTTCGGTGTCAAATGAACCATATTCGATGGATTTAATAGTTTCATGTAAAAAAATAAAGACAAAAAAAACAAGTTAGTGAATGAACATCGAACTTTAATAAGTTACCGGACCAAAAGTCAAAACACAACCTACAGGATTAAATCATAATTTTTTAAAAATACATTTTACAATCTATGCAAATATGTGAACTGATTTTTTTTTAATGACGTGAAAACTCACAGCTATTATTTTTCGATACACACTAATTAAATCCTTGGACTAACGCAATAGATTGCAAACCACACTAGTCAGATAACTATTTTTGATTATATGTTTAAATTTTTAAAATCCCGATGATAGGAAAAACATTGGAAAGGGATGGTATATTGAACAAGAAATTTGATGGGAGAAGCAAAAACAATCAACCATATTGCATGTCAAATAAGAGATATATAAGTTTCATTATAGTTTCCATAAAAAGAGAATCAATTTTATAATATTATAAAATAAATTTCGAAGTTATTTCACGTGGAACAACCGAGGACGTGTTCTTTTACATGGAACAATATTTTTATGGGAAAATTGAATATATCACCCTTGTGAAATCTCGTGTTAGCTAATAACCCCCTGTGAATATTTTTTAAGCTAATAACCCCCTATGATTCTAGATTTATAGCATACACACATTTTTCAGCTAAAAATGACGAAAATACCCTACATAAAATAAATGATAAATTAAATAGTTCATAAAAGTCAAAGGCATTTTCGTCATTTTTTAGCCAGAAGGGGTGTGTATGCTACAAATCTAGAATCACAGGAGGTTATTAGCTTAAAAAATTTTCACAGGGAGTTATTAGCTAACACGGAATTTAACAAGGGTGATATATGCAATTTACTCTATTTTCATCTTAGTATTTATTTTAATCAAAGTTCTAAAAAGTATGAAACTCAAAAAAATGTTTAATTCAAGTCAGAAGATATTTTTCTTCACGTTTTGCGTTTAATCCTTCGTAATTCTCGCCTTTTAAAAAACAAACACACATAGGAAGTGTTTGCAATCACTAAAAAAAAGTGATTGTTAGCTTTTGGCTTAAAAAATCATTTTTGTGTATTTTTTAAACCTAGATTATGTGTTAGCTTATGCTTAATTTAATTGAAATCCAAAAGCTAGTCATATGGTGATTATGATTTTCCAAAAGTGATTATAATAAGAAGGTCATTGCTAAAATCACTCTAATCACTTATTTATCAAACACTACCCAACTTTGATTTTTAGATTTTCACATTTGTTTCCAAACACTACCAACTTTTGATTTTTCTTAACTTTTTTATAATCTATAAATTAATCACTTCTACAAAAGCACAACTATTGCAAACACTCCTATAAAACGTAATAGAATTAATCATGTACTAAGGGAGTGTTTGCAATCACTAAAAAAAAGTGATTGTTAGTTTTTGCTTAAACAAATTATTTTTGTGTGTTTTTTAAACTTAGATTATGTGTTAGCTTATGCTTAATTTAATTGAAATCTAAAATCTAGTCATGTGTGTAAGAGTGGGTGCCCAGTGAGCCAACTGTGTGGCTATGGGCTTTGTTGACTCTTTGTATAAACAATCTTTTGTTTAATATTATTTACACTTTTATGGCAATGACTTTATATTACTTCATATTGTTATATTGTGATATACTATTGTTGTTTTGATAAAGACCTTGAATATACTATAGTGTATGTAAGATGTGGTAGAACATGGAGATGTCTATCATGAAATACATCTTATAGTCACTGTATATTCTAAAACCGTTCCTAGTCGATTGAGCCGTCCGATAATAAGGATAAGGATCGCTCGAGTTTGAGACTAGCATTTGCGATGCGGAGTACCACGTTTCATTGGTAGGGAACATGGAGATGTTCGAAGCATGCAAATGGATATTCATAGGATGAATAGTCGAACTACCCTATCCGGACTTTCCAAGTGGTTATCACTTATCGAGTGGATAAAGTCCGCGGTTTTGGTTGTACACCATTAGTCCTTACGACTTGAAACATCATGGAGACTCTATATGCTAGTACTGTGCTTTGACTCGTTTACCGACTCTGAGGGGGTCATCAGGTGTCGAGATTGGGTACAGTTACGACACATATAGGAGTCAATGCATTGTTGTCAAGGATTCACCACATACTTGCGAGTGTGGATATCCTATGCGATCTGAGGAGATATTAGTGTGACAAATCTCTGGCCAGAGTACTTGATGTGATTTAAGAAATGGTTTCTTAGTAGCACATGCGATGTCACTAATTTGATCTTCAAGATGTATTGCATAGTTATCGAATCTTGAGCGACTCTCGATATACCAATGGTTGTTGATTCGATCGGGATATATGGATGAAGGGACCGTACTGTACGCTAACCAAAATCTACTGGTTCTTGTAGGCACTATCAGTGATACCTAGGGAATCATGGGGCGATGTTGCTAGGCGCTTTACCATGATTCGTTGGGCAAGTCGGAAAGTGTTGTTCCGAGTCACAAGGAGTTGTGAGCCCACGGCTAGCTGTATCCCTGAACCATTGAGGGTCACACAGTGTAATGGAGTTTTAATCCCCGTTGAGATAGTTAAATTTAAAGAGTTAAATTTAATAAACTAAGGAGTTGGACTTCTTAAATAAGAGTAAGGGAGTAGGATTTCCTAAAATGACATAGGGATGGACATTTTTGGAAACCACTGAATTCGGATTCAGGAAAATTTATTTTGACTTTAAAACGTGCAGAAATGGTTTCTGTGCACATTGGTGAAATCGTTTTATCAATCGGAGTCACGATGAATTTTATATTAATTTCTGAACGAGTGGGCTTTGCTTGTCGGGCCCCAGCTTATGACTAATGGGCCCTAAGGTGTTAGTGGCCTGCATTATAAATAAGTTATTTCAGTACAGAAATTACACACAACAGGTCATAATTTTTGAGAGCAAAAATCGAAAACCCTAGTTCCTCTCAAATAATATTTCGGCCGCCCCCTTGCTCTGTCACAGAGAAATTCCGGTCTGTGATTTTGAATCGCAGTAAGGAATAACGAATCAGATTCGTTTATTCTCTTCGCAGAAAACTTCTGATAGATTTTCTAGTGCAATCTATCAGAGGGATTAAACCTCTGTTCGTGGACCTGATTGAAGGCGTTCATCGGTTCCAGGGAGAGACAACAAGAGCAGAATTGTTCTGTTGGTGTCCATTAATCTCGTTGCGAGATTTGAGGTAAAATTTATTTAATTGTTATTTAAATTTTACACACACGTAATTCAATCGATGAACGGTTGATACCCATACCATGGAAACGTTCCATGAAAAATTTTTAAACTTCCGCTGCACCGGGTATCAATCGTAATTGGTCTGGGAACTCGCCAGTTTTCCAACAGTGGTATCAGAGCCAGGTTGCTCAGATCAATCGATTGAATTAATCAATTGTACAAAATTTTTGAGTCTCGGTTTATGAAACAAAATAAATATTTTTAATAAAAAAAAAATTTTTTTTCCGGGGGCGAAACCCGGGCAGCGATGGTCGCTGCCCCCAGGGGCGGCGCACGGCGCTGCCCAGGGCAGCGCTGGGCGCTGCGCAGGGCAGCGCTGGGCGCTGCGCAGGGCAGCGCTCGGCGCCGCCCAGCGGCGGCGCCAGGCGCCGCCAGGGCAGCAAGCGTTGCTGCCCTAAGGGGGCAGCCGGGCTGCCCCGGCCCGCGCCCCGGGTGCGGGCCAACCCGGGAGTGTCCCGGGTGGCCCGCGGGAAAAATTAATATTTTATTAAAAATTAATTTTAATATGTTAAAATTTTATTTTTGGTCCGGTCAAAAATTGTTTTTGATTGGTTCACGAGATTTCGGATCGAATTGTTCGAGTCCGTAAATTTTAAAATTGATTTTGGATAAATTTGAATTTTTGGAAAATTTTAATATTTTATCCGTAAATTGAATTTTGAAATCAATTATTTTGGTACAATTGATGATAAGATATGATCTTATGATATATTAAGTAAAATATGATTTTATTTGTAAAATTGGATTTTATAGATAAAATATGATTTTATTTGATATGGAGATAAAATATGATTTTATATGTGAAATGTGATTTTATATATAAAATATGATTTTATCTTGTTTAAATTTGAATTGCCACAGCATGTTATCCAATAAATTAATTTTGAATTAAATGTTATTGGATAAGGATGATCGATTGCCATGACCAATTTTGTAGGTGTATGTTAGGAATTTACATTTTCTCTTTATTGTTGTTGGTTTTATTAATGGGCCTGGTTTATGGCCCGATATGAATGTCATATGTAATAAAAGTGGGCTTGGTTTATAGCCCGTTCCCACCCCCTAAAAATGTATCCCCTACTTGTCATTGTTATTTATTGTAAATACATTAGATTTAGTGGGAGATCAAGATTTGAAGATGGTGGGCCCAGCAGACAATGAAGACTGAAGAAATGTAAATTGGAAGCATATGTAATAGGATTGCATTTGCATACTGCATATTACCTAGGATTGGACTAAGACCCGTGATTGGCAACCACGGGTCAATTAGAAATGGAATCGATCATCCTATATAATATGTGATATTATGATTGTATGCATGTTTAGACATAAATTGCGTGAATCCGGCAATGCATGCAATAAATTAAATATGATGAGACAAATATTTTTATAAATAAAATCCCTCATTTTAAATATGATTTAAAATTTATATCAAGATAAATAAAGGAAATTTAAATATTGTTTAAATGTTCCTACCTTCCATCAACGGTCAATGTATGTGATGCTACCCGCGGATACGGTCCGGCTCATATTATTGGGGGGCCCGTCCGTCGGAAAGCTGTACATTGGATCGACAAATGTTGTAAGTTGGGTGGAACTCCCATGGGATCGGCTCATATTATTGGGGGATCCACATGGCGACCGTCCATCACAACTTAATATTGATGGGTCATCTTGACATGTCACTTTAAACGGCGTCATATTATTGGGCCCTTATTGGACATGAGGTAAATACATGGGGGTTGCTTTGGAAGCAATTGGGCTCTACCTTTTGAGAATTATGGTTGGCTGATATTATTCGGGACCATAAGTTTGTCAATTGGACTCCATGTTCTCACTAAGGAAAAGTTTCCCGTTTTCACTAGAGGGTGGTGAAATCGTTAAAATAGTGGGAGTGAGATTCATAAAATTAAATTCGCCTATTTTATGTCTTAGTAAATTGTTAAACAATCATTGATATATGTCTGTTTTTCCTTTTCAGTATTTCATACAATGAATTCGCGAAATCCTTTATTCTCGATCCTCGAACAAAACAAGCTGACTGGCGCCAACTATACGGAATGGTTCCGGAAGTTGAAGATTGTCTTAACTTCGGAGAAAATGCTCTACGTGTTAGAGAAAGCACCTCCGAAGGAAGCACCAGCTGACATAAGTCCGGAGGAATTGGCCAAACTTGATGCATGGTGTGACCATGACATCAAGACCAAATGCTATATGCAAGCCTCGATGTCTGATGAACTCCAGAGGCGATTTGAGGACACGGTGAATGCTGCTGACATTCACACGCAACTCAAGGAACTTTTTGGGGCTCAGTCGAGGGCTGAAAGGTTCTCTACTGTTAAGGAGTTGATGACGTGCCGCATGCGTGAAGGGACTTCGGTCCGTGATCATGGGGTACGAGTGATTTGGCTCATACAGAAGTTAGCGACCCTTGATTTGGTGTTGGAGCATGAACTCAATGTGGACTTGCTGCTTCTATCTCTTCCTTCTTCATTTGATGGATTCGTGATAAATTTTAATATGAACAAGATAGAGGCCACCCTTGAAGAGATGGTCAATATGCTCGTTACATATGAATCCACACTTAAGAAGGATAAGCCAGCTTTCTTGGTGGGCTCCTCATCTTCTGCTAAGAAGGGGCCAAGTATGAAGGGCAAGAAACGTTCTGCCCCACCCAAGAAAGTGGAACCCGAGAAGAAGCAAAAGACAAAGGCTTCAAACAATGGAAAATCCAAGGATGTTTGCCATTACTGCAAGAAGCCGAGTCATTGGAAGCGCAACTGCAAGGAGTATCTTGAGCAGTTAGGAACTGCAAAGGGTATGTTCTATATCGAAATAAACATGTCACTTAATACAACTTCTTGGGTATTGGATACCGGATGTGGATCTCACATTTGCAATGATTTGCAGGTGATGACAAGAAGTCGCAGGCTTAGAATGGGTGAGACCCAGCTGAGGCTCGGGAATGGTTCCAGAGTTGAAGCTACGGCCATTGGAGATGTTTGTTTGATTTTGCAGAATGGTTTTAAATTATTGTTGAGAGATGTTTTATTTGTGCCAGATTTAATTAAAAACATTATTTCTATTTCTATGCTTGATAGAGATGGTTATTCTTGTAATTTTGTGAATGGGATTTGCAATATTTACAAGAATGAATGTTTAATTGGAAATGGACAACTTGAAAACGATCTATACAATTTAAAACTAAAAGACGTTCCAGTAAATTGTATTGACAAACCGGCGACAACAAACAAAAGGAAAATCGATAGTCAAAACCCGGCAAACCTTTGGCACGCTAGACTAGGTCATATTTCCTCAAGGAGGATGAACAAGCTAGTGGGAGAGGGCATGTTTGATATGTCTGATATTAACTCTCTACCTACTTGTGAATCCTGCCTAAAAGGGAAAATGACTAAATCTCCTTTTAAGGGGAAGCCTGAACGTAGTCAAAATCTGTTGGATTTGATCCATACAGATGTTTGTGGTCCATTTAGAGTAGGGACTCAACATGGCCACACCTACTTCATTACCTTTACTGATGATTATTCTAGGTATGGGTATTTATATTTAATGAAATATAAGTCTGAAGCATTTGAAAAGTTCAAAGAATTCAAGGCTGAAGTAGAAAACAAGCTAGGTAAAAGTATTAAAGCACTTCGATCGGATCGAGGTGGAGAATACTTGAGTACCGAGTTTTTGGACTATCTAAAAGAGAATGGGATTCTCTCTCAGTGGACTCCTCCTATGACACCACAGCTTAATGGTGTATCGGAGCGTCGTAATCGAACTTTGTTGGACATGGTTCGATCCATGATGAGCTTCACTGAGCTTCCACCTTCGTTTTGGGGCTATGCGCTTGAAACGGCGGTATTGTTGTTGAATAACGTCCACACTAAAGCAGTGGACAAAACACCATACGAGTTATGGAATGGCAAAGCTCCTAAGTATTCACACTTGAGGATTTGGGGATGTCCTGCTTACGTGAAGCGGACAGTGGGAGATAAGTTGGATAGTCGATCCAGCTTGTGTTATTTTGTGGGGTATCCGAAGAATTCAATCGGATATTATTTCTATTATCCTGCTGAAACAAAGGTGTTTGTTTCACGGAATGCCACCTTCTTGGAGAAGGAGTTCTTATTGGATAAGAAAGGCGAGATGATGGAACTCGAAGAAGTTCGAGAAGAACCCGAAATACAAAATAACGATCCCACACCTCAGGAACCATTGCTGGACACGCCTGCACCTAGAAGATCCGAGAGGACTTCTAGACCTCCAGTTCGATATGGTCTTCTTCTTGAAGAGGGTCAAGATGAACCCGACATTGGATGTGATCCAAGAAGCTTCAAGGAAGCAATTTCTGATGCGGATTCGAATTTATGGCTTGAAGCTATGCAGTCAGAATTGGATTCGATGCATACTAACCAAGTCTGGTCTTTAGTGGATCCTCCCGATGGAATTGTTCCAATAGGGTGTAAATGGATCTACAAAAGAAAGCTTGGGCCTGATGGTAAGATATTGACTTACAAGGCGCGATTGGTGGCGAAAGGTTATACTCAAAGGCAAGGAGTTGACTATGATGAAACCTTTTCACCAGTCGCAATGTTCAAGTCCATAAGAATCCTAATTGCCATAGCTGCATGGTATGACTATGAGATATGGCAGATGGATGTGAAGACTGCTTTTCTTAATGGAGACATTAAGGAAGAAATCTATATGAAGCAGCCTGAGGGGTTCACATCCATGGGAAGCGAGCATAAGGTATGCAAGCTTCAGAGATCAATTTATGGTCTAAAACAAGCATCAAGAAGTTGGAACCATAAATTTGATGAAACAATTAAAGATTTTGGTTTCATCAAGAACCCGGAGGAACCTTGCGTGTACAAGAAAGTAGTTAAGGATGCGGTGACATTCTTAGTACTTTATGTTGATGACATCCTACTCATTGGGAATGATGTAGGGATGTTGCAGTCAACAAAGATATGGTTATCAGGTAGATTTTCGATGAAGGATTTGGGTGAGGCATCCTACATTCTTGGGATACAGATCTATAGGGATAGATCTAAGAGAATGATAGGACTCACTCAATCAACCTACATCGATACCATATTGAAACGGTTTTCAATGGATGGGTCCAAGAGAGGACATCTACCCATGTGTCATGGAGTTTCTCTATCCAAGTCCATGTGTCCCAAGACTGATGCAGAGATAGAGAATATGACACATGTACCATATGCGTCAGCTATAGGTAGTATCATGTATGGGATGATATCTACCAGACCGGATGTAGCATTTGCTCTGAGTGTCACGAGCAGATATCAGTCTAATCCTGGTCAGATGCATTGGAAAGCCGTGAAGGACATTCTTAAGTACTTGCGAAGGACTAAGAATATGTTCATGGTTTATGGAGGACGAGAACTCAAACTGGAAGGCTATACCGACTCTAGCTTCCAAAGTGATGTGGATGACTCGAAGTCAACCTCTGGATTTGTGTTCATGCTCAATGGCGGTGCTGTCTCTTGGAAGAGTTCCAAGCAGGACACCACAGCGGATTCCACCACTGAGGCTGAATACATTGCAGCATCAGCTGCTGCTAAAGAGGCCGTTTGGATGAGGAATTTCGTCCAAGAGTTGGGCGTCATTCCTGAATTTGTTGGTCCAGTCCCGGTGTACTGCGACAACACGGGTGCCGTTGCTCAAGCAAAGGAACCAAGGTCTCATCAAAGATCCAAACACGTACTGAGGAAATACCACATAATCCGGGAGATTGTGGAAAGAGGAGACATCAGTGTCGAACGAGTGGCCTCTGCAGACAATATCGCTGATCCACTTACTAAGCCTTTGCCAGGACCATTGTTTGACAAACATCGCGATGCAATGGGTCTACGTAGTATGACTAGTTGGCTATAGGGCAAGTGGGAGATTGTAAGAGTGGGTGCCCAGTGAGCCAACTGTGTGGCTATGGGCTTTGTTGACTCTTTGTATAAACAATCTTTTGTTTAATATTATTTACACTTTTATGGCAATGACTTTATATTACTTCATATTGTTATATTGTGATATACTATTGTTGTTTTGATAAAGACCTTGAATATACTATAGTGTATGTAAGATGTGGTAGAACATGGAGATGTCTATCATGAAATACATCTTATAGTCACTGTATATTCTAAAACCGTTCCTAGTCGATTGAGCCGTCCGATAATAAGGATAAGGATCGCTCGAGTTTGAGACTAGCATTTGCGATGCGGAGTACCACGTTTCATTGGTAGGGAACATGGAGATGTTCGAAGCATGCAAATGGATATTCATAGGATGAATAGTCGAACTACCCTATCCGGACTTTCCAAGTGGTTATCACTTATCGAGTGGATAAAGTCCGCGGTTTTGGTTGTACACCATTAGTCCTTACGACTTGAAACATCATGGAGACTCTATATGCTAGTACTGTGCTTTGACTCGTTTACCGACTCTGAGGGGGTCATCAGGTGTCGAGATTGGGTACAGTTACGACACATATAGGAGTCAATGCATTGTTGTCAAGGATTCACCACATACTTGCGAGTGTGGATATCCTATGCGATCTGAGGAGATATTAGTGTGACAAATCTCTGGCCAGAGTACTTGATGTGATTTAAGAAATGGTTTCTTAGTAGCACATGCGATGTCACTAATTTGATCTTCAAGATGTATTGCATAGTTATCGAATCTTGAGCGACTCTCGATATACCAATGGTTGTTGATTCGATCGGGATATATGGATGAAGGGACCGTACTGTACGCTAACCAAAATCTACTGGTTCTTGTAGGCACTATCAGTGATACCTAGGGAATCATGGGGCGATGTTGCTAGGCGCTTTACCATGATTCGTTGGGCAAGTCGGAAAGTGTTGTTCCGAGTCACAAGGAGTTGTGAGCCCACGGCTAGCTGTATCCCTGAACCATTGAGGGTCACACAGTGTAATGGAGTTTTAATCCCCGTTGAGATAGTTAAATTTAAAGAGTTAAATTTAATAAACTAAGGAGTTGGACTTCTTAAATAAGAGTAAGGGAGTAGGATTTCCTAAAATGACATAGGGATGGACATTTTTGGAAACCACTGAATTCGGATTCAGGAAAATTTATTTTGACTTTAAAACGTGCAGAAATGGTTTCTGTGCACATTGGTGAAATCGTTTTATCAATCGGAGTCACGATGAATTTTATATTAATTTCTGAACGAGTGGGCTTTGCTTGTCGGGCCCCAGCTTATGACTAATGGGCCCTAAGGTGTTAGTGGCCTGCATTATAAATAAGTTATTTCAGTACAGAAATTACACACAACAGGTCATAATTTTTGAGAGCAAAAATCGAAAACCCTAGTTCCTCTCAAATAATATTTCGGCCGCCCCCTTGCTCTGTCACAGAGAAATTCCGGTCTGTGATTTTGAATCGCAGTAAGGAATAACGAATCAGATTCGTTTATTCTCTTCGCAGAAAACTTCTGATAGATTTTCTAGTGCAATCTATCAGAGGGATTAAACCTCTGTTCGTGGACCTGATTGAAGGCGTTCATCGGTTCCAGGGAGAGACAACAAGAGCAGAATTGTTCTGTTGGTGTCCATTAATCTCGTTGCGAGATTTGAGGTAAAATTTATTTAATTGTTATTTAAATTTTACACACACACGTAATTCAATCGATGAACGGTTGATACCCATACCATGGAAACGTTCCATGAAAAATTTTTAAACTTCCGCTGCACCGGGTATCAATCGTAATTGGTCTGGGAACTCGCCAGTTTTCCAACAGTGGTATCAGAGCCAGGTTGCTCAGATCAATCGATTGAATTAATCAATTGTACAAAATTTTTGAGTCTCGGTTTATGAAACAAAATAAATATTTTTAATAAAAAAAATTTTTTTTTTTTCCGGGGGCGAAACCCGGGCAGCGATGGTCGCTGCCCCCAGGGGCGGCGCACGGCGCTGCCCAGGGCAGCGCTGTGCGCTGCCCAGCGCAGCGCTGGGCGCTGCGCAGGGCAGCGCTCGGCGCCGCCCAGCGGCGGCGCCAGGCGCCGCCAGGGCAGCAAGCGTTGCTGCCCTAAGGGGGCAGCCGGGCTGCCCCGGCCCGCGCCCCGGGTGCGGGCCAACCCGGGAGTGTCCCGGGTGGCCCGCGGGAAAAATTAATATTTTATTAAAAATTAATTTTAATATGTTAAAATTTTATTTTTGGTCCGGTCAAAAATTGTTTTTGATTGGTTCACGAGATTTCGGATCGAATTGTTCGAGTCCGTAAATTTTAAAATTGATTTTGGATAAATTTGAATTTTTGGAAAATTTTAATATTTTATCCGTAAATTGAATTTTGAAATCAATTATTTTGGTACAATTGATGATAAGATATGATCTTATGATATATTAAGTAAAATATGATTTTATTTGTAAAATTGGATTTTATAGATAAAATATGATTTTATTTGATATGGAGATAAAATATGATTTTATATGTGAAATGTGATTTTATATATAAAATATGATTTTATCTTGTTTAAATTTGAATTGCCACAGCATGTTATCCAATAAATTAATTTTGAATTAAATGTTATTGGATAAGGATGATCGATTGCCATGACCAATTTTGTAGGTGTATGTTAGGAATTTACATTTTCTCTTTATTGTTGTTGGTTTTATTAATGGGCCTGGTTTATGGCCCGATATGAATGTCATATGTAATAAAAGTGGGCTTGGTTTATAGCCCGTTCCCACCCCCTAAAAATGTATCCCCTACTTGTCATTGTTATTTATTGTAAATACATTAGATTTAGTGGGAGATCAAGATTTGAAGATGGTGGGCCCAGCAGACAATGAAGACTGAAGAAATGTAAATTGGAAGCATATGTAATAGGATTGCATTTGCATACTGCATATTACCTAGGATTGGACTAAGACCCGTGATTGGCAACCACGGGTCAATTAGAAATGGAATCGATCATCCTATATAATATGTGATATTATGATTGTATGCATGTTTAGACATAAATTGCGTGAATCCGGCAATGCATGCAATAAATTAAATATGATGAGACAAATATTTTTATAAATAAAATCCCTCATTTTAAATATGATTTAAAATTTATATCAAGATAAATAAAGGAAATTTAAATATTGTTTAAATGTTCCTACCTTCCATCAACGGTCAATGTATGTGATGCTACCCGCGGATACGGTCCGGCTCATATTATTGGGGGGGCCCGTCCGTCGGAAAGCTGTACATTGGATCGACAAATGTTGTAAGTTGGGTGGAACTCCCATGGGATCGGCTCATATTATTGGGGGATCCACATGGCGACCGTCCATCACAACTTAATATTGATGGGTCATCTTGACATGTCACTTTAAACGGCGTCATATTATTGGGCCCTTATTGGACATGAGGTAAATACATGGGGGTTGCTTTGGAAGCAATTGGGCTCTACCTTTTGAGAATTATGGTTGGCTGATATTATTCGGGACCATAAGTTTGTCAATTGGACTCCATGTTCTCACTAAGGAAAAGTTTCCCGTTTTCACTAGAGGGTGGTGAAATCGTTAAAATAGTGGGAGTGAGATTCATAAAATTAAATTCGCCTATTTTATGTCTTAGTAAATTGTTAAACAATCATTGATATATGTCTGTTTTTCCTTTTCAGTATTTCATACAATGAATTCGCGAAATCCTTTATTCTCGATCCTCGAACAAAACAAGCTGACTGGCGCCAACTATACGGAATGGTTCCGGAAGTTGAAGATTGTCTTAACTTCGGAGAAAATGCTCTACGTGTTAGAGAAAGCACCTCCGAAGGAAGCACCAGCTGACATAAGTCCGGAGGAATTGGCCAAACTTGATGCATGGTGTGACCATGACATCAAGACCAAATGCTATATGCAAGCCTCGATGTCTGATGAACTCCAGAGGCGATTTGAGGACACGGTGAATGCTGCTGACATTCACACGCAACTCAAGGAACTTTTTGGGGCTCAGTCGAGGGCTGAAAGGTTCTCTACTGTTAAGGAGTTGATGACGTGCCGCATGCGTGAAGGGACTTCGGTCCGTGATCATGGGGTACGAGTGATTTGGCTCATACAGAAGTTAGCGACCCTTGATTTGGTGTTGGAGCATGAACTCAATGTGGACTTGCTGCTTCTATCTCTTCCTTCTTCATTTGATGGATTCGTGATAAATTTTAATATGAACAAGATAGAGGCCACCCTTGAAGAGATGGTCAATATGCTCGTTACATATGAATCCACACTTAAGAAGGATAAGCCAGCTTTCTTGGTGGGCTCCTCATCTTCTGCTAAGAAGGGGCCAAGTATGAAGGGCAAGAAACGTTCTGCCCCACCCAAGAAAGTGGAACCCGAGAAGAAGCAAAAGACAAAGGCTTCAAACAATGGAAAATCCAAGGATGTTTGCCATTACTGCAAGAAGCCGAGTCATTGGAAGCGCAACTGCAAGGAGTATCTTGAGCAGTTAGGAACTGCAAAGGGTATGTTCTATATCGAAATAAACATGTCACTTAATACAACTTCTTGGGTATTGGATACCGGATGTGGATCTCACATTTGCAATGATTTGCAGGTGATGACAAGAAGTCGCAGGCTTAGAATGGGTGAGACCCAGCTGAGGCTCGGGAATGGTTCCAGAGTTGAAGCTACGGCCATTGGAGATGTTTGTTTGATTTTGCAGAATGGTTTTAAATTATTGTTGAGAGATGTTTTATTTGTGCCAGATTTAATTAAAAACATTATTTCTATTTCTATGCTTGATAGAGATGGTTATTCTTGTAATTTTGTGAATGGGATTTGCAATATTTACAAGAATGAATGTTTAATTGGAAATGGACAACTTGAAAACGATCTATACAATTTAAAACTAAAAGACGTTCCAGTAAATTGTATTGACAAACCGGCGACAACAAACAAAAGGAAAATCGATAGTCAAAACCCGGCAAACCTTTGGCACGCTAGACTAGGTCATATTTCCTCAAGGAGGATGAACAAGCTAGTGGGAGAGGGCATGTTTGATATGTCTGATATTAACTCTCTACCTACTTGTGAATCCTGCCTAAAAGGGAAAATGACTAAATCTCCTTTTAAGGGGAAGCCTGAACGTAGTCAAAATCTGTTGGATTTGATCCATACAGATGTTTGTGGTCCATTTAGAGTAGGGACTCAACATGGCCACACCTACTTCATTACCTTTACTGATGATTATTCTAGGTATGGGTATTTATATTTAATGAAATATAAGTCTGAAGCATTTGAAAAGTTCAAAGAATTCAAGGCTGAAGTAGAAAACAAGCTAGGTAAAAGTATTAAAGCACTTCGATCGGATCGAGGTGGAGAATACTTGAGTACCGAGTTTTTGGACTATCTAAAAGAGAATGGGATTCTCTCTCAGTGGACTCCTCCTATGACACCACAGCTTAATGGTGTATCGGAGCGTCGTAATCGAACTTTGTTGGACATGGTTCGATCCATGATGAGCTTCACTGAGCTTCCACCTTCGTTTTGGGGCTATGCGCTTGAAACGGCGGTATTGTTGTTGAATAACGTCCACACTAAAGCAGTGGACAAAACACCATACGAGTTATGGAATGGCAAAGCTCCTAAGTATTCACACTTGAGGATTTGGGGATGTCCTGCTTACGTGAAGCGGACAGTGGGAGATAAGTTGGATAGTCGATCCAGCTTGTGTTATTTTGTGGGGTATCCGAAGAATTCAATCGGATATTATTTCTATTATCCTGCTGAAACAAAGGTGTTTGTTTCACGGAATGCCACCTTCTTGGAGAAGGAGTTCTTATTGGATAAGAAAGGCGAGATGATGGAACTCGAAGAAGTTCGAGAAGAACCCGAAATACAAAATAACGATCCCACACCTCAGGAACCATTGCTGGACACGCCTGCACCTAGAAGATCCGAGAGGACTTCTAGACCTCCAGTTCGATATGGTCTTCTTCTTGAAGAGGGTCAAGATGAACCCGACATTGGATGTGATCCAAGAAGCTTCAAGGAAGCAATTTCTGATGCGGATTCGAATTTATGGCTTGAAGCTATGCAGTCAGAATTGGATTCGATGCATACTAACCAAGTCTGGTCTTTAGTGGATCCTCCCGATGGAATTGTTCCAATAGGGTGTAAATGGATCTACAAAAGAAAGCTTGGGCCTGATGGTAAGATATTGACTTACAAGGCGCGATTGGTGGCGAAAGGTTATACTCAAAGGCAAGGAGTTGACTATGATGAAACCTTTTCACCAGTCGCAATGTTCAAGTCCATAAGAATCCTAATTGCCATAGCTGCATGGTATGACTATGAGATATGGCAGATGGATGTGAAGACTGCTTTTCTTAATGGAGACATTAAGGAAGAAATCTATATGAAGCAGCCTGAGGGGTTCACATCCATGGGAAGCGAGCATAAGGTATGCAAGCTTCAGAGATCAATTTATGGTCTAAAACAAGCATCAAGAAGTTGGAACCATAAATTTGATGAAACAATTAAAGATTTTGGTTTCATCAAGAACCCGGAGGAACCTTGCGTGTACAAGAAAGTAGTTAAGGATGCGGTGACATTCTTAGTACTTTATGTTGATGACATCCTACTCATTGGGAATGATGTAGGGATGTTGCAGTCAACAAAGATATGGTTATCAGGTAGATTTTCGATGAAGGATTTGGGTGAGGCATCCTACATTCTTGGGATACAGATCTATAGGGATAGATCTAAGAGAATGATAGGACTCACTCAATCAACCTACATCGATACCATATTGAAACGGTTTTCAATGGATGGGTCCAAGAGAGGACATCTACCCATGTGTCATGGAGTTTCTCTATCCAAGTCCATGTGTCCCAAGACTGATGCAGAGATAGAGAATATGACACATGTACCATATGCGTCAGCTATAGGTAGTATCATGTATGGGATGATATCTACCAGACCGGATGTAGCATTTGCTCTGAGTGTCACGAGCAGATATCAGTCTAATCCTGGTCAGATGCATTGGAAAGCCGTGAAGGACATTCTTAAGTACTTGCGAAGGACTAAGAATATGTTCATGGTTTATGGAGGACGAGAACTCAAACTGGAAGGCTATACCGACTCTAGCTTCCAAAGTGATGTGGATGACTCGAAGTCAACCTCTGGATTTGTGTTCATGCTCAATGGCGGTGCTGTCTCTTGGAAGAGTTCCAAGCAGGACACCACAGCGGATTCCACCACTGAGGCTGAATACATTGCAGCATCAGCTGCTGCTAAAGAGGCCGTTTGGATGAGGAATTTCGTCCAAGAGTTGGGCGTCATTCCTGAATTTGTTGGTCCAGTCCCGGTGTACTGCGACAACACGGGTGCCGTTGCTCAAGCAAAGGAACCAAGGTCTCATCAAAGATCCAAACACGTACTGAGGAAATACCACATAATCCGGGAGATTGTGGAAAGAGGAGACATCAGTGTCGAACGAGTGGCCTCTGCAGACAATATCGCTGATCCACTTACTAAGCCTTTGCCAGGACCATTGTTTGACAAACATCGCGATGCAATGGGTCTACGTAGTATGACTAGTTGGCTATAGGGCAAGTGGGAGATTGTAAGAGTGGGTGCCCAGTGAGCCAACTGTGTGGCTATGGGCTTTGTTGACTCTTTGTATAAACAATCTTTTGTTTAATATTATTTACACTTTTATGGCAATGACTTTATATTACTTCATATTGTTATATTGTGATATACTATTGTTGTTTTGATAAAGACCTTGAATATACTATAGTGTATGTAAGATGTGGTAGAACATGGAGATGTCTATCATGAAATACATCTTATAGTCACTGTATATTCTAAAACCGTTCCTAGTCGATTGAGCCGTCCGATAATAAGGATAAGGATCGCTCGAGTTTGAGACTAGCATTTGCGATGCGGAGTACCACGTTTCATTGGTAGGGAACATGGAGATGTTCGAAGCATGCAAATGGATATTCATAGGATGAATAGTCGAACTACCCTATCCGGACTTTCCAAGTGGTTATCACTTATCGAGTGGATAAAGTCCGCGGTTTTGGTTGTACACCATTAGTCCTTACGACTTGAAACATCATGGAGACTCTATATGCTAGTACTGTGCTTTGACTCGTTTACCGACTCTGAGGGGGTCATCAGGTGTCGAGATTGGGTACAGTTACGACACATATAGGAGTCAATGCATTGTTGTCAAGGATTCACCACATACTTGCGAGTGTGGATATCCTATGCGATCTGAGGAGATATTAGTGTGACAAATCTCTGGCCAGAGTACTTGATGTGATTTAAGAAATGGTTTCTTAGTAGCACATGCGATGTCACTAATTTGATCTTCAAGATGTATTGCATAGTTATCGAATCTTGAGCGACTCTCGATATACCAATGGTTGTTGATTCGATCGGGATATATGGATGAAGGGACCGTACTGTACGCTAACCAAAATCTACTGGTTCTTGTAGGCACTATCAGTGATACCTAGGGAATCATGGGGCATGTTGCTAGGCGCTTTACCATGATTCGTTGGGCAAGTCGGAAAGTGTTGTTCCGAGTCACAAGGAGTTGTGAGCCCACGGCTAGCTGTATCCCTGAACCATTGAGGGTCACACAGTGTAATGGAGTTTTAATCCCCGTTGAGATAGTTAAATTTAAAGAGTTAAATTTAATAAACTAAGGAGTTGGACTTCTTAAATAAGAGTAAGGGAGTAGGATTTCCTAAAATGACATAGGGATGGACATTTTTGGAAACCACTGAATTCGGATTCAGGAAAATTTATTTTGACTTTAAAACGTGCAGAAATGGTTTCTGTGCACATTGGTGAAATCGTTTCATCAATCGGAGTCACGATGAATTTTATATTAATTTCTGAACGAGTGGGCTTTGCTTGTCGGGCCCCAGCTTATGACTAATGGGCCCTAAGGTGTTAGTGGCCTGCATTATAAATAAGTTATTTCAGTACAGAAATTACACACAACAGGTCATAATTTTTGAGAGCAAAAATCGAAAACCCTAGTTCCTCTCAAATAATATTTCGGCCGCCCCCTTGCTCTGTCACAGAGAAATTCCGGTCTGTGATTTTGAATCGCAGTAAGGAATAACGAATCAGATTCGTTTATTCTCTTCGCAGAAAACTTCTGATAGATTTTCTAGTGCAATCTATCAGAGGGATTAAACCTCTGTTCGTGGACCTGATTGAAGGCGTTCATCGGTTCCAGGGAGAGACAACAAGAGCAGAATTGTTCTGTTGGTGTCCATTAATCTCGTTGCGAGATTTGAGGTAAAATTTATTTAATTGTTATTTAAATTTTACACACACACGTAATTCAATCGATGAACGGTTGATACCCATACCATGGAAACGTTCCATGAAAAATTTTTAAACTTCCGCTGCACCGGGTATCAATCGTAATTGGTCTGGGAACTCGCCAGTTTTCCAACAATGTGGTGATTATAATTCTCCAAAAGTGATTCTAATAAGAAGGTCATTGTTAAAATCAATCTAATCACTTATTTATACCAAACTTTGATTTTCAGATTTTCATATTTGTTTCCAAATACTACCAACTTTTGATTTTTCTTAACTTTTTTATAATCTATAAATTAATCACTTTGAAAAGCTCAATCTATTACAAGCACTCCCTAATTACTAATTATGTCTTCCATTACACATGAAAACACGATTTAAAATAATGGGTTCCACCAGTCATGGATAGTCAATCAATTATATAACCACAATGAATCAATTTTCAAATATCACCTAATTATTTTTTAAAAAAAATATTGAGGAGAGAAAAGAAAAAAAAATGAAAAAAGAAAACCCCACGTGACAATGTTTCAAGCACATCATCATATATATCGCACTCAGTTTCACATTGTTAGACAACTTGATTGGTACATCTTGAGACTGGTGAATTTAAATTTTAGTTGGTGGATTCCTCCCCTAGTCAACGTTGATGTAAAAGTCATACAATTAATTATTAGATATCGTTTGAATTTTTGTACAACTACTCGTTCCCAATGGTATATAATACAATTTGACGAATAATACAATTTGACGAAGCAAGCGCATCGCATGTGTCACGTAATAAATAACTCATGAGTTTTCATATCATCTAAAATTTATTTATTATTTTATTGTGTTGTAGATTTATTCCAATCTATAAAAGAAAAATAAATGTTGTGAATACGAACAGTTAAAGATGAAGCTAGTTTGAGAGAGTTTTGTCCGAACCGAAAAAAAAGCTGATAAATACTTCCTAAAAACTCTCTCAAACACTACCTAAAAGTGAGAGATAAAAGGATAAACTAGAGACATAAAAAGAAAAACAAATGGTAAAAACTCACCATGACAAAAACTGATTAGTATATGTTTTTTGCATGGAATAAAATAATAATATATATAATTAAGTAAGCAGAAAATACGAATTTCTGATGGATATATGAAACGCAGAAAATCTTAGATTTTGCGAAATTTAATTAAGCAACATATATATATATATATATATGTATATATATCCATGTAACAATATACTTCATTATTATTTATTCTAACAAAATTATCATATCCATATATCTTAGTCCTGGATTAATTTTCACCATGACCGAAATGCTAAATATCATACAATTTTGTTTTTTTTTTTAAAAAAAAAAAATGAAACTGACAGCAGTACAACACTAGTCGATGATCACTTTCACATTTCTCCATTGCGGAGTAAACCACTAAACCCCACAGGTAAGTGAAATAGCTACTTTTTAAAACTCAGAATAAAGCAAAAAAACAAACCCTAAACTCCAATATTAAATTACCAGTTCACCTACTTGTACTCTCTATACTCTTACCAGCAGTGAAGAGCTTTGTCCACTTCGCACTTAATCATTAACTAAATTACAAGCCAAAATCTCGAGTCATTTATGTCGTACAAGTGGGTCAATGAACAAAATTATTACCCCTCTGCTTTCTTTTACCCACATTTATTTAGCTAGCAGAGCACAGCAATATTGCACAAATTCATTTTCCCATTAATTTTTATTTAATATTTACTACTACTACTCGTTTCTTAATTTAAAATTCGTCCATTTTAATTATATTTTAAAAAAAAATTGTGTGCTTAAAGTAATTAATCTTACATTAATATTATTAGTTTCGCACATAAATTATGATTTTACATTCCAATGAGAAGTTTTTTCATCTCCCAATGAATAAATTTGGCTAGCACATGGTGTCATATAGTCAAAGTACATGAGAATATAGTCTGATCGGATTGACTTTTGAGTACAAACAGCAAAAAGACACAAATACATAATTACACACATATTAATAAATAAATGATGTGACAAAATAATTCATATCAGTACAAAAGCAAACTTACAAAGTCGTACGTATAAGTTAATACTTAGGCATAAGTTTTTCAATTGACCATACACATTCAACTTGTCAAAAATTTTAATTTTTCCTATAAATTCTTAAAATTATTAAATAGTACTTTTAACAAATATTAAGATCTAGCTACCGATGTCATAACTTTGGTTAGTTGACTTAGCCACTGGCATATACATGCATAGTTAACTACATAATTTATTTACGAGTCCATCGATATATAATAACATAGATAACTTCATCAGTGATTTAAATTACAAAGTCCAACCAAAGATTAATAAAATTTCAAACAGAAAAGGATAAATAAAAAAACACAAATTAAATTTATTATAAGGTTTGAAATGAAACATTAATGTTCAACGTTTAGACCACGTTGTCCTCTTTCCATGCTTTGTTTTTTGCTCAAACCAAAGTGCATTTAGACAACAAACACTAAATTCAACATACATTGCACGATATTTCACATCCCACTTAGCACGCAACCTAATTCTTTACATAATGTTGGAAACAAAATTAAGTTACTATGAATTTAATTCCCTTTTGACTTTTAGATATTAGACGGAAATGAATCAATTATTAGTGATCAGGGGGCTTCGGTTATCGGAACTTATGTACTCTCTTCTCTCGATCAAAACCGTTGCGAAAGCGACATGTGTCTACGTCGACTGAGCTGCGGAGAGACGATGGAGATGAGACCGCCTAGGGGAGGCTTCATCTTCGACCTATAGATCATTTCGTCGTAAGGCCGTCGATAGAACTTCAGGAACGGGAGAAACGATTCGCGCGATTTCTCGACTCGACTCAGCTGGCAGTCCTTGTGGAAGAACAAGGCAGGGGACTGGAAGAATGAGGGCTTGGGAGTTCTAGGATGTCGGATGGTAGAGTAATCCAGTTTTTGTGTTTTTTGTGGCATTGGAGTTGATGGGAAGAAGCCCCTTCCGGCAATGCCACGTGGGGCTGACCTGGCGGTTGGCGATGCGAAAGAGTGGGACCTAGCATTGAGTGGCGAGATGGTGGGTCCCAATGAAGAATGAGAGGGGCCCACTTTCGACGCCGAGGTATTGGCGAACGAAAGATACCAAGGTTTGAGTGAGTCGAGGTGATGAGAGACGGTGAACGAGAATCTTGATGAAGAGCACGATCCGAGTTTGGTCGTTGACGACGGAACGGACGAGTAACGTAGCGACGATGCTCGAGGATAGTAGTTGAAGTCGTCGAGTTCTGCCGAATCGTCGAAATCTAGCGACGTTACGACCGTGGTCACGGGCGAAAGCTCGACAAAAGGCTTCATGCCCTACAATCATCCGTATAATTGTAATACAATTTTTATATATATATAGAAGTGTTGCTTATGAAAATAGAATGAAATTTGATGTCACCTTCCAAAGATAGGAGAAAAGTGAGGGAGGGTCAATGACAAATGCCCTATGAAGCCTACTCGGATAATAATCAGCCACAATCTTCAATGTTGCAAGCAACATGTTCATAAAAGATGATGCTGACCTGAAAAAGCCTGCATTTTCCAACCATATTCTATCACATTAATCGACAAAAATTTCGTTTAATCATAAACTTTTTTATATACATATATAAAAGTTTCGAACACAAAATCTCGTCTTTCAATTGAGATGTAGATTTCACTGCATTAACATGTTACTGTGGACCGTTCTTTTATCAAAATTTGATTAATCAGAATCTATGTTACCACCGAGGAATGAAAGTAGATATTTCTCAGAAAATAGGAACTCCTTTTTTAAAAAAAAAAAGTCAATAAAATTTAAATTAACGCTTGGGGTCTGACAAAAGTTGATAAAAACCAGGAAGAATTGTGTTACTTTTCCATATCATAATTGAACTAAGATAAAATGACCCACATGCCCTACACCCATTAAATTTCATATCATTTGATATGAAACTTCATACATATTTTTAAACAGGCTAATTAAGCAACAGATGGTCCTACTCCACTCCCCATAGTCAATCCCACTTCGAGGGCATAAAAGGCAATTTCTGAAAAAGTCACAGACACCCAACTTCATGCCCACCCGACACAATTGTTGCTTGATTTGGTTATTAATTTATTAATGACAAAGATTAATTAGGCGTGACATAGGAAATTACAAATGATTATGGAATTTAAGGGAAAAGGCGTGTTTTGTGGGTATTTTCAGACCTGATTTAATGAGGTGCTTTGGAATCCCCAGACATGGGAATGTACATTAATTGCTGATAAAAGCTGTGCTCTGATTTGGTGTGGCAGAGTATGTAATGAATTGACAATTTTTTTAACTCTTTTTATTTAATGTACCAAAACAAAAGTAGGCAAGTGTAAGAAGATAAATTGTAGTAAAACAAAATTTAATCAAAAAGGAAACTTACTGGCGTCAAAGAGAAGAACAAACTTCTCTACATTCTTTGCCATTGTTTGAATTGCCACTTCAAGCGTAAACACTAGCAACCGAGTAAACCTTCACATTTCAAAGAAAATACACTTTTAGATCTTATATATTTGGACTAATTGCATTCATTAGTCCTGTGACAAAATTAGCTCTCGATATTTTCAAATTTTGTGCACAAACATCCCTAACAACTTGCACTGACAAAAGGTTAATACTCAAAATTTGAAAACATAAGAATTTACATGCTCAGGATTTAAAAACATGAAAATTAATAAATCGTTTTTCTTGTTTTTAGCAATATCGAGATTTCACGATAATATAAAATGACTTACACTTTATGTGAATGGATTTTCTGATAATCTTGCTTGATTCTGAAAACCTGAGTTCCATCATAACATAACAAATTTGGTAACTTTACAATAAAATCATCACAATATGATTGGTAAAAATATAAATTACTTACAACGATTGGCCGTAATTCGTCGTCGTGACCGGCAACATAAGCAAGTCCATCAGCAAGCTCAGCAGAGAACTCGTCGGCTATCAAATTGTCTTCAAAATCAAAATGATTCAGACCAAGATTAGTGGAAGTATGTTTAATCTTTTCAAACTTGCGTGTATTATAAATAAAGCAAGATTCTCAGTTCAAATAGAAAAACAAAAAGAGAAGGTGGGAAAAAGGAGAGACAGACAAAAAAAAAAAAAGGTGGCCGTAAAAAATGTGAATATTGGGATCTCTTTTCATTTCAAACTGATGGCTGAGGTGAAATCCACACAAATTGTGACGTTGGAAAACAAAAAAACAAAAAGGACACAAATATTCTGTTGCGTTCGAATTAAATTAATATTAATGAATGCTCTCTTTGGAAACTCAGATCTGTAATATGGCATATATAAAACAATATTAATCAAGAAAATAAATATTACATACCGGTGCCAATGGAGTCTCTCCAAGCAAGACAATTTCTTAGCTGCTTAGCTGATTTCTTCACACTGTCTCCTTTAACTTGAAGAAACCTCTCCACGCAACCATTGCTGCAAAATTTTTCCTGTGGAAGTAAAGTTTCGAGATTTCATCAACTTAAGGAGTGTGAGATTTTTGAAAGTTTTAATTTAGCTTTGACATATATGATTCTTGAAAATGAGTTTGAGCTACGACAAAAATGACACGAACCCATCATAAAAAAAAAAAAAAAAAGACAAACGTAAAACACTCATAAATGGGCTGGCACAAAAATATATAAAGCTAAAAATGATAAAAACAAAAACAAGATTTGAACTGTGCATATATAATACGGCTCAGACAAATTTGTAATGTTTACACACAGTAGGAGGTGAAAGTCGTCATGTGATATCAATATGGCAAGTACTAATTATAATTAACCTGTTTTACAGTGAGTGGAGCTTGTTTCTTCAGAATTTGTAGCACAGATTGAACCCTTTCTTTCTCTTTCTGGTTTTGATCTTTCTTCGCCATTCTCAAGAACACCAAGAACACCGAACACTGTGTGTGTGTGTGTGTTTTTGAAAATTTTCAAGAAAACACAAAGATACCACTCTTCTTCTTCACGCCAGCATTTTAACTCCACACATAACTGTCTTTTACTGTTTTTTTTTTCGAAAAGAAACAAATTTCGATATATTATAGAGAGATGAGAGAAAGTGTAGAGTGTTGTGTGTGTGAATGTTGTGAAAAGAGCGCCTATTTATAGCCGTGATGAATTTGACTCTTTAATTTTAATTTTTTGCTTTACAATAATAATAATAATAATAATAATATATATGTCTAAGTTATAACATGACTTTGTAACACTTCAAGTCTTCGATTGTATTCACCATATCTTGGTAAAGTATCAATTAGCAAACTCTCATCTTATTCTTCTTATTTTTTTTAATGTTTGTTTATTTGTGATTTTAGTCATTTATTTTATAAAATTTTAATTTTAGTCATATATCTTTCGAGTTTTGCAATTTTAGACATATTTTTATCTGGATTGTTGATATGATACATTACAAACGTCTGTGTCACATCAATATTATATCGATGCCAGATCAGCATAACGTCAGAAAAATGATTAAAATTACATCAAAAAAATAAAAAATAATGATCTAAAATTGAAATTTGAGAAATAGAAAACCAAAAAAGTAATTTTCTATATAAATTAGTATTTCTTGAAAAAATATTATCAATTACTTTAGTTCACGCTTCTACAAGGTAGTTTCTATACTTATAATATACTCATATAATATTATAACAAATCGAATTTTATAGTAGATAATTTGTATTTAAAATAGTGTATAAATCCGCCAGCAAATAAATGGATGTTATTGAAGAGGAGACAACAGTGGTCAGAGGGAGACAAACAGTACTTGATCATGAAGACAGCCCGAAAGCGAGGCCTAACGGAAAACGTAAGCCCAATCTGTATCATTAATGCTTTCCCTTTTCTACCCCTACGTACTGATTATCACTTCCATTCATTTTGTCTTGCACTTGTATTTAATTCATCTTAATTATGGCAATGGCCTCGTTTTTGTGTAGCATGGGAATTGATATCTGCAGTCATTTAAGACATGATTTTTTTAAAAAAATAATAATAAAAAAAATTACTTTAGTGGTTTGTTGGCGGTTTTCAGCTGAAATTCAAATTTACTCTATATCATATTAAGTATATTCAATAATAATTAGGAAAGGTACTGATACTAGAAATGTCAAAACGGGATAAGTGGATGGACTGACCCACAACCCGTTGTAACTCATTATTAGGCGGGTCGGGCCACCTTTTAGGTTGTTTCAGAAAACATCAATCCAACACAACCCATCTATTTTAGGTGGCGGGACGGGACGACCCACATTTTAGACGGATTGAGAAATTGTCAATTCAACCCACCTATTTTGTATGACTGAATGGGCCAACCCGACAAATTTAGCTCATTTTGACACAGGGGTCCAAAGAAAGATGTCGTTTGAAATCCATTTCTCAAAGTCATCCACTCATCCTCGTATCAAATACATTCCAGTAAATCAAACACATCAATCTAACAACAACCTGATTGTGCATATGGAAGATTTGAATGGACTGACAAATGTTTAATTAATGTTTTAAATCAAATATTGTGATCATAAGACAGTACTAACAAATTAATTTTCAATGTTAAGTGTATTTTAAACCATTGGAAATTATATATATCCCAAAAACAATAACGTGAAAATTATATTCAACTCCACAAGGCTTAAACATTAGATTTTCTACGTTGAAGTCTAAGTTGAGTTCTCCCATTTTTCTGTAAAATTAAATTTGTTCCATATAGTTACTCTTTGTATTTGGTCATTTTTATTTTTCTTTTTCCTAACAAAAAATTGAAAAAAAAATAAAATAAAATTATGTTTCGGTATTGATTGCGCTGGCAAACCTAACAGGAAATCAGTACATCAAATAGAAAATCAGTTTGATTCAAGATTTTTATAATAAAAAGTATATGAATACATTTGGACGCAGATGGTTAATATTTTTGGATTAATTAATGTTTGAGTACAATAATTGTTCTTGTTGGGTAGAACAATCAAATCATGATGCTTGAGCTAGCTGATATGCAGTTTAAAAGATTTGAATTCCATCATTACCACCAGCTATAGATTTCGGTAAAACAACAAGCATTCGGTGCTACGATTAATTTGACCAGACAAGTAGAAACTCAAGTGCTATAGAGTATAGATAACATGAGTCTTACTGTACGTACGTCCAGGGGCGAAGTCATAAAATTAAGTAAGAGGTGGCTAAATTTTTTGAAATATCAATATATTTATAAAATTTATATAATATATCAAAAATAATAAATTAATATGGACTGGGCTATAATCAATTTGGATTAAAAACATAAAAAAATTGATTTAAAAAACAAGATATGTATCTACATGAGTCAGAGCAGGCCTGGGCTCCACCCCCTCCATCCGCCCCTGCGTACGTCGTAGTCTTTGGATCATCATGTAGACTCAAGATGAATTCATGTAAGACTTGAGAGGAATATTAGAGGATCAAAATCCATGAGGCACATGGAGTAAACCTCGAGGCGTGGCATTGTGCTTAACTAGCAAGGACTATAATAAAATTAGCTAGGTCATATTAGGAATTAGCTAGATTGTTTCGTTATTTTTGGGTATTATTATCATGATTTCTTAAAAGAAGATGATTTCTAACAAGTTGGAGAAGAATTTTTTATTATTTCAGTCTCAAACTCGAGATCTAGTTCTAAACATAGCAAGATGATACCATATAATAATAAATACTAATTAAAAGGACGTAAATCTGAAAGATGTAAGTTGGGAGTACAGTATGTATCATGTAGTATAGATTCAAAGCAGACCAATGGTAAGCATAGCGGTACAAATAGTGAAATGGCAGATGTCAATGTTCGAATTTGTAATGATGAAATAAAAGAAAAAAAACAAGGAAACCACCACACCCGTGAACGGATATTATGGGATTATCATACCCAATTTACACTTTCCTAGATCTTCTATATATGCACACACACAGGACTACGTACCATGAGATTTTGCATATTGTTGTAGGAATCCTCTTACATTTCATTTGCATCTATTTATTTTTGGCTTAATCATAAATTTACAGATATCATATCGAATGATAAAGATTGATTTTGCATAAAGTATATAATATAAATTGCTAGACATCGTGCATATATGATGAACATTGATTAAGAATAGACTCACGGAGGCAGGGGCGAAACACGATGATATATATAATTTCAAAAAAAGAAAATAAACATTTTATTTTTATTTTGGAAAAAAACATTAATCTTATTTTAGTAAACATGTATCTTATCTAAAACTATTATATCCTGATAAATCATATTTTTATCTTTATATATTTTTTGAAATTTAAAATAATAATGTCACCATAAAGTTTAAAAAATTATTATTAAAAAATTTTAATTTTTTAAATTCTAATAAAAATATATATTATTAAAAAAAGGTTAATTTTTTAAATTATAATAAAATATATATTTTTACAAAAACATTATTTACAAGAAAAAAATTAATATTATTGGCTTGCATGCACAGTGTTTAATCGTAAAACACGGACGTTTATATAAATATTTTAAAGATTGCATGATTGGTTAATATATTCAAGGCTGGAGTCATGGTAAATGGATTTTTTATTTTATTTTATTTCCAATCAAACTAAAATCTGCCATGCAATTCAAATCAATCATGATGTCAGTTACGCATGCATGATAATTAATTTTACAATTTTGTTCGTTAAGAATCATCATGATAACCATGAAAATTTATTATTTCTCACTACTTTCACAAATATATATTCAAACTCCAAAAAAATCATCAATTCTATGAAATACTTTGAACGGTATCAGAGTTGGAATAATAATATACATGAACTTTGACACTTCAAAGTTTATATATTTTGTTATTAATTTTGTAGGTCACTTGCAATCACAGGCAAAAACACCAAGATTAATTGGTACTATTTTCACTCGATGGTCGGAAAATTAAAATAATTAATATTACTAATAATATTATTTTTATGTATATACAAGTGTAATTGAGGCTGCTCATCTAACTTGTGATTATTGTATATTGAGACAATGCAGGAGTATCAAAGTTTTTGCAGGCAACATCTTTTTGTTCTGACGACTGAAGAGTCTATATAAATTTATATAATTTTAATTTCTATTTTAACTTTTTGATTTTTAACTCTATCGACTGAAATAAAACCAAAACCGACATGCAAAAGGCTGATAGTATAATCTTCATATTAAACCAGTGTCCGATTCACACGTTGCATCATTATATAATATTTGATATTTTGAAATTCATTTAAATTATAAAAATTATTACAGGGTATTTAGCATAAAAAAGAAAAAGAAATAGTAATTAAGTCGGAAAAAAAAAAAGAAAAGAAAAAGAAAAAAGCCACATCAAATGACCAAAAAAGACAATCTATGCCCCACACTTATATGTAACAGAAAAAATAAGATCTTTTAAATATATGTTATAATTTTTTAACGTTCATATGCATATAAAAAAATCAAAACATAACACATCCATTGACTGACCTACTCACTGTCAAGGATGATATCGTCGAGAAATTAATGTAATGACATGAACTCTTTTTTTTTTTTTTAGTTGAGACGGGACTTATTATAATTAGATGTGAACTCGATATCTAGTCTTACATTCGAGTCGTTAATAGCAGACGCCTATACTTCATCGTCGTCATAACATTTCTGAATAAAATAAAAAATGTGGGTTCGAACATTAAATTAAGTGGGAAAACCACATGATCTGATGCAACAAAAAAAATATTAGTCCACGGTATAACAAAATAATAATAATAATAATAATAATAATAATAATAATAATAATAATATTAGCCAATGGATCAAAAGCTGCAGTAGAAAATTATACTCCACGGCCTTACAAATTCTGAGCGTACTTTGTATTTGTGATATTTCGTGACTCCGTATTTCCTCGTATTTGTGATATAATATAAACTTTAGCATACTAGTAACTGAAGGATAATTACTTGTTGAGGCCATATGTAATTTAATTTGCTCATTTCGTCCGAGAATTATTCCTTTTTAACGTTAAATGCGCGTTTTTTTTTTATTTTTTAATTACTTTATTTTTGTTTCCTCTTTAAAAAGTTATTTTTTTTTATCAGTTTATGCTCACATTTTTTTAGGGAATTTTTTTTTCCCAAAAAAACTCTTGTGAGACGATTTCACGGTTCAATTTCGTGAGACATATATCTTAATTAGTTCACTCATGACTATTATTTTTTATGCTAAAAATATTATTTTTTATAGTAAATATGAGCAGAATTGACCGTCTCACGGATAAAACTGTCTTAGAAAAGAATTATTCTTCTTTTTTTTTTGAATATTTGTTAGGGAATATTGTTTATGCTTTTGGTTTGCTGTTTCCACCGCAACGAATTGGTATAAACTATAAAGTAATCGGACAATAGAATATGCTAATATATTTAAATTTCCTTTTCCAGAAATTCAGGCCGTATTTTTTTATTTGTTTGTTTGTTGTTGTTTTTTTTTTTTTTTTTTATGTTAAATGACAACTTACGTTCTTGAAAATATATCAAAAAATTATCATCTGATCATCTCCTTCTATTTTGTTCTCATAGTCATAGATATATGTAGGTCAGTCGCACATATTTTATTATAATAATCACTATAATTCTCTATATGGCTAAAAAATAACATGTTGTTACATCATATCATGATCCGGTGGAAACCACCAAAAAAATGAAAATAAAACGAAAACACATAAAAAGGACTTCAATTGTATGGAGATGAGGTTCAATTTCCAAAATTACATATATACTTTTAAAAAACATGTCTCTAAAACTTCCAAAATAAACCGTCCCCTTATTATTATCGTTATATAAGTCTCAATTATATAATCCATATTTTTTTTTATTTTTTATGTTTGTATTATATTCAACAATATTTTTCTATTTGCATATTAACTACGTCTTAAAAAACATGTAAATAATTTTTGAATAAATTAAATAGATATAATTTTTTTAAATATAATTTGTTTCTCTAATAATTTTTCTTAATCCGTATAAAAATAATATGGCTATTTCTGGTTGGAGTATTAACAATCCGTGTATAAATTTATCCTATCTAATCCTACGTTCTTCTCATCATATTATTTATCCATCTATTAATTATAATTTTACATCAATCAAATCATAAATTATTTATTTTACATCAATCAAATCATTGAATTTAAATTACTATATTACCCCTTATAAATAATATTATTTATATTTTATTTATTGTTAAAATGATAAAATGTTAATTTATCATTTTTATATAAAATTTAATCAATCAAATCAAATCAAATCAAATATAATCTATCAATCAAATCAAATATTATATTCATTATTATTTTTTATTTATTTTTTATTATATTACATTACTTATCCATATATTATCAATCCTATCGACCGAACCAAACTGAGCCTATAAGTTTTATATATAATCCGAACCGATGAATTATTATTATTATTATTATTATTATTATGAATTCAATGTTCATCATGTGACATTCCATTTTCCTGTACATGTATTTCATATGATGTAAGTCAGACTTATCTAGTTGGAAATGGGTAATGGACACCTGATTTGATTTATAATTTTCTTGATGATGATGATGATTCATGACCGTATCACGTGGCCAAGTGTACTAAAGTTGGATTCATTCTTACCTACCCTAATTCTATATTTTAAATAAAATAAAATAATTAAATTCAATAATTTCAAATTTTGAACACCATCCTCCCACCAAGCCATATATATCCCCCACACGCACCACGACTTGTTAATATTTAATCATATCACGGTTTAATCATTTTACTTTATATTATACATAGTTGCAACCAAATAATGACCACTTTTATATACGTGTGTGGTTCATTTCGCTAGCTAAATTGTGTGCTTTTTGTACGTTTCTTATCCTCGGGGTACACGCGCACTTGTGTGTGTTCCTCTCCGGCCTTCATTCATGTGATTTTAACCAAATAAAACTCAATTCTTGTGACCACTAAAATTGTAGGGTCTAATTTAAGATCCGAATCTATCTTAAACCCTAAACTTTAATTGTAGAATGAACCTGAAACCAAGTAAATAGTGTTAGTTATAGTCGGGAGAATGTCCTGGCATAACCATCTGGCGCTCAAGTCAGAGCCGAAAAATAAATAAATGAAGAGAGGAGATAGGACACCCTTCAAAATGAAAGTAGTAAGTTGCAAATGAAATGAGCAAATATGATATTTATAATAAAAAAAATAGGAAACCACACATATTACGTAGTGGACCACGTGAATATAGTTCATGTCATTCTTCATCCGGGGCTCGCCCTCCTCGGGCGATCCAACGTTTGACCTAGCCTTGAGGCAAGGTTGAGGTTAGGGCTTACCCACTTTGGGCGTGCTTGTTGAGGGTAGGGCTTGCCATCTTAATTTGCGCGAGCTCTACCCTAGTTATAATTATCCTCTACCATTGTCACCCTCAACTTCTCCATTTTCCTTCCACACTTATATCCGTCCCTCCATTCTTTGGCTTCCCTTATTCTAGATTGTCATGAAATCTTGTTTCATATTAGGGACGACTAGGGGTGCAAACGAAGCGAATCTGTTCGTAAGTTTTACGAGTTCGCTCGATAAATATTTGATTCGTATTCGAGCTTATCGAACTCGAGCCGAATTCGAACTTTTTTCGAACCGAACTCGAGCCAAAATTACTTTGTTCGATAGTTTGCGAATAGTTTGCGAGTCTTAATATTTAATTAATATAATATATATATACATTTCGAGTTTTTCGAATCATAATATTCGAATAGTTCACGAATAGGTTCGAATATTTCGAACCGAACTCAAACTTTATTTCGCGCCGAGTTCGAGCCAAAATATTTGAAATTATCGAACTTCGAATCGAGGTCGAACTTGAATATACTCTTATCGAGCCGAATTCGAGCCTTAAATTTTTACCATTATTCGGCTCGATTCGCTTCATTTGCATCCCTAGGAACGACCCTCATGATTATTAGGGTCCAACTTGGTGAATATGAGTGTTATGCTTGGGAAAACTAGTGCATCCCTCCTCCACCACAGCTTCTAACTCAAACTCTAAGTACTTCACCTACAATTCAACCTGACTCTTCAGCACACCCCTTACTAACGTATCCTCTAAGTCTTCTCCTATGGCTCGCACTTGCTTAATCAATATCTCTCACTTCCACCGCATACCCACCTGATCACTTCACTATTTAGAGCTGAACTCAAGCTTTGGTTCTTGGCTATGAACTCGAATTGCGTCTATTAGGCATGTGATGAGCAAACTCGTAAGATATCACCAAGATTGGTCCATTAAGTATATGCATTAGTTTCGCTTAATTAGTTGTGTTTAATGAATGAATTTCAATTAATAAGGAGATTGGCGATGCACGGAAGAGAATGAATTAAATGATGGCACATATGTAATGTTCGATACGACCTTCAATAATAGGGACCGAAAGGCACTCGAAGTCTCTCAAATATATACTCACTCCGTCCCAATTATATTGTTCATGTTTCCTTTTTTATTTTTACCAAATATATAGTCATATACCATATTTAGTAATATTTTTTTACACTTCTTTACTAATATACCCCTATTAACTACACTTTGAAAATTGTGCAATCATTTTTTAATACATTAAATAGGGATAAAATAGGAAATTTATATAAAATTTGTTTTTCCAATAAATTTTTCTTAATTTGTGTGAAAATCCAAAAAAGACATTATATATGGGACGGAGGAAGTACAAATTTATTAATATCTATAGACAACCAAGTTTATCTTGATACATTATCTATTGATCTACATACTATCAAATTAGCGCATAAATTATCGAAATATAATGCAACTGATATATACAATACACGTGCATCCTCTTAAATTATTCGATAATAAATTTGAGAGGTACGTTTTATCTTTTACGAGTCAAAATAGAATTTTATTAATTTAAATATTTAATAAAAATTATATATATATATACGTCTGTGTAATTTGTCGGCTGAATAGTGAATAAACAGTGAAAATAGCACAAAAAAATGTAGTCAAGTTCTCTGTATTTGTGAACTGGATATGAGATGGCTCAAAATGGGAATTTTTATATTGATATAAAAGCAGGCAAACTATGTGGTACCTAATGATAAAGCCGAAGGGAGGAGTTTCACCAATGTGTCATTATGGCGATGGCTATTGTTCGGATCTTTGTTCACTAATAATTTATTTTTTAAAATTATTATAATATATATTTCCTTTACAGTAGTGGTTTTTGGTGGTGTGTCATGCATAACAGGAAAATGAAAGGTGATAAAATTTGGTAATTTTAACGTTGTTTAAAAGTGGAGTCAAAAAAGTGTCAACCTCCCAATGATAACACAATTCTTGTATTGTCCTTTTTTTAAAAAATAATAATAATTTTAGTGTATGAATATAAATATAAGGTAACAACATTGCTAGCAAGCTAACTCCGTGACAGCAGTCATAAATATATGAACACGTGCTTTTACTTGTACATAGAATAAATTCCGGGTTTTTTTTTGTAAAAGAAAAATATTTTAATGGATTCCTGATTTGAGATTAGATTTTTTACGAAGCGATGCTGATCGATTTAAAAATTGAAAAACTTTGTGGGATAATCATATAAACTTGAAAGATTAATGCTTTAGAATTTAGATGATGGTAAAAGCAAACCACAACACAGAGTGCAAAAGACATTATGTTTGGTGTGTTTACAACCCTAGGAATAATATCGACTAATCTTACATATGAATCGGTCGATCTGATTAACATATATATATTTACAAGATAATGTCGCAAAAAAATTCAAATTTCATAAATAAAAAGCTCAAAAGTACTTTCTAAAAGCAATCTCAAACACTTCCTTATTCATAGTGTTACTCGTATGATTGATACACTACTCAAACCAAAGAAGAAGAATTCAAATGTTTGACTCAGATTTTACATAATATTAAAATTATAAATCATCATTTTATCTATATATACGAAAAAGAATTCAAACGTTTGACTTAGATTATATATATAGAGTTTTGATCATATGGACAACCACCATGGGCAACTACGTGGGCAACAGCTTATGTGACACCTTGTACATCCAATGAGTGATTGCCACGTCAGCAGTTGCTCACGTAGTTGCCCATGATGGTTGTCCATATGATCAAAACTCTATATATATAACGCATCATCATATATTACACACACACACACACACACACATATATATATATATATATATATAGAGTAATGATACCCTGCACACCCTTACCCTGCACACCTGTGGGCACCTGCCTACGTGGCGCGCCCACAACCACACAATTGTTTTTTACAAAAACTGGCTGACCAATCATGAACCGCCACGTATGCGGTACTCATGTTACCCTGCACACCTAGGGTGCAGGGTATCATTTCTATATATATATATATATATATATATAACTAACGCATCACCATATATTACACATGATCCATTGTCTCATGTCATGTGTCAAACAATACTTAAAACTTTAAAGCATTATTTTTTATCCCTAAATCTAGTAAAAGGAAGATGATTTATGGATATTAGTCACTTCATGTCTTGTTCATTTCGTTGCTTTAATTCCCTCTTTACCTACTTAAATTAAATTATAAATTGAGGAAGTAGTGATTTTTTATATTAAAACATCTATTGGGTGAAATACTGAAATTTAAGTCAACAAAATAAATAGTCGTTATGTTACTTTAGGATTGCCGTGACATGATTTGAGTAGACAACACTATTTTGAAGACAACATTGTTTAACTTTATCCCACTTTCAATGGCGGTTGGTGATTAGTCTATTTTGAAGCTATGAATTTTAAAGATTTTAAATCTATTGTTCGTTTGGATGATTCGTGTAAAGTTGAATTTCAATCTTCAATCTCTTGCTAATTTATGTTGATGCAATGGTAATTACGATAGATTTGAAATACACCTTAAATATGTGTCATTTCATACTTATCTCTAAACAATTCCCCAAATCAAATCATTCCTTCCAAATCAAATTATCTCGTCCAATGTATTTTTAAATTATTTGATTACTTAGATGAAGCTATGTGAAGAGAATTTCAAATTCATCACTATCCATGTAGATACATTGCTAATTATGATTGATATAAAATATATACCAGATAAGTATCAAGTTCCATAGCTAATTAATTATAACAAGTCCTTCATATCTCAAATTTAGTAAAATATATCAAGTTCCATAGCTAATTAATTATAACAAGTCCTTCCCAACTCTAAAACAAAACATGCAAATGATTGACTTATCTATTTGGCAGCCCGTATCTTTAAATTAACTTAAGTTGGCCCAGTATCGTATTACAATGGACCTCCAAAACTATAAGCATTTAACGGGCTGATACCATGGAAAGGTCCAGATAAGTAATAGTATTGGGTTGCGTTTACTTTGTCAGATGTGATTATATGTGGATAAATCATACCAGGACTATTAAAATGATTTTGAAGGATGTGGAATAATGATGGATAAACAATAACATGTTTACTTTGAGTTATTAATTTTGGGATTAAAATAATGATTGTGGGACGAATTATAGTTTTACCCTCCACCTATGATAAATAATATTATGTTTAATTTTGTATTCATATAATTTGGATTGAATTATTATTGAATATTATAAATTATTATTGATTCAAATGTGTCATTTTCACTTATCAAAATTATTGGGTATAAAATTATGTATTTTTTAAAAATAGATAAAATTGATAAAGTGATTTATAAAAAAATATGAGAAATTGGCAGGAAAACAAAAGAATTTAAGAAGGATATATTAGGATATATGTAAACTTTTTTCCATAAATATTGTGATTTGTGAAGGTTATGTTATATCTCATGTAATTAAGGATGAGAAATCCCATGAAATCAATGCATAATAACGGACCTTGAGATTTGAAAAAAATGATTTTTTGTAAGTAAATAATGAATTAGATTAGATTAATAAACTCATCTTATAGTTATCAAACCAAGTAAACACACCCTTAGTGGTACGATACTTGTATACACAATAGCTAATGCTACAATTTGGATGTACGAAACCTTATAACTTCACAAATTTAGTCTTTGCTCCCTTTTTTCCTCACCAATTTCTTCAATTCTGGAGTTCTTAATTCCAAGTCCAACTAGCTGGAAATTGCTGGGTGTTGAATTAACCATATGAATGTTAGAACCAGTCATTCGACCTTTTCGTAGCGCAATGAGTAAACTCCGAACTAATGCAATGAGCTGCAAAATCACGCTAGTCAGGTAAACTGCACTGAACAAACCATGTGTAACAAGGTCCGAGAAAGTGCTGGTATGGGAATCGAGCAACTGACCACTGACCAAATGTTTATGTACACCGTGATCTTTTCGTAGTTTTCTTGGTCACGTTTTCTTGGTCACGCTGATGTTGCTGCTTAGCAGTATAAACTATAAAGATTATCGTATGTGTAGATTGTTGTATGTACTTGAATGGCATGTTTTACATAATACAGCTGATATATTGCCTAGTCAAATGACCAAAGGGTCATTGGAGATGTTTCATGTTCCTTTTCAGAAACTATATCAGCAGATATATTATCAGTTAAGTTTCCAAAACATCTTCTATCGGTGTATAATTTTCATGTACTTGCTCCAATCCCCGCTCTTTCGTTCTTTTATTGGAATTTAGAGAGAATTAGTTCAAGGGGATATGTTCATACTGTTCGATTCGATTAGTTTACATCCCAGCCCCTCGGGTGATAGAATAAAATTAGAGCCCTTTTCTTTAAACTTCCCCTTGTTTCAATTAAAACTTCTGAATCGACATTCTTTCATAATTCTGAGGATCGGAGAAAAGGATCGTCTTTGTTTACTAACACAAATGGATCGAAAGTAACTTTTATTACCATCATCTTATTTCATTCCGTCAAGTAAAATAAAGCACATGAATAAGCTAAAGTACAGAAAACTTAGCCAATAAATTGTCCTAATTTGTATCAAATTTACAACATCCCAAAACAAAACCACAAACAAACAATCGGACCTTATCTCCATCAGCCAAAGAAATCTTGAACACCCCTTCCAGCAAAAACCTTGTCCGAAAGCTCAGCAAGAATGGCATTAACAGTGAGCAGAACAACACTGGACCCAGCAATCACCCCCAACACGACTCCCGTAGTGCCCACAACTTTATTGAAAGCTGGCCACTCGATCTCTCTTATTTCCTCAGCCACCCCATCCAGAAACCCGCTTTCCCCCTTTTGCCCCTCCCTCTCCTCCATGGCCGCCTTTATTTCTCTGCCCAAATCCGTCATTTCACCCGCCTTCGATTTCTCCGGCTGCTGGCTCCCTGCAGATGGGTCGGGTGTACTTTTCTCGTTGGTGGTGACGGTGTTTTCTTCTTCTTGAGAAGCTCTGGGGATGGTGGTGAATTTGAGGGACTTGGGTGCAAATTTTGTGAGCTTTGGGGTCCGTTTGGAGAAAATTATGGGCTTGTAGGGAGTGGAATTGGTGGAGGTGAGCGTTGGGGGGATGAGTCGAAGCTGTGAGAGAGTGAGTGCCATTCTTCTGTGTAATGGAATGATGCCGGGGGAATCGGAGGCTAGAAGATGGATTAGTATTCTAGACTGGGCTTTTGTGGATCAGCCCAATTATTAAGTTTCAATCGTTTGAAAAATGGCCCATATAAATTCATATGTGATCCGGCCCGATGATAATCTTATGAAGTAGGCCCATCAAAATACGGACATAAGTTATTAACAGAGCAACCAAAATTGAATTTTGAAAATAAAGTTGGAAATTTGAGACATTCGAGACGATGGATTTGATTGAATGGACGAATGCGTAATTGAGTTAAAGCAAGTTTACTATCAAACGATTTTATGGATTTTTATCATGAGAACGGTCAGTGTCATATTTATATGTATATAAAAATAATATTTTTTTCATGAACTACACAAATAAAATGACGTTAGTTTTTATGAACTAACAAATGAAGTAGGAGTTGTCACTTGGCAAAATTGCATGCATCTCGATTCTGTTTCATTTTTTGGATCAAAATCAACGTGTTCATTCAAATACAAAATACAGTACACTATTTCCACCAAAATTTTGATATCCTGGATGCCTGAACTCATGGCACCGTGAGAAATTAGCACAAATATTTCACAAAAATTTAATGTTTTTCACAAGATATTTACGCAAACATCTTGGAACGTCCATGGATGAACACGCGCCAGGATAAACATATCTGTTTCTATTGATCTCCACCCTTATTATTAGAAATTATACTTGGACCTAAAGCTAGCTCAAAAGGTGAGGATTGTCTTTGTCTATATTAAGGGCTCCCAGTACTCTATCCTACCAATGTGGGACAATATTTCAACACACCCTCCACACTCTCAGGAATGAACATCTGGAGCTTGAAGATTGCCCTAATTATTAGGCAGCCCATTATGTCCCACATAGGTTGACTAAAATTACATGGACCTCTTTATATGAACAAGGGCAAACCTCATCTCTTGAACTAAATTTAAATTGGGCCTTTAGACATTTTTTTTTTTAAATATATATGATGATAAGTATTAGAAATGAGACTTGAACCTAACTCACATCTTGAGCTAGCTTTAGAAGTGAGTTAGGTCCAAGTCTCATTTACTTATCATCATATATATTTTAAAAAAAACTGTCTAAAGGCCAAATTTAAATTAAATTTAAATTGGTCTAATATTATGATATAAGATGAAACCAGGTTGTAATTATCAGTTCGATTAAATACGTGGGAAATTAGTTTGTTTTTGTCACATACAAAAGTGGAAACTATTCATTTTCATCGCCTAAAAAAATAATTTCCTGCAAACACATATCACCAAACTTTGTTCAATTAGCAAACCTTAGTTAGCATTTACACACTCTTCCAGAAATTAAAAATAATAATTAAGGATATATATGTTTAATGTTGCGTCAAGTAGCAACATATCCTAGAACGTACTAGACCACATGAAAAAAGGAAAGGCTAATATTCTATGCTTGAGATTATTATGGGAATTAGGTGCATTTTTACTTACCTAATCCAACTATCTTAACAATAATTATCGGCCATCAATTGCATAATCGATTCGGTTCGATTTTTTTTTTTCAATTGCAATTGGATTTAATTCTTGTATTCTATTTACGTGTCCTGAATTAGCAAGAAATTAAGATCAAATTATATGTATGCCATGTTATTTTGTTGTGCAGCATTGTAGGCCATGACACTCATCTTCTCGCGTTTCTTGGTTTATCAACTGAGTCGTTAAAAACGAATCAGGAAAACTTTTGTGACACCGTCTTGTGAGTTATAAATTATGTAAGACCGATCTCCTACTCGATTCAATCCACAAATAAGTATTATTTTTATGTCAAAAATATTAATTTTTGCTTTATATATAGATCGAATCCATGAAAATATCGTTTCACTGAAGACCTACCCAAACGAATATTGAAAATTTTAAGGCATATGCTATATCTATTGGTGCAATGTCATCAAAATTATAAAAAGAATATGCATTATTAAAAATAAAAAATAAATGAAGTCCCTTGGTTTTTTTCTGTAAATCGTGGGACCTTGCGATGCCAGAAGGCCATTTACGGATTTTATGTGCCAGCAGAACTCTAAACCTTAAAATAGTCATAAATAGGGGTGGATCGGTACGGTATACCGTATACCGTACCTAAAAAATCGATATGAAATTTGTTTATATCGATACCGAATTCAAAAAAAATTCGGTATATCGAAAAATTATCGGTATACCGAAAAAAATTCAGTATACCGGCAATAAATTCGGTATACCGAAAATTTTCATATATATATTTTTTAAAAAAATTATTTTTTGGTATTTCGGTATATACCGGTATACCAAAAAAAAATTACCATACCGATACCGAAAATTTCGGTAATTTCGGTAATTATTTCGGTACGGTTTTTCGCTATTTCGGTATTTTTTTCCCACCCCTAATCATAAACACATATAAAGTAATTAAATTAAAACAATTTAATTAATTAACAGGCAATAGCATTCCAATTCAACCACAACCAAATTCAGATCTAATATCCCAGCTGAAAACTTATTAACGAAACCAAACATTTAATGATATATACCCACTAAAATAAGTTGTTCTCAATTAATGTCACCCGTTAATGTCATTTCAAATCATGATAAATCGAAAATGTTGTTCTCAATTAATTCTGCTAACCAACCATACATTATTTAAACATCTTCAAATCTTATTGTATCATAATATATATATATATATATATATATATATATATATTAAAAAATGGTATGTATTAACAAAAAAAATAAGCACGATTAGTTTGATTAATTATCTCCAAGTCGCACGGTTATCTTCATTCTACCTTCCTTGCAATATCTCAAATCAAATTGAAATAAACAGAATAAAAGTAATATGTTTCGATTCCCTTTTCATGGACATTAATATTTATTTGATTAAGTAACGAGATGAGGGAAAACATTATGAATAGATAATAATATATTCATATTATTTTAGAAATTACATATATATATATTATAAAAAAATTATATATATATATATATATATATTCTCCATTATTTGCGTAACGTACGTAACTCATGCACTTCCTTCAGAAACAATGCGCTCAAGCAACTGCCGATGGTGCAGCCGGGAAAGCGCTTTCCGGCAAGTTCTCGGCGGGGCGGCGAGGGATAAGACGATGTCGGCGAAAGCGTCGACGATAAACTTGTGAGTGTGCTTGGGATTTAAGGTAAAATAACAACACAGCAGCTCATGCAGAAACTCCCAACTGGACTCCACGTCCATTTTGAGTTTTTGCGCTTCAACCATCTCCTGCATGGATTTGCGGAAGTCGGCGTAAGGGTCCGGCGAGTACTTCTGGACGGCCACTCCGCCGCTTACGATTAATGTACGTGGAACTTGCTCGAAGATGGAGTTGGAGCTGCCGGGGGTGGAAAAGAAGAAGCGTTGTGAGGCGAAGACGGAGGCGAAATTGGGGACGTAGTCGGTATCGGAATCGCCGCCAGCGGAGGAGAAGAAGTCTTCGACGGCGGAGGCGGGAGTGGAGGTCGAGGTGAGAGATTTCTGGTAACATGATAAGCTTTCATGATGATCAGTAGTAGTGGGGAGACACTTGAATTTTGAGAAAAAGAGGTTGAAGCTCTTCCACAACATTTCACTTAGCTTGTTGGAGAAATACTAGTCGATGCATGAGTGCATGTGTGTGTAATATATATTTGTTTGGCTTAATGTATATAATTACTATTTACTTTGAAAGCAACAGACAGTCGAATGAAAATTTTTAGCTATAGTTGACAGATTCTACACAAAAATTGCATTCCATTAATATATTTGTAATTTTTCTTTATTTGTTATAATAGTGACAAGATTCCAGCTTAGACGGCTGACCGATTATTTCGGTATTAAAAATAATTATTGGCAAGTGTACCAGGTCAAGTTATAATATAGTCGGACAGAGTTCAAGTCGATCCCACAGAGACTAATGTTAAATACTAAGATATAGACTATTCAAATTAATCTAGGCTAAATAAAATGAAGGATTTTTCTGAACTATTAAACTAATTAAATTAAAATAAATTATTCTAAAACAGAAACTTAAATTAAATTAAAAGAGCAAAAAAACTTTAAGACTGATTCAAATTTTAGAAAAACGATCAGGAACACACAACGGTACCAGACATCGATAATTGTCATGTATTGGATTTAATCAAACAAAACTCATTCATATTCACGACGAAATTCTCTAGAATAATTATTAACCTATTTCTAGAATTAATAACCCTATTTTCATTTAACAGTCCAATTATTTCTAAATGAATTTAATTAAACAAAAATGCATTCACGAGTTATGGAATTTCAGCTTTCGCCTAAAATCGCACACTGAAACCGAATACTATTTCTAGTCGGTTTAACCATGTGTTGATCAATATTTTTGAAGCTAAATTTCAATCTTTTTTTTTCAAGTCCAGGTCGAACGACATACATGCAATTAATTGGCCAGATTAAAAGCAAAAATTATGCACAAACATTAATCAGTAAATATTCCATAAATCAAAATTCAATCAATCCGTTCCATGAACAAAAATCAATAGTCTGGCCCTATTGTGGCCCCGGTCAAAAGACGACTATTCCATAATAATAAAATCAAACAAAAGTTTCATGTTTGAATTCATAATAAAATAAAACAAAAAAAGAGGAAAAAAAATTCTCAGCAATAGTGCCGAATCTTGCTTGCGTTGCGCGTTTCTTCTCTTCCAAGCTCCAGCCGTCAAATCCCGAAAATCTCTCCAAAATTTATCAGTCTCAAATCAGAAGTTCAAAAGTCCCCCTCTAATTAGGGCTTGATTTCCTTTTATACCTCCCTTATTTTCGTCCAAAATAATATCCAATATAACCCAAAATAATCAGAATTCCAAAATTCCCAAATTCTGCGCGAATTATTTTTTTCCATATTTGCGATGTACACGGACCCCGGACAAGGTCCGTGCCTAGGTCCGTGTATTAAAACTTCAGCCCAAACAAAATACGAAGCCACACGAACCCTCTTCCAGAAGGTGCACGGGGTCCGTGCATTTCTCTGTTATGAAAATCTCAAACGCCGAAGGTACACGGACCCTTTCCCAGACAGTGCACGGGGTCCGTGTATTATTTTTCTTCCAAGGTCTTTTGCTTCGAACATGCACGGACCCCCTTCCAGACGATGCACGGGGTCCGTGCATTATTTTCTTCCTTCAATTCTCTTTGCTACTTAAGATTTTTCCGTGTTCCCCGGCCAAGTTCCAACGTGGCATTGAATTGTTTGACTTTTTCTTCAATATTCAGTTCTTCTCAAATCTTAGTCAAACCTACAATCATATAAAATAAGACGATTTATGCACAAAACTCGGAATATAAATGCCAAATAAGCACGAATACGATAAAATAAAGTGTCAAATAAGCTATAAACTTCGTGCTTATCAAATCCCTCACACTTAGCTTTTGTTCGTCCTCGAACAAATCAGAAGAAATTAGAGATGAGAAATATCGCACAAAGTAGCACAATCAAAACCTTTCAATCTACCAAATCTCGTCACACCCAATCAAAAGCTCATATTTCGAAAATCACAAGCCTCGCTTTCGTCACAATTCAAAACTCGAATACTACCCAGTAAAGATCAACAGAATGAGACATGTGTAGTGTGAGTGTCAGAACCTATACTCCTCAAAAGTTATTCGGTTCAAGGATCTCTCATGTTTATTCCCCAAACAATATTTTTTTTTCTCGCCCCATATGCTTATCTTTCATATCCCTCTCTACTAAATGTGAAACAATCATGACTCGGTCAATAGGTCTTTTAAGCTTATAACGTTAGGCCACGGTTCACGGCTACAATAAAGGATAGAAAAGCAAAAATGAGAGACAACAAACATATTGTCATTTAGCGCAATTAAAAAACTCCATTCCCATCTATTTTTGAATTTCATCACTTTCTTTTGATTCATCAATACAACCCATTCTCTTCTTCTTTTTCCTCCTTTTCTTTTCAATACCCCTTGAATTCTTTTCGGGTACTCTTTTTTTTTTTTTTTTTTTCAACCTTTTCTTTCATTCAAAAATAATTCACCAACTCCTTCAAATATTTTTCTGTGAATACTTGGAGTTTTTGTATCTTTAAAAGAGCCAAAAGGATATGTTTCTCTCAAAACGTAGGTAGGAAAAATAGTGTATAGGCTAAAAATTAGGTGGTCAATGTAGGATAGAAAGAATGACGAATGGGGTCTAATTGTGTGCCATTGGCACATACCATTCGATTTTTATCAGGCTCAATGTGGTTACTAGGGATAAAAGTGATGCATCAGGTAGGCTCGAAAGGCACAAACGGTCCAAAGATCGCCTAAATCATCCCTAAATCATGATCATTCAAATTTTCGCTTCGAGGACTAATCAGACAAGTTCTAGGGATAAAAACTGCTTCAAAAACTCTCCAATTTTTTTTTTTATGAGATCACCTCTTACCAATTCACAATTAACTTGCATAAGTCTGACAAAAGTGCATTAAGGGTGTCTCATAAAGTCAATGCAAAACTAGTTCATATCAAAGTCTCTCCTTGCAACTGCTGCTAATCTTATTCAGTTCTAGGCACAAAACAATTTTTCAGGCGATCAAAAATCTAGCAAACTAATTGGTATGTCATGTACCACAAGTGCTCATCTCATTTTATTTTGAAAAATTTCGCTAAGTGATGCTAAGTGATGTGAAACATAGTGTAATGAACGACCTACCCCCACACTTAGAATGCGACATTGTCCTCAGTGTTAAATGCTCGATAAAAAATAAAGAGAAAAATAACAATAGCAAAAACACTTCCCTGAAAAATGTCGATGACCATGCAAAATTAGGAGCAAGCGACAGCCTGAGAAAGAGAACAACAAACCAACCAAACCGCGTAAAATAGAAAAATCACGCACACAAGCACACAGATAGGCTTCCCAAAATAAATTTAACAAGGAGTAAGCACCACTGAGGAAAATAACCACAATATCCATAAAACTCCATCTAATAAAAGTGATAAAGTGCAGCAACAGTTAAGATCCATGACATAACTAGAATAGGCTAAAGAATCCGCAAAATATGTCGAAAGAGTAGCAACTACATCAAATAAACTCCAAAACACAAATAATTCAAAACCCATAACAAAATATCCATAATATCCAAAAGAACCACAACAGAAAATATAACTAAACTACTCCTCCTCCGATGCAGAAGCTGACTCGGCAAGGTCATCCAGGGCAGAGCGATCAAAAGGCGGCGCATGAATGTCAGTGGAGTAGGACTGAGAAGTGGCATTGTAGTGACCCTTACCCGGATCACCTACTAAACAGAACTTATGCATGCAATTAACTTAATTAAACAGATATCAGAATAAAACTGCGGAAACCAAAACATTATACAATCCCAAGTAAAGGAATCTGTAATTATCCAATAATATACAACCAAATCGAATAGCTGTATAAACCCAAACAACAGTAATAAAACCTAAGCGAAGCTCCAGCCGGCCAACCGCTGACTAGCCCCTCCTGGATCCACCCTCCTCGTCCAATCGCAAACCTGCCCCATGGAAATAGGGTGTCCAGAAAATACAGAGTACGAGACGTGAGCATAAAACGCTCAGCACGAGAGTATGAGTATACATGCATGCAAAGTGAACTCCCTATAGACTCGAGGTCAAGGATCAGATAACAGAGACAGACCGGGCCCTGATATGTAGCACGCTGTGCCGTCGCTTCAGGAGGTGGCTCCCATACCGAGATAACCGTGGATACGCCGGACCCAAATCGATGGAAGTCCAATCCACTAACAGGATAGGGTACAACCCTACTAACAGACATCTCGAAGGAGATACAACAAGATGCAAATGAATGCAGCATAATATCATGGCATATAAATCATGCAGTCACATAATACATGCATACTCAGTCAGGGTATCTCGAACAGTACTTTCGTACCTCAAAACAGTGCAAGCTCTACCAACTCTAGGTCCACGCCTATAGTCTGCTCTACACTGCCAAATGATACTACTATCATTAAAGTGCTCTAAAAGCCTTAACTAAGCTATTGCATACTCCTAAATATTTATATGGAGCAAAGCTATACCTTCGTCCGTCGTTAGCCCTTTGATGTCGATGCCTCCAGAACTTGGGCACAACTCCGCTACGACTACCGAACGCCTCTCCGACCTCCGGACCAAGCCTAAGAAGACTAGAACAGCTCCAAAAGGACTAGAAAGGAAAGGAGAACTCGGAATTGGCAAATGAAAGTGAAGTCTCGGCCTTCTATTTATAGACAACGATCGGAACTTTCGATCCTTGATCGAAACGTCCGAACCCCGATCGGAACGTCCGATCCTGCCATCGGAGCTTCCGAAGATCCTGATCTGCCACGTGTCAAAATATCACTTGTTGACTCCGGATAGGGGTGATCGGAGCTTCCGGTCCTGATCGAAGCTTCCGATCCAACCACACGTCATGCCTGACGTAATATCGATCGGAGCTTCCGATCCTGTTCGGAGCTTCCGATCCCGATCGGAGCTTCCGAACTCACCTTCGGAGCTTCCGAACTCTACCCAAGTAATTATGATTAATTCTTTTAATTACTCATTTAGGGTACGGGCTACTACATTCTCCCCCACTTAAGATATTTCGTCCTCGAAATCAGATCTTAAGTACCGAACGCAAATACAGAAATCAGAAACATTCTTTTATTCAAAATCAAACGTTTACAGAGTTTGCAACTGAATACAACTTAAAGAATGAAATCAAAACAACTCAGGATGGTCTTTACGCATCCTGTCCTTAAGCTCCCAAGTAGCTTCCTCAGTGCCTCGGCGCTGCCACTGAACTAAAACCAAAGGAATGACTTTGTTCCGTAGAACCTTATCCTTATAATCAAGGATGCGAAGAGGTTTCTCAACATAAGTCAAATCCTTAACTACCTGAACCTCAGATCGCTGCAGAATATGAGATTCATCTGCCACATACCGTCGCAACAGAGATACGTGGAACACGTCGTGAATGCTGGATAGATGCGGTGGCAATGCTAGCCGATAAGCCAAATCGCCAATACTCTCCAAGATCTCAAACGGACCGATAAATCTGGGAGACAACTTGCCCTTAAGGCCAAATCTGAGAATCTTGCGGAAAGGTGACACTCTCAGAAACACTTTCTCCCCGACCTCGAACTGCAAAGGCCTACGCTTGATATTAGCATAGCTGGCCTGACGATCCTGTGCACTCTTAATCCGTTTCTTGATCTGATCAACAATGTCTATTGCCTGCTGGATAAACTCCGGTCCTTCAGCCTGTCTCTCCCCCACTTCTTCCCAGAAGAGTGGAGTACGACAACGTCGCCCATACAACGCCTTAAAAGGTGCCATCCCAATACTAGTGTGATAGCTGTTGTTGTAAGCGAACTCGATCAACGGCAAATGATCCTGCCAGGCTGAACCAAAATCCATGACGCACGCTCTAAGCATATCCTCAAGGGTACGGATAGTGCGCTCTGACTGGCCATCAGTCTCCGGATGATAGGCTGTACTCAACTGAGAGTAGTACCCATCGCACGCTGAACACTCCCCCAGAATCTAGAAGTAAACCTGGGGTCCCGATCACTGACAATGCTCACAGGCACTCCATGAAGTCGGACGATCTCCTGAATGTACATCCGTGCCATGCGATCCACAGAGTACTCTCGGCTATAGGCAATGAAATGCGCTGACTTGGTGAGTCGGTCCACCACCACCCAGATAGCATCACAGTTCCTCGGGGATACCGGCAAATGGGTCACAAAGTCCATAGTGATAAACTCCCATTTCCATTCAGGAATAGGCAGACTGTGAAGCAATCCTCCAGGTCGTCGGTGCTCTGCCTTGACCTGTTGACACACCAAACATCTCGAAACAAACTGATAAACACTGCGTTTCATTCCCTTCCACCAGAAACGAGTACGTAGATCCTTGTACATCTTGTTGCTCCCAGGATGAATACTCAACTTAGTGCGATGTGCCTGAGATAAAATCTCCTCTCGCAACTCTTCATCCTGTGGAATCACAAGCCTACCAGACAAACACAGAAAGCCATCTGACTGATAATGAAATCCAGACGAGCTACCCTCGTTAGCTAGACGAGCTAAACGCTGGGTCTTTGAATCAGACATATGAGCATCTCGGATCCGCGAATACAAGGCTGGCTCAGATAATATCGCAAACATCTGGATACTCTGCATACCTTTCTTATGCTTGAAGGTAAAACCTGAAGTACAACAGTCACTGATCGCACTAGACATCGAACAAGTCTGAAGTGCGGATAGTCGCACCTTGCGACTCAAAGCATCAGCGGTGAGATTAGCAGCTCCCGGATGGTACTTAATCTCGCAATCATAGTCCTTAAGCAAGTCCATCCAACGTCTCTGTCTCATGTTCAATTCCGCCTGAGTGAACAAATACTTGAGACTCTTATGGTCGGTGAAGATCTCAAATTTCTCGCCATAAAGATAATGACGCCAGATCTTCAAAGCGAACACAATGGCTGTCAATTCCAAATCATGGACTGGGTAGTTGTCCTCGTGAAGCTTCAGCTGTCTAGAAGCGTATGCGATCACATGCCCATTCTGAGTCAGGACACAACCTAACCCCTGAAGAGAAGCATCCGTGTAAACTACATACCCTCCAGATCCTGACGGTAATGCCAACACCGGCGCAGAAGTCAACCGCCGTCGAAGCTCACGGAAATTCTCCTCACACTCGGAGGACCACTCAAAATCCACACCCTTGCGGGTAAGCTGCGTCAACGGTCGAGCTAACTGAGAGAAGTTCAGAATGAAGCGACGATAATACCCTGCTAGACCCAGAAAACTACGGATCTCAGCAACTGTCGTCGAACGCGACCAATTAAGTACCGCTTCAATCTTGCTTGGATCAACAGAAATCCCCTCCCTGGATATGATATGGCCAAGAAAAATCACTCTATCCATCCAGAACTCACACTTGCTCAGCTTGGCGTACAATTGCTCATCTCGAAGAGTCTGCAGTACCAACCGCAAGTGAGAAACATTCTCTTCCGTATTACGCGAATAAATCAGGATGTCGTCAATGAAGACCACGACAAACTTGTCCAAATACTCCCTGAAGACACGGTTCATCAGATCCATGAATATAGCCGGCGCATTAGTCAAACCAAATGGCATCACTAGGAACTCGTAATGACCATAGCGAGTACGGAATGCAGTCTTGGCTACGTCCTGATCACGGACTCTCAACTGATGATACCCAGATCTCAAGTCAATCTTGGAGTAAATTGATGTGCCCTGCAGCTGGTCAAACAAGTCATCAACACGAGGCAACGGATACTTGTTCTTCACAGTGACTCGATTCAGCTGCCGATAGTCAATGCACAGCCGCATCGACCCATCCTTCTTCTTCACGAAGAGAACAGGAGCTCCCCAAGGAGATACACTAGGACGAATGTACCCCTTGTCCAAAAGATCCTGTAGCTGATTCTTCAACTCACGCATCTCTGACGGAGCCAGACGATACGGTGCTCTAGAAATAGGCGAAGTACCCGGCATCAACTCTATGCCAAACTCGACTTCCCTAGCAGGAGGAAAACCTGGAATCTCATCAGGAAACACATCTGGAAATTCATCCACAACAGGAATGCTCTCTATCCCAATACTCTCAGCGGACAAATCAACTGCATAGATAAGGTAGCCTTCCCCGCCAGACTCTAGAGCTCGACAGGCTCTCAAAGCTGATACCAAAGGCATCGGGGGTCGCGCTCCCTCACCATAGAAAAACCAACTCTCACTTCCTTCCGGATGAAAGCGTACTAATCTCTGATAGCAGTCCACTGAAGCTCGATAGGTAGTCAGCACATCTATTCCCAGAATGCAATCAAAGTCGTCCATCGCCATGACCATGTGATTTGCTAACAGAACGTTCCCTTCGAACTCTAAAGGGCAACCCATCACTAGACGCTTAGCCAAAGCAGATTGGCCCGTCGGAGTAGAAACAGACATCACTACGTCTAGTGCAATGCATGGTAACTTATGCGTCTTAACAAAACGTGCAGAAATGAAGGAATGAGATGCACCAGTGTCAATAAGTACAAGAGAAGGTATACCATAAAGAAGAAATGTACCTGCGATGACTTTCTCATTCTCCTCCACAGCCTGATCATGTCTCAGGGCAAACACCTGGCCAGAAGCTCGTGGCCTCAAATGAGAACTCCCAGCAGACTGTCCCTGCGACCTCTGCTGTACGGTAGCCTGAGAACCCGATCCTGAACCAGAACCAGAACCGCCTCCCCCAGACTGTGGACAATCTCTCCGGATATGACCAGTCTCTCCACAACGGAAACAAGCTCCAGAAGCCCTGCGGCACTTGTCGGATGGATGGTTCTTCCCACAGTGATCACACTTGTCCTTCTTACCGAAACGGACAACACCCCCAGAACCAGAGGAAGAAGAAGATCCAGACTTCTTGAAAGTTTGGGCACGGGGACCCAAAGAACTAGCAGGTCTCGACTGAGAGAAAGACCTATTTCGCCGAATGCTGTCCTCCGCCTGGTGACAACGGCTCACCAAACCCTCGTAGGACATGTCGTCGCCAACCGCCACACGGTCATGGATCTCAGGGTTAAGGCCCTGAAGAAACAGATTATACTTCATCTCTGAGCTATCAGCAATCTCGGGGCAATAGGATAGCAGATCAAAGAACCTCTGCTGATACTCATCGATAGACATAGCTCCCTGTCGCAGACTCAGTAGCTCGCCTGCCTTCGACTGTCGGAGTGCAGGAGGAAAATACAGCTTTTGGAAAGCTGTGCGGAACTTGGCCCAGGTGGCCACTCCCCTCGCCGCAACAAAAGGTGCAGAAGTAAACCTCCACCACCTGCGCGCACGCCCATCCAGAAGATAGCCAAGGGTCTCCACCTTCTGCTCATCGGTGCATTGGAAAGTCTGAAAAGTCGTCTCCATGCGGTCTAACCAGTTCTCCGCATCCTCCGGAGACTCACCTCCAACTAAGGGTTTAGGACCCATAGCTAAGAATCGACGCACAGTGAAACGCTCGTCGTCATGATGACGATGAAGCCGTTCTCGACGAGGCTCCCGGTCGGCATCACCCCAACGCCCACCAACACTACCATGAGAACTCTGATCGTCACGATTTGACATCTACAAAAATACCTCAAGATGAGACTAAATCCCAAGAATTCTTTTGCATGCTCTGATACCATAAATGTAGTGACCCTTACCCGGATCACCTACTAAACAGAACTTATGCATGCAATTAACTTAATTAAACAGATATCAGAATAAAACTGCGGAAACCAAAACATTATACAATCCCAAGTAAAGGAATCTGTAATTATCCAATAATATACAACCAAATCGAATAGCTGTATAAACCCAAACAACAGTAATAAAACCTAAGCGAAGCTCCAGCCGGCCAACCGCTGACTAGCCCCTCCTGGATCCACCCTCCTCGTCCAATCGCAAACCTGCCCCATGGAAATAGGGTGTCCAGAAAATACAGAGTACGAGACGTGAGCATAAAACGCTCAGCACGAGAGTATGAGTATACATGCATGCAAAGTGAACTCCCTATAGACTCGAGGTCAAGGATCAGATAACAGAGACAGACCGGGCCCTGGTATGTAGCACGCTGTGCCGTCGCTTCAGGAGGTGGCTCCCATATCGAGATAACCGTGGATACGCCGGACCCAAATCGATGGAAGTCCAATCCACTAACAGGATAGGGTACAACCCTACTAACAGACATCTCGAAGGAGATACAGCAAAATGCAAATGAATGCAGCATAATATCATGGCATATAAATCATGCAGTCACATAATACATGCATACTCAGTCAGGATATCTCGAACAGTACTTTCGTACCTCAAAACAGTGCAAGCTCTACCAACTCTAGGTCCACGCCTATAGTCTGCTCTACACTGCCAAATGATACTACTATCATTAAAGTGCTCTAAAAGCCTTAACTAAGCTATTGCATACTCCTAAATATTTATAGGGAGCAAAGCTATACCTTCGTCCGTCGTTAGCCCTTTGATGTCGATGCCTCCAGAACTTGGGCACAACTCCGCTACGACTACCGAACGCCTCTCCGACCTCCGGACCAAGCCTAAGAAGACTAGAACAGCTCCAAAAGGACTAGAAAGGAAAGGAGAACTCGGAATTGGCAAATGAAAGTGAAGTCTCGGCCTTCTATTTATAGACAACGATCGGAACTTCCGATCCTTGATCGGAACGTCCGAACCCCGATCGGAACGTCCGATCCTGCCATCGGAGCTTCCGAAGATCCTGATCTGCCACGTGTCAAAATATCACTTGTTGACTCCGGATATGGGTGATCGGAGCTTCCGGTCCTGATCGGAGCTTCCGATCCAACCACACGTCATGCCTGACGTAATATCGATCGGAGCTTCCGATCCTGTTCGGAGCTTCCGATCCCGATCGGAGCTTCCGAACTCTACCCAAGTAATTATGATTAATTCTTTTAATTACTCATTTAGGGTACGGGCTACTACAGGCATGATGCTGCAAGCGAACCATACCAGTGCGAAGCTCATCCAAGCAGTCAAATATAGCAGAGAAAATGCGACGAGTGCCCCTCGGAGCTTTGGCGTGGACGTGTGCACCGGCTGGAGGATCAGCAGCCTGATCAAGGGCAGCTTCTTCCTGAATGCGAGCCTCTCGGGCTTCATCTGCAGCTGTAGGTGGTGGGACTGGGGGATCTCGTGCATGATAATGAGTGTTGCATCTCTCAGGGTTCTTATACCATCCACCCTGTCGAAAGATAAAATACATACCAGTCATCGCGTGGGCGGTGAGCACTTACTTCGGCGCTGGTGCAAGAGAAGCCTCCCTAGTCAAATCGACGCCGCAAGCCGCCAAGATCCTCAAAACTGTAATGGCGAAAGGAGCGCGCTGCTTGGTATTCGGAGCACAAGCCAAGTGAGCGACAGTACGCATATGTGAGATCAAGATGCTCGCCAATGGAATCGCAGTAATATCTCCCAACCCGTATAACATCTTATGAATCAAATACATATCCCGGTTGCGCACCTCATTATTCCCAGCATAAATTCAACGCAAACCCGACAACCAACGAACTACAAGACAAACACAATCATGAAATCAATACACCTAAAGCCAACTAGATTCCAGCAGCAAGGGAGAAGGGATAGCCACGCTTACCCACAGGAAACCAACAAGACGCCGGGATTAATTGTGAGACAAGAACAAGCAGAGGCGGCCGATCAACAATAGGATCAGAAAACGAGATATGTGTGGCGTCGTGCGAATCAGAGGTGGGGAGGAGGTGATGTCTCAGCAGCTTGAGGAGGTGCGGAGGTGGTTTCTCGTCGGCACGGAGGTGTATACGGGCGAAGGAAACTGAGGGGAGAGACGGAGGAGGACGAACGGGGTCTGGAAAGGGAGAAATAAGGGGGAACGGATTTGGGGATTTAGGGATTGAAAAGGTTTGAGAAAGAGACAGATTGCGAGTTTGCAGATTTAAACACAAAATCGAAGGGCACGGACCCCGTGTAAGGGTCCGTGTCTACATCCGTGTGCCCTCACATTTTAGGAAAGTTCAGAGTGAAAAATGCACGGACCCCGGAATCTGTTCCGTGCCCTCCTCCGTGCATCCACACATTTTTTTTTAAAAAAAAAAAATTCGATGAAAACCAGCACGGACCCTGGAAGAAGGTCTGTGGACCCTCCGTGCCTTGACGATTACGGGTGGACAATACACAGACCCCAGACAATGGTCCGTAGTTTGGTCCATGTGGCTACGCATTTTCAAAATCTTTCACAGTTTAAATGTCCGGACCCTTACACGGGGTCCGTACATGGTCCGTGTCAACCCTTTTCATTTCAAAAAAATAAACGAAAAATAACCCTTAAACAAACCATCTTAAATCACACAAATTAGTTTGTATCTAAGAATTTCAGATAAAACACTCAAGCACGCAAGATGCAAAAATGTACAGAGACTCCCCTGAATGATACGATTCCCAACAATATATGTGCTCTCCTCCGCAACCAATAGTATATCAGCTTCAGTAAAAAAAAATCTGCATCCAACAAAAATCACTGAGATCAAAGAAAAAAAATAAATCAACCAATAAACCAAAAATAAAACGAAATAAAGAAACAAAAGAAAATAAACTGGGTTGCCTCCCAGTCAGCGCTAAATTTATAGTCTATAGCCCGACTTTTCTTCCCTTTTAATTTGCATCTTGTAAATTCACGGTGATCTGCTCATCGACCACCTCGCCACCTCGATAGACCTTAAGTCTATGGCCGTTCACTTGAAATTTTCCAGTTGCTTCGCTAGTGATTTCCACGGTTCCATATGGGAAGACTTGAGTAATCGTGTATGGGCCTGACCAACGTGACCGCAACTTACCTGGCATAAATTTCAAACAAGAATTATATACTAGTACCTGTTGTCCCACTTCAAATTCTCGATTCACAATATTCTTATCATGCCAATGTTTGGTCTTTTCCTTGTACAGTTTGGCATTCTCATAAGAATCAAGCCGAAACTCTTCCAATTCTTGTAATTGCAGCAACCTCTCTTCACCTGTGGCTTTGACATCAAAATTAAAAAATTTAGTAGCCCAATAAGCCTTATGTTCAAGTTCGACAGGCAAGTGACATGATTTTCCATACACTAGACTAAATGGAGACATTCCAATTGGGATTTTAAAAGCTGTACGATAAGCCCACAGTGCATCGTCGAGTTTACTAGACCATTCTTTCCTTGAAGCACCAACGGTCTTCTCTAGAATACGTTTTATTTCTCTGTTCGACACCTCGACTTGACCACTTGTCTGAGGATGGTAAGGTGTTGCCACCTTATGCCTAACCCCATACTTAGTTAACAGACTGTCAAACTGACGATTACAAAAATGAGTACCCCCATTACTGATAATTGCTCTAGGTGTGCCAAAACGTGAAAAAATATTTTTTTTGAGAAACTGAATGACAACCTTAGCATCGTTATTTTTGCAGGCACTCGCTTCTACCCACTTAGACACATAGTCTACAGCAACCAAAATATACTTATTCCCAAAAGAAACTGGGAATGGACCCATGAAGTCTATACCCCACACATAAAAAAGTTCACAAACCAAGATGTTATTAAGTGGCATTTCGTGTCTCCTAGAAATATTACCAGTACGCTGGCACTCATCACACTTTATCACATATTCATGCGCATCCCTAAACAAAGTGGGCCAATAAAAGCAAGATTGAAGCACTTTGGATGCAGTTCTGGTCGCACCAAAGTGACCTCCAGTTGGACCCTTATGACAGTGAAATAAAATCTCACTTACCTCTTCCTTGGGAACACACCGCCTAATAATACCATGTGCGCATATTCTAAACAAATAAGGATCTTCCCACAAATAGTATTTCAAGTAAAAAAAGAATTTCTTCTTTTGCTGATAAGTAAAGTGCGGTGGTAGAAACTTACTTGAGAGGTAGTTTACAAAATCAGCATACCATGGTAAATTGTTCACCTCAAAAAGCTGTTCATCAGGAAATTCATCACGAAGAATGCTATTGCTCTGAACGGGATTCTCCAAGCGTGAAAGATGGTCCGCCACTTGATTCTCAGTACCCTTCCTATCGATGATCTTCAGATCAAATTCCTGCAAGAGAAGAATCCAACGAATTAATCTTGGTTTTGCATCTTTTTTATTCATCAAATATTTCAGGGCCGAATGGTCAGTGTGCACGATCACTTTGCTCACAAGCAGATAAGATCTGAATTTATCCAGTGCAAAAACCACAGCGAGTAGCTCCTTTTCTGTTGTAGCGTAATTCAGTTAGGCAGCTGATAGTGTCATACTAGCATAGTAGATGACATGTATGCATCTGTCGCGCTTCTGCCCCAAAACTGCTCCTAAATCTGTGTCACTCGCATCACACATCACCTCAAAAGGTGATTCCCAATCAGGTGCTACAATCACCGGTGCAGTGATTAATTTCTTCTTCAAAATCTGAAATGCCTGCACACACTCAGCAGAAAAATCAAACGGTACATCTTTTATAAGCAAATTAGTCATTGGCTTGGCGATGCTAGAAAAATCCTTAATGAACCATCTATAAAATCCTGCATGTCCTAAAAAACTACGCACCCCTTTCAGATTTGATGGCGGAGGAAGTTTCTTAATTACCTCGATTTTCGCTTTGTCAACCTCAATTCCACTTTCAGAAATTTTATGCCCCAACACTATTCCCTCTCTCACCATAAAATGACACTTTTCCCAGTTCAAAACTAAATTGGACTCTTCACATCTTTCTAAAACCTTAGACAAATTCAACAAGCAAGCATCAAAAGAAGAGCCAAACACTGAAAAATCATCCATGAATATTTCAATAAAATCTTCAATCATGTCATGGAAAATTGCCATCATGCAGCGTTGGAAAGTAGCCGGTGCGTTACAAAGACCGAATGACATTTGTTTATATGCAAAGGTCCCGTAAGGACATGTAAAAGTGGTTTTTTCTTGATCTTCAGGATCAATGGGAATTTGCATATAACCTGAATAGCCATCCAAGAAACAATAAAAAGGATGTCCGGCTAATCTTTCCAACATTTGATCAATGAAGGGTAGGGGAAAATGATCTTTACGGGTTGCATCATTTAGTTTTCTATAGTCTATGCAAACACGCCAACCCGTAACAGTTCTGGTGGGAATTAATTCATTATTCTCATTTTTCACAACAGTAATCCCACCCTTTTTTGGAACAACCTGGACAGGACTAACCCACTTACTATCAGAGATGAGATAGATAATACCTGCATCTAGAAGCTTAATTACCTCTTTCTTGACCACTTCTTGCATAGCAGGATTGAGTCGCCTTTGAGGTTGGGTAGAGGTTTTGTGATCTGCTTCCATCAGAATTTTGTGCATGCACATGGAAAAGCTGATCCCCTTTATATCCGCTATGCTCCACCCAATGGCCTTGATATTCTCCCTCAACACTCGAGTCAATTTCTGTTCCTCATCCCCTGTCAAAGTAGAAGAAACAATTACAGGAAGTTTATCATTATTAAGCAAAAATAAGTATTTTAAATGCGAAGGGAGAGGTTTCATCTCAAGGATCGGGGCTTCTTCAACTGATGGCTTTAATGCTCTTGGAACGTGTCCAAGCTCCCCAATCCTTGAGTTTACCATCCTTGAGAGTGGTTTTCCGGCGTCCAAATACTGTATGCATTCCTCAATCTCCTCCTTATCCAATTCTTTTGGTGCTGGATGTGTCAAGCATAACTCCAAATGATCTTCACAGATAAATTCCTGCACATCACACTCAACAAACTCATCAGTAACATCAATTCTAAAACAATTAGAAACATTGGAGGGATATTTCATAGAGTGAAACACATTAAATACTACTCTCTCATCATTTAATCTCAACACCAATTCACCCTTCTGAACATCTATCAGAGCTTTCCCAGTGGCCAAAAATGGTCTATCCAAAATAAGAGGAATCTCACGATCCTCTTCCATATCCAAAACAACAAAATCCACTGGGAAAATAAATTTATCGACCTTCACCAAGACATCCTCTACAATTTTTCTAGGATATTTAATTGATCTATCTGCTAACTGTAGGGAAATTGTGGTTGGTTTCACCTCACCAATTCCTAACTTTTCAAAACAAGAATAGGGCATCAAATTAATGCTTGCACCAAGATCACACAAAGCTTTTCTAAAAAATGAATTTCTTATGGTGCAAGGAATAGAGAAGCTACCAGGATCCTTAAGCTTCGGAGGTAATTTGTTTTGTAAAATTGCAGAGCATTCCTCCGAAAGCTTCACTGTCTCAAAATCCACCAGTTTCCTCTTGTTTGATAAATTTTCTTTTAAAAATTTTGCATAAGAGGGCATTTGAGCCAAAGCTTCTGCAAACGGGATATTAATATGCAACTTCTTAAAAATCTCTAAAAATTTTGAAAATTGGGTATCAAGTTGCAGTTGCTTTGCTCTTTGGGGAAAAGGGAGAGAATTTATATCAATATCAACATTTGAGTTCAGAGACTTACCTTTCTCCCTCGAGTTCTCGCCTTGCTGCTTGGCTGATGCTTCCTCCTTTTCTGATTTTTCGACCTCAGCATCCTCCTTCTTTACCTGTTCAGCTACTATGACTGCATTGACTCCCTTGGGATTTTTTTCTGTGTCACTAGGAAGTGAACCTGGCGCCCGTGTAGCGAACTGATTTGCCAACTGTCCTAACTGGGTTTCCACTCTTTGCATCATGGCATCGTGATTCTGCTATCTCATCTCATTCCCCGCTATGTACTTTGCAAGCATGTCTTCCAGATTTGATTTATTCTCAGATGGCTTAAAACCTGGCGGCATAGAAGGTCCAGCACCTTGTGGAGGTCGAACTGCTTGCTGAGGAGGCCTGTGTTGTGCAGGTTGCTGCGGTGGATTAAAATGTAGAGGCTCAACAGAATTTTCAGCCTGTTTCCACCCAAAATTTGGGTGGCTTCTCCAACCCGGATTATATGAGAAACTGTATGGATTAAACTGCTGTCGTCTTTGGTTCCCCACATAATTCACTGAATCACCTTCAAAAACTGGCGGTCCTTCAAAAAATGAATCTGGCATGTATGGAATGCCACTCGCTGATCCTTCAACTGCCTCAGTGCTTCCCATGACTTGATTCACCTGCTTTGATGGTGCAGATTTATTCGCTTGCAGTTGAGATACTTGATGAGTCAGTCCATCAAGTTTTGCTGTAATTGCTGTCAGAGCATCCATCTCCAGAAATCCAACTTTCTTTTCCCTCCTGCTGTCTTGCCAACTAACATTGCTTTCAGCCATATTCGAAATGATTTCAAGTGCTGCTGCAGGAGTTTTTCTATATAGGCTGCCATTGGCAGCTGCATCAAGCATGGAACGCATAGATTAATCAACCCCGTAGTAGAAAGTCTCTACTTGTTGGCCTATGGAGAGATCGTGTACTGGACATACTCTCAACATCTTTTTAAATCTCGACCATGCGACATTCAGTGATTCTCCATCTTTCTGCCTAAACGACATAATTGCATTCCGAAGCTGTGTAACTTTGGTGGGTGGAAAATACTTATGCATGAAAACTTCAACCAAACCATCCCAAGTAGTAATTGATCCCTCTGGCAAGTCTCGCAGCCATTCTATCGCTTCTCCTTGTAGAGAAAACGGAAAGAGCCTCAATCGAACAGCATCAGCTGTCACTCCATTAAATTTGAAGGTGTCACAGATTGACAAGAATCGCTCCAGATGACTTGCATCTGAATCATCTGGGTGATGGCTGGTTTAAGTTCAAAAGTATTCGCCTGAACGCAGGGCGAACAATGCTGGATCCATATCCTCCAACTAACGGTCGATGAAGGTCCATCAGAGTGCGGTTGTTCTCTTCTTCAGCCATATTTTCTAACTCCTCTTCAGATTCAAAATTAATGGCTAAGTTATGTTGTCTTCGTTCTCTACGTATACGACGAAGAGTGCTTTCAATCTCCAAATCAAGCGGTATGAGGTCTTCAGAATCTCGAGCACGGCTCATATAACATGAGATATACTCCTGAAAAAAATTTAAAGTGCACAAATCAACCACTTGAATAACAATTAAACAACGTAAAATAAAAACCTAGTCTCAACTAAATAATCAATCTTAATTGTAAACAAATAGTCCCCGGCAACGGCGCCAAAAACTTGACCGATTATTTCGGTATTAAAAATAATTACTGGCAAGTGTATCAGGTCAAGTTATAATATAGTCGGACAGAGTCCAAGTCGATCCCACAGAGACTAATGTTTAAATACTAAGATATAGACTATTCAAATTAATCTAGGCTAAATAAAATGAAGGATTTTTCTGAACTATTAAACTAATTAAATTAAAATAAATTATTCTAAAACAAAAACTTAAATTAAATTAAAAGAGCAGAAAAGCTTTAAGACTGATTCAAATTTTAGGAAAACGACCAGGAACACACAACGGTACCAAACATCGATAATTGCCACGTATTGGATTTAATCAAACAAAACTCATTCATATTCACGACGAAATTCCCTAGAATAATTATTAACCTATTTCTAGAATTAATAACCCTATTTTCATTTAACAGTCCAATTATTTCTAAATGAATTTAATTAAACAAAAACGCATTCACGAGTTATGAAATTTCAGTTTTCGCCTAAAATCTCACACTGAAACCGAATACTATTTTTAGTCGGTTTAACCACATGTTGATCAATATTTTTGAAGCTAAATTTTAATCTTTTCTTTTTCAAGTCCAGATCGAACGACATACATGCAATTAATTGGCCAGATTAAAAGCAAAAATTATGCACAAACATTAATCAATAAATATTCCATAAATCAAAATTCAATCAATCCGTTCCATGAACAAAAATCAATAGTCTGGCCCTATTGTGGCCCCGGTCAAAAGACGACTACTCCATAATAATAAAATCAAACAAAAGTTTCATGTTTGAATTCATAATAAAATAAAACAGAAAAAGAGGAAAAGAAAATTCTCAGCAATAGTGCCGAATCTTGCTTGCGTTGCGCGTTTCTTCTCTTCCAAGCTCCAGCCATCAAATCCCGAAAATCTCTCCAAAATTTATCAGTCTCAAATCAGAAGTTCAAAAGTCCCCCTCTAATTAGGGCTTGATTCCCGTTTATACCTCCTTTATTTTCGTCCAAAATAATATCCAATATAGCTCAAAATAATCAGAATTCCCAAATTCCCAAATTCTGCGCGAATTATTTTTTTCCATATTTGCGATGTACACGGACCCCGGACAAGGTCCGTGCCTAGGTCCGTGTATTAAAACTTCAGCCTAAACAAAATACGAAGCCACACGGACCCTCTTCCAGAAGGTGCACGGGGTCCGTGCATTTCTCTGTTATGAAAATCTCAAACGCCGAAGGTACATGGACCCTTTCCCAGACAGTGCACGGGGTCCGTGTATTATTTTTCTTCCAAGGTCTTTTGCTTCGAACATGCACGGACCCCCTTCCAGACGATGCACGGGGTCCGTGCATTATTTTCTTCCTTCAATTCTCTTTGCTACTTAAGATTTTTCCGTGTTCCCCGGCCAAGTTCCAACGTGGCATTGAATTGTTTGACTTTTTCTTCAATATTCAGTTCTTCTCAAATCTTAGTCAAACCTACAATTATAGAAAATAAGACGATTTATGCACAAAACTCGAAATATAAATGCCAAATAAGCACGAATATGACAAAATAAAGTGCTAATTAAGCTATAAACTTCGTGCTTATCAACGGCCAAAGAGCAGCCATTCTTTTGACGGAATAATTATTAAATGTGCTCGCTCTATCTATATATACGGGAGAGTCTATACTCCTCCAGGAGTTCTACTCCCCCATGTTATTTGATTGACATGTGTGCATTGTGTTTTTTAATAATTTCTCTCTTTATTTATTTATTTATTTTTTAAAAACCCCTTTTGTTTTTCACTTTAAATTGCCTAACCATGTTTTTTACTACACAGGTTTCTCTCTTTCTTTTCTCTTATTTTCTTATTTTTTGTTTTGGCATTTTTTTTCATTTCTCGTTCTTTCCTAATTATTTTTTTATTTTTGAAAATATTTATTTTTTTATTTTCTTACTATTTATTTATTATTAAATTTTTTTCTTGATCATTGCTATTCTATAAAATTGTAGAATTGAATTTTCTGTGATTCAATTTAAAATTTAAGACTTTATATGATAAATTTTAAAATTATAAGGGATTTATATTTTGTTCAACCATGAAATTTCTCTTAATATTCACACATAATTAGTATCTACCATTTCTTCAAAAAAAAAATTAGTATCTACCATGTTCTAATAAAGATGACTCAATGATGTTAAATATCATGGCTCAACAATATTATAATCAAAAAAACCAATTTTTTTTAAAAATAATTATTCATATTTTATATATTTTATATAAATGAGTATATAACAATCTAAAAAACACAAAAGTCAAATTGACATAATCTTCTAATTTTCTTATTCCTTGTTACAAAAAAAAAAAGATATTCTAAAAATTATTCCTTCAATCTTTCAATATTGTGTTATAGGAATCTCAATTTTTTTATGTTTCATCATATTAATATTGTGTTCATCTATATAAATGGAGATATTAATATAAAAAGGAAAATAAAATATGTCTCCGAAATAATGAAACAAAAAAACATTTTAAAAAATACTAAAAAAAATAATATTCCATTAAAAATTTAATGCTGCAGAATTTTGAAAAAAAAAAATCTCTACAAAAAATTTAAAAGAAGCTCATTCCATATGATTTATATGGCACTACCTCATGGTGAAAGTAAGAAGAACAAATTTGAAAGAAAAAAAAAACAGGAAAGAGAAAAAGAAAAAAAAAAAAGAAAAAGGAAAAAAGGAAAAAGGCAAAACCGTGAAAAAAAAAAACAGGAAAGAGAAAAAAAAAAAGAAAGAAAGAAAGAAAAAAGGCAAAACCGAGACATATGTCACTCAAAGGGGATGAGGAGCTCCTCACCAGGAGTAGCATAGAACCACCCCTATATATACTCACTGCTAGTTATCAAATAAGTATATAAATACATAGAAGAATGTTATATGTACATAGTCTTATACATTAGGTTTGAAGTTATAAACGTATCTCATTGAAGATGGTTTTGTAATTTCAAAGACAACATGTAATCGTATATGCAAGGGCGAAATTACATATTGTGCCATTAAAGACTTAAAATTCAAGCCCGGGTAGATTGATATTTCTGGTTCCATCGTTAAAGCATTAGAAGACTTAAAATTCTAGTCCGGGTAGATTGATATTTCTGGTTCCGCCATTGCAAATATGCAAGTATATAGTATAACTCATATGTATTTGTCATGTTATAAGTTATAACTGGTGGTAAAATTCTAATGTATTTATGTTGTGTTTGAGATTGGTTATAGGAAATATTTGTTTCCTAAAAGCAATCTCAAACACTAACTTAATCTTACCATATTTCCAAGCACAAGGATTGTAAATTGCAATATAAAGTCAAGGCCTTGCGACCAAAAGAGATTTTGTTGATTTATAAATCCAAGCGACTGTGGTTAGAGGATTGAGAAGACCGAAGATCCAAAAGAACAATATTAGTGGTGGAGTAATACTAGCTAGCTGTGTGTGGACTTTGTATACTACACTACAAGTTCACTCATGCAAGACTGGCAAGGACACTATCCGAAATATATATATTGAGGCGTTGGATTTGACACAAGGGTGGAAGTAAGTTTGTTAGATATATAGAAATTATTTGGGGGGCAATTCCGACCCAGTCTTAAATGTTTGATTTTTCTTTAGATTCAGTCCTAAATATTCTAACGTTCTCTGTTTCGTCCCAAATGTTTCCAAAAAATGTTCGATTTGATTATTCTGTTACTTTGCTCGTTAAAACTAACGGTACGCTCTTTTAAAAAACCCAAAACCCAAATCACAAAACCCTAGCTAATTTCGGTAACACTATGAAATATCAATCGATTTCTTCTTTATTGTTCACATAATTTCTCTCTAGCTATTTCGATTTCTTCTTTGCCTCTTAGAATGAAATCAACGATGTTGCCTAGCAGGTTATAAGTGTCTCTGGGTTCCTTTCGGATAAAATTTTTTCGGATGAACGGCTCACTAGAAAATTTACTACCGGATAATGTTTCAAATTAAAGGCCACTAATTTTTTTCAAGATCCTTTGGTTGAAATCATATACCAAAGCCTTAAATACCAACAAGGAGCTTTCATTGTGGAGCTAAAATACATAAACATCGGTTTTTTAAAAAATTATATGTATTAATTTTTTCCCAAATTGCATAGAAAATGGTCGTCATAGAGCCAATCCAAGGACAAAAAAAAATGTGAGAGAGTAAATCAGAGAGACACACACCTCAGAAAAACTTAAATTTATAACTAAAATTTATAAATTTATTATTAGAAATAATTTTATTATTTTTATAAACTCAAATCCCATGAAATCCCATGAAATCCAACCAATTTTGTATGAATTTCACTTAATTAAATGAAATCCTATGAAATCTCATCAAATAACAATCCCGTTTTAAAATTCCATTTTACCAAACATTAAAACAGTATTTGCAAATCCAAATCCTCTCCAAATCCAGTCCACCAAACACAGTGTAATAATTTTGTAAAGCAGTGTCTATCATGTTTCCTTTGGGCCAATCACCTTGGGCTTGGTATTTGATTGGGCCTCTGTCAAAGCTAATGGATTAGCTGGATGACAGTTGAAGGAAATTCCAAAGTCTCAAACTCTTGGAAATCAGTTGGTGATCAAGACAAATCAACCGAGAAAGAGATTGAGGATTACACGGCAAGACAAGCCATTGAGCTTAAAATACAAGGTAGCACGACAGGAAGAACAGATTGAATCTCCAAAGAAACGAGACAGGAATAAGGTTGATTATTGAATTACTCAGTAGAACTCAAGGATTAAATCTTGAGCTATAATTCTTCTATTCTGGATTAGTTTGTAATTGGATGATCATTGGTATTTATTAATAAAAGAGGAGTGGCTGGTTTCCCGTGGATGTAGACCAAGTTACAAAGGTCGAACCATGTAATTGCATTGTGTTCCTTAGTTACTTTGTGTTGCATGATTGCTTGATCAATTGCTGGAAATTTATTTGCTTTTGAGTTCATAATTGGATTGCACAGAAAGTTGTTTTTGTTTTCGTTTTACTTAACAAGTTTTATCGAGTAAAGTGACGGAATGACTAAATTGGTCATTTTTTGGAAATATTTGAGATTGAACTGAAAGAAAGGTCAAAATTTAGGACTGAACCGGAAGAATGGTCAAAGTTATGACTGAACCAAGATTTTCCCAATTATTTGAATTTGATTGATGATCAATATTTTTTAAGATATATTGAAATTCAGCCATGTTTGAATATATTACAAATTAAATTAAGATCAAAATATTTTTTTAAGATCAAAATATTATTTCCTTCCATATCTTATTACAATTTAAATTGAAAATGAACCCTTCCAATTTCAAAAGATTTCATTGAAAATATCTTTAAATTTGAAAACCACATTGCTTAATTTATATTTATTTTAAAAAAAAAGATTGATCCAAAGAACCCCATTTCAGAAGAGGTTAAATCGAGGCGGTGGCAAGAAGCCAAGAACTTTTTCACCTGTATTCTCTTTTTTGGGTGGAGTACGATAATCAATTATTTTATGCACAAAAAAAAAGGTGAAAAATAAAAATAAACTAATAAGCTCGAATTTCATCTCCCTCCTTTGGGTAGCAGCCACAGACGATCCATGTGGGCCTTGCTTCCACCTCAACCACTAAAACCATGGCCTCCCACCACCAAACCGCCGCCACATCGTCATTCCACCGCCGTGCAGAGTTCCCAAGAAATGGGTATTTTTGGTCGCACCGTAATCACAGCACTGAAATCCGATGAACCGGAGGAACGCAACGGTGAAAAATCCAAGCCAAAAGCACCACAAACGCCGCCGCCGCCGCAGCAAAGGCAAGAATCGGAAGATAAACAGCAGCAGAGGCAGCTCAGCGGCGCCGATGTGCTTATGGCACTTCAAAGAGCCACTTCCAAGAAAGCCAAGAAGCCGAAAGCGACTGCGAATTCAGGTGGTGGAAAATATGACAAATCTGGAAAAAAGAATGAAATCTCTACAGATTTCAGTAATGTCAGGCCGTTGCGCATTGAAGCTGAATGGAGCCATCGGTTGGAGGAATTGGAAAGCAGACTTCAACAACTTTTACACATTTAGAAACTTCAAATATCTTTGGAATTTATTTTATTTGGTTTGATATGTATTCCTCCTTGTTTCAATGAAATCACAGTTTGGCAAATGGCAATTTATTGTATACATTAATTCACTCGAAAGTGATGAAACAAGAAAACATGAAAAGATGCTTAATCTCAACTTCCTTCCCACAAAAAATACAATGCAATAACTCGATGTTACAACCATATGGCTAGAGAACAAAGCGAGCATAAACCTCATGAGGTAAAATAAAAACTCATATTTATGATCACACCTACACTCTCATACGGCGAGATAATTTGTACAACACTACATACTTATTTTGTCAAAGTGACCTAACCAATCAACTCTAAATTCCCCAAAGATATGTGAAAAGTGGTGAATTCAGACGATTGGGTTGTATTTCATCTATTCCCTGAAGTCCTCAGCCGCAGGGTTCACCAGGTCGTTGACGACTCCAATTTCCGGAACCAGCTTTGCGTTCTCCGCGCTTCCTTTTATTCTTTGGAAAATTGAGCTCCAACACCGAACATGGTTTCAGAGTCGCACGCTCCTCTGATGCAAGGGATTTCGCCACCGAGTGAGGGTCTGAAGCAAACTGGGCGGCATCATTGTTACCTTCTCCTAAATCATTCTCTGTATCTCGAATTTTCTCAGCAGACTGATCATTTTTGTTTTTTGACATTGATCTCTCTACTTCTGCTGCCTCGTTATGTGTCATGATGTTATCTACAATCTGTGATTTGTGAATGAACTAGATGTGTCAGAAGCTGGTTGAAAATTTTGCGAAGGAAAAGCTCAAAAGCGATTCTTAGAAGCAATCACAAGCACTACCTAAATCATTTGAATAGAACTAGACCAGAAAATTACTGTTAAGGTAAAATGCACATTTAAGTAGAAATCTGATTTCAAGAATTATCGTCAACTTCCTCCACAAATCCCCTCTCACAAGGTTGCATCATAAGCATGGATAGCAGCAAGGGTGGAACACAAGTATTTTAAACCATGAAACATACACGACTCCATTTAGGGACACTGTTGCTATACTTAGCCAAGCAATCAATTATCTGGTACAAACTTTGAACGACCATTTTGTTGATTAGAGTCATCAAATCTTATAGATTGGGACCGACAAATAATTGAAATTGTGAAAGGGGGAAAGAAAGAAGCTGATCAGGGGTAACAAGCTTTCTACAATGTATAGTACAGGCCTACTGTCTAGAAGTCTTTCTTGAAACTCATATTGTTGTGATGTGAATAGATGATCAATTTACAAACTACATCTGACATTCAATGTTGTTTCCTAGCTCTATTTGGGTTGTATGATAACAAAGAAACTCGTATTATATTTCTACAATGCGATGTAAAATGATAGTGTATTGATGATCAAGTTTCATAATACCATTCAATAACCATTGTGTCTCACCTTCTCAGATGAATCTCCAACTTGCACCTCGAGCTGGGTAACGTCGACTGAGGACAATAGTCCAACTGTACTTTCAATTATATCTGGAACGGGAATAACCTCTCCATAGCTAGAAACTGCACTGTCAGGCATAATACAATCTCCAAGTTCGTCATATTCTGATATGTGCTGAGAATGAATGCCAAAAACCGTATCACCATTACAAGCAGAGAATGTAGGGCTACGGACACAGCTGGTCTCTACATCGCATGATATAAAATTGCTCAAATTCTCAGAGGAAGAAAACTTGTCGGCATTGTTTACCATCACCGACTCAAGTTGACCCTTCAACTTATGGACTTGAGCATGTACTAACTCGATTTTTTTAAGTATGTGCTCTAGAATATTGTCACCGTCTTCAGGATATAAGCAGTCATCACTGCTTCCAAACTCATCGTTGCCAGTATTATTATGATCTGGCAGTTTACACCAGCAAAAACAAACTAAGAAACAGCATTATGTAAAATAAATAAATACTATACTATTCAAACATACCATTGATTGTTAAATAGGGTCAAATAGCTTCAGAATCAGAATACCAAACAAAAGGACAAACTCGATCAAGAGACTAGTGAACCATGCTGTGCAGCAGTTAAGACCAAAAGTATAACACCACTGTACAGAGTGTTCCAACTATAAATAAGTTTGGCACCAGTTGTTTCTATGTTTTATAAAAAAAAGAGAATCACTTGCACCGTTACACATCTCCCAGTATAACCATATTTCTACTTCAATTTTGAAAACAATCCACAGAAATACACAATCATTAGATCCGTTACTATATTATAAATAAATAAGATGTATTTTTTAAAAAAAACACCAGATTATGTTACACAACTAAATTCAATAATCTGATATTACTAACCTACATTTTTCAATGATACCAGATCTACAGTACAAAAATTCTCATGCGATAGATGGAAACAAACACACATATATTCTGCAATACTATTTAAAACAAATTTAAAGAAAACACATCTCTGGAACACGGAAAATAAAACCACATATAACCTAAAAATCTTTTGTCCATTCAAGATTTTGACACACCTGAGTTATCAAGATCCTCCCAGCCAAGAATCTTGTCCATTTCAGACCTCTTATTTTCTGCAACATCAAATATGACTAATTTTCTTTGAAGGAAAGATAATTATGATAATGGTCAGCATAAATAAGAAGTTGTACCAGGCTCGGTGAAAAGGTTATGGTTTGACATGTATGATGCAGTATCTGTTGTTTCCTCTATTCTATTTCTTTTCCTCCTTTTTAAGGGCACTTTTCTAGGTCTTTGATGTGTAAATGGCAGAGACTTTGAACCAAGTTGTTCAACTAATGTTTGATCTAGTGCTATTTGTTTCCTTCGATTGTGTGAAGAAATAAGCCTGGCATATTTGGATGCCTGTGACTCTAATTCTTTTATTCTTAATTCTGTCCATTTGCTGCGCCACATCAGAGGCCGTATAAAGTTTCTCCAGTGAGTGGTCAATTTTTTCCTCCTGAAAAAAATGGACAAGTGATTTGAACAGAAAGGCATTTGCTGATCTTAGTAGAAGATAGAGGTGAATCAACTGTAAACCAGGACATGAACTTACGCAAAATTAAAACATTTTAATGTTTAGCCGAAATTGTTGGTATCAATCGTATATGGAATAGTAGAATAAGCTGAAGGGTCAAATTATAAAACGAGGCCGGAGTAACTTCAATCACGACGAGCAAACACAATTTCATATTAAATCAGACATCATCATGACACATCACAGAGATAAAACAGATAAAAAGATATAATGCTCAAGGTACTTCCTCTCAGCAATTGATGGACAGGTGGCACGAATGTTAAGTTCCAAAGAGAAAGAACATGAGTTTTCTTGCAAATATTTCCGACTAGCAAATCTATATTTAATGTCTAATCATGAGAACTTGTTTAGAGTTTTATTTCATTCTTCAGTAGAGGAATTAAAGCTGACACATCAACAAGGCACATTTACAGCATTAATGTCATAACAATACACAAGGGAGATTAAAAAAGATTTAAGAAAAAAAACAATCTTCTCAAAGCACGATATGAAGGCCCATTTTAAAAAATTCAAAAGTATGATGGCCAGCAAACAAGAGAATAATTCTATGCCACAAATCCAAACCTCATTGGAAACAAGCTACTGAATCCATCAAATGGCTCCAAATTACTGTCCATCAAAATCTTCGAATCAACTTCTGCATCACTTAATACAGAAGTATCTTTATCCCCAGAAGTTGAGTTGGCAAACGAACTTGAATTTTCAGTGGCATCAGGATCTTCTTTTGCCACCATCCCAATGTCCCTGCCACGTGAAAAGTCCACCACATCGACAAAAACATCTTCTGAGCCCTTTAGAGCTTCAATTCCTTTATTAGACATATTCGATTCAATAGATGTTCAAAGTCTTCGGACAATGGATACTTGCTCGAGAGTCATGTCATATATCCAAAAAAATATGCTTATTCTCTCGACTCATCCTCCGAGTGAGGGATCGTTTCTGACAAGATTTAGCCAACAATGAAACTCTAGTTTGTTTTAGATACAAACTTAATCTTAAATCACAAAGACAGGCACCAGACATGATGATGTGCTAAAATCTAAATATAAAGAAAAAAATTCATGCTCGCTATAAAATATGTATTTTACAAGCTAAATGCGCTACCATTTTATGAATGAAAATAAAACCATTAATATCTTACATTTCATTTCAAATTCATTATCCCTACGTGCTTAAAAGGATCTATCAACCTTCAGGCGCACCAGGTCTGCGCTTTTTTGTTGAACCGCAGTGCACACCATGTGAACTTTAAGTAACGATGCTCCAAATGCAACAACAACAACACACACAAATTCAGCAAATTTTGATCCTCAGCGCTATTGAATTTTGGTGTAAATACTCGTCTTAACCCGTCAATTCCCACTAAACTTTAAAAATTTGAACAATGAAGCTGAAAAACGACAGCTCATCTCTTTGTGGGTGACCAACAAAAATGATCTCAAAACTACTAAATATATTACCAAGCAGCAATCTTATCGTGCACATAGAGACTTGTAACAAAAAGCAAGAATGAGGAACCACCTTCTGCATGGTGAATAAGTTGTTCATCGGTCGAAGCCACTGCCGGGGAAAGCAATGAGTGTAATTTGTGAAATGAGGGTGATTACAATTAGGGTTTCGGATTGGAATTAAATTGGTGAACGTTAGAACATCTGGCGAATGTTTTAGGGCGCCGCGCAGCGGCTCAAGTTTAAGGAGGCCCAAATTTGTACACAGCAGCCCATGTTGAGTTTTTATTCCTTTTATTTTTTAAGTAGAAATTATATTCATTACACACATTTTTATTCATTGATGGATGTAAAATTCATTCAAAACCTTACCTGTGATTCTAAATACCAGAAACATAAAAACTCATGTGTGAAACCGTCTCATAAATCAATTTTGTATGACGAATTTCTCATTCGACTCGATCAATTAAAAAATATAATTTTTTATGCCGAACGTATTACTTTTCGTTGCAAATATGAACTTGAATACTTGATCAACCCGTCTCACTAGATATATGCTCAACCAAAAAAATGCCAAAGAAGTAAATGTACTGTAGTTCTTCTCGCCACAGCCCTATTCAGTCTGCTAACAAATTATTATTTTTTTTTTTTACGAAAACTTGTAAAAATATTATTTTAGTGTATTTTTTATGTACTATTTTAAAATTAAATCTATTTGCGATCACATTGATAGAAGGTCTTTTGGAAACAAAAAATCATGCATTCTGAATTTTTTTCATATTAAAAAAGTAGGATAAGGTATTATAAATAATTGAATATTAGGATTTTCGATATTAAAATGTATTCTTATGTTTTTTTCCTAATAATTTTCCCAATTCATAAATTAATTTATGTTTTACTAAATATTTAATAAATTTTCCGACTAAATTCTTGCTCTCAAGAACAGAAACCAAAATTTGAATACAAAGATCTTGCTAGAAGAATATGAAAAAGAGAATTCCGAAATGGTTTTTTTTTTTTACAACAAAACTAAGTTTTGTCAAGTTTTCATTGTTAGTTTAATTTATAAAAAATAAAACTAAAATCAATATAAAAAAACACGAGCAGTTATAACGGAGTTTGGTCGAAAGACCTACATCTACTGGTTCATGCTCAGTCATCAAGCAAATCCACTAAATCTCAAGAATGTTACAATCATACAAGGACTTAAACCATATAAAAGACCCCCTCTTTTATCATGACGCTTTTATGATGAACACGTTCAGTAGATTCTACTTAGCGAGTACCACTCGTATTTTGAACATGCCTTTTTGAACTCTCTTCGATGCACAGACCGTTTTCTCCCGAGAACTCACATTTCTTTTTCGAGGAATGTATCACTAATCAGTATAAGTGTATGTGCACCACCAGCAGTTAAAAATCTCTTCAAAACGAATGATAAAGGCGACGTTGTGAGAACTTGTCCCAGCACATGTCGCGACACGGATGAACAGTAGGCGTTTCTCAAAAAAAAGTCGCACACAACGAACCATACAAGCCTACAACATAATATGACTGCGTTTACTTGGTGGGATGAGATTACATATGAATAAATCATATTAGGACTATTAAAATGACTTTAACGGATGTGGAATAGTAATAGATAAACAGTAATATGTTTACTTTGAGTTATTATATTGAAATAATGATTGAGGGACGAATTACATTTTTACCCTCCACCTATGATAAATAATCTTAAGTTTACTTTTGTATTCATAAAATTTGGATTGAATTATTATTGAATATTTTAAATTATTATTGATTCACATGTGAGATATTTTTATTTAACAAAATTATTGGGTATAAAATTATGTATTTTTCATAGTTACATAAAATTGATAAATTGAAGAAAAAAAATATTCATCTCATGAACGAGGAAAGTAAGATGATATATGATACATCAAATACAATTCAAAACATTTATCACATGCATCATAATACGATAAACTATGATATGCAAGAAACAAAACTATCATAAAAAAAACAAAATAAAACTAAATTTCTAGCCATAAATTAATACAGTAAGGTTGTCATTAATTTGAAACTTACAATTGCATAAAAAATTAGTTTAACAATTAAAAACTTTTATAAGAAGCATGAATATCCTCTAGATAAAAATAAACATAATATGTTATTGATATCCATAAACAAAATCCAAAGATAGAGTTATAAAAAAGCATGAAAATAACAAATAAAGGGAGGATAGATTAGGTTTTATGTGGATTTTTTTTCCACAAAAATAGATCAAAATGAGTTATACCTTGAGAAAAGAAGGATGAGATATCACGTGAAATGAGGGTTGAATGACAGGCTTTAAAATTTGTGAAAAATTAACTTTTTGTAAGTAAACAAGGGATAAGGTTGGATTAATAAACTCATCATAGGTTTATCAAGCCAAGTAAACGTAGCCTATATGTCTTATGCACGAAATATCGCTCTCTCCCGAGAACTCAACTTCTTCTCCCGAAAAATGTCTGATGAACACGGTGCATAAAAGCAACAAGAAACAACCAACGAATTAAATAATCTGAAATATTTGGCATGAAAGCTCATCGGTCTCTCTTATGGCTCTTGGCCACTTGGCAATCTTTCTATATTATAAAGGTTGAGGCCCTTAGTGGTCCGACTTGATGACACCAAATAATTTTTACAAAAATACTCATGTCCACTTAAAAAAATCTATAATTTACTCATAACTACCACATCTTATCCACTTTCAAAAGTTCAAAAATTCAAATATTATCTTTGACAAATCAAAAATTCATAAATTATTTAAGAAAATTATATTTTTACCATTTTTATTATTTTACACACATAATGTGTGTGCTCCGTCGCTAGTCTTAATAATGAATTAGAACTACGTCCAAAATATCCAGAATAAGATAATCTTTTCAAATTTTGCCCCATATAAAATAAATCTATTCAATTTCACATATTTCCAAAATTTCAGAATATTATTATATCTTTAATTAACAAATATCCAAACACTCAATAAATTATTTTCAAGATCTTAAACACAATGAAAAATATTTTTAAACTTTTTCAAAAATCTTGCAATCTAATATTATTAATTTTCTTAAACCAACTATATTACAAAAATAAAGTCAACCAAAAATATCATCCAACAGTTAATTTGTCCAATGTTTGGCTCGGGTTTTACGAAGAATTAGTCTCTCGCAACATTATATTATCCATATATATATATTAATTTATCATCATTATATTATGCATCATACATCATTTCATCAACGATTCATTAACTGATACCTAATTACTTATGTTTCCAATCATTTAAGTTGATTCTTCGTGCATGCATGTTTGATTGAATTATCGTCTCTTTTGCACGCCAAGGATGTTTAAACTTTAAACCGTTTATTAATGTTGACACACATTTCTTACACATTCATTCAAGAATAATAATGGCTTCCTTTTCTCTTTTACCCATTTTTCAAAAGATGAAAAGGCGTGGAATCATAATAAGAGCATCTTTAGTTGAATTCCATTTTTTTTTTTTGCCTGGTCAAATATAAAGGAACGGTTGTATAATTAAAAACAAAAAGTGAAGTGGTCCAATGAGTTTTTTTTTTTTTTTAAAGAAAAAAATTGAATGGAATTTTTTTATAAAGAGTTGCTTTATTTTTATTTTTTTTTGGGTGTGATTTAAGGCATCTCTTTCTTGTCTAGCAAGTGAATTGTACTAAATGTTTTGTGCTGTATACGCACGGTTACAAATAATGAAATAACTTGATTAAGGAGAGAGTAAGTGTATTTTGGTGGGCATTGTGGTATATTTTGATAAACAAAACTAGGGTGAAATCGGATAGAGTCGTTTGTGAGTTATAAATTATATCGAGTTTGGTCAAAATCGAGTTCATGTCGAACTTGAGCAATTATAGTGTGCTTTGGGTTTGACTTTTGAGTACTTATTTTTATATTTTTTTATTTAAAAAAATTAAATTTCTTTAAACTTATGAATAGTCTAAAATTCAATATTATATAACTAATTATTAATTTATTATGCTTAATTTGCTACATTTTGTTAAAGTTGTGCGTGTGTGCGTGTGAATAATAATTGCAAAAATACATTGAACGTCATCAATATTCAGTATATTGAGACCTTCAATAAAAGTACGTGGTAAAAATAATTGATGAACGAGATGTCCGTATTGTCACAGCCCAATTATCTCAAGTGACGAATCTTTTAATAAACACACAACACATGTGCGATAGCAGAAGCTTGTATTAATGAAACAAAGGTGTGTACATGTATACATCCAGGATAACGTAATTATATATACGCCTACGCTATGATGTGCGTATGTTCATTGGACGCTGAGGGATATTCAGTGGAAAACATTAAATTTGCGTGAGATGTTCGTACAAATATCTTGTATCGTCAATGAATACCTGAAAACATGTGCCCAATGTCAAAATTTTTATATACATAAACGTTAAAGTGAGTAGTATTATTTGTTAATTTAAAATAATACATACGTACGTCAGACTAATTTCAGAAATCAAATTATGATAAATTGAAAAACAAAATCATGAATATCTTACTAGTGCATGGAGAGATGTTCTTTAATTAAATTAGCTCTCACAATTCATATCTAAATATTAGCGACATTGTTGGAATTGATCCCCGGGCATCCCCACATGAGTAGGGGATGTTGTATCGTTTAACCCACCCCCCCCAACAACACAATTTTCAATTTTTTGTTTTTGTTTTTTGTTTTTGCTTTTTTAATATATTTTGATTCTTAATTTTTTTAAATTGTTGATTTTTATGTATTTATTTATTTTTTGCTAAAATTTTTTCGTTTTTATTTCTCTAATTTGGCCTTTTTTTATCATACAATTTTAATGTTTTTTTTAAAAATCCTTTTATCTTGTCAAATTTTCTTGTATAATTTTTTTCTTATAATTTATATTTCAATACATATAATATTAATGCACTAACTAATTAATGTTAATATGGAAATACAAATAAATAATGCATATATTGTGTACTTTCATTTCATTTAATATCGTTATACTTTAAAAATAAAGACAATTGATCAATAATTCGTATTAGCTAGACACATCTCTATTAAAATTAATGGTTTCAAGAGAACTAGAAGTGATCATTACATCGGTTAAAACAAATTAACTGACCGAATCGATAAAATCTCGTATTCAATTATTAATTTTATATTTTATATTTTTAAAATATTAAAAAAAAACAAATCGATTAATTCGGTGACCGACCGAACTAACCGAGTTTAATTCGGTTATATTATGTCGGTTTTAGCAAAAATTCAATTCGATTCGATTAGCCTCAAAAAAATTTTGTTAAACCGATTTCGGTTAATTTGGTTCGGTTTTTAACCGAATTAATAAAATGTTCACCCCTAAAGATATAGATTGTGACAAAAAAAATTTTTTACTTTATATGGTTATAGATTGTGACAAAAAAATTTTTACTTTATATGGATGATTTTAAATTTTTTACATGTCAAAGTTTTTCTTAAATATGGTTAAAATTTAAATACAAATAAAATATTTGACAATAAAAAAATTAGAGGAAAAATGGACATATAAAAGATAAAAAAAAAATTATAATTAACCTTTGCAATGAAGAAAACACAATGAAAACAAAAAAGAAACAAAAAGTCTACAAAAATAAAATATATATATATATATATAAAGGCTAAAATATTTTTAAAAAATTAATATTTTGATATAAAATAAATATGAAAAAAAACCAACAAAGAAAAAAAATCAAAATATATTAAGCAAAAAACAAAAAACAAAAAACAAAAAAAAAACAAAAATGGACAATTGTGTTGTGGGGGTGGCCGTTTACCGGATCATTTTAGCCTACCTCCCATAGCATCTCCTAAGGTGGGGATGCCACGGTAGGAGATCCACTCTCTATATTTTATATTTTTTTTAAAAAATGCACGTCTCCTAAAAAAAATTGATTATTATATATATAAAAAACCCATTCCTACCAAATAATTAATTAATTCATTGAAATTTTGCCTTCCTCTAGACAAATATTTTGGCGAGCTCATTAAATAAAGTAATTGTGAATCGGTTGAATTATTTGGCGTATTTAATTATTGATCTTGACTAATTAAGAGGAGGCTAGTGAACTAATCAGCGGAAATTGACAAGTGGAATAATCTCAATAATCCTACATTTAATGATTAGTTATGGTAATTAAATAAAATTAATTAAATTACGTACATAGATTCATTCGGAAACCTTTCTGGTAAAGTGGACAGTTGACCTTTTATACTATTATTTTTCAACTAAAAATAATTATACAATTATTTTGTTCACATTATATTATTATTGTCATTATATTTCTTTTTTTTTTCCTCCCAATTTATTTCCTTTTTTTTTTTGTCAAAAATAAAACATCATTGGGCCATACGTAGCACAGATAAATCTAGGACACAAGTCAAGACAAAGTTCTAGCTTACTTGCATTTTTTTTTTTAAATCGGTGAGATAATTGTTACAATTGACCTCTTTCCAACCATAAACCTTAATTGGGGGGACGAGGGGGTGCATGTAGACCATACTTCCAATTAAATTGAGCAAAATGTTGTTACTATTTCAGCCGCATGACTTTTGTAAGTGAATTTGCATACATAATTATGCAAATTACAACTTTGTTTTTAACTAGAGAGTTAAATTTGTTGAGTGGGGAATTAACGTAGTGTTGGAATTACCAATTGATTTTCCCAGGTGAAACTTTATGTTTTTAAAAAATATCATGGATAAAAGTTATATATATATATATATATATATATATATATATATAGAGTTCTTTTATGGTGCCCAACTCATATGCCCAACTCTATGCCCACCATGTACAATATGTGATAAGTCAACTCATCAATATGTATTCATGATTTCTATATATAAGCTTCTCTATGCATGCACATATATATTAATTTTTGTTTTAAATAATTTTTGTGTAAAATATTTATATTAAAATTTTAAAAATGATTTATCATAGTAATTTTTTATTTTATGGTGATGAGATTATTTTAAAATTAAAAAACACAAATACAAATATAAATATTTTTGAAATAATAAAATATAATTTATTAGAAACACTGCATATATAACATGTACGTTCCCATGTGCGTCAGGGACGTGTTGTGTACTGCAAGACATAGCTTCCCACGTAAGAAATATAGTTAAAATTTCTGCAAACACAAATTGATCGAATTCTTCCATATATAAACCTAAAAATCTCTTTTCCCCTCAACTTATACTCTCTCTCTCTTTTGACTAAAGAGGAAAAGGATTTTGATACAAATTAAAGATCAATGTTAAATTTTTATTTTTTTTAAATTACATATCCAAATTAATGAACCCCATCGATCATCCCCTGCAATAACCTCTCTGTACAAACATCCCCTCGAAACATCGCATCATTACAATCTATCTATACATGCATTATCCCGTGATAAATCTAAGATGATCATTTATCAATATTTGCGGGGTCTATTAAAAAATAACGGACCGCACATTTATTGATAAATGTCAACCGTTACATGTATAGATAAGATTTAACTTATCTGAAACACGGATGTTTCGTTATTCCAACCAAAGATAGATATCTCAACTCTACCTATCTCGATCGGAAAACCGATCAGACATTCAGCGGAGGGGAGATAGACTGACCCCTACGCATTTTTCGGGTTAGTAACACGGGAACTTGGAGTCATCTCCGACTTGTGACGAGTTGGAAGATTTCGAGTATTTCTTGGATGAAGATGAAGAAGAAGAAGACGACGACAGATCACCTGATCTTCTCCTGATCAGCATCTGCCTCATGCCATCGGCAACACGAATCGCGGGATTCGACTTAAATTTACGGCAGAAGGACATGTGTGCCTTCACTGCTTCGTCCATCCCGAACTGTTTTTTACCTCTACTAGCTTCATCTCTCACAGCTTCGGAACACAGACCGCACAGCCATTTGCCGTCGAATTTTGACTTCACTTCCGCGATGTATTCCTGCGTGCAGTCTTCCTTTAACCCACAGCACTCGCACTTCACCAATTCAATCATGTACTCCATCAATCTCTCGATCGATCAAGTGATCATACAATATAGGACACGTACATATGTTTTCGATTTCGACGAACTTTTGATGTTTTCGGGCATGAAAAGTAGGAGAGAATTGTTTGTTTTTTTTTGTTTTTTTTGTTTTTTTGGGGTTATGTGGTTAAAGAGTGAGCAGAAGTAAGAAAGTTGGAAGGAGAAAGGAGAGAATTTATAGTAGGGAAAGTTGCCATTATTTTTTTCTCCATGTTATTATATGATATTATTGGGGGCACTGGAACATGAAACAATGTGGCCCCCAGAGAGGGGGGTCTGATTGTTTGGCCTTCCATTTTATATATTTTTATAAAAATTAAAAAAAAATTAAAATTCGGTAGAGGGGTTAATTAGATTCTCTGTTTGGCCGTCAATTTGTTCCGAATGTGTGAACTTTGCTCTAAATTAATAGTTGATAGAGGAGAAATTAAACATTGATTTTTTTTTTACTAGCTCCCACTATAATAATGGAAGAAAAGAATTTAAATGATTGAACTAATCCTCCTCCTTTAATCATTTGATTTCATCAATAATTTTGAAAAAAAACATTGGGAGCATGTATTATTAATTTTTCAAAATAGATATGCATGCGGGATTAATTTCTAGAGAACTCTACCCGGTGGAGGCGACATATATATATAGGAATTAAAGTTTTATTTATTTTAAATTAATTTCTAGCATTATAGTCGCATGTATATATATGCATGATGCATGCACTTGTATGCCTCAAAGCTAGCCAGTGTCTAACTTCTGCAAAACAAATTAAACAGACAGATGATTTACAGGCGGAACTTGTTGCCCCTAATTTACTCATTGATTGGCATAAAAAAGAAAATAAGTCGAAACGTAACGGAAAGGGTGATGCCGATGCAAGAGTTTTATAGAAGCCTCAAAATACTGATATATTTGGAATGACATTTGTTCTAGCTAGTGAACATTATTCCACGGTGTTTGATTGGTGATGACCAGTTTGACTATCTCTCGAGCTCAAGCTCGATTTTATGGTTAATCTGATTTTCTATCTAATGATATCCATATATGGGCCTCGAGATAAATTCATTAATGAGGTCCAAAAACTTATGGGCTTATCCAAAGCCCATAAAACTGTCCGAATAGCAATAAATAGGTTGAGTCGTCTCATTTTTAAGGTACGTTATCTATTAATTACCAGTAAAATGCTCTAATTCTTTATAACTTTTATGAGAAATACTGAGTTGAACGTCGAAGTATCTTAACCAGACAACCTTCGGCGTCACTCACTTTAGTTTATGACGCGATTATATATATATATATATATATATATATATATATATATAGAGAAATTTTCAGCTGCCCAATCAATGATGTACAACTCATTCCCGACCACTAAAATCATGTACCATTTTTTAGTTATGCGAAAAAAAAAACTAAAACCCGATAAAACCCGGTACGTGGTCGGAAACGAGGTGGAGAAATATTGTTGGGCAACTGAAAAGTCCTATATATATATATATTCGAAACATAAACTTGATTGGAACTTAAACATATATTTCATTATTTCGTTCAAATATATCTTTCAAAAACACATAAGCTCTCTAGACTAAATTAACCTCCTAAAGAAAATGTCAGAACATCAGTTGCCCATCGTATTAGAATCAGAATAACGATTATCACTTTCAGCACATCAGAGTCATAATTAGGGTTGTCATACCGAACTAAAATACCAAATTTTCGTCATACCATACCAAAAATTTGGAATTTCGTTATCGGTATCGGTATGAATTTTTTTCATACCAATATTTTTAGTACGGTATACCGAAAAACCACCCCTAATCATAACAGAATTCAAAAATTTAGTTCGAATTAGATTTCGAATCATATATAACAATGTTATGTGAACTCATACTAATTGTCTTAACAAAATAAACAGTTTTGGGGCTCGGTGAAACTGATCGTGATGACTGATAATGGAAATTTCGTTTTAGTTTTTATTATTTAGCCACTGCATTAGACTATGTTTCCATTTATTTTGTCTTCAGTTAAGCATTGTAAAGACAGTTTAAATTCAGTTTATGGAAAGACTTTGTAATTTCATTTTATGAATAAAAAACTGCATTCTGAAATTTCTGAAATCCGGGGCTTGTTGTTTAATGTGAAAACGATAAATTGCTCCATTACTTTTCGGTTGGGTTCCTCAAACAATTTGTTTTAATTTAACCTGCTTTTGCTAGATTTAGTATTCCTATGATCAAATGAATCATGATCACATTTTGAATGCAAATGTTTGCGAACACTTGAATTACTTAGCCATTTGGGTTAATGGCTCCTTTTAATTTGTGACTATTAGCTATTGATTTTTAGAATCATTTCCAGTGCACATTTAGCACCAAAAGTGGCCATTAGCCCTTTTTTTTTTTTTTTTATTTACAAAAATACATAGTCATATTTTGGCTTAATATTTACTGGTTTATGTTCTTCACGCATGCTGGGAACTCTTATTAACCGTCATGTTGAACGATGGCTATAAATTGCCTAAAATGACCAACAAGAAAATGAGTGAACAATTAAATGTCAAAAACGAGACTGATTATCCTAAAGAGATCATAACATAACTGATAGTAAAACTTCACAAGAAGTTCTAGCATCTAGTAATTATGATTAGTTGATTACAATGAAATTCAGATATACGCTCAATTTAAAGTACAAATTATGAGAACGGCAAGTCCACTTGCAAATGAATGTTAAATGGATTTGATTATTCGATAGATTATGACTATGTCCGGAATACAAAATTTCCCTCAGTTGAATCTAGTTGCTACCTGTCGTATGTCGTACGAAAATGTCTCTTGTACGTATGAGACTTTTACTAATATAATGTGTCTTTTTCTGAATCTCATATGGGTATATATTTGTAAGGATGAAATATGAGAGTTACAGCCCCCACTTTATGGGCATTTATATGCTCATGTGAGATCATTTCGCCAACATCTTAACCTTAAATTTTGTAAATGCTTCCTAGTTGAGTGGCATATTTGACTTCTAGTTCTGCGTCATTAATTATAATGATTTATGACAATATTAATATTTACCCCAATTATGTATTTAAGGGTGAAGATTTATCAATATTTGTAGGGTCCACTAAAAAAATAGTATGACTCACATATATTGACAAATCTCAATCCTTGAATCTAATCTGCATTGTGTAACCAGAAGTTCGTAATCCACAACATAAATTTTAAATATATTACTTAATGTAGGATAAATATTTTTTAAAAAATTTTGTATGTGAAAATCTAAAAACCGTATAGCAAATAGCTTTTCAACCAAGTTACTAATAGCGACAAAGCTGCACATCAATGCTTTGCATAAAAATTTATTAAAAAAATTAAAAAATATATATCTCACAATTGATGAATGATGTGAGACATTATTTAGGGGTAGGAGACAGTGAAATGTGAAAAGGCTGAAGCAAACATATATATGAATCAATTTAATTGATCAATAATTGAAGTCAATTGCCCATATTGGCCATGATTGTTCATTTAAAGCCAAATTACTACACAGATGAGCGGAGTTGATGTCGGAACTCTTTACCAAACAATTTCACTGCACGTTGTATTGTGAGAATTTGGATCTATCCCGGATCCGACCGCACGGCCCATCCCGTGGGATCCATATTTAGAGAAGTGGATCCCACGCGGCCGCAAATGGATCCTGGTCTTTAATGGTACTGTCTTATTATAGTTTGGTTCGAATTTTTATTGTTTTTTTTTTTTGAAAATTGTAATTTTGGTTCTTTATAATTGTCATTTTGCAATTTCGGTTTTTTATGTTTTTATATTTCAGTTTTATTTCTGCATGTTCGATTTTTGGCAATTTTAGTCCTTTTTATTCGAAAATGCTTATGTGGCACTATACACGTCAGCTCCATATCACCACTGCATTGGTGCCACATCAGCGCCTCATCAGAAAAAGGATTAAAATTACCAAAAAAAAAAAATAAAGATATCGGACTAAAATTAAAATCTGAAAATATAGAGGACCAAAATCTCAAAGTGACAAACATACAGAACTAAAAAAACAAATTTTTCTTTTTTTATTAATTAAACACACACATGTACATGTATGCATGTATTATACTAATTGCGTGTCAAAACTAAAATTACGTGATGCAAATTTATTTGAAGAGAAATTGCTAAGAACTTTTGTGTGATCGTATATTATGTTAGAACTTATAATGTTAATCATAGGAAATTCTCAAAACTTTTATTTCATCCTCCCTTGCTCGGACGAGTATCTGGTATTGTCGCAATTTCTATGTCAATAATGGTGGATTGAGTGAGAGGTATCGTGCATACAAGCATTATTGCATTCAACGAAAAAAAAACATGATTTTAGTCATATGGGGTATCTGATTTAATTGGCAGACTGGGTCATCTTTTCGCCAATGGTTAAAACTTTGATTTTTTCTGTTAACATCTTCTAAAGCAATCATGTTATATAGGTGTTGCTCAACATAGTTTATTTGGTTAGCATGATTTGCAGACTGTTGCAGTAGTTTGGAGTTTTACCCAAAAGACACCAAACTTCGGACACCAAATGATAGCGGCTACGAGTTCCTACATATAATATTTTTTATAGTTTTCTAAACAAGTTTTCAATATGTCATGCTTATCAGCATTATTAATCCATAAAGCTAGGTAAAATTCGCTTTTTATAATAGATTATTAAAATAAAATATATTTATATTTAGATTAAGATCCTAAATTCTTTGAATAAAATCGATTAATTAGTTAAAAGAGTGTGTGGTTGTGTGTGTATTTTCTTCATGCTGTATATCATTTATAAAATTTGAAATCTAATTATTGAGCATGATACTCTTAGATTTTCCACACTGCATTTTAGTTGTCGGTTCATCTAGCACTTTCAATAATACAACATTGATTTGATTCGGAGAAATGTGACGGAGATTGTCAAGTATTAAAAAATAATATATAAACATAGAAACCACTTTTTTGGTTGTATCTATAAATAATATGGGTTGGAACTGGGAGGCCCAATTTTTAGAAGAAATGTAACAAAATTTTGAAATTATATAATTATTTTTGGAAGTGAAATTTACGATAGTTTTATAATTTCAAATATGTTTTGTAACCCAATCAAATTGTACCATTTCAGTGGGCGTTGCAGCCTTTTTCTTTTTCCTTTTTTTTCAACTTTCTTTTTTGTTTTTTTTGTTTTTTATTTTTAAATTTTAAATTTAAATATTTTTCATTGATTGGATTGTGTAGAAGATTGGATTTTTTGTGATTTTAAAAATAATTGTTATCCGATTCCGGATAACCATTTTTTTTAAAAATATTTATTTCGAAAATATTAGTTGATTTATCAGATATTAGTTGATTTAAAAAAAATCAATATTTTTTATGGGTTGCATTTGCATCGGATAGGAGGGAATATTCATGTTATGTATGACGGCACTACCCTATGATAGATCTAAAAGTGATTATTCATCAATACATGCGGGGTTCACTAAAAAATAATAGACCCTACATATATCGAAAAATATCAACCATTAGATGTATGACAAGACAGTGTTTTCACTGGTAGTATCTAACTAGCCAGATAGGAGATCCGTCTATCATATATGTGGGACAGTATCATTGGAGTTTTTGTGATTTTAAAAATGATTGTTAACCGAAAAATCCTTTTTTTAAAAAAAATCTTTATTTTAAAATTATTAGTTGAGTTATCAGATATTAGTTGATTTAAAAAAAATTAATATTTTTTATGGGTTGGATCAAATAGCAGATCCTTTTATCAAATATTTGAGACCGTATCTGGAGTTTTTGTGATTTTGAAAATGATCGTTAACCGGATAATCATTTGTTTTAAAAAAAATTATTTTAAAAATATTAGTTGATTTATCAGATATTAGTTGATTTTAAAAAATTAATATTTTTCATGTGTTGAATCGAATAAGAGATCCGTCTATCAGATATATGAGAAAGTATCTGGAGCTTTTGTGATTTTGAAAATGATCGTTAATCGAATAATCATTTGTTTTTTAAAAAAGTACTTTATTTTAAAAATATTAGTTGATTTATCAGATATTAGTTGATTTTAAAAAAATTTAAAAAAAAATCAACTATATTTTTAAAAAAATGTTTATCCAGTTAACAATTATTTTCAAAATCACAAAAGCTCTAATAATATTGTATCATATATCTAATAGACGAATCTCAATCCAATCCATAAAAAAAATTTCAAATGCTTTAATTTGAATCTTTTCACAAATCCGAATTCATTGATTTCCGAACGGAAGTTCAAATTTTTTTTTTACAATCCATTAATCTTGGAGTAGGAAAAAAAGAGATTCCAATAGTTGCGATTTTGGGTCATAAAACACAAAAGTGCATTAATATCCCCAATTGACAATGGGAAGAACTTTTTGTAGCAATCCGTGTTCAAATCAAACCAGAAACAGAGTATCAAGAGTGCTAAATACACTTTGTAAAGAATGTCATGAAAGGTACTGGGAAACATGTACAGAAATGCTATTTGTAAACAATGCCATGAAAACTACATGTATGAAGAATATCGAGCTCGTCGAATAATTTAGTAATATGAATTTTCTCGTGTTTTCTTTCCTAAAAACCATTGTTTGAAATTTGTATTATGAAGGTCTTTTGTATTATTTTTTTTATTGTTCCAACATATTTTATCAATATTTTTTTGATTAATATATGTTACTAAATTTTGATTTTATTGTAGAGTTATTGCACGAAAATATTTTTTTTATGTTACTTGAAAAAGAAATGAATTTTAAAAATTATAATAAGTTATATATTTGTTTTTTTAGAAAAGCATAAATATTTTGTTTAAAGTTTATTTATGTAAATTTAGTATTTAATCCAATTAAACTAAATAAAATTTAAATTTATATTATTTTAAATTGAGCATGGTTATTTTGTAATCATAATACTAATTTTAATTTCAAAATATATAAAGAATAATATATTAAACTTTTCTATTATTTGAAATTATTAATTTTTTAACCAAACAACTAATCAATTGATTTAAAATTTCACTCTGAAATTCTATGTTATTCCAAGCAAGAGATTTAATAAAACAAGGATTCAAATCAATGGATTTTCAAATCCATTTATTTAAAATACACTCTCAAATTCAAGTTGGATATTGTTGAAAAAATATTCTGCACAGAAAACGAATCGATCAGCAGGAATTGATTAATAATTACTTTTATGTAATGAATAAAAGTAATGGATGAAATGATTTGAAAACAATAGTAAAAAAGATGATGCTATGATTTAGACGTACACATCATTATGTCTTAATTAATTCAATATTAGAGTAACGTGACTTTGTTCACTCTAAAAATAGACAGCCCCCTAGCGATAAAATTTATAACCACGCATTATAAATCCATGCCAAAATCGGCTGATTAAATAACCTTTTTCGACCAAATTTTATGAATTTGGCTGCTCACTAAGTTACAAATTTGCAAAACTTACGTTCTATCGATTCAAATGTCGAGATATTGCCAATGAGGTCTTGGCCTATCGATTTCCGCTGATTGCGGGTAGATTTCCTAATTTATTTAGATAGATTTAGATACTTTCTTAGTTCGAGACATGCACGTTTCGAGTCCATGCTCAAGTTCCGTCGGTTGTGCGGGCAAATTTCACTCTTTAGTGTTGCAATATGATGTACTTTCGATATTCGATGTAATTTGTACTCAAAAAAAAATGTCGAGATATCTGCTACGCGACAACATGTTACTTATTATTCAAAATTTATTAAAATAATTACTATTGTCGAAATGATAAGTCCATTGCTCCCCCGTCCCACTCTTATGTGTATTTTTACATTGATTAAGAAACTGTTTGGAAATATAAATTTTAAAGAGTAATTTCTCATTTTATTGTTTTTAATGGAGATTTTAATAGGGTAAAAAAATGTATAAATAATAAATAATATTAATTTAATAAGGATACATTGATAAAAGAGTTGGAAAAAAAATACTAAATATAAAAACTAAACTACATAATTGAGAATGAAAAAAAAAAATGCAGTCTAAATAAATGGTACGGATGTCGTATTATCTATTTTTCTATTATAAAATGCAGATTTTTAGAAAAAATTGTTTTGATACGACCACTTAAAAATTACATTTACAACCCTATTTTTATAGTTAAATATAATTTATTAAAAAAACATAACCCCAAAAAACAATATTTTGTTCATAAAAGTTACAGTATATGCCACACGTAGAGTACTTATACATATATATATATATATATATATATATATATATATATATATATATATATATATATATATATATATATATAGAGTTCTTTTATGGTGCCAAACACTATATGCTCATTTCATGCTCACCATGTACAAGTCAACTCAACTATTGTATCGATCAACTCATCTATTGTACATGGTGGGCATGAAGTGGACATATAGTGTTGGGCACCATAAAAGAACTCATATATATAAAGTTCATGTATACGTTACAAATGCAAAATATGTATCAAAGACACTAGTAAGTGTGTGTGTTGGAACATAATCGTATGGCTAACATATTTATAATTATAATTAAATGTGTTTACGGATTACTATTTTGAAAGGTAGGCTAACATATTTAATTAAACGTGTTTTCGAATTACTATTTTAAAAGGTAGAACCCAATGAAGTGATCCTGTTTTTCCGGGTTTTGAATTGAATATCAATATTAAATATGTATATTATTTCGTGTATGACCAATTTTTTTTTAAATAATTTATGATAGACTAATTAGAAATAATAGAAGTTAAAACTCCTTCAGTTATAAACATGAGTTGACCACAATTTGGAAAGAAAATTGACAGAACTCAATCCATAGTTTTTGCAGAACTTGTGGCTATTGCGGAGGGACTCAAGCTTTTGAAGGATATGCAAATTCAAGTTCATCAGATTACATCGGACTCTCTTTTGACTGTGCAAGCAATCACATGCCCAGAAGAAGATCTTAGCTATGTTGGTTATCTTGCAAATGATATTCGCACACTCTTACGTCGCCAACTAATATTATCTTTGAGTCACGTGATGCAGTCGGCGAATAGAGCACATTCGTTAGCTACTTTTGCTATTTCTTCCCCATCTACGTTTGTGTGGATGAAAGGGGATTTTTTTTTCTGGATGATAAACCTTTTAATCTCGGATATTGTTACCCTTTGAATAAATTTGCAATGTTTTCTCAAAAATAAAAATAAAAATTAACAATATCCACATTGTTCTAGAAGATTTTTCATGTTTGTATCTCCGTGAAATTAATATATGTTGTTACGGATTCAGATACTTGCACTAGTTATATTATTACATGTGTTATGTTGATTTAACATGGAAGATCCTGGATTTAGATTTCTGTATATATTTTGGCGAGAATTATATAATTTAAAACGTCATATAACCAAAGTCGAACAGAAATTTGAGGTAATTAATTTACAGATAAAATTAGACCAATTTAAGCCTTTATTCCACCTTACACCGATTTACATGTTTGGCATCTCAACCTTTTTTTTAAAAAAAAAAAAAATTCTGGATCCTCCACAAGATAGATAGTGCTTGTCATTTGTGGCCTTTTCTTCTCAGGAGACCTAATCCACAATGCCACGTTAAGATTTAAAGGCACTGGAAAAAGTAGTCGATCTCATTGTCTTCTCTCAAAACTTGTACATTTCTTGTCTAGTGGGAAGCCGGCAGTCCCAATGGCCACACTGGAACTCATGTCTTTTGACGACTCATGTTCATTTAACATCAAGGGCCACAAGTTTGAGACTATGTTAGTGTTCAGGAGAACATATAGGAATCACTTCTCAGCTTTTGCTTAGAAAAATTTCAAAATCTTGGTAAAAAAAGCTGATAAGTGTTTTTTAGAAGTTTTACTAAATGATACCTAAGTTTCTGGTTTGAGACCTCGTTGCAACAAATACTATTGTAGATCTTATGTTTTTAAAATCTGTATAGCGGCTCAAACATCGAATTTAGATTGTTGATTGAGGCAAGACTTGGCATCACATTACATTTTATTTTTCCATTGCAATCTAATTCAAACAAATAATGTTATTATCAGATATGTCATAGTTAACTGTTTTTTTTTATATAACATGCCCATGCATAATATAATATATATATAAAAATTAACTTCATCCCTCAAATTGATTGGTGAATAGCTTTTAGTGGCACATCCATTGTTCAATAGTTCCAATGATTCCTCACATGTGATCTTGTTGTTTTCCTCCATATCATCATATGCAAAGATATGGTATTTTCAATTATTTTGGTGGAGACCTAAATGCCTATTTAATGTCCTTCACATGGCTTCCCACATGTTATACATTTGTCCATTCCCAACCGTTTATTCCTTTTCATCAACTCAGTTTTACATTAATTTCTTCGCGCAAAGGCGACTAGTAGAGTCGTGCAATTGTCTATCAGACCAAATTAAAAAAATAAATCTCGACACTATTTGTCCTAACAATGAATAGGAAAATTCATAATTTTTGTCATGTATGTTTGCTACTTCGGTTTCAGTTTTAGTGTGTTATTTTTGTTTTATTATTATTTTTTTTTTTCAATTTTAGTGATTTTTTTTATATAACGTCAATGCAGAACTAACATGGCTCTAATGGAGACGGGTTTATCTTTTAATATTTTTTCCTCACATTTAAATTGGGTGATGAATTATAATTATAGGTTCAATGTCAACTACGTACTCCAAGGCACGCTCCTATTGGTTAGGTATTGGGTTCAGTCGTTCATATCATGTCCGAATTTGTTTTTCAACTTCTGGTACCTGCCATGATATTTATGTCCGAACTCCGAATCTAGTTTTCATTTGCGCTAGTAATAATTAATATTTTGCAAATCATATAAAAATCTCTATGCTTATTAAGAACATGTAACCTTTTTTTTTTAAATAACATGGAAATCTACAACCACTATCATTTGGTGCAGACTGAGTAAATTTTCGGGGTTAATTAAACTGATAAATCATATTGAACAAACCATGTGCAACAGACTCACTCGAGAAAGTGTTGTTAGATAAATCAAACTTCTAATAATTTGTCAAGAGCTCGTTCGCTCTACCAACTCTGGACACCCTGTTGAAAACAATTATATAGAGTACTTTAATTTACTCAATATCGCTCGTCATGATTGATTCTGGTGGGTTTGTTAACTGTATTATAATCACAATAATTGTCTCAATCATCGATGCTTAACAAGTGGATAATCAGAGGAGTAATGTTTATATAATTTTTATCCATTTCATCTCCTACGTTATTTTTTTAAAACTGTGAGAACAACAAGAAACTCCTTAATGGAAGTGAAACAAGACAAACTGCAAGTACGAGTATGGCTAGGCAAGTTATGTGATAAGCAAATGACAAATTATAAATTTGGGGAAAAAAATAAAATGGAATCAACTTTTTTCTTTTTTATTTATTTTTTTTAAAAAAGGGTTCGTACTCAAATTAGTTGGCTTAGTGGTGAAGATAGAAACATCAGACACCTTTGTCTTTTTCAAAAATTTGTCCTAATTATTTGAAATTGTTCTTTAAATAATTTATTTGAGATTATAATTAGTTTGTGGTTTTTTGAAAGAGATTATAAATTTTGTTGCTGGTATTTATATGGATCAGGGCCTCAGGGATGAAAACGGGCTCGACAAGATGGGCTCAATGCCAAAAATTAGCCCGGAGTCTGAAATAAAAAAGTTTTGGATTGGGTAACCCAACAGGTAACCCGTTACCTTTACTTGTATGATGTTTGGCTTAAAATTAACAAAATATTAATGTAATGCATCGTTATTTTCTTCAAGTTAAGTTTATTGAATAATCATTCTTGTATTATATATATTTAATCATCTTATCAACGGATCAACTGATGCTTGAATGTATAGAATTAAAGTAAAGAAATATATAAAATACAATTTAACACATATTTTTATGCGAAAAATTTACTAAATTTTAAATTGGTTTTATGTTTGAGTTTATATTTTAATGTAAATCCCATGTGCCAAAATTTAATTTGGATTCTTTTATTTACATTAAGGTATTGCCTTTACTTCTGGATCAAACGAAGTAATTTAAATTTCCGTTTGCCTTAACATCATTAAATAACGCGAGTCCTTCGTATTTTAATGAAAATTCATGACATGTTGAAGATCCTAAGAATCTCCATACCATACATGGAAAAACATTGAAGATTAAACATAAAAACTACATAAAACGGCTGACATACTTGTTGGAAAATTTTGATTGTGCTTAATGAATTGAAATTAAGCAATGCAAAGTTCGGAAAAGAAAAAAAGAATGAGACACTCAAAAAACGAAAAAATAATAAAAAAAAAAACTTTGAGGTGCAGGGGCGCAATTTTTGCGCCCCTGCACTGGTCATGCTGCCTGGGTGTGTGCCCAGGCAAGCAAGTGTGGCGCAGGGGCACAAAATATTGCGCCCCTGCACTTGAACTTTTGCCTTGGAATTTTCCAAGGCACCTGGAGTGGTGCAAGGGTGCAATCGGTGCTTCTGGCCACACGAAAAGTTGCATCCTTTTTTTCGAATTTTCTGATATTTTTGACTTCTTTTGGTGACTTTAGTCAGTTATTTTTACCAAAAAACATACCATATGAGTGAAAAGTTTTGTCTTTACATATAAACAATATAAATATGAGAATCAAACATCATTTTTTGATATAGATAATCAGATTCTCAGATTTTCAAATACATTCTTCACATATTTTGTTTCTTCTTCTTTTTTATAAAAGAGAGTTCATATCATTTCTGGTTGTAAGAACTTGTGATATATAGTGCTATATTCACAAGTAGAAGTTGTTGTATCTTGGGAGAAGATTGCCAAACACCGTAAGCACCAACAGCGGGGCAAAATCTTCTTAAGGAAATCGTGTTCAACATGAGCCTCAACTGTTGAATTCTTTTCCTATTTTTTTCTGTCATATTCAAGTTTTTCCAACAAATATACCAACAATACTACTGACTCAATTTTATTTCTTCAAAAAATCTATTTATTTTTATATAAGTCAAAAGATTTTTTTTGTTGTAAATATGAAGGTTGATTCGTTTCATAGATAAAAATCCGTGAGACCATACGAACACTTCTGCTTATCTGCTCTTTGTATTAATACACACAAAAATGGGTAACTTAAAACACGATATAGCATACGAAGGAATAGCTTGCAACACAGATTTAATAAGAGTTTCTTTACCACCTGCCGGGAAGAATCTGGACGCCCAGCCATTTATCTTTTTGAATAGTTTTTCTCTCAATCCCGCAAATTGAATACGCTTACTTCGCAAAGAAAAGGTAGGAATCGCCAAATAAAGATCATGGCCTTTAACCACATTAATAGATAAAATGCTTTTCATGGCCTGTATTGTTCCCTGCAAAGCACTAGGACTGAATGTAAGTGCAGATTTCTCGTAGTTCACAAATTGTACTGAAACGCCCTAGAACTACTAAATGCGGAAAAACTTTTTTTTTTTATGCTATACTATATACATATACGCCCATACATATATGTATAAACTTTAAAAATAATATTACAAATAATAACTCGCTTAATAAAATAATAAACATTTATTTGATAAAATCTTGAGTCATGCAATAGATAAAATAATGTCTATAATAAAAATTTATAACTTATGTCTACTAAAATCATGAAAAATCAATAAGTAATCATAACCACTGAAAACATAAAAATATCCTAAATAAATAACTCATGCATAAATAAAACTCTAGCGAGACGGTCACAGGGCCACTGCCATGCTCGCTCATACGTCCTCGCCACCGGTAGGAGCTACATCATACTCACCTGCACCATATAAGCGTAGTGAGCCTAGAGGCTCAACATGTCTAATCCTTTATAACAAGGTTAAAAATAATGCATCACGTAAATACTAATACATATACATGTACATGAGCATGCGTGGAAACATTTTTCATAACATAAATGCTTAATCATAAATCTTATACATAACATAACTTTCTTCATCATACATAACATAATTGAGCATGTCATAAACATAAAAACTGAGTATGGTCATATCCATGAATGTGACTAATAACCGTGCCGACTGATCAGTCTAGAAACCATCGTACGTGGCGGTGGATAAATCCACCTCTATGCTGGTAGTAAACTACCTCTGTGCCAGTGGTAAAACCACTTCTATGCCGGTAGTAAAACTACCTCTGTGTCAGTGGTAAAACCACTTCTATGCTGTCACATCACTTCAATTTCCATAAAACTATTTTTCATGCTCAATTCTTAATCATAAACACATCATAAAATATTTCATGTATGCATGCACTGAAAATTTGTCCGTAATATATATTTAATTAATTTTAATAATAAATATACTTTTACTTAAAATAGACTTCATGCATAAAAATAATTAAATATATATTCCGGACTTAATTTATTTTCATGGATTGGTCCAGACTGCTGATCACTCACTCTAAGCCCATTAAACTTAAATAAAATCCAATAATCATATTTTAGCCCAAATAACTTAATTAAACTTAACTTGACCTAAATAAAATATTTAAGCCCAATTACTTAACTTAAACCCAATAAAACTCTAGACTGGCCCAAAATCCACTGACTGGCCCAAAAATTCCTGTGGGCCTACGAGCCCATAAAAATCATTGGGCTAACTTAAAAATAATTTTGAAAGCCCAAATAAAATTATTTGGAAGCCCAAATAATTTTATTTCTAATTAAATGGCCCAAAAACCCATTAAAACATTAAACATTTTAAAATTAAAATACTCGAGCCCGGCCCACCTAGCCCGGACCCGGACCTACCTGACCCGACCCTAAACCCTACTGACCCGACCCACTATCCTGACCCGACCCGGAACCACCCAGAACCCCCAACCCGATCCCCCCTCCTCTCCTTACCTTCGGCCGTGCGAGCAGCAGCTTTCCGGGGCTGCTGCCGCCGTGCTCCGGCCGTCCCCTGGCCGGAGCACCACCACCTACCCCTATCCCTCTTCAAGACGTTTCCAACAAGCTAAAAACCAGCCCAAACCGATCCCTAACGAAGGAGAACGAAGCAAAACCATCTATCCCTTAATCTGCTCGCGTCCTGCGCGCGACGCCGGACTTCCGACCGTTCGGCCGCCCAGCTCCGGCCACCACTGGCCGGAGCACAACTTGGATTACCTTCCCCTATGTCTTGTGGTTCTAACCCAACTGGAATCAGTCTAAAAAACGCCTTATGGACCGAGAACGACCCAATCTCCCAACATCGCTCAACCTGCGCACCCTAGGACCTGTTCTGAACCAGCTCCTCTCCTGGCCATGCATGGCTCGAACCACTGGACCCAGCTCGACCCTAGGCACCCTAGGACACCCCTTGACCGAGCCACAACCTCTGGACCGAACCATGTTGGTTAAAAAACGTGAGTATGACCATGTGTCCACCAAATTATGCAACAAGCAACCAAAACTCCCATAGAATTCGAAATATTCATGAATAATTCTGAAATAAAAATATCATGCATGAATAGTAGCTTATATGGTGGTCAAATAAAAGTTTTAGACATGCCTTTGATTTTTAAAACGAAGCTAGACCGCGTGAACGACTCCGGGACGACGGACCTACGAAGAACTCGAATTTTTCTTGAATAAATCGGCTATGGAGGCTGAAATCTGCTGTGGGGCGTGAAGAAGATGATGGAGAAAGGTTGGAGGCAGCTAAGGGAGTTGTCGGCTGATAAGGATTTGTGTAGGGTAGAAATTGATTTGTTTTGGTTTAAATAGAATAGATAATGATTTAAATAAATAATAAAAATCAACATAAAGATAATATACCAACAAAACTTTATTTAAAAGTCCTCATAATAATAATAATCTGATGTAAAAGCATAAATCCCGAAATTAAAATTAAGGGAATTTTTAAAAGTGATTAAAAGTCATTATCTTGGCTAATTTTGGATAAAAAGGACTCCTAAAATTATATAAAATCAAATACTAAAAATTTTGAGATAATAAAACTCAAAATAATATTTTAGGGCTCTAAAAAGGCTCATAAAATCATTTGGGTGGAAAGTTGTCATCTCGTCCGTCCACGGTCCCGTCTACGCGATCAAATATTTAAAATACTAAAAATCATAAAAATCACTAATTATGGGTTAAATGCTTAAAAAAATAAATTAAATCATGCATATAAATCACATAATAACACATAAATTCATTTAACCCTTATTTTAAAAATTAATTTCTCCTAATTATGCATGCGAATTTACGTATTCAAATTCCGGGTGTTACATGTACTGATGCTCTTTCATACCTTCGTAAGCAGTCATGCTGACGCAGTTTCATACATTCAGATTCCATAGCTCGAAAGAAGATCAAGCTATCATTGACAAAAAAAAACAAGTGAGAAATAGGTGGACAAGAGTTTGCAATTTTCACTCCTTTCATAATAAAATTTAATCACTTAATCAGGGCATATTAAAGTGTTTTACCAAGAATTGTTATTATCAAAGTGTTAATTACTTGTAGTATGGTTTTTTCCCCCATAACAAACAACTAAATTTCATATATCACAAGATAATTCATCATTTACAAGATTTCTTAAAAATACGAGGATAACAATACATAAAACTCCTTCGAGGAAGTCCATGAGCTACCCCATTTGCACTCCTACACGCTACACAAGAAAATAGTCAGTTTAGTCCTCTTTATCATGTTTGCTTTTTTAGTCTTTAAACTTATCAAAGTTGTGTTTTAGTCCTGTAATTTTGCGTTTTGTTGGTTTTCAATCCTATTTAACCGGAATGTTAACATAACATCGAAAAATACTGACATTATACTAGAAAATTCTAATTATCATGCTGAGATTAAAAAAATTAAAGGCATGCCCGACGCCATGCAACACTTCGGGGAATTCACAACAATTTTCAAGTGTCACTTAGTATATGTTAATGTCACATCAGTATTTTATCGTATAACATCAACGTTTCAGTAAAATAGGACTAAAAACCAACAAAACACAAAGTCATATGACTAAAACAAAATTTTGATAAATTAAATGACCAAAAAAAAAAAGCAAACATATCAACTGAAAGGACTATACGGCTATTCTCCTTCTCCCAAAAACTATTTATTTGTTGTGAAAAAGTAAAAATTTATGGTAAAAAGTAAAAACTCCAAAACTCAAAATATATCAAACTCTACACTTCACAATATTTTTCTCTCTCAATTCAATTGTGTTTTTTTATCAAATGAAGACCTATTTATAGATGCATATTTGAGATTAGTCCAAAAATTAATATATCATCATCTACATCATCACACACTAATTTTCAACATTTTACAACTCAATATTCAACATTCAATATTCAACAATAATAAAATAATATATTTTTAACACTCCCCCTTGTGATGATGATCGTCATATGATGATTGTCTTTATTACGTGTTTTATGCTGCCTCGTTAAAAACCTTACTAGGAAAAAACCAGTGGGATAAAAATCATAGCAAGGAAAAAGAGTGCAGCCACGTAAACTCTCCCTCATGTTAACACGAGTGATTCTTCACATATTCCGTAGATTGCGCATCCCAATGTTATATATATGCTTTCTGATATTGCCGTAGGAAGCGCCTTTGTGAATAGGTCTGATGAGTTCTCACTTGATTGAATGTAACATATATCAATATCTTTATTTTTCTCAAACTCTTGAGTGTAGGCAAAGAACTTTGGAGGGATATGTTTTATTCTGTCACTTTTTATGTATCCTTCATTCATTGAGCAATACATGCATCATTATCTTCATACAACGTCACAGACTTCTTGTCTACTAATAATCCACAAGAAGTTTGGATATGTTGTGTCATTGATTTTAGCCAAACACATTCACGGCTTGTTTCATGTAGCGCAATAATCTCAGCGTGATTTGATGAAGTTGTTACGAGTGTTTGCTTCTGTGAACACCAAGAAATCGCGGTGCCTCCACGAGTAAATACATATCCGGTTTGGGAACGTGTCTTATGTGGATCAGATAAATATCCAGCGTCAGCATAACCAATGATACTTTGATTGGTGTCTTTTGAGTACAAAAGTTCCAAATCTGTCGTTTCTCGTAGATAACAAAATATATGTTTAATTCCGTTCCAGTGCCTCTTTGTTGGATATGAACTGAATCTTGCCAATAAATTTACAGCAAAAGATATATCAGGTCTAGTGCAATTTGCAAGATACATAAGGGCACCAATGACACTTAGATATGGTACTTCTGGACCAAGAATAACTTCACCATCTTCACATGGACGGAATTGATCCTTTTCTATGTTTAATGATCTTCAACCATTGGAGTACTTAATGGATTTGATTTATCCATATTAAAACGTTTAAGGATCTTTTCTGTATAATTTGCCTGGTGAACAAAAATTCCACATTCTTTTTGTTCGATTTGCAAACACAGACAATACTTGATTTTTCCAAGATCCTTCATTTCGAATTCTTCCTTCAAGTACATCATAGCTTCTTGAATTTCTTTATTCGTTTCAATTATTTTTAAATCATCAACATATATAGCAATAATTACACATCCGGATGTTGTTTTCTTGATGAAAACACAAGGGCATATTGGATCATTTACATATCCCTTTTTCATCAAGTGCTCACTTAGCCGATTATACCATATTCGGCCAGATTGCTTCAACCCATATAATGATCTTTGCAATTTTACAGAATAAAATTCTCTGGGTTTTGAACTTTGTGCTTCAGAAATCTTAAATCCTTCAGAGATTTTTATGTATATATCACTATCAAGTTATCCGTATAAGTAAGCTGTAACAACATCCATAAAACACATTTCCAAATTTTTAGATATTGCCAAACTAATTAAATATCGAAACGTAATTGCATCCATAACAGGAGAATACGTTTCTTCATAATCAATTTCAGGCCTTTGAGAAAAATCTTGTGCAACAAGTATAGCTTTATATCTGACTATTTCATTTTTCTCATTTCGCTTTCGAATAAAAACCCATTTGTATCCAACAGGTTTTACACCTTCAGGTGTGAGGACTATAGATCCAAAAAATTACCTTTATTTAGCGAATCCAATTCAACCTGGATGACATTTTTCCATTTGGCCCAATCATGATGAGTTTTACATTCACCAAAAGATTTTAGTTCATGATCCTCATTTTCATTTATGACGTCACAAGCCACATTATAAGAAAATATCTCATCAATATCTTCTATGTATTTTCGGTTCCATATTTTTCCAGTATTAATATAATTGATAGAGATTTCACGATTCTCGTCAGTTTGTGATTTTGACAGAACATTTTCATTATCAGGTGTTTCTTCTGGAACACCATTTTCTATTTTATGATCATTGTGTTTCTCTATCCCTTTTATTTTCCGAGGATTTTTATCCTTGGAACCGACTGGCCTTCCACGCTTCAAGCGTTTTATGACATCATGATTGTCTTCAATTTGTTTCTTTGGAATTTCAATTTGAGCAGGGGCATTTACAACATGTATATATGATTTTGTTACCCATTTTGTGTCTGCAAATACATCTGGCATTTGATTTGCAATTCTTTGCAAGTGCACAATTTGCTGTACATCTTTCTCACATTGTTTCGTCTTTGGATCCAAATGTCATAATGATGGTACATACCATGTGATTTCTTTTTCGATGTGTTTCTTTTCTCCCCCTAACATTGGGAAGATTTCTTCATTAAAATGGCAATCACCAAAACGTGCTGTAAACACATCGCCTGTCTGAGGCTCAAGATATCGAATGATTGATGGACTATCATAACCGATATAAATACCGATTTTTCTTTGAGGACCCATTTTTGATCGTTGAGGTGGTGCAATAGGCAATACACCATACATCCAAAAATTCTCAGATGAGAAATATTTGGTTCTTTACCAAATGCAAGCTTCAATTGGGAGAATTTATGATATGCACTTGGTCTGATGCGAATTAATGTCGCAGCATGTAAAATTGCATGTCTCCATATAGAAATAGGGAGTTTTATTCTCATAATCATTGGTTTAGAAATCAGTTGTAGACGTTTAATCAATGATTCAGCTAATCCATTCTGTGTATGAACATGAGCAACATGATGTTCAACAGTAATTCTCATTGACATACAATAGTCATTGAAAGTTTGAGAAGTAAATTCTCCAGTATTATCAAATCTTATTTTCTTGATTGTATAATCGGAAAATTGATTTCGAAATTTTATTATTTGAGCCATTAATCTTGCAAATGACACATTTCGAGTTGACAATAAGCATACATGTGACCATCTGCTGGAGACATCGATCGATACCATAAAATATCGAAATGGTCCACATAGTGGATGAATTGGCCCACAAATATCACCCTGAATACGTTCAAGAAATATGGGTGATTCTGTTTGGATTTTAGCTGGCGATGGTCTTATAATAAGTTTTTCAAGAGAACATGCTTTACATTAAAACTTATTATTCTGAAAGATCTTCTGGTCTTTCAATGGATGACCATGTGTATTTTAAATAATTCTTCGCATCATTATTGAACCAGGATGTCCCAATCGATCATGCCAATTGGTTAATATTGAAGAATTATTAACCACCATATTTGATTCGATTGACCTTATATGTGTATAATGCAATCCAGTAAGGAGCATTGATAATTTTTCAATCACATATTTCTTTCCTGATTTATATGTGGTAAGACACATATATTTCTGATTTCCATCAGTTATCGTCTCAGTATAATATCCATGATAATATATGTCATTAAAACTCAACAAATTTCTTTTCGATTTTGGTTAATATAAAGCATCATTTATCAGAAATTTTGTACCATTTGGTAACAAAAATTGTGCTTTACCACAACCTTCAATCAAGTCTACAGGACCTGATATTGTATTCACCATTATTTTTTTGGTTTTATTTCCAAGAAATATCTTTCATCTCGCAGAATAGTGTGCGTCGTACCACTATCCGATATGCAAATTTCCATGATATTATTTCCATGTTTGCTCATAGCATTTTTCATATCAAACTTCACAAAAATGCAATAAAAAAAAATTAAGTACAATACAAATGCAAAATATAACATGCTTTATAATACAAGAATGCATGAAAAATACAAATTTGTTACAACCCACCAATCTTTTAATCAATGTCTTCGAAATCATTCAAAAAATCTGCAGCATTGAAACTAGTTGAACCAATTAAATGGTCAATATTTTCAACAAAATTGGTCTCTTTTCCTTTCCCCTTTATCGATTCTTTATAGAGCATATAAAGGTGCTCAGGGGCTCGACAAGTACGTGACCAATGTCCCGGAGTGCCACATCTATAACAAACACTCTCAGTTCTTTTTGAGTGATTTTCATTTTCACTCATGTTTTCATGCTGCCTTTTCGGTGGGTGATTTGTGACGTTTTTTTAGATGAGTTATTGAAGTAACTATCTCGATTATATCCACGGCCTCGACCATGACCGTGAGCATTTCTACGTCCACGACCACGCCTACGTAAAAAACATGAAATTATATATTAATATATACACAATAAAAATATATAAACAGTAAAAATGAATATCCTTACTTGTTGAATATTTTTGACTTCTTTTTGTATTTTGGAGCATCGAAAATTATAGAGAACCTTCGAGCGATCGTGCTGATAACGTGTTGTGAAAAAGTAAAAATTTATGGTAAAATTTATGGTAAAAAGTAAAAACTCCAAAATTCAAAATACATCAAACTCTACACTTCACAATATTTTTCTCTCTCAATTCAATTGTGTTTTTCATCACAAATGAAGATCTATTTATAGATCCACATTTGAGATTAGTCCAAAAATTAATATATCATTATCTACATCATCACACACTAATTTTCAACATTTTACAACTCAATATTCAACATTCAATATTCAACAATAATAAAATAATATATTTTCAACATTATTTACTATAATTTCTCGATTTTCAATTTTGTTTTCGAATCGCACGCTTTTACTTATGTATTGGGATAGATTAATTTATTTATTTTTTTTTAAAAAAAACTTATGTATTGGGATCGAGTCAAAAACTTTGACCAAGACTTTCTTACTTTCCGTGCAAACATTACACTGCATCATGCAATGTTAATTAAAATGATAAAAACCTAAGCATGTATAAAAATATATATCTGCTCTCCTACAACATGTATTGGTGTTCCATTTCAGAAGGGTAAAAATATCAAGAAACCATTGAAATAAAATAGAAAAAGCAACGATAGAATCGATGGCTGAAATATTTCCAGAATCAAAATCATCAGAACACGATGGGGAATCCAACGAGATCACCCTGAGACCCATAGCACTGTCCGATGTAGATGATTTCATGGTATGGGCAACAGATGATAGAGTAAGCCATTTCTGCACATGGGTACTTACACTTCCAAACACCAAGCTTTCCAATTCATCAACGATGTTGCCATTCCTCATCCTTGGTATCGAGTCATCTGCATCAATAATCGGGCTGTCGGATCTATATCCGTCACACCAGGTTCTGGTAAGGCTCTTCGTGTGTGTGTTTATTCGTTTATGTTTCGGTTCTTTGTATAAGCATCTACATATGGTGGTAGAGAGACCATCAAATTAACATTCTTTGATTCTTGCCTTCTGAATTATTGTCGTATATTATTGCGAATACAACAGAAGGATGCAGAGCTGAACTTGGTTATGTACTAGCTTTTGAGCACTGGGGAAAAGAGATTGTGACAAGAGCTGTAAAAATGGTGGCATCCAACATTTTCGAGGAATGGCCGGAGTTGAAAAGGCTTCAGGCTTTGGTGGATGTGGAGAATAAGGGGTCTCAAAGGGTTCTGGAAAAGGCTGGATTTTCAAGGGAAGGTGTTCTGAGGAAGTATCTAACTATAAAGGGAAGGTGTGGAGATATGGTGATATTTAGCATTCTCTCTACCGATTTAGTTTCTTGATGTTCTCTGGTTCTGTATTTAAGGTTTGTTAAATGTTGCAAGGAAATATAAACCGGACTTTGTTTCTGAGATTTGCACTGGTTCTGTGTTTCAGACCATATCAAATAACTTCACATTGATTTTGAGTACAACTACCTAATATTTTAGATTTCATAAGAAAAGAAAAGGAGAAAAAAGGAAAGAAATCACAAACAGCAATTTGAAATGAAAATCAAGAAACAACTTTGGGTGACCATGAAAGCACAAACAAAAGAAATTATGCATGTCTCTGTTTACTGGGCAACTTCATCCGTAGACAAGAAACTATACACAAACATGTCTCTAATTCCACCTTTGTTGAATCCATACTTCCTCAGAAAACCTTCCCTTGTAAAACCAACTTTCTCCAACACCCTCTGAGACCCTACATTCTCCTCCTCCACCAAAGCCTCCAACCTTACTAAAAAGGGAAACTTTTCGAAAGCATGTGGAATCGCCATTCTCATAGCTTCAGTCACAATTCCTCGCCCCCAATACTCACACCCGATGGCATACCCCACGTGGGCACGGTGTCGATCACCCCCAGATTCAGGCTTGATGGAGACATACCCAACGGAACGATTGTCTATGCAAATGGATCGGCGCCACGGATGTGGAATAGCAACATCCTTGATATAACTCAAGGCTTCTTCTCTAGAGGTTATGGTGTCCCATCTCAAGTAATGTGTCACCTTATCATCACCCGCCCATTTGAGAAAGTCGTCGACATCAGAAATGTCGAAGGGTCTAAGAGTTATTCTTGAGGAACAATTCATATTAACTCAATTCAAACAGGATGATGAAGGGCTACAAGCCTGATATGGGGATGAATTTAGTAAAGAGAGAACTGAATAGGCCACAAGATAGTGCTGACTTGTGGTATCGTACTATAAAGTCAAGAGCACTCCGAGTATTGAGAAGCTATATAGCGCGCAGTAACCATTATTGAACACATAGGCAGCCAGCAGCCTCTCTTGACCGACCCAAGACTTAAAATTTATATTGTGGACAAAGTTTTTGCACATTGAAATCTCATTCAGGGACTGAGAATGGGCCACAGATAAGTTGGTTAAATTAAAGGCGCAATTTGAATTGAAGAACTTTCCATGAATTGTAAGAAGCAGAGTTCAGTCAACGAAAGAACTCTGCTTGTTTGCTAAGTTTTGAGTAACTTCAGTGTGATGTCACATTGTAATTAACGTCTACTTAACTTCTTTGGGACCAAGTAATCGACTTTTTCTTGCAAGCTGACTCAAATCCCACCATTGAACCTCAAAATCCTATATTAAAAAAAAGAATCCGTAGATTCCATCTCCTTCATCGTCACAAACAAAAATAAAGACCAAGGAGAGGAAATCGATCTACCCTTTGGATCGAAATGGAAAGCGGCTCAACTTCCGTCATCACGCTCCGGCCACTGGATCCATATTCCGACGCCGAAGCCCTCATGGAATGGTACTCCGACGAGAGAGTGAGCAAGTTCTGCTCGTGGGACACCTTCGCTTCCAAAGAAGCTGCCATCGATCACGTGGTAAACACGGTGACCCACCACCCATGGCACAAGGCCATATGCCTCTCGGGCCGGCCCGTCGGGTCAATATCCGTGACGCCATTCCCTGGAGACAATGGATTCCGGGCCGAAATCGGGTACGTGGTGGGTTCTGCTTATTGGGGGAAAGGGATCGCGACTCAAGCGGTGAAAATGGCGGCGAACTCGGTGTTCGTGGAATGGGGGCGGCTGGAGCGGCTGGAGGCGGTGGTGGACGTGGAAAATCCGGCGTCGCAGCGGGTTCTGGAGAAGGCCGGATTCACTAGAGAAGGTGTTCTGAGGAAATATTATACGCTCAAAGGGAGACCAAGAGATGCTGTCATGTTTAGCCTCTTGTCAACTGATCCCCAAGTCAACTATTTCATGGATACCTGAAAATATTTTGTTTACTATTATGTGTCAACTTGTTCATTTGGAACATCAAAATGTGAGATATAATTTCTTTTTTTTTTTTACAAAAATAAAACAAATTATTTAACTTTGAATCTGCTTGAAACAAAACTTTGTCGTCAACCAAAACTCAAACTTATAGTCGGCATAAGTTTTCTGAGCATCAAAGATTCATCTCATAAAATCGACAGTAAGTTAGATGGTTTAATTTTTAAAAAACTAATATTATGTCAAACTTTTGTAAATGTCATCAAGTCCCAAAGCAATTTCAACCAACGCCTTTGAAATGGTCTTGTTTTATCACATTGTTTCCTTAATGATCTTGTTAAGTCTACAAAAATTTCACCATTCTTTAGAAGAAAGAACAAATGTCAAAACCAGTAAAAAGATAGCGGAATTTTATGAAGAGTGGTCACCTAAATCTCCACATCTCACAAATGTTGGTGGAAGTAGTTAAACCTCAAATAGAAACCCAAATTCCCTTGAACATGAATCCTAGCTACTTCAAGTTAATTATTTAAAAACTTTTTTCATGTATCCATATGATAAATCCCTCTCATTTTACTCCTTGGAGATTCATATATTTCCTTTCAATCCCCCTAAAGAAAGCCTCAAAGCAAACCAATGGAAAAAAAATTCACTTCTCTAGTGCTGGCTTTTGTTGCAACATTACAGATCATCATTAGTCCAGTTTACGGCCAATCCCGTGCTACCTGCACGGGAGCCATGATTAGAAGCTTTGGCCCTTGCATGAACTTTCTGACCGGTGGCTCGAACGCGTCGTCTCCAACTCCAGATTGCTGCAGTTCACTCAAGAATCTGGTCAGCAATGGACAAGATTGCTTGTGCCTCATTGTTACTGGAGTTGTCCCTTTACAAATACCTATAAATCGAACTCTAGCTATATCTCTTCCACGAGCTTGTAGGATGTCTCGCGTTCCGGTTGAGTGCAAAGGTGATTAACTTATATTTCGAAAACCTTGCCAACATCCTAGGCACGCTTTGCATGCTAGTTATCATAGATGCTATGAATTTTACGTGGATTGTTGCATAACTTGAAAGATCTGAGTAGCTCTCAGCTACCGACTATAACTTTTGTATATATGACGAGGGTCGACCCGAAAATGCTCAATTTGGAAGTAGATTTTACACTTCTTGTATTGTTGATTCTAGCTTTCTCATGTAACCACTGCCAGTCCTGTTCCAGCTCCCCCACTGAACTAACCAGATGATACTTTATTTGTCAAATCCAGAGAAACCAAATGGGAGTGAGCCAAATTTGTCACCCGCAACATCTCCTCCAAGTCCTAGAGGTACTCTATTTTCACGTTAATGTTTTGAGGTCGCAGTGGCAACACAAAAGTTTCAATAGGGGAGGTGATTTATCCTACATTGGCAAACTTTAAATGTTAAAAAATCTATACGTAAACTTCGAAAAGTTCGAGTTACATCTCTAGTAATTCCTTTATCATGAGGTAAGGGGTAACTTTTGATATCAATTGCAAAATTGCAGCTCCAGTGATTCCACAGCCCGTGACACCTTCTTTGGCACCGGAAAGTGACTTTGTTCCGACCCTGACACCACCAGGAATGCGACCAACTCTGGTACCATCGGCCGCCGAGACGGCTCATAATGTTTTCAGGTCTATAATGGCAGCGGCTTTGGGAGTTTATTTCTTGAAATTCTATTGACTTCGCTCGTTTTGTTCATGTTGATTGCGAGAATGTAAAATATTTGTTTCACTACTGTGGATCCAGAATATATATCTTCTGAATTATTCAAATAAATATATCCTACAGGAGTGATTTGCACGATTGCTATCATTTCTTGTTTGTGGTCAACAGCATTTGGATCAATCACAGATATTTCATGAATGACAGATACTCCAACATACGATTGCAGGAAAATATTCTTCCACCAAAAAAAAAAAAAAAAACCAAATAGATTGCAGGAAAATGAACAATTATAATACAATTGTCACACTTTAAATGAATTTTGAATTTCATGTAAATTTTTTGATGGTTAACGGCAAGACAATTGGATCAAAGTTTCAAGAAAATCTGTTGTTTGTATTTTATATTAGAAGTTGATCTTCTAAATAGAGTAAAGTTTATATGTAGTTTACATCGAAAAATAATGTAGTTTATATCTAAAAATCATGTAGTTTATCTACGAGAATAAGAATATTCATATTCATCAGCAACACTTCATGGGAGCAAAATTTCACTCCCAGGGGACATCAGACGGTTGAAAATTGTTGTCCGCCTCATCGCGCGAACCGATATGCAACTGCTTACCGTCTTCTTCCTCCGCCTCATCCCACGAACCGGTATGCAACTGCTTACCGTCTTCTTCCTCTTCCTCGCCCCATTTAACTTGGGAAGAATTCCAATCATTTCCATCATCCCATGGTGTATCGGACGACTGAAAATTGTTGCTGCAATCATAGCCAGAGCCTAGCTCTTGTGTCTTCTCTGTCCCAGCACACCCTTCCGCACTGAATTCCTCCCTTTCGGGTAGGAAACAACCCTTGTAAGAGCCATTGTCCACACAGTACCACAAAAGCTTGTTCCAGTGCGGATCCTATCATGTCACAGAAAAATAGAGGTATAAAATATATCAGACAAATTTCTTAGGTATGGTCATTGGTGCCTTGAATGTAAAATAAATCTCTTGTAACTAATCTACTAAACAAAGAATCAGAAACAATATCGGATAAGTTTTAAATTTGATAATTATGTAATGCTCGGAAGGAAGAATTATCTCTACTACAAGATGACTGTCTATAAGTAATGCTACGGTTATCAAAATGTGGTGTTTTGACTCTTGCACGATTTAAAAAAATTTGAGTATAGCAGATAATATATTAGTTATAACTTCTGTTAAAAGTTAACACAGTAGACATTCGATCCAACGAGAATTGAAAATAACCAACTACAACTAGAAAATAGCAACGAGGACAATCTACTTTACCTTGCAAAGTATATGAGGATTCCCAATCACAAGAAGCAAAGACTTTGCTCGGGTGATAGCAACATTGAACCTTCTTGGATTGCTCAAAAATCCCAGATAATGTATCCTGTCAAATTCATTATGTTTAACAGTCGAACGAACGGTAGATATGATGATAACTAGTCTCTCTTGTCCCTGAAACTGTTCAACACTTCCAACTTTAATGATTTCCCTTCCAAATCTTTGGAGTGCACTTCTTATTTTTAGTACTTGCTGTCTGTAAGGCGTTATCACCCCAATGTCTTCCTCTTTCAGCCCTTTAGACTCTATTAAATCTTCAACTACCTCAACTACCTTGCTCACCTCAATTCTATTGAACCACGACGGATTGCTTCCTTCCCTTTCATCACAACCTTGAATGCCGATAAAAAGTAAAGGAAAATCTTTATCCGGGACCAGGCCTTCCCACGAAAGGTTGGTGCTTTCCTCTTTGCATGGCTTTAACTCCCCATCATAAAACAGTTGCGATGGTAGGTGCAGTATTGCTGGATGCGTACGATAATTTCTAACCAATTTTGTCATGTAATTCTCATTTCTAGAATCATATAGCTCACAACCAAAAAGTCTCTCCAAATATGAAGTTCCAAGTCCATAGCTTTCAGCATCACGAGAAAAAACAACAGGACCTAGCTGCATAGGATCACCAGCAAGAACAACAACAGTACCTTTTGAATAAAGGTGGGAGAGAGGAATCATCGCCTCAGGCTCGGAAGCTTGCCCTGCTTCGTCCAAGAAAATATAAGAGAAATGGCCTCTTGTGATTCCTTCTGAATAGAGAAGTGAGGCACTTGTATATGTTGATATGATGATCCTATGATTCATTAGGTCAGAACGAGAAGGACACTTAAAAATGAAATCTTCGACAAAGCAAAATTCGATATGGTCAGGATTGACATCATCGAAAGGACGAGTTAACGCATTGAGACGAAATATTTCACTTCTTGCAATATTCACCGATTTTTTACTGATAAGCCTCTCCAATATATGGTCAGCTGCACTATTTGAAGGTGCACATACAAGAATTCGAGCATTTCTTTGTTTGAGGTAAACCTGGAGGATAGCTTCAATGAGTGTCATTGTTTTGCCAGTTCCTGGGGGGCCATAAATCAGATATGGTGACCCTCCTTTAGAAGCAAGGATCATCTTGATGGCACTCAGTTGCTCCTGATTTAAAGCACATGATATTGGCTCAAATGGTTTGGGTTGTATGAGCCCCACTTTGGATGACCGAAGCGGAAAAAGAAAATTTTTGTCCAGACGCTCAGCAGCTTCAATGGCCTGATACAACCTTCTCATACATGTGCGGTTATAGGCGAACTGTACATTATAAAGTTGACTCTCTCTGTGATTTTTGTGAAATTTTTGGTTAAACTTCAAGTATATCTCTTCAGCCTCCACATGGTGAATGTATCCCTGTAATAACCGAGAATTCATCTTCCAAGGAAAGCTCACAGATCACACTACAAGACGGTTGAGTCTTTATTTTAAAGAAGCCGGAAACTTTTGGAACACACCACAAGTCAGAGACCACATTACATGGTTTTGAACGATCGCATGTTTCTAATGACTTATGATTACAAGTTATTTAATTGACCTCTTCCATTGATATATAATTCATTTCAAGGAATGTGCAATATATAAGTCTAATATAATTCTAAGCAGACATTAATCCAGAAAGGACATCTTTGCTGAAGTACGAAGCAGCATTGAGTGAGTCACATAATTTCAGTTTTATTGCAGAATAATAAGAGATGTTAAACAGCCAACATGGGTTTAAATTTCAGTAGAAAACAGGCATACTGCCCTTGATTCTTTGCCAAGCACACAAAACCAGTAGGAGATCTACAATTTACCAAAAGCATAAATGTCTACTTAGAGGTTCTAACTAGAGGATGATTCAAATTTGTATGTTTGGAATTTAGTCACATTTTTTTATGTAATTTGCTGATATTCTTAAAAATTCCAAACTCACATTCCGCAGACAGCGCTGCAGGATAGTTTTCTTTTCCCGTCATTTGTAGCGAGGAGAATTTGGAGGCACATATGGTGATCAAATCGACAAGAATGGGAGTGGGTTGGGTTGTAGAATGTAGCATCAGAAATTCAAAGATGACATATCCTAGCTAAAGAGAAGTGATTTCAAATTAAAAATGTTTTGAAGACTAATCAATAGCAATTACTCTGAAACCTCTGAATAGGAATGTGATATTAGTAACTTGTTATTGCTTTGCAATGTTGACAGCAGCATGGTATCAAAGAATCTTCATCTCACAAAATTAAGTCTGCATTTTGAGACAAACCTGATAAGGAACATTTTCAGGGGCATCCTCAGATGCAAGGTTGGCATATATGAAATCCCCGGTAACAAGTGATGGACGCCTCTCAGCCAATCCGGGGACCTGAAGAGACAAGAACTGGTTTTTCTTTATCTTCATAATGACACACTCCATGTCATATGTGCGCATGTCATCCTGAGGTAAATAAACAACTTCCACAGTTAAAATGGGCATTGGGCATAGCATCACTTAGCAGGATGAATGATACACATGTAAGAAGAGACATATATTGTATATCAAATGGGCACAAACCTCCAGTTTTATCTCTTCCATGGCAATCAATGTTTTGAAATATGAACCGTAGTTTGTCTTAATAAGGCCCTCACCAACTGCAGCAGGAATCTCTTGGTTTAATACCATATCCCGGATATTTGCTGGAATAGGATAATTTGGTAGCCGGTAATTATGCCCACGCTCTGGACCCTTGGAAGGGCGGCGCCCCACAATGAAGGAAACATCTGAAGCATGAACATCCACAATGTTTTGTTTCTTCTTCCTTGTTCGGGAGAATGGTTTAGCAGAAGACAGAGACTGAGAGATCTTGTCCTCTGCCAGTAAGAAAACTAACCTTTCTATTGTCTCGTCGCCAATATTAAAGTGCACAGCTGTTGTATGTACCCCGATTTCCTTGGGTTTGCAAGACAACCAGATAGTCAGAGTCTGACCAGGACTCAGTACTCTGTCATCCAAAGAAAATGATTCCATAAAATCTTGGATATATTGCAAGTCAGAATTGGCATTTGGGGGCTCCATCAAGGAAATTGTAAACGAATTCTCAGGTTTTGAGTCATATATACTGACTGACCAGAGATCTAATGGTTCAACACCAATGTTTTTTATGGTAATGGAATCAAATACAGTTTCTCCTACAACTCCAGACTGAGGTTTTCCTCGAACCAATGGGAATGGAACAGAAATATTGAAGATCGAGCTCTCCATAGAAGGGTTGTAGCTACAAATCGATCTGCAATTTTCAAAATCAACGAATCCAATGTCTCCTTTATCTCCAATGACCGAGTATTCATCGTCAGATTTGTCACAAACTGAACTCATTGATGACTGTGAAAAACCTGCAAATACTCTGAAAACATTCAGTTACACAAACAATGCAAATCACTCTTTATCATCTTGAAAAATACAGGGATAACATTTTAGAATTACAACAGCTGAATGCAGTTAACCAAATGCCAACGAGGACCACAAAAATCATTCCATGAATTAAGATGACAATCTAACAACCAGACACTACCAATGGTTATTTTAGGTAGGTTACCACGAAGGTGTTATAATGACAAACACAAGAAAGTGCATGAACATCAATTTATTGATGCAACTTCAAATATATATGATCTGACGAGAAATGTATTGCATAAATTAATAAAATTTGATCACACGAGACTCATTTAATTATCAATTAAATTTCATTAAGTTTTATTCTTTTATAATAATATTAAGAAAATTAGAGATATGAAGGCACATATTCCGGGCTATCTTCCAAGTCTTCAATTTTTCTGATGTAACTAGATTATGAGAAACGTCAAAGGCCTAACAAGGTCAAAACATAGTCAGCAGCGATCAAAACAAGCAAGTACATGGGGATCAATTTATTGATGCAGCTTCAGATATATAATCCAGCGAATAATGTATTGCATAAATCAATTAATTTTGATCACACATGAGACTCGTTTAATTATCACGTGAATTTTATTAACTTTTATAATAATATAACAAAATTCTCTTATGAAGGCCCGTACGTATTGTTGACTATCTTTCAAGTTTTCAATTTTTCTGATGTAACTAGATTATCAGAAAGGCCAAATGAGGGCAACAAAGAGTTGGCAGCAATCAACGATTCATGGAATATCTTGATAGTCTTGCAAGAATGAACAGTATAATACAAATACCCAAGACCGTTCGAAATGTCCAGGAATGGAGCCTTTTTATTTTATTGTTCTAGAATCCATACTTCTAGCTGACTATTATGTCATATTATCTTATCACTACCTGATGTGACATCATTATACCGTTATACACTGAACTGGCACGGAAATGTGGATATGTTATGTCTGAGCATCAGTGGATAAGCATCAATTTCATAAAATGGAAAGGGAAGCATGGATAAATTTACTTTCTTACCATATCAAAAGATCAATTATGCGGTGAATAGAGTAATAAGAGTGTAACTCTCGACGATACGCAACTAAATTCCAATAATTTGAGGAAAATTGAGTGAATTTAAGAAAAAAAAATTAATGTTCTGTGGGCCTTGTACAACGTTTTAAGATGAGAAGTACAAAGTTGCAAGACATTTGACCTTAATAACCACCTTTTACCGTATCTTAAGCCAGTTAAGACTGAGAACCATCAATACAAACCAAATGATTATCCTTCAATAGGAGTATCAAGCCAAAATAAACAAGTTAATAGAACATAGAACACAGTACATAAGTTGAAATAACCAATCAACTAATATAAAGTTCTCATAAAATTGCAACTACGCCACATAACTTCAGAGAAATGCAACCAAATCCAAATTTACTAAAGAAGAAACCAAAAATTTTGATCCAGAAATCCGAGGTTCGATCGTTACCCTTCTCAAGTGACAAGAAAAATCCTTTCACGCTGCATGCAACAACATAAATCAACAACGCTAACGTAGAGACACCTCAAAATGATTGTTTTTTCATCCATCAAAATCTTCACGGAAGAATTAATTAAAGCAACACTCCCAAATCAAATGTAGATAAATTAACTTAACAAATCGGATGCAGACAACCAAAAAAACCATTAAAAAAAACATAACCCCAAGAAACTCAGTATTTTCAAAGGAAAAAAAAAAAAAAAAAGAAACGCTTAGAACCATGCCTTCTATATCGTGAGCACGAAAAGTAATGCCGATTAAAGAAAAATTGAGCGATCTACAAAACTTAAAAACTGATAAGCAGAAATCCAGCTAACAGTGGATAATCACAAGTTAATCGAAAAATGGAGGCTTCGTTGAAAACAGGCAAAAAAGTAGCAAATGTAAACACTAAACGGAAAACAACGAAAGGGTGAAGGAACAAGACAAATTAATGAAAATGGTGAAAAGGGTTGGAGGATTAGATACCAAAGTTTGCCTCTTTCGGGGAAAAAAATGGAAGCCTTTCAGTGATTAAAAAATGTTTCCACCGCCAAGACAACGGAGAAGCTGAGACCCAGAATTTGTAGGCAGATTCTCCCGTTTACTGGACTGAAGTGTGCGTAATCACAGTCTCAGTATGTTGTACATCGCCCATATTTATTTAATTATTAATTTTTTTTAAATATTATTTTTCCTAAAATTCCTATTTTCGGTTTTTAGGGAATAAACTTTGACATAAACACAATAACATGCAAATCATGCTACTAAGATAAACTAAGTAATGTATTGTGTTATTTTAAGTATACAATATGTTGATTAAATAAAGTGATCATGAATCATAAAAAAAAAAAAATGAGAAGGCTTTAGATGGGGGAAATGAATTCGGGGGCAATATTCAGTGGACTACTTTTTACTTGCTTTGCATATATATAATTTAACCTAATTAATTATATTTTAAAAATATTTTAAAAAATTATAAAATATTATTCACGTGAATTATTGCATGCATGGACGGTTAGTTGCGAATAACGATATACAAGAACGTCATCATAAACAGAAATTTTCAAAGCAATCATATCTTTTGTGAAATATATGATCGAAATTTAATGATAGTAAAATTTTCAAGATTTGGGGAGCATATGTTACGTGAAAGATGATTATTCTCTCATCAAATTTAATGATATTATTACTACTAAAGTCCGTCACCTGTTTAAGAAGAATGAGAACAAAGACTGAAATTTGAAGAATTCTCATAAATCAATTTGTCATTCATTATGTAGTATTAAAACAATATATACTAGAAGATCCGATATGCAATATTATTTTCTTGAAAAACACGTATGGATAGATAATAAACTTCCCCATTGTCTATAGTAGCAAATATAAATAAATGAAACAATAAGTATTGATAAACACCTCGCATGTGCATATTCCAACCTCATAGGAGAGATTTAAAAATCAAATTCCAACCATTCTTAAAAGGTCAAAAAAACATTATCAAATAGCATTTCTTGACATTTTTGAAGAAACATGATTATATGAAGCTCCTAATTTAGCACCCCGCTTTTAACTAGAGCCAACTCAAATGAAACCATCATTTGAAGGGCTAGTGAATTCCCTGGAACCCAAGCTTTTGATATTTTACAAATCAAACCCGAAGGAGTTCCAGTACTACACTAATAACCCATCAGTCAATTCAGTCGATAAATGAAGATATAGAGCTTCATAAACCCTTATAAACCCTCAAGCTTAAGCAACAGGGGCATCCTTGATAGACTCGCGCCATGCATATTCTCTAGCCCCATCCTTGTCTACAATTTTGATCACAAAATTTGGTGGTGCAACTACCAGCCTGGTACGTATTTCTTTTATGCACTTATCTACCAATTCGATGGCTTCTTCCACAGTCATGTCGCTTCGGTAGTGCCTATCCATTGTGGAAAGAGCAAAGTATGCTCCATAGCCAAAAGCAGCTTTATCAAGCTTGTGAAGAGATGCGATGTAGTCAAGGAAGTACAGGGACGGGCCTGTCTCTTTATCATAGCCGGCAAGTATAATATTCACCATGTATGGATTCTGAAAAGTTAAAAAACCAGGTGTATTAGGGGTTAAAGTTACGCAGGTAAGAAGCATAGTGATATAACTACAAACAATTCAATTCGATACATCTTTGACTAACTAAAAAGAACTAAAAAATCTTTATAAGTTTCTATTATTTTAATACCCATAGACCAGTGAAATGGGGAGATTCCAAAGTACACAACATCACTAACCGCTGACGGTTACTTAAGTATCAAGCACCATCCACAGATATCTGATTTGATAGATTCTCGGAAGAAGAGTGCAATTGTGTCAAAGAAACGTGTTGCCCAAGTCTCGGACTCTGAGCATGCAGAGACTACGTGTTATGCAGTGATTTAGGAGGCAAAAACAACAACTTGACATACAATGGAAGCGTTTGTTAAAGGTTATTGGCCAGACTTTCAGCTAAAACAGATGTAGTGACACCAAGAACCGGAAAAAGCTTTCTCACAAGACGGCAAGCAAATAGAAATTAGGTATTTATGCGTGTAGGAGGATATGCTTAGGTTGATTAACTTGAGCGTTCAGATTCTAGTCCTCCAGCGCTAAGTGTGGCAACTGCATACCCGAACTTGAGGTGAGGGTTGTGATGAAACCAAGATTTTCAGAAAAGAAGTGACACCATTAATGTAGCAAACAATGTCCATATAATGTATTTACTGAATAAGACTCAGATTCTATACATTAATTCCAAGCAAGGTAGAAAACAAAATAAAAATAGCTAGTTAGATATAACTATTCAGTATGCGAATTTGGTCGCACTTAGAATTTAATTTTAGGGAAAAAAATACTACCTCACTTTTCAGTATTCTCTAACTGTATTTTTAAACCCAAGATTAAAATTTAAAACAGTAAAGTGAAAAGGAAAAATTTTATCTGTCATCTAGAAACCTCTAAAGAAAACTTTATACCTTTCTCAAGGCTGTGGCGAGCTCGCTTCTGGTGAAATTTGCAGTGGCTGCAGTGGTCAGAGGAATGCCATTACGAAATTGGTACAAGGCCACATTCTTCTGTATGTACTCCGTAAACTGAGCCCTAACACATCAATCCACAAAACAATTAACCCACCACTTAGCTAGAGCAGACAACGCAGTGAATCATGCAAAACATGTCAATTAGGAAAGCATTTATTACAATGGAAGCATACATTATCAACGGGGATTCGCAGAAAACGAAATCTTTGATGAATTGAACTGTATTACCAAATTCTAATACCAAATCATAATCTTTATTATAATTGATCTCCATAAGAACTATTGTTGATGTCATAAATAATGGAACGAAAACTCCACATCTGTAATCAGCGAAGTCTACAATCAGAATGATGGTTTCCTTGAAATGCAATTACTATTGATAAAATTGCATCTAGCTACGAAGTTTAGATCAAATAGAAAGGTTATGAGACAATTTTACTAAATTGCGAATTTGTTGGGGTCCACAAAAAGATAGAACTAAGTAATCTTGTCTATCACTCAAGATAATACTTCATTGAGCGAACCTTCACAAAGATTAAATAGGAAAGTAATCTGTAAACCATAAAGAGTTACTCTTGTCCAACAAGACATTTATCCGGCAATAGAGAAAAAGTGCATAATTCAGTTGCTCCTGCAAGTCCCTGCTCAAGGAACCCTCACTTCAAAGAAATAGCTACAACGAACCCCAGATCACCAACCCAACCCCCGATGGAAAACGACCAGTCACCACAATAATGATCTTGCTTTCACTCAAAAAAAAAAAAAAGAAAAGAAAACATATTGATCTTGCTTATCACTTGAGATAATACTTGAATATGGTACTTCAAAGAGCTTCAAGTGAGCCTCCGAAACTCTCTTTTTGCGTGACATATCTCTCTCTCTCTCACGCAAAAGGGCCGGAACAGGCGAGGCTTCGCCCATTGAGAATACTGGTGATCCGTGATAGTATAGCATATGGTCCTTTAATCATGATAGCATTGTATAAATTCGGAGACTATAATCAGAAATAGGAGAAACTCAAATTAAATACCTGTTAAAATCCTAAGCTTGATTCATAAACCCCTAGTAAACACAACAAGAACACAAACCCATATAAAAAAATATCAATCAAACCAAAAGTCACAAACTACAAGCATTTCACGTGCTTCATTTAAAATGCAATAGATTACCCAACAAATAAAATAAATCCTCAACCAATTAAAAAAGAGGCATCACCTGTCGCCCGTCTCTCCGGATGCTCCCATGAGCTTGTGAGAATCTAAAAGCATGATTTTGTCCTCGTTAGTCTTGTGCACAAGGATGTTGTGAACCGCCGATGTGTCCGCCGCGACTATGGCGAAATCTTTTCCCACTAGCCCAAAAACGGACTCCATATTTTGATTCAATACTTAGCCACGGAATTAGATTCCAATTTGCTTCACTTTAATTCACACCTCGGTAGTTTTCAGCTGATCCGTGCTTTGTCTTCCTGCTGCTATGCGGAGCTCGCAGCTTCGGTAAGAAGACGGTGCTTGGAGAACAAGAAGGCTAAAAGCGTGTTGGCAAAGCAAAGTCGCAAGTTATTTCTTTTTTTTTAAAACATAAGTCACGCTTTTTCTGATTCCATTTTAGAGTATATTTTTGTTATATATTAATATAGTTTTATTTGTAACCATTTGCAAAGCAAAGTTACGCTTTTCGAATTTTTATTCGAGTCGAGCTCGAGCCAAAATTATTTTGTTCGATAGTTTGCGAATAATTCGCGAGCCTTAATATTTTATTAATATAATATAATTATATAATAAATATATATATATTTCGAACTTTTTCGAATATTTCAAGCTTTTCGAACCATAATATCCGAGCAATAGTTCGAATAGTTTACGAATATGTTCGAATATTTTGGCTAAACTCGAACTCAAATTTTATTTCGAGCCGAGTTCGAGCCAAAATATTTGAAATTTTCGAGTTTCGGATCGAGCTCGAACTCGAATATACTTAAATCGAGCCGAATTCGAGCCTTAATTTTTTACTATTATTCGGCTCGATTCGGTTCATTTACACCCCTAACTCAGAGCAAGCCTTTTATATTTTCGTCACGAGACAAGCTTCAATGACTCAAACTTTTTAACAATGTTTAGTTTGATTTTTTTCAGGCGCTAGGCCTTCTCTAATTTGACAAGTTATAGAGTTCAGCCTTAGAGTCAATTTGAATACAAAAGTTATTGGTTTAAAAACCACTTAAATACGTTCAACTTTTTAAAGTGCTTTTATTTTTTTAAAAAAAAGCAGAAGTTAAATGTTAAAACAGTGATTTTTTAAATAAAAACATAAGCAGAAGCCAAAAAGCCAAAATTTCTGCTTTTAAAAAAACACTTATTTAGTCTTAAATAAGTATTTTTTTTTAAAATGGCTATTACAACCAAACGCATAACTTTTTTAGAAAAACACTGTTTTTAAAAAATAAGTGTTTTTCCTAAACTATCTACTCTGCCCAAACTGTTAATGTATGTGTACAATTTTTTTTCCTTTTTTAGGAAAACAACATTACTTCATTATACACGAACCAATGTAAGCATTTATTTTCAATTGATATTCGGAGAAAACAATTTTTTTTTTTTTTGGAAGCTCGGAGAAAACCTAGTCTCTTCAATTGATCACATTTAATTTCAGTGAATATGTGATTTTTAGTCGAAATGTTTATAATATTTTTTTAATACAAACTTGAGAGCAAAAAATATTTTAAAGCAGAAACTCTATGATAGAATAATATTTTTTATCTATAAATTTATTAGTAATAATTTTCTAAATTACCGAATTAAATAGCAACACACTGAAGCTATAGTAAATGACAATTGAGTTCAGTCTACTCTACTTACCGGGGTTTGTCCAAAATGTATATAAGAAATTTTAAAATGTTTGAATTATTCAACTGTCATATAACAATATAATTATTATTTAATAGCATGCATGTGTGTCTGTGTGCGTATATGGGAGACAACCAAGAAAACAACTTTTCAGTAAAAATAATGAAGCAGCAAACATCGAGCACAAGGCCCTCTTTACAGAATTCAATATTGTGCTTTCTGTCACTTTAGCAATGAGTTAACTACATCAGATTCTCTTCGCTTAAAACTAAAGGTAAAAAGGGGCATCGCTATTTTGACCGTATCTATTTCTCCCCTGGACAAGAATATCTACCCTAACAAACAAAAATCATCAGGCATAAGCAAGATGAAGCAAACAAGATTCTCGTATCCCCGCCTGCTCAGTTGCTCATCCCACTGCCTCGACACAGAACGGACTCATTCCTCGCTACTCACGTCGACGAAGAACGGAACTTTTAGATGACGTGTTAGGAAATTGCGAATCTTGAAATTTAAAGACTCTGATGTTGGAAAGAATGTAATTGGTTGAGGAGAAAGCATTAATCAAGTCACATGCACCTTGCCAACTTAGCCTTCGGAGTGTAGCGTATCGACGTCTGATTAGAAGACGAGGAAGAAAATTAGACTAGAATCATAAGCATGCTGCAGGACGTATGAAAATTAAGGACAGACTTGCCTTTATCGGTTAGTGAGAGGAGATGTCCTTATCTACTGTCAGATTGGTGTTTCTCAAAAGCATCTGGTGACCTATATAAGGGAACCAATTATACAAAAGAAATATGAAGAAAACATTAGAAACTCAAGGGATAAGACAACAGGATGTATCACTAGACAATATCTGTGACACGGTACAAAAAAGGATTGTAAACAAGGCATATATGCTGATATACGAATCACAGGCGGAGCAGAGCACAACATGTTTAGGATCGAGTGGTTTGGCGATAAGTTGATCAAAAGGGAGCATCTCGACCGCGTACCTACGTAAGAGTTCCTTCAAACGAAGGAGAGTTCTGTATAACCATGTGAATATGGTAACATCTCCTCCACCTCAATTCTGGAGCTCGAACGACTCGTGCTTTTCCTCAACCTGCTGGGAACAGATTCGACTTCGGCCCAAAACACACTGGAGACCGGTCTATGATCCGAAAACCTACATTCCCCACGAACGTATGACAATTGCTGAAGACCAGTACCGTACCATAAAATCCGGTCGCACCTTTAGATATGGAAAGATAGAAATCAGCTCCAGGTAGATATATGCCAAAAACGTTCAATTAACCAAGTCGTATTACAGATATTTACCATGCGGGCGTCCTTCGTTTCTCCTTTGGATGCATATCATCACCTGAGTATCTGTCTGAATTATGTGAATATTTATATGTTGGTGGAAAATATATCTTCCCTTCCTTCCAGCCGTCAAATACTCGACCTTGTCTATGCTCAATCCGCAGCTGTCAGGAAAATAAAGCATAGTTCAATATCGGCAAATGCACAAACAAAATCAAGCCAAATAATTTGAGAAACGGAACAGATCTGCCCTCAGCAAGAGTAGATGCCATACTTGGTCCTTTTCTAGTAAGGCTCTCCAGTTTTGCATTTCAATGAGTGCTTTAGCAGACCGATATGGCAGTGCTATACGATAGTTCAAGTCTCCCAGCCAGATAGTTCGACTACATCAAAAATAGATTATCAGTAAAAAGGCCTTTTTAACCCAAGTACAAGAATAGTTGAGCAATACTTTTCCCTACTGACTGTGCTCAAAGGTACTCGATAGCGAGAAAATACATCTGATTTAACAGATCGAGATTAAAAAAATTACGTCCTTAAAACAAACAAAATGTTTAAGAAGATCTTACTCATGTCCAAGGATTGACTCGGGTGATTTCTCATCATTGACACAGTTAACTCGTGGGAATCTGGTTTTTCTTAAGATTTCTGTGACATCGGCATTTCTTCGTAGTTCATCACCTTCCTTCTGACCAGATGTCAAATGACTGCACACGAAACAAAGGCTTGTCTGATGCAGCAACATGCTGATTGAAATGGATCCCTGCCACACAAAAAAAACAATACTTCCCTTAGTTAATTATTTTAAATGGCCTAACACAAGCAAGATTAACTATATTAACATAAACGACTACCTTATTGCCTAGGTAACCCATCAATCCTCGACCAACACAAGAAACCTTTATATTCTGAACAAATTCCTTCAGCTCACTTCGAACCCAAACAGTAAGAAAAACTCCGACCATTTGCTTGCTTGCCACCAAAGAATATCTAGAGCATTCGGGCATCATAGCTGCATCTTCCCCCTGATTAGCACTGTACGACATTGGAGAATACAACACCGTACTAGGTGAATCTCCAGGCAAATAATCCTCATCAGAACCCAATCTCGAGAAATCACTAGGCCTCTGACCCCAAGAATAGTCACTAGGCCGCCGACTTGAAGAATAGTCACTTGGTCGATGACCAGAAGAATAATCACTCGGGCGACAGTCACTCGGCCGCTGACTAGAAGAGCAATCACTTGGCCTGTAACCCCATCTCATATTTGGGTCAAAGTCACTGTGCCTATGGCCAAAAATTGTTCTTTCACAAACACTGAGTCGCCTGTTGAGGTATGTCTGTGGTGTAGGGGAGTCATTTTCCATTCCCATATGTTGTGGAGCCTGGAATGATCGACGATGAAAGAAGGCCGAGGCTTTGTGCCTGGCTGACCCCTCGAAATCTGCATTCCACTCGGCAATTGGATCAGGGATAGGTGATGGTGTATAGCACCCACTTCCTCCACTAGTGCCAGGAGCATTATTTAGTGTTCTTTTGATAAGAGTAAGCCACTTTTTGGCAGGGCCATTGTCCTCCGCACCAAGGATGTTACTAGCGTTCAAAGGAACTATTTCTTGAAATCTATAAGATTAATATCAAATTCAAAAAAACGAAAAACAGGAAGTGGTGAAGTCATTAATATTTGTACATGCGAATCGCGAATTAAGATCATACCCGAGTACATAAATGTCAGCAGGTGGTGCAGAATGTAGCCAATTATCTAAGTTCATATTGCCTGGCGGTGATTTTCCTCCCACATTCCACGTTGATGCAAAGACGCTGAAAAAAAAATCAGAAACCAGAGGAATGTCAACAAGGGCTATAAAGTCTGGAAATGATTACAACTCTTTCGATGATACAAACCTATAGTTCTGGATATTTATAATCTGGGGGTGATCAAGATAACCTCTCCCTCGCCTGGAACGAGACCGTGAATGAGAAAGGGAACCCTCCACATTCTTTGGTAGTTTTTCTGCATTCAAAATCAATGTCAAAGTCAGATATAAACAGTCAATTTGCATACGAATAAAAACTGATTATGAACATAGCATGTCAACATATAAAGTTAAGAGGTATGATGCTACAAACCAGTTTTACCTTTCTGGATTGTGAATCGTCTGCTTTCATAGAACCTGCTCCTCCATTCACCATCGCCACCTAATTAGGCAAAAAATCGTTACTAAAACCCCACTTCTAATGACAAAACCTCGATTGACCTCACATGATTCAAATCTTGTTAATAAACTGCCAAGTGATCAAAATTCAAAACTCCTCAACTTTCATATTTATGAAGAAAATAAAATAAAAAATAAAAAAATACCAGTATGTGCATGATTGATAAATTAAAACTCGACTCAAAACTATTGTAAATTTAATTATTGGTGAAGAAGACGACAAACCCATGAAGACAAAACAAGTGAACAGAAAAATTAATTTTTTTACCAACCAAAAAAGGCATAATGTTAACCAGTTCAATCTCGAAACAGAAATCAAGGAGCTCCAAAATGCTAAATCCAATGGAAAATGCCACTCTAACTCAACAAAACTGAGTACTCACCTCCATAAACAGCTTCATCATCTTGATATTCCCCGTTTTTGCACTTGATATTGAACCATTTTCTAATCAATTTCTTTGACCATGAGAGCTTCACATGATACCCAAAACAATAATCAATTCAGCAAACAAAAAAAAAAACAAGATTTGGTTGTTCAATTCCATTTCCCAAAAAACAAAGAAAAAGAAAAAGAAAACTACGGAAAAAACCAAAAACCTTGTTTTTCTTTGAATCCCCATCCTTCATTGCTGCACCTATTTCTGATCTTTGCTCAAGAGAAATGCCAGAAATCCAAAACAAGACCAGCCCTTTAAAATTCTCTACTTTCCGGCAGAAAGAATGAAATTGCAAATGGGCCTTCACAATTTTTAAGCAAACTGAATTCTAAGAACCTGATCAAGATTCAATTTTTTCCTAGAATTATCACTTCAATGTTCCTTCTAACAGATTGAACAGGCACTATGTCGCCAAATATATAGTAATCCATACGCAAATAACACAGAAAATGAGACAAGGACCAACTTAGGAACAAGACAAAGCAATTACAAGAGAGAGTGACGGAGACTGAGTTTTGAAGGGCCTTCTTTTTTTTTTTCCTCTCAATACACACTGCTTCGTTCTCAGTAGCAAAATGGTAACAGCAATGCATCGAATTTGAACTGAATCAATAAAGTGAGCAATGCATCATTCTCTCACACGCACAAAAGTGTGTTTTTTGTGCTTTTATTTTTTTATTTTTATTTTTACCCAAAGTCCCATGGAGCCCAGCATGATTTATGGGAGAACGCTCTACGTAAAACGACTGGATCAGCGACACATTTGAAAGCAAAGTTTAAGGTTATGAATATTATTGGTTTTTCTTCCCCAGTTGTCCTAAAGAAATCATCTTTATTTGTGAATTATTAATATAATATCAAAACGATAATAATAATTCAACGAGATTTTTGCATTGTCATCTTTCGTATTTAATGTATTTAACACAAACCTCTTTTATCAAATTTTAAAAATTAGTTATAACACGGAAAAGTGTATAAATGTCAAATATATTAAATACTACAACTAGGGCTGAGGAACAATACCCAAATATCGTTATACCGCTTTTACCGTACCCAAAAAAACCTGTATATACCGAAAATTTTGAGATACCGAAAATTTCGGTATCGTATAAGATTTTTAAATTTTCGGTATTTCGATATACCGAAAAAAGTCGGTATACACGGTATCGGTATGATACCGCATATACCGGCATTTTTAAAAAAAACAATTTAAAAAATCGATATGCATGGTATCATACTGATACCGTACCGAATTTCGGTATTCGGTTCGGTATACCGAAATTTTCGGTACGGTATCGATATCAGAAATTTCGATATCAAAATTTTCGATACGGTATGCGATATTCGTTGAATACTACGGTATAACGTACCGAACCACCCCTAACTACAACATATTTTAAATTTAACTAAAATCAAGTTAAAATGTGCACTACTTTTTAGCATTTATTAATATAACGTTTACTCGGGTTACCACGGGAGCATTTGGTTATCCAATCTCGGTAACTTTTCAACTTTTAAATGATTTTTTGTAGTGTATTTCAATTCACGGGAAAGATCAATTATTTAAAAAATAAAATAAAATTGACCCCATCTAATCAACAAAATAATATGTCTGCCTAGACAATGATGAATTGAAGAGTGCAAATATTTCAAGAAAGCTGTAAAAAAAATTGTAAGTTTTATTGTATAATTGAATAATATATCTCTAGTTATATTTTTAAATTGGATTTTGATCAATAAGCTCCTAAAAAAAACTTTACATTCATTGGTGAAAATTAAAGGTTAAAACACAATCCTTTCTCAGATGCATATTTTGGGTCATTTCGTCTTACAAACAAAGTTAAAGCGGCCAAAAGAATTCACATAAAGTTAAAGTTTATTGTGTAGCAGTAATAGTAACAGCTTATATTTGGTCTGAATTCTGTTTTGAAGTGCTGCCATTTTGCTTTATACAATGCCTTGTTTACTTTCTTGGGTTGTGGTGTTTGTTTTGTCTTTGAGACTTACTTGTTTTCAAGGAATGTTCATTTGAGGATGGTGTTATCCATTGTTTGCTTATAAAAGCATTCTAATTTTACCATACTAGAAATTGAATTAGGACATGAAATTCTATCCAGGTACTCGAAATCGTGTACAAAATATAATGGTACGAGATGGAATTGTGGGAGTTGGTGTTCCAAAACTATCCCTAATTAAATGATTTGGAGAAAATGAGAGGAATGTTTTGGAAAATGTGAGGCTGAAAACAGGGCTTTGGGCAAGTTGACAGAGGTAAATGTCTCAATTCAGGGACAACCGGTGCATGTTCCCTCCTTTTCAATGCAGTAGTTTTATATGTCCTTCGACCCTACTACCACATGTACATTCTATGTTATCTTCTAGAGAAAAATTACATGTGTTTTTTTATATGAGATGATCATCATCTCACTTAAAATAATAATATGGGGTCAATCTATACTTTTTTTAAAAAAACGAGATGATCGATTGGTCATCTCACCTAAAAATAAAAATATGGGGTTCATCTCATACAAACACACCGCAATCCGGGAGTTTCTACCGGTATAGCAAAGAATTTTGCCACTAGTAGTTAGGACGGATCACTTAAAATCAAAGTTATTCTGGTAATTTAGAAAGAAAAAAAAATTATTTTGCTTCAAAAATTGAAATTGGCATCGACGGTATTGTGTCACCTCGATTTTTAAAGTTTATTTATTTATCTTAATAGAAAATATGCAAAATATTTCATGGTATGATTGTTAAATCGCTGAACATTATATTTTTTTTGCTGGAGAGAATCAACTAAACCATGGTTTAGTTGGATGTTGAATGTTCTTTAAAATTTTGACATGGTGACATAGGTCTAATAGCTCAAATTCTTTCAAATATGAGAGATAGGTGTTTGATTTGAGATCAAAATATTCTTTTATCTACTGCACATTAATGTGCAGAGATTTCATGGCACCGCGTGATATTCGCACGAACATCTTGAATTTTTTTTTAAAAAAAATGAAAGTCGGCGTGATGTTCGCGCATGTGCACGACATGATGTTTGCGCGAACATCATGCGGTGTACATGAAATCCCTGCACACTAACGTACAATAGATCATATATATATATATATATATATATATATATATATATATAATAACTATCTCATATGTGGTTTCAAAAAAAAAAAAAAACTATCTCATATGTATTTGAAATCATTTAAATACATTGTAGGAGAAGTTTAACCGACATCATTTTTAGGACAATTTGTGTGATGGAATTATCTAGACATTAAACACATAATTATGTTCGGCTATATGGTACATCAATTGTGCAACATCCATGATGTATTATGATGGATTAAAAACATTAATTGATTCCGCCTATATTTTATTTCGAACTCACTATAATAAACAAATTTAATTAGTACAATACATTGAATAATAATAACTAACATCCAATTAAATTTTGAGTACACTTGCTTTTGACTCTTTAGAAGCATTCGCGTCCCAATTTTGCATGGCACCGCCGTGGTTCACTGGTGCTCCACCTTCCTTCATCGGAGACCGCGCGACCATCCGGCAATCCCGCGACGCGGCCGAGAAATCATGCACAGCAAAAGAAAGCATCAAAAGCTCAAGAACAATTAACAAATTACCAAAGTAATCCAAAGAAAAAGCACTTGCTACGTACACTTTTAATATTATAAATTATAAATTTTGGTTGACTAATTTTAAATCACGCAATAATACGCAACATTAAGCAAAGAGAATTTCTCGACTTTTTCCATCAATCCTGCCGAATGATGATTGTTAAATCAGTGCCAACGCAATCATTAAGAAGATCAACGAAATAGAAATTCAATCGAGGATAAAGAAATAATTTCATATATATCGAGAATAAAACTATACTTGTAAAAAATTAAAAAAACTATTATTTAAATATTAAAAATTTTAAAGTTACCATTTTTCCCCCAAAATAATCATATCATATTTTTGTATTTTAAAGCATACGTGTACACTTCGTTAGATTCACTCGAATAAATTTGGGGAATTCCATTTCGCTTTTCATTAAATCAAATTTAATATATTTGGTTGCGATTTATATTTAATTTATATTTGACGGCGGAAGTGCAATATTTGGCCCCATTTCCTTAAAACATGACCAAATAAATTCTTTAACAATATTCAGAACCATAATAAGTGTAGCACTCACTACAGTTTAGACCTTATTTTGGGTCCCAAATTTGTGATCATTGAGATTTTGTATAAAGCCATACATATATTTATCCTCGTGAATTTTATTTATTTTTATTGGTGGCTGACTTGGCTATCAACAAATTAAAGCCATAATGGTCCGTGTTAATATAACTACCTAGGAAAAATTGATAATTTACTCGTCCAATATTTTCGTATCCGAGAAATCCTAACAATTTTTATTGTGTAACAAAATTAATTTACATTTTTTATATAATCGATCTATTAGAAATATTTTTTAAAAAACCTATTTTTAATTAAATTTTCAGATTTAATTTAGTTAAATCAAAATAAAATAGTATTCATGGAAAATTAACTCTATTATATTATTGGAAAAGATAAAATAAAAAATAATGAAACATTTTTTTAAAAATTTTAAAAATAAATTATAAACAATTTGGTGTTTTAGGAATCAAATTCAACTAATTCAGGAATGTGTGTAAAAGAATCCTATATATAAAGTAATATATAAAACTTTATAATAATAGAGATAATAATGATGATGACAACGAATATTTGTTAAACAAAATTTCCAAGTTGTTCAACTTTATATATAATTGTAGTTATCGAAATTATTATGGGAGTAGTGGTATGCACAAATAAGTTTACATGTGTATTTGTGTCTTAATTTAAATGGAACGTATCCGTAGTCATGTGATGGTTAATTATGTGTGATGAGCAAGGGTGGCCAAGAAATTTAAATATAGCCTATGACATAAACGATAATGATCAGTAACATGTATATAACAAATTAATAGATATAGATGACATGATTATTTTTAATTCAAATTATTTCATAACTACTTAATATTACATGATACAACCAACGTGAAGTCTTGTCGCTCACATCCAACAATGTTTTGAGATGATTATTTATGTTCATCAATCTATATATCTTCGTCTGATTTTTTTGATTTCTTTCGATGGACGAAGATCAACAACACTAAACATTCTCCGATGCCATATTGTGGCACAATTAATATTGAAGCCTAGCTAATCAAAACTCTCTCTCTTTCGAATCTTTGAAGATGTGTTCCTTTTAATCATTTTGAGATAGAAAAAATTAGAGAGTGAATAAAGAAAAGATGAATGTTCAAAGAAACAAATAAAAGTTGGGATTTGTCTAAAACCAAGAGGTGGTGGGGTGGGCCATAATTGTAGAATGATGAATATTAAAGGGCAAGAAGATGTGACCCTACTTTAGCTTTGACGAAATTTGATGCAGATTTGCATGACAAGATGTTAGATGTTCAATATATGAAATATATAATGTTTTTAAATTCAATGATAACATGATTAAAGCATGTTGCCAAGTGCATTTTCTTGTGCCTCGATCATGGCTCATTGGAGGGTGGAACATGACTGAGTATATATTTATGTGTGATTGCATTTCATCATTATCATTTGCGGCTAACTTGTTTCATGTTTTATTTTTGACAAACTGACATCGTTTGATATTAATGACGAGATTTAATTTAAGTAAATTTTAGAAGAGTTTTTAAGAAATATTTTTCAGTTTTTTTTTAATAAAATTTAAATTCTATAAGTATTACCTTAATTATATCTTTTAGTGATTCTCTCAATTTTTAAAATAAAAGTAATAAAAAAAAAGATGTGTTATCCTTATCTTTAAATTGAAGTTAAAAAATATATATAATAAAAGTCATTTGTCACAATATAAAATTCTAAAAATATATACATCCATTTCAAACAAAAAGTTCTAGATATGGATTAAAACAATTTGGACGAATGTGGTACAATCGCCTTAGCAAGTATTTACTACAAGAAGGTTACACAAATAATATTATTTGCCCATGAGTTTTTACAAAAAAGATGGATGAGAGTTTTGCAATTGTGGCAGTATATGTCGATGATCTAAATCTTATAGGAACTCTCGAAGAGCTCACTAAAACTCTCAATTATTTAAAAAGTGAATTTGAGATGAAAGATTTGGGGAAACAAAGTTTTGTATCGGATTGCAAATCAAACATTTATGAGAAGGAATATTTGTTCATCAATCCTCATACATAGAAAAATTATTAAAACGCTTTTACATGGACAAATCACATTCATTAGCATCACCAATGGTCGTACGATTACTTGACACTAATAAAGACCCTTTTAGTCCACTTGAATATGGAGAAAATATCATTGGTCCTGAAGTAACATATCTTAGTGTAATTGATGCATTGCCATACCTTACAAATTGTACTCGACCAGATATAGCATTTTCTGTCAACCTTCTAGCAAGATATAGTTTTACTCCAACCCGAAGACATTGGAATGGTGTAAAACATATATTTCGTTACCTTCGTGGTACAACTGACATGAGATTATTTTATTAGAAAAAATTAAATTTCTCTTTAATAAGATACGCATATGCAGGCTATCTTTCAGACCCACATAAAGCAAAATCCCAAACGGGCTATGTTTTTACACGAGGGGACACCGCTATTTCATGGAAGTCGACAAAGAAAACTTTGACAGCGACATCATCAAATCACTCTGAAATCATTGCAATGCATGAAGCAAGTTTAGAATGTATATGGTTGAGATCTATAACTCAACATATTCAAGAATCATGCGGACTATCAACAACGAAAGATAGTTCGACAACTATTTTTGAAGATAATGCTGCTTGCATTGCACAACTAAAAGGAGGGTGAAACGACCCAAACATTCTAAAATAACATATGCGGAAATTTTTTTTTTTATAATACTAAGTAAAATAGATGTACATACATGCCCATACATATATGCACAAAAAAAAATAAACGGATTTAAAAAAAAAACATAAATATGCAACATTTCTTACTTGAATAACTGAGTCAAACTTAAATAAAATACAGTCAAACAATCCACTTAAAAGTTTGCATGTAATAAAATTATTTAATAAAAATAGTACGAAAATTCACCACTGAAAAGACATAAAAGAAATAAATAAGAAACAGAGTTTAAAATTCTTAAAATGTTCATAAAGACTCAGCCAACGGTCACGGGGGATCACTGCATGTCCGCTCATACGTCCTCACCACCGGTAGGAACTACATCTTCCTCTACGTACTCACCTGCATCATATAAGTGTAGTGAGCCTAGAGGCCCAACATGCTAACATAACAAGGGCTTAAAATAATTTAAATCACTGAAATACTAATACATAACATATACATGAATGGACATGCTTAAAATCATGAATCATAACTTAAAATCTTGCTTAAACTTGAACTTAAATATAATCATATAATACATACATAACATTGTTGAGCATATCATTTTTCTAACATCGCATGGTCATATCCGTAGTGTAACCTTAAACTTAAAAGGTTCGACTGATCAGTCTTTTAAAACCAACGTACGCGGCGGTGACGAATCACCTCTTACTGGTAGTAACTACCCTTAACATGTGGGGACTTGTCCCCCTCAAATTGTCACACTACTTCAACTTCCAACATAAAAATTATTTTCTAGCTCAACCTTAAACATTAAATCATGCCATAAAATTATTTCATGAATGCATGTACTTAAATAAAATGTGTGTCCTTCCTATATATTTAATTTAATTTTTATACTAACATATAAATACTAAAATAACATTCATGCATAAAATAATTAAATATATAATTAGGACACATGCAATTTCTCATGGTTTGTACTGAACTGATGGCCCTAACACTCAAGCTCATTTTCTTAAATTATGGCCCATTAACACTGAGACTGACCCATTAACACTGAGACTGACCCATTAACAAACTTAAGCCCAAAAATATATTTCTAAGCCCAATTAATTTATTCAAGCCCATTAATGCATTCCTGGCCCAATAACAACTTATTCTGGCCCAATGGGCCCAAAAGCCCAAAGACTGGCCCAATAACTTCCATGGGCCCCCAAGCCCATAAAAATTATTGGACTAACTTAATTAAATTTATTTAAGCCCAATAATAATTAAATTTCAACCCAAATAATTAAATGGAACCCAATTAAATTTTTGGATTTAATTAGGCCCATTTAACACTTAATTAAACTTAAAACTTAAAAAATAAAATACCCGAGCCCGACTCACTTAACCCAGGCCCGGACCCAACTAACATAACCCATGACTTTCCAGACCCGACCCGGACCCCACAACCCGACTCGGATCCACCCTAACCCTAAAACCCGATACCCCTTCTCCTATGCTTCCCGGCCGCGAGCAGCAGCCCTTCTAGGGCTGCTGCCGCCCTGCTCCGGCCGTCCCTGGCCGGAGCTCCGCCGCTTTGACATGGCCCACATCTGGGCGGTCCTAACCTGCTCCAGCCCCTAGCCCCATGCAGCCTGAACCACCATAACCGAAGCCCCTTCCACTAGCCCTAAACCTGCGCCGATCTGCACCAAAGTTGGTGCAGTCAAGTCCAGCCCTTTCCTAGCCCTCTCCAGCCTTAACCACCAAGCCATACCTAGCCTAGGGACCCTCAAGAACCCTGACCAGTAGTCATACAAGCCATGGCTAGGAGAAAACGTGAATATGATCAACAAAATACAAGAACCATGCGCATACATCCAGAAACCGATTTGATCTTCTGAAAATTTCAATGAAAAGTCTGATGCCTAAACACACACGCATAATAACTGATATGGTACGAGAAAAGGAGAAAGGAAAACATGCCTTGCACCGTAGAATTAATAGGGCAAAGTGCGTAGAACGTTTCCGGGACGACGAACAACCTTTCTTGATGCTTCAAAAATATCGAGGCTATGGAGTCCTTCTTGGAGGCTACTTGGTCGATGAAGGAGATGAATAATGGGGGAGGGAGGCGGCTAGGTTGAAGATTACGTGAGATTGGGGTAGGTTGTTAGGGTAATATTGATTTAAAATAAGGTGTAGGATAATTAAATTAAATAGAAGATGTTATATATATAAAATATACAACTTTAAAACTCCAACTAAAAGTTTAAAAAAATCTGATAACTTAATTAAATCCCTAAATATTAATTTTAGGGAATTTTAAAGGTAATTAAAAGTCAATATTTTGGCTAAATTTAGATAAAAATGGACTCCTAAAATTTTATAAAATTAAATACTGATAATTTTGAGGAGATAAAACTCAAAATAATATTTTTGGGCTCTTAAAAGGCTCATAAAATAAATTGGATAAAAAGTTGTCATCTCGTCCGTCTACGGTCCCGTCTACGTGATAAAATAATTAAATTTCCATAAATCATGAAAAATCACTAATTATGGGTTAAATGCTTAAAAATAACTTAAAACATGCACAAATAATTTCACATAATTATTTAACCCATAATCTAAAATTCTAAATAAATAAAATCCCTAATTATGCATGCGAATTTACGTACTAAAAATACTGGGTGTTACAGAGGGTATATCAAAGGCGATCGAACTAAACACATTTCACCAAAGTTTTTCTACACGCAAGAACTTCAACAAAAAGGTGATATTGATGTCCAACAAATCCGCTCAAGTGACAATATAGTTGATTTATTCACAAAGGCATTACCGACATCAACATTCAAGAAATTGGTGTAAAAGATAGGGATGCATCAATTAAAAGATATTCGGTGATTGAAATTAGGGGGAGTATCAATTGTTGTATTCTTTTTTCTTCGTTCAGGTTTTTCCCACTGGGTTTTACTGATAAGGTTTTAATGAGATTACATTGGACTCTCCATCAATTATCTAAGGGGGAGTGTTATATATATATATAGATGATTTGTAGTTGATTGATTTGATTGTATATTTTCCTTCTTTACACTAATCTCTCTATCCTATAAATAGAGTACGCTCATATTTCTCTATTACATTTCTCTAATCTTTCATTCACTTCCCTCTTTTCCTCATTAAATTCATAACATTTGTATTTTTAAATTTTACGATATCTTTACTATTTACGAAAATATTATTTAGACTGAAAAATTCTTTTCTTTCTATTTCCGATGACTTTTTTGTTTATATATATATATATGAACAAAAATCTGCTATAAATAGAAGCATAACATTTTCCCGCTCAAAAATATATATAGGCCCCGTTTGATATCAAATCCAGACAAAAAAAGTATTTTTTTAGTTTATAAGGTGTTTGGATTGTCATTTAATTGTTTAAAAAATATTTTTTAAGTCAAATTTAGAGTTATTTTAAAAGCTAAAAATTATAGTTTAAAAAAGCACTTTTAAAAAAGTGTCTATGAAATCCAAACAGACTCATATTGCAACTAAAAATCTCAATATTTATATGTAATTTAAATATTATATATCGATGTAGCTTTTCGGGCAGTACGCAAAGATGGAATGCATAAATAGAAGGGCAATTTGCTCAAAAATCCCCAAATGCAAACATGTTTTGCTTTGGGGTCCCTAGTCATAAAATGTGGTACAAAACAATACAAGATATGGTACAAAACCATACAAGATGTGGTACAAATTAACAAAAAATGTGGTACAAAAAAATGGCTAGGGAGTGCAGAGCAAAACATGTTTGCTTTGGGGATTTTTGAGCAATTTGCACTAAATAGAATTATAGAAACATAAATCTTGTATTTTTTATATTATATTTTAAGGGTTTAGTTCAACCCATTAAGGGTATTTTTTATATTATATTTTAAGGGTTTAGTTCAACCCATTAAGGGTATTACCTTAATAGTAAATCTAACAACTCATGATTTGTCATGTTAGCATTATAAAATTAATTATGCATATGTGTTGAGATCTAGATGGTAGAGTTCAACTACTTTAAGTATTTTACCTGATCATAAATCAAATGTCTCATGATTTGTCACATCAATAATGTCCCATTAGTTATGCTCATGTGTAGAAATATTAATCAACGGATGCATGATTTGGGTAATATTCATAGGCATAGTTTGGTATACATGATAAGGGAGTGATTAATAAATTATCCTCCTCCATCTCATTCTTGGTACATTTTTAAAAAGCTCATGATGAGTTAATGAGCCCTTGATAAATGCTTTGACAAGGGGACTATGTATCCCTTTGATTTGGTGTGATAAATTTAATACAACTAAAAAAATACTAAAAAAAACATAATTACCCTCCACATATGAAAACATCTAAACTCTAAACACGCATCATTCTCCTTCGCATTACGGTAGGGTTAATTTTGTCATTAAAATTGAATATATAAATTTAATCACTCTTATTAAAATCATATCAAACATTCACTGTGATATCCTATCATTTTACTTATCCTTAATTTATTTTTATATTATATATCATATACTTATCCTATCCTATGTATCAAACTATGTCATAGTATAGGATCTCATTAACCGATATAAACTTTCATATAATTAATTTGAGTATTACCAAAGGATAACCATTTTAAAATCGTCGATAACTAGATTTCTTATTATTATCTTTTAATAAATTGTTTCCTTTTATGCATGAGTACTAGTAATAATGATGATAATAATAATTGTAATACTTATAAAAATAAAAATAAAATAAAACGAAAAAGCTTTTTAACATTTATTATTCATCTTCGTCATGATTTAGATTAGATGTTCGAGATTTAATTGTTATTAGAAAATCAGATACAGTGCGCGAAGGAAAAATATTGATGGAATCTGATGGGATTTGAATTTATAAATACCATCATAGTGTTTGACTCTTAGACTGCGTTTACTTGTGATGATTATCATATGATAAAGACTATTAATACTAATTCATCTCATGTTTATTTAAAAATTTACAAAAATTCCTAAACTCAAGGGCCCCTTAATAATTAGATTTGAGCATGATTTTTAATCCTCAATTTCATTAAGGATAAATAATCTATGGCTTGTATAAATGGAAAAAAAGTTAGAAAACTCCCAATATACCCTTATTTTTAATCATTTCTATTATATTTAAAGGGTAAAATTGTGAATTTTTTTTTAATCACAATTCTAATCACAATCGTAATCAATCATAGTAAACAAATTATTATTTATCCATAACACTCTATATCATATCTAATTAGTTTAATAATCACATAATAAATTATATCTTCACAATCTTATCAACATAAGTAAACGCTGCCTAAAAAGAATGATAAAATTTGATGGTATTTGTTGAGATTTTGAGTTTTAAAAACAAGAAAATTATTTTTAATTTTTAAATTTATATTACTTACTTTTCTTTTTTGAAATCAGATTTATATTCCTTATAAACTTTAATTCTTCTACAAAAATTTTATAAAATATCATTTATGCAAAATTTTATTTGTCAACAAACATTTATATTATAAATAAAATTTTGAGAAGATCAAATAAAAATATTTTTATATCTAAAAGTTACATAAATTACGTCTTTCTCTTAAAAAAAAAAATCCGATTACCTTTGGACATATACTTTAATCATTCATTTGGTAATCGCTCCAGTCAAATATATATATTACGACAATTAAATTCAATGAAATTATAAACATAATATATGCCGACTCATTATAAAAGAAGATATCATTATGATATAATAATAGAAAGAAAAAAAAAACGATGAGTCTTCCAACATTACATGTTTTGGCAGTGCTGATGATGCTTCTCACATTAAGCCATTCTGGAATATTAGACAATAAAATTCAAATATTAGACAATAAAGTTCAAATTCACGTGCTTAACCTTCTTCCGTATCTTGAAGGAGGAGTCTCTAATTCGTTATATGTTCATTGTTGGTCTAGAGATGATGATGTATTCAACGACTTTATACCCAGAGGCCAGGGAATAGCATGGCATTTTAGGCCTAATTTTTTGGGGAAAACCTTGTTTGTATGTAATTTTGCGTGGAACAAAAAAACTGGAGGCTTCACGGTTTATGATGTTTATATGGCGAGTTCGTGCACATTCAATAACGCCACACATTACCAAACGTGTGTGTGGGTTGTTGAAGCAGATGGGTTTTATTTTAGTGACAGTATTCCACCCCTTGACATGCATAGGATATTTTATTGGAAGTAATCATTCATATATTATGTATTATTATGTATGGGTTGAATTATATTCACGGCTTTGACCGGATCATTGTAATAAGGGACATCGTTTCTCATTATTAAAGAGTTACAATTTTATAAGTGGGAAAACAAACCAAAAAAAAAAACAAAATATATACGTTTTGCATTGCGAATTTATTTATATGTCATCTCGTTTGTGCACGTGTTGAATTAATTACTTGAAATTTATGTTCATGATAAATGTACATTTTAATTTCATATAAATACGAGATTAACGTGTACTTGCAACGATTTTACTCCTACTCGTGCGTACATTGTGTCCCTTTTCATGTGTGATAGTTATCAATAATGTGATCTTTTTGAGATTTACAATATGTTTGGATGTCTAGAAAATAAAATTTGAAATTGGAATTCATGAAATTCAAATTTCATTTTGGTGTTTGGAAAAAAAAAGTTCAAATACATATTGAATTTACTAGCATAAATTTAGGAAAGTGATATTTTTTTTAAAAAAAATTTGTTTGGAAAAATTAAATTTATAACTAAAGTTTATAAATTTATTATTAAAAATAATTTTATTGTTTTTTATAAACTCAAATCCCATGAAATCCCATGAAATCTGACCAATTTTGTAAGGATTTCACTTAGTTAAATGAAATCTCATCAAATACGAATCCTGTTTTAAAATTTCATTTTGTCAAACACTAAAATAGTATTTGCAATCCAAATCCCGCCAGATCTTCTCCAAATCCAGTCCACCAAACACAGTGTTAGTTAATGTAGTGATTGAAAATTAGCCAAAAGAGGCTAGATGGAGAGCATCAGTCAACCTGAAAGAATCAATGTGGAAATTGTTGGAGTGTGCTTCTATCAGCTTGACTGGAAAAAAGAATGGATCAGATCGAAGATGAGTGGTCAGATGAGCTTAGTGTCAGATAAATTCATGGTCAGATCAACTAATGAGATCGGATCGAAGTAATATGGGCAGATAAGTTTGAAAGGAATATTTTATTCCTTAAAATCATCCTAGTTTGAAAAAGATTTTATTTAATATATTTTGCCTTTCTTGGACATGAAATTATTTATTTCTTTGAATAACTTGTTTTAAGTTTTAAATAAAGTTATCAGAATATTATTATCATATTTCTATTGATTTAAATTTTTTTTTTGTGTAGATTTGTCTTGATCAAGATCTAGAGTCCTACGCTTACAAGAAAACATTCTAAAGGAGGATTCTTGGTCTATTTATTAAAGATTTGCGTGCACAAGGAAGGGACCGAAATATAGAGAGATCGATACATAGAGAGACTGAGAGAGTTTTCAGAAAGCTTCAAGATACGTACGTTGAGTAAGATCTGCTCAAGCTTGTACCGGTCGTGATTGCTTGAAGCCGTGAAGAACATTCAAAGATTGTTGATCGAAGAAGTGTGCTACTCACGTATTTTGGCTTCAAGAGTTTCTCTCCTTAATATGTTTTCCATTATTCTATTTCATATAGAATGTTTTTAGGAGAAACTTTATTGTTTATTTTCTCACTTGTTTTGAGAAATTGATTTTACAATAGTCACTAGTTTTAGGGTTTGTAAAACTCTGTAAAAGGTTTCTAGTGAAGTTTTGCCCTGAGGCACTGCAAGAGTATTTTATACTCTTGCTTAATTCATTTGAGTCTATTTATTTGGTTGCTTGTTTATTTTATACACGCTCGCTACAAATTACTCAAGGTGTTATTGTAGGTGTTGTCAGCACCTTGTGACAACACCTCAAACTGTTTATGTGCAATCATTATTTCCTTACAAGTGGCATCAGAGCCATATTCTTGATACACTAAGAACTGATCTTGGTTGCTTATTTTATTACAGGAAATAAGATGGACTCATCATCTGTTTCGAATTCGTTTCTCAAACCTCCAATCCTTGATGGCGCAAATTACGCACTTTGGAAGCATAGAATGAGGTATACTATTAAAGTTATGGATGTTAGTGCGTGGCAAAGTATTTTGACTGGTTGGACTCCTCCAACAACGCAAGATGATGACGGAGACTATATCATCAAGAAAGAAGAAAATTGGACTGCCGAGGAAACACAAAGCTCAAGCTACAATGCTAAGGCACTCAATGCAATCCTTGCAACTGTGGATATGAGGATGTATGAGATCATATCTGACTGCACTATTGCTAAGGACGCATGGGATGCTCTTCAAGAACATTGTGAAGGAACAGATAATGTGAGAAGAACAAGATTGAGATTGTTAAACGCTAAATTTGAGAGAATCAGGATGGATGAGAATGAGACTATTGCTGAGTATGATAAGAAACTTAGGGAGATAGCTACAGAGGCTCATGCTCTTGGAGGACCTATTGCGAGTGAAGCTATGGTGAACAAGGTTCTTCGATCCTTGCCTAAAAGATTCAATGGGAAGATATGGGCGCTTGAAGAAGTAAAGGACACTTCAAAGATGAAGATGACTGAACTGATTAGCATCCTTCAAGTCTTTGAGATGAACAATACAGAACAAGAGAAGGATAAAGGAAAGTCAATAGCTCTTCAAGTTTCGAAGCCCTCATTTGAGGAATATGTTAAATTTCATCAAGAAGTTCATCAATCTGATTTAGAAGAGGATTCGATCTCTCTCATGACTAAGAAATTTAATGACTATTTGAAAAGGATGAAAGAGTCAAGAAAGACGGATAAAAAATTCAAGACTCCAATGTTCTCCAACAAACCATTAAGGATTACTGGACCAAAACAATCACCAAAGAAACCTACTGATTCTTCTAAGCCTCGGATGATAGTGGATGAAAAGAAGAAGTTTGTCTCAAAGAAGCTAGACACGGTTCAATGCCATGCATGTCAAGGTTTTGGACACTATGCAAATGAGTGTGCCAACACACTTAGGAAAGGGATGAACACGTCCTTGAGTGATGAAGAGTCTGAAGAAGAAGAACATGAAGATAAAGAGAGTCATACTGCCTTATCTGCCTTACTGGAAAGCAAAAAAAATTTTCAAGTCAATCCTTTAGGTGTTGCCGTAGGTGTTGCCACACCTGGCCGCAACATCTTTCAAAGGTCAGTTTGTTTGAATTCCTTCACTACTGATAATATGTGTGATGATGATACAGGTGAAGACACAATGTCCATAGAAGAAGCTCAGATGATATTTGAAGAATTACATACTGATTGGATTGAAAAGAATAAATTGAACACTATCCTTTCAAAGGAAAATTCTGATTAAAGGCTGATGTGTCAAGGTTGAAAGTCATGCTGAGTAAGAAAGACATCGAGTTAAGCCAAGTGAAGGAAAAGCTCGGAAAAGCAAAAGCTACGTTGGCTAAGTTTAATTCAAGCACTACCAAGCTTGATTTTTTACTCATGATGGGAAGAGATGGTACAACTAGTTTAGGTTTTGAAAACAGCATATTTTAGATTGGAGAAAGCACGAAAGGGCCTGTGTTTGTCAAGGAAAGTAGCAGTACAAAAAGCTCAAGCAAAAAGGTCTTGCTAGTTGATCCTCCAAAACCAAAGCCACAGCCTGCTGCTCCTTCAAAATCCAGAAGGAAACGTAAGTACATCTGTCACTACTGTCATAGACCTGGTCATATCAAACCATACTGTTTTAAGCTGCAGGAAGACTACTGGAATAGATCTGCATCTAAGGTGTTGCCTAAGGTGTTTCCAACACCTCCCTACAACATCCTTAGAAACAGAACATATGTAAGAAAGGTTTGGGTACCAAAAGCTGATATTCAATGTTATATGATTTATACTGCTTTGAGGACTAATGTTTCAGGTGCATGGTACTTTGATAGTGGAAGCTCTCGTCACATGACAGGTTCCAAAAAGTTTCTCACTGATTATGTGGAACAGAAAAGTGGAAAAGTGACCTATGAAGGAGGTTCAAAGGGAAACATTGTTGGAAAGGGAACTCTGAATGTTGCTGGACTGCCCAAGCTTCGCAATGTGCTTCATGTTGAAGAATTAACCGCGAATCTAATAAGCATAAGCCAACTTTGTGATGATAATTTGCATGTACAATTTGATAAGAAATTATGCAAAGTTTTTGATGAATCAAATCTCTGTGTCATGACAGGTACTAGGTCATCCGACAACTGCTATCAACTCGGAGAAGAGATGACTTGTAGACACACCAAATTTAATGAGTTTGATTTATGGCATCAAAAATTGGGTCATGCAAATTTCAAGACATTAAAGAACTTGAGTAAGTTAGATGCTGTGAGAGGTATGCCTAACTTAAAATCTGGTATTCCATTCGTGTGTGAAGCATGTCAGAAAGGGAAGCAGACAAGGGTGTCACACGAGGTGTTGCCAACATCTGTGACAACACGCTGCCTCGAACTTTTACATATGGACTTGATGGGTCCAATGGATGTTGAAAGTTTCGGTGGTAAGAAATACTCTTTTGTTTGTGTGGATGATTTTTCACGATATACTTGGGTAAAATTTTTAAGAGAAAAATCGGACACATATGATGCATTCAAGAAGCTGCTTACTAAGATTTCAAACCTATACAATCTGAAGATAATCAGATTTCGTACTGATCATGGTAAGGAGTTCGAAAACTCTTCTTTTGCTAGCTTGTGTGATAAGAAAGGTATTTCTCATGAATTTTCTGCCCCTAAAACTCCACAACAAAATGGGATTGCCGAGAGGAAAAATAGGACTTTGCAAGAAATGGCAAGAGTGATGTTAAGTTCTAAAAATATTTCAAAACGTTTTTGGGCTGAAGCCTTGAATACTGCTTGTCATATTTCAAATAGGGTTTATTTGAGGAATGGTACCACTATGACATCCTATGAAATTCTCATGGAAAAGAGGCCAAACCTTAAATATTTTCATGTTTTTGGATGTGTATGTCACGTTTTGAATGATAGAGATCATCTTGCTAAATTTGATGCAAAAAGTGATAAGTGCATGTTCTTGGGATATTCATCAAATAGCCGAGCCTATAGGATGTATAACTTGAGAACAAGGACTATTTTTGAGTCAATTAATGTTGTTTTTGATGACTTTGTAGATCTAAAGAAAAAGACAGCTGAGGATGATGTTGATGATCTGCTGGATAATTCTGGAAGTTCAGATGTTGTCCAAGGAGTGTTGCCAACACCTCCAACAACACCTTCTATAAAAAATCCAGAACCAAAAGATGAAAAGCCTACTGATGAGAATATTGATGAAAACAGTGAGGTAAATGAAACTGAAAAGAATGTTCCAAGCAGAATTCAGAAGAATCACCCAACCTCACAGATTATTGGAGATGTGCATGGAGACTTGCAAACTTGAAGGAAAGAGAAAGTGGATTATCGAAAAATGGCAGGTTTGTTATGCATGAGTTCTACGTATTCTCAGGTAAGATTCTCTTGCTTCGTGTCAAACATTGAGCCCAAAAAGGTTGAAAAGGCATTAAAAGATGAATTTTGGGTCAATGCTATGCATGAAGAATTAGAACAATTTGTTAGGAATGATGTTTGGTACTTAGTACCGTGTCCTGCTCATGGTAATGTCATAGGAACTAAGTGGATTTTCAAGAATAAAACTGATGAGTCGGGAAACATCATTAGAAATAAAGCTAGGTTGGTAGCTCAATGGTACACATAGGTTAAAGGGGTGGATTTTGATGAAACCTTTGCTCCTGTAGCCTGCATTGAGTCTGTTCGACTTTTGCTTGCTATTTCATGTAACATGGGAATGAAACTTTTTCAAATGGATGTAAAAAGTGCCTTTTTGAATGGGATCCTAAATGAAGAAGTTTATGTAAAACAACCTAAAGGTTTTGAGGATCCAAATCATCTTGATTATGTGTACAAATTGAAAAGGGCATTGTATGGATTGAAGCAAGCACCACATGCATGGTATGGAAGACTCACCGAGTACTTGTTAAATATTGGTTTCAAAAGAGGTAAAGTGGATAAGACTTTATTTGTACAAAAGTCTCAAGGTAATATCTTAATTTGCCAAATCTATGTGGATGATATAATCTTTTGTGCTTCAAATGATAAACTTGTTAATGATTTTGTGAAGTGCATGTCCTCTACATTCGAGATGAGCATGGTTGGTGAATTAACTTATTTTTTGGGATTACAAGTGAAACAAATGCATGATGGTATCTTTTTGAGTCAAAGCAAGTATGCTAAAAATCTTGTGAAGAAGTTTCTGAATGATAACACTAAACACATGCGCACACCTATGGGAGCAAATGAAAAACTGTCTAGAGAGGATGTTGCCGAAGGTGTTGACAACACCCTCTACAGAAGCATAATTGGTAGTTTTTTATATTTAATTGCTACTAGACCTGATATCATGTATAGTGTTTGTCTGTGTGCTAGATACCAGTCTAATCCAAAGATTACTCACTTGAAGGCCGTAAAACGTATACTAAAATATGTGGCTCCAACTTTGAACTTGGGTTTGTGGTACACTAAAGAAACCAATTCAAATTTGGTAGGATTTAGTGATGCTGATTGGGCTGGGGATTTAGATGAGATAAAGAGCACTTCGGGAGGATGTTTCTACTTAGGGAATAATTTAGTATCATGGTTTAGCAAGAAACAAAATTGTGTCTCATTGTCTACTGCCGAGTCTGAGTATGTTGATGTAGGTAGTTGTTGCTCACAACTTCTGTGGATGAATCAAATGCTAAATGATTATGGTGTTAAGAGTGATACTCCTATTGTGTACTGTGATAATTCTAGTGCCATTGATATATCCAAAAATCCAGTACAACACTCTCGAACCAAACACATTGACATTAGACATCATTTCATTCGAGATTTGGTCGAGAAAAGCATGATCTTAATTGAGTTTGTTGGAACAAATAACCAATTAGCTGATATATTCACAAAAGCTTTGGATTTCGAGAGATTTTCCAGTCTAAGGAAGTCTCTCAGTATGTGTGCATTATAGACAGAACATAGATGTTGTCAGGAGTATTGCCAACACCCTGTGACGACACCTTTTCATGCATATGCATTTTAGGACCTTAGGCATTCTGCATTCATGCATTCATTCTGTTTTGTGATGTGTTGGACACTGTGTAAACCATTGACTAGTTTTTCACTCAGGATTCACAGCAAAATCTTTTAAAGCTTAATATGGATTAATTGAAGAAAAATTCTGACTAAGTCATGAAGTAGTGGAGGGACGTTCGTGTAGTCCATGATCTTGTCCCAAATGAAAAGTGACTTTACAAAATTCAAAATGTCAAAAGAATAATTAAGCTTGAATTAAGTCAATCATCAAATTTGATTGATAATCAGAAGCAAATGGAAAAAGCTACCTAGAGGGGTCCATTTGAAGATCGTTCCTTTAGTGTGCAGGCTACCACTTCTGCAATAATAATGAAATAGGATATTAAAATTTTTTTCTGAATCCTGAAGTGTTGCTGGAAGATGTTGCTATTACGCCTTAAACACATATAAATATCGAATTATGAGATTAATGTTTTTAATGCATTAACAAGTATTATTTCTCTATGTTTTGAACAAAACTAGGTTAAAATGTTACTAATATTTACATTGAGCTTATTACAGAGTTAAAATTTTCAAGATGAATTAAGACTAAATTCATACTCAAGATCGAAAACAAAATTCGAAAAAGTATACTGCTACGGGATCGGAAGCTCCGATTGGAGATCGGAACCTCCGATCATGATCAGAAGCATCTTCGAAAGCTAATGGTAGATCGGAAGCTCCGATCATGGTTCGGAAGCTCCAATCTATTTCAGGGAGTTTTATATTGTTCGGAATGAAGAACGGAAGCTACGAAGAACAGGTTCGGAAGCTCCGATCTATGATCGGAAGGTCCGATCATTTTCTAAGGAATATTATATTGTTCGGAAGCAGATCGGAGGCAACGAAGTGAAGCAGATCGGAAGCACCAAATGTGATCGGACGTTCCGATCTTGAACGGCCGCCTGATAATCTTGTTCGGAAGACTTTTGCCCGACACCACATTTATTGCGCCGATCGGAAGCTCCGAAGTGGATCGGACGTTCCGATCCAGTACACCCGCGTGTCTCAGAATTCAAATTTCGGAAGCTCCGATGCAGGGATCGGAAGTTCCGATCGATGCCAAATTTTCAGCTATAAAAGGAGGTATTCCGAGGCCATTCAACACATCCCAACATCTTCAAGTCTCTCAATCCTCTCAAGCATTATTCAAGCCATTTGTTGAGAAATTTGTAGCCTCTTTTGAGTGTTCAAAATATATTCACATATCGAGTTGTATACGGGGTTGTAAAATCGAGGGTTGTTTGTTTGTAAGTTGGTTGCTCGATTTTGTAAACACTTGTGTGTGAAGCCAAGTGTATTTATGAGTGTTGAGGCTATCCTTGGAGCCCTTAAGGCCAAGAGTGTTGAGTTGTATCGGCGCGGTGATCGTGTCAAGTTGTAAGGCTATCCTTGGAGCCATCAAGGCCAAGACGTTCGAAGTTCTAGTGGATCCTTGGTTAATCGACTTAACCAAGAAGGGGAGACGTAGACGATTTATCGTCGAACTTCCATAAACATCTCTTATCCCTTTTACTGCTTTATTTACATTACGCATTTATTTACCGCACTTATTATTTGATTGCTTATGTCTTCCGCTTGCGTACTTGCATAATCACTTTAAATTGCTAAAGTTGCCAATAGAACCTAAATCCCCCCCCCCATTAGGTACTAACAAGTGGTGTCACAGCCACCTTTTTACAAAATATTTTCAAAAAGGGCTCTATGGCAAATCTAGCGAGCGACTATTCTCAAGGGCAATCAACAAATCGTCCTCCTCTTTTCAATGGCATAAACTACGGATATTGGAAAAACCGAATGTCCCTATATATCCAATCCGTAGATTATGATCTTTGGAAAGTTACTGTGAAAGGTCCCTACATACCTACTAAAGAGGTTGAGGGTGTCAAAATTCCCAAGGGAATGGACGACTTTTCCAAGGAGGACATGCGATTAATTTCTCAAAATGCTAAAGCCATGAATATTCTTCATTGTTCCTTAGATATGAATGAGTACAACCGGATCTCAATGTGCTCATCCGCTAAAGAGATATGGGACAAGTTGGAGATATGCCATGAAGTGACTAATCAAGTCAAAGAGACGAAGATCGATCTACTCCAACTCAAATATGAAACATTCGAGATGGAATCAAACGAAGATGTAGATACTATGTTCCGAAGGCTTACTCAAATTATCAATGAGCTAGCCCAACTCGGGGAACAATATCCAACCAAACAAGTGTGGAGGAGAGCTCTACGCGCCTTACCCAAGGAGTGGGATGCCAAGAGGACGGCCATCATCGAGTCAAACAAAGGCAACACTGCATCCTACGATCTTGATCAACTACATGGGACTCTAAAAACCCATGAGCTGGAATTATCAACAAGGAAGAAATTAAAGAAAGAAGATACCAAGGCAAAGGGGATTGCTCTATCTAGCCAATCCAAAGAAGATGATGACGATGATGATATGGCGCTCTTCGCAAGAAAGTTCAAACGATTCATGCGAGGAAACAAATTCCAAAAGAAGCCGGATAAGGAAGTTACTTGCTACAACTATCAACAACAAGACCACTATGCAAATGAGTGTCCTCTTAAGAAGAAAGTTGACAAGGAAAAGAAGAAAGCACTTCTAGCCACTTGGAGCGATAGCGACGATGACGAGGAGGAAGCCAACATCTGCCTCATGGCTAAAAGTGATGACATCGTCTCCGACGACGATGATGAGGTACCTTCCTATGACGAACTACTACATGCATATAAAAACATGTTTGATATGGCTAAATCTCTTAGAAAAGAAAATAGAAAGCTCAAACATGAATTAGAAACTAAGGAGCATGAAAACCTAAGATTAAAGGATGACATAGCTCACTTAGAGAAATCTTTTGATAAATTCAATGTAAGTAGTAATAACTTGAATAATTTACTAAGTATGCAAAAATGTAGTTTTGATAAGGGTGGAATAGGGTATGGAAAGAAATCTATAGATTTCACTAGTCTAATTGCTAAAGCAAAAATGAGATCACCCTCTGCATGTTCTTACTGTTGTAAAATAGGACATGCTAGACATAAGTGTAGATCTTTAAAATATCAATATGATAAAAAGAGCTATATGAAATGGAGGCCTAAGAGTACTTAACAACTCATCAGTTGGCATTATGAGATCATGATCTAAGGGAGTTCATCATAGACCGGTTTAAATTGTCTTGATGCGACTGGTCTTCCTGATGAACGCTGCTCTGTCCAAGAAAATAGGTTTTTAAAGAGGCATAGCCCTACCTACTACTGGGAGCACTCTTAGAAAGTGGCGATGATGTCTCTATGAGAGACTGAACTCTTGGGAATCTGTTTTGTATTTTTCTTTTCTAACACTGTGGACCCAAAAGAACTAAAGGGTACCAAAATCTCTTCTTGTAGGGAAATAGGAAAATTGTTCTCCCTAGCATATGATATCTAGACAGTGGATGTTCTAGACATATGACGGGGAACAATGAGCTACTTCAATCAATCAAACCAAAGGAGAAGGGAACTGTAACCTTTGGAGAAAACAACAAAGGAATCATTGAAGGAATCGGCTCAATAGGTATATCTGAATCTTGCTTGATTGATGATGTACTCCTAGTGAATGGGCTTAAACATAATCTACTAAGCATAAGTCAATTGTGCGATAGAGGTTATGAAGTCAAATTCACTCCCCAACACTGCACCATATCACTCATGACTGACAAATCCATAAATTTCAAAGGTTATAGAAGTGAAAATGTATACAAGGTTTCTTTAAATAATTTATCTTTATCAAATATTAAAAGCCTTGTATCTTTGAATGTTGATGACAACATTCTTTGGCATAGACGACTAGGTCATGTTGGTCCTAGTACCATAAAAAAACTTTTTAAACTTGATTTAGTTGTTGGTATGCCAAAACTCAATTTAAAATTAGATTCTATTTGTGATGCATGTCAACTTGGCAAACATACAAGGGAATCTTTTAAAAGCAAAAATTTTATATCAACTTCTATGCCCCTTGAACTTCTTCACCTAGATCTATGTGGTCCCTCGAGGAACGCTAGCCTAGGAGGAAAGCTTTATGCATTTGTCATTGTGGATGATTTCTCACGATTCACGTGGACATTGTTTTTAGCCCACAAAAATGATGCCTTTGATTATTTTAAAAATTTTGTGAAACGTGTTGAGAATGAGAAAAATCTTTCAATAAAGCAGTTCCGTAGTGACCACGGAACTGAAGTTTTTCAAACTTTTGTGAAGAGAAAGGCATCGGTCATAATTTTTCTTGTCCTAGGACTCCTCAACAAAACGGGATCGTTGAGAGGAAAAACAAGACACTTGTGGAGATTGCGAGGACCATGATATGTGAGCATTCTCTACCAAAATATTTTTGGGCTGAAGCAATGAACACTGCCTGTTACATTATCAATCGCGTATCAATAAGGTCAATTCTCAAGAAAACTCCATATGAATTATGGAGAGGGAGAAAGCCTAACATTTCTTACTTTCGAGCTTTCGGTTCCAAATGTTACATACATAACAATGGTAAGGACAACCTTGGCAAATTTGATGCCAAATCCGACAAAGGTATCTTTCTCGGATATTCTACCTCAAGTAAGGCCTTTAGAGTTTTTAATAAACGCACTTTACTTGTTGAAGAATATATGCATGTTATTTTTGATGAATCTATGTCTACTATTGTTCGCACTAACATTGATGATGTAGAATTACTCGAAGAAGAGTTGGCTTCCTCAAGCCTAAATGATATAGATGTTTCCATTGAGAAAACACCATTTCCGAAGGATTGGACGCTTCACAAAGATCACCCAATGGATCTTATCATCGAAAGTCCTTCGAAGGGAGTAGCCACTCGTTCTTCTCTTAATAATATTTGTAATCATCTTGCCTTTGTTTCGCATGTTGAAACTAAATGCATAGATGATGCTTTGTTAGATGATGCATGAATAATTGCGATGCAAGATGAGTTGAATGAGTTTAAACGCAATAATGTTTGGAATCTTGTTCCTAGGCCGCACGATAGATCTATCATAGGAACTAAATGGGTGTTCAGGAATAAACTTGACGAGCATGACACTATCACTAGAAATAAAGCTAGGCTTGTTGCTAAAGGATATAGTCAAGAAGAAGGCATAGATTATGATGAAACTTATGCTCCTGTTGCTAGACTAGAATCTATTCGCATGCTACTTGCTTTTGCTTGCCCTACAAATTTTAAGTTATTTCAAATGGATGTCAAAAGTGCCTTTCTTAATGGTGAATTGAAAGAAGAGGTTTATATTGAGCAACCTGATGGCTTTGTTGATCTTTCTTTGCCTGATCATGTGTATAGACTAAACAAAGCTTTGTATGGTTTGAAACAAGCTCCTCGAGCTTGGTATGAAAAACTATCAACTTTCCTTATTTCAAATGATTTTTCAAGAGGAAAGATTGATATTACTTTGTTTACCAAACATGTCAAAGATGATTTATTGATTGTGCAAATTTATGTTGATGATATAATTTTTGGTTCTACTGACGAAACTCTTTGTCAAGATTTCTCCAAGCTTATGTAAGAACACTTTGAGATGAGCATGATGGGGGAACTTAACTATTTCCTCGGATTGCAAATCAAACAGTGTAAAGATGGGTTCTTTGTGAACCAAAGCAAATACATTAAGGAGATTTTAAAGAAGTTTGGGATGGAGAACACCAAATCATCATCCACATCGATGAGCACAGCAATCAGACTCGACAAGGATGAAAATGGTAAAATTGTAGATCAATCTTCCTTTCGTAGTATGATTGGCTCCTTACTTTATGCTACTGTTAGTAGACCGGACATTATGTTTAGTGTTTGCTTGTGTGCAAGATTTCAATCATGTCCAAAGGAATCACATTTGTTTGCCTTAAAACGCATTTTCAAATATCTTTCAAATACTCCAAATCTCGGCTTGTGGTATTCGAAAAATTCTTTCTTTGATTTAAAAGCTTATTGCGATGCCAACTTTGGTGGATATAAGGTGGACCGAAAAAGCACTAGTGGAACTTGTTTCTTTTTAGGAAACTGTTTAGTTTTTTGGTTTTCCAAAAAGCAAAATTGTGTTGCGTTATCAACGACCGAAGCCGAATATATGGCTGCCGGTAGTTGTTGTGCGCAAATTCTTTGGATGAAGCATCGATTGCTCGACTATGGCGTCTCTTTTTCAAAAATCCCTATTTTCTGTGACAACACTAGCGCCATTTGTCTTACAAAGAATCTGATTCAACATTCGCGCACCAAACATATTGACATTCGTCATCATTTTATTCGTGACCACATCGAACGAAATGAAGTTGAACTTCAATATGTTGACACAACTAATCAAATTGCTGATATTTTTACAAAACCACTAGATGAAAATACTTTTATTCGTTTGCGTGGTGAACTTGGCATGATTGAGTTGTAATCACTTGTAGGCATAAATTAAATTTAATGTCATATTAAGGGGGAGCTTAATATTAAATTCGAGCAAATTAATTTTGGATAATACAAATCAATTGTATTTATTCAAAATTAAGAAGCTCACATTTTTTTATGTGAATTATTTGCTTAAATGTTAAATAAAATAAATTTTAAAGAGTCGAAATCATGCTTTCTTCCTAAGGCAGATCGGAACCACCGATCCAGATCGGAACTTCCGATCTGTATCTCGCCACTTTTCAACTTGCGCGGTAAATTTTCCCTCCAAGATGCGGATCAGAATCACCGATCACGATCGAAACGTCCGATCCCCATCTGATCCGTCTTTTCAAATTACTTTTCACCGCCTTATCTTTAATTACCGCCTCAGGATCGGAACGTCCGAAGCCTGTTTGGAGCTTCCGATCGACACGTGGCCTTACCTCAGTGGACCGTACGATCGGAACGACCGATCCAGATCGGAGCTTCCGATCGTTCCAACCCCTATAAATATCAGATCGCTCAGTCCGATTTCTTGCACCTAAATTTCTTTTCTTTTCTCTATTTCATCTGATTCCAACCTATAAAAATGTCTGTCAAACGCCGTCGCGATCAAGCAAGTTCTAGTCGCCCTATTATTATCCGTGATCCTACCCAACCAGCTGTTTCTAGGCCCATTCCTGATGATTATTTGCATCGTCATATTCATCCGGGTCGTATCTTAGATACTACCTACTTGGCCTAATCCCATCTCCTACTATTGAACTTAATCAATGCTCAACATTGGGAATTCTTTTTTCAGCCATCTGTCCCCGACCGAATCTTTCCTCCACTGATTCACGAGTTCTATGCAAACCTTGAACTCGAATTAGGGCATGGTGATATCACCATTGCCACCATCGTTCAAGGTAGGCATATCATATTTTCTTCTGCTGATCTGTCCTCCTGGTTTGATCTTCCCAGGAATGGACCCGGTGAATACTTTTCCCAAACTTGGCCACAAAATGATCCAAACTTTGATCGTAATCTCTTTCTTACTACTATTCTCGGTCGACAAGCCACTGCTGCTGACGATCGAATCCATCTCAAGAGTCTTTGTCCTGATTTCCAAATCATTCAAAAACTCATCACCACATCCATAGTTCCCCGCATTGGAGACCTCTCCACTTGCAAATATCTGGATTTGTATATTCTTTTTCATATCATCTCCTCTAGACCTTTTAACCTTCCGCGTCTTGTTATGCAGACTATGCATCACATGGCAACGACGGCTAAAAAGGTTTCCTTTCCTTTTGCCCGATTTATTAACCGGATTTTGAGTCGTTTTGATATTGATTTTGAGGGGATTCCTTCTCTTGAAATCCAGTCGAGTCATATCATCAACCATCAGTCTATTATCAGGATGGATTTATCTTGGAATCCAGTGTATTCTCGATGGGTTGATGATCCTAGTCGAGCTTTTTCTAGATTTTCTCCTATTTCTAATTTTCATCGAGACTTTTCCTCTCTTCCTCACTCTATCCAAACCAAAGGTTTTTCGACTGGTCCGCCCAACACTGATATTCCATCCTCTTCCAGTTTTGAGGCCTTTGCGTCTACCATTGGTGATCTTCCTTTCCAGGCTCCTGAGGTTCCTCCTACACCAATAAACCAATTTCCTAGCGACCGACTCTTCAAGACTCTTCATCGCATTGAGACGAGTATGCACACTCATTTTACCAAGTTGACTGCTAGAGTTGCCTCTCTGGAGACTCGATTTGATGACTTCGCCGCTCGCTATCCTCCTCCGCAGCATGATGATGACTCTTAGATTTTTATTTTATTTTTATTTGTATTTTTTCTCTTGCGTTGTATTAAAAAAAATTATTATTGTAATGAAATTGTTGCGTATTTTTTAATTCTATTTTTCATTACTTTTTGCTTATCACAAAGGGGGAGAATTAATGGTTAAAATATTAATTGGGATAAAATTTTTTTATCTGATAAAATTTGTTTATCCGTTAAACTCTGTTGCTTATAAAAATTGTTTATGATTATCGTATATTTTATCTCCTGTTTTTAACCAAGTTTTGTGATTATCAAAAAGGGGGATATTGTTACGCCTTAAACGCATATAAATCTTAAATTATGAGATTAATGTTTTTAATGCATTAACAAGTCTTATTTCTCTATGTTTTGATGATTAACAAAACTAGGTTAAAATGTTACTAATATTTACATTGAGCTTATTACAGAGTTAAAATTTTCAAGATGAATTAAGACTAAATTCATACTCAAGATCAGAAACAAAATTCGAAGAAGTATACTGCTACGGGATCGGAAGCTCCGATTGGAGATCGGAACCTCCGATCATGATCAGAAGTATCTTCGGAAGCTAAGGGTAGATCGGAAGCTCCGATCATGGTTCGAAAGCTCCAATCTATTTTAGGGAGTTTTATATTGTTCGGAATGAAGAACGGAAGCTACGAAGAACAGGTTCGGAAGCTCCAATCTATGATCGGAAGGTCCGATCATTTTCTAAGGAATATTATATTGTTCGAAAGCAGATCGGAGGCAACGAAGTGAAGCAGATCGGAAGCACCGAACGTGATCGGACGTTCCGATCTTGAACGGCCGCCTGATAATCTTGTCCGGAAGACTTTTGCCCGACATCACATTTATTGCGCCGATCGGAAGCTCCGAAGTGGATCGGACGTTCCGATCCAGTACACCCGCGTGTCTCAGAATTCAAATTTCGGAAGCTCCGATGCAGGGATCGGAAGTTCCGATCGATGCCAAATTTTCAGCTATAAAAGGAGGCATTCCGAGGCCATTCAACACATCCCAACATCTTCAAGTCTCTCAATCCTCTCAAGAATTATTCAAGCCATTTGTTGAGCAATTTGTAGCCCCTTTTGAGTGTTCAAAATATATTCACATATCGAGTTGTATACGGGGTTGTAAAATCGAGGGTTGTTTGTTTGTGAGTTGGTTGCTCGGTTTTGTAAGCATTTGTGTGTGAAGCCAAGTGTATTTTACGAGTGTTGAGGCTATCCTTGGAGCCCTTAAGGCCAAGAGTGTTGAGTTGTATCGGCGCGGTGATCGTGTCAAGTTGTAAGGCTATCCTTGGAGCCATCAAGGCCAAGACGTTCGAAGTGCTAGTGGATCCTTGGTTAATCGACTTAACCAAGAAGGGGAGACGTAGACGATTTATCGTCGAACTTCCATAAACATCTCTTATCCCTTTTACTGCTTTATTTACATTATGCATTTATTTACCGCACTTATTATTTGATTGCTTAAGTCTTCCGCTTGCGTACTTGCATAATCGCTTTAAATTGCTAAAGTTGCCAATAGAACCAAAACCCCCCCCCCCCCCCCCCCCCCATTAGGTTCTAACAGTTGCCGACACCGTTGAAAACACCTCACTTGTCAACATGTGTTTGTGCACATAATTACATTTTATTTTTATGTCACACTCTGTTTTAGACATAATTAGGACATGCATATTTTTATTTTGTGAATATCTTAGGCTGAAAGGTTATAAATTTCGATCGAACAAAATTTTGATTTTTGCCATATCCTCTAATTTGTGAATTTGAATATGATTGGATTTTGTTTCAGTGGTGTTAAAATCTGATGAGGAGTTAAATTTGGAGATTTTTGGTGAAATATTTGGGCCAGAATTATCGGAGGAAGTCAAAAGGATTTATTGCAAATTTGTTACCGTTCTCTCTTAAGTTACCATTGGGCAATTTGTTACCGTTGGGGCCTACTCAGAATCTGAGTTAGAATAGGAAAAGATTTGGTGCTTTATATCTCTGAGGACGGACTTATCTGTTTTAGGAAATATTATCCTTCCTTAATTCTTATATTTTCTCTGTTCTCCAGAGTCTCAAATTTCTCTAAACTTCTCGATCTCATATTATTTCACACTCTAATGGCAGGAAAAAGTTTTGATTATCATGATATTAGATCTGAGATGAGCCACAATGAAGATGCTGCGGAAGGTGTCACAGCACCTACATCACCACACCCCGTGGTTGAGCAAGCTATTGTTCCAGTTGCTGAGGAACCGATGCCTCTGGACTCCATCGCTCCAGGAGAGCCTGGCAATGCTATCGATGTGGAAAATATGCCAGACATGAGCGTGCTAAACAGGATGTTTCCCACGAAACCCTTAACCCGCCGATCCAAGAGACAAGCTGGATATAATCCAGATTACACTGCCTCCAAATGATTTCGGGGGAAGGGTCAATCATCAAGACCTTCTATGTTAGAAACAGAGTATTCTTCAGGAGATGCAAGCGATGATGAAGATTACAAATTGGTGCATCGAAAAAGGGGAAAAGCCTCTGTGATGAAACCCTCGGAACAGGCTATCCCAGTTCCATTTGCTACTGTTAAGGTGTCTGACAAGGATTCAAGCTCTGAAGATGATGGATCATCTTCCTCTGAGGCTCAAGACACCGTTTTTGCTGATAAGAAAGATGCATCTGCATCCATTCCTACTGTTGAGGAACCATAATCTGTCACTCCTCCTGCTCTGTCGGATGATGAAGAAATTTCAATAGCCCAATTCATGGCTAAGATGAAGAAAGCTAAAGGCAAGGTGCCTTCTTCCTCGGTTGCAGCTACTGTTGAGGAATCCAAGGATGAACCAGACGAGGAGATGCTCGCTGAATTTTCTGATAACCGTCCACATCCGTCTGATAGTTCCAGCACTGAGTCAAGTGAAGATTCAGATGCCGAGAAAGAGTTGGAAGAAGAGTCAAATTCTGATGACTCTGGAGAAGAAGAGGAAGGTGATGAGGAAGGTGTTGCCGACACCTTGGACAATATTTTAGGAGAAAAATACCAGGTAAACTCGTCCTATTCATCTGCTTTTTACTCCAAGGAGTTTGCTGACTGCTGGGATCAGTACTCTGATCGTGAGTTCCTTGAGGAGCGTAACATTGATGTGGAGAATTATGGAGCTCAAAATATGATAAAATTCCTTGAAGCAAGAAATCTGCTTGCCACTGTTACCACTGCTGGTACGTATAGCAGGGAAATCATTCGAGAGTTCTATTGTAATCTTACTGAAGCTGTGAAGGACCCACGGTATGTCAAATATGGTACAGTCTATGTGAGAGGTCAATTGTTCCAGTTTAGTCCAGCTATCATCAATGCTTTTCTCCACACGTCGTATGTTGATGATGCTCCTCTGCCTACCTTGAATGAAATGACTACTGTCATTACTGGAGGTCAAGTTACAGAGTTTCCAGCTCATTCCAAGAAGTTACAGGCTGGCAAGCTTACTGCCCTATACTCTGTTCTTCACAAAACTTTTGTTAAGACTTGGACTCTGTCTGGAAATTCTTCTGTTGTTACAAACCATCAAGCTCCAGTCTTGTATGCGATTGGAACTGGCATGGCGTTCACTTATGGCAGACTTGTGTTTGACACAGTCATGGCATTTGCAGATTGTGCTCAACCTACCTTGAAGCTGCCTTATCCATCACTCATCTACTCTATGATGTTGTCTCAAGAAATTGAGAAGGATGATGATGAATTTCTTATTGAGCCTGGAGAACTGCTAAAGATTGCACCAGCCCTGCTCAAAGGAAGTAGGAGGATAGACCTTCCTTGGTCTGAGACTGCTGATTATACAGGTGTCATGGTAGGTGCTGCCAACACCTCATCTGCTACTGCTGTTTTTGTACCTCCTTCTGCTGCTCAAGTTGTTGATTCAACGTTCATTCAAGCTCAATTGGTGCATGCTGAGCAGAAGATTGCACAAGCAAAGGCTGATCTTGCTTATTACGAAGGGTTAAAGGCTCACTATGAGTTTCTTTTAAGAGGAGCTGGCCCTTCTGAACAAAAAAAGGGAGAAGAAAGTGATGAAGCGAACTCTGAGAGCAATCAATTCTAATTTTAATTTTTGGTTTACTAGTTTATTTGTTTTTACTAGGTTATAAGTTTTGTTGGTTTTTATTGCTCTGTTTTGCTCTGCCTCTAATCAAAACTGTTTTGTTGTTTTTCACTGTTGTTTTGTATGGATCATTCTCCTTGCACTTATGTTTTCTGATTTAAGGTGTCATGGCTAGATGTTGCCAACATCTTAGGACAACACCTTTGCTTATACTTAGGGGGAGAATCTATTCAGGAGGAGTTTTGATTAAGGGGGAGTTTAGTTGTGTTTTGTCCAGAAAGGTAAAAAGGGGGAGATTGAAAGGAATATTTTATTTCTTAAAATCATCCTAGTTTGAAAAAAATTTTATTTAATATCTTTTACCTTTCTTGAACATGAAGTTATTTATTTCTTTGAATAAATTGTTTTAAGTTTTAAATAAAGTTATCAGAATATTATTATCATATTTCTATTGATTTAAATTCCTTTTTGTGTAGATTTGTCTTGATCAAGATCTAGAGTCCTACGCTTACAAGGAAACATTCTAAAGGAGGATTTTTGGTCTATTTATTGAAGATTTGCGTGCACAAGGAAGAGACCGATACATAGAGAGACTAAAAGAGTTTTCAGAAAGCTTCAAGATACATACGTTGAGTAAGATCTGCTGAAGCTTGTACCAGTCGTGATTGCTTGAAGCCATGAAGAACATTCAAAGATTATTGATCGAAGAAGTGTGCTACTCACGTGTTTTGACTTCAAGAGTTTCTCTCCTTAATATATTTTCCATTATTCTATTTCATATAGAATGTTTTTAGGAGAAACTTTATTGTTTATTTTCTCACTTGTTTTGAGAAATTGATTTTACAATAGTCACTAGTTTTAGGGTTTGTAAAACTCTTTAAAAGGTTTCTAGTGAAGTTTTGCTCTGAGGCGCTGCAAGAGTATTTTATACTCTTGCTTAATTCATTTGAGTCTATTTATTTGGTTGCTTGTTTATTTTATACACGCTTAAATTATATTCCGCTGCAAATTATTCAAGGTATTATTGTAGATGTTGTCAACACCTTGTGACAACACCTCAAACTGTTTATGTGAAACCATTATTTCCTTACAAAGTTCTTCTTAGGACTTGGTCAGAGGTCAGATGGAATGTCCGCAAAGCTGAAAGTGAAGCCTGAAGGTACATCAAAGTATGAGAGCATATCAGATTGATATTTAGAAGCTTATTGAGTTGGGCCATGTTGACTGTAGAATGGGCCGAGCAATTTATCAACCTAAAATTCCAAGGAGAAAGTCCATGGTTTTCACTATATAAGCAGATGGAAACAAGCAGATGGAAGCAGTTGTAACATAATAATAGAAACAATTGATTTTTCAACCTCCGGAAACAATTTTGAGAGAGAATAAGGAAGAGAATTCTGAGCGAGAGAACTGAGACGTAGATTGTGACGGGAGAATTCAAATATTTGAGTCTTGAATTGAGTTTGTATCTGGCGTTAGAGTTGGTCTGATTTGAATTGTAAAAGCTCTTTTTCTGGGCTTGTATTTATCTTCTTTGAGCAGCATTAGGCCATGGAACATGAATGCACTCAAATAGTGATATGCGGTTGAAGCAACCATGACAAATTCATTATCAAAACTTTATTGGTAAATGCAAGAGTGCCCTATTAACATGGGCTGGTGAAAGGTTTCGTTCAATCCCTCGATAGACCAAGAAGAAAAAGGGAACGATTGAATAATCTTAAGACGCATGCTAATTGGGCTAGGTCTGAGATTCAGATTGGCATATTGGAGAAACAATTAGAAATTCTTTCATCAAAAGAGGAGTTGTGTTGGAAACAGAGAAGTAGAGTGAATTGGCTAACTCATGGAGATAGGAATTCTAAATATTTTCATACTTGTGCATCTAAGCGAAGATCTAAAATTTCAAGAAGTGGGTTAGTTTCTACTCATGGGGATTGGTGTTCGGGGAAGGATAGTATAACTGCAATTATAGAAGACTATTTCTCGACCATTTTCAGATCAATAGAACCACTGGAGAGTGTGCAACAACATGTGATGGATTATGTAGAACCGAAGATTGATGAACGAATGAACCAACTCTTATGTGCTCTGTTTACAGCCAAAGAGGTTAGGACAACAGTATTTGATATACACCCGGATAAAGCTCCTGGACCGGATGGTATGTCTTTTTTCGTTTTTCAAAAATTTTGGAATGTGATTGGTCAGGATGTGATAACTACTGTATTACGGATATTGAATGATGGAAATCCGATTGATGAATGGAATGATACTATAGTCCCTTGTATACCCAAAATTAGTAACCCCATGACTTTGAAGGATTTTAGGCCTATAAGTCTATGCAATGTATGCTATATAAATTGTTGCTAGAGACCTCACTAATAGACTGAGACCTATATTGGAGAAGTCTGTTAATGAATTTCAAAGTGCTTTTATTCCTGGTCGATTGATTACGAATAATATTATCTTGGGCTTTGAAGCATTACAATGGATTTGAATTAGAAAATAGGGTGTGAAGGGGTATGCGGCAATTAAAATTGATATGAGTAAAACCTATGACCGTGTGGAGTGGAGCTTCATAGAAAAGATTATGGAAAGGTTGGGGTTTGCGCAGATATAGATCGAAAAAATGACGAGGTGTGTTCGCTCTGTCAAGTATTATTTTTTCTCTAAATGGTGAGCTAGTTGGAAGAGTGGTTCCGGAGCGGGGCATTAGACAGGGAGACCATGTATCTCCTTATTTGTTTGTTTTATGCAAGGCCTGTCTTCTTTTTCTGATATCTTTTGAAGCTCGCAAATTGCTAACAGATGTACGAATTGCGAACTCATATCCCTCGATCACCCATATATTTTTTGTTGATGATAGTTTAATATTCTTCAAGGCGACGACTGAAGATTGTTCTCGTGTGTGACATTGTCTATCTCTTTATGAAGGGCCTCCAGCCAACTTATAAATTTTGATAAATCCTCCCAATCTTTAAGTCTGAATACATCTGCAGAGGTTATTCATAGCATTAAATTAATGCTATCTATTTTGGTGTCACAGGGACATGATGTATATTTGGGGCTTCCAACTTTTTTCATGAGGAGTAAGAAGCTCCAATTTTGTTATCTTATTGAGAGGGTGGCACATAGAATTTAGGGTTGGGGAAATAAGTTCTTCTCACAAGGTGGCAAAGAAACACTGATTATATATGTTTTACAGTCGATTCCAACATATGCCATGTCCTGTTTTCAATTGCCTAAATATGATACATATGCCATGTCCTGTTTTCCATTGCCTAAATATATCATGCAGGAAATTGAACGAGCTTGTGCTAACTTCTGGTGGAGATTGAATGATGGACATAAGAGATTGCATTGGAAGAATTAGAAATATTTGTGTAAGCCGAAGTGTATGGGTGGTCTAGGATTTCAGCAGTTGGAACCTTTCAACAAAGCGCTATTGGAGAAACAAATTTGGAGAATAATTGTGAATCTTTGGTTGCCCGAGTTCTTAAAGCAAGATATTTTAAGCATCAAGATATCATAGAAGCGAAATTGGGTAGCAACCCATCTTACATATGGAGGTCATTCTTGTGGAGTCGGGAGATTTTACGAAAAGGACTTTGTTGGCGTATTTGCAATGGCACGAAGATCAACATAGCTCGAGATCCTTGGATCCCAGGGCGGCCGTCTTTGTGTTGCATGTTGTTTGATCTAAGGGGTGAATACATTGTCAACTCTCTTCTGCATAATGGATATTGGAATATTACTGAAGTGCACACCTTGTTTCCCATGTTCCCTTCCCAGGAAATATTAGAAATTCAAATATCTCGTTACTTGAATGAAGACACAAGATACTGGCAATTTCATTCAAAAGGAAATTACCTTGTTCGAGATGGCTACAAATAGGAGATTGGTCTTTTCGATCAACATCATCATAGCTCTGTGCCCCATTCTAAAAGTTGGTAAAACATCTTTGGGCACTTTTACTTCCTCCGAAAGTTTGGATTTTCTAGTGGAGAGCTTTTCATGACATCATTCCTACTGGTTTGAATCTTTTAGTTCATCATATTCCTGTTTTTGGATTATGTTCTCGTTGCCATTCTGCTTATGACTCCACTTGTCATGCACTGTTCTGGTGTCAAGATACAAGAATGTGCCGGAAAGGTACTATGTTTTACACATTTTTAAAATCAGCAAAGTACTTTAATATCATTGATGTTTTCATATGGATGAGAAAGGTTTTGGGTAATAAGGAACTTGAGATTTTTGCGATGAGAACTTGGGCGGTTTGGAAAGAGCGTATGCGTATTACTCATGGTGTGAATCCAGTTAATATTCGAATGGATGTGGATTGGAGTGAAATCATGTTGAGTGAGTTCCATGAAGCGAGAGATGCATTTTCCATTAGAGAATCTGAATGCTCTGTTAAGCCATTAGCATACTGGCCAAAGACTCTATTAAAACAGCTTCGCATGGATGTGAACGTAGTACTTAATGATCACTCTAATAACTATGCAGTTGGTGGAGTGGTTAGAGATCATCATGGTAATTTGGTTCTGGCGTTTGGGTTAAGGATTACTAAACCGATTTCAGTCACATATGGGGAACTTATTGCTTTGAGAGAGGGGCTGAACCTGGTAATGAATAAAGGGATGGTCATACATGAAGTAAATACCGATTCTCTAATGGCGGCGCAAGTTGTCGCTTGTCCAAACGAGGATTTAAGTTACATTAGAGCAATTGTTACGGAAGTGAGATATTTGCTTGAGTGTCATAATAATATCAAGTTGAATCATAGAGTCATTTTAAATACATAACTTAATTATTTACACATTAGTTAATGGATTAAAATTGATTCCCAATCACCACATAAAATAAGTAGATTAATTTGATGTTTATGGTGTTACTTCTAAACAACAAAATTGTATTTAAAATTCATGGGTTTGAAATAATTCTATCCAAGCGTAGCTTCATAGTTTGACAAAATATTTGATGAGATTTTTTTTAATTGGTAGAAATTCATTTAACTCTTAAAGAATGATAAGATTCGATGGTATTTGTTGAGATTTGAGTTTTAAAAAAAAATAAAATTATTTTAAAATTTTAAATTTATATTACTTACTTATAAACTTTAATTCTTCTACAAAAATTTAAAAAAAATTCATTTATCCAAAATTTTATTTTTCAACACACACTTATATTATATATAAAATTTAGAGAAGATCAAATAAAAATATTTTTATATCTAAAAAGTTATATAAATTTTGTCATTATCTTAAAAAAAATTCGATTACGTTTGTACATATACTTTAAATTCATTTAAATATTTTATAAATGAAAAAAATTAAATTATGTATTTAGATAAAACTTTCGTAAAATATTTTTGAAAAATAATTTTTAAAAAATGTTCTTTAAGTATAGTTTTTAAAGAACACATGAGATGAGTTTTTAAATATTTTTAGAATTGAATTATAGAAGGAAAAGATGAACAACATTACGCTTGAAATGTTAAAATATTTTATAGAATAGTTGTCCAAACATATATTTATTATTAAAACAAATTTTAAAAAATTTTATAAAAATTTTCAAAAAATACTTTTATCAAAACGTTTTATAATTAAATGTCCTAACAAACCTTCATTTCGTAAGAAAAAGTATCTCATAAAAATATTTTTTTACATGTTCAAAAATAATCTTTGTTCTTGATAAAATTTATATGAATGTTTATATAAATTTTATTAATACAAAAATGCAAATTTTTTAAATTTAAAAATATTATTTTTAGTTGTCAAATCCAAATTTCAAAACGTATTTTAAATTATTGTCAAATACCAAAATAAAATTTCAATTCTAATTTCAAATCAAATTCCAATTTTTCATACATTCAAATCAATGTTTTAAAAAACTCGTTTAAGCTTCATATATCCAAACCAATGTTCTAAAAGTTTGAACGAAGCTTAATCTAACTTAAACTTTATGACGTTTAAAATCAATTAAGCAATCACTTTTTTGGTCAGAAGATTTTATTTTTTAAAATGAAATATTGTTATAAACATGTAAATTTATAGTTCAGAATTTGAATATAGATATTATTTTTATAGTTAATTTGTCATTTTGTTTAATATTTATCTTAAAATAATTAAAATTATATTTAAAACTTTTTTCAGCTTAAACACATATTAACTTTGCATATATAAATAAATTTTAGAAGCATGAAACTTGACGTCGTCGTGAACTTTTTAAAATAGAATCTTATCCTTAAGTTGAAATATGTCTCCTTATTTTTTTGTCGTGAACTTTTTAAAATAAAATCTTATCCTTAAGTTGAAATATGTCTCCTTATTTTTTTGTCTATGCTACCACAATTGGATAGTGCCCAAATAAAATCCAACATCCATTATTTTTAGTATTTAATATGATATTATTTTAAATAAAATTATCTCAAATTAAAATATATATATATATATGGACACTTGCATGCAGCACATAGACACTCGAAGCCGTCATTAGATATGATACATTGCAAAGAAAATATTGAGATATCAGTTGGTTAGTTCCCGCCAGAACATTCAACAAACAGTTGAGAGACACATTGGTGATGGCCTTCACCAATCTTATCCTCTCTCCTCCATTTGCCGCCCCCTCCACAGCTGACCCAACAGCTCCAAAACCAGCGGTCATTCCCCATAACCTCGTTCCCAAACCTGGGTCTCTTGAATCTTGCAAATCTCTTCACGAAATTACGCAATTGCATGGCCGCTTAGCTAAACAGGGACTGTTACACGACCCCGCTGCTCTGAAAAGCCTCATCGTCAAGTACTCACAACTGGGGTCTTCTGAAAGCTTAGAGCACGCAGAGAAAGTCTTCGAGATATTCAAGAACGGAAAAGAGGATTGCGGCAGTACTAGTGGGGTTTATGTTTATAACTCTTTGATAAAAGGAAACTCGTCAGCTGGGTCTTTCTCAAATGCCATTTTGCTGTATGTCGGTATGGTGATTGAGGGTGTTGCGCCTGATAACTATTCATTTCCATTTGTTTTGAGCGCGTGTGCTCGAAGTTCGAGGCTTTTTGAGGGGATGCAGCTTCATGGGTCAGTTATGAAATTAGGTTTTTATGATGATATTTTTGTTTTGAATTCTTTGATACATTTCTACGGGGAGTGTGGAGAAATTGACAAAGGGAGAAAAGTGTTTGATGAAATGAGTGAAACGAATGTAGTGTCATGGACTAGTTTGATTTGTGGGTATGCTAGGGAGAATAGGCACAGAGAGGCCGTCTCTTTGTTTTTTCAAATGGTTGAAGAGGGCATTAAGCCGAATGAAGTTACTATGGCCAGCGTGATATCGGCTTGTGCAGAGTTGGGGGATTCGAATTTGGCGGAGAAAATTTCTTCCTATGCCGAGGCATCTGGGCTAATTACTATCAATACTATTTTGGTAAATGCGCTTGTTGATATGTATTTGAAGTGTGGGGCTCCTCATAGGGCAAAACGACTCTTTGATGAATGTGTCGATAGAAATTTGATTCTTTACAATACAGTCTTGTCAAATTATGTAAAGTTGGGGAAAGTGAAAGAGGCTCTCGATGTACTTCGTGAAATGCTTTATAGGGGGCCAAAACCAGACAAGGTGACTATGCTAGCTGCTATTTCATCTTCAGCTGAACTGAGTGAATTTCGGTTTGGGAGGCAGTGTCATGCTTATGTTTTAAGGAATGGACTCGAGAACTGGGATAACATTGGGAATTCACTTATTGATATGTACACCAAGTGTGGTATGCAGGAATGGGCTTGCAGAATGTTTGATCAGATGCCCAAAAAAACTATCGTGTCGTGGAATTCGTTGCTTTCAGGTTTTGCTAGAAATGGTGATATCAAGTCTGCCAAGAAAGTGTTTGAGGACATGCCAGAAAAGGATCTTGTGTCTTGGAACTCAATGATTGGTGCTTTGGTACAACAGAGTTTATTTCGGGGTGCGATTGAACTATTTAATTCGATGCAGAATGAAGGCATCACACCAGACAAGGTGACAATGGTGAGCATTGCATCTGCCTGTGGCTATTTAGGAGCTCTTGATCTTGCAAAATGGATTTACAATTACATTCAGAAGGTTGGTATTCCGTGTGACATGCAGCTTAGTACATCTCTTGTTGACATGCTTGCTAGGTGTGGGGACCCTAATAATGCAATGAAGGTGTTTAGAATGATGAAGGAGCGAGATGTGTCTGCTTGGACTGCAGCAATAGGAGCAATGACAATGGAGGGAAATGGGGGAAAAGCCATTGAGCTCTTCAACGAGATGCTTAGTCAAGGAGTCGAACCCGATGAAGTAGTTTATGCTGGAGTACTAACAGCATGTAGCCACTCAGGGTTAGTTGATCAAGGCATGCATATATTCAAGAGTATGAAGGAACATGGAATGATTCCACATATCATCCACTATGGGTGTATTGTTGATTTATTAGGCCGAGCTGGTTTGTTGGATGAAGCTCTAGATTTCATAAAGAGCATGCCTACGGAACCTAATGATGCGATCTGGAGTGCCTTTTTAGCTGCGTGTAGAGTTCACAAGGACCAAGAGATGGCGGCTCTTGCTGCAGACATGTTATCAAATTCTGCCAAGGAAAAAACCGGAATCCAGGTTCTTCTGTCAAACATATATGCTGCTGCAGGCAAATGGGATGACGTTGCTAAAGTTAGGACACACATGAAAGTAAAGGGAATGAAGAAGAAACCTGGTTCAAGCTCAATTGAGGTAAATGGAGTAGTTTATGAATTCACTTCAGGAGATGAATTCCACCCAGAGAATGCTCTCACAGCGTCGATGCTTGAGGAGATGAAATGCAGACTTGGAGAAGCCGGTTACCTTCCTGATGTTACAAATGTGTTGCTGGATGTTGATGAACAAGAGAAGCAATTCTTACTTGGTAGGCACAGTGAGAAGCTAGCCATTGCATTTGGACTCATTTCTTCCGGTCAAGGAATGCCCATACGAGTTGTTAAAAATTTGCGGATGTGCTCGGACTGCCATTCGTTTGCAAAAATCGTGTCAAAAGTATATTGTAGAGAGATTGTTATTCGTGACAACAACAGGTTTCACTTTTTCGGGCAAGGTTTGTGTTCTTGCGGTGATTATTGGTAATGAAACTTCAGGGATCTAACGCAAATTAACGGCATCTAGTTTAATTCTTTTCAACGGCATGTCTTTCACGGAAATGCACGTTGCATTCCTTTGTGCCCTATAAAGACACAAACTGTTGTTGCGCCTCTGACCTGTCCAGTAAAAAATTACCGCAATGGTATCGAATGACCGGTGACATAACTCATTGATCATACTATATGCAGCCAAGTGAAAAAAAATAATGACTGCATTACACCTGATCAACGGGAGAATCAAAACGTTGGTATCTGTCAAACATAAAGAGTTCATCAAAGAAATTTCTTCTCCATCAATCTTAATTTACACTACTAGCTACTTCCAAGAAAATAGTTTCCTTCTCCCTGATGTTTGCTTCAGGAACTGAGTTTGGGGAAAATATCATCAATGAGAACATGATGCCTGGGATCAGTCTCCCAGAGTTTAGCCAGATGACATGGAGAGGAAGTGCAGCGATGAACCTGTTCGATGATCAAGATGCTGGCTTCAGCTTTACAAGGATGGATGATCATATCCAGGGGAATATTCTCGTCATCAGCTCCAATCCTCTCTCTGTCTAACTGCTTTAGATGAAGATTGGTCAGGTAGTGCAGAGGCTGCCCATATATCTGCTTAATTGAGTTGCCTAACCCCATCCATGAGGTATAGGGAATGGCGGTGCCACGCTCAGTTGGTATTGGTATCAGCTTCATGTATTCTTGGTAACTTTTTGCACGTCTGAATAGCAATTCTGCATTGCAGGACACAAATTAAGCAATGTTGGCCTGACTAACAATATAAACAGCACAAAATTGACGGTTTTTAGGTTGCATTGACAGAGAGAAAAGACAGGTTTATATGACACATTTGACAGCATCATTCATTTAAAACATGACATTTGAAGCCACAAGATAGCATCATTCCACTTAAAATCTATCTATTTTTTTTATTCACAACCGACTCACAATTCATGTAATTGAAGTTCCGCTTGGAACAAGAGATATCAGGCACAAACACGAAAAATAGAAGGGAATGGAAGGGAAGGAAAACAAAATGGGAATAGAAAAGCTGAAACATTACGCTAGCCGTTTGGTTGGCAATGTTATTAGTCTATGTATAACTTGTCTCATTCAATCTCGTGTTCATCTCATCATATTATTTATCCATCTATTATTTATTAATTTTACATCAATCAAATCATTCATAATTTATCCTACATCAATCAGATCATTGAATCTAAATTACTATATTACCCATTTAAATAAAATTATTTATATTTTATTTATTATCAAAAAGATAAAATAATAATTTATCATTTTATATAAAATTTAATCAATCAAATCAAATAAACTCTAATATATCAATCAAATCCAATACTATATTAATTATCATTTTTTATTTATTTTTTAATACATTATATTACTTATCTATGTATTATTTTTAATATCACTTAAACCAAACGGTACCTAACGATTTTAATATAGGAAATAGATTGCTTATTCCCTCATATCAACCATCGACCACATATGCATAAAGCATGGGCAAGCACATACCCATGTTTAAGCATTCACAGTTGAGAAATATCATCATACAAACAATGGACAGAGTGAATACATGACTTGTGAATAATGTTTCACTTGTCAAAATTTATTCAGTTTCAATTTAATAACTATATATTTGACAAAGGAAAAACAAGTTCACTCCGGACTCCTCCGGCAGTCACATATCATGTTCACTATGTGAAATATAAGAAGCCTAGACAAAATTTCATTTAAACATGAGGCAACCAATGAAAACAGGATCCGAGATGTGTTCTCAAAATTTCTCTGGGACACCCTTGCTAGCAACTCTGTGAATATATGCACATATCCGTTCACAATCTAAAAGCATACTGCTCGAGTGTCAAAAGCTTGAGTAGAGTGACCTCAATGTCCAATTTTTATTTTTTTTTTTAGGAAAAATCAATTGCTGTTAGTTTTCTTTGATAATGAAAAATAGAGCACTATACCGATAAATCACTACAAAATTGAAACCGGATTCCCCCGACACATTTAAATCGAAATAGTGAACCAAAAAAAAACTAGCAAAGTGTAATTTTTATAACAAATGAAGATATCTAGGTCATTCCAATGGAAACCATACCACAAAGTTACCATTCATATCAAAATCACACCAATCACATTCCCATCACACATCCATCAGTATATTATTACTCACATACCTATCAGTGCCTAGGAGCAGGATCTTAGCACTATTAGATACATAACAGGAAACCCTGATGAGCATAACCACGTGCATCACCAGCATTATCCATGAATGGGTAGGAAAACAGGAATTCAGAATAAATTATAGCTATCCGGGGCTTGCAAGAAGGTATTACCTTCAGGAGTTAATCCCGAAATAGGTCCATCGACAGCAATCGGCTGCATGCCGTCCATGTCTACATCTTCGGATGAAGAAGAATCGTCGGATGAGATATCAACCCGATCATTCGATGGTAAGGGATTATTCATTCCCTACAAATAGAGAACAAAATTAAAAAAGAAATTCATGCCAGAGTACTACATTTACACAAATCAGATGAGGCTAACAAAATTTTCCTTTTCGAATTCAAAGCAAAATAAAGAACAGCGGGAAACGGTGGGCTACTCTTACACTGGAAGCTGCGGAGCTCAATTGAGATATTGGATTTGGGGATTTCTTTGTTATATGGAATGAGGGCAAGAATTAACAAGCAGCTGGAGAATTCGAGCGGAACAATGAATTTTGAAGAATTCTGTAATAAATTATAAACATTTAGTATTATTATTTTGAAGAAAATATTATTTTTTTTTATTTTGCTTTTGTCATTTTAGTATGTTAAATTAAATTTCCGTCTCACACTGTTTCCAGTGAACTAGAGATAGAATTGCGTGATTGATTCATATGATATATGATATTTATGATTTTTTATTTATGAAATAATATATTATTTAGTAGTTAAAAATTAGTTATTGAGAAGATAATAAAAACTTAATATATTACTACATTCAAAAAGGTAGAAGATAAAAAATGTGGAGAAATGTGAATAAAAGAGTAAAATTGAAAGATATTTTTGGTGGCTTATGACACAAAAAAAAAAAAATAGTTATTCAAAGGTTATCAACATTTATATAATAGAATAGAAGTATAGATGATAATAAATATCATCGGATTTTTTGGCGACATTTGACATATTAGAACAAAATAATAAAATTCTAAAAAAGAGAATAAAAAATAAAACAAAACAAAATAACTGAGTAAAACTAAATTTTGATAACCCAAACAACCAAAATTGTTAAAAAAAAACGTAAGCATGAAAAAATGCAAATTTCCAGGACTAAGGAAGGGAAGTCCAAATTAGAGGTGCAAAACTGAGTCTGTTCATGAGCTTTACGAGCCCACTCGATAAATATTTGTTTGGTATTCGAGCTTATCGAACTCGAGCCGAATTCGAACATGTTCGAACATTTTTTCGAGCTGAGCTCGAGCCAAAATTATTATGTTCGATCGTTCGCAAATATTTCGCGAGCCTTAATATTTAACTAATATTATATAATTATATAATAAATATATACATTTCGAACTTTTTGAACATTTCGAGCTTTTCGAACCATAATATCCGAGCAATAATCCATGAATAGGTTCGAATGTTTCAAGCCGAACTCGAACTTCATTTCAAGTCGAGCTCGAGCCAAAATATTTGAAATTATCGAGCTTCGAATCGAGCTCGGGCTCGAACTCGAATATACTCTTATCGAGCCGAATTAAAAAAAAAATCACAATTATACCAATTTGAAAAGCTCGGAATTTCTAAAAGAACTGTAACAAGATGTACAAATGAGTTGATGTCAAAATCGCTAGTGAAGCACATACAGCTTCCCCTATGAGAACCGCAAGTTCAAGTACTTTCTTCACAAGCCACGGGCATGATTCAAGAACAGAAGAATGTGCTCACTATAATCAAGCCAAGAGCTGTCATTTCGCCATCTTTCCGAATGAACCAATCAACAAAGTTACTATGGGCCCGAAAACACCAAATGGGAAGCCCCAACAGAATAGATAATGACGGTGTCACTGAATTTGGTGAAGAAAGAGAGATACGGGAAAGGAAAAAGGGCACATGAAATGCACAAGAAAAATTGATTGATGGTCAATATCGTGAAGCTCCAACTGCAAGCAGTTGCAGTAAGCTCCAGCAGGTTCGTTTATATTATGAATGATCGAATGTTGTATGTATTTTTTCAACTGAGGTCATAGTCACAGCAGAGGACTCAACTTGCCTACGTCGGGGTATTTTTTTAAGACGTGGCCTCTGCAACAGGTTTGATCCCAAAAACTCCTCGATCAACCTAGAGAAAAACGAATGGTGTAAGCTCATTACATTCACGTGTGAAAGATATCAGGGCACTCAAGTCCAAAAGATACGTTGTACACTCACATGCTACAAATAGCCTTTTGCGATGCCGCAAGCTCCTGATCTGGGAAGCTGTCGTGCATATGAAAACTCAACCAGACGTACAGATCGAGAACCTTCAGAGTTACATGGTCGCTTCAGAAAAACCAAAACCAACAAAAGAATCTATAGGTTTTGATATTGAGCGATAAATGTGTTTAAGATGGAGGGATTATGTTGGATCTCTTTTCGCAAATATTACACTATGAAAAATTGAGATGAGTGTAATTCTGAGTCACGAGAAACTAACAAAACATGATAACCTTGTGAATTGATTCAAGCTCCTTCAATGCATTATGTGATTTTGGGACCTTGAGTGTTCCAGGATTAAATATTTCCTTGAGGTGGACACAGCGGTTCTTGGAATAATTTTGCGCAAACTGTCGTAATTTAAATTTTTTTCCCATTATAAAAGAGATGATAAATTGATAATATAATAACCAAAAGGGGGAATGATTCTCACCTGAGTGAGTCCCTGAGATGAGATATCATCGCTCATGTCAACTGGACTACAAAGAAAAATGCCAGAGGCAAAGAGTTAAGTGTCAAACATGAAAGAATTGCTCAGTAATGTCTGTCTTCGCTTTCTTGAAGAACATAAGTCATTTTACCCGAATAAATTTGGTTAACATTAGGACGTAAGTTAGCAAACATATTGAGGAATGTAGTGTATAAACCTATATTTTTCTCGAGGATCTCGATACATCATGAGTATTAAGAATGTCTTACCTTGGATAAAGTTCAACAAATAACAGTACAAACTTTTGAGCGAAGGAACATCATGCTTCTTTAGATGGGATAAAAATAGTTACCTCACGGTAAAGAGAAACTTGTCATTCAGATTAAGAGGCAGCTCATCGATAACAGCAGCGACTTTCTGTTGATAAACAGCAAATTATTGGAGTTTAAAACCACATAAGAACAGTAACTGTCATCACATAGAAAAATCAACGAAGAGACGTTCCATTTCGTCATACCAACATCTCCTCACAATTAGAGATGAAATAGTTTGGAGACACCTTCGCATTCTCCACAAAATGTTCCTGGCAAAAGAAACAGGATGTTTAGGATCAAAGGACTGAAGGATGGAGGATTGGGAGACAAGTAAAATATGAAAGAACCTTTTAAGATAGAATTTTTGAAGTTAATAATCTTTTATAAACAATAAGATTTCAATAACCAATACTATTCATTGGTTAATATGGACTAAAGAAACCAGACACCCGAAACTAAAGCTGCCGACTCATATTAGACTAAGTGACAATTACATAAATTTCCCAAATAAAAACAAACAGGAAAAGGAATTCCATCCACATTTCGTGGCAGAAACAGAACATCGATTCTAGTATTACGATTTCTAAAAATAATTATTTATCGCACAAAATATTTATCGAAAGGACAGGAAGAAAGGAGAAAGAGGAAGGTGAACTACCAATATCTGATGCAGCCCATAACTTGGATGCAAACGCGAATACATTAACAAAAGATCAAAGCTTGGAAAAAGTCCAGCTTGCTGCATGGGAAAACAAACTCCACTGACATAATTTAACAATGAAGAAAAGACAACACAATCTAGCCAAGACGAAATTGCAGCACTTGTAGTTATTACCTCAATAATTGGAGACAGCGAACTCAGAGATGAATGGAGTAAGGGTAGATCCTTGGAAGCTAGACAAGTCACTTCACCAACAGGAAATTTAGATCTATAACGGCCAGCTCGTCCTACAAGAAAATCCAAGAACGCATATATGCAAGAAAATCGCGTCACTTTTCCAGGGGACACTAAACACAATCAAAAATGGCGAAAGAAGAAAATAACAAATGCTCGCAACTAGAAACGTATCTCAAAAATTTTACAAGCAGGAGTAAAATATAATAGAAAAATAAGTAACATAATCCATGGCATCTTTTAGAAGTTGCAACATGGTATTTTCACAAAAATATAATAATAAATGAATAAATAAGCATGATCACAAAAAGCCAAGTGAGAAAACACATATATATACATTTTCAAATTGAAAGCAAAACAAGTTATTATTCAATAGATAGCTTTGGAGAGACCACCCCACTACACAAGATGCCGATCTGTCCTTGTTTCTCATATGTCTGAACCCCTAATTTTTGCTTTGTGCAAACAATTTATTATAAAAGTCACAGATAACTTAAATCTGCTCAATTTTCCTCTTAATCCATTATTAATCTATTTATTCCATTATCATGAAATTAACACAATTGTTCAAAACTAAACTTCTTTGTGAATTAGCAGTACAAAAGATGAGTTACTTACCAGCAATTTGTTTAATCTCTGAAACTGTAAGCTCCCGGTTTTCCACTCCATCAAATTTTCTTAATGTCGAAAATATAATTCTTGAAATATTGAGGTTGAGACCCATCCCAATCGCATCACTGGCTACGAGGATGTCAAAGTCATTGTTTTCATCGTTGAACATTGTTGCCTGCAATCTTAAAGAATGAATGAATGAATCCAACTGCTGTTTCTTTGATAAAAGAAACAGAATGACAAGATTTGAGAAAATGAGATTTCATAGACTTGAGCCTTCTAAAATGTTTTCTTTGACAAAAGAAACAGAATGATAGGATTTGAGAAAATGAGATTTCATAGACTTGAAGTCTAAATCTAAAGTGGCGCATCTGACTTATTATCAAACTGTAAGTAGGAATTACAAAAGAAAGTCCAAACTCCAAAGCAAAGGAAACCTGTCTAGTTCGAGTCTCTGGAGGAAGTGAACCATAAACAACAGAGCAGAGATGCCTTCTTCCACTTTCAACCTGTCTCTGTTAACAAGTAATATAAGTGTGGTCAGCACAAGTTTATTCTCGGAGTACATATGAACATTAGAATAATTAAATCTACTTATACCAACCTCTTTGATATGAATACATAATCATGTATAGGAAATACCATGATCCATGCTACGGTGCAATCAGATCGAATCAATGCGATTATATATATTATGTTTGGGTCCACGGGTGTGCATATCTAGAATATTTTTATCATTGATACGATAATATATATTATATATTTTATAATCATGAATATATTAGAATTAAATTTATAAAATATAATAAAGCACATTAGCTGCTCGTAAACTATCGAATAAATTAGCTCTATTTTTTTGAGTTTGAATTAGCTTGATTGGTTAACATCCCTAGTCACACCATCATCTAAAAGTCACAAGCTATCTATGATTGGTTCTGAATCAAGAATAGCTAATCATATCATGCAGCTAGGCAGGTATTCAACCAGGCCTATCATGGAACTTTTCAACCAGAAAAGCAGAAAAGTCGATTATCAATGCTGTTCAACCACAACTCTATTTGTAATTTTCTTCACCGTAATAATCTTAGTTAAGTGTGTCTGTTTATGTTTGTATTAATTTGCTAGCTCGATTCAGTTGCATCCCTAGCACACACCGTCATCTGAAAGTCATAATCTATCTATGATTGGTTTTGAATAATTAATATTCAATCCTATCATGCATCTAAGCAGGTATTCAACCAGGCCTATCGTTGAACTTTTCAAATGCAAAGCAGAAAAGTTGATTATCAACGCTGTTAACCACAACTCTACCTGTAATTTTAATCGCTGGCCGTCATAAATCTTGGTTAAGTGTCTCTGTGTATGTATGTGATTGAAAGGGGGAAGAAGCATACATCATTTCAATTTCATATTCTATCATTAATTAATTAATTAATAAATAAAAACACAGAAGAATGAGTTGGTCCTCATGCACATGCAACATATTTGCATCTTGCTGTTTCAGGTGTATCTCATGTGCTAGTTGAATGCACGAGCTTTACATCCTTTTCAAGATTGTATTACTTTTCCCTTTCCAGAGAAAACATCTTTAAATTTTATTTCCTCACCTTTATTTTATATATTTCATGACGGGAAAAGGTGACAATGCAGTCACCAGTCCGTATGTTGGAAAAGGATCCAAGAGGACATGTCAAAGGAAGCAGAGGTGACAGCCTCTCATAGTGTTGAACCTAAAACAAACAAACAGGAAAAAATTAGATTACAAGTGTTAGAAGCATTGAAAAAGAACCTGCCCAAACCTAAGAGGGGCATAAAGAGACTCTCAAAGTCAATAATTATATACTCCAATTACTTCTGTTGCATCAAAAACGTTGGCCAAAAAAAGAAAATTTTGAAAACTGACCATAATCATACACAATCTCTGATCGATACATTGTTCAGAACAGAAAATAGGGTAATCAAGACTTTTTTATCAACAATAACATAAAGAAACATATAGAACGTTTCTCTGTTAGAAAATACTGCAGAAGGCAACATTTCCACTGAACTAATATTACATATGTAGGCCATACGTTTTACTTGCTGCAAGGATGTAGGTTTATGGCTGTAGATGCCAAAGCTACATGGAAAATAAGCCTCTTTTATCATAGTTTCTTGCATTAATGGCAAGTAACTTGTTTCGATTCCTCATCCTACATCAAAACAATACCGTTTTCTACATCTTAGTCCAGTTATAAGATATGGCACACACAAGCAAATCACATAATTCAAACCTGAGGGATGGATAATGTCTAAGCTTGCAAAAAAACTTCTCTACAAGTTGAAAGCAGAAATGATAATACCATGACATTGTCGTCAGTCACTTTAAGTATTTCTTGTATAAGAGGAACAACTGCTGGATCCCCACACAAGTGTAATTCATCAGCAGATAGCCCTAGTAGCGCTCGCGTAAAAGAAAAACCCCTTGTTTTGCACCCCACCATCTGTGACAAAAGAGAGATTAATATAAAGATTAAACTATACGTTTTAACATTTTCTCCCACACAAGTGTAACTCATCAGCAGATATCTCTAGCAGTTAATGTAAATTGCACCCCAGCATCTGTGATATGAGAGAGTAATATAGTGATTAAAGATTAAGTTTTAAAAATTTTCTCTTTATATGGTAAATGCTGAAGGTCAAAACATTTGGAGTTTGCCGTCTTTTATTCATTCATTTTATTTTTTAATTTAATTGCTTATAAATCAATCGAATCCTACTCAGTTAAAGATTTTTGTACATGAGCAAACACTCTGATACTATATATATGCTAAGACTGCTTACATACCAAAAAACTAAAAAAGAGCCAACTTCGTGCCACTGTACCTTAGATAGCTGAAATTATCTGCAGTATGTACTTGCTTTGATGATTCTTTTAGGCATTGGCCTTACTTGTCAATCCTTTAGTTGGTACCCTAATTTTCACCTCTTTTTTTTAGTTGGAGCCCTAATTGTCACTTCTTTTTTTTCAGTTGGTACCTAATTGTCATTTGTTTCACCAGAAACTATCTCGCTTCTTGGAGCCACCAGACCACAAGGGTCCTCTTTATCAGTTTTACTAAAACATCGGAGTAAATTGATCATTTCATACACAGCTAAGAATCAGTGCCATAAATTGGGAGATTTAAACAACGAGGCAACGAAATTGCCACCCAAAAATCATGTACATTTGATAAAATAATTGTTCACTTCGTGAATGTTAGAACATCCAACAGAAGCAGATTCATTGACAGTGAACCATACGGTTTCATATGGATTTTAGCACACCTGAATTTCATCAACAACTGCACAGTTGTAATCAGATATCACATCAGCCATTTCTACAGTAACAGCCTTATGTCTTGCCCCATCTACTTCCTCCTTCTCTTGCCCAGTAATAAGATCACAAGGAACCTTAGCTCTGTTCATACGCTGTGCAACCTCCCATGCTAAAAGTCTCAATGGCCCACAGTAAATACCTGTTACACAGTCATCAAGCTGATTTCTCGATGCTGCTAACAAAATGAACCAACAACGTACAACATAGAGAAAAGGTGCCACTTACCTGAAGAACTTGACTCCAGCTGCTTCAGTGCGTGATATGTTTTGCCACTATTTGTTGGGCCAACATGTAAGATAACATTCCGCTTTTTTCTTCGTGCAATAGGATACCAAGTGTGAGGACGCCTAAATTGGATGGAAAATTAGTGCAATATAAAAAGATGATAGAAATCAGCTTCCCGTGATATCAAACTTCATCAATATCATGTTTGTCTTACGTAAGGTCTGTAAAATCAAATTTTCCGGTCTGTATAGAACTGCTAAGCTTCCTCAAACAGTGACAGACACCATTTGAAGTTCCAACATTTGATTCCCAGGTAGACCAATAGATATATGTGTTATCTGCCCAACAGGGAAAAAAACAGCAACCAAACAACTATCAGTCTAAGAATCGGCCGTGCAATGAATTCGATTGTCTAGAACTGAAGTCTTGATATTCGAGCTAAGCAAGCCAAGTACATTTGATGACATTCAAACATGAATTATGTTTAGCTAATCAAAGATTACTCCCATGGCATACTTGAGCATTGGACAAAGATAGATTAACTATATAATTTCCAACACCAGAGGCGTTAGAAGACCATCCTTGAGCAAACTCATGATGCAAACTTTACAGTTAGTCAGTTTTTAAGACAAGGTAAATTTAGCAAGATTGAATAGATAGTTGCCTGTTTGGCACATTAAAAGGATAGATTAACTATATAATTTCCAACACTAGAGGCGTTAGAAAACCACCCTTATGCAAATTCATGATGCAAACTACTGAGTTAAAGTCATTTTTGAACACAGGGTATAATTTTAGCATGATTAAATAGATAGCTGCCTGTTTGGCTCATTTCTAAGTCTTCTTTTAAACTTGTGAAATTTACCGTCGTCGAAATAGTTTTCAGTTTAGCTACAATGGGAGTTGCAGATATCTTCACGCTCTTTAGATACTTTTGAAGCAAATGAACGTGTAATTACGTTACATATAACATTGAGATAAAAAAAGACAAAATTAATAGCCAAAAAATCTAAAGTAAAATCTCCAGCTTTAAGATGTATCTGTCAGCAGGAAAGGAAACAACAGCAAAGGATAAAGCAAGGCCCGTATCAAAATATTCAAATTGGGTATCTAAATTTCTATAACAAGCGTAAGTTTCACACTCGAAAGGAACAAAGAGGACAAATACCACTTATGCATCAATGACATTTCAAATTATATGACCAAATTTTATAAAACCATGAATTTCCAACTCAAACTAAGTAAAGCCGCTTCCAGATAAACTCTTGTCTTCCCCATGAAACCACCAAATATAAAACCATCGGCTCTACAGTTTCTACTACATTTCTCTCACCTAACGTATAATTAAGCTTTGCGCCAAAAAGTAACAAAACAAAATAATAAAAACGAAACAAAACATAAACTTTGTGCATTACCAGGTACCAGCGTACGAAGATGCCTTCTACGGAACAGAAAATATCTCATTTTTGTCTTTGCCTTAATTTACTAGCTATAACATTTATATTTATTCAGATTGTTCAAAGCTGAGAAAACAGAGGGAAAAAAATGGAAAACAAAAGATGAATAATATAGTTATAGCGTGAATAAGATAAAGCTAAAAATGGAAAACAGAAATTGAGCGAAAATAAAGTCGGGATTCAGCGGAGGCGATGAATTTCGGCGACGGTGGCGGGGTCTTCCACCGCCGACTGCGTTTATGTTCGGTTTACAGTCTCTGAAATGTTTTGTCCTATATTTGAGGGATAGAACCGTAATTACAAACAAATGGAAATATATTGAGGCCCATTAAAAATCAATGTTTGGACTTCATACGAAAAAGCATCTCAAAGGCCCATTTGAGAATATGACAAAAAGGCCGGCCCGTTCAGCAAAGCAAAGATCCACTGTTATATTGGAATCGACTCGAGTCGATTCCGAGTATCATACTACTTGATCTTGATCGTATTTAATTACTCTAACTCGAGCTCGATCGAGTAATTAATTTCGTACTCGAACTCGAACTCGACTATAATTCGAGCTACTCGAGTTCGAAAAATAAATACATATATATATATATATTTATATCATATTATATTATATACAAATATATATATTTGATCGAGTAGCTCAGATACATTGAAAGCTCGAGCTTGAGCTCGATGTATGTTCGAGTTACTCGAACTCGAGTTGAGCTCGATCAAACCGAGCTAGAGTCGAGTTTTGATCAAGCTACTCGCGAGCTGCTCACGAGTAGCTCGGCTCGTTTGCACCTCTAGATCCGCTGGAGAATTTTATTTCATTATGCTAAAAAAATTTAAATTGATTTATTGCAGGTCTTTATGTCTTCTTTTTTCTGTTTAGAAAGAGTATCCGATAACTTAATTTCCTTTTTTATCCTTCTATATCATTTTGGAATGTGGTTTATCAGTAGCTAAAGAATTGAAAAAAGATCGTTTTGAGGTGTTTGTAATGCTTTGTTGGGGTGATTGGATGGAAATATGTAAAATCACACATGCAAATCAGTTGCAGCAATTAGATATTAAATTTGAATAGGCGTGCGCTTCATTAGAGGCTTTCCATAACGCTATGGGGAAGGTCTAGTTTGTTGGAGTGAAATCAAATTTGAAGTGGAAGGTCTCGGCGGATAATCAATTGAGATTGGATGTTGATGCCGGCTGTGACGAGTCTAAGAATTTTTTTTAATGTAGTGGCAGTGATTCGAAATAGCTAAGGCTGTGTGTTGGGAGCTAAGGCTAAATTAATTTGTTATGCAGGGTCTGTGAAAGGAGCATAATCAGTAGTAATTCGGTTTGATATTGATTTCTGTTTTCATGCTGGTTTTTTTAATATTTGCATCTTTTTGAATTTTCTCCAGACCGTTAGTAATGACTCAATCTCGTAACGAATGAGGCCCGTCTGACGTATCACTTGTGTTGGAAATTCGTTCCATTCTTGAGAACCCGGATTTATAGTCACTGACACATATGCATCGTTCGGCAAATGAAGCTGCTCATATATTAACTCGACATGTTATTTGTAACTCGTCGTATATTGAGTAGGTAAATTGTATTTTACATGCTTGGTTTTCGAATGTTGTACTTTGTGACTCTGATCTGTTTCGTGATCTATGAATATGTTATGGTTTATTAAAAAAAAAATTTGTCAATATCCTAGAAATTACACAAAATAAAATATTATAAACATTTTTTTATTAAATTTATCATTAGTTTTAATTTCATCTTAGTTTCTGTTACTCCAAATTTTTTGAAATTTTTTTTTAGTGCTTGCATGTTTTAAATGTTCTATTCCATGTCATCTTATTTTTATTTTCATCTTATTTTATATATTTTATTTTTAAAAATATCCTATATAAGAATATCAATAATAATAAAAGTTTATATATTTTATGTTCTAGGATTTAAATATAAAAAATTATAAAATAACAAAAAAAATCCTTTATATTTTGTATTTTATCTTAAATTAGCAAAATATTGGTAAATCAAAATTTTGTAGATCCCAATATTTTTTAATGTAAATTAATTGGCGAATACTTATTATACAAATACTGAAGCATGGGTTAAAATATGGAAGATTAAATTTAATATTTTATTTATAGAAGATAAAAAAATAAAAAGTTAGTTGCTAACATGCAAAAATCTTACATTTGTGTTTTAATTTCAAGGTAAGTTAATAGACACATAAACAGTAAACACATACTTGTTCTGTTTTTAATTGAAAATTATTTGAGTTACATGATTATGTGATTTAAATTTATAAAACATGATTTACTTGAGATATCAATTGCTTGGATTCCTGGATCGAATTCAAATCTTCTCGAGATAGTGGGATTATTCGAGAAAGAGGTATTGGGCACCAAATGGAATTGATGGAATTGGATTGTCTGTGTTCTAACTCTTGATTATAAGATAATGGCCCCTCGAAGAGCGTGGAATAGGAACCCATCGCCAGTTGTTCCTCCGAATGAGAATCAGCCTTCAGCAAATCCTCCGAACGAACAGGACAGTACAGTGGCAGATCAGATGGATGCCACAGCTACACCAATGGAAACCTTACTGAAGAGGTTCCAATCTTTCCGACCCCCGCTTCTGAAGGGTACGGAGAATCCAGTTGACTGCGAGAGTTGGTTGGACGACATAGATAAGCTTTTTGATTCTCTCGACTATTTTGACGACCGCAGAACCAGGTTGGTTATTCATCAGCTACGGGGTGTTGCTAAGAACTGGTGGATCTCGACAAAAAGAGCTATTGAAAATCGAGGTACAGTTATTGACTGGAATCTTTTCAAATCTGAGTTTTATAAGCGGTTCTTTCCAGTTTCGTACCGAAAGGATAAGGGTGCCGAGTTCGCTAATCTGAAACCAAGGAACTTGAATATCAAGGATTATGTTGCCAAGTTTGACAGCTTAATGAGGTTTCTACCTCACATTGCCGACAACGAAGAAGCTAAAGCCGATCAATTTATCAACGGCTTGAATCCTGATATCTTTACTCTTGTGAATACTGGGAGGCCCAATAACTTTGTGGATGCAATGGATCAGGCCAAGGGTGCTGCGGCAGGACTGATGAGGCAGAGGGAGAATCATTTTGCACCTCAGCAACAACAGAGACAGTTTCAAGCACAACCGTCTAACTATCAGAACCAAACACCGAGATCTGAGGGTGGTAACAGTGGAGACAATAGGAAGGACTACTCTCGTCCCAAGGGAAAGCAATTTAAGAATTCTGGGAGCAGTTCTTCGAGTTCAGGTGGCTCAAAGCAGTATAGTTCAGGATAGATTTCAGGATTCTCGGGAACGTCTTGTAACAAGTGTGGAGGTCGCCACTCCAGTGATCAGGGTATAGGTGTGTCTGGGAGTTGCTGAAACGACCTAAACTACTACAAATTTTTTTTTAAAATATATATACTTTATACTTTAATTTATTTCTTTACTATAAAATAATATTAATACATATATATATATATATGCCCATATATATATATATATATCATGCTTCAAATAATTTTGCATACCCTAATATACACTATATAAATATATATAAAGATATTACATGCAAATAAATGCATAAAATTTATCACTAAATCATGATAAAATATCATGCATAAAAATCCCATAACTAAATTCTTAAATAATATTTCTTCCATAAATTCCATGCAACTTGTTGAACATAAATATGTAAAATATAAAATCTATATATGCATACTCTCAAAATTCAAAATAATAAAATATTTGCGGAATATTTGTTTTGACTCTCAACACATATATATCATAAATGATCTATGGTCATGAGTACTAGCTGTCTGGATGCTCATACGCCCTCGCCTCTTGTCGGGACCATATTTTCTTCATTATTCTCATACTCACCTGTACCATTTAAATCTAGTGAGCCCAGAGGCTCAGCACGTTCTATTCTTATGTAACAACATTAAACCACACACAAGCACACATCATATAAAATACGTGAATATACTTATACATGCATGATCTTAAAAATATATGCATATAAACATGTATAAATTAATCATAAACATCATCATCATACTATATCATAAACATCATACTTAATAAGTTTCATAAATTGGCATGTCTTAATTTCTTAGTTCTTAATAGGTCGTATCCATGTCAGTGGCCTCATACTTAACGATTGATCAATCATAAAAACCAACGTACGCGGCGGTGGGATTTCCACCTCTGTGCTGCCACTTCACCAATACTCAATTCTGGATCCATAAGCTCATCATAACATAAACATTAACAGAAATGTCACCGGGCCCAAGTATCCCGGCCTCCAACCACATCACTTTCCACCTTCACTTCAACTTTCATAAAAATATTATTTTTCTTAACATGGATGCATGAACATAAAATTCTCACAATTTCTTTATTTCATGAAAATTTTCCCGTAAATATATATTTAATTTATTTTCTTAAAAATCATACTTATATATCTAATAAAAATGCATGCATGAATTAAATATATATTTACGGACCTTTATTTTTCAAGGACTTGTTCGAGTTATTGACCACTTAACTTAAACCCATAAATTCTTAGACTGACTCAATAAGCATTTAGCTCAGTAAGACTTGGCCCATATATTATCATGGACCCCCAGGCCCATGGAAAACTAATGAGCTCACTAAAAACATTATTTAAGCCTATTTACTTATTTAACTCAAAATAAATGTAATAATTTATTAACCAGTCCATTAGCCTAAAAATTAGATCGTTAAATTATTAAACCCGACACAACTTGGCCCAATAATTCTCATGGATCACACGGACCATGAAAAATTAGTGGGCTCACTTTATTAATTAATTAAGTCCATATTTAAAATTAAACTAGTCTAATTAATTAATTAAGTCAAGCCCAAACCCATTTATTATTAACTTAATCACTTATTTAATTTAAAATAAAAATACCCCAGCCCAACTAATTTAACCTGGACCCGGACCAAACTAACTCAACCCATTATATGTTAGACCCGACCCGGACCCGAAAACCCAAGCCCGACCCACTTAAACACAAGACACAACCCTAGCCTTCCTCTCCCTGAGCCCAAATCATGGTAGCCCTGAGCAGTTTCAGAAAATCTATCGGTGTTGCCTGCTCAGACCACATTTGGCCGTGCAATCACCGCCCATACTTAGCTAACATCCAGGAGGTTCTAACCCAACAAATTTGACCTTAAATTGAGGCTTGTAGAAGGAGAACGAACCAAAACAATAGAGCCCCTCTTCTGCTGTGCGCGCAGAATGCGGCCGCTGACTTCCAGCCATTCGACCATCAATATTCGGCCACCACCCGCCAGAGAACCTCCTGGAACAGATTTCTTTCTGTCTTGCGGTTCTAACCCAACTAGAACCAGGCCTAAACTTGCCCTATGGACCGAGAACGAGCCATTTTACGCAGACCGCTCAAACTGCAACCTGTTGTGCAACCAAAAGAGATTGCTTTGGTTCCAGCCCATTCCAGCCCCAAACCCTGACTTTACTCGACCCTAGGGACCCTAACTCAGACCCCAAGACTTGGTGCAACATGATAGAGAAAGCCATGCTAGAAAAACATGAGAAAAGGTGATGAATATAGCATATAATGTGGACTGTTCATGTATGCTTTGTTGTTCTTCATTCAAATCACACACATCATGCAAAATCAGACATATCATGTTAAAATCAGTGTAATATGACTTAAATGGTGGTCAAGAATGGATTCGATACGTGCCTTTGCGTTATTTACGCTAGAAACTACAATACTATCGTGTAGAACGTTGTCCGGGACAAACGGGGCTTCAAATCCTTTGCTTTTCTTCAAGGTGATCGTGAAGTGTGTGTGCAGTGAAGGGAGAAGGCTGCTGAATCTGGTGGTTGGCGGCTAAGAGAGTGCAATGTGAGAATGGAGGAAGAAATTGGCTCAAAACCTTGGTATAAGTTTGTATGAAAGTTGGGCTGGGCTTACTAACTAATTAAAATACTTTAGACCTATTTAAACCCACAAAATAATCTGATATAAACATGAAATTTTCGTAATAATAGCTTTTGGGCTTTTTAAAGTCTTTTAAAGGTCTTTAAAATGGATCATTTTGGTGAAAATCGAGCTTATATACATACATATATTTAAAACTCTAATTTTCTGAAAATAAAATCTCAAAATACTAATTTCTGGCTCTTAAAAACCCCTCGTAAAAATTTGGGATAAAAAAATATCTATCTCGTTCGTCTACGGTCCCGTCTACGTGATCGCAAAATAACCTTTATCAAATAAATTCATAAATTACATAATAACGGATTAAATGTTGTAATAACATTTAAAGCATGCAAATAAATCACTCATTTCTCATAATAGTACATAAAAGTCATTTAATCTCTTTTTACTTTATTTTAAAACTATTAAATCTCCTAGTTATGCATGCGGGTTTACGTGGCAAATTTCTGGGCGTTACAATTTTTCCCTCTTAAATGAAATTTCGTCCTCGAAATTTTATTTAACTTAGTATTCTAATAACACATGACTAAACTATTTAAAAATAATTTTCAAACTTAAATTCCAAAAACATAACTTAATTTGCAAATCTAAAATTCAACTTAAACCTCAAAAATCATAACTTGTCAAACATAAATAAAAAAAAAATCATAACTTAATCTACAAATCTAAATGTCAAACTTACGTCTCATAAATTATCAAACTTAGTTTTCTAAACATATATCATTCTAGTCTTCCTCGAGTGTAACACGTCTAAGAAACATACTGTAATATCCATAAATTATCCACGTTACCGCATTGCATAACTAAGTGTTTTTAACTTTAAGACTGTCATAACTTAAAATTCTCATTTTCATAAATCATTAAAACAAAATCATGTGTACCATGCATAAAACATATTTTAAAACATTTAAAACTTACAGACTGGCAGTGCGGCTTCTGAGCTCCGTGTAGCAGACTAGTCACCCTCCAAGGACCATGACTCTGATACCAAATGAAACGACCTAAACTACTACTGAATTTTTTTTTAAAATATATATACTTTATACTTTAATTTATTTCTTTACTATAAAATAATATTAATACATATATACATATATGACCATATATATATATATATATATATATATATATCATACTTCAAATAATTTTGCATACCCTAATATACACTACATAAATATATACAAATATATTACATGCAAATAAATGCATAAAATTTATCACTAAACGATGATAAAATATCATGCATAAAAATCTCATAACTAAATTCTTAAATAATATTTCTTCCATAAATTCCATGCAACTTGTTGAACATAAATATGTAAAATATAAAATCTATATATGCATACTCTCAAAATTCAAAATAATAAAACATGTGCGGAATATTTGTTTTGACTCTCAACACATATATATCATAAATGATCTATGATCATGAGTACTAGCTGTCTGGATGCTCATAAGCCCTCGCCTCCAGTCGGGACCATATTTTCTTCATTATTCTCATACTCACCTGCACCATTTAAATCTAGTGAGCCCAGAGGCTCAGCACGTTCTATTCTTATGTAACAACATTAAATCACACACAAGAACACATCATATAAAATACGTGAATATACTTATACGTGCATGATCTTAAAAATATATGCATATAAACATGTATAAATTAATCATAAACATCATCATCATACTATATCATAAACATCATCATCATAATATATCATAAACATCATACTTAATAAGTTTCATAAATTGGCATGTCTTAATTTCTTAGTTCTCAACAGGTCGTATCCATGTCGGTGGCCTCATACTTAACGATTGATTAATCATAAAAACCAACGTACGTGGCGGCGGGGTTTCCACCTCTGTGGTGCCACTTCACCAACAATCAATGCTGGATCCATAAGCTCATCATAACATAAACATTAACAGGAAGGTCATCGGGCCCAGGTATCCCGGCCTCCAACCACATCTCTTTTCACCTTCACTTCAACTTCCATAAAAATATTATTTTTCTTAATATGTCTTTAAATTTAACATAAAAATTCTTACATGATGCATGAACTTAAAAATTCTCAACATTTCTTTATTTCATGAAAATTTTCCCGTAAATATATATTTAATTCATTTTCTTAAAAATCATACTTATATATCTAATAAAAATGCATGTATAAATTAAATATATATTTACAGACCTTTATTTTTTCAAGGACTTGTTCAAGTTGCTGACCACTTAACTTAAACCCATAAATTCCTAGACTATCTCAATAAGCATTTAGCCCAGTAAGACTTGGCCCATATATTATCATGGACCCCCAGGCCCATGGAAAACTAATGGGCTCATTAAAAACATTATTTAAGCCCATTTACTTATTTAACTCAAAATTAATGTAATAATTTATTAACCAGTCCATTAGCCTAAAAATTAGACCGTTAAATTAACTTGGCCCAATAATTCTCATGGATCACACGGCTCATGAAAAATTAGTGGGCTCACTTCATTAATTAATTAAGCACATATTTAAAATTAAACTAGTCTAATTAATTAATTAAGTCAAGCCCAAACCCATTTATTATTAACTTAAATTTTTATTTAATTTAAAATAAAAATACCCCAGCCCAACTAATTTAACCCAGACCCGGATCAAACTAACTCAACCCATTATATTTTAGACCCGACCCGGACCCGAAAACCCAAGCCCGACCCACTTAAACACAAGACACAACCCTAGCCTTCCTCTCCCTGAGCCCAACTCATGGCAGCCCTAAGCAGTTTCAGAAAATCTATTCGTGTTGCTTGCTCATGCCACCTTTGGACGTGAAATCACCGCCCATACTTAGCTAACATCTAGGCGGTTCTAACCCAACAAATTTGACCTTAAACCAAGCCCTGTAGAAGGAGAAAGAACCAAAACAACATAGCCCCTCTGCTGTTGTGCGCACAGAAAGCAACCGCTGACTTTCGGCCGTTCGACCGCCCATATCCGGCCACCACCGGCCGGCACACCACCTGGAACACCTTCCTATCTTTCATGCGGTTCTAACCCAACTATAACCAAGACTAAAATCGTCCTATGGACCGAGAATGAGCCGTTTTACGCAGACTGCTCAAACTGCGACTATTGTGCAACCAGACGAGATTGCTTCGGTTCCAGACCATTCCAGCCCCAAACCCTGACCTTACTTGACCCTAGGGACCCTAACTCAGACCCCAAGACTTGGTGCAACATGCTAGAACAATCCATGGTAGAAAAACATGAGACAAGGTGATGAATATAGCATAAAACGTGGACTGTTCATGTATGCTTGGTTGTTCTTCATTCATATAACACACATCATGCAAAATAAGACATATCATGTTAAAATCAGTGTAATATGACTTAAATGGTGGTCAATAATGGATTCGAGACGTGCCTTTGCATTATTTATTCTCAAAACTACAATACCGTCGCGTAGAACGTTGTCCGGGACAAACGGGGCCTCCAATCCTTTGATTTTCTTCAAGGTGATCATGAGGTGTTTGTGCAGTGAAGGGAGAAGGCTGCTGAATCTGGTGGTTGGCGGTTAAGAGTGCAACGTGAGAATGGAGGAGGAAATGGGCTCAAAACCTTGGTATAAGTTTGTATGAAAGTTGGACTGGGCTTACGAACTAATTGAAACACTTTAGACCCATTTAAACCCACAAAATAATCTGATATAAACATGCAATTTTCCTAATAATAGCTTTTGGGCTTTTTAAAGTCTTTTAAAGGTCTTTAAAATGGCTCATTTTGGTGAAAATTGAGCTTATATACATACATATATTTAAAACTCTTATTTTCTGAAAATAAAATCTCAAAATACTAATTTCTGGCTCTTAAAAACCCCTCGTAAAAATTTGGGATAAAAAAAATATCTATCTCGTTCGTCCACGGTCCCGTTTACGTGATCGCAAAATAACATTTATCAAATAAATTCATAAATTACATAATAACGGATTAAAAGCCATAATAACATTTAAAACATGCAAATAAATCATTCAATTCTCATAATAGTACATAAAAGTCATTTAATCTCTTTTTACTTTATTTTAAAACTATTAAATCTCCTAGTTATGCATGCGGGTTTACGTGGCGAATTTCTGTGCATTACAGTTGTTATATCTGTCAACAGTCTGGGCACTACGCGAGATTATGTCCTCAGCGTGTTCCTGAGATATCACATGGTGGAAGTTCGTCGAGACCATCAGCTCAGCCTGAGAGGCAGGCATCTGTTGTACATTCCTTTCAGCCACAACAACAGAGTCAACATGGAGGTGGACAGAACGCGAGTCAGCCTCCTAGACAGCAGGCTAGAGTTTTTGCTTTGAATGAGGATCAGGATCAGGCAGCACCTGATGATGTTATAGCAGGTAACGGTTCGATATTTGGTTATCTTGCTCATGTTTTGATTGATGCAGGTGCATCTCACTTTTTTATTTTTGATAAATTTGTTTTGATGCATGCCTTGCCTTGCGAGCCTTTGCCTGCTGTAGTTTCTGTTACTTCACCTTTGGGTGGAGGAATTGTTTCTGTGATGTTAGTCAGGAACTGTGAACTGATTTTTGATGGGAATGCGATTGAATTTGATTGTATTATACTTGGGTTATCCGATTTCGATTGCATTGATGGTATAGATGCTTTGACCAAGTACAGAGATACAGTCGATTGTTTTCAGAAGGTAGTAAGATTCGGACAGGAGATGGCCAAGGAGTGGAAATTCTTTGGTAAGGGTTCTCGATCCAAAATTCCTTTGATATATTTTTTGTCTATGACTCGATTGTTATAGAGAGGAGAGAAGGGGTTTCTGATTTATGCAATGGATGTTTTGAAGTCTAGCCCTGGGTTGAATTACATACCAGTGGTTAGAGAGTTTCCTGACGTATTCTTGGATGATATTCCTAGATTACCATCTATTCGTGAGGTAGAATTCAGTATAAAACTGTTGTCAGGTACTCAGCCGATTTCCAAGGCTCCATATCGAATGGCTCTGATCGAATTGAAGGAATTGAAGGATCAGTTGGAGAATTTGATTGCCAAGAGATACATCCGACCTAGTGTATCGCCTTGGGGTGCTCCGGTACTTTTCGTTCGAAAGAAAGATGGTTCTATAATACTCTGCATCGACTACCGCCAACTGAATCAAGCGACGGTAAAGAACAGGTATCCTTTACCTCGAACAGATGACCTTTTTGATCAACTGCAGGGTTCGTGTGTTTATTTGAAGATTGATTTGAGGTTCGGATATCATCAGCTGAGGGTTCGTGATGAAGACGTTCCTAAGACTGTGTTTAGAATGAGGTATGACCACTTTGAGTTCATTGTCATGCCGTTTGGTTTGAATAACGCTCCAGAAGTCTTTATGGATTTGATGAACCGTGTCTTTCAGCGTTATTTGGATGAGTTTGTTATTATTTTCATTTATGATATCCTTATCTATTCGAAGAGCCATACTGACCAAGCATAGCACTTGAGGATCGTCTTACAGGTTTTGAGGACTGAGCAGTTGTATGCCAAGTTGTCAAAGTGCGAATTTTGGTTGGACTGAGTCGTCTTTCTCAGTCACATTATCTCTGGAGATGGGATTTCTGTTGATCCCAGCAAGATCGAAGCGGTTATGAACTGGCATAGGCCGACTTCTGTGCCTGAGATCCGAAGTGTCATGGGTTTAGCGGGTTACTATCGTAGATTCATCCAGGGTTTCTCTTCTATTGCAAAGCCGATTACCCATCTGACTCAGAAGAATGAACCTTTTTTTTGGACTGAAGAGTGCGAGGCCAGTTTTGTTGAGCTGAAGAAGAGATTGACCAGTACTCCGATTCTTTCTATTCCTTCAGGTACTGGAGGTTTTACCGTTTATTGCGATGCTTCTCTTCTAGGTCTTGGATGTGTTCTTATACAAAGGAAGCATGTGATAGCGTATGCTTCGAGGCAGCTGAATCCGCACAAGACTCGATATCTGATTCATGATCTTGAGCTCGCTGCGATTGTGTTTGCGTTGAAGATTTGGCGTCACTATCTTTATGGTGAGTCCTTCGAGATCTTTTCTGACCATAAGAGCCTGAAATATCTGTTTTCACAGTCCGAACTGAATATGAGACAGAGGAGATGGCTAGATTTGTTGAAGGACTTTGACTGCGAAATCAAGTATTATCCGGGGAAGTCGAATGCTGCTGCTGATGCTTTGAGCCGTAAAATTTGTTCTTTATCTCTTTCTACTATCGGTGTTTCTCAGTTGATCGAGGACTATTGCACTTCTGGTTTGGAGTTTGAATCAGAAAGGAGGTCTATCAGAGTCTGTGCTATTCAAGCCAAGCCAGAGTTAATTGTGTCGATCAGAGAAGCACAAAAATCCGATGCGAATATCCAGAATTCGATAGAGAAAGTCAGATCGGGACATCAGTCTGAGTTTCAGGTCAGGGATGATATCTTGTTTGTGAATAACCGTATTGTTGTGCCTGATATTTCTGATTTGAGACAGCGTATTCTTTGAGAGGCCCATTGCAATCGATTCAGTGTTCATCCTAGTGGCCGGAAGATGTATAAAGATCTGAGGAGTCAGTTCTGGTGGAAGAAGATGAAGAGAAATGTCACAAAGTTTGTATCCCGATGTTTGAACTGTCAGCAGGTTAAAGTAAAGAGGAAGTGGCCGGGTGGTCTGTTGCACAGTTTATCCGTTCCTCAATGGAAGTGGGATCACATTTCGATGGATTTCGTCACGAAGCTACCACGATCAGTCCATGGATGTGATGATATCTGGGTAGTGATTGACCGACTAAGGAAATATGCCTGTTTTATTCCGTACAGGATGACTTATCGTCACGATCAGATGGCTGAGTTGTATGTTAGCAACGTTGTTAGATTGCACGGTGTGCCGAGGTCGATTGTTTCTGCCGAAATCCTCGGTTTACTTCTCATTTCTGGCACAGTATTCAAGAGGCTCTTGGTACTCGATTGCATCTGAGTAAAGCGTATCATCCTCAGACCAACGGTCAGTCTGAGCGGACAATTCAGACTCTTGAGGACATGCTACGAGCCGTGTTGCTTGATTTTGGCACCAGTTGGTAGGATTCATTGCCTTTTGTCGAATTTTCGTACAACAATAGCTTTCAGATGAGTATTGGTATGGAACCTTTCAAAGCGTTGTACGGAAAGAAGTGCAGATCTCCTTTGTACTGGGATGAGATTTCTGAGTTGCCCGATTTGGGACCAGATATTATTCGTGACATGTTTGAGCAGGTAAAGGTTATTCGATTAAGAATGAAGATGGCACAAGACAGACAGGCGAAGTATGTGAATATCAGACGCAGACATCTATCTTTTGATCAGGGAGACCGAGAATTTCTGAAGATTTCTCCTTTCAGAGGCACTGTTAGATTCGGGAAGAGAGAGAAGTTGTCTCCAAGGTTCATTGGACCGTATGAGATTTTGGAGAAGATAGGAGATCTTGCCTACAGATTAGCTCTTCCTCTTTCTTAATCTGGTATTCACGACGTCTTTCACGTCTCAATGTTGCGGAAGTATCATCCCGATCCTTCTCATATTCTTTAGTCTGAAGAGGCCGAGCTTGAAGAGTCGCTGAGCTACTTCGAGCGACCTATTCAGATTCTTGATCGGAAGGAAAAACATCTCAGAACCAAGTTGATTCCGTTGGTGAAGGTTCAGTGGAGTTGTCACGGAGTCGATGAAGCGACTTGGGAGACAGAATCTGATATGAGACAGAGATTTTTGGACTTATTTATCTGACGTGAGTCCTTATTCATTTTCGTGCTTCTTTATTCTCTATCTTATGTGTTGATTTTATCAGGGACTATTTTGAAAATTTTGGATTTTTTAGGGACTAAAACACAAAAAGTGGAATTGTTATATTATTTGACTTGACCAAGTCATTCCTCCTATTCCATCATCCCGTTCAAACCGTGTCCTCTCCATTAGAGGCGGCCAAAGCTTTCTTCAAGCTTTCAAAATTTGATTTATGTTCGATCCGTCAGTTAGAATTTATTTCTGAGGGCAGATTCGCGATCCCGGTAGCGAGAGCTTTGTTCTATCATAAGTATTTCTCCGATCAGTTATACTTTATTTTTCGGATGTTGTTAGAATCGAATGAGTTTCGAGTATGATGTTCTTGGACTTCTTATCGTTTATTCTCAGTCGAATTGGAAAAGAACGTCGTTCGAATTTGTTATGAATTTTCTTGTGATTTTCGAAAGTTGGAGTTTTGAGATTTGATGGGTTTGAGTCTTTTGATTTGTTATTGATTTGAGTTGGTATCGATATTATACTGCTGTTTGCATTTCCGGTTTGATCAGAATATAGCCGTTATTCCGCCGGTTTGAGTTTTGGGATTATCGATCGATTGTATTGTTGTATCGTATTCGATTTGAGTTGTTAAATGATATTGATTCGTTTACATCTCCGTATAGATTGGTTGGAAGGTTGATAGCTTGGATTTTTTTGGAGTTTGAATCTCGAGAGATTGAAGACGATATAGTATTGTACTTCTTGACTTTTTGATTTGGATTCGAATAGCTTTTGAACCGAATCATCTTTTGATTGTTCAGGATTGGAACTTGCGATCAAAGAGAGGTATAAGACGACATTAGATGGAATAGGACGATTAACTTGAATCCGAATTGATTCGAGTGTCCTGGAGAAATCACATACTTGCATGTCTATTTGAATTAATTGAATTATATGATTGAATGTTTTAGTTTTCATATGCATTCATATTGAGCCGAACGTTTCGTTTTGTTTGAATTAGACGATCTGGGGATTATAGTCGAGTGGCACTGGTAGGCGATTTACTACAGTGGCCGAACAACTCTTTATTAAATGCCTCAGAGTCTAGAGGATTGAAGTATACAACGTCCACCTCGAAAGGGAAAGTAGGTGTGATTGTTGTGATATTTCATCTTCGGGATCCCAACCAAGGAATTAAGGAACCGATTTATATGTTGATTATTCGGATGGATAATCTAGACTTTTTAAGTAATGCATTCATTTATTCTCTTTTGAATACCTGGAAGTTGATGTATTTCATTTTGATATGCTTATTTGTTATAGCATGTTTGCGTCTTTTACTTGGAATATTATTCTCACCGGATTTATCCGGCTATTGTCTTGTCTTTGTATGTGTGCTTGGCGACAGGTGGGATAGGACCGAGTCATAGATCGCATGGCTAGATGGTTGACTTGATAAAAGTGAGGACATGGTGTTTTAGAAGTCGATTATTTAATCAGACTTAGATTGTATTCGAACTCGTTATGTATTGTAATGAATAAACTAGACCGAAGCATGTTCTCCTAGTTTGAGATTGTATAACTCTAGAACTATCTTGTATTGGATTATGCTGGTTGTTTGGAGTGGCTTGTGCATGTTGAATTGTTTTAGTATTGGAGTTGAGCTAGAGCAATTTCTGGTTTTTGTTCAGGGTTGGTCTTGCTCGATCGGTTGAATCTTACCGATCGAGCGAGGATGCCCGTGCTGTCTTCTGTTTAGTCAAAATTTTGTGTCCGCTCGATCGGTGAAGTTTTACCGATCGAGCGGAGCTGTGATGAGGTAAGTAGCAGGGTGTAGAACCTTGCCCACTCGATCAGTTGAATTTTATCGATCGAGCGAGGCACTGTTCCTTTTAAAAAAATTCTTTGGTTTTTAAATCTGGATTTAGAATGTTAGTCTTGTTTAACCCAAGATTAGATGATTAGAACCGCGGTCCTCACATTGAGGTACAGCTATTAACTGGAATCTTTTCAAATCTGAGTTTTATAAGTGGTTATTTCCAGTTTCATACCGAAAGGATAAGGGTGCCGAGTTCGCTAATCTGAAACAAGGAAACTTGAATATCGAGTATTATGTTTCCAAGTTTGATAGCTTAATGAGGTTCGCACCTCACATTGCCGACAACGAAGAAGCTAAAGCCGATCAATTCATCAACGGCTTGAATCCTGATATCTTTACTCTTGTGAATACTGGGAGGCCCAATAACTTTGCGGATGCAATGGATCAGGCCAAGGGTGCTGAGCAGGACTGATGATGCAGAGAGGGAATCAGTTTGCACCTCAACAATAGTAGAGACAGTTTCAAGCACAACTGTCTCACTATCAGAACCAACCACTGAGATCTGAGGGTGGTTGTAATGCCCCAAAATTATCTTAATGGACTTTATTTGATATAATCAGAGATTTTAGAAGTCGAGGGCTGATTCGATTTTGATCAGGGACTAGAATGCAATTTTTGGAATTTTCAGGGACTAAAACTCAATTTTGAGAATTGATAGATATTTATAAGGGATTGTCTTATTTCTTTCACTTCATCCCCTCCACCATCTCGCCTCCCTCCATTAAAGAACCGCCCAAACCTTCCAAGCTTTGGGATTTTGGTTTCCAGACGATCCGTCCGTTAGAAATTATTTCTGAAGGCAGATTAGCGATCACGGCTGCGAGAGCTTCGTTCTATAGTAAGTTTTTCTTCGATCAACTATACTTCTATTTTCGGATGTTGTTAGAATCGATTGAGTTTGGAGTATGTTGATCTTGGTAGAGTTCTGATCGTTTATTCTCTGTTGGTTTTGAAATAGAGCGTCGTTTGGAATTGTTTTGATTTTTGGAAGATTATTTCGAAAATGAAGATTTTAGATTTGAAGAATTTGAATTGTTTTGATGATATTGAGATGATTATGAGTTTATTGAATTGATATCTTGCGGTCTGCATTTCCGGTTTGATCAGTTTATAGCCGTTATGCCGTCAGTTTGAGTTTTGGATATGGTTCAATATTTTGATCGTATCGAGTTTGATTGAGCTTTTGGATGTAGATATTGATCCTATTGACTTCTTATGATAGATTGAATTGAAGTCAGCAGAGTTTCGAGGTAGCAGCTTTGGTCAGTTGGAAGATTGAAGTCGGTACAGTATCGGTTTTCTTATTTATCGATTGAAGAAGTTGATTGAGTATTGAAAGAGTTTGATTGGATATTGACTATTATCCTTGTTATTGATTTCATATTGAAGTACCTTCGAAGCGAATAAGGTAAAAGACGACTTAGACTTGAATGGAACGATTAACTCGAATCCGACTTGATTCGAGTGTTCCGAAGAAATCACATACTTGCTTGATTGAATGTTTATTTGAATGCATGAGATTATATATGCATTTATATTGACGAAATCATGTTTGAATGATTATTTGAATTGATAAATGAAAGCATGATGGAATTCTTATATGAACTGATGATTGAAATGATATTAGAATGCATGAGATGACATGCATTCGTATTGAGTCTTGATTCATTTCAATTTGATTAGACGATCTAGAGATTGTAGTTGAGTGACTTGGTTGGAGATTTTATACCTGGAGTCTAGAGGATTAAAATATGTCTCGTCCACCTCGAGAGGGGAGTTCGGTGTGATTGTTGGATATTTTAACCTCGGGATCCCAAACCGAAGAAAGAAAGAAAGAAAAATTTCCATTTGATTATCTGAGTCTGATAATCCAGAAGTTTTAAAGACATGCATATCATTTTAATTCAGTACTTGGATTAATTACTTGAATTCTATCTTGATGTGATAGATATATGGAAGTTGATACATGTCATGACTTGATATGTTTACGTGATTTATATCTGAAGTTGATATATGACTTGGATTGATGCATGTATTGATTGATATGTTTGATTGATACTGCATGATTGTCTATTTTACTGAGAATTGTATTCTCATCGGATTATCCGGCTGTTGTCTTGTTTTTGTATGTGTGCATGGCAACAGGTGGGGCAGGACCGAGTCAGAGTCAGCATGACTAGGTGGTTGAGATGATAGAAGTGAGGCTTTGATGTTTAGGAGTCGTTTACGTTTTCGAACTCCTTTTTGTAGTTGTATAAGTTCAAACTAGATTTAAGCATGCTTGATATATTGAAGATTGTATGAACTTAGAATTGAATACTTGTATATCATGTTGAATGGAATTTATCTTGTTGTCGTATCGATTGAGTTGAGATTGGATTGAAAGAAAGAAAGAAAACCAGTTATTTTTCTGGTGCAGAGTGTCTTGCTCGATCGGTGGAATTATACCGATCGAGCGAGCACCTCCTGAGCTGAGGCAGAAAGTTTAAAGTTTTTGTGCCGCTCGATCGGTAAGTTTTGACCGATCGAGCGGCGAGCTTTTGTAAGTCTCGGCAGAGACTGGATTATTATGGCCCGCTCGATCGGTAAAGTTCTACCGATCGAGCGAGCATCCTTTTAAAAAAAAATTACTTTTAATCTTGGATCTTGATTGCCTATTGTTGTTTAATTTCGAGATTTGATGTTTAGAATCGAGGCCTCACATTAAGTGGTATCAGAGAGATAAGATTCTTGGACTGAATTTAGAAGAGAGCGGGGTAGATTGAGTCCGCTTGAATTTAATTTCTCGCATGTGATTGATTAATTCTATGATTGAAGAATATGCGAGCATGCTTATGATTGAGAATTATTTAAATTACTTGGATATGTGATTTAAATTTTAAAGCATGAATTAATTTAGATATGAACTATTTCGGGTTACTGGTTACATTTTATACTCTTGAGATCGAATGAGTATGTCGAGCTGAGATTGTTGGAAACCGGATAGATATGATTGAGATGTTGTGTCCTAATCCTCTTGAATAAGATTTTATACTCGGCAAGTTTGAATAGGATTCAACTAGTAGCGAACCCGATTGTACAGATTTGTTTTGTGACTGAACTGATGGAAGCATTACTGATGAGATTTCAGTCTGTTAACCCTTCAACTCTAAGGAGTTCTGAGAATGAGTTTGGGTGTGAAAGCTGATTAAAAGAGATCGATCAGTTGTTTGATTCTTTTTAACTACAGCGATGAACGACGGATTCAGTTAGTTGGTTACCAACTGCAAGGCTTTAGTACTTGCTCAAGGATTCACAGACTCTAACTGCTCTTGACGATGATGAAGCAGGTAACTGTTCGATTTTGGTCTTTCGACTCTTATACTTTTAGATATTGATGCAAATTTTATTCTTGTGGAGAAGTTAGATTGATGTTTCCTCTACTTTTGAGTATCTGAATTAGTTGCGGTGAGTTTAATTCGAATTTCTGAACTTTGTTTCGATGAGAGTTGATTGTACTAAACAGTAATATACTTCGGTTATCAGATTTTGATTATATTATCGATGTAGTGTATTAACCGAGTACAGGGCAACCGAAGTTGATTTCAGATTGTTGCCAGATTCGGATCCGAGATGATAGACGAGTGGATTTTTCCTCCGGTAAGAATTCCTGAGTTAAGAATTCCTTTCTTATTAATTGTCGATTACCGCTTGTTATAGAAAGGTGCGGAGGAATGTTTGAGGTATGCAGATGATGTCTTCAATCACCCGTGTTGGTTGATTTAACAGAGTTGTTGAGTTTACTGATGTCGTTCTAGTTGAGATTCTAGATTTACCTCCGAGTCGAGAGGATGAGTTCAACATTAATTTTAGATCAGACATCATCGACTGATAATCTGAAGGGAAGAAGTTTCAGAGATTGAATTCGGAATGAGGTATAACCGATTTGAATTTTTATCATACAGATTGAATTGGAATTGCATCTGCAATGTTTATGAGTCCTTTGAACCGAATATTCCAGAGAGTTGTAGATAAGTTCTTGAGTATTCTTATCGATGAATCTTTTATCCTTCGAAGATCCGTATTGATACTTCAGATTCTTTAAGAATTGTTCGCAGATTTTCATGTCGATCATTTATGCTATTCTTTTGACGTCTGAATCTTGTTGAGACCGAGTTGTATTTTTCCTCGATCTTTTCTCTAAGAAGATGGAATTTTATTGAACACCTCAAGACTGGAACTATTGTGAATTGATCTGGATCGACGTCCTTATCTGAATTTGAAGATTTTTTTTTGGATTTAGTGAATTCTATCGCGAATCCTTTGAAGAATTCTTATTGTTGAGAAGACAATTTCTCAGCAGATTATGTTCATCTGTTTAGTTTGTATCTTTGGGACCAGTTCTTATTGAGTTCGAGGAGAGATTGAACAGCACCTCAATATTATTGATTCTTCTGTATTGATGACCTTTCAGTGCTTTGCACTCCTTCTTATTGAGAGTTGAGACTTACTCTTGTTCAGAAGAACTTTTTGTTATCTTGAGCATCGAAGAAGTTGAAGACGCTCGAGATGCATTATTAGTTTCCGATTCGAGTCTCACAGAGATCTTATTGCTTGGAAGATTTCAGTAATCTATTCTGATCTAGGAAGATAGAAGTTTTGATTGTCGTAGTCCAAACTAATTTTGTTTTCGGAGAGAGAGTTTTAGAGGATGATTTTTCTGACTGCGAATTTTTATTATTATCTGGAGAACTGATGGTAACCTCTATGATCTTAAGCTGTATGATCTGATCTTATTTTATCTACTTCAGTTGTTCTCTTTGACAGATGATTGCTACACTTCTGTTAGAGACTGGAACAGATGGGATGTGTATCTTGACTCCTTCATGCGACTTCGAACCAGAGTTGATTGAGAAGATAGAGAACGCTTTGGAATCTGATTCGACCTTTCAGAATCCGATGAAGAAAGATCAGATCTGAGTATAATATGAGTTTCAGGGTTTTAGTGATGCCTTTTAGAGTATAACTTTTTTTGTGCCAGATGTTTCGGTTTGAGACAGAGTATGAAGAGATTTGCACTTTGAAGTTTATTCAGAGTTCTTCCAGATGATCGGAAGATGTTTGATGAATTGAGGAATCAGATCGAATAGAGGATGATGAAGCATGAAGTTCGAAGTATAGCTTCTGATGTTTTGAACTGTCAGCAGTCAGAGAGAGAGCGATCCGATTTTCTGTTGTACAGTCTTTTCTGATTCAGAAGGGAATTGAGATCGCAATTTGATGATTTTGTAGCAAGACTACTTTGATGAGTTCGAGATGAGATGTTATCTGAGTATCATTGAACGAGTGAAGGAATACTTCGTTAAGAATTCTCGATTCTAAGAATTCTTGATTTATTCTGTTGAATGACTGTTGTTACAGAATAGTATGAACGAACTCTCGAAGCTTTACAGTTGATGTTTTGAATTGTAACCTGAACTGGTTGATGTGCCCGTGGTTATTGAACGACTGAAGTTGTTCGGAATGAACTTCTAGATTGGTCCCGATTGTCAGAACGAGTTCGACACTGATTGGGGATCCGAATTTTTATCTTCAGGAAGATCGTGAAGTGAACTTTCTCAGAATAGTTTCCAGATTGAGGTTTGGCCAGTTTGAACTTTTGACAGGCCGTTGGATTTGACGAATACTCCTGTATGGTTGAAGAATTTTCTATTGACCGAATCTCTCAAAAGTATGAGTTGAAATTAGGAGTTCTTATTGATGAATTCTTGTTTTATGGATGTGAGAATTGTACTGATCGTTCAGAGTCTTCTACAATCTTTTCAGAATTGTACGCCGATCAGTTGTAGACTAATCTCGACGTTTGAAATTCTGATTGAACCGAATGAATTTCTTTGATCTGTTTATTTGATGATGGAATTTCTGATTATCTGTTCTTCTGCATTCTGAGTTTCAGTACAGATGATCTTGCAGTATTTGGTTTTCTTCTTATTGAGATTTTTTATTTGAATCTTTTTAACAGAAGGAGTTAATGCAGCAACTGATGTTTAGAACCGAAGAATTTGTTCTTATTTTATCTACTGTCTGATTTTGATTGACCGATAGATAGGATCCGTTACAGGTTTCTGTACATAATGATTATGATGAAGAGGAGAGAATTGATATCTTGTCAGAGGTTGTCAGATGTCATGAATTGCCAAAGTCTGTCAGTTTATACTGAGATCCTTGATGCATTGTTCTTTCGGCATAGACTTCGAAGAGAATTTTGTGGTTGACTTTAACTACTTTTGATTCGATACCCTCAAAACGACGGACAACCAGATTAGATGAGTCAAACTTTAGAAGAATTGCATTGAGTAGTAGTGCTCGACTTAGCACTAGTTGACAGAATTCTTGATATTTGTGGAAATTTCGTGCAACGACAGAGTTTGACGAGTTATTGGAGGCACGTTATAGAAGTTGTACGAGGAGAGATGAAGATCTCCTTGCTTTTGTTATGAACTTTTTGTGTCACAGGAGTTAGAACGTAAGATGATTCGAATTGTGACTGAGTTTAGAAGAATTTTCTGACGACGATGAGTTGACTTTTGGTAGATGGACGGAGTGTTGATGAAATAATCAACTAGAGTTTCAGACATTCTCTGATTTATTGAGATGTCGAACTGATTGAGACGAACGGTTCAGAGTTAAATTGGAAGAAGATTCTGGACTTAGTTCCAAGTTGTAAATTCTTATTGCAGTCCTTTGATTCAAGCCTCGACCTTGTGATAGAATCATGTTTGATTTCGAGGACGAAATCGATTCTTAGAGGGGGAGAATTGTAACGCCCCGAAATTATCTTAATGGACTTTATTTGAGATAATCAGAGATTTTATAAGTCGAGGGCCGATTCGATTTTGATCAGGGACTAGAATGCAATTTTTGGAATTTTCAGGGACTAAAATGCAATTTTGAGAATTGATAGATATTTATAAGGGATTGTCTTATTTCTTTCACTTCATCCCCTCCACCATCTCGCCTCCCTCCATTAAAGAACCGCCCAAACCTTCCAAGCTTTGGGATTTTGGTTTCCGGACGATCCGTCCGTTAGAAATTATTTCTGAAGGTAATCAGAGATTTTATAAGTCGAGGGCCGATTCGATTTTGATCAGGGACTAGAATGAAATTTTTGGAATTTTCAGGGACTAAAATGCAATTTTGAGAATTGATAGATATTTATAAGGGATTGTCTTATTTCTTTCACTTCATCCCCTCAACCATCTCGCCTCCCTCCATTAAAGAACCGCCCAAACCTTCCAAGCTTTGGGATTTTGGTTTTCGGACGATCCGTCCGTTAAGAAATTATTTCTGAAGGTAGATTAGCGATCACGGCTGCAAGAGCTTCGTTCTATAGTAAGTTTTTCTTCGATCAACTAGAATTCTATTTTCGGATGTTGTTAGAATCGATTGAGTTTGGAGTATGTTGATCTTGGTAGAGTTCTGATCGTTTATTCTCTGTTGGTTTTGAAATAGAGCGTCGTTCGGAATTGTTTTGATTTTTGGAAGATTATTTCAAAAATGGAGATTTTAGATTTGAAGAATTTGAATTGTTTTGACGATATTGAGATGATTATGAGTTTATTGAATTGATATCTTGCGGTCTGCATTTCCGGTTTGATCAGTTTATAGCCGTTATGCCGTAAGTTTGAGTTTTGGATATCGTTCAATATTTTGATCGTATCGAGTTTGATTGAGCTTTTGGATGTCGATATTGATCCTATTGACTTATTATGATAGATTGAATTGAAGTCAGCAGAGTTGCGAGGTAGCAGCTTTGGTCAGTTGGAAGATTGAAGTCGGTACAGTATCGATTTTCTTATTTATCGATTGAAGAAGTTGATTGAGTGTTGAAAGAGTTTGATTGGATATTGACTATTATCCTTGTTATTGATTTCAGATTGAAGTACCTTCGAAGCGAATAAGGTAAAAGACGACTTAGACTTGAATGAAACGATTAACTCAAATCCGACTTGATTCGAGTGTTCCGAAGAAATCACATACTTGCTTGATTGAATGTTTATTTGAATGCATGAGATTATATATGCATTTATATTGACAAAATCATGTTTGAATGATTATTTGAATTGATAAATGAAAGCATGATGGAATGCTTATATGAACTGATGATTGAAATGATATTAGAATGCATGAGATGACATATGCATTCATATTGAGCCTTGATTCATTTCAATTTGATTAGACGATCTAGAGATTGTAGTTGAGTGACTTGGTTGGAGATTTTATACCTTGCCAATTAAACTCTCTATAATACTCTGGAGTCTAGAGGATTAAAATATGCCTCGTCCACCTCGAGAGGGGAGTTCGGTGTGATTGTTGGATATTTTAACCTCAAGATCCCAAACCGAAGAAAGAAAGAAAGAAGAATTTCCATTTGATTATCTGAGTCTGATAATCCAAAAGTTTTAAATACATGCATATCATTTTAATTCAGTACTTGGATTAATTACTTGAATTCTATCTTGATGTGATAGATATATGGAAGTTGATACATGTCATGACTTGATATGTTTACGTGATTTATATCTCAAGTTGATATATGACTTGGATTGATGCATGTATTGATTGATATGTTTGATTGATACTGCATGATTGTTTCTTTTTCTAGGAATTGTATTCTCACCGGATTATCCGGCTGTTGTCTTGTTTTTGTATGTGTGCATGGAAACAGGTGGGGCAGGACCGAGTCAGAGTCAGCATGACTAGGTGGTTGAGATGATAGAAGTGAGGCTTTGATGTTTAGGAGTCGTTTACGTTTTCGAACTCCTTTTTGTAGTTGTATAAATTCAAACTAGATTGAAGCATGCTTGATATATTGAAGATTGTATGAACTTAGAATTGAATACTTGTATATCATGTTGAATGAAATTTATCTTGTTGTTGTATCGATTGAGTTGAGATTGGATTGAAAGAAAGAAAGAAAACCAGTTATTTTTCTGGTGCAGAGTGTCTCGCTCGATCGGTGGAATTATACCGATCGAGCGAGCACCTCCTGAGCTGAGGCAGAAAGTTTAAAGTTTTTGTGCCGCTCGATCGGTAAGTTTTGACCGATCGAGCGGCGAGCTTTTGTAAGTCTCGGCAGAGACTGGATTATTATGGCCCGCTCGATCGGTAAAGTTCTACCGATCGAGCGAGCATCCTTTTAAAAAAAATTTACTTTTAATCTTGGATCTTGATTGCCCTATTGTTGTTTAATTTCGAGATTTGATGTTTAGAATCGAGGCCTCATAGTGGTAGCAGTGGAAGCAATAGGAAGGACTACTTTCGTCTCAAGGGAAAACAGTTTAAGAATTCTGGGAGCAGTTCTTCAAGTTCAGGTGGCTCGAAGAAGTATAGTTTAGGACAGAGTTCAGGATTCTCTGGAGCGGCTTGTAACATGTCTGGAGGTCGTCACTCCAGTGATCAGTGTAGGGGTGCGTCTGGGAGTTGTTATATATGTCAACAGTCTGGACACTACGCAAGATTCTGTCCTCAGCATGTTCTGAGAGATCACAGGGTGGAAATTCGTCGAGACATTTAGCTCAGCCCAAGAGGCAAGCATCTGCTATACATTTCTTTTATCCACAACAGCAGAGTTGATAGGTAGGTGGACAAAATGCGAGTCAGCCTCCTAGACAGCAGGCTAGAGTTTTTGCTTTGAATGAGGATCAGACTCAGGCCGCACCTGATGACGTTATAGCAGGTAAATATTCGAGATTTGGTTATCCTGCACATGTTTTGAATGATACGGGTGCATCTCACTCTTTAATTTTTGAGAAATTTTTTTTGATGCATGCCTTGCCTTGCAAGCCTTTGTCTGCTGTAGTTTCTGTTACTTCACCTTTGAGTTGAGGAATTGTTTCTGTGAGGTTAGTCAGAAACTTTGAACTGCTTTTTGATGGGAATGTGATTTAATTTGATTGTATTGTGCTTGGGTTATCCGATTTTGATTGCATTGTTGGTATAGATGCTTTGACCAAGTACAAGGCTACAGTCGATTGTTTTCAAAAGATAGTAAGATTCAGACCGAAGATGGCCGAGAAGTGGAAATTCTTTGGTAAGGGTTCTCGATCCAAAATTCCTTTGATATCTTTTTTGTCTATCACTCGACTGTTACAGAGAGAAGCGGAGGGATTTCTGATTTATGCAATGGATGTTTTGAAGTCTAGCCCTGGGTTGACTGAGATACCAATGGTTAGAGAGTTTCCTGACATATTCCTAGATGAGATTCCTGGATTACCACCTATTCATGAGGTAGAATTCAGTACAGATATGTTGTCAGGTACTCAGCCAATTTCCAAGGCTCCATATCGAATGGCTCCGATCAAATTGAAGGAATTGAAGGATCAGTTGGAGGATTTGATTGCCAAGAGATACATCCGACCTAGTGTATCGCCTTGTGGTGCTCCGGTACTTTTCGTTCGAAAAAAAGATGGTTCTATGAGACTCTGCATCGACTATCGCCAACTGAATCAAGCGACGGTAAAGAACATGTATCCTTTACCTCGAATAGATGACCTCTTTGATCAACTGCAGGGTTCTTGTGTTTATTTGAAGATTGATTTGAGGTCTGGATATTATCAGCTGAGGGTTCGTGATGAAGACGTTCCTAAGGCTGTGTTTAGAACAAGGTATGACCACTTTGAGTTCATTGTCATGCCGTTCGGTTTGAATAACGCTCCAGAAGTCTTTTTGGGTTTGATTAACCGTGTCTTTCAGCGTTATTTGGATGATTTTGTTATTATTTTTAGTTATGATATCCTTATCTATTCGAAGAGCCATACTGATCATGCAGAGCACTTGAGGATCGTCTTACATGTTTTGAGGACTGAGCAGTTGTATGCCAAGTTGTCAAAGTGAAAATTCTGGTTGGACCGAGTTGTCTTTCTCAGTTACATTATCTCTGGAGATGGGATTTCTGTTGATCCCAGCAAGATCGAAGCGGTTATGAACTGGCGTAGGCCGACTTCTGTGCCTGAGATCCGAAGTGTCATGGGTTTAGTGGGTTAGTATCGTAGATTCATCCAGGGTTTCTCTTCTATTGCAAAGCCGATTACCCAGCTGACTCAGAAGAATGCACCTTTTTTTTGGACTGAAGAGTGCGAGGCCAGTTTTGTTGAGCTGAAGAAGAGATTGACCAGTACTCCGATTCTTTCTGTTCCTTCAGGTACTGGAGGTTTTACCGTTTATTGTGATGCTTCTCTTCTAGGTCTTGGATGTGTTCTTATGCAGAAGAAGCATGTGATAGCGTATGCTTCGAGGCAGCTGAAGCCGCACGAGACTCGGTATCCATTTCATGATCTTCAGCTTGCTGCGATTGTATTTGCGTTGAAGATTTGACGTCACCATTTTTATGGTGAGTCCTTCGAGATCTTTTCTGACCATAAGAGCCTGAAATAACTGTTTTCATAGTCCGAACTGAATATGAGACAGAGGAGATGTCTAGATTTGTTGAAGGAATTTGACTGTGAAATCAAGTATTATCCGGGGAAGTCAAATGCTGTTGCTGATGCTTTAAGCCGTAAACTTTGTTCTTTATCTCTTTCTATTATCGGTGTTTCTCAGTTGATCGAGGACTGTTGCACTTCTGGTTTGGAGTTTGAATCAGATAGGAGGTCTATTAAAGTCTGTGCTATCCAAGTCGAGCCAGAATTATTTGTCTTGATCAAAGAAGCACTGAAATCCGATGCGAGTATCCAGAATTTGATAGAGAAAGTCAGATCGGGACATCAGTCTGAGTTTCAGGTCAGGGATGATATCTTGTTTGTGAATAATCTCTTTGTTGTGCCTGATATTTATGATTTGAGACAGGGTATTCTTCGAGAGGCACATTGCAGTCGATTCAGTGTTCATCCTGGTGGCCAGAAGATGTATAATGATCTGAGGAGTTAGTTCTGGTGGAAAAATGTTGGATAACGCGGCGATCAGATCAATGAGGATTGATACCCGGTGCAGCGGAAGTTTAAAATTTTTGTATGGAACGATTTCATAATAGGTATCAACCTTACGATTAAATTGTGTGTGTAAAAATTAAATAACAATTATAAATTTTTACCTCCAATCTCGAATCGAGATTATGGACACCAACAGATTGCTCTGCTCTTGTTGTATATCCCTGGAACTGATGGACGAACTGTTCTTCAATCAGGTCCATGAACGGATATTTAATCCCTCTGATAGATTGCACTAGAAAATCTATCAGAAGTTTCTACGAAGAGATTAACGAATTTGATCCGTTAAACCAGACTGTAATTCAAAATTCACAGACTGGATTTTTCGAGCAGAGGGGAGAAGGGGGGCGGCCACTACTGAGAGAAAAATAGGGTTTTTTTCGAAAATTGTGACCTGTTGTGTGTAATTTCTGTACTGCAATAACTTATTTATAATGTAGGCCACTAGCAGCTTAGGGCCCATTAGTCATAAGTTCAAGCCTGACAAGCAAAGCCCGCATGTTCAGAAATTAATATAAAATTCATCGTGACTCCGATTGATAAACCGATTTCACCAATGTGCACAGAAACCATTTCTGCACCTTTTAAAGTCAAGATAAATTTTTCTGAATCCGAATTCAGTGGTTTCCAAAAATGCCCATCCCTATGTCATTTTAGGAAATCTTACTCCTCTACTCATAATTAAGAAGTCCAACTTCTTTGTTAATTAAATTTAACTCTTTAAATTTAACTACCTCAACGGGGATTAAAAATCCATTACTCTGTGTGACCCTCAATGGTTCAGGGATACAGCTAGCCGTGGGCTCACAACTCCTTGTGACTCGGAACAACAATTTTCGACTTGCCCATCGAATCATGGTAAGAGCGTCTAGCAACATCGCCCCATGATTCCCTAGGTATCACTGATAGTGCCTACAAGAACCAATAGATTTTGGTTAGCGTACAGTACGGTCCCTTCATCCATATATCCCGATCGAATCAACAACCATTGGTATATCGAGAGTCGTTCGAGATTCGATAACTATGCAATACATCTTGAAGATCAACAATTTAATTGAGAACATGATCTTGAGATTTGTATCACTTGCTTCAGATGGTTTAAATCATTCGGGGATTTTCATGTATATGTCGCTATCAAGTGAACCATATAAATATGCAGTGACCACATCCATAAGTCACATATACAAATTTTCTGATACAACCAAACTAATCAAGAATCGAAAAGTGGTGGTATCCATCACAGGTGAATATGTTTCATCGTACGATTCCAGGTCTTTGAGAAAAACTTTGGGCTAAAATTCTGGCTTTGTATCTTATAATTTTGCCATTCTCATTTCTTTTTCGTACAAACACCCATTTGTATCCTACGGGGATTACATTTTTGGGTGTTTGAACTCTGAGTCCAAACACTTTACGTTTTTCTAGAGAATCTAATTCAGCTTGTATAGCTTTCTTCCATTTTGGCCAATCATTTTATTGTTGACAATCTTTAACATATTGTGGTTTGGGATCATCAATACCTTGCATAATATCAAGAGTCACGTTAACTGCGAAAACATTATCGATGTTCGTATTTCTGCGATCCCATATTTTACGAGATATCAAATAATTTTTTGAAGTCTCAATATTTTCATGTGATTGTGATTCTTCATGGATCACGTTATCCACATCTGTTTCATTTTGATGTAAGTTTTCTTCTTTTGAAGTTTTCAAACCTTGTTTTTCTTGTACTTTTCTTTTTGTGGGTACTGTATCCTTTGAACCAATCGGTCGGCCACGCTTCTGGCGTATTTTAGATTCATTTGCAGGTAAAGTATCATATGGTCCTGCAGGGACATCGATCTTCACTGGGGTATTCTCCACTTGTATGTGTGACTGTGTTACATTTTTTGTATTAACAAAAGCATCGGGTAATTATTTGCAATTCTTTGCAAGTGAATGATTCTTTCAACTTCTTGCTCACATTGATTGTTTCTGGGATCGTAATGAGATAATGTTTTCTCATTCCAAAAGATTTTTCGTTGTTCTTCAGGATACAATTTTGCTCCACCCAATGTTGGAAAATTTGTTTCATCAAAATGGCAATCTACAAATCTTGCAGTAAACAAGTCGTCTGTTAAGGGTTCCAAATATCAAATGATAGACGGTGACTCATATCCCACATAAATTCTAAGTCTACGTTGAGGACCTATTTTGGTTCGTTGTGTAGGTGGGATATGCACTTGTACCGCACAACCAAATAATCTAATGTGAGAAAATTCAGGTTCTTGACCATATGCAAGTTGCAATGGTGAATATTGGTGGTAATTAGTTGGTCTTACACGAATCAACGATGCAGCGTGTATGATAGCATGACCCCAGTTTGAAGATGGTAGTTTTGTTTTCGTGAGTAGCTATCTTGCAATTAATTGCAATTCTTTAATAAAGGATTATACAAGACCATTTTGTGTATGGAGATGGGCTACTGAATGCTCGACTGAAGTCCCTATTGACATACAAAAGTCATCAAATGCTTGTGATTTAAATTCAGTAGCATTATCAAGGTGAATTTTCTTAATTGAGTGATCAGGAAATTAAGCTCGTAGTTTAATCATTTGCCCAAGTAGCTTTGCAAAAGCTATATTTCGAGTTGCAAGCAAACTTATATGTCACCACCTAGTTGATGCATCAATCAATACCATAGAGTATCAAAATAGTCCACATGATGGGTGTATAGGCCCACAAATATCCCCATGAATTCTTTTCAAGAATGTTGGAATTTCAACATCAATCTTCGTTGGGGAAGACCTTATAATTAGTTTACCTTGTGAACAAGCTACACATAAAAAATCACCATTTAGGAGAACCTTTTGATTCTTTAAGGGATGTTCACGCGAATTATCTATTATTCTTTGCATTATTAAACTCCCAGGGTGACCAAGTCGGTCGTGCCATAATATGAAAGTTTTCTTGTCAACAAACTTCTTGTTTATGACTGTATTTGCCTCAATTGTCTTTATTATTGTGCAATACATCCCAAAAACGAGTGCACATAATTTTTCTTTTATATGTTTTTGACCACATATCATAGATGTAATATAAAGGTATTCAACATTGTTTACATTCAATGTTTCAATATGATATCCATTTCTGCGGATATCTTTAAAGCTAAGCAAATTTCTACTGGATTTTCTAGCATAGAGTGCATTTTTAATATATAGGCTTGTTTCATTTGGCAAAATAATTTTTGCCTTTTCATGACCTTCAATAATTTTTTATGCATCTGATATTGTTATAACATTATTTTTAGCTAATGTTAATTCCAAAAAATACCTTTTACTTTGAAGGATGGTGTGTGTTGTACCACTATCGGCTAGACATATGCCTTGGTATTCTATCATTAATCTAAAAAAATGCATAATAGATTAAGTTACAACTTCAATATTCATAAGAAGGAAATTATATTAAAGTTCTCAAATTATTAATCACTATTAAAATTGAAAATAAAATTGTACTAAATAAAACAAAAAAGCAAATCTGAATAAAAAAAAACATAGATAACCAAAAGCACTAATCTTAGGGACATAAAAACCATTAAAGGCAGAACTTGATTACTCTATTTTTTTTAGCACACCACCCCCAATCAAATGATCAATATTCTCGTCTGGTTGTGTAAAGAAATCAGAGATATCCAAGTGAGTTTTATCAACAGGGCCATCATCATCATCAAAATTTGCCTCTATTTTTTCCTTTTCTTTGCTTGAATTTTGGTAGAGATCCACAAGATGCTTTGGAGTACGACAGGTACGGGACCAATGCCCCTCCGTTCCGCATTTGAAACACTTATCTTCATAATCTTTCATGTTTCTCCCTTTTTCTTCGTCATTATTCGGTTTCCACTGCTGGTGGTTTGTTTTCTGTCTCTTTCCATCATGTTTCTGGTACTTTTTCTTTGACCATGGCCCGGCCCACGCCCACGTCTTCTTATAATATGGGGATTTTGAGTTGAGTTGGCATTCACTTCAGGAAATGATATTTCATTTGCTTCAGGAAATGGTGTAGAGCCAGTTGGGCGTAATTGATGATTTTTCAATAGTAGTTCATTGTTCTGTTCACCAACTAGTAGAAAAGAAATAAGCTCGGAGTACATTTTAAATCCACGTTCACGATATTGCTGCTGCAGGAGCACATTTGAAGCATGGAAGGTGGAGAATGTTTTTTCAAGTAGATCTTGATCAGAAATATTTTCTCCACAAAGTTTGAGCTTAGAACAAATTTTGAATAATGCGGAGTTATAATCGCTTACATATTTGAAATCTTGTAGGCGAATATGGATCCACTCATAACGGGCTCTTCGGAGAACTGCACTCCTCTGATGGTCAAACATTTCTTAAATATTTTTCCAAAGTTCTTGTGGGTTCTTCACAGTAAGATACTCAGCTTTCAATCCATCATCGAGATGATAGCGAAGAAAAATAAGTGATTTTGCAAGATCCTGTGGGGATTCATTATTTTCTTCTTTTATTGTATCTCCAAGATCCTTATACACAAGGTGAACCTCAGCATCCAAAATCCATGACAAATAGAGTTTTCTACTAATGTCAAGTGTTTCAAAATCAAGTTTGGTAATGTTTGCCATTGCACTGTTAAAAGGAAAAGGAAACCAATTTTAATATATATATATATATATATATATATATATGAAACAAGTTGAATATATATATGTGCAGAAAAAAATTACAAAATAAATAATCATGTTATTTACTTATTTATTAAACAATTTTAAAAAATTAGTTAACAAATAATTATATTTACGTGCAATATAGATATATAATTATGTTAACAAGTAAATTAAGCATATAATCATACTTATGGAATCATATTTATTAACTTTTTTAAGAAGGATAAATCTTCACATAATATCAATTAATGTCGAGTAAAAAAAACAAATAAATGCATTAAAAAAATAAAATATCCATATATAAAACACAAGAATAAAAGCGTATAAAATTCAATATTTTTCGTGAATATTGATAAACTTAAGATCTTGGATAATATTTTTCAAGAATATTAAAATCTTATATATTTATATTGTATTCATAGATCTATCGAGATTTCCAATAAGAATATGTTGTGTTACTTCAAGAACATCAACATAAAATTAAAATTAATGTTTTTCAGGAGCATAATATGAACATAAAATATGAGATACTTTGAGAGCATCAATATTAAATTTTGATATTGTACTATTACCAGAGCATTGAAACTATTGGCAATAATAATAATAATAATATTTGTGTTATTTCAAGAGCATCAATATGAAAGTTACATATTGTGCTTTATCGAGAGCATCCACACAAAGACTACAAATGAAAATTATTTATGAGTTCTACCTTGAAGAGCACTGGTGCTGATAACGTGTTATAAATTTAATGGGGAAAAAAGGGGGGAAGTGAATGAAAGATAGAGAAATGTAATAGAGAAATATGAGCGTACAATATATGAACTAAACACCTTTATTTATAGGATAGAAGGATTAATGTAAAGAAGAAAAATATACAATCAACTACAAATCATCTATATATATAACAACAAATAAGATATCATTTAATTTAAAGTTATAGATATTAGATAGAGATGAAATTGAATATTCAGAAAATAAGATGATATTATAAGTGATAAACTATTTCCTCTAAAAATTGGGAAAACTGCAATTTTGGTCATTTATGTTTGTCACTTTACGATTTCGGTTCTCTATGTTTTCATATTTCAGTTTTAGTCATATATGTTTCGATTTTTGACAATTTCAGTCTTTTTTATTCGAAAATGCTTACGTGTCACTATACACGTCAGCTCCACACCAGCACTAAATTGGTGCCACATCAGCGCCACATCAGAAAAAGGACTAAAATTACCAAAAAATAAAGATAGCGGATTAAAACTGAAATATAAAATATTGATGACCAAAGTCGCAAAATGACAAACATACATGACTAAAAAAATAATTTTTTTAAAAAAATTTAGAATATAGATAAAAATACGATTTAATTTTAAAAAAATTAAAATATATTTTATATTGATTAAAAAATTTTAATTTTTTTTTAATGTTGGTTGTTTGTCTATCTATGCATATAAAAATGAGTGATGCTACATGTACTACGAAATTTGTGCAAAAACTTTTACGACACATAAAAATCAATATAAGAATTTAATATATCAAAATCTCACAATACATTAAATATAAAATCTCGCGATAAAATAGCAAAATCTCAAAATATTGTTATTGTAAATTTCGTTGCATAAGATATTTGTTGTAATTTAAGCATTATATATATATGAACAAAAATATGCTATAAATAGAAGCATAACATTTTCCCCCTCAAAAGTATATTATAATTGTTTTTCATTATCATAATATATTATTTTGTTTATGTAATATTAAGAACATTTTATACTAGCTGTATGATTATTGTACCTCGTTTTATCAAACGTGATCTATATTATTAGAAACTGTTTATATTTTATTTTTCTATCTTTTTATTTTTATTTTAACAATTAACAACTTTCTCTTTTCATTTTTTTTTATAAAATACGAGTATTTTATTAATATTAGATAAATAAATCTCTTAGGATTTTTTTATATAATACGAATGTTTGATTTTAATTATTGAATAAATAAATCTATTAGAAAAATAAAAAAAGTTTAAATTTAGAATATTTGAAAGCATATTTAAATATTTTTTCGCAACAAATTTAAAAAAATAAAAAAATCCACAATTTGTTTTGAGATTTCAAAACTTAATATGCTGAAAAAAATAATTTATAAGAAAAATTTATCATCGAAATATAATGAATTTTTTACTCAATGTGTATCAAAATTAAAACTAATAAGTAACTAAAAACATTACGAACAAATTATTTATAAAAAAAATCTACATAGATATATCAAGAGTTACGAAGTACAAAGGTTTGAAAATTTTGAATTATAGAAATATGAAAATTTTGATTAATGTGAAAAATGGGTGGATGATATTTAACAAAATATGTAAGGATAAAATGATAAAGTCTAATATTAAAATAAGATATTTCTAAAAAATTAAGTATGAAACAAATTTTAAAAAATATTTTATAAAATATCAAACAATTTATTTTCACAGCTTATAAGCTGTTTTTTTTTTTAAAAAAAAATGTCAAACAAATTTAAAGAGTTTATAAGATCTGACGAGCACCCTCTAGCTACGATGAATTAAAATTCATTGCAATATTATAATTATTTGAAATCCGTTGTGCTTAGTTCAATTGTAGTGTAAATAAATATCAAGATGAATATGATTTTTTTTAATTTTCTAAATAATCAAGATAAATTTAATTCCATATATTTCAAAGTATTTCATCCAAAATAATATGATTTTTTTAAATTATCTAAACAATAAAGATATATTTAAATCCATATATTTCAAATTATTTCATTCAAACTCAACCTTAATTTATTTGTTAATTATTTATTCAAGCAATCATATTAATTACTAATTTACCCAAAATTACACAAAAATAACACGTGTATATCGCACGGGTGAAAGACTAATATATATAATAACAAAAAAGCCTACTGAAAAAAAGAAACCTAAATTTTTCCTAAAAAGCATCTCACTATATATAGAAAAATGTTTAATGTTTGCATTAAAAATATATTAACGAGAAAATATTATGAGATTGCAATCGATCAAAATTTTTTACTTTCAAAAAAAGATAAATCGTTAAATTTAATATGTTATTTTTATTAAATACACATTTATTTAAAGATTATATGATGATATAATGATAAATTCACCCAGATATTTACGAATTGTTGCTTAGATGATAAAAAAATTTGATCTGTTACTTTTAAAAAATACAGATTTATTTATTTAAAGATTATATGATGTGATAATGATAAATTCACCTAAGATATTTACAAATCGTTGCTTAGATGACAAGAAATTTGATCTATTACTTTTAAAAAAACATATATTAATTAATTTAAAGATTATATGATGACATAATGATAAATTTAACCAGATATTTTTTAAAAAATTATATTATAAGATAATGATTTTGGTTTATATAAGGATTATATCTTACTATATTATTATAGTAGAGAGCCTTTAATTAACTAACTTTAAATTAATTAGTGAAGTTTGAGATGAAATTACGATTATATTTTAATTTAATTCCAAACAAACCAAAAATATTAGACAAATTAGTCATTTTATATGATCTCCTATTTTTTTTGCCATTAGATTTTATCTTATTTACCAAAAAGACATTCTTTATCTTTATTTGTATTTTTAAATATTTAGATTAGTATCACTCTTAAAATTTTGAATATTTAATTCATCATGTGACTTCTAAAAATAACATGAAAATCAATTAGCATAAAAAAATTATATATATGCACGCATCGCGTGCAATGAACACTAATCTATTATGAAAATTAATGGGTGCTCACTGAGCACCTGCTGACGTAGCATCATGCACATCCAATAGTTGAGTGACACATCAGTAGGTGCTCACGTGAGTGCTCACGGTGGTTTTTGACCATATCATTTCTCATATAAGAAATGATATGGTGAGCCACCACCGTGAGCATCCATCTGAGCACCTGCTGATGTGGCATCATGCACATCCAATAGTTAAGTGACACATCAGTAGGTGCTCACCTAGCTGCTCACGGTGATTACTCACCATATCATTTTTCTCTCTATATATATATATGTATGTATATATTGTGTTTGTTTTTTTTCCACATATAAAATTGCAACTCTTTATAACGAGAGACGATGTCTCTGATTACAACGATCAGTCACATCGGTGAATTCAATGCATATATTTGTAACAGAAGAAGAGAAATGAAAGAAGAGTAACACTCATGTGAGACGGTCTCATTCGTGAGACGGGTCAATCCTACCCATATTTATAATAATAAGTAATATTTTTGACATAAAATATAATATTTTTTAATGGATAACCCATATAAGATATTCGTCTCATAAAAATAACCCTTGAGACTGTCTCATAAGAATTTTTGCCACGAAAAAAATGGATATATCACACACACGTATATAATATAATATAATATAATAGATGAATGATTAATTCCAATAATATACCCTACGCAAGTCATGGGTTGGAATCCTGTCACTGAAATAAAATCCATCTTGTGCAACAGCCCACACACACACTTTGTAATTAGTGGTGCTATTGTATGTGCACGAATCCGACAAATGAAAATCATAAGCCTTGAACCCTCTACTTTTTTTGTTCCACGCAAAATGACAGAAATACAAGGTAGTCCCAAAGAAATTGAGCCTAAACTTCCATGTTATTCCGTGACGTATGGATAGAAAGCCGTTGTATATCTCATCATTTTTCGACGCACAATGAACATATAACAAATTATTAGAGGCTCCTCCTCCAAGATGCGGAAGAAAGTTTAACACGTAAACTTGAAAATGACCGCCGGAAAATAAATGGCTTGATGATGTTAATGTGAGATATTGCATCATCAGTACTATCAAAACATGTAATGTTGGAAGACTCATGGTTTTGTTTTTTTATTGTTATATCATAATAATAATAATATCTACTTTTATAATGAGTTAATATATATTATGTTTATAATTTCATTTAATTAATTGTTGTGATATATATATATATATATATATATTTGACTTGAGCGGATTATAAAATGAATGATAATAATAGTAATAATAATAAGAATATCTTATGCTGGTTGACTTGTGGATTGTTAAGACATGAATCGTCTTTTAAATAAAATCTGAATATTATTATTATTATTATAATCTATTTAAAATTCAAAATAGTGGATTCAGATTTTAATATCAACGCATCGATCATAGGATTTAAAAATATATCTGTAATCAATAACGAATCTATGTTTGACTGACTCAGATAAATATATAATATTGACGAATCTAAAATTTTGTTATTATTTATTTGCCATCATTAGTTTGTCTCCGTACGTTATGATAAAGCGATGATATCTTTACTATATATATCTCGATTGGTCGATCCTACATTAATTAGTTTGAGTGAAGATTTGGAAAGTTTGAGTATGATTTTTTTTTTATTCCCTTCGCTTTTTCATGGCTGTTGTTTATCCGTTTATTTACACAAATGTGGTATTTATGTTCTATAATTGAAGTCAAATTTTTTTATTTGACGAATATTTATTTACGAAAATACTAATTTTTAAATTTTATTTTATATCTCATATTCTTTTCATTTTTTTATTTTTTAATTTTTTTAAAAGATAACATATTATACAAGCATACGCGTACATTTACAATAAAATACTAACATAATAATCTCTACTATATTATAACATAAAAGAGTCTCATAAAAACTATTTTGAATATTTTAAGTGAACTTCTTAAAATGTATTTAATTTTACTAAACAAATTTTTTTAAAAAAAGTTCTAAAAGTGTAAAAAAAAAAAAATTTAATGTTTTGCCTCAACGATCCCACTTTCTCCATCTTTCTTCCACGTTGCATTTATCCGGAAAGTAATTTATTTAACTCATAAAAAAATATAAAATAACACAAGTTCTTTTTAGGGGTAATTATTTTAAAATCCCTAAACCTAAACATAAATTTCTCCTAACTCCCTACATTCAAATTTTTTAGTTTGCACTTCCTAGTGGTCCCCAATTTTGATTAAACAAGTATTTAACTAATCTTTTGTACTTTGGCATTGTTTTACCTATTGAACCAGTTCATGTCGTGAAAAACTATTGGTTGCGCAAGGTTTCCAGCCTATATACTTTAGATTAGGGTCCAACATGCTTCCGTAAAGTGAATCAAATTTAAATACCTCTTTGACCATAATGTCGTCGGGTCATACCTGTCGAGTTTTACGAAGTGCTCCTCACACTCCAACCACGCAGTCGCAACAGATGGTTTCTGCACAAGCTCCTTCAACGACACCCAGCACAGCCTTAATTCGTTTTCTACCTTAAGGCGTATGGTATATAAATTTAATTATAAAACATGAACATGAAAGAACAAGAGACTTTAAAAATTTTATTCAGACATAATATTATTACATAAATCAACTCCTTTGAAGAGGAGAAGACAACTTGTTTAGCTACTCATAGTAGCTTCGTTCTTGAAATACATAAACGCAAACTTATTACAATAAAAGAGAAATATTACAACAATTTTATTTTTAAGAAAACTGAAGGAAATGATCGATGTCTTCAGCTTCCTCAAATGTCTGTATTTATAGCTGTAGTTCCACTCGTTTCACCGAGAAACTTCAGGGAATCTTACAGCTGTCTTGTATTTCTTTATGCCATTATTGATGGCATCTTTTACTGGTAGAGGAGGCAGCTGTCTTGAATTTTTTATGCCATTATTGATGGCATCTTTTACTAGTGGAGGAATCACATGTCTGCCACTTTCTTTTGGCTTTATTCTCCTCACATGCCTGCTTTATTGTTGTCGGGACATCTTTTGCTTTTGAAGTAAACCCCTGTGAAAACGCATCTTTGGTGGTCCTTGTCCACCTTTGCTTGTCTCGGAAAAATCCTTTCGATCCGTTCGGGGTCTAAAGGTTTTTTCAAATTCTGGCTCCTTCTGATTTGGGCATTCTGGGCAGATATTCTCTGACCATTGTCCAATATGAGCCATGTTACAAAATTTTCGGCGAGTTTCTTTACTCCCCGGCAGCTTGTTGTTCCACAAAAGATTTCTCTTCTTTTCGAAGAGTTCTTCCGCAAATGCTGTAGTTTTTCCTGTCATTGTGTTCAATAGGAACGATCCGTTCACAGAATTCTGATAAAATTTGAATGAAAACTTGACTTTGTCCATCTCAGTAAGACAGACCCAAATACCCCATGCCCTTCTGGTTGAGATCTCATTATCCCCGAAAGTGGACACCAAGGGTATTTCTTCAGTTTTAGGATCCTTGATAAATTTATGACTGTTTATATCAGGTCTCCTCAGCTTGATAAAATGAAAGGGTTCGTGTGATCCTTTCACTGTTGGTTCTGGAGCTGCACTGAAAAAATATAACTCAAGCACATCTCCTCTGGACAAATGATCATTATTTGCCCATGTTTCTTGGACTGCTTCCTGAATCCATTTTGGTAATTGTGATATCTCCAGAAAGCTTGGTGACGTTGTATAAACTGAGGCCAAAGCCCCAAATTCATACCAGAGTTTTACATCTTTAGGATTGACATTGTTTTTTAGCCAAACCCTTGGATATATTCCTGCAACATCAACCCTGCAAGTATTCGGGTTGATTTCATTCCTTGTATTCAATTTCTCTCACTTCTGTTGATAAACCTGGAATAAATAAATAATAGATGGATTAGTATCAATCTTAGATTTGCCCTTGTCAGTGTTGGGCCTAAGATTGATCTCTTCCTCTTTTACCCCAGAGGCGGAGGGTTGACTTGATGAGTTATCCTCATAAATTGTTGCTTCATCCAGATCATCAAAGGCTGATGATAGATTAGCTCTTGTTTCTTGAGTTTTAGATTTCTCAACATCTTGTTTCACAACCGGTGGTTGTATTTCTTGTTCTTATAAAACCAATGGTTTTAGTATATCTTGTTTATGAAAAACCAATGGTTTCTCTATAGCCTTCACAATTGGCCCTTGAATAGCAGCCCATAGTTGTGTTTGAGCTTGCATACATCCTGTAATTCGATTAGATACTTTGATCCGATCAGCTTGTTGTAACCTGCCGGCCATTTCAGCATTAATGGCTAACTGGTTGAACTCGTTTTGAAGCAACCCAAGGTGTTCCCTGAGATGCCTCTGCATTTTCAGGATGGAATCCACGTCACTGCCTTCCATCTCTTGTTAAAAAATCTGCAAGAATATTTTCATGAGATTTAATAATAACAATATCAAAAATATAATTTTGACATAATGCTTGCCATCTTAATAACCTAGCTTTCTCAGGTTTAGATTCAATCTTATTCTTTAGGAAAGCTTTTACCTGGGTGTTATCAACCTTCAGAGTGAATTTTTTAGCAAGTAAAAATAATGGCCATTTTTCAAAAGCCCTTTTAACCGCATAAAATTCCTTCTCGTTGATATGCCATCTAATGGCCTCAGATTCTGAAAAAAGACCGCTACAGTATCTGCATGGTATTTCCCCATCTGGAGTGATTTTGGTAAGGACTGCCGCCCACCAATCGTCGCTGGCACATGTCTGCCACTTTCTTTTGGCTTTATTCTCCTCACATGCCTGCTTTATTGTTGTCGGGACATCTTTTGCTTTTGAAGTAAACCCCTGTGAAAACGCATCTTTGGTGGTCCTTGTCCACCTTTGCTTGTCTCGGAAAAATCCTTTCGATCCGTTCGGGGTCTAAAGGTTTTTTCAAATTCTGGCTCCTTCTGATTTGGGCATTCTGGGCAGATATTCTCTGACCATTGTCCAATATGAGCCATGTTACAAAATTTTCGGCGAGTTTCTTTACTCCCCGGCAGCTTGTTGTTCCACAAAAGATTTCTCTTCTTTTCGAAGAGTTCTTCCGCAAATGCTGTAGTTTTTCCTGTCATTGTGTTCAATAGGAACGATCCGTTCACAGAATTCTGATAAAATTTGAATGAAAACTTGACTTTGTCCATCTCAGTAAGACAGACCCAAATACCCCATGCCCTTCTGGTTGAGATCTCATTATCCCCGAAAGTGGACACCAAGGGTATTTCTTCAGTTTTAGGATCCTTGATAAATTTATGACTGTTTATATCAGGTCTCCTCAGCTTGATAAAATGAAAGGGTTCGTGTGATCCTTTCACTGTTGGTTCTGGAGCTGCACTGAAAAAATATAACTCAAGCACATCTCCTCTGGACAAATGATCATTATTTGCCCATGTTTCTTGGACTGCTTCCTGAATCCATTTTGGTAATTGTGATATCTCCAGAAAGCTTGGTGACGTTGTATAAACTGAGGCCAAAGCCCCAAATTCATACCAGAGTTTTACATCTTTAGGATTGACATTGTTTTTTAGCCAAACCCTTGGATATATTCCTGCAACATCAACCCTGCAAGTATTCGGGTTGATTTCATTCCTTGTATTCAATTTCTCTCACTTCTGTTGATAAACCTGGAATAAATAAATAATAGATGGATTAGTATCAATCTTAGATTTGCCCTTGTCAGTGTTGGGCCTAAGATTGATCTCTTCCTCTTTTACCCCAGAGGCGGAGGGTTGACTTGATGAGTTATCCTCATAAATTGTTGCTTCATCCAGATCATCAAAGGCTGATGATAGATTAGCTCTTGTTTCTTGAGTTTTAGATTTCTCAACATCTTGTTTCACAACCGGTGGTTGTATTTCTTGTTCTTATAAAACCAATGGTTTTAGTATATCTTGTTTATGAAAAACCAATGGTTTCTCTATAGCCTTCACAATTGGCCCTTGAATAGCAGCCCATAGTTGTGTTTGAGCTTGCATACATCCTGTAATTCGATTAGATACTTTGATCCGATCAGCTTGTTGTAACCTGCCGGCCATTTCAGCATTAATGGCTAACTGGTTGAACTCGTTTTGAAGCAACCCAAGGTGTTCCCTGAGATGCCTCTGCATTTTCAGGATGGAATCCACGTCACTGCCTTCCATCTCTTGTTAAAAAATCTGCAAGAATATTTTCATGAGATTTAATAATAACAATATCAAAAATATAATTTTGACATAATGCTTGCCATCTTAATAACCTAGCTTTCTCAGGTTTAGATTCAATCTTATTCTTTAGGAAAGCTTTTACCTGGGTGTTATCAACCTTCAGAGTGAATTTTTTAGCAAGTAAAAATAATGGCCATTTTTCAAAAGCCCTTTTAACCGCATAAAATTCCTTCTCGTTGATATGCCATCTAATGGCCTCAGATTCTGAAAAAAGACCGCTACAGTATCTGCATGGTATTTCCCCATCTGGAGTGATTTTGGTAAGGACTGCCGCCCACCAATCGTCGCTGGCATCCGTAAATAATACCAGATCATCTTCATCTACGGGTATAGCCATTTTTGGGAGATTCTTACATATCTCTTTTAATTGGTTTACCCCTTTAGTATGTTCATCGGTCCATATAAACCTAGCATCCTTTTTTAACAAAGGACTGAACACCTTTCTGTACATTGCTAGATTGTTAATGAACATCCCTGCAAAATTAAATACTCCAAGAAAACTCTGGAGTTGTTTTACATCTTTGAGTTTATCTGGAAAATTCTTTACCTTTTCCACAACATGGGGTTGTAGAATTATTCCAGTTTCATCAATCTCAATACCGAGGAATTCAATTTTTCTTGTTGCTATGACTGCTTTCTTTTCAGATAACACCAGTCCTTCTTGTTTACAAATTTTAGAGAAAATCTCTAAGTTTTTAACGTGTTCGTCTATATTTTTTGATGCTATAAGAATATCATCAATATAAACAAACATAAAGTTGAAATAATCTTTAAAAAGATTATCCATCTTTCTTTGAAATATCTGGGGTGCATTAGCCAATCCCATAGGCATAACTTCCCAAATATAGTGTCCTTGTGGAGTAGAGAAGGCTGTGAATTTCTTACTGCCTTCTTCCATTCTTATCTGGTAGAATCCAGACTTACAATCAAATTTTGAGAACACTCTAGCATTTCGTACACAGCTAATTAGATGTTCTCTACTAGGTATGAAGTACCCGTCAAACTCCAGGATTTTATTAATACCTTGGTAGTTAATAACTAACCTGGGTTTTCCTCTTTTTATTTCACCATGATTTTTGACCAGAAAACCTAGGCTACTATATGGTAAAACTCCTTTTTTGATTAGACCAAGGTCCAAATGTTCCTTGATAATCATTCTCATATCCCTTTGATCTGTTATGTTCATCGGGATAGGCTTATATCTGACGAATTCATACTCTTTGCCTTCCTTTAGAGTAAGACTGGCTTTGAGTTGATTTCTATCCCACCATGCCAAAGGATGCTCATTATAACTTTCTTTGAGCCTCTTTTTAACATCTTCAAGGGATACCTTATTTTCTAACTCTATATCTCTATGATTTAGAGTTACCTTGAGAAACTTCATATCCTCTGTTTGGATTTCTTGTTCTGTTGTTATTTTCAACATGGTTTCTCCAAACCTTCTTGGATCTTTCATTTTTGGGTGAAAAAGTTGTCCCTTATCACCACGCTGGCTGTGAAATGTTATCGGCAATTGTCGATAAAAAGCAACTTTGAGTCTTTGAACGATAATTTTATGATCACAAATTGTAGTGAACATAAGTCTTCTTGACTCATTGTCTTGTGTGTACTTCATAAACATTTGTAAGAAGTTATTTCCTAACAGGATATCAGCTCCTGTATCATGGAAATAGATTGGTGGTTTCTTTACCTTGTACCAAGGTGTCTGACCTGCTCCTCCTATAAGGATCTCTGCTTGTTTTATTCCTTTGAAAAGAATTAAAATTCTTCGAGAGAAATCTCGTCCAGCAATTTTTGGCAAATCTTCTTCACATTTTTCAGGGAAGACTCCTCTTTTTGCTGTACAAATTCCTGCTCCCGAATCAATATAAGCTGCAAAGTATTCAGCCTTATATTGTTCATACAACATCCCTATCGGAATGTATATGGAGAAAGGACTTGTTGTCATTTTTTAAAGGGATTACTAAATGGCCCTGCAATTTTTAACAGACTGTGTTGTAACTCAGTAATCCGATTAAGACTATTCACCTTTAGTCTTCCTAAGGCTTCAGAAGGTAGAGTATGGTTACTTCTTTCTACCTCTTCAATGCGATCTAGTAAATCATGTTCATGACTTACTAATTTCAACAACTGCTTCTTCCTCTGTTTGTAAACAGAGTTCTCGAATCTGATTAAGGGATTGTCCCTTCTCCAATTCTCTTGGTTTTCCATCTCGTAGAATTTTTATTGAATCCTTCAAGTCTTTTCTTCTGCCATGAATTCTATTCCTTTTTCAAGGCGTTTCCATGGTTTATGGTCTTCCAGAAACTCTAGGTCAAGAATGAGCTGATCCACTTCTTTTCCTGGAATTCCACATATTTGAACTTCCAATTCTCCAATATTTATCAATCCTTGGTAAGTTCCTTTTTCATGTTGTTCCAAATAGTAAATCGAGTTACAAGGAAACTGGTTCCGATGACTTGTAATATCGAATACTATTTTTACTTCTTTCCATCCTTCTGGAGATCTAAGTTTTCCCATTATAGAAAACTCTTTTTCTTATGGTGGAATTTCTTGAATAGGAGATTTGTCCCATCTCCTACTTGTCATTCGGTTTCCTTGAAAAGATAACCTTCAAGGTTCTATTTTAAGGTCTCTGTATAGAACCAGTCTGTCTTGAATTTGAATGTCTTTTCCTGAATTAAAGGAAACTCGATTCTTTCTGGGTATATTGCATGAGCAACTTTCCCAAAGATCTTTGGAATTTCAATGAACTCATTTCTAATAAATAATTCAGAATGATGAGTATTAGAAAGAGCATATGAAATTTGATATGTAATAGAATATGGTCTATTACCTTCCTTCATTAGTCTCTTTTCCTTGAAGTTTTGATGCAACGTCAAGGCTTGACTAAAGTCCCTGTCAGCTAAATTGTAGGCTATTCTTGGATAGATAACTCCTATAATTTTTCTTGCACAAAGATTTCCTGAGATAGTACCCAGGACAGCATCTTGAATATTCCCCATTCTTTTATCGCATACTACGATATCTATGGGTGAATCTATTCCTTCTTTAAAAGTTGCCTTGATCATTATTTGGATTGCTCCAATATGAATCCAAGACATCGTCCTTGCTACCTCACCTTTCAACTTTTGCAATTCCTCTCTTATTTCTTCAAAAGGAATTAACTGCATCTCTATTTGATTACTTGTTAACTCCATGGGGATTGCCATTTTCCTTTTGGATACTTTGTAAATCAAATTATGTCTTCTTTGTCTAAGCCCTAGGTTGCCTAAGACTCTTTCTACTTGTCCTGCCGAAAATCCCTGGTACTTTTGTAACGTTGGATTTTCTCTCATAATCCTTTGGACCATATTATGAGATATCGTGGTTTGGCTAAAGAATCCAGCCAAAATTTCATGTGTTTCATGCCGAAACACTTCTTCTTTATTCTGATTCTGATTTTGATCCATCCTCAGAATCTTCTTGACTAAACAATATCTCTTCTTCGTATATGCTTTCATCTGAGGGGATATCCTCAAATTGATATACTTGGACTAGATCTTGAAAGAAGACTGCATCATCCATATCTGGTGTTGCTTCAAAGAGTTTAACTCCTTTTTTCTCGTTTTCTGGACAATTTGTAGATATATGTCTTCTTGCTCCACATGTCCAGCAGTTGCAATCCTTGAAACTTTCACTTGCTCTTGTATGAGTTCTTCTGAAAGTTTTTCTTGATGGTGTTCTTCCCCTACTTTGTGATGAGCTTGTTACTGGGGATGTTCTTGTAGGTCCACTTCTTCTTCCTGACTTATAAGATCTGGCCTTTTGTTTGGACCAAAATGTTCTTGGTTTCCAAGAACTTCTCATTCTTTTATTGTAGGGATTACTTCTGAATTTCTTTCTTTTAAATCCCTGTGATCTGTTTCCAATGATCGTTGGAAGATCATTATCTTTACAACATAAAGGTGTACGTTTATTTATACCCCTTATTTTCTTGTAGTTCTTCTGTAATGCTGCCATATGGCACCATTCTGCCAATTTTCCTTTTAAAAAGGACGCGCGTCTTGCCAAAGTGTCAAGATGACCTGGAACGTATTCTTTAATCAGCATTTCTCTCCAGGGACTTGGCATTTTTGCGAAAAATAGCTGAATAGCTACATTTTCTTCGACTCCTGAATTCCATCTGTATTTAGTGAATAACATAATGTACTCATCAACTAAACAGATATCATGTAACTCGAGGCTATACAGAGTTTGAGTATATCTTCTCCTTTTCTCTGTATATTGATTATTGAAATAGTCTACCCCTATGAATTGTGCTTTAAATAGGGTGGTCATTCTTTCTCCAATCTCGCTGAGGGATTCTCCCGCTAAGATTGATTCCTTCGTATCTGGCATAGTCATCTCCCAAGCAATCTTGACAGATTCCATTAGACTCATTTCTAGAAGTTTAATGAATCCTTCTTTATTGAGATCTAATGTCCCGGCTGCAATTCTCATAGCTGACGTCCAATCATCTATAAGATCTTCTCTGTTTTTGAAGTCCAAAACATCAAGGTTTAACATAACCCCGTAAGGATGTATTGGATCTAAAACAGTTTTTCCGTAAGGAGTTTGATGGAGTGGGATTTTACTCCTTCTTGATCTGGTTCCTGCTGGATGTGAATTTTCTCCAACCTGAAACTCATTATGTGGTTCTTCTGTTTTAACCGCATATCTTGGGGGATTCCCTATGGGTTGTTCACCCTCAGGGGAGTTTATTTTTAGATCTACTACTTTGAGATTCGCAAAAGAATCCGCGAGATCTTGTAGATCCTCGAGATTTAATCTCTCTAAAGTAGTCATCAGAGAGTGTTTTTCTCTGATACTGCTTTTATAAGATTAATCATCCTTTCATCATCAGTTAAAGGTTTTTGAACCATTTTGGTTTTACCTTTCTGATGTAACAACGGTTCGGTACCAAACGAGAGTGGTAACCTTCCTCCTGTATTTTCTTTTCTAGAACCTGAAGTTTGTTCTAGATTTGTGATTTTAGTTTGAAGATCCTTTAGGGTTACAAGAATTTCTTCTTGTTTCTTAAGGATTCCTTCAATCTGCCGAGGTATTTCATACAGCTGATTGCTGTAATATTGTACCGTCTTTTGAATTTCTCTAAGATCTCCGGAGAGTTTAGAGGAATCTGAGGTAATTTCTAAAAATTGAGAGTTAGAAATCATCTTTCTGTCGTAAGTTGTAACACCCGGTATTTTTAAATACGTAAATCCGCATGCATAATTAGGATATTTAATTATTTAAATTTTAGATTTATGGGTTAAATAATTATGTGAATTATTTGTGCATGATTTAATTTATTTTTAAACATTTAACCCATAATTAGTGATTTTTATGATTTTTAGTATTTTAATTATTTTATCGCGTAGACGGGACTGTGGACGGACGAGATGACAACTTTCTAGCCAATTAATTCCATGAGCCTTTTTAGAGCCCTAAAATATTATTTTGAGTTTTATTATCTCAAAATTTTTAGTATTTAATTTTATTTAATTTTAGGAGTTCATTTTATTCAAAATAAGCCAAAATATTGACTTTTTAGTATTTTTAAAATTCCCTAAATTTATAATTTCGGGATTTTGTATATGATTAACTTAAATTATCAGATTTTAGTTTTTATTTAGAGTTTTAAAATTTTAGGTTTTATATTTAAAACTTTTAATTATCCTAAAACCTATTTTAATTAAAAATAAAAACTCTAACCTAATCTACCCCAAACCCTTAACCGATTACCCTAGTAGCCGCCTCCCTCCCCTCTCCATCATCTTCTTCATCGGCTTCCCACAAGAAAGAACACCATAGCCTCGGTTTTTGAAGGTCCAAGTCGATTGTCATCGCCCCCGTCATCCCGGAATCGTCTCACGCTCGTTTTCTCTTCGTTTTTACGGTGAAAGGCATGATTTCTTCTCTATTTTCGTACAATATCAGTGATATAGTGTGTGTGTGTGTGTATGCATCGATTTTTTTATTTATGATTCTTTAAGAAATTCTATCGGTTTTTGAGGTATGCATATGGTGCTTGAAATTGTTGATCATGTTCACGTTTTTTTCAAGCCATGGATCGTTCTAGATGCTGGTCAAGGTTGGTAGGAGGTCTAAGGTGGGTCTAGGCTCAAGGGGCTCGAGGGGCTCGAGCCAAATGAGCCTAGAATCAAGCCAAGGGGCGATCGGCTCCATGGGGTGCGCAGCTAGGGTTTCAAGGAAGAGGGCTAGGCCTTGGCGGTTCAGGCTGCATGGGGCTGGGGTCTTGGCTAGGTTAGGACCGCCCAGACGTGGGTTACGTCTGGGCGGCGGGGCTCCGGCCAGGGGTGGCCGGAGCAGGGCGGCAGCAGCCCTAGAAGGGCTGCTGCACGCGGCGGCCAAGGAGGAGAGGAAGGGTGAGTTCGGGTTTAGGGTTAGGGCTGGGTACGGGTCGGGTTCTTGGGTCCGGGTCAAGTCAGTGGGTCGTGGGTCGGATTAAGTGAGTTCGGGTCCGGGTTTGGTGGGCCGGGCTCGAGTATTTTTATTTTTAAAACATTTTATGAATTAATGGGTTTTTGGGCCAATTAATTTGAAATAAAATTATTTGGACTCCCAAATAATTTTATTTGGGCTTTTAAAATTTTAATTAAGTTAGTCCATTAATTTTATGGGCTTTTGAGCCCATAAAAGTTATTGGGCCAGTCTTTGGGTTTTTGGGCCCATTGGGCCAGTTTAAGTTGTTATTGGGCCTAGAATGCTTTAATGGGCTTTAATTATTTAATTGGGCTTAGAATAATTTTATTGGGCTTAAGTATGTTAATGGGTCAGTCTCAGTGTTAATGGTCCAGATTTAAGTAAATGAGCTTGAGTGTTAGGGCCAGCAGTCCAGGACCATCCATGAGAAAATTGCATGTGTCCTGATTATATATTTAATTATTTTTATGCATTGAAGTTATTTTAATATTTATATGTTAGTAAGAAATTTAAATTAAATATATATGAAGGACACACATTTTATTTAAGTGCATGCATTCATGAAATAATTTTATGGCATGATTTAATGTTTAAGGTTGAGCAAAATAAAATATTTTATGTTGGAAGTTGAAGTAGTGTGACAATTTAAGGGGGATTCGTCCCCATATGTGAACTATTGAAGGGCAGTTTACTGCCAATTTAAGAGGTGATTCGTCACCGCCACGTACGTTGGTTTCCACGCTGATCAGTATTTAATGTATGATTTAAGGTTACACTACGGATACAACCATGCGATGTTAGAAAATAAATTGCTCAACAATGTTTATGTATTATGTTATTTAAGTTAAGTTAAGTTATGTTATGTTATGAAATTTTCAAGCATGCTCATTCATGTATATGTATGTATTAGTATTTAATTGTTTTAAATTATTTTAAACCCTTGTTATGTTAGCATGTTGGGCCTCTAGGCTCACTACACTGGTATGGTGCAGGTGAGTACGTTGAGGATGAGGTTGTACCCACCGGAGGCGAGGATGTATGAGCGGGCATGCAGTGACCCCGTGACCGTGATAGATGTTTGAGTCACATGCATGTTTTTGATTATGTCAGCACGTTACACATTTTATATTATTTTTCAGTGGTTGTGAGTTTTGAATATTTTATTGAATCTTGTCAGTGCATGCAAATTTTAATCATTTTATTTATGCAGTAATTTTAATTAAATGTTTGACTTAGATATTTATTTTATTTTAAAGAATGCATTTTTATTTAAGTATTTATTTATTTATTTATTTTTAAATCTTTTTATTCTGTGCATATATGTATGGGCATATATGTACATATTTTATTTAGTAAATATATAAAAAAAAAAAATTTCCGCATATTTATTTATTTAATAATTATAGAGTTAGGGTCGTTTCAGTTGGTATCAGAGCACGGTCCTTGGAGGGGTCATTACTGCTATGCGAGCTCAGAAATCCACGCTACCGGTCTGTAAGTTTTAGGTGTTTATAGTATGATTTAATTTTTAGAATTTAAGTTAGCATTAATTTTAAACAACTTAGTTATGCATGGCGATTTACGTAAAGAAATATGTGGTGGTGCAGAATGCCTCCGAGACCAGTTAACAGACGTGGGGGACCTCCACCTCCACCTCCACCTCCACCTCCGCAGAACCCTATTGCAGCATTGGAGCAGGCCAATGCAAATATGATGGCAGGGATTACTGCTCTGTTAGAGCAGCAGGCTACTCGTCCCAGGTTGTCCCATGTGGAGGACGTTGCTGAGAGGTTCCAAAAAAAGGGACCCAAGGAGTTTGTGGGTACCACCGATCCTTTGGTGGCGGAGGGATGGATTCGCTTTCTGGAGTCCATCTTTGCTTATATGGGGATCACAGACACCGACATGGTGAACTGTGCGACGTACATGCTGAGGGGTGATGCAGCGCTCTGGTGGGAGGGTGCAACCAGGGGAGTTCACCTTCCTACACTGACCTGGGTAGAGTTTAGGCGTATCTTCTACGCCAAGTACTTCACTGAGGATGTGCGCAGTCGCATGATCCGAGAGTTTATGAGTCTCCGTCAGGGGGACAAGACAGTGGTTGAGTATGTGAGACAGTTCGAGAGGGGATGTCACTTTGTGCCTCTGATTTCAGATAGTCCACCAGAGAAGTTGAGGCAGTTTGTGGAGGGTTTGAGGGCGGATATCAAGCATGATGTTCGCATGGCAGACGTCCTTACTTATGAGTCTGCAGTCAGTAGAGCCTTGCGTTCCGAGGAGGGTCGGAGAGAGATTCAGAGAGAGCAGCAAGGGAAGAGGCAGTTTCAGGCTGGGTATCAGCGACCATCTTCGCAGCCTCCTGCGAAGAAGCAGTTTACAGGGCCGGCTAAGGGCCCGAATCAGCAGCAGAGGCCACAGCAGCAGAGGGGCGGGGCCCCTAATGCCATAGCTTATCCTACTTGCCCGAAGTGCCAGAAGATGCATTCGGGACCTTGTCTATTGGGAGCAGGAGTTTGCTACCACTGTAGGGAGCCAGGGCATCAGATAGCTAACTGCCCGAGGAAGAAGAACACCGCTGGTAGGGTGTTTGTGATGCAGGCCGAGGAGGTAGATCCAGACACCTCCTTGATCACCGGTATACCTTATCCCTAGCATTTTAATAATTTTCCTTTGGTTAAAATTTCGTCTTTAATTTGGAATTTGTTGTTATTTGGGTTATTTAACTGCATGTTAGAATAGGAAGCATGTTTTACTTGTGATTAGAATTAAGAAGTAGTAGTGACTCGTTGGGGAAAATTTAGTAGTGGTATGAATCTGTTGGGAATTTTTTGCGTGCAGGGAGAATTCTAGTTGGAGGCAACTCCACGTTTGCGTTGCTAGATTCAGGGGCTATGCATTCGTTTATCTCCCTGGAGTTTATCAGGCGGGTAGGCATCACACCTGAGAGTATTGACAGTGGGTATGATGTTACTATGCCGTCAGGGCAGATTATTTCTACCTCGAAGGTTATTCGAGGACTGGAGTTGGAGCTGCAGGGACACTCCATTCGAGCAGATGTAGTAGTTTTGCCATTGAGTGGATTCGATTTGATTTTGGGTATGGACTGGTTGACAGTCAATGGAGCTTCGATTGATTTTCGTCGGAGATCAGTGTCAGTGAGACCTACAGTAGGCGACCCGTTCACTTTTCATGCATCTCAGAGCAGCGATATTCCTCAGGTGATATCTCTTATTCAGGCGAGGAAGTTGTTGAGATGGGGTTGCCAGGGGTTTCTAGCGAGTATCTTCACGACTTCAGAGCCATCTAGCAGATCATTATCGGAGATAGAGGTGGTTCGTGACTTTCCGGATGTCTTTCCGGAGGATGTTGCAGGAATTCCACCAGTGAGAGAGGTGGAGTTCAGCATCGACTTAGTGCCAGACACCGTGCCTATCTCTAAGGCACCGTACAGACTTGCTCCTACCGAGATGAAAGAGTTGAAGGAGCAGATTCAGGAGTTGTTAGAGAAAGGCTTTGTTCGTCCTAGCTTTTCTTCGTGGGGGGCTCCGGTGTTATTTGTGAAGAAGAAGGATGGCAGTATGAGACTGTGTATTGATTACCGAGAGCTCAACAGGGTCACAGTGAAGAACAAGTATCCACTGCCGAGGATAGAGGATTTATTTGACCAGTTGCAGGGAGCTTCGGTGTTCTCCAAGATCGACCTGCGATCTGGTTATCAGTTGCGTGTTAGAGATGCAGATGTGTCCAAGACTGCTTTCAGGACACGATATGGGCATTACGAGTTCTTAGTGATGCCATTTGGGATGACCAATGCTCCCGCGGTTTTCATGGATCTCATGAACCGAGTCTTTCAGCCGTATCTAGATCAGTTCATCATAGTCTTTATTGATGATATTTTGATCTATTCTAGGAGCATCGAGGAGCATAGACAGCATCTTCAGACAGCCTTGCAGACGTTGAAGGAGCATCGGTTGTATGCCAAGTTCAGCAAGTGCGAGTTTTGGCTTGAGCAGGTGGCATTTCTTGGCCACATTATTTCGAGAGATGGGATTGCGGTTGATCAGTCTAAGGTTGAGGCAGTGCAGAATTGGGGTATTCCGAAGAATGCTTCAGAGATTCGCAGTTTCTTGGGTTTGGCAGGATATTATAGGAAGTTCATCAAGGGTTTTTCCTCTATTGCAGTACCCTTGACTTCCTTGACCAAGAAGAATGCGAAGTTTATCTGGAGTTCAGACTGTCAGAGAAGCTTCGATCAGCTGAAGGAAGCACTCACTACGGCACCAGTGTTGGCGATGACAGTACCATACGAGGAGTTAGTGGTGTACACCGACGCATCTAAACTAGGTTTAGGCGCAGTGCTTATGCAGTGTGGTAAGGTTATTGCGTATGCGTCGAGGCAGCTGAAGATTCATGAGCAGAACTACCCGATGGATGACTTGGAGTTGGCCGCAGTGGTCTTCGCTTTGAAAATCTGGAGGCACTATATGTATGGCAAGAAGTGCAAGATTTTCACAGACCACAAGAGTCTCAAGTACTTCTTCACACAGAAGGAGTTGAACATGAGACAGCGCAGATGGTTGGAGTTGGTGAAGGACTATGACTGTGACATTAGCTACCATCCGGGTAAAGCTAATGTAGTGGCTGATGCTTTGAGTCGGAAGTCGTCAGTGGTATCATGTTTAACCGTACAGTTACCACTACAGAGCGAGATTCAGAGATTTGGCTTGGAGTGTTATCCGAGTGGCCATGCACCGAGCTTGTCAGTATTGATGGTGCAGCCAGTTCTGCGAGATCGGATTAGAGAGGGACAGTCTACTGATGAGGAGTTGCAGCGATGGAGACAGAGAGATGAGGCTAGAGGTAATCTCTTGTATACAGTGGAGGATGGTATCGTTCAGTACCATGGTAGGATGTGGGTACCGAACGTCGATCAGTTGAGAGCTGAGATTTTAGCAGAGGCTCACACATCTCCGTACTCCATTCACCCCGGAAGTACGAAGATGTACAAAGATTTGCAGCTATTGTATTGGTGGCCCGGGATGAAGAGTGACATCAGGAGAGTGGTGTCAGAGTGCTTGACTTGTCAGTAAGTCAAGGCAGAGCATCAGCGTCCAGCAGGACTTCTTAGACCTCTTCCTATTCCGGAATGGAAATGGGAGAATATTACGATGGACTTTGTGGTTGGCTTACCGAGGAGTGCCAGAGGTTGCACAGCGATTTGGGTGATTGTGGATAGACTCACCAAGTCAGCTCATTTCTTGCCGGTGAGGACTACTTATACTTTGACACAGTATGCAAAGCTTTACATCAGAGAGATTGTTAGACTGCATGGCATACCAGTGTCTATTGTGTCAGACAGAGATCCGAGATTCACATCTGCGTTTTGGAAGAGTCTGCACACGGCTTTGGGGACTAGGCTTTTGTTCAGTACAGCATTTCATCCCCAGACAGATGGTCAGTCTGAGAGAGTGATCCAGGTTCTCGAGGATCTTCTGAGAGCTTGTGTCATTGATTTTCGGGGCTCTTGGGAGACTAGACTGCCATTAGTGGAGTTTACCTATTACAACAGCTTTCAGTCGTCTATAGGTATGGCTCCTTATGCAGCATTGTATGGGAGGAGATGCAGATCTCCTGTGCATTGGGATGAGGTTGGTGAGCGGATTTTACTGGGTCCTGAGATTGTGCAGCAGACAGCTGACATTGTGACTCAGATTTGAGATCGGATGAGGACTGCTCAGAGTCGGCAGAAGAGTTATGCAGATGCCAGACGACGAGATTTGGAGTTCGCTGTAGGTGATCACGTATTCCTGAAGGTGTCACCTATGAAGGGAGTAGTGCGTTTTGGCCGGAGAGGCAAGCTTAATCCGAGGTATATAGGGCCATTCGAGATCTTGGAGAGAGTTGGCACGTTGGCCTACCGTTTAGCTCTACCTCCAGGGCTAGCGGCAGTGCACAACGTTTTCCATGTATCCATGCTTCGGAGATATGTCTCCAACCCGTCGCATGTGTTGGATTTCGAGCCCTTACAGTTGCCACCAGATCTAGTGTATGAGGAGAGGCCAGTGCGGATCTTGGCAAGGGAGGAGCGGAGGCTTAGTACGCGGGTCATACCGATGGTCAGAGTCCAGTGGCTGAATCACTCGGAGGAAGAAGCTACTTGGGAGACCGAGGCAGATATGAGGACTCGCTACCCGGAGTTGTTCGGGTAAGTACTTTAATTTCGAGGACGAAATTCAATTTAAGGGGGGGAGAATTGTAACACCCGGTATTTTTAAATACGTAAATCCGCATGCATAATTAGGATATTTAATTATTTAAATTTTAGATTTATGGGTTAAATAATTATGTGAATTATTTGTGCATGATTTAATTTATTTTTAAACATTTAACCCATAATTAGTGATTTTTATGATTTTTAGTATTTTAATTATTTTATCGCGTATACGGGACCGTGGACGGACGAGATGACAACTTTCTAGCCAATTAATTTCATGAGCCTTTTTAGAGCCCTAAAATATTATTTTGAGTTTTATTATCTCAAAATTTTTAGTATTTAATTTTATTTAATTTTAGGAGTCCATTTTATTCAAAATAAGCCAAAATATTAACTTTTTAGTATTTTTAAAATTCCCTAAATTTATAATTTCGGGATTTTGTATATGATTAACTTAAATTATCAGATTTTAGTTTTTATTTAGAGTTTTAAAATTTTAGGTTTTATATTTAAAACTTTTAATTATCCTAAAACCTATTTTAATTAAAAATAAAAACTCTAACCTAATCTACCCCAAACCCTTAACCGATTACCCTAGTAGCCGCCTCCCTCCCCTCTCCATCATCTTCTTCATCGGCTTCCCACAAGAAAGAACACCATAGCCTCGGTTTTTGAAGGTCCAAGTCGATTGTCATCGCCCCCGTCGTCCCGGAATCGTCTCACGCTCGTTTTCTCTTCGTTTTTACGGTGAAAGGCATGATTTCTTCTCTATTTTCGTACAATATCAGTGATATAGTGTGTGTGTGTATGCATCGATTTTTTTATTTATGATTCTTTAAGAAATTCTATCGGTTTTTGAGGTATGCATATGGTGCTTGAAATTGTTGATCATGTTCACGTTTTTTTCAAGCCATGGATCGTTCTAGATGCTGGTCAAGGTTGGTAGGAGGTCTAAGGTGGGTCTAGGCTCAAGGGGCTCGAGGGGCTTGAGCCAAATGAGCCTAGAATCAAGCCAAGGGGCGATCGGCTCCATGGGGTGCGCAGCTAGGGTTTCGAGGAAGAGGGCTCGGCCTTGGCGGTTCAGGCTGTATGGGGCTGGGGTCTTGGCTAGGTTAGGACCGCCCAGACGTGGGCTACGTCTGGGCGGCGGGGCTCCGGCCAGGGGTGGCCGGAGCAGGGCGGCAGCAGCCCTAGAAGGGCTGCTGCACGCAGCGGCCAAGGAGGAGAGGAAGGGTGAGTTCGGGTTTAGGGTTAGGTCTGAGTCCGGGTCGGGTTCTTGGGTCCGGGTCAAGTCAGTGGGTCGTGGGTCGGATTAAGTGAGTCCGGGTCCGGGTTTGGTGGGCCGGGCTCGAGTATTTTTATTTTTAAAATATTTTATGAATTAATGGGTTTTTGGGTCAATTAATTTAAAATAAAATTATTTGGACTCCCAAATAATTTTATTTGGGCTTTTAAAATTTTAATTAAGTTAGTCCATTAATTTTATGGGCTTTTGAGCCCATAAAAGTTATTGGGCCAGTCTTTAGGTTTTTGGGCCCATTGGGCCAGTTTAAGTTGTTATTGGGCCTAGAATGCTTTAATGGGTTTTAATTATTTAATTGGGCTTAGAATAATTTTATTGGGCTTAAGTATGTTAATGGGCCAGTCTCAGTGTTAATGGGCCAGATTTAAGTAAATGAGCTTGAGTGTTAGGGCCAGCAGTCCAGGACCATCCATGAGAAAATTGCATGTGTCCTGATTATATATTTAATTATTTTTATGCATTGAAGTTATTTTAATATTTATATGTTAGTAAGAAATTTAAATTAAATATATATGAATGACACACATTTTATTTAAGTGCATGCATTCATGAAATAATTTTATGGCATGATTTAATGTTTAAGGTTGAGCAAAATAAAATATTTTATGTTGGAAGTTGAAGTAGTGTGACAATTTAAGGGGGATTCGTCCCCATATGTGAATTATTGAAGGGCAGTTTACTTCCAATTTAAGAGGTGATTCGTCATTGCCACGTACGTTGGTTTCCACGCTGATCAGTATTTAATGTATGATTTAAGGTTACACTACGGATACAACCATGCGATGTTAGAAAATAAATTGCTCAACAATGTTTATGTATTATGTTATTTAAGTTAAGTTAAGTTATGTTATGTTATGAAATTTTCAAGCATGCTCGTTCATGTATATGTATGTATTAGTATTTAATTGTTTTAAATTATTTTAAACCCTTGTTATGTTAGCATGTTGGGCCTCTAGGCTCACTACACTGGTATGGTGCAGGTGAGTACGTTGAGGATGAGGTTGTACCCACCGGAGGCGAGGATGTATGAGCGGGCATGCAGTGACCCCGTGACCGTGATAGATGTTTGAGTCACATGCATGTTTTTGATTATGTCAGCACGTTACACATTTTATATTATTTTTCAGTGGTTGTGAGTTTTGAATATTTTATTGAATCTTGTCAGTGCATGCAAATTTTAATCATTTTATTTATGCAGTAATTTTAATTAAATGTTTGACTCAGATATTTATTTTATTTTAAAGAATGCATTTTTATTTAAGTATTTATTTATTTATTTATTTTTAAATCTTTTTATTCTGTGCATATATGTATGGGCATATATGTACATATTTTATTTAGTAAATATAAAAAAAAAAAATTCCGCATATTTATTTATTTAATAATTATAGAGTTAGGGTCGTTTCATAAGTAATCTATTGTGAACAGATTAACTTGTTTATAGGATTTCATATAAATAAAATCCTCTTTATTCAAACCTTCGTTTGAAGTCATCTTTTGTAAAAAATCTTCTTCTCAACAAAGAAAAGTATGAGTTAACGAATAATATTAAGTCTGAATATTTAACATAAAGCTCTGATACCAATTTTTTTTCACATAATTTTTTGTACCAAAATAAGCATTAAAACATGAGATATAAGCACATAGATCTTTAGATATAAGTATAAAACCTTCAGATCTAAGTACAAAACAACTCATATTGAGTACAAGAATTAAATATTAAAATAATCAAGTTTTGTGGTCCTTAGAGAGTGCAAAGAAAGAATCTTTAAGGGAGCGAGTTGGGAGAAAGAAAGATTTGGGTTTGGGGATTTATTCATAATTGACTCTTCTTTTTATCTTTTGTCATTCAAAGTTTTTCTTATATTATTGTATTTTATGTAATTTTCACAAAGCACATTTGTGCCTTTTTTTTCCTAGTATTTAATTAGGAGTGAATTCCTCAAAGATATTGCATTTGGTTTTTCAAGTAGATACGATGTTCAGTTTTACTATAATTAGTCTTTGGATGTTTACTAATACAAAAATTTTTTAAAGTACATTACTAAAACAAAATTACATGCCCACTAACCCATCTTTCTCCCCCGCCTCTCTCGTATCTTTCCTCGTGGAAATTAATGTGGTCCATTGTCCTAAACCATTTTTTATTTTGACCAATGAAAGTGACAATTTCGTCTATTACTCCCACAGCCCCACTCAACATATGGCGCGGAAAAAAAAAAAGAAAAGCAACACCACAGTATTATGAATGAATAGTATCATAGATTTTTTTTTTTTTTTTTTTAATTGGGGAAGGGAATTTGTTAAAATTGGGTCTCGGACTTGAGACCTTGTTCCATATTTGGGACTTTGATGTTAAATGAGCTACACGTCATCGACGTCTCGTAGATCAATTTTGTGAGACATATTCTCTATTTGAGTCACTTACTAAAAGTATTTTTTTTACACAAACTATAGCGAAACGATTTTATGTGTCAATTTTATTAGATAAGTATCATATTTGGGTCATCCGTGAAAAAGTATTACTTTCTATGTCCAAAATTTTATTTGTATTGCAAATATGAGAATGATTGACTATTATCATAGATACAGATCGGTGAGGATTTGAGATCATCTCACAAAACACCTAATCTTACTTTTAATTTCAAAATTAATATATTTATATTATAAATATGAATAGGGTTAACTCTTTGTACAAATAAAAATTTGTTAGAACGTCTTACAAAAAACCTACTCTATACATATAATTACAATTTTGGTTTTTCGGATTTTTATTGTATATATAATAGGATTATCTTTGTAAAGCTCCGAAAATAATTAATTTGAGAATTTACAGGATTGTTATCTAATTTCCAAGATTCTTAAATTCAAGAGTTAGAAGTTTCAAATTTTAATCAGGGATTGAATTGCAAATACTGAAGATTTTAAGGACTACAATGCAAATATTGATTTTAAGTGGGACACTTATATCTATATATATCTATATATATCTATATATATATATATATACGTATTTCATCAGAAGAATCGAGAACATCAGATTTCTCAATCAAATTTGATCCTTCAAAGCCGATTCTCATAATCCGTCCGGTAGAATTTGAAATTGATCGTATATTCGCGATCCTCGCTTATAAGGCTCCGTTGTGACATAAATTTTACTATGATATACCATGTTTTAATTTTGAAAAGTGGATGGAATCATATTTTGAATATATGTTTATGTTCTTGAGTTAGTAGCGATCGCATACCTAAGACGGATCGAAAAAAGATCGGCGTTTGAATTTGTTATGATTTTCTGATGATTTTTTAATATAGCCATTGCTGATGTTGCTAGTTTTTTATGTTTATCATTTTGATATGATGATGTTATGGGTTAGAATTTATTGATAGCATGATATAGATGAATTTTGGTTTGTAGGTTGTAGTCGTCAATGGCGAAGCCAGGATTCCGAGTCTACCCGGACTAGATTTTTTGACGAAAAACAAAATCATATATTAAAATACATGTTTATGGTAGTTCCAAAAAATTTGTCATTAACAAGATTTTCAATAATTTTTCTATAAAACTCAAAAGATTCAAATTTTTTTGATAATGTATCCATCGTCATACAAGAAATTTATGAAGTTTTAAAAAATGAATATCTCTACATGACGAGGAGGAGCTCAAAAGGAATAAAAAAAAGTCATAACATCTTTCATAGTTTATGGTAAATCAATTTTACTATCTGTTTTATTATATTTCAATATTTCAATTTTTAGGTTAAAATTATGCCTATGCCATATGTTGATTCATCCTTCTATGAGAGCAAATTCAGTTAACCTTAGTTAGGAAGAATAAAGAATGGAATAACCAAAATGAGGACCCCAAAGTCCTGATCAAAAGCTACATGATAAAAGATTATGAAAGCTGAGCCGAAATGTACGGCTCCCACGTCTCTTCTTCTTTGCCCAGCTATACGCCTATACCACATACCCTTTTTTTTTTTTTTTTGACGGGACCACATACCCTTTTTACTTATGAGTAAGTAAATAAATTTCCATTAAATATTCCCCCAATTATATTCATTCTTTCCCAATTACCCAGTCCATCAAATTAAAATCCATAACTCCTTTTTTAAAAAAACTGAAATCCATAACTTCTTTGAGATTCACGCACATAACCAGAAACGAGCCATAAATAATTCAAACAAACTTTCACAAAACCATGATCAAACACATTATGATCAATATCTAAACCAATAACAAATCCAAATCCAAATCTACCAAGTATTACAAAAATAGGTAAAAGAGAAATAATTGTGCACGGTTGAATAAGGAATTTGAATTAGAGTAATAGAATAAAATTAAAATAAAACAAAGAGGCAAAGTACTTGTGGCGAGAAACTTTACTAAGAGTATGAACGAGGAGGAGCTCCTTCGAATGTTTGGAAAATCAGTCAAAAAATGGCGGAATAATTCACCAGAGCCGCAAAGACCGATACTAGAGGAAGGAAGAAGTAAGACCAGCCCACTTTGATCCAAAAAAAATAAAGACCAGCCCACTCTTGGACACAAAAACGTAGGTTTTTTTAAATTTTTTTTATTGGGCTTCCGGGCTGAAAGCAAATTACCTTAATTTTAGTATATGAAATTTTTTTAAAAATTATTGGGCCACCCGGGCTACAGCCCAGGTGGCCCAAAACGTGGCTCCGCCCTTGGTAGTCGTTACACCATCGGTTTAAGATTAGAAGTCATTTTGAGTTTCGTTGATTGAACCGTGTATTGAATTGGGTTTGAATGGTCATATTGAACTTATATTCATTCTCATTTCAGATTGAAGTAAATACTATCGAACTCGAGAATTCAAAATTCGATTCGGTAAAGATTTGATCAATGTTTGTAGTGATTTCTACCCTTGAAAATTTATATATGATTGAGCATACTTTGATAAGAACTTATTGTTGTACATTGTTCAAAATTGAGCAATTTGGAACCAAGATTAAAGGTATAAGCCGACATCTAGCAAGATATGATAGAACACTCGGGATAGATAAGATTCTCGAGTTTTCTAAACCACATACTTGCATGTTTGTTGTTATTGTTCGATATACTTGAATGTGTTTATTTTATTGACTCATTGCTTGATTAGCATGATTCATAATTGCCTTGTTTATAGAGTTATGCATCTTGTGCATCCATCTTGAGTCATAACTTGATAAGCATAGAAGGCGGAACAGTCTAGATTGCAATAGACGTTTGGTGAGCTATAATTGAGTGGCACGAGAGGTAGAACTACTCCTAGAGTCAGATTACTCATTATAATTGCGCCAAAGTCTGGGAAAACGAGAAGTTCAACGCCACCTCGAATGGGTGAGTTGGTGGATATATTGTGAGATCTTCTTCCCAGGGATCCCAAGATCCAAGATTTTTATCAATATCAGATTTGGATAGCCCCTTTCTTTTTAAACATGCATTGCATTCATGTTGTACCATAGAATATTATCTATGGTCTCTTATTTTATGATTGCTTAGTATGTTTATTAAAATATGCATGTTTCTGTTGTTTATACTGAAAATTATATTTTCACCGGAGTTATCTGGCTATTGTTATGTTTTGTATGTGTGCATGACAATAGGTGGGGCAGGAGCGAGTCAAAAACGACTGGGATAGCTCAAGATCGAGATTAGAAGTGGTGATTCGGGTTTTAGCAAGATATTTTGTCCTTGTTTCTTTTCCAAGCATGTTTAGAGCTTACATGTAGTAAGTGTTTAATAATTGTAAGATTTAGATGTTTGTAAACTTATTACTTTAGCACCTTAAAATCTTGTTGTAGTATTTGGTAAGTGTTATGCTAAAGAAGCCCATGATTTGTATTAATCTCTAATGAGTGTTATGTATATCACTTTATTATTATTATTTGATATAACAGCAGGGTCAGATGTGCACCAACATTTTGAAACAGAGTTGTTCTTGCTCGAGCACAAGAAGTTGTGCCCGAGCGAGGGACTTTTCAAATCTTGGGCAGAGTTGTGCTCGCTCGAGCGCAACTTCTTGCGGATCGAGCGAGACAATATTTTGTTTTTTAAAAAAAATTCTTTGAATTATCCAAACTAATTAGTTTTTAAAGAATGATTAGTCTAACAAAGAAGATTAGCACCCGAGGTTCCCACACCAGGTGGTATCAGAGTATAAGTTCTTGGAATGAAATAGAAGTTAATGAGCGGGGTAGATTCAGTCTGTTTGATTTATTTATTTCGCATGAGATTGAGTTCAGTATTTGATTATATGAATTTCATGCGAGCATGCTTTACTGTTTTCAGCATTATATGCTTATATGATTAAGTGATTTTAATTGTAAGGAATGTATTATTTGAGAAATACATCATAATCAACTTGTGATAAGAAACAGAATTCTCATGAGAACACATGAGTAGGCCGATAGAGAATGACAGAGATGGAATTGCTGAATAAGATATTATGAGATAAATTGTGTACTAATCTTGTGAATATCATATATGTGACGCCCGGGGCTGAAGAGGCAGGGAGTGATCGCCGGTGCCAAGAGGTTGCACGGACAATGAGCGGCTCCTGGTAGGCTTCTAGGTGGAGGGAGACATGAATGAACCGATCCCGTGCCGGAATGAGAGGAATTCTGAGACTGTGTAGGTATGAGACTACATAGTTGAGGAGGGCTTAAAAGATTTCATATGTACTATTCATATCAAGAAGGTGCATCTTCTTTTCGGAAGCTCATAACATAAGAACTCTAAAGTTAAGCGTGCTTGACTTGGGGCAATTATAGGATGGGTGACCCCCTGGGAAGTTTCTCAGGGTGCGTGTGAGTGAGGATATAAGCACGCTGAAAAGACCCGTCCTGGACCCTGGGCGTTACAAATGGTATCAGAGCCGACCTCTCTTAGTACGGTATGGTTCGGGGACGAACCAAGCGGAAGTTGGTGGGCATGTGACGTCCGGGACTGAAGAGGCAGGGAGTGATCGCCGGTGCCAAGAGGTTGCACGGACAATGAGCGGCTCCTGGTAGGCTTCTAGGTGGAGGGAGACATGAATGAACCGATCCCGTGCCGGAATGAGAGGGATTCTGAGACTGTGTAGGTATGAGACTACATAGTTGAGAAGGGCTTAAAAGATTTCATATGTACTATTCATATCAAGAAGGTGCATCTTCTTTTCGGAAGCTCATAACATAAGAACTCTAAAGTTAAGCGTGCTTGACTTGGGGCAATTATAGGATGGGTGACCCCTGGGAAGTTTCTCAGGGTGCGTGTGAGTGAGGACATAAGCACGCTGAAAAGACTCGTCTTGATACAGTGGCCGTTACAATATATGTCTCCTCGTCGAGCACCGAACGTACCACAGACAATGATAATTCCTCGGATAGAATAGGGCAGTACTAATAATGATCCGATGGATGTTACTCCGACATCGATGGAAACCCTACTGAAGAGGTTCAATCTTTCAAACCACCAACCCTGAAAGGAATAGAAAATTCGGTGGAATGTGAAAGTTGTTTGGAAGATATTGAGCAGTTGTTTGAATATCTTGACTACTCTGATGATCGTAGAAGACTGGTTGTTCATCAACTTCATGATGTTGCCAAAATTTGGTGGAACACAACTAAGAAAGCCCTGGACATAGAGGTACGACTATCACCTGGAATGTCTTTAAAACTTAATTCTATCAGCGTTTTTTCCAGTTTCATACAAAAAGGATAAAGGAGCTGAGTTCGCTAGCTTGAGGCAAGAAAGTCTTAACATTGAGGAGTATGTGGCCAAATTCTCTAGTCTATTGAAATTTGCACCATATATAGCTGAGAATGAAGAAGCCAAAGCTAACCAATTAATTAATGGCCTGAATCTTGATGTCTTTAGTTTGGTGAATAATGGAAAACCTAATAACTTCGTTGATGCACTCAACAAAGCAAAAGGAGCAGAAGTTGGCTTGATAAAATATAAAGAGCACCATTTGTACCTAAGCTACCAAGACAGCCACAAGATCCGCCACAATTCCAACAACCACCACCCAGATATGAGGGAGGTAGTAGCAGCAGTGTGACGCCCGGGGCTAAGGAGGCGGGAAGTGATCACCGTGCCAAGAGGTTGCACGGACAATGAGCGGCTTTCGGTAGGCTTCTAGGCGGAGGGATACATGAATGAACCGATCCTGCCGAAATTAAAGGGATTCTGAGACTGTGTAGGTATTGGACTGCATAGTTGAGGAGAGCTTAAAAGATTTCATATGTACTACTCATATCAAGAATGTGCATCTTTTTTTCGGGAGCTCATCATATAATAACTTCAAAGTTAAGCGTGCTTGACTTGTGGCAATTATAGGATGGGTGACCCCCTGGAAAGTTTTCCAGGGTCTGTGTGAGTAAAGACATAAGCACGCTAGAAAGACCCGTATTAATACAGTGGGTCGTTACAAATGGTATCAGAGCCAACCTCTCTTAGTACGGTTTGGTTCTTGGACAAACCAAGCGGAAGATGGTAGGCATGTGACGCCTGGGGCTAAGGAGGCGGGAAGTGATCGCCAGTGCCAAGAGGTTGCACGGACAATGAGCGGCTTCCGGTAGGCTTCTAGGCGGAGGAAGACATGAATGAACCGATCCAGTCGGAATGAGAGGGATTTTGAGACTGTGTAGGTATGTGACTGCATAGTTGAGGAGAACTTAAAAGATTTCATATGTACTACTCATATCAAGAAGGTGCATCTTCTTTTTGGGAGCTCATCATATAAGAACTTCAAAATTAAACGTGCTTGACTTGGGACAATTATAGGATGGGTGACCCCCTGGGAAGTTTCCCAGGGTGCGTGTGAGTGAGGACATAAGCATGCTGGAAATACCCGTCTTGATACAGTGGGTCGTTACAAGCAGTGGCAGAAGGGATTCTCATTTTCGACCAAAGGGTAAGCAATTCAAGAAACCAGGTATTAGTTCATCAAGTTCCAGTGGACGATACAGTTGAGTTCTGGTAAGTTCAAGAAACCAGGTAGTAGTTCATCAAGTTCCAGTGGACGAGACAATTGATTTTTTATCAGAGTTCGAGTTATTTAGGTGTTTATTGCAGCAAATGTGGAGGTAGATGACCACTTACGTACCGAACAAATCATGTAACATGTAGCCGATTCAGGACTCAGATTTAATCTTAATTTACGGGAATTCTCCTAACTTGTTTAAAGGTATATTTCTAGAACAATCAAACCTACTCAAATATTTACGGATTAATCTTTCGTAATTCTAATCAAATTTGAGTGCATTAAATATTTGTGAAAAATCAGTTTTCACCTAAAACTGCACACTGAAATCGAATTCTATTTCTAGTCGGTTTTACCATGTCTTGATTATTAAAATGATCAAAATCAATCCCTCCTCTGTCGACTTGGAATCGATTAACATGCAAGCAAATAGTTTATCAGAATATCCACAAGACAAATTTGAATTTAACAATCAATAAAATAAAATCGAGTCTAAAAAATCCCAAATAAACATCCAAGTTTTCTACATGAATTTGTTCGACCCAATCACACCGTTTTGATTGTAAACAAACTACTCAATAATTAAAATTATAATTCAATAAATAAAAATAAAGAAGAACAGGAGAAGAAAAAGTGTAGAAATCTTCTCCAAAGCTTGGAGCTTGTGGCCGCCTCTTTGTTTCTGATGCGTGTGTTTGGAACCCCTTAATCTGATCTCAACTCTCCTATTATATGTCTTTGAAAGCCCATGAAATAAAGCCCGAAAAGTTAAGATTTTTAATTCCCAAAAATTCTATTGGTTTCTCATACAAGCAGTGCTGGAGCGCTTTGCTTTAGGCGCTGGGGAGCTTCTCGACATAAAAGCTTCTCGGAAAAAAAAAGACACCGGGCGCTGGAGCGCTTAGCTGTAGGCGCTGGGGTGCTTCAGCTCGTGTCCAGCTCGCACAACATTTTTTCAAAACTCATATCTTGAGTTCTAACTGTCGGATCGAGCTAAAATTTAGACAGCATCTTTAAAAATCTTGAAATTTATTTTGAAAGGTGAAGATCAGATTTGGAGCTCTCTAAAATAAAAAATAATTTTTGTATCATGGCTGCTCCGTAATTCATTCTTCAAAAATCCATTTTTCTACAAAATTAACCCGGAGAGTGAAATACACAAATAAGTGATAAGTGCATTTTGTGCACTTAATTTGTATATGGTTTTACTTGACTTTTGGAATTTATTGGTAGATATTGCGTGAAATTGTTGTTGTTTTTGTGTTTGTAGGAAGTTATGGATTTTGATGTGTTCAAGTGGAAAAAAGCTTACAAGATGGAAGTTTACAAGGAAATTCAAGAGTTGGAAAAGTGAAGAACAAAGGCTGAGTTCGAGCAAGAGGCGCGCCCGCGCTGTTAATGAAGAATTCGAGATAAAGAGTCGAGCTGGGAGCGCGCCCGCGCTGACACTAGGCGCGCCCGCGCCGTTGAGGAATTTTTAAAAGCATGTTTTGCGAGTTGACAGGGCGCCCGCCCTGTTTTCGGCGCGCCCGCGCCGTCGTCTGTTTGGAATTTTAGAGTCCGATTTTTTATGGAAACTTGGGGGATATCTTTGGTATTTTTTTTGGACGATTGTTAGGTCATATTTAAGGGATTTTTCGGAGTCATAGGAGGGATGGATCAGCCACCAATACACACAATATTCGAGAGAGCACTTCTGTGAGTTTTTGGAGTTGAAGAACGGAAGATTGCTTGGAACGAAGACGAAAACTTTTCGACCGGACACGGAAGAAAGACTACGGCTTTGTTTCTTCGTTTTATTTTATTTTGATTGTTGAATTATGTTTGAGATATTAAACATGACGTGGTTTTTATTGAATTCAAGCATGAACTAAACTTTTCTGGTCTAGAGGTTGACGTAGCTTGGTTGAGACATATTCATGAATCTTTGATTTTAATGAATTGAATTTCTATAGATTAATTGTGTTTTTAGAATTGAATGTCTTCTTAATTTATTGGCCATAAATTGAGTTGTTATATTTACTTAGAATCATTGCTCGGGAGAGGGGATTTTGAGTAGGATCAATAGGAATTACACTGTTAATTGTTTATATAGCTCGGGAGAGTATATAGCTTTAATAGAACCTTTAAGGAACATCATTTTACACATATCACTACATCTAGATTTTTAATAGGGATATTGAAATCGAATTGTAAGTTGATACACTCTATTTATTGCTCGGGAGAGGGAAATAGAATACTCTAAGTGTTTTTGGTTATTAATCGAAGGAAATTCATAAAATAGATTAATTAGGATTGAATATTGTCGAGACCAAGTGAAATCAAAACCTCTGGACTATTTTTCTCTGATTGATAATTCCTCAAAATTTGTGTGTGCGTGAGCTGAATAATTTCTATTTATTTATTTTATTTATTCTGCAAAACTATTGAAGTTTGATTTTCTAGATAAAATTAAGACTATTTTAATTACAAGTATTGAATCTTTTCATTTTACTCCCTGTGGGATCGACACTCTTTCTTTCACTATACTAAAACTTAACACTCGTACGCTTGCGAGGAAAATTCACAACAAGTTTTTGGCGCCGTTGTCGGGGAGTAATTTTGATTATTTTTTAATCTTGTTACCAATTAGTCGAAGTTTTAATTTAGAGTTTTTCTTATTTTAATTTAAGTACTAATAAATTGCTATTGTTCGTCATTGCAGTTTATGCGAAGATCTCAAAGTGCGAATTATTTGCTCTTTGATCCAGAGATTGAACGAACTGCAAGAGCTTTGAGAAAAGTTAGGAGAGAAGAACAATTAAACATGGCTGAAGAAGATGTCAATGAATTGCCTTTGGTGCCAATTAGAGATCATTTCAAGCCAACGATCCAGGCTCACTATTCTGGAATCGCTAGAGGGACAATAAATGCCAATAACTTCGAGTTGAAGCCGGCCTTAACCAACATGGTTCAGCAGAACCAATTCAATGGAACTGCCATAGCTGATCCTCATTTACACTTGCGCACTTTTCTAGAGATTACTGATACTGTTAAAATAAATGGTGTTTCTGAGGATACAATACGCTTACGTTTGTTTCCTTTTTCTCTTAGGGACAAAGCACGGAGTTGGCTGCAGTCATTGCCACTAGGACGCATAACAACTTGGGAGGGCATGGCTGTGAAATTCTTAGAGAAATTCTTTCCACCATCCAAGGCAACCCAGCTAAAGATTGAGATCAGTACCTTTCAACAGCATGATTCAGAACAACTATACGAGGCATGGGAAAGGTACAAAGATTTGTTAAGGCGTTGTCCTAATCATAATTTTGCAGATTGGGAAGAAATAGAGTTCTTCTACAATGGATTGAATACGCCTACAAGAATGTCTGTGGACTCCGCTGCTGGAGGTACCATATTTGCCAAGGATCCCATTCAGGCTTATGATATGCTGGAACAGATGACTATCAATAGTTATCAATGGCCATCTGAATGTATGGGAGTTAAGAAAGGAGTGTACAGTGTGGATCCTCTTACATCCATTACTGCACAGCTATCTGCGTTGAGTACACAAGTGGCTTCTCTGAACAAGGTGAATATCGCAGAACCTGCAGGTGTGTCGGTTGTCATAGATGAATCTCATCCACCTGAGGAAGCTCAATATATCAATCCCAGAGGTTATGGAAACTATCGAGGTAACCCTCCTCCTAATACTTATCATCCTGGGTTACGTAACCATGAAAACTTTTCTTATGCCAACAACAAGAATGTGTTGAAACCCCCTCCGGGATTCAATACAAATCAAGGGGAAGGTAAAGCATCGTTGGAGGATGTGGTGTCTACATTTGTTACTGAATCTAACAAGCGGATGTCGAGAACTGAAACTCGAATGGATAGCATGGAGACACACATGTGTAGTTTGGGAGCTATGATGAAATCCATGGAAACACAGATTGGACAGCTTGCAAATGCTTTTAAGGATCAAAACAGAGGACAGTTTCCCAGCAATACTGAAGTAAATCCAAAAGAGCAGTGCAAAGCAGTTGAGTTGAGATGTGGGAAGAAGTTAGAAGAGAAAGAGCAGAGCAAAGCCAAAGAAAGTGAAGAACCAGTGACTGAAGAAATTGTGGTTGAAGAGCCCAAGAAGGAAGCTGAATCTAAACCGATGTACAAGCCACAACTTCCTTATCCACAGCGGTTTAAGAAAAAGGCACTTGATTAGCAATTTTCCAAGTTTCTAGATATCTTCAAGAAGATACACATCAATATTCCATTTGCAGATGCCTTGGAACAAATGCCTAATTATGCAAAATTCATCAAAGATGTAATGTCTAAGAAGAGGAGATTGCAGGACAACGAAGTAGTGAATTTGACAGAAGAATGTAGCGCAATCCTGCAGAAAAAATTGCCACAAAAGTTGAAGGATCCAGGGAGTTTTACTATCCCTTGTTTTATTGGTGGTTCTAAGGTAAATAGAGTTTTATGTGATTTAGGAGCCAGTATAAATTTAATGTCTTTTTCTGTTTACAGGACTTTGGAGCTTGGAGAAGTCAGGGCGACCACCATCACATTACAGCTGGCGGATCGGAGTATCACATACCCACGGGGTATTGTGGAGGATGTTTTGGTAAAGGTCGATAAGTTCATATTTCCAGCAGATTTCGTGATTTTGAACATGGATGAAGATGAAGAAACTCCCTTAATTTTTGGGAGACCTTTTCTAGCTACTGCACGCGCATTGATCGATGTACACAAGGGAGAACTCACACTTCGAGTTGGTGGTGAAGCGGTGATTTTTAATATTTATCACACCATGAGGGGCCCAAATGAGGTAAGTACATGTAAGAGCATTGAAATTATTGATTCTCATAACTCTTTTTCATGTGTAGAAAGTACGGATCCGCTCGAACGATGTTTGGTGGCAGACGAGATGGTTGAGAAGGAAGAGTATTGGGAGTTACATGAACAAAAAGTATTCCTAGACAGCGCTCCGAAAGAAAAAATGGTGAGGTCTAAGGAATCTGAAACTTTGGAAAATAGTGCACCAGAGGTATCCCCTGAAACTCATGATCTGAAAGCATTGCCTGCGCACTTATGTTATGAATTTCTTGGTGAAAATTCTACTTGTCCTGTTATTATATCTGCGCATTTGTCTGCTGTAGAAAAAGATAAGTTGTTGAGAGTTCTGAGAAATTTTAAAACCGCTCTAGGATGGTTAATTTCTGACATTAAGGGTATTAGTCCAACAATTTTCATGCATAAAATTTTGATGGAAGAGTCGTATACTCCTTATGTTGATCATCAGAGAAGGTTGAATCCCGCCATGAAAGAGGTAGTTAAGAAAGAAGTTTTAAAGCTGTTGAATGCGAGAGTGATTTATGCTATTTCTGACAGTAGTTGGGTATCTCCTGTTCAAGTGGTGCCTAAGAAGGGTGGGATTACTGTGGTTAAGAACGAGAATAATGAGTTAATCTCCACACGTACAGTAATTGGCTGGCGAGTTTGTATAGATTATAGGAAGTTGAATAAAGCTACTCGTAAAGATCATTTTCCACTTCCTTTTATTGATCAAATGCTTGATAGACTTGATGGTTATTGCTATTACTAGTTCTTAGATGGTTATTCAGGCTATAATCAAATTGCTATAGCACCGGAAGATCAGGAGAAGACTACCTTTACGTGTCCCTATGGCACGTTTGCTTTCAGGAGGATGCCGTTTGGACTGTGTAATGCACCTGCAACTTTTCAGAGGTGTATGATGGCGATTTTTGCAGATATGGTGGAGGACGTGATGGAAGTGTTTATGGATGACTTTTCAGTATTTGGTTCCTCTTTTGATCATTGCTTGCATAATCTGTCTCTTGTTTTGCAGAGGTGCCAAGAAAAGAATTTAGTTTTTAACTGGGAAAAATGTCACTTCATGGTTCAAGAGGGCATTGTCCTTGGACATAAAGTGTCATCCAATGGATTAGAGGTGGATCGAGCCAAAGTGGTTGCAATAGAGAAGCTTCCACCTCCGAAGAATATCAAGGGCATCAGAAGTTTTTTAGGCCATGCAGGGTTTTATCGGCATTTCATCAAGGATTTTTCTAAAATCACAAAACCTCTGTGTAATTTACTTGAAAAAGATTCTACATTCATTTTTGATGATGATTGTTTGCAGGCATTTGAAAAGATCAAGACGGCATTGACCACAGCACCCATCATGATTGTGCCAGAGTGGAAGGAGCCCTTTGAGCTTATGTGTGATGCTAGTGACTATGCAGTGGGCGCGGTATTAGGCCAAAGGAGAGATAAGATTTTCAGAGCTATATATTACGCCAGTCGCACCATGGACGCCGCACAGCAAAACTACACTACCACTGAAAAAGAGATTCTTGCAGTAGTCTTTGCTTTTGATAAATTTCGTCCATATTTAATTGGTACTAAAGTAGTTGTTTTTACTGATCATGCAGCAATTCGCTACTTGTTTGCAAAAAAGGATGCCAAGCCACGCTTGATAAGGTGGATTCTACTTTTACAAGAGTTTGATTTTGAGATCAAGGATAAGAAGGGTAGTGAAAATCAAGTTGCTGATCACTTGTCAAGATTGGAGCTAGAAGACATGAAAGAGGAGGAGAGCATAAAGGAATTGTTTTCGGATGAACAAATCTTTGAGGTAAGTTCCTTTATTCCATGGTTTGCTGATATTGCAAATTTCTTGTCTTGTGGTGCTATGCCTCCAGAGTTGAATAAACATCAAAAGAAGAAGTTTTTCCATGACATTAAGTTCTACTTGTGGGATGATCCCTATGTTTTCAAACGTTGTGCCGATCAAGTGATTCGGAGATGTGTGGCGGGACAAGAGGCAAACGAAATCTTGGAACAATGCCATTCCTCCCCATATGGAGGACATTTTGGACCCACCCGCACTGCTGCTAAGGTATTACAATCTGGTTTTTATTGGCCTACGTTGTTTAAAGATAGTTATACCTTGGTGAAATCATGTGATAAGTGTCAAAGAACGGGAAATATTTCAAGAAGGCATGAATTACCTCTCACAAATATTTTAGAAGTAGAATTATTTGATGTGTGGGGTATTGATTTTATGGGTCCCTTTCCCCCTTCTTTTGGGTACACTTATATTTTGTTAGCAGTTGATTACGTTTCGAAATGGGTGGAAGCCATTGCCACCTCGACTAATGATGCTCGTGTTGTAGTTAAATTTTTGCAAAAGAATATCTTCACGCGGTTTGGAACTCCACGAGCAATAATCAGTGATGAAGGTACGCATTTCTGCAATAAGATTTTTAATACCTTGCTCACGAAGTATGGTGTCAGGCATAAGGTGGCGTGCGCATACCATCCTCAAACCAATGGCCAGGCAGAGATCTCTAACCGGGAAATTAAGCAAATCTTGGAGAAAACGGTTAAGACAAATCGGAAAGATTGGGCAATCAAGCTAGATGACGCCATTTGGGCCTACCGCACTGCATTCAAAACCCCCATTGGGATGTCTCCGTACAGGCTGGTTTTTGGTAAGGCATGTCATTTACCGTTGGAGTTAGAGCACAAGGCGTTTTGGGCTATCAAAAAGCTAAACATGGATCTCGAAGCATCCGGAGAGTTGCGGAAACTACAGTTGAATGAATTGGATGAATTCCGGAGTGAAGCATATGAGAATTCCAAGATCTATAAAGAGAAAACAAAGAAGTGGCATGATAAAGTTATTGTGCATAGGGAATTCGAAAAGGGTCAGAGAGTTTTGCTATTTAAATCTCGGTTGAAATTATTTCCAGGGAAGTTGAAATCGCGATGGTCAGGGCCGTTTCTCGTTGAGACTGTGTATCCACATGGTGCCATTGAATTGCGATGTACAGATGGAAGAGTTTTCAAGGTCAATGGGCAGAGAGTCAAGCACTACTTTGGCAATGAAGTTCCACCCGCATCCAGCGCATTGCTTAATGATCCCAACTAAAGACTGGTGCACGTCGGGCTGATGACTTTAAAACAAGCGCTTTTTGGGAGGCAACCCAAATTATTTTTTTTTTACTTTTTGTCTTTGCTTTCTCGTTTTAATTTTTGTTCTTTAGTTTTTACTGTTAATTTTGTTGTTTTGGAATTAATTTGTTTTTTTTTCTTTGATTTTTTCAGAATTTTGGATGCAAATCTCGAGGTGAAGGCGCGCCCGCTCTTCTATTAGGCGCGCCCGCGCCTTTCCTGCAATGATTTTGTGATTTTTTTCGAGCTCAAGGCGCGCCCGCCCCGTCTTCAGCGCGCCCGCGCCGTCCCTATACCATATTTTTGAAAAAAAATTCGAGACGTAGGCGCGCCCGCCCCGGCCCTGCTATTTCACAAAACGAGATAGAGGTGCGCCCGCCCCGTCACCGATCTCTTCTATTTAACCTACTATTTTCTTTCCTTTCTCCCAAATCTTTTCCCTAATTTTTTTGTCCACTTTCCTCCTCACGAATTCTTCCTCTCTTTTCTTGTTATAATCGGCTAGTGTCTCTCATCATCTCCAAATTCCCCCCAATCTAATTTCTTTCATCCTCTCTTTGACGCGGAACGGTCGAACCACTTTTATCCGGGGCACGCCTTTTTTAATTTTTGGAGGATTGGAGATTGGGGAAGCTTTTTATTATCTACTCTTCTTGAACTCATATGGAGTAAGTCATTCTTTTGGTACTTCTACAATTGTTTTGGGTGGTGAGTATTTTGCAAAATTCTACTCGTGCGATTCGTGGGTCTTGAACTATTAATTGATTAATCGATCTTTGAAGTGTGAATTCTATTGGATTGTTGCGGAAGCGGTTGTTGTTGTGTGTGGATTGTGGAGTAGATTTAAGTTTGGGGAAGTTGTGATTGTGGTAAATTGGTTATTTGTGCGTGACGTGTGGTGCCTACTAAGTGTTTGATTCATGGCCCCAAAGAAGAAACAAAAATCTGTTGCATCCTCTTCTCATGCTAATCTGGAGCATGAGCCGCATCGTTTCTGGAATGAGAGTGCCGAACAGCATTATCAAAATTGTCTAGGCAAAACGATACTACCGGAGCGGGGGTTTGACACGACATTGGGATTTGGGAACGATGAGTTTTTGCATACAATTGGTAGGACTGTGAATGGGCGTCAATGGTTAAATTTTGTTAAGCCACCTCAGGATGCAGTCGTCCCAGTCGTTCGTGAATTTTATGCAAACTTGAAAGTAAAGCACATGCAGTTGAAAGTGCTTGTCCGAGGCCAGCTGGTGCCTTTTGATGCTCACACTATTAACACATTGTACAACCTTCCACCAGTATTTCACGATGAGTATGCGGAGTACCGAGCGAATGAAGTGGATTACGCGGCGATTCTGAGCCGTATTTGTGTTCCGGGTGCGGAATGGCGCATGGGCCGTGATCATCAGCCTTCTAAGTTGAAGAAGACCGAGCTAATTCCTGATGCTAAGCTATGGTACAACTTTGTGTGTGCTCGTCTTAAACCGACTGACCACGAGCATGAGATGACACGAGAACGAGCGATTCTTGTTTATTGTATTTTGGAGGGCAAAGCAATCGACTTGGGATAGATTTGTCAAGCAACTATTCAGGGTGTGGCGGCAGGTAAGACGACTGGCGGGTTTGCTTTGCCCGCACTTATCACTGATCTTTGTGAAGCGGCTGGAGTTGAGTGGGGCCAAAATGAAGAATTGTTGAAAGCTACTGCTCCTATTGCTTGTCATACTCCTTTTCGCATGATACCGGCTTCTGAGCACCGAACTCGCGCTGAGAGGCGAGATTTTAATGAGCGAGCAACTGCACGAAGCGGCCCTGCACCCCGACCTCAAGCACCCCCTGTTGCGCCCGATCGTGTTGCTATTCTGGAGGATGAATTGAGAGCACACCGTCAAGAGTTTCGGACATTTCAGCAGACTACTGGTGTCTTTATGGACTACATGATGGATTTTACAGATGCTTTGAGACATCAGTTTCCACAGGCTGCTAGTTCGGCTCATCCATTTCCTCTGTATCCACAGTGGCCGCCCACTTTTGGCCCTTCTGATCTGTCCCATGATGATGCTGCTGATGATGGCGACGACCACTGACGGTCGTCGTTTGTGGTACATGTCCTTTATGCTTTCTTGTTTTAATTCCTTGAGGACAACGAATGTACTAAGTTTTGGGGAGTTGTGTCAATTCTGACTTTTATTGTTTTTCTTTAGTTGCTTTTGGTTTTGTTTTTTTTATTTTAGTTGTTTGGTTCTTAGGAGTTGTGTTGTGTTGGTGTGTGGCTGCATTTGAAAAATTTTTGAGAAATTTATGTAGTTGTGTTGATATGGATTGATGACCAATGATGTTAATTTTGTTTGTTTTGTAACTGAAGTCCATGACTACCTGCCTAGCTGACAAAATTTTGAAATAAATGGAACCAAGTGAACAATTGAACTCCTATATATTCTGTGATTTTGCTTGAATCTGAATCTTGAGACAGACAAACATAAAAAGGATTGAGGCATTGTTTGGATGTTTTTTTTTTTGGGCCTTGAATTTGATTGAATCAGTGTATCCTTAGTTGCCCATTTGAGCTTACACGCATATTTGTACTTAGAGGTACGATAATTCTGAAACTACTTGTGAAAATCATCGTTTACTGCTGATGATTATCCCTTTCTGCACTGATTGAGATTTGTATGATTTAATTGTGGATTGAGACTTGTCTAGAACTAGTTCGGACACCCCTTGAGGTGAAATACGGGCAAAACTGTGATTAGGAATGATTTAGGCGATTTTTCTGAATTCATTTGAGCCTTTCAAGCTACCTATTATATATATGTTATCCCTAGTACCTTGTTTGAGTTTGATTGAAAATCGAATGGCATGCGTGTAAACGTATGATTAAACCCCCATTCGTCATTATTTCAAGTTCCTACATTGACTACCTGAATAGCTTATACACTATTTCCTACCTTTAATGGAGTAATTTGAATGCTAAAATGTTATATGCTCCTAGCTTTATTTGTGAAAAATGGAATGGTGTGGTGGATGAATTGAAAAGATGAAAAGAGGTAGTATAGAAATAAAAAATGTGTGGTTGGAAAAGTTGTAAAGGAGAGTTGAAAGAAGTTGTGAGAAAAATTGAAAAATCAATGAAGTGAAATAAGTGTGGAATTGTGAATGAAAGGAGTCAAAATTAGAATTGAGTTTGAGCATAAATGTGAATTACTCCTTATTTGAATTCTTTTCCTTCATTTGTAGCCATGAGCCAGGCCTTGCATTATAAGCTTATTAAGTCCTATTGACCGAGTCACAGTTGCCCAATATACTAGTGGAAAGGGGTTGCGAGAATTTAGCCTATGGACTGTTGATTGAAACTTAAATGATTATGAATTCTTGATCGAAACACGCACACACTATGTTCTTTGAATTAAACCAATTGAGTATGGTTGTGATGATATATCCTTGAATTTGATCCTGTTTTACCATGAAAGTCCTCATGATTTGTGAATGTTTGAATTGAGTTAAGAGAAGAGTATTTTGAAACGTGAGTTGCGGAGTTTATGAGTTTATGAGGTTGAATTACTTTTCTGAACATCTTACTTTTCAAGTGTTAGTAGGGCAGAGATGATTGGATTTAAATTGTTTTGAAATTCCATACTGAGGTCATTAATCCATAGTCATTCTTGATGGTTATTGTTCTTGCAACTGAGTGGAGTTTGAGTTAGTTTTGCTCGAGACGAACAAAAGTTCAAGTTTGGGGGAATTTGATAAGTGCATTTTGTGCACTTAATTTGTATATGGTTTTACTTGACTTTTGGAATTTATTGGTAGATATTGCGTGAAATTGTTGTTGTTTTTGTGTTTGTAGGAAGTTATGGATTTTGATGTGTTCAAGTGGAAATAAGCTTACAAGATGGAAGTTTACAAGGAAATTCAAGAGTTGGAAAAGTGAAGAAAAAATGCTGAGTTCGAGCAAGAGGCGCGCCCGCCCTATCCTTAGGCGCGCCCGCGCTGTTAATGAAGAATTCGAGATAAAGAGTCGAGCTGGGAGCGCGCCCGCGCTGACACTAGGCGCGCCCGCGCCGTTGAGGAATTTTTAAAAGCATGTTTTGCGAGTTGACAGGGCGTCCGCCCTATTTTCGGCGCGCCCGCGCCGTCGTCTGTTTGGAATTTTAGAGTCCGATTTTTTATGAAAACTTGGGGGATATCTTTGGTATTTTTTTTGGACAATTGTTAGGTCATATTTAAGGGATTTTTCGGAGTCATAGGAGGGATGGATCAGCCACCAATACACACAATATTCGAGAGAGCACTTCTGTGAGTTTTTGGAGTTGAAGAACGGAAGATTGCTTGGAACGAAGACGAAGACTTTTCGACCGGACACAGAAAAAAGACTACGGCTTTGTTTCTTCGTTTTATTTTATTTTGATTGTTGAATTATGTTTGAGATATTAAACATGACGTGGTTTTTATTGAATTCAAGCATGAACTAAACTTTTCTGGTCTAGAGGTTGACGTAGCTTGGTTGAGACATATTCATGAATCTTTGATTTTAATGAATTGAATTTCTATAGATTAATTGTGTTTCTAGAATTGAATGTCTTCTTAATTTATTGGCCATAAATTGAGTTGTTATATTTACTTAGAATCATTGCTCGGGAGAGGGGATTTTGAGTAGGATCAATAGGAATTACACTGTTAATTGTTTATATAGCTCGGGAGAGTATATAGCTTTAATAGAACCTTTAAGGAACATCATTTTACACATATCACTACATCTAGATTTTTAATAGGGATATTGAAATCGAATTGTAAGTTGATACACTCTATTTATTGCTCGGGAGAGGGGAATAGAATACTCTAAGTGTTTTTGGTTATTAATCGAAGGAAATTCATAAAATAGATTAATTAGGATTGAATATTGTCGAGACCAAGTGAAATCAAAACCTCTGGACTATTTTTCTCTGATTGATAATTCCTCAAAATTTGTGTGTGCGTGAGCTGAATAATTTCTATTTATTTATTTTATTTATTCTGCAAAACTCTTGAAGTTTGATTTTCTAGATAAAATTAAGACTATTTTAATTACAAGTATTGAATCTTTTCATTTTACTCCCTGTGGGATCGATACTCTTTCTTTCACTATACTAAAACTTAACACTCGTACGCTTGCGAGGGAAATTCACAACAATAAGCAATAAATCACATAAAAATACACATAAAACAATATGAGACCACACGAATGTATGCAAAATAAACATAAAATAATGCACATAAAATGCGCTTATCAACACCCCCATACTTAAACATTTCTCGCCCTCAAGCAAGACATACAATGCAACAAACAACAAAGTAGGAAAAATTCATGGGAATTTGACTCAGAGAAGTCACATGCCAAATTAAAACAGCCTCGACGCTCTACAATTCACCATCGGTTTAGTGTGAACGTGTGTGTGTGAATTGTTATTCCAGTTTCATGCAACTTTTAAAGAATCTGTTTTAAGACTGCTTAGCGACTTATTAACACATCAGTACAAAGGTCACTCGCATGCATCCATTCATCCCAATTAACTCTAACAAAACACGCCTTCCTTGAGATAAATTATTACGCACCGCCGGATTTTGCACCCAAAAATTTTAAAGCCCCAATAATTACCCGTAAACTTAGCTATAACTGTGATAGGATTCGAATTTTAATCCCCTCGTCTATAGCCCGGATGAAGCGACAATCCTATTTAACCCGCAAACTTAGCTTCTAACGAGGCGATTAGGATTTCAATCCCTTGTCAGAAACCCGGATGGAATTGTTATTAATTTTAAAAAATCAAATTATTTATTTTTAAGAAAAGTAACCCCCATTTAATCCGCAAACTTAGCCAATGACAAGATAATTAAGATTTCAATTTCTTGTTAATGACCCGGGTGGAGTTGAATTTTTCCAAAACATTTATCAATTTCAAAATTTTTTTAGAAAATTGTGGTGCGCCCAAGATCATAAGTGCAATTGTTAGAGGATCATAGAATTCACAGGACACAATTAAGAGCACTAAATACCTAGTGTCGTGCAATGGTCAAACAGACACAAACTTCATCAATTTTATCGCTACAATTCACTGGTCTAACAGGAGTGCTTAAAAAGATTCACGGTTCAACCTATGGTTTCTCATATCAAGTCAAGAGCCAAAACAAAATTTTTTCACAAAAATCATAACTTCATATCATCATTGGCTCTCATTCAATATCCTACTTAACATGCATGCAAACAACAACAAAACTGACATGAAATATATGCAAATAAACTAAACGATTACGAATACAACACAAACAAAAAATCTAAATAAACTAATCTACCCCCCATACTTATCCAATGCATTGCCCCTCAATGCTCTAAAAAGAATGAACAGAATGCAGAAACGAACAAACACATAAATGCAAAGACAAATAAAAACACAATGAAAACAAAAATAACACTCTCCTGGTTTTAGATTCGTCCTCTTTCTCCGGCTGTCAAACTCCAACAACAACTTTTTCTTAGCAGGAAACAAACTATAAAGGCAACGGGTAAAGCGTAGGAGCAGCAAAAATTAATAAAAATAAAAATAACAATAAAAATAATAATGAAAAGAGAACATTGGGTTGCCTCCCAGTCAGCGCTAGATTTATAGTCTATCGCCCGACTAGACAGAAGCAACTATCAAAGAGCAGTTGCCGCCCATAATAAGAATCATACGACTCTACGTATGTGTCTTGATTTCCTGCTCCCTCAAGCTTGGCGTGATATTGACATGGGAAGCTCATCGGTCCAAAAACACTCGGCATGAACTGATTATTTTGGAAGGAGACTCCTAATCTAGGATGAAGCTCATCGAGGATATAATACTGTAGAGGTGACGTCAATGAAAAGAATGAATCTTCTAAAGGTGTACATGTAAAGACCATTGACGAGGTCAAAACTTTCTCCTTGTACATTTACTCCTCCTCCATTGTCACTTTTGGCTCCTCTTCACATGAAGATCCCTCAAAAAATATTTTCTCATGATCTGACATAATTATTTCATTCTTTTGACAGATATCAGAAAATGGTTCTATAAGAAGCGCAATCTGTTCATCCAAAAGACTCCAAGAGTTGATGCAGCTTTCCAAGAACTTATTCGTCTCTGTCTGTTTTCTCACAATATTCTCCAACTGAGCCACATAATCTTCAGAACTCTCTATACACTCTTCTTGAAGCTCAAATGGTTGGTTCACAAAATTTGTGGAGTTGAATTTTGGAGGATATTGATGACTCCAACCCTGCAGTGAAGGATCATAATGCCAATGGTAGTCGAAATCTGTCATATCATTTAACAAGTACATAGCACTGTCGTAATCTCTATTGAACAAGTGACTGCCAGTTTTTCAAGCTCCATAATCTACCCAACGTCTTGTTATCTCATACAAACCACCATAAAAAATCTGAACTAGAGTGTAGTTTGAAAAATCATGGTACCCAAATCTATCTGTCAAATCATTTAATCTTTCCCAAGAAACATAGAATGGCTCCGAGTATTGTTGGCTATACCTTGTGAATACATGTCGATGATCTATCTCTAAGCACCTCACAAGTAAAAAAAAACAATAAAATTAAAATTAATAAAAATTAATAAATAAATTACAATAATAAAATGTCTAGTCTCAAGCAAATAATCTATCATAATATTAACTAAACAGTCCCCGAAAACGGCGCCAAAAAATTAACCGCTTAATTCGGTATTTACTAGCAAGTGCACTAGGTCATGTAATAGTTAAGTGGACAGAGAGTTCAAGTATCGATCTCACAGGGACTGTTGTCAATTCTCAAGAATTAATTATTTTACTTAATCTAAACAAAATCATAAAAAGCAATTTGATTTAAATAAAATAAGAATTTAAAATAAATTTTTTTTAAAAAATAAGAATTAAAATAGTTGAAAAGAAAATTTAATTAAAACGAGACAACCAAGACACACGTAGGTACCGAACAAATCATGTAACATGTAGCCGATTCATAACTCAGATTTAATCTTAATTTACGGGAATTCTCCTAACTTGTTCAAAGATCTATTTCTAGAATAATCAAACCTACTCAAATATTGACGGATTAATTTTTCGTAATTCTAATCAAATTTGAGTGCATTAAATATTAGTGAAAATTCAGTTTTCACCTAAAACCGCACACTAAAATCGAATTCTATTCTTAGTTGGTTTTACCATGTCTTGATTATTAAAGTGATCAAAATCAATCCCTCCTCTGTCGACTTGAAATCGATTAACATGCAAGCAAACAGTTGATCAGACTATCCACAAGACAAATATGAATATAACAATCAATAAAATAAAATCGAGTCTAAAAAATCCCAAATAAACATCAAAGTTTTCTACATGAATTTGTTCAGCCCAATCACACCGTCTTGGTTGAAAACAAACTACTCAATAATTAAAATTATAATTCAATAAATAAAAATAAAGAAGAACAGGAGAAGAAAAAGTGTAGAAATCTTCTCCAAAGCTTGGAGCTTATGGCCGCCTCTTTGTTTCTGATGCGTGTGTTTGGAACCCCTTAATCTGATCTCAACTCTCCTATTTATATGTCTTTGAAAGCCCATGAAATAAAGCCCGAAAAGTTAAGATTTTTAATTCCCGAAAATTCTATTGGTTTCTCATACAAGCAGTGCTGGAGCGCTTCGCTTTAGGCGCTGGGGAGCTTCTCGACATCAAAGCTTCTCGGAAAAAAAAAGACATCGGGCGCTGGAGCGCTTAGCTGTAGGCGCTGGGGCGCTTCAGCTCGTGTCCAGCTCGCGCAGCATTTTTTCAAAACTCATATCTTGAGTTCTAACCGTCGGATCGAGCTGAAATTTAGACAGAATCTTTAAAAATCTTGAAATTTATTTTGAACGGTGAAGATCGGATTTGGAGCTCTCTAAAATAAAAAATAATTTTTGTATCATGGCTGCTCCGTAATTCATTCTTCAAAAATCCATTTTTCTACAAAATTAATTCGGAGAGTGAAATGCACAAATAAGCAATAAATCACATAAAAATACACATAAAACAATATTAGACCACACGAATGCATGCAAAATAGATATAAAATAATGCACATAAAATGTGTTGATCAGTAGACATCCCAGTGATCAATATAGAGGAGTTTCTGGCAACTTCAATGTATGTCATCAAGGTGGACACTTCGCCAAGGTATGCTCTCAACGTTGTAAAGAGGACCAGGTGCAAGTTCATCTAGACAGGTAGCTCAGCCTGAAAGGCAAGCTTCTTCAGTACATTCCTTCCAGCCACAACCTCATTCTAAGCCAGAAGAAAGTCAAGTTTTCAGCCAACCTCCTCGACAACAGGCACGAGTCTTTGCACTCACTGAAGATCAGGCTCAGGCAGCACCAGATGTTGTCATTGCAGGTAACTGTTTTATCTCTGGTTTATCATGCATATGTGTTGATCGATACTGGTGCATCTCATACATTTATATCTGAAAAAAAAATTCATGTTGCATTCATTGTCATCTGAGTCATTGCCTGCTGTAGTTGCTATTTCTTCACCTTTGGGTGAAAGAATTGTATCTGTGAGACTGATTAAAGATTGTGCACTACGGTTTGAGGAACATATGATATAACTAGATTGATCATGCTTGGTTTATCAGATTTTGATTGTATTGTGGGCATCGATACATTAACCAAGTACAGGACAACCGTAGATTGTTTTCAAAAAATAGTCAGATTCATACGAGAGATGGCACATGAATGAAAATTTTTTGGGAAAGGCTTGAGAGCTAAGATTCCTTTGATATGTGTTATGTCCATGACAAATTTATTGCAGAAAGGTACAGAAGGTTTCTTAGTTTATGCAGTCGATGTATTGAATTCTAGCCAGATTTGGTAGATATACCAGTGGTTAGAGATTTTGCAGATGTCTTTCCAGATGAAATTTCTGGTTTGCCTCCAGTTCGGGAGATGGATTTTAGTATTGAATTGATGTCAAGTACACAACCTATATTTAAAGCTCCTTACAAGAAGGCACCTGTTGAATTGAAAAAATTGAAAGGAATGGCTTGAAAATTTTCTTGCTAAAGGGTACATTAGACCGAGCATTTTACCTTGGGGTGCTCCGGTTCTATTTGTGCAAAAAAAAAAATATGGATCCATGAGACTGTTTATTGACTAACGTCAACTAAGAAAAACCACGGTAAAGAATAAATATCCATTACCTCAAATAGATGATCTATTTTATCAATTGCAAGGTTCTTCTGTTTATTCTAAAATTGATCTGAGATCTGGTTATCATCAACTAAGAGCTCGAGAAGAATATATTCCTAAGACTGCATTCGAAACAATGTATGGACATTAAGAATTTATAGTCATGCCCTTTGGATTGACAAATGCTCTGGCAGTGTTTATGGGATTGATGAACATTGTATTTCAGAAATACTTAGATGAATTTGTGATAATTTTTATTGATGATATTCTTATATATTCCAAGAATCGAACTGACCATGTAAAACACTTGAGAATCATTTTTCAGACTTTGCGAACAGAACAGCTATATGCAAAACTGTCTAACTGCGAATTTTGGTTAGATCGAGTTGTATTTCTTGGACATGTTATCTCAGGTGATGAAATCTCTGTCGATCCTAGCAAGGTTGAGGCAGTGATCAATTGGCTTACACCTACATCTGTCCAAAGATACGCAGTTTTGTGGGATTAGCTTGATACTATCGCATATTTATAGAAATAGTTTACAACATTGCAAGGCCGATTACTCAACTCACTCAGAAGAATACGCTTTATGTGTGGACAGAAGCTTGTGAAGCTAGTTTTATTGAGTAGAAAAAGATACTGACCAGTGCACCGACATTGACTATCCCTTCACATACTGTTGATTTTATTGTCTATTGTGATGCTTCTCATAGAAGTTTGGGATGTGTACTTATGTAGAAAGGTCACGTAATAGCATATGAGTGAAGGCACCTGAAGCCACACGAGACCAGATATCATATTCATGATTTTGATCTCGCAGCTATCGTATTTGATTTGAAGATTGGGTTTCATTACTTATACGGTGAGACGTTTTAGATCTATATTCTGATCATAAATGGTTAAGTATTTGTTTTCGCAGTTTGAATTGAATATGCGCCAAAGACGTTGGTTAATTTGTTGAAAGATTTGGATTGTAAAATCAAGTACTATCCAGGAAAATCGAATGCAGCTGTTGACGGCTTGAGTAGAAAGACATGTTCTTTATATTTATATACGATAGGTGTATATGAATTGATTGAAGATTGTTGTACTTCTAGTTTAAAGTTTGAGACAGGTATATTTTGTGCTTTGTCATTCGTTTTGTCGATTAATGTTCTTATCTTGAAATGGTCCTATATTCTTCATCACTAAAAATATTAAACTTATCTCCATATGAAAAAGGGACACGATGTAGGGCCAATGGCGAAGCTAAGATCCAAAATCCACCCGCACTAGAAATTTTAACGAGAAACAAAAAATAATATGCATAAGAATTAAAACGATGAGTAATACTTATTCATTATAGCCTTAAAAAGATTTTCATTAATAAGATCTTCAATAAATTTTTTTTGGAATCGTTCGTAAAATTTAAAAATATTTGTCTGATATCACATCCAAATTTGTTTTCAATATAATATCATATCAGCAACATGAGATCAGCGTTATGCATAATCTAATATGAATAGAAACTTGAATGAAACACACAATTAAACTTTTTATGAAATAAAAAATTACAATTCTAAAAAAATCCTTTCATTACAGTGCAGTTATTTTTAAAATAAGCAATATCACAAAATAGAAAAAAAGTTTTTTTAAAAAAGGAAGAATGAGTGAAAATACAATTAAAAGACGGAGGTTGATATAGATGAAAATTAAATTGAATTAAATTTAATCAAAAAAACAAAAACGAAAAAAACCAATTTTGAGACATATGGTCTACTTCATTTTTTTAAATGGGCTAAATGTGGGCTATTTATTTATTTTTAATTTTATTACCCGAGCTAATATAACATTTGTCCAAAAATAACACACAAACTTATTTATAAAAATATATATAATATATTTAAAAAAAATTAAAAAAATGGGCCACCCGGGCTATCAAATTAAAATTTTAAGCTCCTACATCTTTTAATATTTTGAATGAACTACCCAAACCACCACCAAATTAAACCAAAATTATTAAAAAAATTTATATACAAAATTTTGAAAAAAATAAAATAAAAATCAGACCCACCCGACCTTTAGCCCGGGTGGGCTTCAACATGGATCCAACATTGTGTACGACGTACGTACGCGCGCAGAAGAAAAATCGTTGCAGTTAAGTACACGTTAATCTTGTATTTATGAAATTAAAATTTACATTAATCATGGACATAAATTTCAAATAAGTAATCCATTATATGTACACTAACGTGATGAAAAAAAAAAAAAAATTCGCAATTCAACGCATATATTTTGTGTTTTGTTTTTGTTGTTTTTTCACATATAAAATTGTAACTCTTTATTAACGAGAGACGATGTCCCTTATTAGAATGACAATCACATCGGTGATTATTCAACGCATATTTTTGTAAGAGAAGAAGAGAGAAGAAAGAAATGGATAACACGTATATATAATTATATAATAGATGAATGATTAATACCAATAATATATCCTACGCAAGTCACGGGGTGGAATCTTGTCACTAAAATAAAATCCATCTTGTTCAACAGCCCACACACACACTTTGTATTGAGTGGTGCTATTGAATGTGCACGAATCCGACAAATCAATATTATAAACCTTGAAGCCTGCATTTTTTTTATTCCACGCAAAACGACAGAAATACAAGGTTGTCCCAAAGAAATTGAGTTCAAAATGCCATGCTATGCCCTGACCTATGGGTAGAAAGTCGTTGTATACCTCATCATCTCCCGACGCACAATGAACATATAACAAATTAGAGGCTCGATTTTTGCGGAGATGTGGAAGCCTGTTGATGATATGAACTTGATAAGTATCGCCTGCATGGCTTAATGATGTTGATGTGAGATAAATCATCATCAATACTATCAAAGCATGTGATGTCGGAAGACTCATCCTTTTGTTTCTCTATTGTTATATTATAATACCCTTTTTTTCATTAGGGGCTAGCTGAATTTCTACTTTTGTAATGAGTCAGTATATATTATGTTAATAATTTCATTTAATTTAATTGTCGTGATATATATTTGACTGGAGCGGATCATGAATAATAATAAGAAGAAGAATATGATCTTATGGTGTTTGACTTGTGGATTGTCAAGACATTAATCGTGTTTTAAATAAAATCTGAGAATTATTATTATTATTATTATTCCATAAGCTATTAAAGTTCAAAATAGTGGATTCAGATTTTAATATCAACGAATCGATCATAGGATTTAAATATATATCTGTAATCAATAACGAATCTATGTTTGACTGACTCAGATAAATATATAATATTGACGGATCTAAAATTTTGTTATTATTTGCCATCATTAGTTTGTCTCCTTGATAATAAGCGATTATATCTTTACGCAGTGTTTGGTTCAATTGATAGGATTATTGAATGATTATTAAATGAATGATAAAAGAAATGATAAATAGGATTGATAATTTGTGTTAAAAATAGTATTGTGTTTGGTTTGATTTTTAGGAATAAGATTAAATAATGGTTTAAATTTTTTGCCAAAAATATCATTTATATTTTATTGGATGGGTGATTTTTAGATTGGAGGGAAAGGGTAATTATGGAATTTATGAGTAAGATAAAAACAAGAATAAATAATACTAGAGTGAGAGGAGGGTTTAGTTAACCTACTATAAAATAACTTTATCCTTTCTAGGTTAGATTAACTTGTTTTAATAAAAATCCTACCAAACAATGGATTAAATAAAAAATCACACACAAACCTACCTAATCCTTTGTACCAAACACAGCGTTACTATATATATCTCGATCCTATATTAATTAGTTTGAGTGAAGATTTGGTAAGTTTGTATGATTTTTTTTATTCCCTTTTTTTTCATATATAGCTGTTTATGCACGTACACAAATGTAGGGGTGTTCAAATTTCAAATAAAAACAAAAAAATCATAAATCAAACTGGAAAAATCAAATAGCGAACCGAACCGAAAATCGTATTTTGTAATTCGGATATAATTCTTAAAAACAAAGTTTATTTGATTTGATTTTGGATTATATATGTAAAAAACGAACCGAATGAAAAATTCGAATTTTCAATAAATTAATAATTTTATGTATATTTGTTTTTATAATATATATGTTATGAGATTATATTTAGTGAATGAATAATTATTTTGAATAATTCTTAGTTATTGTTGTTTACGTAATTTATTGTTGTTATTTTTGTAATTCATAGTTGATTAACTGATTGTTGTTTAATGTAATATTTTGTTGATTTTTGTTTATGTAATTCATTTAAAATTTATTTTAAAAATTTTAATAAGAAATCAAGTAAAAAGATAGCATATTATATTTTACAATATAGTTATATAAATTTTAATAATCGTATCAAAATCGAAATAACCGATCGAAATAATTGAACCGTTTTGGTAGAAAACCGAACCGAATCGAAGAAAATGATTTGGATATCGGATTATATATTTCTAAAACGAAAATCGAAAAAAAAACGAATGAAGAAACAAAAAACGGAATAGAACCTGTCGATGAATACCATTACAATTTATTGTGTTACGTATTATTGATTAAAACGACCACCGCATAAACCAGTCCATTATAATACAAAACCAAACCGAATCGAACCGAATCGAAGTAAAATAGTTTGACTTTGGATTACATTTTTCGTAAACCGAAAACCAGAAACCGAACCAAATTTAGACAAATTAAAACCAAACCAACCGATTAACATTCCTACACAAATGTCAGATTTATGTTGTATAATTGAAGAACAACTTTTTTTATTTGACGACTATTTATATACAAAAAAAGTAATTTTTAAATTTTGTTCTATATCTCATATTTTCGAATTTTTTTTCTTTTTGCATTAAAAAAAAAAAAAAAGACAAATTGTACAAGTATGTGCGTACATTTACAACTGAATACTAATATATTAATCTCTACTATATTATAATGTAAAAGAGTCTAAAAAAACTACATTTGATAGTTTAAGTGAACATCTTAGAATATCCTTAATTTTACTAAACGATATTTTTTTTAAAAAAAAAAGGCTAAAAGGGTTTTTTTTAAAAATAATGTTTCGCTTCCACTATCCCACTTTTTCAATCTTTCTTCCACGTTTCATCAATCTCTCCGAAAAGTAATTTGTTTAACTCATAAAAAAATTTAAAATAACACACGTTCTTTTATATTTTGTCATTCAAAGTTTTTCTTCTATTGTTGTATTTTATATATGTAGTTTTCACACACCACATTTGTACTTCTTTTTCCTAACAGAATTCAAAGATATTGCATTTGGTTTTTCAAGTAGATTCGATGTTCAGTTTTACTAGAATTAGTTTTTGGATGTATAATATAGTTTCTGATAATTCGATGTTCAGTTTTACTAGAATTAGTTTTTGGATGTATAATATAGTTTCTGATAATAAATAGTACATTACTAATACAAATTTTTTTTAGAGTGCATTACTAATACAAAATTACCTCCCCACTAACCCATCTTTCTCCCTCCAGGAAATTAATGCATGTGCTCCATTCTTCGAAACCACTTTTTAATTTTGACCAGTGAAACTAACAATTCTGTCTATTACTCAGCATATGAAAAAACAAAAACAAACACAAAACACAAAGCACAAAGCACAAAGCACAAAACACAAAACACACCAAAAACAAACAAATAAACAAACAAACAAACAATACATTCTTGTAAAATAGTCTTGTAGATCAATTTTATGAGATATGTTCTCTGTTTGAATCACTCATTAAAAAGAAATTACACAAAAACTTTAGTGAAACGATTTTACGTGTCAATTTTGTTAGATGAGTGTCATATTTGGGTCATCCGTGAAAAAAAATATTACTTTCTATGCGCAAAATTATTATTTTTATACTAAATATGGACATGGTTGATTGTTCTCATAGATACAGATCCGTGAGAGTTTGAAAGCATCTCACAAAATACCTAATCTTACTTTTAATTTCAAAATTATTTGTATCATAAATATTAGTAGGGTTGATTCGTCATACGAATAAAGATCCGTGAGAACGTCTCAAAGTAAGCCTACTTTATAAAATTACATAATGCAATTTTGGTTTTTCGAAATTTATTGTATAATAGAGTAATGTTTATAAAATTTAATTGATTTACTTTTTCAAAAAATCACTTCAACTATGATCACAATCTCAAAATAAATACGTATTGTATTATGCACAAACATTGACTGTGCCTAGTAAGGCTACCCACACAACCTTCCTCCGTTGTGAGTGAGCGTTATACACAGGAGAGAGGGTGAATTTGGTCTTGTTAAAAGTAAATTTGCAATTTTAGTTTTGTAACTTGTATTTTTTTTCTATTTTTGGTCGTATTAACATTGAGTTCACATTTTTAGTTTTTTAACTTACATGAGTTTTCATTTTAAGTCTTGTTAACACTGAATTTATATTTTTAGTCTTATAACTTGCATTTTTTTCATTTTTAGTTCTATTAACATTGAATTTTCATTTTTTGTTCTATAACTTCCATATAATTTTATTTTTAGTTATAATATAGATGAATTTACATTTTTAATTTCATAAATAGCATACTTTTTTTATATTTTTAATCATAATATATTATGATTTACATATTTTAAAACTTTAAAAAATTAAATAAATTAAATAAAAAAACAATTAACTAAAAATTATTCAAAATATTTTTACACTAAATACCATCTTATAAAATACATAATATAAATAAAACTATTTAAAATAAAAATTAACCTTTAATATGAATAAAAATAAAAATAAAAATATATGAAAGTTGCAAGGACAAAAAATGAAAATTCAGTGTTAACATGACTAAAAATAAAAATAAAAGAAGCACAAGACTAAAAAATATAAATTCAGTGTTAACAGGTCTTAAAATTAAAAAAAAATCATGTAAGTTATAGAACTAAAAATGCGAATTAAATGTTAATAGGACCAAAATTGAAAAAAAAATGTAAGTTACATGACTAAAATTGTAAATATACTTTTAACAAGACCAAAAATAGAAAATGTGCAAATTACAGGACCAAAAAAATAATTCTCCCCCTCTATCTCTTATCTTTTTTTATTTTTGCATTTGGTGCGTGGGGAAGTGCCCTATGCGGGCCCCACACGTTCTGTTGCTCGGTTTTTTTTATTAAAAAAAAGGGTAACAATTTTTTGAAGGGTTTTCTCGCTTACTTTTTTCAACGGATTGTTTATGTAATTTGTATTATTTATTTACAATTTTTTTAATAAATTCGAATTACATTTAAAAATAAAAAAATTGTAACGACTAGTTGAAAATCTCATCTATAAATATCCATCAATTTATACAAATATTTCCATTTTACATACTGTACTCTTCAATTCTACTCTCTAATATTCTCACAAATCACAATAACATTTTTCACTTCGTACAATCTTATTTTTTATCCGAAATGGATGAAAATAATATATCATTTTTTTTTAAAAAAAATCATGAATTCTACAAACACCCCCCACAGCATATCCACGGCTCAAACCGAATATTTCAAAATTATCTTCGGACAAATTCTAAGTTATGTGATACTCAAGTTCATCACCAACTTCGCGCCGACTTAGTGGAGCATATCTGAGAGCAACATAGTATTTCATATGTTATTTACAATTTCATCATAGTGTGATTTTATTCTAAGTTATTGTTGCATTTCAATTTCATAATTACATGATAATTTTAAATAAATTTCGCTTTCTCAACTTTGTAATTTTAGTCTTGACAAGCTCACATCTTGTTCAAATAGTTCTTCTGTTGTGGTATTTCTCACAAACATCTATTTTATTTAATAAATATAATAAATATTTTTAATATTATTTTTTAAAATTAATAAAGTTATTTTTTTTAGAAGTATGATTATTATTATTATAAAAATAAATAATAATTTAAATATTTTAAAACATATTTAAATTGTATTTATGTAATATTAAATAATTTTAAGATGACTGAGTGAACTGTGGAACTCATAAATAATTAGTGTCAATGTTAAAAAGATTGTGGGTGAAAAAGATATAATGTTATAATGAGCATGTGATAGTGGATCCCATATTGTTTTATGAGGTGGTGGGTGTTATAATAGGTTAGGATTGTGTATGCTCTAAACAACGAGGCGATGTCACCTAAACCACGACGAACTCCACTTCAACTATGTACTACAACTATAAAAGGGTGCGTGTGTGCGTTCTAATAGTGGTATACCGTATTAAAAATCGTATACCGCATCGAAAACTACAGTTTAAGAAAATGTTATATCGATACTGTATCGAAACTCTTAGTACAAAATTTTTGGTACATATAATTAGCATAATGATCATACTAAAATTTTACGGTTTACCGAAATTTTGGTACGGTATCGGTATATATCGTTTTATAAAAAAAAAAAACCTTATATTTTTAAAATTTTATTGATTATAACTATTATATATTTAAAATGTTTTTATATTTTTTCGGTATTTCGGTATACTGGTATATATCGAAATATTCAAATTTCATAATGTTATCGTATCGAAAAATTTGGTATCGGTACCATACCGTACAAAAATTTGTGATATACCAAAAATTCGGTATTTTTTAGGTATGATAACTACGGTATATAAAAAAATTAATATTTTTTTCCTTTCTCTAGTCTATATATATATCTATTACTATATATAAAGGGAGATGACATAATAAAAACCTCCATTTGGTAAAACTTTTTTCTATTTCAATAATACCCTTCAACTTCCCACTACCAATTATCCACATTTTATTTATTAAAAAAAACTCATTCAATCAAGTTAATTCATATATTTCTTTCTCACAACCTCAATTTACAAATATAACATATAATTTTGATTGGTAAATCACTAAATTAGTGAATTTTCAAATTAATGAAAATTTTATCTCAATAATGAAAATATTAAAAAATTAATTATATTTGGATCTAATTTTGATATAAAATTGCATAAAATTTCATTTAAAAAACTAATTTTAAAAATAAAATATTTGAGACACACATATTGTATGTGCATTGTTGCTAGTATATATTATGAATGTGTAAGCATTACACTTGTGTGACTAATAGTTTAAAAATATGGTTATGAAATTTAGGTAATGGTATTTTTCAAAAAAACAAATATATATATATATATATATATATCTTACTATTTTATAATAGTTGAGTGGGTTAGAATAACCGTTGATTTGAGGACACCAACTTTCTTACCCATTTTACCCTCTCTTCATATTTTTACTTTACTAATTCTCAATATTTTCATAACTGGACCGGTGATCAAACCGATCTATCTTAAACAAACGGTTCAACCGGTTCGACCGTTTTAACCGGACGGTCGAACCGAAAAACCGTTTATATAATATTATATAATTAATAATATCTTTTAAATTTTAAAAATCTAAAAGATGTATATAAATAAACAAAAATATATTTATCATAGTTTAAAAAATAAATAACTATATAAATATATTCAAAATATTAATTATAGTTATATATACTATATTTTTAAAAATAAATAAATTAATTAAAAAAATATAATCATAGAAAAATAATATTTTTAACGAAGTATAAATTTCAAATAATCATGTGTATACATATAATAAAATATTAAATTAAGATTTTAAAATTAAAAAAAAAAAACCAATTTAAAAAAAATTAAAAAAAATTCGAAAACCGGTTACCGGTTTTTTGGCCGGTTCGACCGGTTTTGACCGGTTCTTGACCGGTTCTGAGCGGTTGAACCGTTGAAACGGTTTTTAGGGGTATTTCGGACCGGACCAGTGACCTGTTCCCGGTCGAATCGGTCGGTCCGATCCGATTTTTAAAACACTGCTAATTCTTACACATCAAACTTCACTCTCACAACTTTTTAATCACGTGAGTCATGATCCTCAATCCATAACCTTCCCACTATCCCACTAAATCCCCCACTTATTCCATGTTTAAAAATAAGTTTTATTTTACACACGCATAGCATGTGCACTTTTTTACTAGTATATATAATGGTTAGATACGTTTGAATAACATGAGCACAAGTCAGATATGTTCAGTTATCGTATGACACGCTTTTCAATCCGATTTTTTGCATCATAAGTAAAAAAACAATAAAGCCCAAGGCTTGTTAGCCCAGTGACACAATCTCCCCACAATTGGGAGAGGTTTTGGATTCAAGAGCTTGTAAACCCCCCAATCACCCAATATCAAAATAATAATAATAATAATGATAATAATAATAATAATAATAAAAGAATTTAACGGAATGATTAACTTAAATGGAACACATTTTGTTTACCTAGTTTTCTCTACTTGATTAATACCAAATGATTATCAACTAAATCCTCATAATGAACAATACTAATATCAAAATAAAAAACTACAAAAATTGTCAATAAATATAATATTTAATTATGCTTTTGCTAAAGTTCTAACTTCTAATACATACAGGTTTAATTTACCTAGTTTTCTCTACTTGTTTTTAGAATTCAAATGATATATTATGGATATATAAAAAAATATGACTAATGATAAACGTAAATAAAAATTATTTGTGCATAAAATCTAGAAAATTAAAAGGGAAAAATCAAAATCATCGTCCGGTTGCTGGACTCTTAACAAATTGATTAAAGATAAAATGATTGGCTGAGCTTATAAGCTCTCCAAAATAACTCCTCAAATTTGTTTGGTAAAAAAATTTAAAAATCGTTTATAAGTTGTCAAAATAATAAGTTGTTTAACAGCTTATAAGTTGTTTTTAAAAAATTAATGGATGAGGTATTTTTTTCAAAAAGATCATATTTTAACATTATATTCTATCTTTCTAAAATATCATTGAATATTTTCATAAATCTCCATCATATCCTCCACTCATTAACTATTAAATATTATTTTTAAAAAAATTACAAATCACATAAATTTTTCTAAAGTAAAATATTAAAACAATTTTATTTTTTAATATAATTCTAAAACTATTTTCGTATATGTATAACTCGAAATATTATTTTTATAGAATTAGACCATTTTTTGTAAGTTTGACCACAAAAAAATCTTATAATATCAAATATATCAACATCTTTAAGTTGTTTAAAATACGTTTACCCAAACACTTTAATAGATTATTTTTAAAATAAGTTCTAACCACTTATAAACTCGTAAAGCAGTTTTTAAGTTTTAGGAGCTTATAAGCTCTTTTAATAAGTTTAGTCAAACACCCTCATAAAATGTATTACACATATGTGACATAATATCAGGGATTGCACTTTTTGCCACTGATTCTGAGTCACAGGAGAAAACTGAAACGGGACAAGTTCGGAAAGACTTTTAGCATGAATCAAACAGAATATATTTTAGATATTGTCTTGTAGGTTTCTCCCAATTTTTTTTATGGACGGTTTAAGGAATTTGAGCTTTAGAATAGCACACGATACAAAGGATGAATTTACTTGTTAGAATTTAGAGTTTACTCGGCTGAAAAACCGCACACGCACAACATTTACAATTAAACATCAAATATAGTATGTGTAACGCTGATAAATTGGGTGTATTTACATTCTTAACGGAAAAGAAATTGAAATATTTGATTGCCTATAATCTTTGGTCTCCAAAGATTGAGATACCAAGTTAAAAACTATTAAAGTAATTCGTTATACGACTCAACTCATGATGGTCTGTGCACATAAGATGGAAGCTCGATCGAGAAAATAGAAAATTAGAAGAGGGGTCCAAATTAAATGGACTAGTAAAGATCTCTAGTCCCACCACAAGTACAAAATCACATTGGCGAGGGATGCCTTTTAATCAACCAGGAACATCCCGCTAGACAATGATAATCATAGGACTAATGCTAGGTTTCAACCTTAAATACTGCTAAATCATTCTGAAATCAAGAAAATACTGGATATTTCATCCCGTGAACTCTGAGAATGATACCGACAATAAAGTTATGGGAAAAGTGCCACTCCTTTTTAGCCTTTGGTTCTCATAATGGTAATGCTCCCTTCCCCGCCTTCTGTTTGAATCTTCGTTTTTCCCACCACAGGTTTCCCTGAAAACGCTGATGTGGGAAAAGAAACAGACCGATCGTCTTCTTGGTCTTGCTTTGATTTTGGTGGAGCGTGTAACTTTTGGTTTATGTCCTCCAAAGTCATGTCTCCATGAGCACCACAGGGTTTGATGAAGGCAAATGGATAGACAACAGATGATGATGGTTTAGGTAGTGTACGCATGTACGATTTTCTACCTGAATTCCAGGGTAAAATTCAACATCCAAAATATGGCTTATTTAGTCTAAGGAACAAGATTGTCATATTGAAATCCAAATATAAAATAATATTAAGATGATATTCATAGGTTCATAACACCATAATTCTTACCACCAAATTAACAGAAGAAACCGGATACTCCACAGATCAAGCTTTGGCAAACTAAGTTTTCCAAAGTCACCGTGAAAATGAAGAGAGTGAACAAATTACCTTTGAAAGCACCACTTCGACGACTATTGATGGGGTGATTTGTTACTGCACTAGCATTATATTCTGGAGGCATTTTACAAAGCTCTGCAATATCAAGTCATGGATTAGGCAGTGGAGACATGGGAGGGAAACCAATGAAACAACAAAATAATGCTATAATTTAACAATAATTAACCACTGATAACCAACACTATATATTCATGAATGACCTGTAATGTTGATTTGAACATCGGATGCTCCAGATAGATCACAACTATTCAAACAAAAATCTGTTCAGAAACTTGTTTTCAATAAACTGATAATGCGAAGACTACACAAACATACATATCTTCAGCACTGCAATGTATCTCGGCTTCATTAAAGTAATCAGCGATCCACCCTTCAAACGATGGATCCAAGCACTCATTACTGGATGCCGATGCACCATCTAAGAAATTAAAAATATATATATATATATATCACTAAATACAATGTTTGTAGATTTGATGTTCATATATCTCACATAAATTTTTTGAGAGAAACAAAACCTGCAAATCCAGCAACCCACTCTGACATATCATGCATATTAGCTTCAAGCGAATCCTGTGTCTCCTAAACAAAGAACAGCAACAGATTATTGACTATCTAGGAGGTAGGAACCATCAGATGGTGCTGCAATTACTCTTTTACCGAAAAAATATACCTTAGACCTTAAAAATATGCCATCATTGTAAAGAGGTGCATTCAAAACTTCAGACTCAAACTGAAGCATCCTGCGCCTTTTTGCTTGAAAGGACGGCTCCCTGCATTGCTCTGACTCTTCTTTCCCTGTAACTTCTGCAGTAGTTAAACAAAATGCATTTACACAGTGACAGTACCAATATCCATTAATTGTTGTTTCCAGATACTGTTGCCAGATGGGCATCTGCGGGCATCTCTTCAGATTCGACAAAGTACAAGAAGCAAATTGTTGTGTGAAGGAATCAATATAGAAGACTAATTTGCAATCAAAAAGTGTGCATTTTTATGAGACGCGTAACCATATATGCAACTTCTCCATGCATTTGAAACATGTGGAATAATGAATAAACCATTCTGCTATATTTGTGCAATGCTTAGTTTCTTAAACCAAGAATGTTAAAAAAGAAGCATAATACGAATGAATGAATAATTGTGTCATCACTTTTTCCTCGCCCATCACATAAATTCATATTTTAATGCTAACATGGCTACCCGGATAGGGATACACCAGTACCTCTGTCTTTGCATTGTAAGTTCATCTAATAAGGATGATAGCTGATTTGATGAAAGTTGAATCGTTCAAAACAAAGAACACAAGCGCAATAGAAAAGGATAAGAAATAGTGATACTAGTATGAGTACAGGATGAGTAAGGCCCCATCCCCACCATTTTTTACTACATGGCAAGTTAAATCCCCACATTCCTTGACTGGAGTAGTTCCATCATCTAATGTAACAGAGAAATGGTCTTCATTTTGCTTCACTCCACCCAGATGCCATTTAGATATTTCTGATCATCGTAGAATACAAGCCAAAATCATCACCCAAGTTCAAATGAGCAGTTTACTTGAGGGTTGGGGGATTAAAAATGACAATTTGACTAACCTATGTCGGTAGCATCCTCAAAATCACACTCCTGACACTGCCAATCCCACGAGTCACTGTCATCAATTAAAAGAAAATTTTAAATCTCATACAGCAACATGAGATGCTAAAGATTAAGATAATAATGTAGCAAAGAAATCATGAAAAAATTAACCACGAAGATCACGATGTGGTAGAATCAAGAAAGTGAACCACAGGGTTTGAACTGATGAACAAAGTAGAATTGTAAGGGACATCTATGTACATTAATAATAACCAAAATGCTCAACATCTCACCACCCAGTTAGCCTATGGCATATCAGTACATATCTCGGAATTCCAGTTCATATGTAATGTAGTAACTTGGTCCGGGGTTTGAGTCTAGGTGAGCATGAGTAAAAAGATGCACCACATTCATCGATGCGACAAAGTTTCGAGTGGGGAATATAAGGAAGACAACAAAAGGCAGCTCCATATCCCTTATTCCTGACCTATAAATCCAACAACTGACGATGTTTCACTTAGGCATTTCCCTCGTCAAATCCTCCACAGACATTTCAAGCAGAATTATCAGCATGCTCTTTTAGATTTTATTTTTAAACAAAGAAATTAAAACTATACCCGCAAAATTCTATTGTATGAAACTAAAATTGTAAGAACCACCCCCACCCCCAAAAAAAAAAACAAAAAAAACAGAGAGAGAGGGAGATTAAGCCCCAAAAAAAAAAAAAAAAAAACATCGAAATCCACACCATCGTCACAATTTTCTCACATGTCTGAAGCAAAATAAAACCCAAACCCACCGAAGATCACACAGAATCAAACTTAACAAGTACCAAGAACAAGCATTTCCAATATTTTTAACAGCCCACAGAAAGGAGGCATTCGGAGAAATAATAATTAAAAAAAAATCGTCAAAAAAAGCAAAACCGAAACACAACCCGGTGATCTACAACAAAGGAAAAATCAGCTTGCAAACAAACAAACAAACGAACGCACTTTTCGTTAACATTGCTCATTAGGATGGATGGATGAACTTCTTTACAAGGGAGTTTAGGTCTCGTCCAATATAACTTTAAATATCTATGGCATGAAAAGAAACGAAAGTCAAATGGAGAATCCTTTTTTTAAATAAATTTGCCCAAATAATCTGGAGGGAGCAAAGTGGTTGCTACTTAAGTCACTTGTTTTGTTTTTGTTTTTGTTTTTTTTCCAAAAAAAAAATGTTCAATTTATCATCTAGTCTAATCTATTTTTATGTTGAACTAAGACGAAATCATGACATTAGACTATAGTTTTTCTCTCTTGTGCAAAAAAACAATAATAAAATACTCATCTTAAATATTTAATTTTGAAACGAGCAAACTATGCTAGTCAGTTAAACCGCAATATACAAGTCTTGTTCGACAGGGTAATCCAAAAAGATGTTGACAAAAGAAATCGATCTACAGACATCTGGCCTAACGTTCACATATTCCACCAATTTGGACACCCCCTTGAAGGCTAGGATACTATTTATTTGAGTTAGTTTTTGGTATGAAGTTATATTCAATTCCATAATCATAAGAACTTAAACTCACAGTTATGGGTTGAATTGCAGTTGATATCTTGTCAACTTTACGGTCCATCTGTTCTTTCCGAGTCTGTTAGAATAAGTTCTTGATAATTATATATATAACTTGTATAATCCTCTTCTTAAATTAGCTTTTAGAATGAAATTAGACTCAAATTCATTATCTTAACGAAGTAGAGACACAGTGGTCACATCCTTGAATAACTTTTAATGTTTTTTTTTCTGAAGCACGGGGCTTGTATTGGGTGCATCATTTGGTAGTTGGGCATTGAATTGTGCATTGTGTGTGGGCTGTTTCAATGGAAGAATTAATAAACGTTAATAAATTATAATCGACGCAAAACTAGAAGTCTAAAATATTTATGCTCAGTCCAGTAGTTATCACATTTAAAGAGTGATGGAGGCAAGATATCATCAAATTTTACGTGTATGTATAAATTCTATTATATATATGCTAGTGCAGTTTTATTTAAAATAATAATAATAAATTCATTGGATTAGCCTCACACTGTCTTGTCAAATGGAATTTACTTGACTAGTGTTGTTTGCAAGTCATTGCGTTAGTTCACAGACTTAGTAAGTATGCATCGAAAAATAATGGCTATGAATTCCCACATCGTAACAAATAAAAAAGGAAAAAATTATAATTTATAATTATATTGAAGTAATATTTTCCAGTTTACTTGTGTATTTGAACGTGAATTTTGTAATGTTCTTCTTTTCTTAAAAAAATTTCCACAAAAATAATTGAGTCGTATTGTATGATAACCGACTTGGTTCGTTAATATGATGTCAAACTAATTTATATTTACAACTCTCCTATTTGACTAAACTAATGCAAATATTAAAAATACGTAAATGAGGAAAACTAACAAACCATTGTATAAGTAAGGTTAGTCTATGCTATATCGGGAGTGTTTTTTCCTATATTTCAATACCATTAGATCATGTGAGACTCTCATATTTTTATGAAAATTGACATGTGTGTTGATGATCCAATGATTAACATTTAACCACATCATGGAGAAGAAGTATTTCAGGTGTAGCATAAAATAATCCGTATAAGTTTAAAAAATCATTTATCTAAATACCAATAATTATATATCACACTTGATGCATGTGCCAATCACCAACTATTCATCATTCACCCAACTCATGTACGTCCAGCTACTAGTGTAATCTAAAGCAACGAACAGTTAAATGAAAGCAGTTAAGTGCACTCAATGAAGTACACAATTAATAATATCGACCGATTTCAATGTACACTTGCTTTTGGTGGCATAAATTTATGGTGATTTTTTCAATAAAGGATGAAGTTGAGAATAATCACTCACTTTAATGGAACCCGAGAAAATTATCCAAACCCAAAACGAGTTCATCAGTGAGATATAAAAGCTCTTGTAAGATGGTCTTACCAATCAATTTTGTAAAATAATCTTCTATTTGAGTTATCTATTAAGAAATACTACTTGTTATGTCAAAACTCAAAAGTATTATTTTTTGTTGTAAATATAAATAGGATTGACCCATCTTATGAATAAAAATACGTGAGATCATTTCAGAAAAGATCTACTCGTTGTGAGAGTAGTGAATCTCAATTCCCAATGGTCGAACATTTTATAATTAACCAAAATAAATATCCTATATAATAAATACTAAAACCAGGGGCGGCCCTAAGGTAGCGCGGGCCGGCCGACCGCCCAGGGTTCCACCTTGAGAAGGGCCCTCGATTATTTAAAAAAAATTAATATTTAAATTAATATCTAAATAAATTTAATTAATAGATATAACAAAATAAAAAAAATCGTAGATAAGTTTTTGTAACAAAAATATTGCTCCAAATGAGTTAAATCACCACAAACTCTCATGGTTTACTAATTCTGTTCAACTTCTATCTCCTTTCCGCATGCGGCCCTCCAACCAATTTAATTCATGCACAAAAATTTCTCGCAGACCTCCGTTGTATTATAGGTAGACATACCGTCAAATTTTTATTTACTTATTATTCAATTAAATCATGTTGATTACTCAAATTGCATGTTATGAAATCGAATAATTTTACAAAAGGTATAAATTTTTTTTCATTTTTTTTCATTTACTAATGGATTGTTGCATCATTATTTTATTAATTTATAGCACACTAATTTATTATCTTTCTCATATATATATATATATATATATATATATATATATAGAGTTTCTTTCAAGTGCCCACCTACCATGCCCACCTATCATGCCCACAAATGATGTGGCACTATTCTATTGGATGTGATAAAGATATGATAAATTGTAGATCCAATAGAATAGTGTCACGTCATTGGTGGGCATGGTAGGTGGGCACTTGAAAAAAACTATATATATATATATATATATATATATTCTATTGGATGTGATAAAGATATGATAAATTGTAGATCCAATAGAATAGTGTCACGTCATTGGTGGGCATGGTAGGTGTATATATATATATATATATATATATATATATATATATATATATATATATATATATATATATATATTCTATTGGATGTGATAAAGATATGATAAATTGTAGATCCAATAGAATAGTGTCACGTCATTGGTGGGCATGGTAGGTGGGCACTTGAAAAAAACTATATATATATATATATATATATATATATATATATATATGTATATATATATGTATGTATATATATAGAGTTTTGCAATCCTGCCCACCTACCGTGCCCACCTAATGTGCCTACCATGAGGTGACACTCAACTATTGGACGCACAATTCATCACATCCAATAGTTGAGTGCCACCTCATGGTGGGCACATTAGGTGGGCACGGTGAGTGGGCAGGATAGCAAAATTGTATATATATATATATATATATATTGTTCGTATTTGACTTCATTATTTAGTATTATTTTACAATGTTTATGAATTTAGTTAAATAGTTTCATTCTTGCACAAATATTCATCATAAAATGTCAACAAATGATGACTTTGTTTTTTAAAATGCAATAAGAGTGAATTTTGTTGAAAAATATTATTATTATTAATATTATGTTGAATATTGAATGTTGAATGTTGAATATTGAGTTGTAAAATGTGGAAAATTAATGTGTGATGATGTAGATGATGATGTATTTATTTTTAGACTAATCTCAAATGTGGATCTATAAATAGGTCTTCATTTGTGATGAAAAATACAATTGAATTGAGAGAAAAATATTATAAAGTGTAGAGTTTGATATATTTTGAGTTTTGGAGTTTTTATTTTTTACCATAAATTTTTACTTTTTCACAACACGTTATCAGCACGATCGCTCGAAGGTTCTTTATATTTCCCGACGCTCCAAAATACAAGAAGAAGTCAAAAATATTCAACAAGTAAGAATTTTTATTTTACTGTTTATATATTTTTATTGTGTATATATTAATATATAATATCATGTTATGAAAAAAAATAAGTTTTTTTTCAAAACTTGTTATAAATCCTGGGAGGATGTTAAGACGACATCCCACACTCCCGGTAAGGGATACGACAAGTATAAAAGTCTCTAAGATTTTTAAACAATAACGTGATATATATTTATTATGTATATATATTAACTATATTAATATATAATTTCATGTTATTATATAAAAGGTTGTCTATGACACTGAACTTATAATAACGTGATATGATATATATTATTGTGTATTTATATACTAACCATATTTGTATAATCTCATGTTATTATATAAAAGGTTGTCTACGGCACCGATCTTATAATAATGTGATATGATATACTATACCTGACTTTATACTAACTATATTAGTATAATTTCACAATATTATATAAAAGGTTGTCTACGACACCGACCTTATAATAATGTGATATGATATACATAATTATTTAATTATGATTATCATTAATATGCATTGCATCATTATCACGAATTTTTATTCAACACATACTCGATTTTTTCTTACCCCCAACGGTCACAAACGGTCACAAACGGCTAGTTTTTGGCCTATAAATATGTTCACTCAAACTCATTTTCAATCACACCAAAATTCACTCTTTCTCTCAAAATATTTTCTCCTCGGTTTTTTCGAAGATGAAGATGATGACATTTCTAAGGCTATTTTTCATAACGATTATGATCATCATGCTCACGAGTCTTGTACTCACCAGCGATTTTCCACCACATACTTTTTCTCTATTTGTACACGTACTTGTACTCATCGTTTATCCATTATTTTGTATTGTCATATTAATGAAAATTAACTTATAAAATGCATTATTATTTTTCTAGTACCACCATGTCAAATTTGGCAAAGTTTAAATTCGTTGCTCTCGATATCACTAAAAAAGAGCAAAAAAATGTTAATGAGAAATCATCAATCCCGACTCAATGTATCTACGGCATTTCCAGAAGCAAATGTCGTAAGTAAAAAATGAAAACCAAAATCAAAGGCATAAACTAGATTTTGGTTGAGGTCGAGGATGTGGTCATGAACGTGGACGTAGAAATGATCGTGGTCGTGGTTATGGCCATGAATATGAAAATAATCGAGATAGTTACTTCAATAACTAATCTCAAAAGAACGTCACGAACCACCCAAAAAGGCAGCATGAAAATATGAGTGAAAATAAAAATCACTCAAAAAGATATGAGAGTGTTTGTTATAAATGTGGCACTCCAAGACATTGGTCATATACCCCTGAGCACTTATGTAAGCTCTTTAAAATATCGATAAAGGGGAAAGAAAAAGAGACCAATTTTGTTGAAAACAGTAACCATTTAAGTGGTTCAACATATTTCAATGCTGCCGATTTTTTCAAATGATTTCGAGAACATTGATTAATATATTGGTGGGACTGAAATGTAACATGCTATATTTTTCATGCATTCTTATGAAACATGCTATATTTTGCATATATATATTATCCTTGATTTTCTTTATTGCATTTTTTTGAAGTATGGAAAATGCTATGAGCAAATATGGAAATAATATCATGAAAATTTGCATACCAGATAGTGGTACAACACACATTATTCTGCGAGATGAAAGATATTTCTTGGAAATAAAACCAACAAAAACAATGGTGAATACCATATCAGGTCCTGTAGACTTGATTGAAGGTTGTGGAAAAGCACATTTTTTTGTTACCTAATGGCACAAAATTTATGATAAATGATGCTTTATATTCACCACAATCGAAAAGAAATTTGTTGAGTTTTAATGACATATACTCTCATGGGTATGATACTGAGACGATAACTGATGGAAATCAGAAATATATGTGTCTTACCACATATAAATCAGGAAAAAAATATGTGGTTGAAAAATTATCAATGCTCCCTACTGGATTGCATTATACACATATAAGGCCAATCGAATCAAATATGGTGGTTAATAGTTCTTCAATATTAACAAATTGGCATGATCGATTGGGACATCATGGTTCAATAATGATGCGAAAAATTATTGAAAATACGCATGATCATCCATTGAAAGACCAGAAGATCTTTCAGAATAATAAGTTTCAATGTAAAGCATGTTCTCTTGGAAAACTTATTATAAGACCATCGCCAGCTAAAATCCAAACTGAATCACCCATATTTCTTGAACATATTCAGGGTGATATTTGTGGGCCAATTCATCCACCATGTGGACCATTTCGATATTTTATGGTATTGATCGATGTCTCTAGCAGATGGTCACATGTATGCTTATTGTCAACTCGGAATGTGGCATTTTCAAGATTGATGACTCAAATAATAAAATTACGAAATCAATTTTCCGATTATACAATCAAAAAAAATAAGACTTGATAATGCTGGAGAATTTACATCCCAGACTTTCAATGATTATTGTATGTCAATGGGAATCACTGTTGAACATCCTGTAGCTCATGTTCATACGCAAAATGGATTAGCTGAATCATTGATTAAACGTCTACAACTGATTGCTAGACCAATGATTATGAAAACAAAACTCCCTATTTCTATATGGGGACATGTAATTTTACATGCTGCGGTATTAATTCGCATTAGACCAAGTGCATATCATAAATTCTCCCCATTGCAACTTGCATTTGGTAAAGAACCAAATATCTCTCATCTGAGAATTTTTGGATGTATGGTGTATGTGCCTATTGCACCACCTCAACGATCAAAAATGGGTCCACAAAGAAAAATTAGTATTTATATCGGTTATGATAGTCCATCAATCATTCGATATCTTGAGCCTCAGACAGGCGATGTGTTTACAGCATGCTTTGCTGATTGTCATTTTAATGAAGAAATCTTCCCAGTGTTAGGGGGAGAAAAGAAACACATCGAAAAATAAATCACATGGTATGTACCATCATTGTTACATTTGGATCCAAGGATCAAATAATGTGAGAAAGATGTACAGCAAATTGTGCACATGCAAAGAATTGCAAATCAAATGCCAGATGCATTTGCAGACACAAAAGGGGTAACAAAATCATATATACATGCTGTAAATGCCCCTGCTCGAATTGAAATTCCAAAGAAACAAATTGAAGACACTCATGATGTCATAAAACGCTTGAAGCGTGGAAGACCAGTCGGTTCCAAGGATAAAAATCCTCGGAAAAGAAAAGGCATAGAGAAACACGACGATCATAAAATAGAAAATGGTGTTCCATAAGAATCACCTGATGATGAAAATATTCTGTCAGAACCACAAACTGACGAGAATCGTGAAATCTCTATCAATTATATTAATACTGGAAAAATATGGAACCGAAAAGACATAGAAGATATTGATGAGATATTTTCTTATAATATGGCTTGTGACATCGTAAATGAAAATGAGGATCATGAACCAAAATCTTTAGGTGAATGTAAAACTTGTCATGATTGGGTCAAATGGAAAGATGCCATCCAGGTTGAATTGGATTCGCTGAATAAATGAAATGTTTTTGGACCTATAGTCCTCACACCTGAAGGTGTAAAACCTGTTGGATACAAATGGGTTTTTATTCGAAAGCGAAATGAGAAAAATGAAATAGTCAGATATAAAGCTAGACTTGTTGCACAAGGTTTTTCTCAAAGGCCTAGAATTGATTATGAAGAAACGTATTCTCCTGTTATGGATGCAATTACATTTCGATATTTGATTAGTTTGGCAGTGTCTGAAAATTTGGAAATGTGTCTTATGGATGTTGTTACAGCTTACTTATACGGATCACTTGATAGTGATATATACATGAAAATCCCTGAAGGATTTAAGATGCATGAAGCACAAAGTTCAAAACCCAGAGAATTTTATTCTGTAAAATTGCAAATATCATTATATGGGTTAAAGCAATCTGGCCGAATGTGGTATAATCGGCTAAGTAAGCACTTGATGAAAAAGGGATATATAAATGATCCAATATGCCCTTGTGTTTTCATCAAGAAAACAACATCCGGATGTGTAATTATTGTTGTATATGTTGATAATTTAAACATCATTGGAACGAATAAAGAAATTCAAGAAGTTATGATGTACTTGAAGGAAGAATTCGAAATGAAGGATCTTGGAAAAACCAAGTATTATCTGGGTTTGCAAATCGAACAAAAAGAATGTGGAATTTTTGTTCACCAGGCAAATTATACAGAAAAGATCCTTAAACGTTTTAATATGGATAAATCAAATCCATTAAGTACTCCAATGGTTGTAAGATCATTAAACATAGAAAAGGATCCATTCCGTCCATGTGGAGATGATGAAGTTATTCTTGGTCCAGAAGTACCATATCTAAGTGTCATTGGTGCCCTTATGTATCTTGCAAATTGCACTAGACCTGATATATCTTTTGCTGTAAATTTATTGGCAAGATTCTGTTCATATCCAACAAAGAGACACTGGAACGGAATTAAACATATATTTTGTTATCTACGAGGAACAACAGATTTGGAACTTTTGTATTCAAAAGACACCAATCAAAGTATCATTGGTTATGCTGATGCTGGATATTTATCTGATCCACATAAGGCACGTTCTCAAACCAGATATGTATTTACTCGTGGAGGCACCGTAATTTCTTGGCGTTCACAGAAACAAACACTCGTAACAACTTCATCAAATCACGCTGAGATTATTGCGCTACATGAAGCAAGTCGTGAATGTGTTTGGCTAAAATCAATGACACAACATATCCAAACTTCTTGTGGATTATCAGTAGACAAAAAGCCTGTGACGTTGTATAAAGACAATGCTGCATGTATTGCTCAAATGAAAGAAGGATACATCAAAATTGACAGAACAAAACATATACCCCCAAAGTTTTTTGCCTACACTCAAGAGCTTGAGAAGAATAAAGATATTGATATCTGTTATATTCAATCAAGTGAGAACTCATCAGATCTCTTCACAAAGGCACTTTCCACGACGATATTCAGAAAGCATATATACAACATTGGGATGCGCAATCTGCGGAATATGTGAAGAATCACTCATGTTAACATGAAGGGGAGTTTACGTGGCTGCACACTTTTTTTCTTACTATGGTTTTTATCCCACTGGGTTTTTTCTAGTAAGGTTTTTAACGAGGCAGTATAAAACACGTAATGAAGACAATCATCATATCACGATCATCATCACAAGGGGGAGTATTGAAAAATATTATTATTATTAATATTATGTTGAATATTGAATGTTGAATGTTGAATATTGAGTTGTAAAATGTGAAAAATTAGTGTGTGATGATGTAGATGATGATGTATTTATTTTTGGACTAATCTCAAATGTGGATCTATAAATAGGTCTTCATTTGTGATGAAAAATACAATTGAATTGAGAGAAAAATATTATAAAGTGTAGAGTTTGATATATTTTGAGTTTTGGAGTTTTTACTTTTTACCATAAATTTTTACTTTTTCACAATAAATTTTAAATAATATTGGTTGTTGAATAATTTATTTTGATAAATATATGTGTAAAATGCTTTCTAATGTGTTTGTTCTTAAATATTATATCTATATCTATATTATCTATAAATATGTGAGTTTGATTTGTGAATAGTCTTAATTGTCCTTGTTTAAATTATTGTTTCATTTGTAATATGAAAAGCCAAGGGGGTATTTTAAGTCATTTTCCACAATTTAATAAAGCTAATTTATGAGTAACACTCTTGTGAGACGGCGTCATCCGTGAAACGGGTCAATTCTACCCATATTTATAATAATAAGTAATACTTTTGACATAAATTATAATATTTTTTAATGGATAACTCATATAAAAGATCCGTTTCATAAATATAACCCTTGAGACCGTCTCATAGAATTTTTTGCCCTAATTTAATTGTTCATTGTTGCATTGATTATATTCTTACTATTACTATTATTACTTAAAAAATACACATTTTAAACCATATTATCGATCTACACTATATTAATAATAACTATTACTATTGGTTAACATATTATTATTACAATTTGTTAAATTGTATTTTTAAAATATTTTAATATTTAGAATTAATATTATTACGAAGAAACATGATTTGCATAAAATATAGATATTTTTTCTCGGATGAAGATTGTTTCAAATATATTTTTCTCTTATCTAAAAATGTCATCCCTAATTACAAAATATTTGTGTTAATCTATTAACTTCTTTTGTATTGTAATATATCTTCGATTAATTAATTTTTATATTGAGTAATTATATTAACTTAAAATTTTCACATAAAAAATTGAAGAGCGTTATTTTTCTCTTAAAAGTAAATTTTAAACACTTATTATTTTTTAGGAAATTGCATTTTTTATTCTATAATTATGTTATTTTTGTAAACACTTCACACCGTATAATTCTCACTTGATTTGATATGCTTGATGTGTGTGCTGGTGTTTTTCGGCTCCTGATAATCTTCAATGTGAGCTTTGAACTCTTATACTGAAATTGTATACTGTAAGTGTTTGCAAGTTCTTGATTTTGCCAGATTATTCTTTTTTTTGCAGCCAATGGTCTCTATTTATAGGAGTAAGACAATAGTTATGTTGATTCAAATATGTATCCGTTGGATTGTAGTCGTTGTCTTGTCTCTGACATGAAAGTACACTATAATGCAGTTTCTCAGTCCGAGTGTAGCATGGTTCGAAAGTCTTTTTCCAAAGGTTAAAGACTTCGACTGGTTACTTGGTGAGCAACTTTTGATCTCCTCTCTCTTCTGCTTCTGCTATTCTACTCTTGTCCTCACTTATATTTTTTGCTTTCTCTCTTGCTTCTGCTCTTGTTCTGCTACGCTGTTTCTACTCTTGTTCTGCTTTCCAATTTGTTGATATGCAAAGTTGTTTGTCAAACGCCGAAACTCATATATTTGATTTCCTAACAGCGTGCATCAAATGATTATTACGTGTCAGAGTAATTTTTTTTTTCAAGGAGAAATTACACTTATTTTATTGAACTTTCTCAATTATAAATTCTTTGAATATTATTGTCTACTCTCAGTTAATGCCTATCTACTTCATTTTATCACAATAGTTTTTTTAATATATTAATTAACCGATTTTGAATTGTCATTTAGATTCACTTAATTTTTGTGTCAAACACTTATATACATAATTTTGAAATTATTATCTACATTTATTTTAATTACATTATTTTTTCAAGTGTTTTAATTAAAATAAATTTTTTTGGCATTATCTACGTTATATAATTAAAATGGATCAAGAAATTTAGATTAGAGAGTACATTTTTTTAAAAAAAATTATTATTATCCTACATATTTATTATATTAGCATAATATATTTTAGGGGAAAGTGTTATTTTCCTGTAAGTTGGATTGTTTTGATTTTTTTATATAACTTGTTAAAGTTTGAATTTCATCCTATAAGTTGTTTTTTTTTTTTTTTTTTGTTACTTGAAATCATTAAAAACATTAGAGAATGTTTATTTGACACCGATGTTATCTTACATTTATAATGTGATAAAAATAAAGCTTATGTTTCACATTAAAAAATTTAGAGAAAAGTATAATTTTAGTCCTTATACTTTCACATCAAAACATTTTTGGTCCATAAAAATTTCAAAGCAACACTTTTAGTCTTTAAACTTTACAAATTGCAACACAATTAGTTCTTATATTTTTTTATGGTTAAATATATTTTTGGGGACTAATTTATTATATTTTTAAATTATAGAGACCTAAATAAATAAAAAAACATGAAAAATAAAGATCATAATATCTACAACACAAACATTTTTTTTGAGTAACATATTTATTCTTTTTTATGATGTTATTATATGTAAATAAAATTTATTACGATTTTTTTATTAAACATAAAATATCTACTTTAGAATATAGATTTTTTCATAAAAATAATCGAATATGTTTTTAAAATTAAATATCTTATAAATATTTTAAGGAAAAATTGCAAATTTCGTCCTTTATGTTTGTCACTTTGCGATTTTGGTCCTCTATGTTTTCACATTTCAGTTTTAGTCCTACATGTTCTGATTTTTGGCAATTTCGGTCCTTTTTATTCAAAAATGCTTACGTGACATTGTACACGTCAACTCCACATCAACAATGAATTGGTGCCACGTCAGCGCCACGTCGGAAAAAGGACTAAAATTGCCAAAAAAATAAAGATAGCGGATTAAAACTAAAATCTGAAAATATAAAGGACTAAAATCGCAAAGTGACAAACATACAAGACCAAAAACGCAATTTTTCCATATTTTAATAAGCACATTTCTTAATGTATTTTCTAATAATTTTTTAAAATAAAATTTATTTAATATCTTTGATACTAAATAACTGATTTGATATCAAATTTAATTAAGTATTTATTTTTATTTAATAATAAGATACGAACTAGATAAATTTTAATTTTCTTAAAATATCAAATATAAATATGTAATATATATAATTATGTTTGTAAATATTAAACATCAATAATAAATTAAAACGAATAAAAAATACATATCTTATACAAATTAATCTTGAAAGTTGAAACTCTAATTTTAAATTTAGTTTTTAATTTTTTTAAAATTTTAAAATAAAGATAAAACATTTATTTAAAAAAAATATAGTTTCATTTACTATTTTTATGTTTTTTTTTCTTTTCACAATATTTTATTATTAATTTTATTCATTTTTAGACCCTAAAATTTAATAAAATCATAAATTAGTCCTCACAAATATATTTAACTATAAAATAAATGGCAGGGACTAATTTTGTTACCATTTTTAAAGTTTAAGGACTAAATGTGTTGTGTTAAAATGTTTAGGGACCAAAAGTGTTTTGATATGAAAGTATAAGGACTAAAAATGTATTTTTTCCAAAAATTTACCTAAAGTTAATTAATTTTGTTACTTTGTGATTTTGGTCCTTCATATTTTCATATTTCAGTTTTATTTTAGTATGCTAAGATTTTTAGCTATTTTAATTCATTTTCGTTGAAATGATGTTACATTGTATATGTTAGCATGCAATTTTCCCAAACAAAAATAAGGAAAACAACAAACTTTTCCCTCTTATTTTGATGTTTTGAGGATAATTTTGCTTTATTTTTTTTTCTTTTTTAATTTTGATGAATTTTAATGTGTAATATAAAATTTATTTCAACACACGTGCTATTAAAAAACCACCGATTTCAAATAAATCATATTCTATTTATTTAGATGTTTCAGACAAAAAAAGACAAAAAATTAGAAGTTATTTGATAAAAATCATATTTTTACAAGCAACATAACTAAAAGTCAAAATTAGCTAATTTATAAAACTAGAATTGTAAATTTTTCTTATCTTTAGTGTTTGAGTTTATTTACCTTATGTTTAATTTTGAAACTTAAATCTATAATGAACATTATGATTTTTCACCTATTGATTTTATATCTTTTTGTTTAGTTTGAAAATAATGTCTATGACCAACATCAAAATTTATTGGATGTTAATTCATAATCATATATATAATTCTAAGTTTATCACGTGCATCGCACGTGCACATTTCTAGTATATATATATATATATATATATATATATATATATTAATAATGAAAGAAAGTCACATTTTTAACTTCACTCCGGACCACATTGTCTTCAGGACCACCTCTGAATAAAACATTAGATATTTAAAGTTATGCTTTAATTTTAACAAAAATATTTTTCAAAGCTGTCACTGCCAAATCGCAATGTGTGTTGGGAATACAAACCCCTCAATAGGTAGAAGTAGTGAGTCACGTACATCTCAAATAAATCATAAAATTAGAGGTGTCAAAAAAAGCTACCAGAACAAGCAGGTCCATAACTCGTTGCAACTCATAATTAGACGGAATAGGCTGACTCACCTTTTAAGCGAGTTGAAAAAATATCAACTCAACCCATTTATTTTAGATGGCGGAGTGGGCCAACAATGCGCACTCGTGTAATTTGACGGGCGTGGCGGGCCGGTCCACCTCTTAGTCGAGTTGAGAAATTATCAACCAAACCAACTTACTTTATATGACGGGATGGATTAATCCGACAAATTTAACTCATTTTAATACATATGCATAAAATTAATTATTTGTCTCACATTGTACTGGTACGCATGCTTGGACATTATCATAGCACATGAACTTCTTCCAGCGGAGATTGTGGGAATTTGGGAAAGCAAACACTTCCAAGAATTTGATGCTAAATAAATATATATGACAGATACATTGATAGTTGATGCGGATACAATAAATTTTATTTTTTTTAAAGCGTATATGAAAAATGATACTTCAAATCGTGCGTATATATATATAATTAAATAAAAAAAAATTATCTCCAAATGTAGCTCGATTCTTTATTAAAACAGTATGGGGGAGTCACGTGATGGAAGGATATTTTAACAAAGGACCACGAACAAAAGCGACCACACCGTTGTTCACCCACATAGAAAGGGGGACCCTATTATTAAAAATAATTTGGCAAAGTAAAAGGAAGAAATAAATAGAAAAAGAAAAAGAATCGATATTTATTTAAACTGTTGTTTGGTTACAATTATTAATTATTATTGTTATTATTATTATTATTAATATCATTTTACACGTTTTGTTTGTTTTTATAATAATTTTTGTTATTTTCAAATTAATGAATTCTAACATTATTTTTTATATTAAAAGTTATATAACGATTTAAAATGTATACGTATAATTTATAAATATAAATTTAAAAAGCATTTAAATAATTTAAAATACTTTGAAAAGTAGATAATGTTACACCAAGAAGTCAACAATAGTTACTTTAAGGCACCATTTGATTTGAGATATGATATAAGTAATATATAGAGAAGTAGTATAATGTAATAAAAAATAAATAAGAAATGATAGTTAAAATTGTATTGGATTTGATTGATATATTATGGTTTATTTGATTTGATTGATTAAATTTTATATAAAAATGTTAAATGACTATTTTGTTCTTTTAACAATAAATAAAATAAAAATTATATTATTTATAAGGGTATATAGTAATTTGAATTCAATGATTTGATTAATGTGAGATAAATAATTAATGATTTCATTGATATAAAATAAATAGTTAATATATAGATAAATAATATGATGAGAAGAACGTGAGATGAGATGAGATGAGTTATACATATATTAGTAATACCGTGAATAGAACGGTGCCTAAGGGTCTAATTTTATAAATAGTATAGTTATTATTATTTGTCTGGTCAATTGTGTTTTAAATTTTTTTTTAAAAAAAACATGATAAGTATATTGTAAGACAGTTTCATAGATCTATTATATATGTGTAAATGGTCAACCCGATATTTATCTGCGATGAAAAAAAATGTTTTGACATAAAATAATAAGAATATTTTTCGTTTTCGGGTCAGATCGAAGATCCATCTCACAAAAATGACACATAAAACTGAATTTTTGTGATAACATTTTCATAATTCTCGGAAAATTTTAAAATTAAATCAGTATAACTCAATAAGTATATCACAAATTACATCCAACGTTCTTCTGTACAAAATGACATACGTACCGTTTGATACATTAGATGAAAGTGAGATGATCCATATTTTTTACTCATTTAAGAGATCCTACAATAATAGACACAATAATCTTACAAATTAAAAACATACAAAACAGCATATTGTTCATATCTATGTATTGCTTATTCATATTTCATCATGTTTTTATCACAATTTTATTTATCTCTCATACATCTCATTTATAAAATCAAACGGTATAATAGGATTTAGATTAATTTATTCGAAATAAATAATTTAAAATATATAAGTTAAAAACTAAATCAAAAATATTTTTTGTTTAATTGTAGGAGTTCGATCACAAAAAAAATCAATAAGACTAAAAAACTTAGCCGTTTAATGAAAAATAAAATAAAATTAGGAAGGGCCCACGACAAGGAGAACATAAGTAATGCGGGCTTAGTCCATGGGACTGGCCCACTATTTTAAATTCAGCGGCGCGCCAAAAATGGAGTTTCTATCGGGTCATACGTCACGACTCACGCCGGGTCCTTCACTACATAATTTCATCCTACATTTTTAGACATTATTCCGATAATATATTTAAAAATGGATATATATTTAATAAGACACATATATATTAATAAATCTCAACTCTTAAATCTGCATTAAAATCGTACATGTATAAATGTTGAGTGTATTTTCGGTTTAGTTGGTTCGTCTGTGAGACCGTTTCAAAATATTATTACTTTAGCATTTTGAAATCATGAAATAAATAGAGTATTTCAACTATACTTTTATTCGTTCATGCATGTTACAATATTAGTGTGTTCAGATTTATCGTTAGTCCAAAAACCATCTTACTACTTTCCACGAAAAAACAAAAAATGTTAGTTGACCAGATTGAAGTGAACATTTTTGGACTGAATTGGTTCTAAACCGGACAATGAAAACGTACTATATTTATATTGGATCAAATGTGTAACTCAATTGGAAACTGAATTGAATCCGAGTAGAACTGATTCAAATCATTTTTTTCATTTTTTCATTCCCACCACTATGTACCTAACGAAGTAATTCATGAAACAAAATAATCATAACAAACAAAAAAATCTGTTCAAAAAAACAAACAAACAAATATATAATCGCACCAAATTCAACCGTATCGATTAATTAAATGGTTCCATTACAAAATTTTCCCATGAATCTTTGTAGAACTGGATGTTAATTAAGTGACCGCATAAAAATATTAGCCTATATATTTTATTTTATTTTATTTATGAAATTGTGGTATAAATAACTAATAAAATTTCTGGTGGAATGTTTATAGTATAATATATGTATATTCTTTATTATATTTGCAGGTTTTAATGTAGTCCTAAGTCCTAACATCACGCAAGTTTCCCAAGTTTTCTTCATAATTAGTACAATGTATTGTGAGTGAATTATAAAATGATGGTTATTCGATGACTCACCCACAACTAAAAACTAAAAATTAAAATATCATCATATCTTTCAATGAGATTTTCACCAAGAATTGTTTCATTATTACCCAATAAAAAATGTTTTAATGACATAATTAAAAGTAATTATTACTTATTATTATGATTACTACCAATAAAGGCATTATTAAACCAAAATTTACCAGTAGTCAAAATATCAACAAAAAAACCTACAAAATCGCACAACCGAAACGTAAAACCAAATCTGATTCATAGAAATACAAGGAATCTGGATTGAATTCTCTTTGACAGATTCAAATCCCACATTAAATAGCAGAATTGCCGTGTGGTGATTCATAAAATCAAATCCAAGAAATAAATGGGTTGTTAAAAGAATATATCTTTGAAACGGAGGGACAAATATTACATGAAAATGTGTATGTTTTCATTAAATTATGGCAATTTTTTCAAGTGGGAGGTTTTACTTTGCATTAATTACACATCAACAACAACAGCTGTGTGTGTAGGTTGTTTTTTCTTTGTCCAGAACCTAAGAAATCCATTATTTTTTTTGTTTGCCTTTCACTCTAACTACACTCTGTTTCCCGCTTCTTCTCCAATTTCATACGCTTTCACAGTTTCCCTTGAGCCCTTTTGTTTCTTTAACTTTCCGTAGGGGAAATAATTGTTTCGTTCGTTTGTTTGTTTGTGCGTGTAGGTGGGTTTGGGTTGGATGTGTAATGGGGAGATAACAGGATAGAATAGATAGATACAGATATACTTACAAACAGAGAATGGAAGAGGGGTGTGAGAGTTTTGTAAAATGTAACTGTGAAGGTGAAAATGCGGCGATGGATACACCGGAAAGGAGCAATAACAACCAGATCGCGACAACTGTTTGCAAATTTGAGGTTTGGTTTGGTTTTTCTTGGAAGAAAAGTTTGAAATTTTGTTGTTCTTGGTGGGTTTTACTGTGGTCGATTCTTTTCGGGGTCTGTATTTTTGTGGTTTTCGATTGATGCTTTCGTGTTTTTTGACTGCTGGAATGGTTTTGACAATTGGGTTACTTGAGTGATTTTGTTGAATTGATTGACATTGGAATTGTCGAATGTTCTTACACTTGTAGTAGGAGGAGTCTCTTGTGTTCTTGTCGTGCTGCGTGTGCTTTTGGTTGTTGATGTTTGTAGACTTCAAATTGCGGGGATTATCTGTTGTAGTTTGATGTTCATTTACGCTGTGATTGATCCGTGGCATTGTTATATGAAGTAGTTATTTTTTCTCTTTGTTTGCAGGATTCCCCTGTGTTTACTTTCCTGAACAGCCTTTCTCCTATTAAGCCAGTTAAATCAACACACATCACCCAGGCGATCCATCCTCTCGGCTTCGTGTCTCCCCCTTCTCTTTTCAGTTCACCCCATGTTGATTCTTCTGGAGGATCTAGAGTTCTTCGAAGGTAATTATCAGGCTTTTTGACAATTAATAATGTCCTCTGATTTACAACAGTTTGTTATATGAGCATATTTTAACTTATTTTCCCCACTCAGGCAGCAGTTTCAAGATCCCTCACAACCCGAGTTTTCTTCCTACGATGAAAACAATGTTGATAAGAGTAAGGATATCGATGCCACTAAGAAATTGGATGACCAACAAGACGATTTGGATCCTCGGAATTCTCACGGTGAAGCAACAGGTCGGATGTTCGATGAATCATCGAAAATTGTCGATGACAATGCTGAAAACTTTAATTTTGATCGTAGTAGTCCTAACTCCCCCTTAAAACCTAGCTGTGGCCATAAAGCAAAGTATGCCTCTGCTTCTTCAGTTCTTGTCTATGGTAGTGAAGTGAATCTGGACGGAGTAGGGCCAGTAGACGAAACTGATCAAAACAAAGAAGCGACCTCGTGTGATTGGGACAGTTTGATTGTGATTGCTTCTGATATGTTAGATACAGGGTCTTACATTGCATGTACTAGGAATGACGTGCAGAACATGCACTTAATTGGTGCAGCTTGTTCTGGCCAACAAGTTGGAGAAGGAAGTGGGCTAGAATGCCTGTCTACTCAACCTGGGGAAGGATGTGAGATGATAGAAAATGCCGAGACACATGGTGTGACTGCCGGTTCTGTAAGGGAAAATCCCAGTGAAAAGATGGATTATGAGGTAAATATTGCATTCCAGTTATATCGAGTAGGTGTTTGGATCAAAGAAACAAATTCTTATAACAAGAACTCATCCTTCCATCCATCTCAAAATCGAGTTCTCACAAGCTCCAATTTGAACAACTGAATTCCTAGAATCCAAACACGAAATTAGCATACTTTTCCTTTTTTGGCATTGTATACGTGACAACGAAGAACCTGCATAAATGTCATTTATGCACAGAAATATCTATTTCATTTTCTTGCTGCCATCTAATTTATGTTATTCGTTTTTGTAGCATCTTTCTGGTTCGTACCATGGTATGAGAAGACGTCTGGTTTTTGAGATGACAGGAGCCCTCGGAAACAATTTGGGCAAGAATTCAGATCCCAATTCTTCTGTTTTTAGGCAATATGATTGCCATACTTCTTCCAACGACCCCCAACTAGTTCCAACAAAGACAATAAATGAGTCTCCACGATGTATTGTACCTAGCATGGGCTTGCATTTAAATGCTCTGGGAGCAACTCCTAAGGACTACAATATTGTCAACCATGAAGCTTCAGCTTCTGGAAGACTTTTGATTGGACCAAGCTCGTCTTTCACTTTTTATCCTCCTACTGGTTCAGAATTGTTAAACAATACTTTGTCTGTTACTTCAGCTGAAAGAGAGAATGAAAACATCAAAGAATTTGTTATGCCTGAAGAAGATGCTTTCCAGCCACGTGGATATGTTGCACCTAAAGAAATCCATCCTAGTAGTCCAAAGAAGAAGAGGTGCACTTTTGATTGTCTTTTATTGGTCCATTTAAGTTAGAGATCTAGTTTTCTTTAATTTATTAGACCTTCTCAACTTAAATTTGAATATGTGTTGCCAGGCATAGATCGGAACAAGGTGGGGAAAGTGAAGCCTGTAAGCGGTGCAACTGCAAGAAATCAAAATGCTTAAAACTGTAAGCTCTTTATTTTTTATAGCTTCCGTGAACTTTGGCAGTGCAGCAATTGAACTGTGTTTTTCGGGCTTTCCTACAGATTAAAATATTCAAGTTTGCTATCAGCTGTACTATTGGAATATTGGCACACATTTAGTCCTACAATTTATATACCTTTTTCTATCGCCGTTCAACTCTTCCCTTAATCCTTGACTTCAATGCTTGAGGTGGTCGAACTCCACTGACAAATATGTATTTGGATGTACATTTTTTGATGAAGTAATGTTTATAATACAAGTACGTTATGAATGCAGCTACTGTGAATGTTTTGCTGCGGGTGTGTACTGTGTAGAGCCATGTGCCTGTATAGATTGCTTCAACAAACCTGTCCATGTAGAGACCGTTCTTGCAACCCGCAGACAGATTGAATCAAGAAATCCTCTTGCTTTCGCACCTAAAGTGATTAGGGGCTCCGATCCAATTATTGAAACTGGGGTTAGTGGTTGAACTTTGGGAGTGCATATTTGGTCTTTAGGTGATCATAGGCATTTATAATTTTCGTTTTATCATTCCTCACAGGATGACTCCAGCAACACTCCTGCTTCTGCTCGGCATAAAAGAGGATGTAACTGCAAGAAATCTGGTTGCTTGAAGAAGTATTGTGAATGCTACCAGGTTTCTTTCCCGCTTTTGTGTGTTATATGCTTTTTCTCTAAGCTTGGCAGCTGATATTAAATTTGGTTCTTTTGAAGGGTGGTGTTGGATGCTCTGTAAACTGCAGATGCGAAGGATGCAAAAATGCATTTGGTAGAAAGGATGGTGAGCTTACATTTCAGGTTTTTGGATAATTAGGCAGTTTTAAATTTTCATAGCGAGTCTGAATCTTGGGATTGGTTGTAATAACAGGAATGGAAGCTGAATATGAAGATGAAACAGGTGCAACAGAGAAGAGTATCCTGGAAAAAGATTTCCAAGAAACTGCACACCATAATGAGCAGAATATGGATTCTGCGCCTCTTGCAACACCTTTGCTGACTGGAAGGTAATGTAACCAACAAAAATTATTGCATTGTAACCATCAACATAACGTATCTAAATTCCGTGGTTGCTTTATTAGGCTACCGGTTAAACATCTGTTCTCGGATAAAAAGCCGCCAAGATGTTCCTTTCCCTCCATCAGTTCCTCCTCGAGTTGTTACGAGCCAAGGTTCTTTCAACTTCAACCAAAGTTAGATAGACATTTGGAAACTGTCGAAGAGGATGAAATCCCCAAGTCTCTCCGAGAAGGGTCTCCAATCAGTGGCATCAAGTCAACTTCTCCTAACAGTAAAAGAGTTTCACCACCTCATAATCCCGGGGCATCTTCTGGTTCAAGGACCAGTAGAAAACTGATACTTCGATCTATTCCCTCTCATCCTTCATTCGCTCCAAACTGTGAGTTTTCGAGGATCACAGGCCGAGATATTCAAGAGTAAAAGTTTGCCATATGGTCAGAGTTTTGTAGGTTGAGTTTGCCTTCGGTTTTGCTTTTTGAAGTGCTTGTATAATATAGTGTTTCTGTCTTCATAATAGAACCCTATTTTTTTTATTGTTTATTGTTAAGACTGTGCTGCACCGAATATATTCAGAAGGCCAGTTTATACTTGAATTCATACAATGTTCAATATCTTTCAAACGAAAAAAAATTAGTTTTTTTTTTTAAATTACTGAATTTCGATCACAATTGCATTCATAACTTTACATTTCGTTTTTGTCGGAACAGTGCGAGTGAAACTTTGATTCCTAGCCATCTCCTGGGACTGTGAGTGCGTTTGGATTTGGATTAAGAAGCTATGAAGAAAAAATGTTTATTTATTTTATTTTATTTTTTGGGTTAAAAGTGCTTTTAATGTTCATATGCATTTGGGTAGAGTTTGTAGTATTTTTGAAAGAAATTAACTAACTTAAAATAAGTGTTTTTTTAAAATCCATATTTATATTCTTTCAAGTGTTTTTCTAATATAATTTAAATTTTAAAAAGTGTTTTTCATATGTTTATTTAAACATAAAATTATTTTAATTTTGTCTGAAAGTCAATTTTGTTTTAAAAACATATTTTTTAAAACAAAATGTTTTTTTTTAAATCTAAACGAGCTCTAAATCTCGTTTGATTTCATTAGATATTTGAAAATTAAATTTAGAAAAAAATTAAATACTGAATGATATAAGTTCTTTTAATTTTTGTCTTTATTGGACAATTATCCTAATTAACGTGGATATTATTTTGTAAAGAAAAAAGGGAAAATCATTTTTAACCAAAGTTATGCATTAAAACAATTCAAAATCTTAAAAGTAAGTTTGAATATAACCAACCTTTTCAAATTTTATTTGTTTTTAACTTTTATATTTACTAATCATTTAAAATTAATTTGGAAAATATAAATAAAAAGAGAATAGTTTTTTTTCAATATGTTTGTCTTTTTGAGATTTCAGTCATTTATGTCATCAAATTGTAAAAAATAATTTCCCCCAATTTTAGTCATTTTCTAACTTGAGTTGACATGAAACCAATGTTGATGTGTATAGTACCATATCAGGTCCATGTCGCTCGCGCACATCCTTCGATTTAACTCCTGCATGAACCAATGAACATCTGACTCATGTGGAATGGCCGGATGGGGTCCCCTTCTGGGTCAAACCCTTTTAAGTAACAAAATTGCAGGACAATAAAATATAGTTTTATATAGTTTTCCCAAATAAAAATACGGTAAATTTTTTTACAAAATAATTAACTAAGTTCATTAAGTATAATTCATACAAATAAATGAGTAAAAATTATTTTAATACATGAACTATTTATTAAAAGTTAAATTGGTAAATGAACTATTGACAATTATTTAATTAGGATATGATCAAACTCAAAAGTCAATGTTTCCCACCTTTGAACTTCGCTGATCGGAAGTTCCAATCATCATCGGAAGTTATGATCATCATTTTGGACGTTTCGATCTTCCACGTGTCTATATACTCTTGACACATCAAATTTGCATGCTTAATTCTTGATCGGATGTTTCGATCTTTGTTCGGAAGCTCCAAAATGTTGTTTGGAAGCTCCAATATGTCCCTGTGCTTTCGATCACTTTACCACTCAGTTCGGTGCTTCCGAACTGTGAACTTTGCTTCCGAAGTTTCGAACTGTTCGAAGGATCCGATTCTTATTTTCTTGGTTCCAAACTGTTTAATCACTTGTTTACTTCATTAATGGACCAAAGACAACCAAATGCTAGCTGTTTTAACTTCTTACTTTAAAAAATCATTTTTAAAAGACAACTAAAAAAACACTTTTTAAAACAAGCAACGAATGAGAAGCCGCTGTTTTCAGTTTAGAATTGTTTTTATTTACACGCATTCCCCTTGCAATTTAAGATCAAGAGCTCTAAAAATATATCAGGATGTTTCGATTTATTAAATTTCATATACCAGAACGACTTATGATTGTACTAGGGACATAAATTATATAATATCCTTCGAGATGAATATAACTCGAGTTTCATGGTTAACTAGTATGCTGTCGTTGATACCAAGTGCAATAGCAGTGTCCTGGTTAATGTTAATATGAGATAAGAATTGATTAGAGCACAATAATCTATCCAAATCTCGATTTGACCTCCCCCAGCCTCGTTGACATCTCCTTTGCTTTGAGAATACGTTGTTTTGACATAATATAAATCCATGTTAAACGTGAGTGTTTATCTTCTTCCATAATAGACTCGGTAAATGCATGCTCAAAAATTAGATATAAATCCAAGTTGTATGATATATGTTGCTACTCAATACATCCAGAAATGCAACGGATTTTTGAACCGAGAATCTGAGATGGCAATAGATTAAAAGAAATCCAGAAAATTCAACACAAATAAATCGGAAAGGAAACCAGATTAAATCTAAGGATCAAAATTAACATAAAATGTCAAAAAGTCAGCATTAGGCCGAAGCTTTTAACCAACACCATCTCAAAAGGAACAAAACCATTTCCAAATTCACTTTAAAAATTAAACAAGCAGTACATTTGTGATCCCCACTCTCAGGATAACTATAACCCAGCTGCAAGAAGGTACAAAAACAAACCAAGGTGGAACGGAATTACAAACCTAAGCACCGACAACTTCGGTTACCTCGGCCGTTGGCTCCTCAGCAGGCCTTTCCAACTTCACACCGACATCTTCGCTGTAATCCCCGTGAACCTATACCACAATCGAAGCAAATAACACAAAATCACAAAAAGATAGGTATTTTAAGACACTAGAAAAACATAATAATGGTGAGGTACTAAGAACCAATAGTAAAATTTGTTAAATGAGTTATGCTTCCAAATTTTGCACAGAAGATGACCAGGAACCGTTTGAGCAGTGCAAGATTCTCTCTTCGTTTTTTCTAATCCAGTTACACTTACCACGTTGGTTAGAAAAAAAAAAACGAGGTACAAAAAGAACCCATAATTTACTGTACTATGTCTTATGGGGAGAGGAATAGTAAAGTTTACCTCCATCAGCTTGCCAAGGTCAAATTTGGGGGCTTTCAAAATCTTAACCTTCCGAATGTACACATTCTGTAGGGGATAAATGCTTGAAGTTGCTTTCTCGATCTCTTTGCCAATTGATTCGGGAATGAACTTCTGAACCAAATCCTTCAGATCACAAGATTGTGCCTGGTTAACCATGATCTCTCGCATCTTCCTTCGAATCTATCCAGAAAAAGGCATGACAGGGTAAGAGAAGAAGTAAAATCCAAAATAGAAGATTAGCATTATTTGGATTTCTTCTCAGGTATTTACTCCATAGCATTGTATATTATACGGTTTTGTTGAAAAATATCAAAAGAAAGTACTTACTTGACGAATCTGGCTGGACTGGGCATAACATGTCCTCTTCTGTTGATTAACCCGCTTCTTGGTGAAGCCAATGCAAAACATCCTCAAAGTATAACTGTCAGTAGTCTTGACATCAACATGAGCCTCAATCAGTGATTGCCATTTCTTTACAAGTGACCTTAATTTATCGGTAGTAAAATCCATACCCTGAAATTTCAAATAAAACATTAAAATTAGAGACGCACCAAGTGCATACTGATAAAATCTGTCTTTCCCCTTTCTTCATACCCAAAAATTTGTGAGAACATTCTTTCCTTGAACATCCTCGGCTCTCAAGCGGATCTTTCTGAATGAATGATCTTCATCACCTTGGAGATCAGCCAAGGAGGTCTCAAACACACGGTGCTTGAGTCCTTCAGATGCAATCTAAGAAAAATAAATAATGTTGGTCATGTTCAGAGACTTGGGTCACTTTTGAGCATCCAATGCACCATTAGGTACAACAAACTACAGCAGTGAAGTGTCAAAGCAATAGAAAATCAATATTTAACCAACATCAATCTCCATCCAGGTATTAAAATAAATTCATATTCAACCAACAACAATGATCTTTACTCAGGTACCAAATTCTAGGTAGGAACGGTAAGATAAAAGGAAAATTGGGGAAGATTAAATTTAGTATCTTTAAGGCCCAAAGAGGAAACAAGCCTAGAAAGTGACTTATAACAGATTAACAATTGATGTTTATCAATGCTTTCTAATTTTCGTCAATCGCGAAACAAGCAGAAATGTTCCTTTATCAACACAATTTCTTCAGATCTATTTCCCAGTAAAATTACTTAGCTCTAAAATACGACAAAGTGAAAACAAAAACTAAGAAAATCCAACGAGATACAAATTCTGAAATTACAATCCACAGTTGGACAACGTCATTAGACATCAAAATGTGAATGAAAGTAGAAAGTACATCAGCAAAAACCATGAGATCGCTAGATAATATTCAGCTCAACAGTACATAGAAGCAGTATACATAAAAAAAAATATCAATTTCAGACAAAATAAGTAAAACTGCAAAACTCCTGAAATTATACCTTAGTACCCTGAGTACGAGTGACAAGGGTTTTGCCAACATTCCTAGTATTGAAGATGGACGGTGCCTTAACATCGTACCAATCCTTCTTAGCAAACGGGTCAGCCCTGTAATCAATCAAAAGAATTAGCAAATCAATGCGTTGGCTTACACTAAAACGCAAATGATAACAAAAACACTCACGCTTTCTTCTTGCCTCCCTTCTTCCCCTTCGAAATCCTCTTGTTCTTACTGCAAGTGGAAATAATGATGAAAATCCAATTCAATACAAAGAATTGTATGATCTTGGTCGCACAATATGAATTGCAACCGCAATAATTACGATATAAGCGACAAGGTTTACCCGACGGCCATGGCTGCTGAGCTCTGGTGGATGGAGAGACGGCTCCGAGGTAAGGAAACTCCTGCGTATTAAGTGCTCAGCAGTAAAACCCTAGGTTTTGTTTGCATTTTATATATCTGTGGATACATAATGGGCTTTCGTTATTGGGCTGATTATTTGGATGTACAAATTTCATTAGGCTTTTATTTTGAGCTGGACTATCAACTACTGTGAGTTCATGTCTTAATTAGAATAGAACCCCAATTACCTACCTACTCATCCGTTAATACGATGAAGGACAAAAAATATTTTACTATTTTAATATTTCACATAATGAACTCCATGTTTTCAAAATTTTAAATTTCAATTCAATTGTCTACTCGATAAATTAGGACATGGTTTCGTTAGATATTTTGTTGTCTTATGTATGCTTGTCAGGATCGGTTGGGGGCTCTTCCTCTTGATTGAGGGCACATCTACTATCAAATATGTTTAATTTAGTTCAGTTGAGGTTGGTCAACTGAATCATTTTCTTCTTGTATGTCGATGTTAATTTGTAAATAAATATATTGTGCGGAATAATGTAAACTAACATGTTGAACTTGTACTCAATGGACTGATTAAGGAAGTTAGTGCGTGTGAGTGATAAACTGAAAGAAAAATGTCACATGAGTTGTTTATGGATATTTCTAATACTCTTACGTCGCCCCTTCTTCCACTTCGGAAGGAAAAGACCCACTCTAGAATAATTTGACTATTACAATTGACTTGCAACAGCTCACTCCAAGACTAGAACTTACACACAAATTCCAATCCCAAAACTCTTAAAAAAACTCAAGAACTCGGTTCACGACTGATTTTTGTTACTGTGAGGTTTGCAGTGCCTCAACTAATATATTACTAATACAACGTTTGTTATTACTCAACACTTAACACTGATTAATCCTCATTGATTTACTATGCTTGAATGCTCTTGCTTGTATTCTTCGACCCTTCGATGATAAATTTCGAGATGCTTTCTGCTGGTTTTCTCGATTGAGTGGGTTCAGTTTACCTATGATAACTTGAATGTGGATGCGAGAATTCGTAATGAGTCGGATGATCTTCAAGTGCCCCCAAATGTGTGTATAAAATGTGGACAATGTCTCTTTTGAATTCAAATTAATACTGTTAACTTGTCTCATCCGCATTCATTCCTTGATATCATGGTACACTGATATGTTCTGTAAATACGGCGTATTGTCTGTACAGAAAATTTTATCCAAATGAGTTGCGTTGATTCAATCTTGGTTGCTCAGTCTCTTGTTGAGTTGGACATTAGTTGAGCTTAGAAAAACTCATTCATTTTAGCTCCCTAACCAAAAATGAAGTTTGTCATATGAAGTCATTTATCGTGCTCGATGCTTTTTGATAGCTTGATGGTTTCAATTAGGCTTTGTTTAATTGTCGCAATAACTTGAGTGAGATTTATTCTATCTCAACTGAATGCAGTTCATCTCTTTTGCTATGGTCAAAAATCAACTCAGTTGTTGTCTTCAGTTTAGCTCGTCGGTTTATGTCTATGCTCTACTTTACTTGATGTCAGTTGAAGAGTGCATTTTAACGAATTCGACTGATTAGTTTCGCAATATCAAAACTATGTAACATTCCAACAATGCTATACATGAAAGCTTAAGACAATTGATTTGTTTTGTCAATATAATACCAACATCAAATTACATATTTGCCGTATAAAAATACCATTCATTTGATAAAGATGAAAGCTCAAAATCAAAATTACACACTCTCTACTATTTAATATTTGATAAAATTCAATATCCTCTCCAATTTAAAGAGCTCAAATCAAAATTATACATTCTCTTCAATATAATATTTGATAAAATCCAATGCACCCTTCAGTAATTTATGCATTCATCGTGTCTAGCTCAAGCCCGTCGGTACCGAATATGCATGCGTATAATGTCGTGTATGTTTTAAAATCACTTCACTTTTTAATTGTGTTGTACACATTCTTAATTTTTGTGTATAGGACTTAGTATAAACTAGTCGTTGTGGCACACACTGTACGTGTGTAAAACATGAAAATGAAGAAAATTAGACATTTAAAAGTATCTATATTTATAATTATATATGTATGTGATAAAATATAATTAAGTGAATAAGAGATGTATTGTTATTTAAAAAGTGAATAAATCAAGAGGTTGAAACTTATAACTACACAAAAGAGAAATACAAATAAATTGAAAAAAATATAGTGTAAAAAAATATATGGAGTTGTTGCAGGACCTAAGTAGTGGAGGGAAAGTTTGGAGAATGATGTTGGAATAAATATATGAAAATTCACCATGACACCATAAACAGTTGGTATAGGGTACTTAGACTTAATAATATAATTTAATAATAATAATAATAATAATAATAATAATAATAAATATTTAGTCAATGTTTTTAATCCGATCTCTATTTACACCAAAATAATTAATGTTTGTGACATGATATTTTTTAATGAATATGATTCCTAAACCCATCAACCCCACTCCTTTTACTCCTTAGCCAATTTAATAATAATAATAATAATAATAATAATAATAATAATAAGCGGAGTAGACAAGTGAAACAGCGAAAAGCAAAAACATCTCAGGAACCCTAATATAAAAACCAAAATCCCAAATTAAAGCACAAAACACACTTCGAAGAACCGAAGAAATTACTTAGATAGAGCGATAGGTTGCGAAGCAGGACGCCTCCAATTTTCACCATTCAGTGGGTATGTGCAAGCATTTTTTTTAATGCAAGTTGATTTACCTTGTAAATATTTTTTATTTATTTAGGTATTCAACTGAAAATTTGTCAACACTGTTGCTCAAGAATGTTGAAGCTAATTTATGAATTATGCTGAGGGGCGATGTATGTAATTATATTGGGCAAAGTTGCTACTCGGTGGTGTCTGTTATTTTCTGAATGTTTTCCTTATATCTTTGCTCTGGGGCGGAACCGGTGATCGACTATTGAATGAAAAATAAAATAAACTGTTACTTGAGGTTCTTGTAAATTGAATCTATTTGAATTGCAAATCAGTCACCCGTGGAACGAAATTTTGCCAAAGTTTTTGGTGTTTGCTTTATGTACTCTATATGAATGTGTTCCATTTCTCAGTATGTCGGCCAGTAACAAAAACCAGGGCAGGAACTAAATATACCATGGAGGATTTAGCGATTGATTTTATGAAATTAGACCCGCCGAAATTTTCTGGGACAGGATCTCCAGAAGAAGCTGAATCATGGTTGTTAAGTATGGATCAAGAGTTCGAAGCTCTAGAATGTTCCGATGACGACTCTAAACTAAAACTAGCTGTTTTCCAACTGAGTGAGTGGGCTGTTTATTGGTGGTCGGGGAGAAAGGCTGATCTAGAGCGTCAATATGGTACGTTGTCGTGGGACAGGTTTAAAGCAGCATTTCAAAAAAATTATTTCCCAAGGCTGAAGCGAGATAAAGCACGGGAATTCTGGAATCTGAATCAGGAGAATATGACTGTCGAAGAGTATTCAAGAAAATTTTCATCCTTGCTGATGTATGTGCCATACATTGCATCCGACAATGAGGAGAAGATTCAACACTTTTTGGAAGGCCTCAGGCCGGACATCAGTCTAAGAGTTGGAATTGGACTCAATGGAGCGAAATCATTTGAGGACGTGTTGAACACCGCATATTTAGTAGAGGGGTCGTTGGAGAGATTGAACCAAGCTCAATATTCGGATTGACCGAATGAAAGTTGTCTCCTAGTTGGTTAGAGCTGCACACATTGTGGAGGTAGGCATCCAAAGGAGAGATGCTTTAAGTTAACCAGGTACGACGGCTGGATGGAAATTACCCTGGCAGGGAGCGGTAGGGCAACCTTTGTAGTTATGTAGCCGATTTCGAACGTACACAAGTGTTGGATTGCCGTAGTTTCTAGCTTGTTTACCTTTCTGGATTATTGTTCTAAAATGAATGCTCGATATGTTTCTCTCTTGTAGGCTCGTTGTCCATGTTTTTTCCATACAGGGGCAATAATTTATTTCAAGTATTTTCAAGCTTGTAAGCTATTAAGGTAGTGTTTGAGGAAGTATTTTTCAGTTTTTTTTTACAAACCCTAAAAGTTTTGTAAAAGATAAAGTGAGAAGTGCATCATAAAAAGTTCTCCCAAATACTACATAAATAGTTTGATCTTTATCCGTATATACGAGAGACGGTTCAAACACACTCATATTTACAATAAAGAGTTATATTTTTAGCCTAAAAAAAGAATTATACTTTTAGCCTAAAAAGTAACTCATTATCAAGAGTGACTTAATTAAGGGATCCGCCTCACAAAATTTACTCGTGAGAGTGAGATAGTTTTTGTGATATGATATTATACCCATTTTCGGTTCAAAATTTGAAATTCGATTGGTAATCAATATTTTTTAATTTCAGTTAATCTTTTGTATCCATGTATATGTGAATATTTTTCATAAATGTTATATATGATAATATACCAATCTTCGGTTGAAAATTTGAAATTTGACAAGATTTTATCACTATTTTTTATTTTAGTTTTTTTTGTTCATGTGAAATTTTTTATAAATGCTATATATTATAATGTACCAATTTTGTGTTCAATTTTTGAAATTTGATATGATGTTATTTTTATTTTTTAATTTTAGTTTTTTTTAGGGAATTGTATTTAAATTCTGATACGATGTGCAACTTGTATAAAAATGTTGATCCACGACATGACGTGGATATCTCTGAATTCTTAAATCTAATAAGTTGTTTTGGAGTAACGAATCATGAGTTAATCTTGAGGTTGGAACTCCGGTTCTATTATTGTGGAATATATCATCATTATCTTGAATTATCACTATTTTTTATTTTAGTTTTTTGTGTCCACGTATATGTGAAGTTTTTCATAAATGTTATATATTATAATGTACTCATTTTGTGTTTAATTTTTTAAATTTGATAGGATGTTATCTTTATTTTTTAATTTCAGTTAATTTTTTTGAGGAAATGTTGTATTTAAATTATGATACGATGTGCAACTTGAATAAAAATGTTGATCTACGACATGACGTAGATATCTCTGAATTCTTAAATCTAATAAGAAGTTTTGGAATAACGAATCATTAGTTAATATTGAAAGTTGAGACTCCGGTTCTATTATTGTGGAATATATTGGTCATAAAATGCTTATTTCAAAAAAGTTATTGACCTCTTATGATCCAATAGTTTTTTTAAAATTATAGAGAAACAATAACTTTTAATTGTACAACATGTAATGACAATCAACATAAGCTATAACCGATCGTTATATCCTGTAGGACTTCTTTTGAATAACTATGTTTTTAATCATGGTCACTTATATGTCCATGTATATAGAGTTATGGTTATAATAAATTTATATTATTTGAATCTGGAAAAAATAAGTGATAAATTATCAATCATCATGTAGTTTGCTAATGTGATAAGATTAGCATAATGTCTTCAACAATATCACAAAGAATACCAAAATAAGAGTCGATAAGTGCGATGGGCGACTTGAGTTTGATTGGCTCCACAAAACAGTCCTCGCAAGTCTCTGCATTTTCCAATGCCCACTATACATCATTTATCGCATCTACCAAGGAACCTGATTCCAAATCTTCTATTGCGAACGCCCACTATACATCATTTATTGCATCTATCAAGGAACCTGATTCCAAATCTTCTATTGCGAACGGTCGACGCTACCATGTAGCTACGAACATGAAATAAAAGAAAAAAACAATTGTAATTAAAAGAAATATGGCTTCAGAAAGAAGATGATAGTAATCAGATCATTCTATCTGATTGATTTTTTTTTCGATAACCTTTTGCAAATTACAATATATATGACATTTTGCCAACTTTGAACATTGTGACGTACTTGGATATAAGATAATGTGTTAGAAGGTAAAAAAAACTTATAACGAGGCGGTGTACGTTAGGTAAGGAAAAAAGAGCAAATATACATAATGATTAAGGTACAAGCAATTGTCATATATGTATTTTACAAACTACAGTCTAAAAATCTCCATCGGTTTATACACATATTTTACAACAAAGTATTTCTTATACTACAAAAGAACTATTTTGTTATTTATTTACTGTGCATATTGATTTTGATGCATATTGTTGGCAGCTAGCTCTGTCTCAATACTACTTGCACAATCTAACAAAAGCGAAAACTTTGCTTTCATATTAAATACTCTTCGTAAGATGACGACCTATACTGGAGAAAATTCTTCGTATCAATTATTCGACTTTTTTTTGAAATAAATAGTTGTATTGACATTGTTCATAATTAATACAAGTACAATAAACATTGTTTTCCATTGTATTTGATATATAAACCGAACTTGTATATGAGAATTCTTTTAGCCTATTATAATTTATCTTATATGTACTTGTACAATTAGTTACTTTCAGATTAACACACTCACTATAAGTTCGGTTTATACATCAAATACAATGGAAAAAAATGTTTACTGTACTTGTACTGACTGCGGACAATGTCAATACAACTATTTATTTCAAAAAGAAGTCGAAGAACTGATACAAACATTTTACTTCATCCCAGTATAAGCCGTTATCTTACAAAGAGTGCTTAATATGGAAGCAAAGCTTTCGTTCCTGCTATATTATGCAAGTAATAGTGAGACAGAGTTAGTTACCAACAATATGCATCAAAATCAACATGTACAGTAAATAAACAACAAAATAGTTTTTTTGCAGTATAAGAAATGCTTGGTTGTAAAATACTAGTAAATATATAGAGATCTTTAGACTGTACTTGTAAAATACATATATGACAATTGCTTGTACCTTAATTATTATGTATATTTGCTCTTTCTTACTTGAGGTACGTCCACCGCCTCGTTATAAGTTTTTTCTACTTCTAGCCTATTATCTTATATCAAAGTACGTCATGAGGTTTAAAGTTGATAAAATGACTTCTATATATTGTAATTTGCAAAAAGTTATCGTTAAAATAAAATCAACCAAATAAAATGACCCGATTATTATCATTTTCTTTTTGAAGTCATATTTCTTTCAATTACAATTGTGTTTTTTTTCCTTTTATTTCATATTCGTAGCTATGTGATTATTAGTTCAGGTTGGATTTGCACCTAATAAGAATGACGAAAGTGAAAGAAGCTTATGGAGATAAAAATAGCAAAGAAAAAAAAGTGTTGAAGGAAAAAACCATGGTTTATTTGCTTGTTTATGAAATGCCAAAAAATGCATTTTAAAATTTAAATTTATTATGGTTTATATTTTATGCTCAATTTTAGTATACATGCGTATAAAAAATTATTGGAAAATTTATTTATTTTTAAAAAAATACATGAAAAAAACGAAATATACAAAATTTTCTCAATTAATTATAAGAAAAAAATTATCAACTCTATTCAATTTATATAAATGTTCATGAAAATTTTATTTTCACAAAAGAAAATATTTTTTGGTTAGTAATCATATCTCTTTCACAAGATATTATTATTAATATGGTATTGGCTACTAAGACAAAATACATACTAAATTTTTATCCTTGTAACAAAAATGCAGGTTTTGTTCCTTTTTTGGCTTTAATTTCTGAAACATTTTATATAGCCTCTGTGAAAAAAGGAAAAACTCAAAAACTCACAGACGTAGACAATCAAATCTAAACGAAAGAAAGACCAACAGCATTGCGGCAACCCCAAAAAACAGTACAATGTTCGACAGTCAATGACGCTAAAAAATGAAAGAGAGTCAACAACCACCACATCACAAGTGAGTGCAGCAAAGCACATAGAAGAATTTAGGCAGCATATATAAAGAAAAAATGAAACAGAGGAAGTGAATGTACCCACTCAAGCTTTCCAATCCCTTTCAGCGATCAAGAGGCCAATAAACTATGAACAACTGAAACCTAATATGTAGAGACAACACGACAGAGGGAAAAATCAAGCAAAATATTGGTTAATCGAAGGAGAGACATTCTAATCCAACTTTCACACTGTAACAAGTATAATGAACCGAAGCAACATGAGTCTAAGTGAAACTTAGACACACGCAACCTCTATTAAAAAATCTTACTATCGCTGGGACAAACAACAAAGAAATCAGCAAATTCACAGACAAAAATTTCCAGATCTATGCGAAGCCAAAAACACCTACAATTTTATACGGCACAAATATAAGTGCAACACAAAATACACAACCTCTATCAAAACAGGCTTACAGCCTCTCTCAAAAAGCATATGAATCAGCTCAGCAAACCCACAGGCGAGACATTCCAGATATATCCAAAACCAAGAAGAACAACGATTTACCAGAAACAAGACTCTAAGTAAAACCAATAAGTTTACAGCCGTTATAAAAAATCTTAAAACCTCTGTCAAAAAGAAGAAGGATATATAGAACAACTAACAATTTCAGACCCATTGGAAACCAAAAATAACAACGTTCCATAATTCCGTAAATCCCGTCCAATGCTCGGGAATCAGTAACGCTTGTAAATAAAAAAAATCTCAGTCAAAGAGAAAGCAGATATGAGAACATGGATAACGTTGCATAGCATGTAGAAAAAACCAGGACCCAAAAAACACGAGGACGACGAATTCACGCTCAGAAAACGAGAACATTTTTTCTTGAAGAAAAAACTGAGAACGCTTCGCTCTACCAAACACTACCTTAGCAATTGGTCATTTTGACACCAAATATTTCTTACCATCCCGTCTTGTTAATCTTCTAGTTTTAACGATTCAAACATTTTTTTTTTTTGTGACATGGAACCCGCAACCGTTACCTTCGGTGCGCACTGGGTAAACTCCCGAACTAACGCAATAGCCTGCAAACTACGTTAGCCAGGTAAACCACACTAGGCAAGCCATGTGTGACAAACTAGTCCAATAAGGTGTTGGTAGGGAGAATCGAACTCCTGACCTCTAACTTTATTTACTTTACTTTTTTTTTTGTGACGTGAGAACTCACAGCCGCTACATTTCAGAGTAATTAATTTGTTTCTTTGATAATTCTAAAAAATACATTTTTAGACTTGAACTCTTACAGCATATTTATGTTTTCATCATCATATTTCAGTACTATTTCAATTTTAAAAATTACTAATATTTCATCCGTATCGCACGGAGTGTATGTCGTATATAATATGATTAAACATTAGATGATACATCTTTAACAACAAATAAATGTCCCAATTAATTTGAGATTAGTCTAAACTTGTCTACAACCTTATTCGTGATGGTCCCAGGAATGCCTAGAATAAGACTTATATAGAAAGTTTAGATGAATATTTCTAATGTTTTAGTAAGAAAGCAACAACTCATTAACTTTACATCTCGATCATGAAACGCACACTCTATGCTAAAATTTCGTTATTTTTGGACTTAGGTTCAAACCAATGAACAAAACGAAGCTTCAAATCACAAAATTTCATGGATGGTGAAACCTCACGGATTGCACTAAACATGGGTGTCAATCTTCGAAATCTCAACTAGTTCATGGAAAAGAGAACATGTTTGTATTTTTTTGGTGTTACTGCTTGTGTTCATTGTTAAAAACAAATGTTTAGATTAATATTATCTCGTAATATCATCTAACGAGGGATTATATTGATTAAAAAAATTTAAAAATTTAACACTATCTCATAAAAAGATTCAACTGTTTTTAAGCTATGTTGTTATGTATTTTTTGGTCTTATTACGTAACAATTTTTTAAATATTCCGTCGAATATATCATCTAAAAAGGGATTGGATTATGTTATTTTTTTAAATATGTTGTTATATTTTTTTGGGTCTTAAAGTAACATTTTTTTTAAATCTGTTAAATATATCATCTAAAAAGGTATTATACTGCTTAAAATATTTAACTTTAACATTATCTAGTCATGATAAAAGAGATTCTGTTGTTTTTTAAATACGTTATATATTTTTTGACGTTATTTGGTAACATTTTTTTAAATCTGCTGTTGATTAATATATTATTAATCATCGCAAAAACTAAATTTAATATTATCTCATAATATAATCCGAAAATCAATCCTTTTTAAATCCAAAATTTGAATTTATTATCATCTCGTAACTCTTTTTCTTCTTTTTAGATAGCCAAAATTTGAATTTATCGTTATCTTCTAATATATTATGCATTAATGACTAATCATATTTTCCTCACTAGATTATGCATTTTTCTATTTTTAGTAATGAGTTTTAGGCTTATTAGTTCTTCGACTTCTTTTTGAAATAGATAATTGTATAAATATTGTCCGCAGTCGATACAAGTACAATAAAAATTGTTTTTCATCGGATTAGATTTACAAACTAAACCTTATATAAAGTAAACATTATGTCCACTTCAATACCAATAGATTAGTCATCAATCAATAGGTGTTCGATTATAATTTAATAGTTTAAAAGAAATCTTATTCACCACATTGCTTGTTTGAATTTCGTCACATGTAACTTTCTGTAAATGTTACTCATCACTCGTACGTTCATGGTCTGAGCATACATATACCTAATTACAAGTTTAGAAGTTTTGGGATAAATAGAACTTGATGCACAAGACAAAGAGAGCATATCCTTAACTAGTTAATTCGATAGAGTAGCTCGTAAAACCTGGACAACAGCAAGATTTCAACAATAGTAAAACTGTAAAACTAAGAAACTTGTGTTCACAATTTCAGTTTATATTCAGATCACTATCTAAATGGAAACTTGAGATAATAAAATACGTGGAGCTACGAAACCGAAGACATTCCGGTTCACTCAGCAAACTTATAAATGCATTCCAGCAAAATAACAGTAATAAAGAAACACTGAAATTTAAAGTGTGTGAGAATGGTGAAACAACCACGAATGAGATATTAATAATTAACACTAATCTTAAGAAATTCTAAGCAAATAACAAGGTTTGCTTATTCAGTGTAAAAATCTTTTTTTTTTAAACAAGGTTTACGTATCCTCAAATTATGATGAAACAGAAAAATTCTAAACAAGATAACAAGGTTTACTTATTGTGGAGAACTACTTCTAAATTGGGGTGACATATCGTACCGTACCAAAAAACGCATACCGTATACCGTATCGAAAATTATGATATAAGAAAATTTTATGTCGATACCGTACCGAAAATTTTGATATCTATAACTAGCATACCGATTATACCGAAATTTTATGGTATACCGAGATTTCAAAACCGTATCGGTATATACCGTTTTATGCCGAAAAGAAACATTATATTTTTAAAATTTAAAAGATTATTGTTTAAAAATATTTATATATTTTTAAATTTTTATATAATATTTCGGTATATTGATATACCAGTATATACCGAAATTTTCAAATTGCATACGTTACCGTACCGAAAAATCCGGTATCGTTACCGTACCGAAATTTTCGATATACCGAAAAATCCGCAAATTCGGTATTTTTCCCTAACCTAATTCTAAATGCTCCGACTAAGTTTAATACAATATTTCATATAGAAGAAATTAGTGATTTTCGAAACAAAATATTTTTTTTTTGGAAAAAAACAAAACAAAAATGCCAAAGTAGTAGTTTTCAAAACCAATTTCATTCCAAGGCATATCCCTTGGTAACTTGTAAAATAGTAATCCCCGACCATAGGTTAAATTTCTTTAGCTCAAATTTGTTTTACAGGGCTCCCCAACGTACAAAGATGATCTACGGTTTGAAGGGGGAATTCATATATATATGGATATATAGAGGAATTTTCAGCTGTCCAACCATGTTTTTCACTTGGTCCGCGACCATTAAAACCCGATAGTGGGTTTTAGTGATGAAAAAAAAAAACCACTTGACGAAGTGAAAAAACATGATTGTGCAGCTGAACATTCCTCTGTATATATATATGAATGAATATATATGTACATCTTAATCCAAAAAATTAACTGAGAAAGTTTATATAAAAAGTTGAAAGGTCTAAACTAAGTGCTTGACTTAACTACAGTCAACTAATAACACGAATAAACATAAGTTAAGCTCTAATAACCAAGGCCCAAGACAATAAAACAAAGTGTCAGGTTCATAGAGGAGTAGCCAAACATCTACAAGAACATGACAAATTTTATGAGCTAATAGACATTTGGAAAAAAAAAAAAAAAAACCGAGACAAAAACAAAAACAAGAGAAGACAAGTAAGTAACGCAGTCCATTCGGTCTATGAAACAGAAAGCCCATACAAAACACAAAAGAAGACGACCGAAAATGTCGAGAAAAAACCGAAACAGAGATAAAAACAACAGAAGACAACAAACCCATTCGGAGCTTTCCAATTCCAACACGAGGGAACAATGCATAGAAGAATCGAGGTCGAACGAGTCACAGGGGCGGGAAACAATGGAACGAAAAGTCAGGAAAAACCGAGACAAAAACTAACCCAGTCGAAAGCTTTCCGATCCCAAGAGGAAAGAAAAACGAGCAGACGTGTAATCAAGTTAAGAGAACGGAGAAGAGGCGAAGACGGCTGAAGAAACAATGTCTAATTTTGAAGTGTTTCTTTTTCGATTCCACGCGGTGGGGAGAGAAACCCATAACACACGTGCACTTCTTTTCCATGCGGTGGAGTGATGTGAGTTCTACTAGTTTGTATGCTATTGTGTTAGTTTGGGAGATTTATTGAGAGTGCATCGAAAAGTATAAAATTGACATGTGTGTTGATTACGGGTTTTCACATCACAAAAAAAATTATAATTATAATTTTAATATTATCTATACCGTTAATTAAGATAGAGGGCAGAATAATAACTAATTTTTAGTTAGGTTTTTTTTAATATGTCAATATTATTTTTAATTAGATTTTTTTTTGTTTTTTAAATTTTTATTTACTTTTTTTTACAAATTTTTTTATTTTATAATTTAATTACGAATATTTAGAAAAAAATAAAATTGTACGATTACAGAACACGTGCTTCGAGACGCTAGCATATATTATATGATCATTTATGTCTGTCACATAATAAATTTTCGATAGAAACAACGTATCAAAATGAAAAAAATTGCAAATTAGATGATCTAAAAGTGAAAATTCACCTTTAATATTACTAAAAAATTAAATTAAAACATATGGAATTTATAGGACAAAAAAATGCAAATTTACTGTTAGCATGACTAAAAATAAATAAAAAAAATAAAATGCAAGTTAAATGACTAAAAATGTAAATTCAATGTTAACAGGACTTAAAATGAAAAAAATGCAAATTACATGACTAAATGTGAATTTAGTGTTAACATGACTAAAAATAAAAAAAAAATGCAAGTTAAGGACCCAACATGCAAATTTACTTTTTAATGGGATAAAAAATAGAAAATATGAAAATTACGAAACCAAAAATGTAATTCTCCCGTTCGAATTGCACAGATTCATAGCGTGTTTGGTTCTTCAGAGTATTATATAAGCAAAACGCGACTATACCACGGCAGCCCGAAGGAATCTCAAAAGCGCTTTTTCGGAACAAAGTGGGTTGCGTGGTGGAGAGCTGGTGGCCGAAAAAGGGGCGAAAAACAAAGCCGTGAACCCCAACCAGAGTCTGTCGATTGCTGGGTGAGCCGGTGAGGAGAGAAAAGGAGCGGAAACAAAGGTAGATCAGCAGAAAAGGCCGCAATTACTTTATTCAAGAATCGGCAAGTAATTGGCAACCTTTTTTTTTTTTAAGCTGGGAATTATCTCGAGTTACTTATCGTGTCATTTGTTTAATGGGTTTTCTTAATGCGGACTCGTAGCGCGTCACGGATGGATTTTTGGCCGAATTAGTTTATGTTTTCTACCATATGTTTCGAGGGTGTTTTTTTTTAAAAAAAAATTTCTTCGAATTATGTTTTGCAAATTTATTAGGGTTTCCGCTGCAGGTTAGTGATGCTTACCTTGTTAAAATTGAAGTGCTTGTACTTTTTAACCTTCAAAATTTATGACTTTATTTTATTGAGGACTGTTATACGCTATGACTAGAAAGAATTTAACTCTTTTTTCTCCTTTGTCAGCGAACATGTTTTATGGGCAGTGTTTCATTTTTATGCTGCTGAGTGATCATTTGCAAATCCTTGTAACTATGCTAGTTGAATCTTTATTTTATATTTATAAAAAAAAAAATCTTAATTTTATATGAATTTGTACCATGATCAGTATGACAGTCAGAACAAGAAGTAATCCTGGTCCATCCTCCAAAACGGAAGATGAAAATAATGCGGAAGCTGAGAAGACCGACGAACAATGGAATTATCTGTCAAAAAATTTTTGAAATGGGATCCACCAGTGTTCTTTGGGACAGAAACTTCAGAAGAAGCTGAATACTGGTTATCAAGAATCGAGCTTTTAGTAAAAACGCTTGAATGTTCCGATAACAGTAAACTACGCTTAGCTGTACATCAGTTGAAAGGTGATGGGTATAAGTGGTGGTTGGGGGCTAAAATAGGACTAGAGAGCCAGCACGGTGCTGTATCATGGGACAAGTTTAAATCAGCATTTCTAGGATTTTACTTTCCAAATGCAAAACGAGATGCAAAATTTTCGGAACTCTTGAACCTAAGGCAAGAGAATCTTACAGTTCATGAATATGCGACGAAATTTGAGTCCTTGTTATTGTATGCACCAAGCATTCAAACCAGCGCAACGGCGAAGATTCATCACTTTCGGGGAGGGCTCAGGCCAGAAATCTATGACGGTGTTATAGTCCATCGAGCAGAATCATATGATGAACTCAGGAACATGGCTATATCCGTAGAGAATAGTTTGATGGCAGTAAACGAATCTTTATCTTCTGTTCGATCTGGTGGAACAAATAAAACCTTGTCAGTTGCACATAAATCTCATTTCAAGAAGCCGAGGTTGCCTATGAGCTGTCATACTATACAAACGGCCTGTTCGAGGCAAAGCACATTATCAAGAGCATGCTTTACATGTGGACAAACGGGACATATAGCAAGGAATTGTCCTCAGAGGGGCTGAGGATTCAGCAGGTGTGATATATATTTCCTTGAACACTAATTGTTGCGTCTTTTCAAAGAAGGATAAGGTTATTTGTGTTATGGACTTGATTCCCTGATTTACATATATAGCATATTTTGTTTCAGTATTGTTCTTCGATTCCATTTTATTTTTACAGTTTTATTTGTGCATTCATAACTTAGACACATGCAGTGTGCCTTGAGCTCTATAATCTATCTGATTAAGACGAAAGGCTGTATTGTTTTGGGAGCCAGCTCTTGATTATTTTCCATTCAAGAGTAAGAAAAGTGCTTTAGTATCAAATACTGGATGATCCAGATATTTTATATAATGGGCGAAACTTAAATCCGAGAGGCGAGAAGCTATGGAAGCAATATATATTTTTGCATATGTACGATATATATAGATATAAATGTTCATGGGAAGTTTTAATGTAGAGAGGGACGGCCGCGGCCTTTGGTACTGGTCTTTGAAGCTAGATCTTAATTTGATTGACAAAGTGCAACACAGTTGAAGTTCTTTGATTCCTTGCCCTGGTTTTTTCTCAGTTTTGATGTGTTTGTTCAATCCATACACGTTTCTTTGATGCGCGAACTTGATTTTATCCACTCGATGTTAGTTGTATGAATAGTAGTTGCATTCTGAGCTTTTGTAGCTCATGTGCTCCTTCTTGTTGTTTCAGGTGAAGATCAAGACTTTTAGTGTGTGCAGGAGATGGATAAAGTTTGAAGTTTAGTCAGGTTGCCAAACAATTTCTTATGTTTGTTGGAAATGATTTTGTGGTTGTGATGCTGCTATCACTTGTGCATCCTTTGAATCTTTTCGTATATTGCACAAAGCACATAGTTTGTGAGTTTGCGTAGCTATTCCGACAAATCTTTTTGAAATGAATACTTAACGTAAGATATTCAGTGGTCAAAATAATTTAAGAACCCAGTTTTCTATTGTTTCATTTACTCATAGAGATTAAGGTAGTGTTTGAGAGAGCCTCTTCCAAACAGTACTTAATTTCATTTGAAACTGATGAAATCCAATCTTGGTTGGGAGGTTTTATGCCTTAATTAAGTATTACCTGTTCGTTTGATATTAAATAAGGAAACAAAAAATTACAACGCAAGAGTGTGGAACTGGAATGCGAGTGGTGAAACTCGCGAATGCAGTCGATTGCATCTTGGGACTGCTTCCATCATGGATAATATAATATTGCACACTGATCATTTATAGAATTTTAGCCAAATAAAAATAAAGATGAGTAATCTATCAATATTTTATCATTCACATCTCACAGAGTATATCGAGAAATATTTTGTTTTAGCGGAAGCATTGGGCATCCGGGAAGCTCTTAGTTGATTAAAAGATTTGCATTATCAGAATATCTTAATAGACTCATATGCTAAACTTGTTATTGACGCTATTATCCTTCTAGTTTTGGGTTGTTAGTTGCTGAATGTAAATTCCTTGCACAAGGAATTCCTTTATGTTTGTTTTTTTTTTTCAAGCGATCAGCGAATCAAGTCGCTTATAGCCAGAGCAGATGGTTCTATGACTGGTTTAGAAAGTCGAGCTACTTCATCGTCTTCTTTTATTTCTAATGTAATTTCGATTGATTTAGCTTATGCATTCCCCCCTCTCACAAAAAAAATAATAACAAACAGAGACAAAGTCACAAAACTGGATATATATTATTGGTGAATTGGTGTTCAGTCCCTAAATCCAAAAGCAAATTAAGAATCAGTCCCTTGTCAGAAAAAATTCGTTTGCACTTCCTGGGCCCACATTATTTTACTTGGATAAAATTAAGTACAAAATATTGAAAATATGATACAAATACAATATATTTGAGCATTAATTGTTCGAAATCGAGTACAAAAAATATAATTTTGAGTATAAAATCTAAACATCTTTATTAATGTGAACTTGAAACATGTGTTTGAGTACTCAAAAATCATATATTTGTACCAGATATAACACATTCGGTACTCAAAAATCACATATGTGTACCATATTTTCAATATTTTGTATCGATTTTCATCCAAATAAGATAAATGTGTTATTAATATCAATATTTTTTAGTACTAAAAAATAATATATTTATACTAGATCTAACACATTTGATACTCAAATATCATATATTTATACCATATTTTTCATGTTTTGTACCGAATTTTATCCGAAATAAAACATGTGGGCCCAGAGAGTTTAAACAAAGTTTTTTTTCTGATAGGGACTGATCATTAATTTTTGTTTAGGTTTGGGAACTGAATTATAATTAACCGATATATTAGCCCTTCTCTTTTGTCGCATTATGTATTAGATTGTTTTTTCTCACTGTTCACTCTTCTCAATGAAGGTTTAAAAATTATATTTGGCATGTTGGTATATCATATTTCAAATTTAAAAACTATTAATTTTTGTTTTTCTCTTTGAGAACGTGAATATAATATTGCATCATGTATTTTGCTGACATGTTTATAAATATAACAAAATCGTATCATTTATTTTATATACACACATCGCGTGTATCACCGCCACTAGTTTTTTTTAAAAAAAGCCGTTCAAAAAATAAAAGGAAGACGATTTTTTTCAAGTTATTTGAGTAAAAAGCGCTTTTTAATTTTTATTTTTAAATTTATTTAGCTTAATGCATTCCTTTCCTCCCCCAAAAAAATAAAATAATAACAAACTGAGACAAAGTCACAAAATTGGATATATATTAGCCCTTCTCTTTTGTCGCATTATGTATTAGATTGTTTTTTTCTCACTGTTCACTCTTCTCAATGAAGGTTTAAAAACTGTATTTGGTATGTTGGTGTGTCATATTTCAAATTTAAAAACTATCAATTTTTGTTCTCTCTTTAAGAACGTGAATATAATATTGTATCATGAATTTTGATGATATGTTTATAAACATAACAAAATCGTATGAGTTATTTTATGTACACGCATCGCGTGTGTCACCGCGACTATTTTTTTTAAAAAAAAAGCCGTTCCAAAAATAAAAGGAAGACGATTTTTTTCAAGTTTTTTTGACGGAAAAAGCGTTTTTATTTTTTATTTTTTTTAAAGTAAAAAGCGCTTTTCTTCTCTGGTCTGAAAGGGCGATTGCAAGTGCATCATCAACTTTGCCACTCATAAAGGAACAAATACTTCTCAGGAACCCTAACTAAAACCAAATCCCAGATCCAGATAAAGTTATTTCAAAATAAAAAAGATCGAAAAATGTGTGAATCAGAAGAAGCGGTAGCAAAGATTTCATTGAAAGATCAGGGAAATGAATTTTTTAAAGCCGGGAATTATCTAAAAGCTGCTGCGCTCTATACTCAGGCTATCAAGCAGGACGCCTCAAATCCCGCTCTTTATAGGTGTTTTAACTTGTTCGAATGCAGATATCTTTCTCTCATAACTTTTATGGGGTTTTAAGTGTTGGTCTGTAGTTTCCACTTCGCGTCAAGATTGAGATATTGAATATATTATTGTTTTTTGCCTTCTCCACTCTTTTTCAAGAATATTTAGGATCAAATACACATTTAACTTTGCCGCAACTTTGCCATAGTTTACCTTTGAATTGCAGAGGTTCTAGTTTCAACCTTGCAGACTTTTTATATTTTGATGCCCTGTTTCTGTTTCTGTCTCTGTCAAGATTGGATTTTTTTGGTGTGTCATTAACACGAATAATGTTTTGGTCACCCACTTCTCATTAGATTTTCGTAAAAGTGTCTACGTATCTTCTTGTTTGCTTGTACTGAAGATGAGGCGATACGGATAGATCCACTGAGAATATTAGTTTACTGTAGGAAGTTGACAAAGTTATAATTTTATCTCGTTTGCTGAATAGAGAATGCATTTGATGCTTTTGGATGAGTAATTTAATTCGTTTGAACTGTACGTGGTTTAGTTGGACCCAGAGAGCTGAAAAAGCTAGAGTTAGCATATTGTGCTGCGCAGCTTCATATGAGCTATTTACACTGGAATATTTCTTAAAAAAGGAGATTAGGGAAATAATATTTGTGGTTCATTCTATTTCATGCATTGATTTTCGAGGAAACAACAGTAATCTTCTTGGTGATAGTGTAGTTATGAGTTTAACAATGCTCCTTGATTTGCCAAATTGAGGAGCTGCTCTGTAATATGCTATGTTTTAGTATTGTATTTAAAATTCTCTTCTTGCACTATTTTGACATTTTATATTTTTCTTTTCCCAGCAATCGCGCTGCAGCATTTCTGAATTTGGTAAAACTTAACAAAGCACTTGCTGATGCTGAGACAACAATCTCTTTAAAACCAGATTGGGAAAAGGTACACTTATTTGATTGAAAAGCATCTCTTATCCTTCATCCTTTGGCATTAAAAATGCTGCTGAATGTGCCTGCAGGGTTATTTCAGGAAAGGGTGTGTCTTGGAGGCTATGGAAAACTATGAGGATGTATGCCTTAATCCTTATTTTTTCTGGTTGTTTCAAAATCCAATTTTTAACAGCATTCATTGGTATCAATATTAGCTTTTTTTTTTAGGCCTTAGCTGCTTTCCAATTAGCCTTGAAGTACAACTCACAAAGTTCCGAGGTGTCTAGAAAAATCAAGAGACTTACACAATTGGCCAGGGATAAGAAGCGAGCTCAAGAAGTGGAAAATATGAGATCAAATGTTGATATGGCCAAACATTTGGATTCAGTCAAATCTGAATTGGTTAGTTTAGCCTGTCATGGAAATGAGTCATTATATTTGTGTTTGTTACTGCTCAACTAGTTTATGTCGCTATCATTGTTCTAAATGGTGACCGCCTAGGCGGGAGGCGGTCATTGACCACACCCCCTTTGCCTTAGGCGATAGAAGATGGGCAGGGGCAGGCGAGGCGGACGAGGCGGTCGAAGTCAACAAAATTAAGAAAACCCTAATCATTAATGCACTTTCTCTTCCAAAACATAATTGGCCCACTAGCTCAGTCATCCACAACCCCCGCCTCTTCCGCTTCAAACCGTTTACCATTGTTGCTGGAAACCACCCTCCACCGCCGAGTCATTTTTATCAATCATCTTGTTAGTTGCATTTATATATTTATTTGCAAAGTCATATCTATCAATCATCTTGTTAGTTGCATTTATATATTTATTTGCACCTTGTATAAGTTGTATTGTATTTTATGAAGCTTATTTAAGCATAAACATTACTTAATTAAATATATTACATTAAGAATGATGTATGTTTGTATTTGCATTACACGATTATATATAATTATGCAAAAAAATTAGTAAAAAAAATTCCGCGTAGGCAGCCGAGGCTTTAGGTGGTCACTGACCGCCCTGCCCCTGTCTACCACCATTTACGACACTGTGCACTGTCCTTTTCTGCTATTGTACTCTTGAGTTATTATGTCATGAATCGTAAGTCTGTTTGGAGGAATAAGTTGGAGTATTTCAATTCATTTTGGGATTGAATAATCAGTCCTGCGTAGTTACCTCATGCATATGAAAGAGCCAAAATAACATATATTTTTCCTGCTTTATGTGCTTTTTGTACACTATTTTCACTTTTATTTATATGATTATTTAAATATTATTTGGCTGCCACCTTTGAGTTTGAGTAATTATTTTTTGTATTTCAGACTGGAAAAGATTGTTCCGATGAGATATTTGCTTTCCTAGTTGAAACAATGGAGACAGCAATAAAATCTTGGCATGGAACTTCTACTGTACCTCCTAGAGTTTATTTCCTGCTTGACAAGGAAAAGGCAGACATTGAAAAATACGCGCCAGCTGTTAATATCGATAAGGTATTGAACTTTGGTATTTCAAATTTTTGCAATGATTTTGATTTACATAATTGTCTTTCGGACGTGGTTGTCTGAAACCTTTATTCTCTTTCATTTGATGGTCTGAAATTAGCATGCCCTCGATTGTGTTATTTTGTTATCAACTCGTGCATATCATCATTAACTGGATAATCATGACTGCATATTAACAACATTATTTTTCCCGCCAATGCCAGGCATTTGAATCTCCACATACACATGGCAGCTGTTTTTCATTCCTCAGGCAATATGCTGAAGATTCTTTCTCTCGAGCTGCTTGCTTAGTGGCACCCAAAAGCATAATTTCTTATCCTCAGGTAAATTCTTTGGGTTTTTTTTATATAATTTATTTCAAATTTTTTAGGTTGGTGATTGTGTTTGGCCTATTGCAATTTTGTTTTTCTTTTCTGATTAACCCCTCCTATTCCTCTTACATTATTCTGGGCAATAGAAATTGCTTGGATTATGATAAAAATGCCTCTGGTGAATGTACCTGACCTTTAAAAGAAGGGTAAGAGTGTAAGACTTGGGGACTTATCTATTATTTTGCAATTATCTTTATTGGGAAAGTATATGCAGCTGTTTGTTTCGTTATTGAAAATAATTTAAATGAATTTTCATTTGCGTTTGAAAGAGTTGTAGTTACATGGATTTTCAAAAACTAGAAAAATATATGGCCTGCCATGCCACACATCCCTTTCTAAATTCTATGATAGAACTGAAACACACTTTTATCTGCCCAAAATTGCTAGTCCAAGTAGCAAGCGAACTTTTTTTTATTCACCATGAACAAAAAAAATGTTTTTTTTTTTGGGTTGACGTCAACGCTAGCTAGTTTGAGCTGGATGCTATTGTCTGAAATAATGCTGTAAAATCAAATGGCCTTTCCTCTAAACTTTCATTTACAGTATGATTTCAGAAACCAATTATCAAAATCTAATCTCTTTTAATGAGAACCATCGAATTTGAGTTCTGATTATCTTTTTGTAGGTGTGGAAGGGTCAAGGATCAAGAAAATGGAAGCACGGACAGAATGATGGTTTCTTTTTTCAATTGGAATCACCTTCTCTGCGAAAAATATGGTTTGTTCCAAGTTCTAGTGAGAAGGGGCAAACCTTGTGCAGGTCTGTCACTCTCTCTTTCTGTGGCACACACTGACATTTTATGAGTTAAATAAGCCTATAGTTCTTGCAGTAATTGATTCCTTCATAGTTACTCACAAATAACGAAACTCATTCTTAATGCTGAGAAACTTGAGTGTGTATATGGCTTATGAAAACCCAGGACAATACAAACTAGAAAATGGCCGGACCGTGCAATGTTGCATCACTAACTGTGCACCCATGTATTAGTAGTGAAATATGATATGCGTTTTGATTACCAAAATATTGATGTACACCCTACATTCACTCAGGGATCCTGTTACATTAGACATCAGCGTACACGAAATTCTCCCTCGTTTATTCAAGTAATAATCTTGGAGGTGCACAAGCCATGCTCGTTATCCTGGATGATTATACTTCATTGCTGTTGGAGGCGATTACGGAGCCTGCAATTATAATTAGGACATCGCCTTGAATGTTGGCGATCTTTTTGGTATTATTTTACGCAGCCATTATATCCATAATGTTCACGCAGAATCTTCCAAATCTAGATGTTCATCCTCGGACTTGGTAAGATCTCTGGATCTGGGAGCAATTGCGATTCGAGAAGGATAAAAAAAATTAGAGCAGTAGTGTGTATTATGGATCGTGTGGCTTGAATTCAGCTTGTTTGTTTGGAAAACCATTTACTCGCATCTCAAATCGCTTCATCAATCTTTTGACTTTCGTTCCATTGTTCATCATTGGTCATAAGCTTGTGTTCATGTATAAAACTTTTATGGGGGTTTCCCTATGTTTTGGAATTAGTTATCGAAAGATCTCTTGAAATTTTAGTTGGCTGTAGGACATTTAAAATTGATGTGGTATTTTGTTTGAAGTTGATATTTAGACTTAATTTTTAGTTATTTATATTCTACTCCATATCTAAAAGTTATTCACTAATAGAGGGTAAATAAAAAAAATGAAATATAAATATCGATTCTTAAAATTAACATTTCATGTCATTGACTGTTTGTTTGTTATCCTACTTCATAATATATATCATTAATTCATATTTGGAGCAAAACTGAAATTCGCTTCCATTATTAAGATGATCATGGATGTTAACTCTCAGTTCGTAGTGCTGTTAGTGCGAAGGAAAACGAATGAAATAGCTCATGTTATAGTTAGGTATGCGTATTGTTGCTCTAGTGAGTCCTAGTTTAATTTCTATAATACAGATATATATATAATATGTCTATAATTTCTTTAATTTAGATTGACAAATCAAAATTATAATTAGTTTAAGAGTGATATAATCGGTCCGGTTTTGCGTTTATTAGCTCGTCGCGTACCCATCAACTAAATTAATTCATAAAAAATTTCCTACTTTTAATGTTCCAAATTTTCTCCACACTTACACACGCACGGACAGACACACACACACACACATATATATATATATATATAATAATAGTTAAGAGTCTACTATCTAACAATAGTTGAGATACTCTTAAAAACTGGTTTCAAGAGAACACCAACTTTTGTTTCGATTTTACCCTTTCCTCTCTTTCCTATCCATTATCCCACTAAACTTCACACCAACTCTACACACAAAAAAATACATATAAAAATAACATCTATTTTACACACGTATGAGTGTGTGTATTTGTTGCTAGTGTAATCTTTACTTCTTTACTATTTTATTAAGAGTGAGAGGCCTATACAAACCGTTTTTTGTTGGAACATTGTTGAATGAATTGTTGGAATAATGACATGAAATGACATGAAATGAGCTTGAATTACTTGTCCAAAAGGCTTGTATACTTGTCCAAAAAAAGCTTGTTCCAATTGATGCAAAAATTTGAATTTGGTGAAATAAATTGGAGGAAAAGTTGTCTCACATTGAAACATGTTCAATGTATTGTTCACCTTATAAAATCCAACTTTGGATTGTGGGACTGGGCCCTTAGGGCACCAGATGTTTTGTAAAAGAGCAAGACGTTAATCGAAACAACAAACACGCGTGCGCGCGGTCGGCCTGCTCGGCTCGACGAGGTCTTATGATCAATTATTTTTTTTGGATAAAATTTGGTTAAAGGAAAAAAAATAAAATAAATAAAATATTTTTTTTTAGTGCGCCCGATCGGTGGAAATTTACCGACCGAGTGCAGCCCTCACCTTGCGATACAGTGTGCTTCAGAAAAGTTGGGCGCTCGGTCGGCCAAATTATACCGACCGAGCGCACCCTTATTTTTCCGAGGCAGTGAGTGTGGCCAAAGTAGGGCGCTCGATCGGTTAAAAATTACCGACCGAGCGCGCCTTCTACAGTCCGAAAAGCTGCGCTTCTTTCTGAGCTTTTTCTGTCATGGGTTGCATTCTTACGCCATAAAACGTGTTTTTTTGGAGTCATAGTATATATATATATATAACTGTTATAACGCAGAGGTACGAGAGAAAAACATCTGATAACGTATACAGATTTCTGCAAAATCTCTCCCTCACTTTCTCAAAAGAAAAGTTGAAACTTATTTTCGTTCGCTGAAGTTTGTGATATTTGTAGTGCTGCTATATCACGATCGTTAGTCGTTGTATCTTAGAGACGATTGCCGTCAACGTTGAGCACTATTAACGGGCAATTTCGTCTTGCGGATAGAGAGATTATCTCGCCTCGACTTTGTTCATCATTTTTACTGCTGTTGTTGCTGTTGACATTCAAGTTTTTCAAAATTCGGAATACATCCTAATAACAATTTTTTGGTGTCATGGTGATTTTTCTTCAATTTATTCTTTTTATACCCATGCACTCTCTTTCCAACTCCATCTCTTACCCACTTCTCCCACTTTCTTCTCTTATCACTTCTTTTATCATTTCGCTTCCTATAAATATCTTCTGAAACTGAATTTCTACAACAACTAAACAAAAAATAAGAATAAACCAGTACTTTAATTTTTTTTAAAAAAAATTAAATATACAACACATAATATTTATATATTATGATTTATACACATAATACGTGTGCTCAATAACTAATATAAAGAAAGTACACGTGGTTTGAGATAAATGTAGGGGAGAAGACTTTTTTTTTTTTTTTTTTTTTAAGAGAGAAGACTTTATAAATAATGATAAATACTTAATGAACACCCAACGACCAGTTCTGACTTCTGAGTCATTCCCACGTTTGGTTTTTTCAACTGTATGCCAAATCTCCCTCTTCCTTAACCATTAAACACAATTAAAAATTCCACTTCAATATTTGTATCTTGATCATGCCTGCGGTTCGTTACGCTGCTGTTCTAGCAATTATTCTCGTTCTTCAATCTTGCTTCAGCACATCCAATTCCGCGCCTTTGTTTGGTTCGTCTCTTAATAACCCTTTTCGCTTCGAAATTTCAAAGCTCCATCTATCTCTTAGATTTAATAAGTTTTTTTTTTTTTTAATATGGGAGATGGCTGAATTTTGTGAGTAGTGCGCGCAGGGAATTTGTGCCAAGAAAGTAATGATCTGTGCGGGAAGGGAAATTGCTTAGCTTCGAACAAAAGCGCTTTTGGTTACACATGCGAATGCGATTCTGGGTGGAAACAAAGTGGTGATCCCGACGATCAATCTCTCAACTTCTTGCCTTGTGTCATTCCCAATTGTAAGTTCTTTTTCTTTCAAACAAAACTACCATTTATGAAAATTAATTTTTTTTTTTTTTTTTTCCGGTGATTAATCATTAATCAATTACAACGATATATATTTCAAGTGTACTCTTAATTAGTTTGCCCTTGAGCTTGGCTATATATGTCAAGTATTAAATGCTCTTTTGAATATTGCACATTCAAGATTAATAGGGGTTGGTCATTGACTAATTGGACAGAAGATAAAAATTTGGTACAAAAACTACTAAAACCGTGGTGGACAAAATTTTTTTAAGTAACTAATGAACTATATAGTTTATCCGACACAAAGATCCAAATATAAAACGAAATATCAAATTGTAACAAATTCTCCTCCCAACTCAAAAAAAAATCTATGTTTTAACATGTTTTTAAGCCAGATGAATATTGTTTTTGGTGACTCATCAGGTTCATTGTACAACAACTGCGCCATTAATGCCTCTGCACCGGCGCCTAACAATGACAAGCCAACTTCATCCTTCTTGGATCGTGCGTATCAACTTTTCTTTGACCCTTTGACATAATATTTAAATCCATTTATATATTTTTATCATGTGGATAATTTTGCTTAAATTCGGCACACGTACGCAGCATGCTTCTGGACCGATTGTGGAGGTGGAAAATGCGTGAAAACCTCTGCATTCAAGTCTACTTGCGTATGCCAAGACGGCTACTACAATTTGTTCAATGCCACTAATTTCCCATGCTACAAACAATGTAAGAATACGCACACGCACACACATATATATGTTCGAAACATACAATGACATGATGAATATAGTATGTTTCTTTCTTGGGTTGAAACCATGCTTAATGGATAAATGAATTAGGCGCATTCGGAGCGGATTGCACAAGTCTTGGAATCAACTTGGGCAACAGTACGTCAACTTCTTCTTCCACATCAACCCCTGATACTAGCTACGGTAAGATTACAGATTCTTGAGTAAAGTAGTGTATAGTGATTATCGATTTTTTTTTTTTCACATTGCAAACACTACTTAAATGTTACATATTTTTAATGGACATATAATTTGGAGATGTAGACCATTCATTGCGCATTTTTCGGAAAGAACTTTTGGCTAAAAATGTTGTAATCTTTTTGAATTTTTTAACGATATTGTTCCTAACATTGCATTTTGTTTTCTTGATGTATGAATGGATGTGCGGTATCAGGGGTGAGCTTGATCAAGAGGGCTGGAGCTGTTTCTTTGCGTAGCATGGTGGCAATTTTGGGCATGGTTGTATTTAATTTAAACATATAGCAATCATTGTGGTAAGCTTTACAATATATTGTAAAATTATAGGGTAAATGATTTTCATGGAAGCTAGTGAGATCTTGTATGTAGGTAATTGCGATTGCGACAGTGATTTTTACGATGTCACGTCAATTGTTGTCCATGTAGGTGTATGGGTGTTCATGATATCAAAACTATATATATCAAAATTATATATATATATATATATATATAATATTTGTAATGTAATTTTTAATAGAATTTTGCAAGTTTAAAAGATAAAATTGTATATGTTAGCACGTTGCATAGTTTTATTTGAAGGGAACGGTTCGACTATATAAGATTTATATAGTTTAGCACTTTGCATAGAAGACCAATTAAAAAGATATAAAATCTACCGAAATACCTACACAAACACACACACATTTATTTAATTGAAACAGGCAAAAAATCTCATTGATAAATAAGCAATTCCCAATTGGCCCAAATCAATTTGGGCCCATGAAAATAGGATTTGAACCATTGCCATATTTTGACTCAAAAATCTTATAAAAAAACCTACGCATTACAAAATGTTTTAAAAAAATGATTTTTTTGGGATATTGGTTAGGACTTAGGAGGTAGACGACAATTAAGGATATTTCATAGCTAAGATTAGTGTTGGAATAATTCATAGTACATGATCGAATAATAGTAACTTCTGTATTCAGGTTTGAGCTATAATTTCTTTAACGGATCATAGACTTGAGAAAAACAATTATTTTTAGCTTATGTTTTTAATTGGAATGGCGCTTGTTAGGAATTGTCAACCAAAATCCCACATTGGAAAATTAAAGGAAATATGTGGATTAATATATGGAATGATATCTTCATTGATATGAGGCTTTTTTGGTGGGTTCCCAAAATCAAAACCATGAGGGCTTGTGCCCAAAGTGGACAATATCATACCATTGTGGAGATATCCGGATTTCATTGACCTAACAAATGACGTCTTATGTGGGAACAAAGTCATGATCTGATAGAACCAATGTGGGTGAACGCATTGAAGGTGAGTAGGCTCGATTGGATTCCCTCCCGGTAATTCATGTAAGGCGTGTGCCACAACGCATTGAAGGTGACGGATTGAGGGGAGGCCTGGTGAGACTTCGTTTGAGGGGATAATTATTAGGAATGGTCAACCAAAGTCTCACATTGGAAAATTAAAGGAAAGATCATGGATTAATATATGGAATGATATCTCCATTGGTATGAGGCCTTTTGGGTGGGTTTCCAAAATCAAAATCATGAGGGCTTGTGCCCAAAGTGAACAATATTATACCATTGTGGAGATATCCGGATTTCATTGACCTAACAGCGCTAATATTGCCATATTGGTAATATAATCTCTCCCTGAAAGCCATAGATCATGGGCTTTAGCCCAGATAGGTAATCAGATCGAATTGAATAGTTGTAAAATTTTAAATTTCGAATTTGGTTCGAATTGAATATATATGAGTTTGAGCTCAACACGTAAATTGAAAATCGTAAATTGAAAAATTTTAATTTTTTGTCTCGAGTTCGGCTCGAAATGTTTTAACTCATTCGCGAGTTATTCAATCATTAAGGTTCAAGATGAAGGTCAATCAGAAACTAAAAATGCCCGAAAAACTCGAAATATATATATAATATCACAAAAAATTTTGTGCGCTGGTTTCACGGGTAAATTTTGTGAGACGGGTCTCTTAACTGAGTCATCAATGATATTGTATTATTTTTTTATGTTAAAAGTATAACTCTTTGTTATAAATATGGACGAGTTCGACACATCTCAAAAATAAAGATCCATGAAACCGTCTCATAAGAGACTAACTCATAATATATAATTATATTTTATATTATATTAATAAAATATTAAAGCTCACGAATTATCGAACAAAATAAATTTGACTGGAGTTCAACTCCAAAAAAAACTCCCAACATGATTGAGTTTGTTAACTTCTAATTCAAATCAAATATTTATAAAAGCCAACTCAAAAAACTAACGAACCGACTCAATTCGTATGTAGTGGTTCTCTAAGGGTGCCCGCATGGTACCGTTGCAGGACCCAGCGTCCAATTTTGGACGCAACAACAACTATTATATATTGATTTTTTTATAAATTTGGTGCAATTACAATTATATTAATCAAATAAAAAATAAAGATTAATTAATTAAAAAATATTAGAAATTAATTAATAAATTTATCTTACGTATTTTTGACAAATTGTTTTATATATTATAAAAAATTAAAAATAAAATATAAATAATAAATAAAAATTGTATAATGTGTATAAAATGATTAGCGAGACCCATAAAAAAGTTATTTTTTGGGTTTAAGATTGTGGAGAAAAATTATAAAAGTTGTATTTTTTTACAATGTTGAGGTGCAATAATGTGACATTGTAGGTCTCGTGATGAAATTGAATGTATAATATCAAGGTTGCGGGTACCCTAACCCTTGCAATACCAAATCCCCTACAAACATTAATTTCTTTAGGGTGCGTTTACTTGGCTTGATAATCATAAGATTAGTTTATTAATTCAATCTAATCCATTGTTTACTTACAAAAAATCATTTTTCTTCAAATCTCAAGGCCCGTAATTAATATACATTGATTTCATGGGATTTCTCATCCTTAATTACATGAAGTATAACATATCATTCACAATATTTATGGAAAAAATTCTATAGAAATCATAATATACTTTTCTTTAATTATTTTGTTTTCCTCCCAATTTCTCATATTTTTTATGACTCATTTTATCAATTTATCTATTTTTTAAAAAATACATAATTTTATACTCAATAATTTCGATAAGTAAAAATGACTCACATTTGAATTAATAATAATTTACAATATTCAACAATAATTCAATCCAAATTATATGAATACAAAATGAAACATAATATTATTTATCATAGGTGGAGGGTAAAACTGTAATTCGTCCATCAATAATTATTTCAATCCCAAAATTAATAACTCAAAGTAAACATATTGTGTATCCATCATTATTCAACATCCTTCAAAATCATTTTAATAGTCCAAATATAATTTATCCACATGTAATCAAATATCATAAAATAAACTCAGCCTTAAAATAAGGATAACCAAAAAAAAAAAAAAAAGCGTAATTTTTTTTTATTTGTTAAACTCAAGTGTCAATAATTTTTTGTCAATCTGGCCCGTGATTTCAGAACCAGTCCCCGGTAATAATTAATAATTATAAAGAACAAATGAAGGAGTTTCAGATGAAAGACAGCCCCCATTCTATTTTATTGTACACGGCTGTTTCCAGTTATAGGCGGCGCAAATGCAACATATCAGAGACCACAGACATGGAAAACTGAGATTGACAGCCTATAGCTCCTGACTGCATTGGGATTTTTTTATATGAAACTCGAGACTACGTCAAATCTTCCAATCACTCGTCCTCCTGCCAATTTCTTACTCGATCTTGATTTCTTTCTTTTTCTTTTTTAAAAAGATAAATAAAGTAGTTTCTTGAATTGAACAATTGGTTAATTGCATATATCACTTTTGTGAAATCATGAGTTTGTTAAATTTTTTTTTTGAAAAATGAAGGGTCTATAAATAAATTTCATGTGTTTTCAAATCTTGATCACATACATTCTAATGTTTTCAAAATTTTAGCATTCACCCCCCTTGTTCGTACGAGTTTTCAGGAGTGTTTGTGTTCAAAATTTGAAAACACAGAGTTAAATTAACAGTTATAGGAAATTTTCAGCAATCTCGTGATTTCACATGTTAATGTATACGATTAGCCCTTGAATAAATTAAGAAAAGTGTGAGACTGTCAGTCCTAGGCCTGCAAACATGGATCTTGTGAACCCTGAGAATATAGCAGTGAATCTAAAAAAATACCTATCGGGTTATGTATACGATTATTCATTTATTTAATCGGATCCAAAAAATATCACTCAATCGTTTTCCATTCGGGTTGGGTATAAGATTCTCTATCGGATTTGAAAGAAATTGACATCTTTACTCAAAATCAATTTCGGGAAAACATAAAATCACTCTTTTATTTTATTTTTGTTAGAAAGTAAAAACTCAAGTGTATGATCAAGAGCTAGATTGAATTTGTGTCGTTTCAGTAAAGGCCAGGCCCAAGAGCTCAGGTCATGCAAACAAAATAGTGGAGAAATTACGACAACGGCATTCAAAGCATATGTAGATGAGAAATAGTTTATGATTAAGTGATCCAAACCAGTTTCAGAACAAGCACAATCAATGGAAAATGGAGCACGTTTTGTGCATTCGATTTATTTTTTTAAAAAAATATTTTTTGTAAAAAAATTTGAATTTTTTTATTTTAGTAAGTTTTTGTTAATATTTGTTTACATGAATTTAACTTTTTATTAAAAAAAAACAGAGGGCCAAAAAAGGAAAGTAAAAAAAAGGGTACTTGATAGTTGATCTATTTTATCTCTAATATGACTCAACTATTATGAAACATTTTGAACACAGAAGTTGTAACTTAAAAAAAATATTTAAATACGTTCCGTTTTTTAAGTGCTTTTATTTTAAAAGTAGAAATTATTTTGATGTTTGGATAAATGTTTAAAAAAGACATTTATTTTAAATTTTTTTATATAGTTAGAAGCAAATGCCCAAAACATTAGAAATTATATCTTTTAATTTTTTTTAAACTTTTAAGTGTTTTTTTTTTAAATGACTTTTGTAACCCAATAAAAAACTTTTTAAGACAAGTTTTTTTTTAATTTAAAAAATATTTTTATTTTCATAACTTCTCAAATCAAATGGGCTCTATATAATATATATAGTATAGATGTTAAAACGCTACAGTAGGGCTGGTCAAATTATTAATTTGGCAATAGAAAGTTACCAGTCCAGCCAAGCTAATTTTGTTTTAAACCGCAACCGACAACTAGACGGGACAAAATATTAAATATCGATAGTCTAATCGACTTATTTCGTATGGTGAGATAGGTCTACGGGCGTAACTAACCAATTTTGATAACTAGTATAAAAATATCCAAAATTTTTTAATAGGATTGTTTTAATTTATTGAGTAATAACTACGTACCCAAAAAGACCAATTCTACCGTTCGATAGTGTTCGGAGACATTAGACATTGGTATTAAATGTTCCACTAAACGAGGGCCCGAGGAGGCTTAAAACACACGTGCGTGGGACGTGTGTGTGTTTGGCTTGATAATGGCTCTATGCAACTTGGATGTCCAATCAAAACGACTCATATATCATATTAGATATCACAATTCACAATTTAAAAATGAATATGCATTTGCAAATTATTTATTTTACTTGAAAATTATTTAAAATCCATCAGTTAATGCCATTTTTTGGTAGAATGTGCTAAATAGATAGACGCTCTTAAGAGGAGAACATATGTTTTTAAACAAATAAAAATAAAAATAGCCGTTGTTTTAGATACTTCTGCACATTTCTTGTGGAGTTGAACTTGAGACGTTTAAGGTTGACCATAAAGGCATTTGGTGTTGAAATGAAACAATCTTCAAATAGCAGGTTTGCAGGAATTCATCTGAATCAATATCAAACTGACATTATTATATTACTCATTAAATATTTTGGAAACCAAAGTTTTAAAATCAAAATAAAGTATCTATAGCATGTAATTTTGCATGCAAGAAACTTTAGGAATATTTGAGTTCAACCTGTCATTAAAGTATTATCTTTTTTTTGATAGTATTAAGTACTGTATATCTAACCATTCATGACATTGATTTTTATATCTGGGGGTTCATGATTTTTGTTTTATTTTTATTTTTTTTGGCTTTTTTATACATGTGAGAATGAATAAGCTGGATTATTGGAGTCATCAACGAAAGGAGCTATTTGCCTCTAACATGTAGACTTGATGGAATTGGACAAAAACTTGGAGTGTGGCTTTAATCAACGCTTCAAATGATTATAAATAGGAATTTTAAGGTTATAAGACATTACCTAAGATTAAATTGACTAGATAAAACAATTGGCCATCTTGTCTTCCACTAAATTAACAAGTTTTACAAAACTTGACAAATTTGGGCAAGCAAAATATAATGGGTGTGTATGTAGGTCTCCTACTCCTTGGAATCTGGTGATGCATTCAATATCTCATCAACTACATCGATTATTGAGTTTTAATTTTTTTAGTTTAGAGTTTTGTCACCATCTGTCTAAATTTCTACTCAAATCAATCGGACCCCTCCCCCACTGTAATTAATTAATCGGTAGAATTATTTTATTCCACATAAATCACAATCACATTCACATTAAATGTATATGTTTATGTGTTTCACAAACATTTATGCAAAGTGAAAAGTTAAAAAAAAAATCTTTCGAAATGACACGAGGTAGATATTTATTCGTGAGATAGATCAAATATGTTTATGTTTATGTTAAAAATATTATTTTTGGCATAAAAAATAATATTTTGTCACGAATAATTCAAAAAAATGATCAATTTTACAAAATTGATCCGTGAGACCGTCTCACATAAGCTTTTGTGTAAATATTATTATTACTAGATGATTATGGTAACGTAAACTTTTAATTATGCTGATTTTAACGTCTCACTATATCAAGATCAATCTTTTCAGCGTGCTTATGTCCTCACTCACACGCACCTTGTGAAAATTTTCTGGGAGTTACTCATCTTAAAATTGCTTCAAGTCAAGCACGCTTAGCTTTGAAGTTCTTATGTGATGAGCTGTCAAAAAGAAGATGCACCTTCTTGATATGAGTCGTACATATCAAATCTTTTGTACCTCTCATTCTAGTGTGAGATCGGTTCATTTATGTCACCCATCGCCCATTTTTTTTTTGGTGGGATTTCCATCTTTCAGATATTATAACCACCCATATTGCGGACCGCATGTGGTCACATATCCTAAAATTGCCCCAAGTCAAACACGCTTAACTTTGAAGTTCTTATGTGATGAGTTCCTGAAAAGAAAATGTATTTTCTTGATATGAGTTGTACATATCAAATATTTTGTACCTCTCATTCTGGTGTGAGATCGGTTCATTCATGTCACTCATTCTTTTTAGTGGAGTTTCCATCTTTCAGGTATTAACCACCCATATTACGGATCATATACCGTCCTAAGACTTTTTGGCTCCGTGTGTCACACTAATTATCTATTTTGTGGGATATTTTGAACTCTTTTTTAAAGCGGATGCACTAAGATGAAATCCAAAAAAAATTAATAGAGTAGTAATATATCTAATTTGATTGAGAGGGATAGGGTGGCTCCAAAGTGATCAGCACAGTATATATCTAAAACTAATGATGAGAAATGGATTCTACTTATTTGATTCCAATGTAATGAAAATCCTTTGATGACCCACTTCAAATTTCTTAATCACAAGCATATACGTTTTACTTCGAATTTTAGGATATGCTTTGCGACCCATTTTAGGTGGTGTAGCCAACTCCCCAATCACTTTTTGTTCTTTTTCGGGAATTTAATGAAAAGAATTATTTAAATTAAACATAGATTTTCATATAATATATCTATCAACACAATATTGGACCTAAAATAACTAACTTTGACGTGGTGATGAATTTTTAAAAGGACAAAAATACTCAAATCAAATTACAAAAGTACTTATTTTTATGGAAGACAAGAAATTTATATTAATTATTTGTCAAATAACGCTAGTATAGAACAAGAGTTTCCAGATATAGGAGATAATGAATATAAAATAGATTAGTAGTTTTTTTTTCGAGACAGTTTCACGAATTTATAACCATGAGAAAGGTTGATTTCACTCATATTTACAATAAAAAAATATTTTTTAATGGATGAGTTCAAATAAAAGATATGTTTCAAAGAATTGACATGTGTGGCTTTATCATAGGTGTTTTGTGAAAATAGAATAAGTTGAAAAACTATATCGATGACCAATTATAAGCTAAAACGAGAATTAAGCACATGAAACTCTACTTTCTGTCAACATCAGATGTGCGAATAAATCGAGCCGGCTCGAATAATATTTCCTACGAAATTATCGAATTTGAGTCGAAGTCAAGCTCAAAATATTCTATTTGGAAAATCATGATCATCTTCATTATTTTATTAAAATAATAATATTATATATATCAAATAAATGTATTCCTGAGTCTTTACTTGGAATAGCTGAAAAAAATGTTCAGATCAATATTTCGATCCACAAACTCGAGCCTTGTTCAAACAAAAAGTAGCAAAATTTTCGACTTTCGAGTCAAACTCAAATATAATCAATTCGAGCCCTAAATTTTTTTTCTTATTCGACTTAGATTCGATTTGTTTACATCCCAATCGACCGTGGAGTTGAAGTGATATTGCAAATTAACTGAATAAACAGTGGCAGGCGCATAATTAAGTTTGATCAACTTTTAAACAGTACTGGGAGTGGTGATAGATCAAGATGAAAAATAAAAAAAGATAGGAGTATGATATGATGATTTAGCCAGTAAATTGCCACCCACGCCCGTAGCATTGGGTTCAAAAATAACACAAGCCGCTTTAATTTATGCACAACTTCCGTAGTATAGTATTTGCAGATCAGATAATATAAAAAGCCATCATCATATATATATCCAAACGTTTGTGCGTGCGAATTGTGGGGGCACTATTATTTTGGTACCACCAACCTTTAATTATGCACATCACACTATATATTTAATATAAATTAATAAATTAATGAGACTTGTGTCACGAGACACTTCATTCTTCATTATATACTACATCCATCATTTAATAATACAAACACAAATTTTTTTAAATGGAAAATATATCTAACATAAATTTATGGTGAAAATCTGAACAGATCAGCTAATCCAACGTAGAATTTGCTACGTACGATGGAAAATAATGATGGTGAAAAGTGAAAACTAATATATTTACATGATATAAAATGAGGGTGAATTTGGTGACTCGAAAATGAATGATTGTCGGTCGGGGGGGCCTGTGATGTTTAGTTATACCGCAGGCACAGCTGTTATAAAAACGAAGTTACCTCCCCTGTTGTCCGAACATTAATAGATATGGGTAATGGTACATATATACAAAGCCTTACACGTTGGGTTACACATACACTTAAAATTACATGATTATCGTATATGTATTTTTTAAAAAATTTTCCAAATCAAGTGGAGGGATAATCATGTGATTTTAAATATTATGTGTAACCCAACGTGTAAGAATTCGTGTACATATAGCATTATCCGAATTTTTATTTTTATTGGGCACATTTTTTATTTGGGGAAATAAATAATTTGGATTTGGGAGACCCACAATGGCGACACCAACTTACACGAGCTAGTACTCACTCACTTCTAAGCATGCATTTGCATTACATGCGGAGGTTATAAATCTCAATCATCCACCATCATCTTCACGGCGTTAGGTCAGACTTCTTAAGCATTTGCATGTGTGCGTATGTGCAGGGACGGAACCATGAAATTCAATCGATGAAGTATATTCATAAAAAAAATACGATTAATTACAGCAATTGACATGTTAATTAAGTATATAATAGTTATTATTGTATTATGTTCATATCACTTTTCTCTAATTTGTATCTTGAGTTGAAATAAAAAGAAAAGAGCGGCGTGGATAAATAATATAGCTAAAGATTGTTATTGTAAATTTGAAAGGTAACATACTAGATTTCGGATAAAATTGAGCGGGGACGAGTACAACCACCGACACATCCTTGACTTCATCCCAGTGTGTATGTGTGTGTTGGATGTTGCTTATTTAAGCGATGGACGAGTATATTCGAACACAAGTTAGCGAGTGAATTGATTGGTCGTGCAATTAACATTGATGGTTCATCTGTTAAGGCCTTCAATGGACACCACATGGTCCCTATACTTGATAATTAATCTCTAGCCTAGATTTTGGGGTGGTTGATTCACGGGTTTTAAGTGTGTCCATATATACTATACTCTCTCTAGATGAACAATCACAAGAAAAATAATGAATATGATATGTGTCGTATATACATCACGATACAGATATCAAACCATCAATTAGTAGCGAGCTGGTGTTGAGGAAATATCTTTCCAAACCAATGTTAAAATTGATTTTCGTAGATGTAACATCTTGAATACAACATCATAAATATTTAGTTTTTTGATATAATAAAACCTAACATAACTAAACATCTCACGATCAGATTTGAACCTTGAATCACTAAGCATGAGAAAATATTTTAGTATTTTGATCCGAAAGTTCAAACCAATTCATACAAATGGATGCATGCATCCATAAAACTTGTACGGTTGAAAATATAGTAGATAAAATTATTTTGAAAGAAATGACGGATCCTCGTTGGGATAAAATTTTGTCAAATACTCAAAAACAGAGCATGGATTGAATTGATTTCTTAAGGTTTTTTTATATATATATATATATTTTTTAACGTTTAGGAAGTAGACAAAGCACACTTTTAAGTATTGTGTAATGTCATTTTTTTTTTTGGGAGAGAGAGTGTAATGTCATATTTAAATATCCTATAATTTAATACATTACAATTCATTCGATTTTAAGTCTCTAGATATCACCAACAAATTCCTCGGATGGGCAGCGAAAACGTTAATTTATAGAATTTTGCGAATTGACCCGTACGTGAACAAGTCCAGTCCCTGCAAAATAAAATGCGAACACGTTTTAAATCACTCTCAAACTAATCCGCTACACATGCATCAAATTAAATAAATTTTTACACGTAATAAATAATTTTTATGTAATTTCATTGTCTGAGTGATTTTTTTAGTTATTTAATTATGAATTTTTATTTTCATTTTTCATAAAGTAAAGGAGTACACCGTAATTTGATTACAAGAACATACTATACTTTTTACAATAATTTTTAACGATTTTATTGGTAAATTTTGTGAGATAGTCGACATATATTATAAAAGAGTAAAATGTATTTAGATACACGAACTATTGGTAAAATGTTATATTGGTACACGAACTATTGAAAATGGCTTAATTGGTACATGATCTAAATAAAAGGTCAATTTTACCCTTAATATGAATTAATATTATATTAATTAGTTTTAAAATATCATATTTATTAAAAATTAATATATATATATATATATTAATAAAACCACAAACTCAATAAATAAATCATATGTATGTAGGACTAAAAATACTCATTAATAAATTATTTATATTTTAAAATTTAAATAATTTATTAATGAAAAAATATTTATTAATAATTATTTATATTTTTAAAATATAAATAATATATAATGAAATGATATTTTTTCTATCAATGTAAATAATTATCCATTTAAAAAAATTTATATAAATTATATATTAATAAAACCACAAAGTCAATAAATAAATCATATGCATGTAGGACTAAAATATATTTAATAACGATAAAATATAATTAAATAAATATTTATTTATTAATATTTAATTCAAGTGCGAGTAAAAGTATAAATTTATAAATTATTAAATCAAGTGGAAAAAATTTGGGTTATTATAATTACGAGACAATGAGTGAAATTTTTTCTTTGAGATTTGTTTTTTAATGATCTAGTCTTTAATGTTGAAATTTTTTGTATCAAATATTGAAAAACTAAAATGGTGAATATGTTTGTTTCAATCTTTTAAATACAAGATCAACAGATTCTGATGATCTATATTTTTATCATAACAATATATTACAATATTTGTTGTATAATTTGACTTGACAATTGTTTATCATTATATATATATATATATATATATATATATATATATATTATTTTTTAATAAATATGATATTTTAAAATTAATCAATATAATATTAATTTAATTTAAGGGTAAAATTGACCTTTTATTTGGATCATATACCAATTAAGCCATTTTCAATAGTTCGTGTACCAATATGACATTTTATCAATAGTTCATATACCAAAATACATTTTACTCTCTTATAAAATCTCATACATTTTTTATTTTATTTTTTTGAAAAGGAAAATCTCATACATATAATCTATGGTAGAGTCTCACAAAGACATTACTCAATATTTTTTAAATTGAAATAAATAAAACATCATAGCATTTACAATTCTATATAAAAACATGACCACCCTATTTACGTTTCCCATTAACTTACTTTTGAACTCCTGCAATATTTTCTCGCCATCTCCACTAAACATATTTCCCACCATTTCTTCTTATGGAGAAGCCTCGACTTCAGCCAATTTTCAGGCCCCCGGAGACTCCAACTGAGCCAATGGAGTTTCTGGCCCGTTCTTGGAGCGTTTCAGCTCTTGAAATCTCTAAAGTTTTAGCCACGCCACCACCCAAGCTTCTACCTAAGAATAACCCACCAGACGGTGTCGTCAGAGGTGGCGGTGGAGCCATCCAAGAAGATGTCTCCGCCGAGCTGGAGGCTGCTTCAGCCACTGTTTCTGGGAACCCTTTTTCTTTTGCTTCTTCGGAGACGTCTCAGCTTGTCATGGAGCGGATCATGTCTCATTCTGTAAGTAAAGATGCAAGCTTTGGCCTTTTTGTGCATGTGGGCTGATTTCTGGAATCTGTCTTTATTTGCAGAAATTTGTGGTTTTATATGAATTGCTTGATGTTGATGATATATGCCATTTTTGGGTAAATGGAGTTTCAGATATTTGAGTTTTTTAACTTGTTCCAAAAATACTCAATTTTTTGGTCCATATTCTACCTGGTGTTGACTGGATGTTAAATCTAATTTTTATCTAATTAATCGATTGTTTTTTCTAGATGACTTTCACAACTGGTATTGTTGGAAGTTTGCGGTCCCTTTTGTTGGTTCTTCTATGATTTTTGAGAATTTTGGTTACTCTCAACTCTTTTGGATTATTGCTGTTCTTTTGTTTGTGTTCGAGTAGGGTTATTTTTCTTGGAGCCTTTTTGTGTAAGATGACAAGTTTAATACAAAGAAAGATTTGTTGGAAGGTGTTTTTATGGGAAACAGAGTTTCTTGGAACTTCAAGCTATTTAGAAAATTTTATTAATTAGGCTGCAGCATTGCATTTATTTGAGAAAACTTGATCAACACAATGCCCTTGATTTCTGTGTTTTGGTTTGAGTTTACATTTCAAGATTCCTTTTTTTCTTGTCTGATAAATTTCTTCCCAGAGGTATCCCAATTTTTTTATATATTTTGATCCTGAAGGGTTTTTCTTTTGAATGTGAGCCTGAACTATTTTTGTTGGAATATGATGCGTGTGCTATATCTGCAGCAGGAGGTATCACCGCGCACTTCAGGAAGGCTATCCCACAGCAGTGGCCCTCTCAATGGAGGCCAGAGCTGTGGCTCTCTAACTGACAGTCCCCCTGTCTCCCCCTCTGAAATTGATGAATCCAAGGTCTTAAAAATTCTCTCATATTTTTTCATCTGTTTCTTCATTATAAAGTCATGGTTTGCATTTATTTACTCATCCCGTTGTAGTTTCTCTCTGTTTTCTGTTGGAGTTGAGATTCTTTTCCTTAAAAAGAAAAACAAAATTGTTTATTTTGTGGTATGGTCACAAAACACAAGTTTCTGATGCTTCTGAGACAAAGGGACAGCATATTTCAGCTTTCTCTTTTATCAAAAAACATACTCCGAATATGTGAAAAGAGCAACTCGTTCCAATATTTTCCTTATTATATACTCACCAAGAGTCCAAGACAGAAGAAGATTTTGCCATTTTGGGTCGCCTGTTTGGTAATTTGTGATCTCCTTGGATTTTTTGTTTCGTGTATTGTAAAAATATCGTTGAATTAACTGCAGATTAAAGGGTATTTCGGGGAAAAAATCTTCATTTGGAAAATATTTTTAGGTGTCATGTTACCCAACTTAATTTTTTACTGTCTATTTGATTATCATGATAAGAAAATAAAGCGTGTATATTCTTCTTAAATGGTTCTCCAAATGATGATGTCGGAATCTTCGCACAGCAACCATTAGGTACAGAATAATTGCAGAATTATGGTACATCGATGCCCTTTTTCTTTGATTGTTAGGAGTTGGCATAAAATTTAATAATTCCAACATATGATTTATCTAGCAATAAATGAAGGTTTATTGTGGAATTTATTGTGAGGGGGCAACAACTATTTCGGCTTGTGGTTCGATTTGATTTCAGAGTATGGACCATACTGTCAGGCAAGAGAACTGGTCCAGCTTTGGTGGGGTTGCTCTAATGTTTTCGTTTATTGAATGTAGTGTATTCTACCACCCTAAAAACATTTTGTAATGTACTCACAATATTATTTAATACGACATGAATGGGAGTGAACAAGTCAAGTTCGAGTCAAGCCCTTGAAATTTCGCGTGCTCGAGTTTGACTAAAAAGATTGAGTATAGAAGCTCAAGCTCAACGATGAAAACGTTAAGGTCAATTGCGATCAGCTCGATCTGGTTGGACACGTTCGTGAGTCATTTGCCGGTTCATCGACCTCACGTTACGCCCCTTTGTGCATATACACTAAATGAACCTAGAATAGAATCTTGGAAAACTGAATCATGCATTGGATCCTTTAGCTTGCCACAAGTCTAGGCGTTTTTTTTTTTAAATTTGGTGTGGATTCCACGTCATAACGTGGGATCACGATTTTTGAATATGAGATCAATTTCTTTGATAATTTGTGGTGATATGGATAATGTGCATGCAGTACTCTCAGTTAAGCACTATCACGAGCAACCAGTACAAGGCTGGTGCTGTCAATGGCACTGGCCTTGGTGGTGGAGGGAAAACTGTGGGGAGGTGGTTGAAGGATCGAAGGGAGAAGAAGAAAGAGGAGGCGAGGGCTCACAACGCTCAGCTCCATGCTTCCATTTCAGTGGCAGGGGTAGCGGCTGCTATTGCTGCAATTGCAGCTGCCACTGCTGCATCATCTGCAGCAGGAAAAGATGAACAGATGGCGAAAACCGACATGGCTGTTGCATCGGCTGCCACATTGGTGGCCGCACAGTGCGTCGAAGCCGCCGAGGTTATGGGGGCTGAGCGAGAAATCTTGGCATCAGTAGTGAGTTCAGCCGTCAATGTTCGGTCAGCAGGTGATATCATGACTTTGACAGCAGCTGCAGCTACGGGTATTCCCATATTAGTCTTTCATGGTCAAATTATTCTGAATCTTGTAACTTAGAATTTAGGCTCGTTTGATATTGTTTTTTAGCTTTGCGTGGTGCTGCAACCTTGAAGGCAAGGGCATTGAAGGACGTGTGGAATATTGCAGCAGTGATCCCAGTGGACAAAGGGATGGGAGCTACAAATAATGGGAGTAATGGAAGTTTGAATGGTAGTTTTAGCGGTGAACTTGTTGCCGAGGAAAATTTCCTTGGCATTTGCAGTAGAGAATTGCTCGCGAGGGGCGGCGAACTTCTGAAGAGAACCCGAAAGGGTAAATACAAAAATTCTTATCAAATCTCAATATCACCTGAAAGCTGCCTTCTTTCAGTTTTATGAAATTCCTATTGATTGAGGTAATGTCCGTTCATTTTTCTTGACCGTTCATTTCCTATGATGATCATTGCAGGTGATCTTCATTGGAAAATTGTGTCTGTTTACATCAACAGAATGGGACAGGTAGGCTTTTTTTCTTCATGATTGAACAATCAGTTTACTCGAGACTATACCGTAGGCGTAGAGTACACTTTACATCTCAAGCACAGAAGTTAAAGTTGTAAACATGAATCTGCTTTACACTTTATCTCGTGATCTGCAATCAGAATTTCATTCAAATTTTGCAGGTGACGCTAAAGATGAAGAGTAGACATGTTGCTGGGACCATAACCAAAAAGAAAAAGAGTGAGTTTTTAAATTTTTTTTTTTAAACTTTTATCTTTTTCACTCATGATGAGAGCAGAATTGGAGGTGGTGGGCTTCCTTCTATTTGGGGATTTGAGAAAGTAGTATGCAATTTAGTGGAAAAAGAGACAAAAAAAAAAGTTGACATCTTTATCCTTTATCCTGCTGTTTCTCTTTTGAACTATCAGATGTAGTGTTGGAAGTGTTGAGGGATATTCCGGCTTGGGCTGGGCGCCACTTGCTTGAAGGCGGTGAGCATCGTAGATACTTCGCGTTGAAGACTGTTGCACGGGGAGTCGTCGAATTCGAGTGCAGGAATCAAAGGGAGTATGATATTTGGACTCAAGGTGTTTCAAGATTACTCTCAATCGCTGCAGAGAAGAACAGTAGACACAAGATTTGATGTCCAGTTGTTGAGAAGTTGTTGAATGATTTAGTAAATAGGAGAATATGCCTATTTCTTTAGGGCTTCGACTCACTAAATGTTATGAATTTTGGGTGGTATTTGTGTTTTTTTTTCTTTTTTCGGTTCCTTGTGTTTCTAATGTAAAAATGGGAATTGTTTATCTAAATGGGGTTTTTTTTTTTTCCATTTTGTCAATTACTATGATATGATTAATTTCTTTTTATGGTGATTAGACTTAAATATCGATTTAAGGACAAACTATTTATTCATGTGAGTTTTGTTATGTTCACTCATCGTGTTCACCATAAGATATCACTCAACTATTAACTCGACACGAAAACAATCCAAGATTCCAAAGTAGAAGATACTCAACTATTAACTCGACACGAAAACAATCCAAGATTCCAAAGTAGAAGATATGTAAACTGATTTTTTTTAATTATTATTATTATTTTTGGAATTGTGTTTTAATTTGAAATGTTGGGAAAGTAAAGTGAGGCGAAAGAAAAGCAAGAAAACCATGTGATCAAAGTCTAATTTTCTCTATGTTGTGGGGCAGAAAAGGGAAATCTTGAACTGGGGTCTAACTGGTCAAAAAGGGGGAAAGAATCCTTCTTTTGAAAAATTAAATAAAGAATCGTACTAAAAGAAAGAATTGATCTCTTGATTCCCGTGGGCCTTTGATTTTTTTGTTCATTCAAATGTTTTTGGGACTTAGATTAAGGTTTTGGATTTAGTAGACTAAAAATTTTGTCTTGATTTGTGATTAGTTGTTTGGGTTTTGTGCTGAATAGTTTATTCCACCGTGTAAAATATTATTAATAACAACTTGGAAATTTATTAAAAGAATAATAATCATATTGTAGTGGAAAAGCCCTTCAATTTCTATTATAAATCAGATATCCACGATAATTTGGTCAAAATTTGAGATGATGTGATCTATTCTGTTTATAAATTAAGAATATAAATTTTAAAAAGTTCATTCAATGTTCATGGAAATTGGAATCATAATGCTTCGCAGTTTTTCTTTTGGTTTTTTTTAATCAATCTTATATATCTATTGTTCAAACCAAATTTTCTTGGTCAAAACCCATACGAGATTATCTCGGGTCAATTTTATGAGATATATCTCTTATTCGACATGACTTATAAAAACATAATTTTTTTATCTCAAAATGATTATTTTTTCATATATGGACGTCTTATAAGAAATCTACTCAATTTCTCTAGATTGTCAGATTTTTATATTATGGTTCCGAAAATTCATTTAAACGAAAAAATTTAACATTTGTTTAAAAAAATTAACACATATACTTACATTTGATTATTATTAATAATGTATTTTTTATTGGTTACTTTTAATCGTTAGGAAATTAAACGAGACATGAAATGAGAAAATATTGGAAGAATAATATCAACGATATTATGTCGACTTATGGAGTTCTGCTTCTAATACACATGGTGAGGGTGCAGAATATATTACTTTGGTAGTATTTGCGACCGATAATGAATTTTCCAATTTGAAATTGTGTTAGGTTACATGTACGTGGACCTTGCAAATGATGATCAAAAAATATAAAGCCCAAGAAAATAGAACAGAAAAACATTAGTAGAATAATATGGGCTAAGAAGAATTAAAGCCCAATAAATCGATTGAAAGGTAAAGGCCCAAATTAATGTAATGATAAGAAAGAGGTCGTCAATTGGGAAGAAAGGCACGCACGAGCAACTTTTCCGGGATTAATTCTATTTACCAGTTCATGATTTAAAATATATATATATATATGTTAAATTAAGTTAGGATACAAATTTTTTAATTTTTTTAAAAAAAACGCAATACATTTTATTAAAATGAGTAGAAGAGTTTTTATAGCTTGGATGTTTTTTTTTTTTTACATATTATTAGAAGTAAAAGCTCAAAAACTATAAATTGTTTCTTCTAAAAAATATTTTGAAGTGTTTTTATAAACTTTTTTTTTAACCGGACACTATAAGATTTTTTTAATATATATATATTAAATTCTTTTATCTCCTAACTTCTCCAAGCAAACAGACTTTAAACTACTGCCATAAAAGTTGATTTAGTGTTATACAATGAAATATATATTAAACAACATGAAAAATCAGATACGCCGTCGTGCTAAAGTATTGGATCTAACACTTATATGAATGCAGATCCTTTGAATCCTCTTCTCAAATCTAGTTTTAGTCAACAAACTTTAATTTGCTTTAACTTTTCGGTATCATTGATTATTTGATTAATCATAATAGCTAAAACTGCATAAATTAGCTTTCTAAATAAAACAATGTCCTAAAATTATTGCCAATTTTATATTTTTTAGTTAGTTTGATATTTAACTATAAGCAGTGGTCATGCACAAAATGTGTATACCAGTAAACTGAAATTTTTTTTTTTTTGGGGAAATTGCTTTTTGGTTCAGTATGTTTGTCATTTCGTGATTTCGCTCTTATATATTTTCAAATTTTAGTTTTAATCCGCTATCTTTGTTTTTTTTTTGTCAATTTAATTTAGTCATTTTTTCGATGTGGTGGTGATGTGACACAAATGCAGTGCTAATGTGGAGTTGACATGTATTATGCCACGTAAACATTTTTCGAAAAAAAAATGACTAAAATTGCCAAAAATCGGCATGCAAGATTGAAACTGAAATGTGAAAATATAGAGAAAATATCGCAAAATGACAAATATATAAGACTAAAATGACAATTTTCGCTTTTTCTATATAGGTATAATACGATAGATATTACATTAAAAATTAGAATTTAAGATGTGCTTTTTTTCTACAATATTTGACTGGAATAAAATTTTAATTAATATAATTTTATGGGAAATCCGGAAATATGTGGTGATTATAATTATTAAATAATTAAATAATTATCGGTATATAATATAGAGGAAATCGTGGATAATTATGTATTTATGGGCAGTGAGTGATTACGCTTTGTCCCGAACCAAAACATGGTCAATATTTTAGTAGGTGTAGCACTAGCTATATATAATAAACATTAAATTAAATAAAAAAGTGAAGCTTTTTTGTATTTCACACGGACACATTAATTGAGTGACAACCACAATGTCAAATCAAATATCGCGTCTGTGTTTTTTTTAAACTTTATATTGTTACGATTTAATTAATTTATTTATTCCGATTAATTCATTCATCCAAATGACAAAACTCACCATGAAGTGACTTGATACGAAGGAGAGATATGCAAATCTCATATTTGAGAAAGGGATTTAAAATATCGATTTAATTAAATGATAGAATATATATCGAGATTGTTTGAAATATGAACAGTACTTACTCGGTTACTCCTTGGCTTTAAAAAGTTAAATTTTCTTTTAAAAAACGTTAAACCAGAAGATTTTTTTAAAAATAAATTAATTAATTCAGAGCCGCTTGAGATGTGTCCAATTTTTTATTTTTTTTCTTCTTCTACTTCTTTTTTTTTAAAAAAAAAAAACTCCGGGATGGATATTTTCCATAGAAGAGTTGTTTATTTTTCGCCCAAAAATTGGTTTGACTTTAATATTGTTTCTTCTAGTACATTATCAAAATATATATACCTAACCAAATAAAATAGTTTGCCGCTGAAACCATCTGATCTACAGTATTTTGACATGAATAGAGACATCTTTTTTTTACTGTTGCCTGCTTCGACAACATATACACAAAAACAAAAACGTTATCATGTAATTCTTGTTGGAAAATGGATAAAATTTCAAGGGAAGACATGTAACAACATTTAATATACCGTAAGGTAGTGTTTGAGAAAGATTATACGAAGCACTTCTTAATTTTTTTATTAAAAATTTTTAAAAAATTTCAAAATTTTGTTAAAAAATTGAAAAATGTTTCCTTATAAAAACTCTCTCAAACACTATCTGAGTAACAAATTACCTGATAAATCAACTACATATTATTTCACATGACGCGCATATATGACCATCGAGCTACATTGGTTCAGCTTGATCTATTGCGTTAGTTCGGCAATTTATCCAGAGCGCACCTAAAAATAGCGGCCTCAAGTTCCCACATTAGAAAAAAAAAAATACGATAGTGCAATCACGAGTTTAGGTAAATATTTAATTTAATATCTTATTATTATATACAAGACACTTTATACAACCGTCAAAATCAAAATACGAATTGAAAATTATAAAAACATAACTCATCCTTGTCTATTACTATATATAAGTTAAGGAAACATTAAATAATATTAAATACGACGATTACTTCCATGCAATCTCACACTATCACATGCATTGATGAAAGTCATTAAAGCCCACCATCGAAAAAAGTTTTACATAAAATCGAAATAATTAATTGATCACACTTTCAAAGACAGAAAGATAGGAGTTGCCCTTGATATGACCAAATTATTACATTCCCAAAGTTCTTTATCTGTCTCCCACATCAATTAATTAACAGATAACCACCAAGAAACAAAAAAAAAGCAGGAACTAAAATTTATGCAAAATTCTTAACAAGACAGTTCATTTAAAAAAAAAAAACAAACAAACTTGTAAAAAGTCATCTGAAGAATTTAACAGTTTCTGCTCGAAATCTACTATACATTATGGAACAAAAACTTCCAAGTGAATGAAACTGAGTGATTTTGAAAAATAGTTAACAGGCTCGAAACATTTTTTTGATTCACCAAAATTACATATTTATATATATTTTATTTGTCTAAGGCATGAAGATTTTGTTTCTACACTTGCATCTCCAAGCCTCCGGATAGTACTCCAATGGCACACTCAAACCGGGGTGAATCGAGACGCGAACCGGTGTACATGGCGCACACCTCCCGCACTTGGATCTGCAAGTCGGCGGAGATGATCCGGGGCCGCCGAGTCGCCGCCGCGAGTACGCAACTTGCTCCACCGTATCCTCTCTCAAACACTTCCTTCCTCCAACACCTATACATACACACACACACACACACACATTCGGACGTCAAAATTAACACTCAAGAAATGGCATTAGTATATATATTGCAAAGACGTACTCAGTGATTTTGAGTGCGCACTTACTGAATTTGAATGATTCGGAGCCAAGAACCGAGCCGGAGGCAAGAAGAAGAAATGTGACGGCGGCCAGAGACAGCGGCGATGATCGGCGGCGGCCGTGCGATACGGCCATTATATTGCTAGCTTTACTACTACTGTGGTGTCCCAGAGGGAAATGAAATATGCAAATACTTTGTGGGGTTTGATTATAAATATTTTAAGTGGATTTGGAAAGTGGAAATGTAGTTTTGTAGGAAAGTGTGTTTGATTGCAAAAGCTCAAGAAAAGAGGAAAGTTGGAGAAAGAGGAAATTGATTGTGATTTATGGGCTGTTAATGTTATTTGCTGTTATTGTTGCGTGCAAGCGTACGTGTGGATGAGTCCAAGTCAAACAGACAAATCCTTATATATATAATATTATTTTTACAAAACTTTGCTTTTCAACTTAATATATTCATTTCAAAGAAGAAGAAATATATATATCTTAGGCATGAGAATATAATATGTTATTATTAGGTTGATTCCATGTGTTTTGCAAGATGGTGAGAGCGTATTTTTTGGTCAAAATTTTGGGATTCATTTTTTGTTGTCTTGTTATATTTTCAATGCGTACGTAATCCAAGTTGAAAACTTTGGTGTCTTAATTGGTAGCTTGATTGAAAACAAGGGGACCATATTTGCATGATGCACTCGAACGTGTTCTCACTTTCATTAACTTCTGTCGTCGTAAATTGAATTAAGGTATTTATCCTATTTGAATATAATTACATCGAGGGCCGAATTGAAGATTATATTTTAGTGTTGGAAGGCGTATATATACATGATTGTGTGCATGCATATATAAAAAGATTTGAATTAATTATCCAATAACTCATTGGAGAAAAAAAAATGAACTATTGGATCTATAATTCGGATTCTGTCCAAAGGATGATATCGAACAATTAAACTCCAAACTAATACACATCAAAATAGAGATACGTTTTGATTATATAAAAATCTATATCTATATCTATATATATATAAAAACAAGCAAGTATGCTAAAAAAAGAAAAAAAAACATTTTCCCGCCTAAAATTTTTTCTAAAAATAGTAAAAATATTGCATAGATAAAAATAAAGATATTGTTGAATTTAAACTAGGTAAGATAATATTTAAAATAAAACAAATATTATATATTATAAGTGATAAAATATGTTATCCAAAAATTTTAAAATAAATACGACTGATTTTTTTTTAAAAAAATTAAATATTATTTTTCTTGATTCAACAAAATTGAAATTTTTTCTAATAGCTGGTGTTTTGACTAGCAATTATGTATATACACAAAAAAGATTAAAAAATAATATTATTAACCTATATCTATATCTATATAAAAGCAGAAAAGTCTGCTAAAAATAATTTTTCGTCCAAAAGTAATTTATAAAAATAGTAAAAACATTATCATTAATCATTAAATTTGAAAATAAAATATGGTTAAATTTTAAAGTATAGATAGAGATAATATTGAAGATTAAAAAAATAATATTATGATTGATAAAATATTTGATTTAAAAATTTCAAAAATATATAAAAATCTGATTTAATTTAAAAAAAATTAAAGTACTATTTATAGTGATCAAACAAAATTTCATTTTTTTAATAATGTGGTTGTTTTGTATCTATCTATCTATATATATACATATATATATATAAACAAAAAAGTCACATAAATAGAAATAAAACAAATTTTCACGCCCAAAAGATATATTAAAAAATAGTAAAGATATCATAAAATTAAAAAATAAAAATAATATATTATTTAATTTAAAATTATAGATAGAGAAAATATTGAATATTCAAAAAATAAGATGATATTATAAATTATAAAATATTTGATCTAAAAATTTTAAAATATAGATAAAAATACAATTTAATTTTAAAAAATTAAAATATATTTTATTTTGATCAAACAAAATTTAATTTTTGCTTTTAGCGTTGGTTGTTTTGCCCAATAAAATAAAATTTGTACACCAAATTTTACAACACAAGAAATTATATATGAATTTAATATATAAAAATATCATTTTAAATTAGATACAAAATATCGCGATAAAATAGCAAAATTTCAAGATATTAATATTTTAGATATCATTGTACATGATATTTGTTATACCTTTAACAATTTTTATATATAAAAACATAAAACTCATATGCAAATATTTAAACCAAAATTTTGAAAATATAAGTAAAAAATATGATTGAATTAAAAACAAAAATCAAAATAGTCTTTCTACAAAATTTAAATTTTTCCTCTTTTTATAAAAATTCGACAGATTTTTTTTTTAAAAAATATTTTTCATTATTAAAAAAAATTTAATAAAAATTTGATAAAAACTTTCATTATTAAAAAAAGTTTAATAAAAATTAGTAATATTCTATTTAATCTAGAAATTATAAATATACATAAAAATACGATTGAACAAATTTAAAATATTCTTTTTTTATCAAATAAAATTTAATATTATTTTTAATAGGATGATTGGTTTGTCTATATGCATATGTAGATATACAAAACAAAAATATTCAAAAAATTATAATGTTATGAGCGATATATTATTTAATATAAAATTTTAGAATATAGATAAAAACATTCCTGAATTTAAACTAAATTAAAAATAAATTTTTTTGTGATAAAAAAATTAATTTTTGTTTATATATATATAAGATGAAAAGATTTCTAAAATATAAATTATAGTATTTTCAACCGAAAAATTATTTTCGAAAATAGTAAAGGCATTATCATCAAATTTAAAAATTCAAATAAGATATGATTTAATTTAAATCTATAGATAGAGATTATATAAGATATTCAAGAAAATATTATTTGATTTGAGTGATATATTATTTGATTAAAGTTTTTTAAAATATATATAAATATACGATTTAATTTTAAATTGTTTTCATTATAATACTTATAATTGTTTTGTTTATTTAATTTTATATAATTTATATATTAATTTTTTGTTAATATAAAAAACATTTATACTAATTGTAAAAATTTTAATGTAACTTATATTATTAAAATATTATGTATATATATTTTATCATATTTATTTTTATATTTTTATATTTCAACTTTGAAATTTTAAAATTTATTTTAAAATTTAAAAAAAATTATATTTTTCTTTTGTATAGAATACAAATATTGCATGCATCAAATTTATAATTATTGGGTAAATAAATCCCTAAGAAAATAAAAATTTTTGAATACAAATATAATATGAAAAACTAAAATATTAAAATAAGACATTTATAAAAAAATAGGGGTGAAAATTTACATATATATATACATATATATATATATAAACATATTAGAAGATGTTAAAAAACTTATTTCAATTGGTTAAAACTGTTTTTAAAAAAAAAATTCCAAAGAGATTTACAAAAGTTTTAAACTCTATCAAACATCACTCCTACCACAATGAATTTAAATTAATTTCAATAATCTAAAGATTTAAAATCTATTGTCATGACCTCAATTGTGGTGTAATAAATATCAAGTTGAATTTTTTTTAAAAAAAATTAAGCAATGAAGATATATTTATATCCATAGATTTCAAATCATTTAATCCAATTCAACCTTAATTTATTTATATTTTAATTATTTATTCAAGCATTCATATTATGTCAATAATTACATAAAAATAACATTCTGTGCATCGCACAGGTGGGAATACTAGTTATATATAAAAAAACAAGAAAGTCACCTAAAATAGAAGTAAAAAAATTTTACCGCCCAAAAGACATTTCTAAAAATAGTAAAGATATCATAAATTTAAAAAATACAAATAATACGTTATTCAATTTAAAATTATAGATAAAGATAATATTGAATGTTGAATCCGATATTTTGGTGATAACAAACAACAACTCATTGTATAGGAATGTGCTGCCAACCATTGTATTTCAGGAACCTACTACAACTTCTACCGAAAGCTTGTCAACCGCCTTTGCTCTCGACCGGCTGAAGTCACAAGCCTATCAACTGGCTATCAAGACCAGCAGAGGATAAATCTATCTACCGGAAGCTTGTCAACCGCCTTTATCTCTCGACCGGTTGAAGTCACAAGCTTATCGACTGGTTATTCAAACCAGCAGAGGACAAATATCTCTACCGGTAGAATGCCAACTGCCTATCTAGATATCTCGAGACAAGTACCTATGACAAGATGTTCTTTGCAGGATCTTTTATTAAAAGCAGAACCGGCGTTTCAGAAGATTTGTTGACTCCTGCAAATCAAGACAACAGGTTGTACCAAAATGGCAAAAACACAGAATGACTGCAGATAAAGCATTCGACCGTTTATTCCAGTTTTGGACCCTGGAAGTTGTCTGCAGTGTACGATCCTCATGCAGAATCATCAATGCATTTATGAGCATTAAATGTGCATTCAATGCAGCATCAGAACGTTCAAAATAAAGACGTTGATAATTGACCTATATAAAGGGAAGATTGCTCAAACAACAACAACAAGTGATACGAGACAACGAAGAGAGACAAGCAACTCAGAAAAATTTCAATCACTTGACTAATATCAGAAGTCCTCATCTGATATACTTGAGCACACTTACAAGATCAATCATCTGCTGCTCAAATAAACCCTCGCCTACAGTTCACATATCTGATCGTCAAGGATCATCCTAGGGTTTTCAAGCCTCTCGACCGCTCTGCAGTCTGAGAAGCTCAACTCAACTATACTCAGTGTTGAAGAGACTTGAAGCTGCTCTGAAAGCTTCCACCAGTCTGATAAGAACTGAGAATCTTATCTGTGTAAATCTAGGAGTTTCGGATTAGGCATTGGATAAGTCCTAAGTCTGAAGTGGGTGTATTACAAGACGTTGTAATAACCAAAGTCTTCTAGTGAATTCCTTCCTAAGTGGAAGAAGGGGAGACGTAGAAGGATTAAGCCTTCGAACTTCCATAAAATCGTGCTTTAGCATTTACTGCCACTTATCTCACATCCTGCTCATACATTGCATTATAAACTTTGCATCACTAAAACCTCTGAACTATTTCCGCACTATTTAAGTTGTTCAAAACGTTTTAGAAGTTGAGAAAACTGATTAAGTGAACTAAACTTCACTTGATCATTTTAAAGAAGTAGAAGAAAAGTTTCAGAGTGTATTCACCCCCCCCCTCTACCCTCTGAACCGATCCCAACAAGTGGTATCAGAGCGGGTTCTTTTCTCAACTGCTGATCTGATGTAACACCCGGTATTTTTAATTACATAAATCCGCCTGCATAATTAGGATATTTAATTATTTAAATTCATGATTTATGGGTTAAATAATTATGTGAATTAGTTATGCATGATTTAATTTATTTTTTTAAGCATTTAACCCATAATTAGTGAATTTTATGATTTTTTTTAGTATTTTTATTATTTGATCGCGTAGACGGGACCGTGGACGGACGAGACGACAACTTTCTAGCCAAATTATTTTATGAGCCTTTTTAGAGCCTTAAAATATTATTTTAAGTTTTATTATCTCAAAATTTTAAGTATTTAATTTTATTTAATTTTAGGGGTCATTTTTATCCAAAATTAGTCAAAATATTGACTTTTTAGTATTTTTAAATTTCCCCTAAATTATTATTTCGAGTTTTATTTTTATGTTATCAGATTTCTAAATGTTTATTTAAAAGTTTAGGTTGTATTTTATTTATTTAAAACCCTTTTATTTATTTATTCAACCTATTTTTCTAATTAAACCTAATTAACCCTAATCTATCAAACAACCTAGCCGATCCATCCCTTCTCCCTCCTTGTAGCCGTCACCTCCATCTCCACTTTCTTCCTCACGAAACCAAGCTCCAAGAACACCAAGGCTTCGTTCTTTAAGGTTCCAAGCAAGCCATTGTCGCCCCGGCGTCCCGAAGTCCGTTCTACGCGTGTCAAATCCTTACCTACGGTGAAAGGCATGCTTTTATTCATTTTTTTTTTAACTCATATCAGTATATGTATGCGTGTGGGTGTGTAACATCAGAATTTATATTTTTGACATCAAGCTTTTCGATTTTCTTCCTTACTTGCTCTCGATTTTGACATTTGTGTTGCAAGCTCACGTTTTCCCTCTCCATGTTTGGTTCGGCTGTTGGCTAGGGTTCCAGAGGGGTCCTAGGGCGCCTAAGGGTCGAGCCATGGCTAGGCTTGGGGCTGAGAAGGGCTCGGCCGTGGGATTTTACCTTGGTTGGTGCAGGGCGGCGCAGGTCAAGGGTTTGGGAAAAAGGGCTTCGGCCTCGGCTCCATGGGCTGCATGGGGCTGGGGGCTGGGGGCTGGGTCAGGATGGGACCGCCCGGACGTGGGCTACGTCCGGGCGGCGGCGCTCCGGCCAGGGGCGGCCGGAGCAGGCCGGCAGCAGCCATAGAACGGCTGCTGCACACGGCCGAAGCAATAGGGAGGCTAGGGTTCGGGTTCTAAGGTTTCGGAGGGATCCGGGTCGGGTCGAGGGGTCCGGGTCGGGTCTAAAATAATGTGGGTCAAGTTAAGTGGGTCCGGGTCCGGGTTATTTTGTTTTGGGTTCGGGTATTTTATTTTTAAGTTTTTAAGTTAATTAGAAATTAAATGGACTAATTAAATTCCCAAGAATTTAATTAGTGCCATTTAATTTATTTTTGGTGTCAATTAAATTATTTTGGGGTTAATTTAATTATTTTTGGGCTTTTTATAATTTTTTATTTAAATGTTTAAGTTGGCCAGGAATTTTTATGGGCCTGGGAGCCCATGAAAGTTATTTGGCCTGTTGGATGGGCTTTTGGGCCCATTGGGCCAGGGATAGTGTTATTGGGTCTAAGCTAGATTTAATGGGCTTTGATATGTTAATGGGCCAAGTTTTAAGTTAATGGGCTTGAGTGTAGGGCCAGCAGTCCAGAACCATCCATGAGAAAATGTGCATGTGTCCTGATTATATATTTAAATATTTTTATGCATTTAAGTTATTTTAATATTTATATGTTAGTAAGAAAATTAAATTAAATATATATGAAGGACACACAATTTATTCAAGTACATGCATTCATGAAATCAATTTTTATGCTATGATTTAATTTCTATGGTTGAGCAAAATAAAATATTTTAGGTGGAAATTGAAGTAGTGTGGCCATTTATGTATGGGCAGTTTCTGCCATTTATGTATGGGCAGTTTCTGCCATTTATGTATGGGTGGTTCGCCACCAGCCTCGTACGATGGTTTCTTAGACTGATCAGTCGCACTATGGGTCACACTTACGGATAGGACCATACGATGTTCAGAAAATAAATGCTCAGCAACTTATGTATGTATGATATTATGTATGTTTATTTATGAAATTTATGTTATTAATTTTTAAGCATGCTCATTCATGTATATGTATGTATTAGTATTAAATTGATTTAAATTATTTTAAACCCTTGTTAGTATGCATGTTGGGCCTCTAGGCTCACTACACTGATATGGTGCAGGTGAGTACGTAGAGGAGCAGGTTACTCCTACCGGTGGTGAGGACGTATGAGCAGCGCTGCAGTAGTCCCGTGACCGTGACAGCTTCTGAGTCACCGTGCATGATGTCATGTGAAACATTTTATTATATTTTTAGTGGTTGAGTTTTATGGGAATATTTTATTAAATGTTTTAGTGCATGCACATATTTTAATTATTTTATTTATGCAGTATATTTTTAATTCTAGGGTTGACTCAGATGTTTATTTATTTTAAAGAATGCATTTTTCTTAAGTATTTAATTGTTTATTTATTTAGTCATGTATTTATTTTAAATATTTTATCTTGTGCATATATGTATGGGCATATATGTACATATTTTATTTAGTCGTAAAAAAAAAAAAAAAAAAAAAATTTTTCCGCATATTTATTTATTATAGAGTTAGGGTCGTTTCAGTTGGTATCAGAGCACGGTCCTTGGAGGGGTCACTACTGCTTTGCGAGCTCAGAAATCCACGCTACCGGTCTGTAAGTTTTAATGTTTATAGTATGATTTAAATTTCTAGAATTTAAGTTAGCCTTAATTTTAAAACACTTAGTTATGCAAGGCGATTTACGTAAATAAATATGTGGTGGTGCAGAATGCCTCCCAGACAGGTGAATCGACGTGGGAGACCTCCACATCCACCTCCACCTCCACCGCCACCTCAACAGCACCCTATTACAGCACTGGAGCAGGCCAGTGCCACTATGATGGCGGGTATTACTGCCTTGCTGGAGCAGCAGGCAGCCCGTCCCAGACTGTCCCACGAGGAGGACGTCGCCGAGAGGTTCCAGAAGAAGGGGCCTAAGGAGTTTCTGGGGACCACCGATCCGTTGGTGGCGGAGGGATGGATTCGCTCACTTGAGTCCATCTTTGACTACATGGGGATCACAGACGCCGACAGGGTGAGTTGTGCTACATATATGATGCGAGGCGATGCAGCCTCATGGTGGGAGGGTGCAGTTAGAGGAGTTCATCTACCGACTCTGACATGGGTTGAGTTCAGGCGTATCTTCTACGCCAAGTATTTCACTGAGGACGTGCGCAGCCGCATGATCCGAGAGTTCATGAGTCTCCGCCAGGGGGACAGATCGGTAGTGGAGTACATCAGCCAGTTTGAGAGGGGCTGTCGTTTCGTGCCCATGATTGCTGAGAGTCCGCAGGAGAAGCTGCGACAGTTTGTTGAGGGCCTGAAGGCAGAGATCAGGCATGACGTACGCATGGCAGACGTTTTCACATATGAGTCTGCAGTCAGCCGAGCTTTGCGTTCTGAGGAGGGTCGGACAGCGATCCAGAGAGAGCAACAGAGTAAGAGACAGTTTACGCATACAGGGTATCAGCGACCATCTTCGCAGCCACCTGCGAAGAAGCAGTCTACAGGGCCATCTAAGGGCCCGATTCAGCAGAGGCCTCAGGGGAAGCCACAGCAGCAGACTAGGGGCGGGGCCCCTACTCCAGGGAGATATCCAGTGTGTCCGAAGTGCCAGAAGATGCATTCCGGGCAGTGTCTTTTGGGAGCAGGAGTCTGCTATCGTTGCAAAGAGCCAGGGCATCAGATTGCCAACTGCCCGCAGAGGCAGAATGTTAGTGGGCGAGTGTATGTGATGCAGGCTGAGGAGGCAGACCCAGATACCTCCTTGATCACCGGTATACCTAACCCCTAGAAAATTTTTCAATACTTTGCTTTTATCTAATTGCAATCATATTTGAATGCCTGTTTCTTGAGTTTAATTATCAGCATGCTAGAATAAGAATTTTGGTTCTTTGTGATTAGAATTAAGGTATTGTAGTGTTTTAACCTTGGGAGCATAGTGGTATGAATTGTTGGGAATCTTCTGCGTGCAGGGAGAATTCTAGTTGGAGGCAACTCCACGTTTGCGTTGCTAGATTCAGGAGCCACGCATTCGTTTATCTCCCGAGATTTTATCAGACGGATAGGCATTACACCAGAGGTTGTAGACAGTGGTTACGATGTTACCATGCCATCCGGTCAGATTATCACTACCACTAGTGTCGTCAGGGATCTGGCATTGGAGCTGCAGGGACACTCCATCCGAGCAGATCTAGTGGTTCTTCCATTGACTGGGTTTGACATGATTTTGGGTATGGACTGGCTATCAGTTAATGGAGCATCGATTGATTTCCGGCGTAGGACAGTGACAGTGAAGCCAGCAGGAGGGGAGATGTTTACTTTCTTTGCATCTCAGTCTAGCAGTATTCCTCAGATGATATCATTTGTTCGTGCGAGGAAACTGTTGCGCCATGGATGTCAGGGTTTTCTTGCTAGTGTGGTCACTACCTCAGATGTTTCTAGCAGATCTTTATCAGATATAGAGGTGGTACGTGACTATCCAGATGTTTTTCCTGACGATGTTGCAGGAGTTCCACCAGTGAGAGAGGTGGAGTTCAGTATTGAGTTGTTGCCGGATACTGTGCCTATCTCTAAGGCACCGTATCGACTTGCTCCTACAGAGATGAGAGAGTTGAAGGAGCAGATTCAGGAGCTGTTGGAGAAGGGTTTTGTTCGCCCTAGCTTTTCTCCATGGGGAGCTCCAGTGTTGTTTGTGAAGAAGAAGGACGGCAGCATGAGATTGTGCATTGACTACCGAGAGCTCAACAGAGTCACAGTGAAGAATAAGTATCCGCTACCGAGGATAGAGGATTTATTCGATCAGTTGCAGGGAGCTTCGGTATTCTCCAAGATCGATCTGCGATCTGGTTACCATCAGCTGAGAGTCAGAGATTCAGACGTGTCTAAGACTGCCTTTAGGACACGGTATGGGCACTATGAGTTTTTGGTGATGCCCTTTGGGTTGACCAATGCTCCAGCAGTTTTTATGGATCTCATGCATCGTGTCTTCCAGCCGTATCTAGATCAGTTTGTCATTGTATTTATTGATGACATATTGATCTACTCGAGGAGCATTGAGGAGCATACACAGCATTTGCATACAGCCTTGCAGACTTTGAGGGAGCATCGACTGTTTGCAAAGTTCAGTAAGTGTGAGTTTTGGTTGGAGCAGGTGGCGTTTCTAGGCCACATTATTTCTAGAGATGGGATTGCAGTGGATCAGTCCAAGGTGCAGGCAGTGAGAGATTGGGGGATTCCAAAGAATGCTTCGGAGATTCGTAGCTTCTTGGGTTTAGCAGGATACTATAGGAAGTTCATCAAGGGTTTTTCCTCTATTGCAGTACCCTTGACTTCCTTGACCAAGAAGAACGCGAAGTATAGTTGGAGTCCAGATTGTCAGAGGAGCTTTGATCAGCTGAAGGATGCACTTACTTCAGCACCGGTGTTAGCTATGACAGTGCCACATGAGGAGTTAGTGGTGTACACCGACGCGTCTAAACTAGGTTTAGGCGCAGTGCTTATGCAGAGTGGCAGAGTTATCGCATATGCGTCGCGACAGTTGAAGATTCATGAGCAGAACTATCCGACGCATGATTTAGAGCTTGCAGCAGTGGTATTTGCGTTGAAAATTTGGAGGCACTATCTTTACGGCGAGAAGTGCAAGATTTTCACCGACCACAAGAGCCTCAAGTACTTCTTCACCCAGAAGGAGTTGAACATGAGGCAGCGCAGATGGCTTGAGCTTGTTAAGGATTATGATTGTGACATTAGCTACCATCCGGGTAAGGCTAATGTAGTGGCAGATGCTTTGAGTCGGAAGTCGTCAGTGGTATCATGTTTGACTGTGCAGTTACCACTACAGACCGAGATTCAGAGATTTGGTTTGGAGTGCTATCCGAATGGCCATGCACCGAGCTTGTCAGTGTTGACGGTGCAGCCAGTTTTGAGAGATCGGATTAGAGAGGGACAGTCCACTGATGAGGAGCTACAGCGATGGAGACAGAGAGATGAGGCCAGAGGTAGTCTCTTGTATACAGTGGAGGAGGGCATCGTTCAGTACCGTGGGAGGATGTGGGTACCGAACGTTGATCAGTTGAGAGCCGAGATTCTAGCAGAGGCTCATGCATCTCCGTACTCCATTCACCCCGGAAGTACGAAGATGTACCGAGACTTACAGTTATTGTATTGGTGGCCCGGGATGAAGAGTGACATCGGGAGAGTGGTGTCAGAGTGCTTGACTTGTCAGCAAGTCAAAGCAGAGCATCAGCGTCCAGCAGGACTTCTTAGACCTCTCCCTATTCCGGAATGGAAATGGGAGAATATTACGATGGACTTTGTAGTTGGCTTACCGAGGAGTACCAGAGGGTGTACAGCGATTTGGGTGATTGTGGATAGACTCACCAAGTCAGCTCATTTCTTGCCGGTAAGGATTAACTACACTTTGACACAGTATGCAGAGCTTTACATCAGAGAGATTGTTAGACTGCATGGCATACCAGTGTCTATCGTGTCAGACAGAGATCCGAGGTTCACCTCAGCGTTTTGGAAGAGTCTGCACACAGCTTTGGGGACTAGACTTTTGTTCAGTACAGCTTTTCATCCCCAGACAGATGGCCAGTCCGAGAGAGTGATCCAGGTTCTCGAGGATCTTCTGAGAGCTTGTGTTATCGATTTTCGAGGATCTTGGGAGACTAGACTGCCATTAGTGGAGTTTACCTATAACAACAGCTTTCAATCGTCTATAGGTATGGCTCCTTATGCAGCACTGTATGGGAGGAGATGCAGATCTCCGGTGCATTGGGATGAGGTTGGAGAGAGGATTTTGTTAGGTCCAGAGATTGTGCAGCAGACAGCTGACATAGTGACGCAGATTCGAGAGAGGATGAAGACTGCGCAGAGTCGGCAGAAGAGTTATGCAGATGCCAGACGTCGCGATTTGGAGTTCGCGGTAGGTGATCACGTATTCTTGAAGGTGTCACCTATGAAGGGAGTCGCGCGTTTTGGGCGGAGAGGCAAGCTTAATCCGAGATACATAGGGCCATTCGAGATCTTGGAGCGAGTTGGCACGTTGGCCTACCGTTTAGCTCTACCTCCAGGGTTAGCGGCAGTGCACAACGTTTTCCATGTATCCATGCTTCGGAGATATGTCTCCAATCCGTCGCATGTATTGGATTTTGAGCCCTTACAGTTGCCACCAGATCTTGTTTACGAGGAGAGACCAGTGCGGATTTTGGCTAGAGAGGAGCGGAGGCTTAGGACGCGGGTCATACCGATGGTCAGAGTCCAGTGGCTGAATCACTCGGAGGAGGAAGCTACTTGGGAGACCGAGGCAGACATGAGGACTCGCTACCCGGAGTTGTTCGGGTAAGTACTTTAATTTCGAGGACGAAATTCAATTTAAGGGGGGGAGAATTGTAACACCCGGTATTTTTAATTACATAAATCCGCCTGCATAATTAGGATATTTAATTATTTAAATTCATGATTTATGGGTTAAATAATTATGTGAATTAGTTATGCATGATTTAATTTATTTTTTTAAGCATTTAACCCATAATTAGTGAATTTTATGATTTTTTTTAGTATTTTTATTATTTGATCGCGTAGACGGGACCGTGGACGGACGAGACGACAACTTTCTAGCCAAATTATTTTATGAGCCTTTTTAGAGCCTTAAAATATTATTTTAAGTTTTATTATCTCAAAATTTTAAGTATTTAATTTTATTTAATTTTAGGGGTCATTTTTATCCAAAATTAGTCAAAATATTGACTTTTTAGTATTTTTAAATTTCCCCTAAATTATTATTTCGAGTTTTATTTTTATGCTATCAGATTTCTAAATGTTTATTTAAAAGTTTAGGTTGTATTTTATTTATTTAAAACCCTTTTATTTATTTATTCAACCTATTTTTCTAATTAAACCTAATTAACCCTAATCTATCAAACAACCTAGCCGATCCATCCCTTCTCCCTCCTTGTAGCCGTCACCTCCATCTCCACTTTCTTCCTCACGAAACCAAGCTCCAAGAACACCAAGGCTTCGTTCTTTAAGGTTCCAAGCAAGCCATTGTCGCCCCGGCGTCCCGAAGTCCGTTCTACGCGTGTCAAATCCTTACCTACGGTGAAAGGCATGCTTTTATTCATTTTTTTTTTTAACTCATATCAGTATATGTATGCGTGTGGGTGTGTAACATCAGAATTTATATTTTTGACATCAAGCTTTTCGATTTTCTTCCTTACTTGCTCTCGATTTTGACATTTGTGTTGCAAGCTCACGTTTTCCCTCTCCATGTTTGGTTCGGCTGTTGGCTAGGGTTCCAGAGGGGTCCTAGGGCGCCTAAGGGTCGAGCCATGGCTAGGCTTGGGGCTGAGAAGGGCTCGGCCGTGGGATTTTACCTTGGTTGGTGCAGGGCGGCGCAGGTCAAGGGTTTGGGAAAAAGGGCTTCGGCCTCGGCTCCATGGGCTGCATGGGGCTGGGGGCTGGGTCAGGATGGGACCGCCCGGACGTGGGCTACGTCCGGGCGGCGGCGCTCCGGCCAGGGGCGGCCGGAGCAGGCCGGCAGCAGCCATAGAACGGCTGCTGCACACGGCCGAAGCAATAGGGAGGCTAGGGTTCGGGTTCTAAGGTTTCGGAGGGATCCGGGTCGGGTCGAGGGGTCCGGGTCGGGTCTAAAATAATGTGGGTCAAGTTAAGTGGGTCCGGGTCCGGGTTATTTTGTTTTGGGTTCGGGTATTTTATTTTTAAGTTTTTAAGTTAATTAGAAATTAAATGGACTAATTAAATTCCCAAGAATTTAATTAGTGCCATTTAATTTATTTTTGGTGTCAATTAAATTATTTTGGGGTTAATTTAATTATTTTTGGGCTTTTTATAATTTTTTATTTAAATGTTTAAGTTGGCCAGGAATTTTTATGGGCCTGGGAGCCCATGAAAGTTATTTGGCCTGTTGGATGGGCTTTTGGGCCCATTGGGCCAGGGATAGTGTTATTGGGTCTAAGCTAGATTTAATGGGCTTTGATATGTTAATGGGCCAAGTTTTAAGTTAATGGGCTTGAGTGTAGGGCCAGCAGTCCAGAACCATCCATGAGAAAATGTGCATGTGTCCTGATTATATATTTAAATATTTTTATGCATTTAAGTTATTTTAATATTTATATGTTAGTAAGAAAATTAAATTAAATATATATGAAGGACACACAATTTATTCAAGTACATGCATTCATGAAATCAATTTTTATGCTATGATTTAATTTCTATGGTTGAGCAAAATAAAATATTTTAGGTGGAAATTGAAGTAGTGTGGCCATTTATGTATGGGCAGTTTCTGCCATTTATGTATGGGCAGTTTCTGCCATTTATGTATGGGTGGTTCGCCACCAGCCTCGTACGATGGTTTCTTAGACTGATCAGTCGCACTATGGGTCACACTTACGGATAGGACCATACGATGTTCAGAAAATAAATGCTCAGCAACTTATGTATGTATGATATTATGTATGTTTATTTATGAAATTTATGTTATTAATTTTTAAGCATGCTCATTCATGTATATGTATGTATTAGTATTAAATTGATTTAAATTATTTTAAACCCTTGTTAGTATGCATGTTGGGCCTCTAGGCTCACTACACTGATATGGTGCAGGTGAGTACGTAGAGGAGCAGGTTACTCCTACCGGTGGTGAGGACGTATGAGCAGCGCTGCAGTAGTCCCGTGACCGTGACAGCTTCTGAGTCACCGTGCATGATGTCATGTGAAACATTTTATTATATTTTTAGTGGTTGAGTTTTATGGGAATATTTTATTAAATGTTTTAGTGCATGCACATATTTTAATTATTTTATTTATGCAGTATATTTTTAATTCTAGGGTTGACTCAGATGTTTATTTATTTTAAAGAATGCATTTTTCTTAAGTATTTAATTGTTTATTTATTTAGTCATGTATTTATTTTAAATATTTTATCTTGTGCATATATGTATGGGCATATATGTACATATTTTATTTAGTCGTAAAAAAAAAAAAAAAAAAAAAATTTTTCCGCATATTTATTTATTATAGAGTTAGGGTCGTTTCATTTTGTAACGCCCCACTGTATCAAGACGGATCTTTTCAGCGTGCTTATGTCCTCACTCACACGCACCCTGAGAAACTTCCCAGGGGGTCACCCATCCTATAATTTTCCCAAGTCAAGCACACTTAACTTTGAAGTTCTTATGTGATGAGCTTCCGAAAAGAAGATGCACCTTCTTGATATGAGTAGCACATATGAAATCTTTTAAGCCCTCCTCAACTATGTAGTCCCATACCTACACAGTCTCAGAATCCCCTCTCATTCCGGCACGGGATCGGTTCATTCATGTCTCCCTCCGCCTAGAAGCCTTTCAGGAGCCGCTCATTGTCCGTGCAACCTCTTGGCACCGGCGATCACTCCCGCCTCCTCAGCCCCGGGCGTCACATGCCCACCAGCTTCCGCTTGGTTCGTCCCCGAACCATACCGTACTAAGAGAGGTCGGCTTTGATACCATTTTGTAACGCCCCACTGTATCAAGACGGATCTTTTCAGCGTGCTTATGTCCTCACTCACACGCACCCTGAGAAACTTCCCAGGGGGTCACCCATCCTATAATTTTCCCAAGTCAAGCACACTTAACTTTGAAGTTCTTATGTGATGAGCTTCCGAAAAGAAGATGCACCTTCTTGATATGAGTAGCACATATGAAATCTTTTAAGCCCTCCTCAACTATGTAGTCCCATACCTACACAGTCTCAGAATCCCCTCTCATTCCGGCACGGGATCGGTTCATTCATGTCTCCCTCCGCCTAGAAGCCTTTCAGGAGCCGCTCATTGTCCGTGCAACCTCTTGGCACCGGCGATCACTCCCGCCTCCTCAGCCCCGGGCGTCACATCTGAAGTTTTCAAATCATGACTTCTTTCAACAGAATTCCTATGTTTTCTAAAGAAGAGTATGATGATTGGAAAATTCGCATGCAGGCACATCTTGCAGCACAGGATGATGACATGCTATATGTCATAACAGACGGTCCTATCAAAATTATGAAGGTCAACCCAGCTCTAACCGATGGTGCAGGACAAATGATTGAGAAACCAAGAGCTGAGTGGACCACTGAGGACAAAAAGAAGGCCAATCTTGACAATGTGGCCCGGGACATCCTATACAAAACACTGGACAAGAATATGTTCAGCAAAATCAAGTCATGTTCCACAGCAAAGGAGATTTGGGAGAAGCTCACTCAGCTGTGTGAAGGGAATGACCAGACAAAGGAAAACAAGCTCACTCTGGCCATTCAAAAATATGACAACGCCAAAATGAAGCCAGGGGAAACCATGGCTGAATTTGATGAACGGTTCAGTAGTATCATCTGTGATCTTACTGCTTTAGGTAAAACTTATACTAACCGAAAAATTGCTGTGAAGGTTATGAGAGCTCTGCCCAAAGAATGGGAGATCAAGACAGTGGCCATGAGAGAGTCAAAAGACTTGAGCAAGGTTGAACTGCATGATCTCTTTGCTGATCTCAAAGCCTACGAGTTCGAGCTCAACATGAGAACAGAAGATGAACCATCCACATCTCAACCAACCAAGGCCTTAACCTCAACCGTGATACGTCCACCGGTCGAGGAACCTCCAAAGAGATCAGCTGAGCAAATCAGCAATGAAGCCATGACACTCTTTGTCAAGAAATTTGGTAAATTTATGCGTAAAAACAATTCTAAATTTAAAAATTATCATAAATCGGACCATACAAACGATGGTCCTACTTGTTTTAACTGTGGAAAGCCAGGCCATTTCATTGCAGACTGCACCAAGCCTAAGAACAATGATCAGAAGCAATTCTCCGAAAGAAGAAGGGGTAAGGAGGATAAAAGGACGTTTAGAAAAGGAAAAGACCAAAGGGTTCTAGTAGCAGATGAAAGCAAAAGCAAGTGGGCTGAGTCTGACTCTGACAACTCCAATACCGGAAGCTCTTCAGATGACAGCGATGATGAAAAAGTGGAATGCCTTATGGCCGACATCGAAGAAGAAGCTGAGGAGGTATTTGACTTTGGCTCACCTGAATTTACTCACAGTGATTTAGTTACTGCCTTACACGAAATGGCTAATGAATACAAAGCATTATCCAAGGAGTTCGAGGAAGTAAAGGCAGAAAGAGCTAATCTAAAAGATAAGTCAAGCAAATCAAGCTGCATGCAGCAAAAAGAGCTTGATGGTCTTAAGGTCAAGCTAAGTCTGCTGGCTACTGAGAACGACACCTTGAAAAGAGTATTCCAAGCTACCTTGATTGAAAATAAAAAACTACTTGAAACCATTAAGGCTTGGAATAAATCTTCGGTAACCATTGACAAGATTCAAGAAATCCAAAGACCGGTACATGATAAAACCGGTCTAGGGTTTGGAACAAATGAACAGTCTATGGAATCCTGTATTCAGTCAAGCCTGGACAAAGGCAATCTTAACAAAATAAGATTTGTCAGGTCCAGCACGATATATGAACACGATGAGTGCAGCTTTGACAAAAATCAGAAAGTATCGAACGAACGAAGCTCTAAGCATAAAGGCTGGGATATGTGGATCCCCAGACCTCTAATCAAAGAGGAACTTGGATCAAACCAAAACCTAATGAAAGAAGAAAGGAAAACCAATCTAATTTCAAAAGGCCATGGAATGAGTCTAACTACTCTAAGAAAATATGGTCAAAGGAGAAGCCTTACCAGTACTTTAATTGCAGGCCAGTTCAAAAGAGGTACATGCTAACTGATGAAAATAAAAAAGGCAAGCAGCACACAGCAACCTCACAAGCACACACATTTACTGCCTATCAACCGCACAGATTTTTGGACACACACACGGGCAAACCTGTAAGGGTGTTCCAGGTGTGGGTCTCGAAAGGGCTAATCCGACCTGGACCCTACTAGATATGGGTACCAAAAGTTCTTCACTCTTTGCAGGTACTAAAAGTCCAAACGGGCGAGAAAACCACTTCTATCAAGGACACTACCTGGTATTTAGATAGCGGTTGCTCACGACACATGACAGGGAATCCAGAACTTCTAACAGAAGTGGTGTTGTGCAAAGGACCAAAGATCAGCTTTGGAGACAACTCCAAAGGTAAAACCGTGGGTAAGGGTAAGATCATCCATGGTAACATCATTATTAAAGATGTGTTACTTGTTGACAAACTATGCTATAATTTGATAAGTATTAGTCAACTATGTGACAATGATCATTCGGTCGAGTTTCACAAACACACTTGCCTCATAAAAAATGACAAAGGTGAGACTCTTATGACCGGTGTACGAGACCTAAACACCTACAAGGTAAACTGGTCTTGCTCACATATTTCTTCACCCACTTGTCTTACTGCTCATCATGATAAACATTGGTTGTGGCATAAGCGGTTAAATCATCTAAATTTTAAGTCCATTTTTAACTTGAGGAAGCATGATTTGGTTTCTGGTCTGCCCGAAGGAGATTTTATAAAAGACAAAGTTTGTCCTGCTTGTCAACTAGGAAAGCAGGTGAGAGCAACTTTTAAAAATAAAGGGTGTATGTCTTCTTCCAAATGTTTAGACTTACTTCACATGGACCTATTTGGTCCTATACCAGTAAGAAGCATAGGGGGAATGAGATATGCTCTTGTTGTTATAGATGACTTTTCTCGATTTACTTGGGTCATCTTTCTCTCCTCAAAAGATCAAACTGCACCTCACCTGATTAAGCTTTTTAAACGCTTGCAAAATGAACAATCTACTGTGATAGATAGAATCAGGAGTGATAGAGGGACTGAATTTTTAAACACCACTCTTATGACTTATCTAGATGATCAGGGAATCAAGCATGAGTTGTCAGCTGCTAGATCCCCACAGCAAAATGGGGTGGCTGAAAGAAGGAACCGTACTTTAAAAGAAGCAGCCAGAACTATGATTGCTGATTCAAATGTTTCTCAAAGACTTTGGGCAGAAGCAGTTAACACAGCTTGCTATACTCAAAACAGATCTATGATTAATAAACGATTTAACAAAACTCCATATGAGATCTGGAATGGCACAAAACCTGACATTTCTTATTTCAAAATTTTTGGGTGCAAATGCTTTATCCACAACAATGGCAAAAACCATTTGACAGCCTTCGATGCCAAAGCAGACGAAGGAACTTTTATTGGTTACTCAGCCGTTAGCAGAGCTTATCGAGTGTTCAATCAAAGATCGCTAACGGTCGAGGAAACCATTCATGTTGTTTTTGATGAATCTACTCTATGTACAGAACAAACTCAAGGGAGCATAAATGATCTGAGTCACAGACTGGAAAACACAAATCTACAGGAAGAGAATGACAGTGATCTATATCCTCCAAAGAAGGATGATCCAGTTCCCTCTACCGGGTGTGATCAAACAAGGCCAGAAGTGGATCCACCGGTTGATAACAATCCTCCAGCCAATGATGATCCAGTAAACGAGGACGTTCATCAACCAATTGATGACAACCCTTTAGGGAATTATTTTAGGTGGAACAAAGATCATCCACCTGGGTTGGTCATAGGTGACCCTTCTGCTCCTCGAAAAACACGTGGTCAAATGATTAATGAATTCTTGCATGCAGCTTTCATATCTCAGGTAGAGCCCAAGAAAAGAGATGAAGCTCTATCAGATGCCAGCTGGATTGAAGCTATGCAAGAAGAGTTGAATCAATTCACCCGCAACAATGTTTGGCATCTAGTTCCTCGACCGAAAAATCAAAATGTGATTGGAACTAGATGGGTGTTTCGTAACAAGCTCGATGAACATGGCACTGTTGTGCGTAACAAAGCTCGACTTGTTGCTCAAGGATTCAGACAAGAAGAAGGCATAGACTTTGAGGAATCTTTCGCGCCAGTTGCAAGACTAGAAGCAATCCGCATCTTTCTTGCTTATGCAGCCTTCAAGAATTTTAAAGTTTATCAAATGGATGTGAAGTCTGCATTCCTCAATGGTCTACTTCAAGAAGAGGTGTACGTTGAACAACCACCAGGTTTTGTCAATCCTACTCATCCTCAATATATCTATAAACTTGACAAAGCTCTCTATGGATTAAAACAAGCACCGCGTGCTTGGTATGACACTTTGCTAAAATTTTTACTGGAACATGATTTCCAAATTGGAACGGTCGATAAGACCCTGTTTAAATTTGTAAAAGGTGATCATGTGTTACTAGTACAAATTTATGTTGATGACATTATATTTGGGTCAACTAACCCCAAGTTGTGCTCAAAGTTCTCTAAACTGATGAAGGAGAAGTTTGAAATGAGCATGATGGGCGAGCTAAACTTCTTTCTTGGACTTCAAGTAAAGCAACTTGAAACTGGAATATTCATCAATCAGTCCAAGTATGCCAAGGAATTGGTAAAGAAGTTTGGAATGGAACAATGCTCAACTGTATCTACCCCCATGAGTACATCAATTAAGCTTGATAAAGATGAAGGGGGAATTCCGGTTGAGGTAACCATGTATCGAGGCCTTATTGGTTCACTGCTCTATTTGACTGCCAGTCGACCGGATATCATGTATTCAGTTTGTTTATGTGCTAGATTTCAAGCCGCACCTAAGCAATCTCATTTCATTGCTACCAAACGAATACTTAAATATATTAAAGGAACTACTAATGTGGGTCTTTGGTATCCCAAAGATTCAAATCTTAATCTTATTGGCTATTCAGATGCAGATTATGCAGGTTGTAGAATTGATCGCAAAAGTACAAGTGGCACATGTCAATTCCTTGGAGATAGACTAATCTCGTGGTCAAGTAAGAAGCAGACATCAATTGCTACCTCGACCGCCGAAGCAGAATACCTTGCTGCTGGCAGCTGTTGTGCTCAAATACTCTGGATTCAACAGCAGCTTAATGATTATGGGATTCGGTCGAGTGAAGCTCCAATCTACTGTGACAATACAAGTGTCATAGCCATCACTCACAATCCAGTGATGCACTCTCGGACAAAGCACATTGATGTCAGGCATCACTTTATCCGAGATCATGTCTTAAAGAAGGAAATTAGGCTGGAATACATCTCTACCGATCAGCAAGCAGCAGACATATTCACCAAGCCTCTACCGGACGCTAAGTTTTCATATTTTCGAAATATTCTTGGCTTAGTAGATTTAAGTTAGTATGCATGTGTTTAGGGGGAATGATTGTCAATATGACATTAATAGATTAGCTGTTACGTTGCCATTAATATTGGCATATCATCCGCCTTTAACTAGTCTCTGACAGGCTTCGTACTAGCAGCTTGGTGCTTTGAACCAAATGACATTAATTGGGCGCCGTGATTATGCTCTTCAAAACTTTTTGAATTTCAAAAATACTTTTCATGACATCACCCTATGGCCCATAGGTTCCTATATATACTTCTTTACACTCGTATATCAATTTTTCACCTTTGCTAAAAACTTTCATATTGTATTAAACGCTCCATCGAATTACTCTCAAGCTTTTGCTTACTCTTTGCTCGAGTTCTTATCTATAGATATCATGTCGATCCAGAAGACTTGCCTCGCCATCAACTTTGATTCCGTTGTTAAGGCAAACAACGCAGGAATAACTGAGGTCTTCACCATGCTTGAAGCCTCTGGACTGAGGAAATTTCTGGAATGCAGCGCCATCTGCGATTTGCCTGTTTTGAAGGAGTTCTTCGCAACCGCTCAAATCGAGCATGGGACTATCAAATGCTTGATCAAGACAGAGGTCTACTCCTTCAATCAGAAGTTCTTCGCCAGCACATTTGATCTGCCCTCCAGGGGTTTGACAAAATGCACGGATCTTCCAGATGGTAACTGCTCTTATTGGTTGAAGGAGTTCTCAACTACTGATGCTCCGATCAAACTGCCGGCCCAGAAGACATCTCTCAAAGCTCCATTCAGGCTACTGACTAATATCGTGGCCAAGAATCTTCTGGCCAAGGCTGGATCTTACGACAAGGTGACGCTGGAGAAATTTCAATACATGGCTTGTATTGCCTCCAAGATCAACATAAACTGGTCAGACATTCTGTTCAATATTCTATGTGAAATGATCAGGGGCAAAGGGCAATCCGAGGGATTTGCTTTGCAAATCTGCCACATCTTGGGCGTCCTTGGAGTGGACTTTTCCAAGACTGAGCCTCTGCATCCCACCAAATGGCTCAACAAGTCTACGATTCTCAAATTCCTGAACAAGAAAGAGACTGCGGTCGACACCTTGCCCTCAACCGCAAAGGTTATTGCTATCCCTCAACCGCTTTCAACGGTTTCGGTCGTGGCCAAACCAGTCCATACCAAAAAGTCTGCCAAGCGTCAACTGATCATCCAATCTGACTCTGAGGATGAATCACGTGAGAATGTTCCACTGATTCAAGCTTTCAGCAGGTCATCCCCTTCGGTCTCCAAAGCAGCTGTGTCATCCACGCCTGCAGGCGAGAAGAAGAGGCAGCACAAGAAGCTAAAGTCTCTTTCTGGACTTGCTCCTACCCTGCCAACGGTCGAGACTACTACCGTTGTTGCTTCTACTGCTCCTCGTCCTACAAAAGGTGTGATAATCCGAGAAGGTGCCTCATCAGCTCCTGAGGTCACTCTAGCTGATCCCAAAGACAAAGGGAAAGGTGTGATGATCTACACACCCAAGGCTCAACCAGCAGCTACGATAGAACTCAATATGATCATCTCTCACGTACTCCGTACTATCAAGCGTCATCTACAACGTTTTGACAGATGGCATCACTCCCGCACTCACTTGACACTCGCTCAAATATTTCCTAAATGGAAATCTCTAAACGTCATTGAGCAGAAGATGCTTCTATTTGCTGATACTGAAGACATCGTGGAGGCTCTGGGAAGAAGACATCTCATAGACTTGAAGCTTCGAGGAAGCCTGCTATCACTGCTAATTAATGAGCGTGTCAAGAATTTCAAATCCAAGAGTCCTACCGCTGCCGATGACTTTGTGATTTTGACTGGACTACAGGATAGTCTACGTCAAATCACTCAACTACTTCAGCACTTCCAAGCTCTCAACAATGTCAAAACACCAGCTTCAGCAGCCTGTTTGCAAGCTTATGTGCTGGAAGCACAAGTGATGATGAAAACCTTTCTCACTCAAGATCAGGGTGAAGAAGACGTCTATGCTCTTCCTTCTTCAGATGGGATTCTGACCGATCTCATCACTGCTGACCTCTTTCAATCATATGCTCTAAGATCGAGTGTAGCAGCATCTTCATCGGTCGACCCCTCCTCAACCGCAGTCCAAGTAGTTACTCCACCGGAAGCAGTTGTGATTGCTCGCTCCTCTCCCGTGACGACCGCTCACACTTCTCCCGGTCATTCACAAGATGTTTTAGAAGTGGCTGCACAAGAGATACCTGTCACCTCTGTGACAGAGGCTCCTTGCAGTAGTGAAGCAACAGTGCCCCCAACGGAGATATCAAGCACTATTGTATCTCCTGCATCTCCAGAACAGCAAGTGACTGATGCTGATCCAGCACTTCAACTGTCTCCATCTACTGAAAAGTTTATGGAAGATCTCATTATGGATGAACCAAGTGCTGATCCTGGTACTCCACCAACCATATTGGCTGCAGTCGAAACTATTACATCTCCAACTGTACCATTATTGGAAGGTCCATCGGGTAGCTCTCCAGCAAGTTCACCCGCACCACATCATCGTGAGTCTAGCCCTGTTTCACCAAGAAATGACTCAGAAGGGCAAATGATTCAGACTGATGATTCTTTAATTGAAGCCATGGCCGCAGCTCTAGATCATACCTTGATAAATCGGCTTCATGAGCTCATGCAAACGGTTAGGTCCTTCTCTCAAGACATAACAAACTCATCCTTATCGGTCGATAATTCACGCCAGACGATGATTCGGCATTTCGAGACCGTGTCTCGAGACCTCGCTCGTCTGTCCACAGAAATCACTAATCATCATCGCACTCAAATCAACACGCTCTCTACCGTCTCCGAACAAGTTATCCGATCCGAAAATCGCCTTCATAAGCAGTTGAATGATCGGATGGACACTATGCAAGCCACTCTACTTGCTCAAATCGATGCAAAAATAGACACTATGCAAGCCTGCCTTGGCACTCAACTCACTGAGGTCATCCTTCGGCTTAACCAAGGTGATGCCAAAAAGGGGGAAGAAGAGCAACGTAGAGCAGCAGAGGCAAGAAGACGTGAAGAAGAGTCCAGAAGAAAAGAAGAAGCCGACAGAAGAAGAAGAGAAGGCGATAGGTCAGGAGGAGCCAGTTGGTTCAAAAGATGAACAACTTATCTCTTCTTTACTTATCGCAGCCGCATTTTTTTTCTGTAGGTGTAATAAAAATGCTTATTGTACTTAATGAAATTCATTCTCTCAATGAAGTTCATTTTAATGCTTTCATATTGTTCTTGGAGCACTTAAGTTTTGTCATCACCAAAAAGGGGGAAATTGTTGAATCCGATATTTTGGTGATAACAAACAACAACTCATTGTATAGGAATGTGCTGCCAACCATTGTATTTCAGGAACCTACTACAACTTCTACCGAAAGCTTGTCAACCGCCTTTGCTCTCGACCGGCTGAAGTCACAAGCCTATCAACTGGCTATCAAGACCAGCAGAGGATAAATCTATCTACCGGAAGCTTGTCAACCGCCTTTATCTCTCGACCGGTTGAAGTCACAAGCTTATCGACTGGTTATTCAAACCAGCAGAGGACAAATATCTCTACCGGTAGAATGCCAACTGCCTATCTAGATATCTCGAGACAAGTACCTATGACAAGATGTTCTTTGCAGGATCTTTTATTAAAAGCAGAACCGGCGTTTCAGAAGATTTGTTGACTCCTGCAAATCAAGACAACAGGTTGTACCAAAATGGCAAAAACACAGAATGACTGCAGATAAAGCATTCGACCGTTTATTCCAGTTTTGGACCCTGGAAGTTGTCTGCAGTGTACGATCCTCATGCAGAATCATCAATGCATTTATGAGCATTAAATGTGCATTCAATGCAGCATCAGAACGTTCAAAATAAAGACGTTGATGATTGACCTATATAAAGGGAAGATTGCTCAAACAACAACAACAAGTGATACGAGACAACGAAGAGAGACAAGCAACTCAGAAAAATTTCAATCACTTGACTAATATCAGAAGTCCTCATCTGATATACTTGAGCACACTTACAAGATCAATCATCTGCTGCTCAAATAAACCCTCGCCTACAGTTCACATATCTGATCGTCAAGGATCATCCTAGGGTTTTCAAGCCTCTCGACCGCTCTGCAGTCTGAGAAGCTCAACTCAACTATACTCAGTGTTGAAGAGACTTGAAGCTGCTCTGAAAGCTTCCACCAGTCTGATAAGAACTGAGAATCTTATCTGTGTAAATCTAGGAGTTTCGGATTAGGCATTGGATAAGTCCTAAGTCTGAAGTGGGTGTATTACAAGACGTTGTAATAACCAAAGTCTTCTAGTGAATTCCTTCCTAAGTGGAAGAAGGGGAGACGTAGAAGGATTAAGCCTTCGAACTTCCATAAAATCGTGCTTTAGCATTTACTGCCACTTATCTCACATCCTGCTCATACATTGCATTATAAACTTTGCATCACTATAACCTCTGAACTATTTCCGCACTATTTAAGTTGTTCAAAACGTTTTAGAAGTTGAGAAAACTGATTAAGTGAACTAAACTTCACTTGATCATTTTAAAGAAGTAGAAGAAAAGTTTCAGAGTGTATTCACCCCCCCCCCCCTCTACCCTCTGAACCGATCCCAACATCGAATATTTAAAAAAATAAAATAATATTATAAGGCTTTATTTGGTACGAGTGATAAGATAAATAATATATAGATAAGTAATATAATGTAATGCAATGAAAAATAAATAAAATATGATAGTGAATATAATATTTGATTTGATTGATAGACTATAGTTTATTTGATTTAATTGATTAAATTTTATGTAAAAATGATAAATTACCATTAGGTTCTTATAACAATAAATAAAATATGAATAATAGTATTTAGCAGGGGTAATATATTAATTTAAATATAATGATTTTATTGATTAAAATAAATAATTAATGGTTTGATTGATGTAAAATTATAATTAATAGATGGATAAATAATATGATAAGAAGAACGTGAGATTAGACAATATAATTTTACACGTAGATTATTAATACTCGAACCAAATGGAGATAAACTATTTGATCTAAAACTTTTAGAATTGTAAAAATACGACTAACAAAAACTTATAAGCATTTATGAAAAAATCTACATAGCTATATCTAGAGTTATGAAGTATAAGAGTTTGAAAATTTTGAATTTTAAAATGTGAAAATTTTGATTGATGTGAAAAATGGGTGGAGGTTATTTAACAAAATATGTAAGGATAACATGAAAAAGTCAAATATATAAAATAAGATATTTCTAAAAAATTAAAGATGAAACAACTTTTACAAAAACATTTTAATAGATGTCAAACAGTTTATTTCGACAGTTTATAAGCACCCTCTAGACACGATGAAATCGATTGCAATAGCCTAAATATTTGAAATTATTTGAGATTAGCTCAATTGTGAACCAAATTTAAAGATTTTATAAGCTTGGCTACATATCCTCTAGCCACAATGAATTTAAATTGATTCCAAGATTCTATGGATTTGAAATCTGTTTTAATTAGCTCAAGTGTAGTAGTGTAAATAAATATCAAGATGAATTTGATTTATTTTTAGTTATCTAAATAATATTGAAAATACATTAAAATCCATAGATTTCAAATATTTTTATCCGAACACAACCTTAATTTATTTATATTTGAATTATTTATTCAAGCATTCATATTTACTAATTATTACCAATAATTATAATACTCTGTGCATCGCACAGGTGGAATACTAGTATATATAATATTCGTGAAGAGTCATGTATATTACATAACTAGTATTTCACCCGTGCGATGCACGGACTATATCTTGTGTATAATATAAATAAATTTGAATCAATGAAAATATTGACTATACAATTAAAATGTTAATAAATTTAATTTTACAATGAGTAATAAGAATAATAAGATTAAAAAAATTACTTTTTAAAACGGCAAAAAAGTTCAGCACACTCTACCCCAAAGTAAAAAAACTACATTTTCAGTGATGTCAACAACTCTCACTTGTATATTGAACCTAATGAAAGAATGATTCAAAAATAAGTTTCATTAAATAATCAATGTAATATATGCAAATTATGATATATTTTTTTTAGCAACCCTCGTAGTTCCTTGACTATCGAAATGGTCACACTTTTTCACAGTAAAATTTTTCACCCACTGCATTGAGTTTCTTAGGACATTTTTTGTATGACAAATACCATCAATTTTCATTTGATTCCACGAATACTATTTTTGCTGATACCCAAAAACTATCTACCTGTAAATAGTACAAATAAATATTCAATTACAAATACTCATATTAATAAAAAAAATCAATCACATTCACACCTCGTCGTTTTCAGTAGTCCTGAAAATATCCTTTGAATTTTTAAGTTTCTCGATAAAAGTTCGGGCACATGGCAATGACATTGTGTTGATTGAATTCTCTGGAGTACTGCTTGAGGTGATCTTAAATCTGAAAAGAAATTGATTTTATGTAAATTATCAAAATAAATTTATTAGAATTTTAAACAAAATGAAGTAATATAAGAGTAATATTACCTGTTTAAAAATTCCAGAATTTCTCGTATTCACCTTTTAACATCAATTTGTTGACATAAAATGTATTTGAAATACCTACTTAATTCACCTTTATATCTTCTTGCACGATACATTTGAAGAACCACAATCACCGACTCATCACCAATTGTATTAAAAAACGTCATCATTTCATCTACGAAACTTTCCAGCAAAGTGCATGGTAACTTGTTGTGCCTAAAAAATTATAAATATACAAAGAATATATCTACATTAAAATTTCTTATGACCAGAAAAATGTTAGATTATAAATACTTTTACACTAAATCTTCAATGAAAAAATCAATTATCTTTGTAGGACGTCCATTGATTTCTCTGTTTTAGGGTTTTCACTTGAAATCATTACAACAATCACATATAAAAAACACACAATGATCAATAAACACATTAATATTTAATAATAAAATGCTAACATCATTTAAATTCACGAAACTTCAAAAATTAAACATACCAAAAAATTTATTTTCATCGATGATTTCTGTGCTTGTCAAATATTTGAAGTTCTTGAATTCAAATATCTTTGACGAAAAATTATGATCTTTTATTTCGCATACATTTGTTTTGTTGATGAGATTAATTTTGTATATGCTCGAGGTGGTTTTGATTTTCATTTTATTTTGTGCAACGATCATGTCTTTGATGGCATAAAAACGTCTTTCTTTGAGTATTGGCCTCAATTTATCAATGACACCATATTTTATGGTTGCATGTATGCGTGTTCCCTGGAAGCGAGAAAAAACATAACAAATCGAAGTTAGATTGATGATAAATTTAAATCGCAAATATTTTATGTACCTCAATATTTTGGAATATACATTTCATTGTAGCTAGGATCTTCCTTGCTTTTATATGGAGGTAGATCATAAATAACATATTAATCGTAATTTCAGTGCCCAATACCAATCTGAAAGATTTATTTCACGAATAACTTTGAACAACGGTGACATTTGGTGAGTATCGAGTGGAAACTATGTTGTGATTTTTTGATTGAAGTTGAAAATATAATTATATTTATACAATAATTGTGCTCAATTCAATATTGGAAATGTTCTATATTTTTGATAATTTTTAGATTTTGTTGTATTTAAGAATGGGCCGAGAAGTTAGTAGTGATTGTATAGTTTTAATAACAGTAGTGATTTTGTATGCTTTTAATTACGGAATTATAGATAGATATTTTGTATAGTTTTAATTACTGTTTTTATATTTTTGTATGTTTTTTATACGGAATTATAGATAGATATTTTGTATAGTTTTAATTACTGTTTTTATATTTTTGTATGTTTTTTATACGGAATTAAAAATGAAAATATTATTTAATTTTTAATTACATAATATTGTGATTAGGTTTGGAATTTGAATGTTTTGTAAAGATTCCTTCCTAATCAAAATATGCCAAATATAAAATAACTGGTTTAATAATTTGTAGAAGTATGATTTTTTTAAGTCAATCTTTTTTTTAATGTTTAGAATAATTTAAATAATATTCTGTAATTTTAATTTAATTAGATATATATATATATATATATATATGAAAAATTATGGAATGTTTAATTATATAAATAGATGAAAATATTATGGAATGTTCTATATTTTTGTTATTTTTTTGATTTTGTAGTATTTAAGAACGGGCCAAAAAGTCAGTAGTGATTTTGTATATTTTAATTACGGTAGATGTAAATATTATGTAATTTTTAATTACATGAATATTGTGATTAAGTTTGGAATTTGATTTTTTTGTAAATCCCAACCTAATCAAAATATTCCAAATATAAAATAATTGATTTAATAATTTTTAAAATAATGATTTTTTAAAACCATCTTTTTCCGTTTTTGTTCTGAAAAATTCCATTTTCGAATCTTAGGTTGAATTTTATTTTAAATGTTTCTTTGTGATTTTTAAATTTTTTTTGAAGCAAATATTATCAAAGGAATGCTGAAATCAGGGAATAATGTAAATAATGTTGTGTAATTTTAATTGGATATATATATATATATACATAAATAGATGCCAATATTACGTAATGTTTAATTATATAAATATTGTGATTTAATTCCATAATCAAAATCGAAAATATTTTATATTTTTGTTATTTTTAAGATTTTATTGTATTTAAGAATGGGCCGAGAAGTCAATAGTGATTTTGTATAGTTTTAATTACGGTTGTTATTTTGTATGGTTTTTTATACGGAATTAAAAATGCAAATATTATTTAATTTTTAATTACATAATATTGTGATTAAGTTTGGAATTTAAATGTTTTGTAAAGATTCCTGCCTAATCAAAATATGCCAAATATAAAATAACTTATTTAATAATTTGTAGAAGTGTGATTTTTTTAAATCAATTTTTTTTTTCGGTTTTGTTCTGCAAATTTTCATTTTTCGAATCTTAGGTTGGATTTTATTTTAAATGTTTATTTATGATTTTTAAAATTTTTTTGAAAACAAATATTATCAAAGGAATGCTGAAATCAGATAATAATGTAAATAAAGTTGTGTAATTTTAATTGGATATATATATATATATAGATGCAAATATTATGGAATGTATATTAATATTGTGATTTAATTTCGTAATCAAGATCGAAAATGTTTTATATATTTTTTTATTTTTTAGATTTTATAGTATTTAATTAATTACGGGCTGAGAAATATTTCATGATTTTGTATGGTTTTTATTTACGAAATTTTATATATATATATATATATATATATATATATATACACAAAGATTACGGAAATATACATAAAGACTACGAAATTATATATTTGTATATAAATATATGTAAATATTCATACGTAATTAAAAAATGATATATAATTTACGAAATGATGTTTATATATTTATATATATATTTATGTTTACATTTATATTAAACATTTTTCGAATCTTTGGAATTTGTTTTAAATAATTCATGATTTTCAAAAATATTTTGAAAAATAAATATTGTAAATATACATGTATGTATATAAAAAAATATATGTATATAAAAAGATGCAAAGATTATGGAATTATTAATGTATATATATGTATATAAAAAGATGCAAAGATTTTGTAATTTTTAATTAAATGAATATTGTGATTTAATTATGAAATGTTTGATTTCCGTTTTTAACAATATGATTTTGGCGGGATTTTGCCAAAAATGGCAAAAACTCAGTTATTATATATACTAGTATTTCACCCGTGCGATGCACGGACTATATCTTGTGTATAATATAAATAAATTTGAATCAATGAAAATATTGACTATACAATTAAAATGTTAATAAATTTAATTTTACAATGAGTAATAAGAATAATAAGATTAAAAAATTACTTTTTAAAACGGCAAAAAAGTTCAGCACACTCTATCCCAAAGTAAAAAAACTACATTTTCAGTGATGTCAACAACTCTCACTTGTATATTGAACCTAATGAAAGAATGATTCAAAAATAAGTTTCATTAAATAATAAATGTAATATATGCAAATTATGATATATTTTTTTTAGCAACCTTCGTAGTTCCTTGACTATCGAAATGGTCACACTTTTTCGCAGTAAAATTTTTCACCCACTGCATTGAGTTTCTTAGGACATTTTTTGTATGACAAATACCATCAATTTTCATTTGATTCCACGAATACTATTTTTGCAGATACCCAAAAACTACCTATCTGTAAACAGTATAAATAAATATTCAATTACAAATACTCATATTATTGAAAAATAATCAATCACATTCACACCTCGTCATTTTCAGTAGTCCTGAAAATATCCTTTGAATTTCTAAGTTTCTCGATAAAAGTTTGGGCACATGGCAATGACATTGTGTTGATTGAATTCTCTGGAGTACTGCTTGAGGTGATCCTAAATTCGAAAAGAAATTGATTTTATGTAAATTATCAAAATAAATTTATTAGAATTTTAAACAAAATGAAGTAATATAAGAGTAATATTACCTGTTTAAAAATTCCAGAATTTCGTGTATTCACCTTTTAACATCAATTTGTTGACATAAAATATATTTGAAACACCTACTTAATTCACCTTTATATCTTCTTGCACGAAACATTTGAAGAACCACAATCACCGACTCATCACCAATTGTATTAAAAAAACGTCATCATTTCATCTACGAAACTTTCCAACAAAGTGCATGGTAACTTGTTGTGCCTAAAAAATTATAAATATACATAGAATATATCTACATTAAAATTTCTTATGACCAGAAAAATGTTAGATTATAAATACTTTTACACTAAATCTTCAATGGAAAAATCAATTATCTTTGTAGGACGTCCATTGATTTCTCTGTTTTAGGATTGTCACTTGAAATCATTACAACAATCACATATAAAAAACACACAATGATCAATAAACACATTAATATTTAATAATAAAATGCTAACATCATTTAAATTCACGAAACTTCAAAAATTAAACATACCAAAAAATTTATTTTCATCGATGATTTTTGTGCTTGTCAAATATTTGAAGTTCTTGAATTCAAATATCTTTGACGAAAAATTATGATCTTTTATTTCGCATACATTTGTTTTGTTGATGAGATTAATTTTGTATATGCTCGAGGTGGTTTTGATTTTCATTTTATTTTGTGCAACGATCATGTCTTTGATGGCATAAAAACGTCTTTCTTTGAGTATTGGCCTCAATTTATCAATGACACCATATTTTATGGTTGCATGTATGCGTGTTCCCTGGAAGCGAGAAAAAACATAACTAATCGAAGTTAGATTGATGATAAATTTAAATCGCAAATATTTTATGTACCTCAATATTTTGGAATATACATTTCATTGTAGCTAGGATCTTCCTTGCTTTTATATGGAGGTAGATCATAAATAACATATTAATCGTAATTTCAGTGCCCAATACCAATCTGAAAGATTTATTTCACGAATAACTTTGAACAACGGTGACATTTGGTGAGTATCGAGTGGAAACTATGTTGTGATTTTTTGATTGAAGTTGAAAATATAATTATATTTATACAATAATTGTGCTCAATTCAATATTGGAAATGTTCTATATTTTTGATAATTTTTAGATTTTGTTGTATTTAAGAATGGGCCGAAAAGTTAGTAGTGATTGTATAGTTTTAATAACAGTAGTGATTTTGTATGCTTTTAATTACGGAATTATAGATAGTGATTTTGTATAGTTTTAATTACTGTTTTTATATTTTTGTATGTTTTTTATACGGAATTAAAAATGAAAATATTATTTAATTTTTAATTACATAATATTGTGATTAGGTTTGGAATTTGAATGTTTTGTAAAGATTCCTTCCTAATCAAAATATGCCAAATATAAAATAACTGGTTTAATAATTTGTAGAAGTATGATTTTTTTAAGTCAATCTTTTTTTTAATGTTTAGAATAATTTAAATAATATTCTGTAATTTTAATTTAATTAGATATATATATATATATATATATGAAAAATTATGGAATGTTTAATTATATAAATAGATGAAAATATTATGGAATGTTCTATATTTTTGTTATTTTTTTGATTTTGTAGTATTTAAGAACGGGCCAAAAATTCAGTAGTGATTTTGTATATTTTAATTACGGTAGTGATTTTGTATAGTTTTTAATTACTGATTTATAGATGCAAATATTATGTAATTTTTAATTATATGAATATTGTGATTAAGTTTGGAATTTGATTTTTTTGTAAATCCCAACCTAATCAAAATATTCCAAATATAAAATAATTGATTTAATAATTTTTAAAAGTATGATTTTTTAAAACCATCTTTTTCCGTTTTTGTTCTGAAAAATTCCATTTTCGAATCTTAGGTTGAATTTTATTTTAAATATTTCTTTGTGATTTTTAAATTTTTTTTGAAGCAAATATTATCAAAGGAATGCCGAAATCAGGGAATAATGTAAATAATGTTGTGTAATTTTAATTGGATATATATATATATATATATATATATATATATATACATAAATAGATGTCAATATTACGTAATGTTTAATTATATAAATATTGTGATTTAATTCCGTAATCAAAATCGAAAATATTTTATATTTTTGTTATTTTTAAGATTTTATTGTATTTAAGAATGGGCCGAGAAGTCAATAGTGATTTTGTATAGTTTTAATTACGGTTGTTATTTTTTATGGTTTTTTATACAGAATTAAAAATGCAAATATTATTTAATTTTTAATTACATAATATTGTGATTAAGTTTGGAATTTGAATGTTTTGTAAAGATTCCTGCCTAATCAAAATATGCCAAATATAAAATAACTTATTTAATAATTTGTAGAAGTGTGATTTTTTTAAATCAATCTTTTTTTTTCGGTTTTGTTCTGCAAATTTTAATTTTTTTAATCTTAGGTTGGATTTTATTTTAAATGTTTATTTATGATTTTTAAAATTTTTTTGAAAACAAATATTATCAAAGGAATGCTGAAATCAGATAATAATGTAAATAATGTTGTGTAATTTTAATTGGATATATATATATATATAAATAAAATATATATATAAATAGATGCAAATATTATGGAATGTATATTAATATTGTGATTTAATTTCGTAATCAAGATCGGAAATGTTTTATATATATTTTTATTTTTTAGATTTTATAGTATTTAATTAATTACGGGCTGAGAAATATTTCATGATTTTGTATGATTTTTATTTACGAAATTATATATATATATATATATATATATATATATATATATATATAGACACAAAGATTACGGAAATATACATAAAAACTACGAAATTATATATTTGTATATAAATATATGTAAATATTCATACGTAATTAAAAAATAATATATAATTTACGAAATAATGTTTATATGTTTATATATATATTTATGTTTACATTTCTATTAAACATTTTTCGAATCTTTGGAATTTGTTTTAAATAATTCATGATTTTCAAAAATATTTTGAAAAATAAATATTGTAAATATACATGTATGTATATAAAAAAATATATGTATATAAAAAGATGCAAAGATTATGAAATTATTAATGTATATATATGTATATAAAAAGATGCAAAGATTTTGTAATTTTTAATTAAATGAATATTGTGATTTAATTATGGAATGTTTGATTTCCGTTTTTAACAATATGATTTTGGCGGGATTTTGCCAAAAATGGCAAAAACTCAGTTATTATATATATATAGATATAGATAATAATGAAATGTTTATTATAATGGAATGTTCAAACTCGTACACATAGTAGGATATAATAAAAAGCCGAGTTACATTGCTTTGCTTTGCTTTGATCCATTTTTTATTTGTAGGAAAAGATGGGATATGGGACCATAACTTGATTTGATATTTGTGAGGTCTTGGTCTGTCATATTTCATGTGCAAACGCATTTCTCTTTCGCTCCTGAAATTTAATTGAGTAAGAAAAAAAATCCTATCCAGATTTTTATATTTTATTTTCAAACAATAATAATAAAAAAAACACGTAGAATAATAGTTTTTAGAAAGTGAATAATATTGCTTAAAAAAAGGGAAGAATATTACAATTTTGATCTTTTATGGTAGTTTTGACCGTCGGTATAATTTATTGTTAAATCTCATTCTGCGTCCACTACTTGAATTACTTCATTTTGCAATTTTACCTTCTTTTTTTTTTTTTTCAGTTGGCGCTGATATGTAGAGTGCAATGTAAAATCAACCGTGAAGAGAAGAACAATTGAAACTGAAACAAAATATTATAATTTATTGTTAAATCTCATTCTGCCTCCACTACTTGAATTAGTTCATTTTGCAATTTTACTTTCTTTTTTTTTTTCAGTCGGCACAGATATGTAGAGTGCAATGTAAACTCAACCGTGAAGAGAAGAACAATTGAAATTGAAACAAAATAATTTTTTTTTAAAAAAACTAAGAGCTAGCTAGCCTTTTAAAAAAATGAAATATATGACTAAATTAAAACTCAATGATGCTAACATAGATCACAAAATTTGTAATTAGATATATATAGAGAATGAGAAGCAATTATCACCATTGATTTTTAAAAAAAAATCAAAAAAATATTTCATATTTCCACTTTAAAAAAAAGATAGATGAATAACTGGGGTGTTATATGTTTTGGAATTGATATCATGCATATAAAAAATGATATGTATTAAATCTAAAGTAACTGTGATCCTATAAATTAATATATGGGGTAGGAGTATGACTAGGTAGGTTCCTAATTAACGTGGGGCTGATGGTCTTGTACTGGAAGAACATGTGACGAGTGTCCATGCTCTCTGCTGCAAATTCAAAATGAATGAATGACTTTATAATTATAATTCAATAATTATTGGAATGTTGGGACTTCTTGTGAACCTTTTTATTCTCAGTTTGCAAGTGAGCATATGCGCGCATATATATATATATATATACATATATATGTCACACAAATTACACAATGATGAATTTCATCTAATGTATTATTCAACATTGATTGGTGTGAGATTCTTGTGAGGAACCCACATGAATCAAACGATTTACGACTATACATTTCTGATTTCACCTTGTATAAAGTATATAATCCATCTTTTAATACGAGACTTTGTTACCATTATATCATACAAACGAAATATTTTAGAGTAGTTGGGTTTCTAATTTCTATGACCAAACTTTTAAGGTTCGAGTCAAATTTAACGTATGCTTGAAAAAAAATTTAAATAAATAAAGTCAGATCAAACGTCCGTAAAGCAGAAGTAGGCCATCTTCAAAAAATAAAATGAAAAACAGAAGTAGGCCCATTCATCTCGCGACTGATTTACTCCTATCTTCACTCGAATTTTGATCCGTCGAACCAAAGTGGTGGATCAGAGCCCACGTAATTTCAACTAGGTGGAATCATAAGCCCAATTCAATTGGACCCAAATGGTTTGAGGCGCGCATATACGATCCATTAGGTAACCTGGTGTTTATTTATTTATTATTATAGGTTCATTTTTTGTGGTGTAATCGAGTTGAGTCGAACCAAACCAAACCATTGAGTGTTTGGATTTGACTCATATATTATCGAGCCGAGCTTGAGATCGACCTTTGTTTAATGAATATATTCATTGCTCACTAGCTTTATCGAGCCTAGACGAACTCAATAAATATATATTATACACTTAAATTTTTATTAAATTAATTAAAAATTGAATTTTATATTTTGAGAAAAATATAATATTTTATTAAAACTTGTAATTTAATTATAATAAAAAGATTTTTATATGTTTGTCACAAGTAACGGTGTTAAATCTATAAACCAAATATTAAACCTATTATTTTTCATTTAAGAGTAGACTGATCGCGAGCTTACTAAAGAATTTGTTCAAGAGCTAAAGAGGTGAAAATCGTAAATTTTGAGCTTGATACATTTATCTTAACAATTTTCATTAAACGAGCTCATACGAACTTTTATTAAATCGAGTTTCAAATAATTCACAAACGGCTTGATTTATTTAATACCTGTTCATTCGTATGGTTCCCGATAAAAAAAATTTCTTTTATTTTTAAGTGTTGAAACTGGTTTGAGTGTGGAGGCTGGAACTGGAGTAGGACTGTAGAACAAATATTTGGCTTGAGATATTATTATATTGGACATTAATAACAATATTTTTCTCCTCCTTTTTTTTTAAAGGATGCTTAAAAGAAAAGCACTAATAAATAATAAAATAAAATAGGATGCTCGGAATTCGGATTAATGAACTTTGAATTTGTTCACAAGTTCGGAATATCTCACATCTTGACTCTGTACCTTTCAATTAAAAATCATCAAATGAAGATATAAATGTATCCTTATACGTAGGCTCCGTTAAAAACGTCATGGTATCATATATGAAAATAAAAAAAATGCAAATATTAGAAATCGGATAGAACAATACATCAATTATGGGTACAAAACAAAATATACGATACAAAGATATTAATTAGCATCATGTAGTAAAAAAATGTTTATGGATTTTTCTTTACAAAATTTTCGATCATATATTTTACGAAGCATTTCCAAACTCTACCCAAATATTTAAAAGTTGAAAATTATTATTATTATTATTATTATTATTATTATTATTATTATTATATATATATATATATATATATAGAATTTCGATCACATGAGCAACCACCATGTGCAACTACGTGAGCAACAGCTGACGTGACACCTTGTAGCAACCACCATGGGCAACGTCAGCTGTTGCTAACGTAGTTGCCAATGGTAGTTGCTCATGTGATCGAAAATATATATATATATATATATATATATATATATATATATATATTTAAAACTAAAAGGTGTGAATTTTTTTTTTTTTTTTTTTTTTTTGAAAAAATGCAAAATGAACGGAGAGTGCAGCAAGTCTTTTGGTAGCCAAATGGCCAGAGTACTAATCCACGAGGATTAATCGCCACCTGGATCAGAGCCTTGAAAATCAAGTCATTAGTATTACAAACCCTGACTATTAAAAGACCATCTTGCCCTTTTTATCATCTCACCCTTTTTTTTTTTTTTTATTTTATTTTTTCAATTTTTTCTCATATAAATTTGGGAGGATATTCTTACAAAGTTTTTGGACGAGGAGTGGATAAATACACACACATTTATTTGAACAGAAAATTGGCATTGAAAATAAAACAAAATGATTAAATTTCTTTTAAAGGTAATGCTTTGAGCGGAGAACTACACACACATGAATATAATAAATAAATCATGCTTGACGCACACATATATTGTAACAATGGGCTCATCTCAATATATCTCCAAAATCTGAAGCCTCAAAAGTCAACGAAGCTAATAAAAAAATCTATAATTTATAAGTATGAGCACACTAATCGGCGTAAAAAAATATGTGTAATATCGGTAATGCAGATTCAACTGTTACTAAACCTATGAATCATAAAAGTTATGAAAAAAGCTATTTTTAGGTTCTTACGTTATTATGTTCATGGAATAATATTTGTGTGACTTTTGATTGATTTGTCACAACAGAGATAACAACTCGGTAACACATATTAACTGCATCATCACTTGGTTTTGTTGTTCTATGACTCGCGAGCATAAACATGATAATTTGGGCATGTTTGATATGAATGATAAAAATGTGATAAAGCAACAATCTTTCGAGTAGCCAATGTTTGGAAGGGTCAATACTGACAGACAAGTACTATCGGTCTCCTAATATCATAGACCCAAAATCAATTGCATCTCAATTCAATTGATATTGGACCATTCAGACATTGAATTTTCCCCAATGTTTGTTTGGTTTTTGTTTAACCTGTTGGCCCTTGAGAATGGAAGAAAGCCCACACTATAGCTATAATATGTGCGACAAATAAATTCTAATTTATTGATATATATAGTCCTATACTGACAATTTATAAATTATAAAGCTTATGTAAGTCAACTAAAATGCATTTTTTAGGACTCATTCTTGGGAAACCAAATGCCAAACGTAAAAAAATATAAAGTGAAGGCATAATTACCGCAAGGAGTTGTTCAAGTCAAATAATTTCATGTCATGATTAAAGCAAGAGATAAGATAAACGAATGAGCTATTGCAGAACTCTTGTAGTGAATTGCGTCAAACTGTTGTCGCGATCGCATTATTTTATAAGATAATAGATTTTACTGTGTTAAATTGACATTTGATGGGATAATATTAGTCTCAAGATAACATGATAACGAGAACAATCAATTTTTGATTTACCAACCAACAACCTAATCTATTGATACTCAAATATTTGCACACTTTTTATTTCTATATTATATATGTCGTTTACAATAAAGTTATGCATATCTTTTGAGAAATATTTTCACAGATATGTATTTATGAAATGCATCAATCTAACCAATTTTTATAATAAAAAATAATATTTTTTTATAAGTCGAATCGATTAAGATATTCATCTAATAAAATATGCCTATGAACTCGTGGATACAGGATAACTAACGTAAAACGCGTGATTATCGATATTCAAACAACAGAGATTGTAAAGAAACAAAATGGGGGACAATTTCGTCAACGAATACTTGAGGCCCCCGTTTTAATATTCCCACGATCCTTTCAGAGCAGGCATTCACCTTCTTCTCCAGCAGATCAAACCCTCACAACCAAAATGCCACAAAAATATTTCACTCTCTAAAATCCACCGTCTGAACCTTCCTCCGCCACTCTCGTCCGTCGGATCCGGACGCATTTTATATAGGATACACACACATTAGCATCTATTCACACCTACTGACTGTTCGATAAATACAGAATGGGCGGAGTGCCATCGACGCCGCGTCTGGGCGGCGGAGCTCGGCCGCAGGACACGGCGGAGTACTTAATTGGCGAGTTAGTCGGTGAGAAATCATTTCCTCTCGCCTCTGATTACTGGCAGAAGCTTCTGGAGCTGCCGCTCGATCTTCGCTGGCAATCGGATCGTGCTAGGCAAGCTTGTCACCTATTTGGTGAGTGCATCGTCATTTTTTGTTATTTGAATTTCAGCAATTTGTTCTTGACGTGTCAACTGCTATTCTATTGTTTGGCTTTGTTATCGATGCTGTTCGAGTTACCGACACCGTGCATTAACAATTTTCTCGTTTGCATTGTTTTGAATTTCACTCTTGAGCAAGTTTGCTGCAACTTTTTGTGCTGCCGTATGATGATACTATTGATTTTTTTTACGGTGGCAGTGTTGTTATATCGAGCTTCAAGAAACGATCGATTGATTTCTTGGTTTCGTTGATGTAATTCTTACAGTGAATCTGTTGAAATTCGTGCAATAACATGTGTATTTCAGTAATTTTGTGTTCTAATTGAGATGTTTTCTGCTTTCCATTGTACTCTCGGTGAGTTTTTATATGACATTCTCAATGTTGAGTTGGCAAATTATCGTGCAGGTTGTGAATCATGTTTTATTGCTTGTATAGTTGTATTAGTTTTACCGTCTAAATTTCTTCTACTTTCTACCGATATGAATATGATATATAAGACTTGTCATTCATACCTTGAATCTTCCGTTGGTCAAATCCTGTAAATATTCTTTCTCAAAAATGGGGATTTGTATCTACAATTGGATTGATCTGCATAAAGATTTTACACTCCTGCAAGAATAAGATATTTGTTTCTGAATTTTTGGAATGCACTCGTGTTTTTAAAGTCGGTAGAAAAATATTCAACCTCAGACTCTCTGGATTAATGAATTCCACCTCAGTGCCACAACTGTGCTGTTGATTTACCTCTCTTGGTAATTGGGTTTTATTTAGATCGCTGAAATCCATAATGGCAGTAAATAATTTCTTTTTTCATTTAAGTTACTTTTGTTTGTGTTCATTTTCTATGGATTCCCGATGTCGTTTGTAATTGTAGGTAGGTCACATCATAAGTGCCATTTACCTTAAAAAGGAGACCGCATCATAAATGCACATGCAACGAAGCTGCCACGATGATTTTGATTGCCAACATCTGTCATCGATATGCAATATTTTCGGTGCAATAAATGCTAGTTGCCTCGTATGTTGCTTGTGATTGATTCACAGTTTGTATTTATTTGTTTCATAATTGGCTAATTTTAGATTTGTGCATTAAGATGTAATTTCAACCCTGTCTAATTTTTGTTTGCATTTGCATGCAGCAATGAACAATTCTATAACCAGGCACCTTGCAAAGATTTTGATTCATCTAGCATGGTGCTTGCAAGAGTGCATTTCCTCTTCTGGCGTACCGATTGCAGCCTTCTCGAAAGCTTTTAATGCATTGTTTATATCATCTGTGTTTTTGAAGTTTCTGATTGAGAATGCTAAGAGCGAGAACTTCAAAGAACTATACCTATCGCTGGATGAAAGTGAGCCCATACCAAATCATTTCTCGAAAGGTGTAGATGTTACAAACCTTATCATGTACAGTGTGCTGAACTTTATCGGGAAAGTTGATGTTAGGTATGCTATGATCTCCGCTTCTTATCATTGATGCCATGCTTTATATTTGTACATTCCCAATTGATGCATCTTTGCTTGTCAGCCCTGAAACCTACCTTCTTCATCATGATGTGCTTAACTTCTTGCTGATCGCTATGTCAACTCAGCTTCTTTCTGGGCCATCACCAGGACCAAGCGATGTTCACCCTTTTATCGATGCAGTCATGGCTCAGGTGATGCAAGTGGCTTTTTGGGCTTCAATGCCAGTTATATAGAGTTTTGCTTGATCAATTTGCCATTATCTTTGCAGGAAACTTCCATGGTTAATTTGGTCATGCGGAAGTTATTGCTCAATTACATCACATTCCCTCGGTTTCCTGGAACTAGTTCGTCTTATTCCATGTTTTCCGAAGGAAATCAACTTGGCGTTCTTAGGAGAGTTGGTTCTGCAGCTGGTAAGATGGCGACAGTTGCCATCCATTCATTTCTTAATATATATATATATATAATATAGTATAATATATAATGTACAGTTTAGCTGCCTCAAACTTTTTATGCTGGACCTTAAACTTTTTTCTAAGGAACGTTCTTTAAACAGTCCATTGTTGATCCTTTTGCACATTATATCTGCTGATTCTACAATTTTTACTTACTAGCACCATGATATTATCTGCCTTTTAATTTGTTCTATTCAACAAATATTTGCAGCTCACTTGATGCTGTTACCATTGAATTTCTTAGTTGGCTCAACTGGTGAAGCTTCTAGAAGGCCTATGGCAGAATGCAGCTTTAATGTCTTACTTGTTCTTGTTCATTATCGTAAATTTATTTCTTTGGATTATGTGGTGGATAAAGCTGATAACAGCAGTTCAGAGTCTCTGCAAAAAGAAGGGACGAATTTTTCAGAAAACCCTTTCTGCAAAGCTGTAGAAAATGTTCGGGATATCCAATGTATGATTCTAAAATTCTTGGCTTTCGTTATTTGTTGATCGAAAATTCTTTGATATTTGAGAACCTATAAGTCTTTCTGTTGTCTGGCTGCAGTTGATCGTAATGATGTTGAGGGTAATGCACACGGTGGTCTGAATGTTAGACTTCCTTTCGCTTCGCTTTTTGATACACTTAGCATGTGAGTGTTTCGAATCACATTGCCTTCTACTTCTGATGGGATTTTAATTTAACTTCTTTTGGCTGCAAGAACTTGTATCTTTACATGTTCAAGTGAGTTTTTCGAATCACATTGCCTTCTACTTCTGATTGGATTCTAATTTAACTTCTTTTGGCTGCAAGAACTTGTATCTTTCCATGTTCGAGTCCCCTTGTCGGTATCTTTGATGTGCTTTTATTACTTTAAATTTAAATTAATTTTTATTTGAATAAATTCCTAATTTTTATGATTAAGCATTTCAGTTTTCAGTGCTTGAAAATTGGATTTCGATGAGCCAGAACTATGCTAATCGTCTCCTGCTCTCTCACACTCTCATGTAGAGAGATTACACATGAAAATGCACTTATAAAGAGCTTGAATGCTGTTATATTGGATTTATAATTTTGTTCTTCTTTTCTATGAACAGGTGCTTGGCCGACGAATCTTCTGTCCTGTTGCTTTACTCGCTGGTCCATGGAAATTCAGATTTTTTGGAGTATGTTTTGGTGCGAACAGATCTAGATACACTGGTATGAAAATAACAAGTTCAACTTCAAATGAAGAAAATATAATTATTTCTGACTTGAAGAACGAAATCGAGGATTAAACAGTAATATCTATAGTGCGAGTATTATGATAAGGTTTGGCTAGTCTGTGACTTCGAGCGGGGATAATACTTTACTGGTGCTTGTCGTAGAGAAGTTAATTCACAGATGGACTTGCAGGACCTAAAATTCTATTAAACTATACTTCTATATGGCATCACACTTTTTCAATCTTTATCTATTGGTCTTTTGCTACAAATGCTTTTTGCACGACGGTTTACTTTTGCTAAATGTTGTTGGTTTACTTTCTGTAACCTCTTTATCTTTAGTCTTTACTGATTTTCCATATGCTCACCAGTGCTATGCATTTGCGTCACTGGTTTGGCAAAAAATTTAGTTTGATATCTGATTTATCATGATCAACAGTTAATGCCCATGTTGGAAACACTATATAATGCCCCAAGAAGATCTTCCAATCATATTTATATGGTGCTGATCATATTTCTTATACTGAGTCAAGATTCCTCATTCAATGCCAGCATCCACAAACTGGTAAGTGGTAAATATAGCTTTAGTGCCCTTATTACTTGCGCTAAGGTAAACACTTATGTTAATGTTAATGGCTACAGATGCTTCCTAATATTCCGTGGTATCAAGAACGTCTCCTCCATCAAACTTCTCTTGGTTCCCTGATGGTCATAATATTAATTAGGACTGTGAAATATAATCTCTCTAAGCTACGGGTAATATTTCGTTTTCTTTTAACTCTTACCCCATTTTCTCCTCTCTCTTTAAAACTTATTAGTACTGAATAAACGACATAGTTTCTTTCTTAAATGTTTTTAGATGTGCCAGGATGTTTACTTGTGAATAATAGGTTCAGAATCTTCATCTGTAACTGCAATTCCTAGTTTCCTTGCAGCAGTTACCTGATTATACAAGAAATTTTCATTTGTCTCTAAAGTGAATCTCAATGCTAATTTGGTTGCTGGATCTTTTTGGATGATTTTTATTGACGTTCCATGGTAAAAAGCATATCATCATTTGTGCATTTTGGGCCCATTTGAAATTTGACTCAGAGTCCGGTAATTTTTCATAATGGAAACAAACTTCTTACCGTATTTTAAAAACTTTAGGGTTCGATGCTAATCGATTAACGTAGAAATGATGGCATACTTCAGAGAAGAAAATTAATAAGACACAAGAAAAACAGTTACTTATGGATAAAGTGCTCTACGAAATATCTGCGCCAACTAAAGGAGGCATCAAATTTGAACTCATTCATGCTGCCAGCCGTATCTTCCCTCGTTACTTTTTAATTCAAGCTTGAGACTCTGATTTAGTTCCATTTGAAATTTATACATCTACCAGTCTTTCTACACGACCGAGTGATAGTAATCACCAGAAGATGTGCCCGAAATATGTTTTAAGATAACTATATTTGGTGTTACTTTTCAAATTAATATAAAATATCTAAGGTTGCATTGATGTGGGTTAAAGGAATTCGATTTGGGAAAGAATTTGGAAGAAAGATTTCAAATGAATCCAAAAGAGATGGACTACATTGACTCAAAAAAAGCATAATGATTTCGAAATTAGCATCATTGTTCTCTATTTTTCTCTAAAGATCCTTCCAAAAAAAAAGCATAAAATTACGTTAATGATTTAAAACCCTTAAAATGAATTTATCCAAAAAAATCCAATGGATTTATTCATGAATCCAAATGGATCCTTATGGATGCAATAACTAACATTATAATACAAATAGTTATAACTGCTACGTGTCATTTGTTCTCGGTATTTATATCTTATTACTGCACCAGGATGTTTACCTTCATACAAATTGTCTTGCAACTTTGGCGAACATGGCACCACATGTTCATCGCCTGAGTGCATATGCATCACAGCGGCTGGTTAGCCTTTTTTACATGCTTTCGCGGAAGTAAGTCTCATCTTTAATTTTTATTTGTTCTTGGTATCTTACTAGTCATTGAACACTTGACGAGGAGAATAATATCATGGTGTTATCGACTCTTAATTTATTGTTTCAAATTTCTAAATTTGTAGGTACAATAAATTAGCAGAGATAAAAAATAACAAAATGAATGTAGCAGATGATGATCTAAGTGGAGACACCCTTGCAGAAGATCCAGTAATGAAGTTTTTTTTTTTTTTTTTGTATGATCATATTTACTGGATAAATATAGTTAACAGACATTTGATGATATTCCCAATGCCACAGTCTGCAGAACTTCATATATATACTGACTTCCTGAGACTTGTGCTGGAGATACTAAATGCAATCCTAACTTATGCATTACCAAGAAATCCTGAGGTATCACAAGTATTTTATTTCTGGAGCAACTGTTGCTCTTATTTCTCGTCTGTATGACATACCCTCTTTTGCTGCCGCCATACCTTCAGGTTATTTATGCAATTATGCACAGGCAGGAGGTTTTCCTACCTTTCAAGAATCATCCACGTTTTAATGAGTTGTTGGAAAACATATATACTGTATGTATTCTGCGAATATTTCCATTTGGGAATTAAGTTTAGCAATCAAAATTGAGTTACATGACTTGCATTGTCACACTGATCTTATGTAAATATGGCAGGTTTTAGATTTCTTCAACTGCCGAATTGATGCACAGCAAATGGATGGTGAATGGTCGGTTGAGAAAGTGCTTCAAGTCATAGTCAACAACTGTCGGTCGTGGAGAGGTGAAGGCATGAAGGTACACAAATGCTCGGGTAACAAGTCAAATACAATGTTTTTTATACTCAATCATCTTAACTTCATTGTCTGGTTTTTGAAAAGATGTTCACGCAACTACGATTCACTTATGAACAAGAGAGTCATCCTGAGGAATTTTTCATTCCGTATGTTTGGCAGCTGGTACTGTCCAAAAGGTATGCTTATGAAATACCGTATAGACATAATGAGAACAATGGATAAGTGATGACGTTTGACAGCACTAATTTTTCAGAATGCTGATTTTCCTATAATGTTTACTTGCTGCAGTGATTTCACTTTTAATCCCAGCAGCATAAATCTATTCTCAGTCGACCAACTTGTGGAAGTAAGTATCTTTTTAGTCAATTCACTGTTCGCATGTTTCCTTTATTCAACACAAAGCACAATATATTGCAATTTGCATTAAGCAGTGTTTTTTTTAATTATGTATGTATATTCTCGTGTATGGGCATGTTCTTCTCAACCCATTTATACGTTGGCTTTGTCCATTCTTTTTGGGATCTTTTTATCTCAACTGCTGAGAGGGTTACCTTGTCTTGGACATCTCTCAGTAGTGGCTTTCTATGGCCATGAAATGTATCAAGTTTGGGGACTACTATACATATCTGAGTGGGAGTATTTTATTTATGAATAATCGAGACTTTAATTTTAAAGAACCAAATCATATGGAAAAAGTAGCCGTGCTAATTTCCGGTTTTCGAGTTTTATGAATTATTAAGCTTCTGCTTTCGAAGATTGGCACATTGTATGCTTTGGAATTACCGTTCTTTAACAAATGACAAATTGTTTTTTTCACTGATTTACAGGAAGTGTACGATGAACAAGACGTGGAGAAGTTTGATGCCAAAGAAATTTCGTTTGAAGTCAAGAGCCCAGTATAATAATGGAGTTACATCTAACTGAAGTGATCCAAGTTTAATGTACATATATATACACACACACATGAGATGGTAGAGCTATTATCCATTCGTTAATGTTGATATGTTTTGATGTACATGCCTATGTTATTTTTCTCTTTATTATACACATTACCAATATAGGGAATAAGAGAAGATTCTTATTTTAGCACATTATGACGATCCATCAGGGAATTGAAATTTAACCTTTTTTTTTTCTTTTCTTTTTCTTTTTTTTTTGTCCAATTTTTGTCAGTAAAATGTATAAATGATTGCTTCACTTGAATGAAACATACAAGTGAAGTTGACCGGCCGATTTGGAACACAAAGACGATGCTAGGGGGAAAAATGATTTTGGTCCTATAAAGTTAAATTTTTTCTCTTTTGATTTGTTGATTAGTCAAATTTACATATTGGTTTGTTAACTTGTAGCTTTTGGTTGGTTTTATCTTATATTTTTACAAAGTGTCTGATTTTAAGTTGGAAATTGTTGACTGTGTTGTAAAATTTGAACTATAACTTTGGGGAATTTTTAATTTGATGGGAATAACCACGCGAAACACCGTATATATAATTAAATATCCCCAACATCAAATCAAAACTATAATATATTAGTTTCTTTTTTAAAATAAAAAAAAACGCCCAAAAAAATAGGATGATAAACTCAATAAATAGGACACGTATCATCATATTTTACAACCTAATTAGTAATTTTCGGTTAGCATTAGATACTTAAACAAAAATAAAATCAAAATAACCAAAAATTAAAAGTGGGCGGATCAATATCCAAGTTTAATTAATCTATATCTATATCTATATATATATATATATATATATATAAAATAACTGAGTTTTTGCCATTTTTGGCAAAATCCCGCCAAAATCATATTGTCAAAAACGAAAATAGTATTATGTTAATTAATTACATATAATTAAGTGAAAAATAAATTTTTAAATAATGCATAGATGATATATACACGTATATATAAATATAGATTGATATATAGATAAAATAATGTTGCTAAATTACCATATATTTATAAATCTAAATTCCATGATTTCATGTATTCCATATATGATTATTGATTTCCAAAGAAGTTAAAAATGAATTCCATGATTTTGTATATTCCATATATGATTATTGATTTCCAAAAAAATTAAAAATCATTTTTTTAGATTAAAAAAATCTCGCTTAATACTTTCATATATTTATATACATGCACAATATTTCATTTTCAAATTGACAATTACACATCTAAAATTTAAGAAATCAATCCTGATTTGTATTTCCGAATGAAGTTTGGATATTTAAAGCTATTTTTTATATACAGCATATGTTTATACGACATATTCATATTTTTTCACTATTTAATTAGGGTCCGTTGATTTCAGTAGATTTTTTTAAAAATAAGTGTTTTTTTAAGTTGACTTTTAAAAACACTTTTTAAAGTAAAATTAAGTGTTTTTTTAAGTTGACTTTTAAAAACACTTTTTAAAGTAAAAACTGAAATAATTTTTAAAAAATACTTATTTTGGCTTAAATAAAACACATTTTAGTTAATAAAAGAATTTTTTTTAAAAAAAAAAATTTTCTTTATTGTTTACTGAAATCAAACAGGCTTTTAGTCATGTAATCTATCATAACATAATAACATCAAATCAAATAAAATGTATAAAAAAATTTATATATTTGTGTGAGAAATACATAATATTTCCAATTTGAACTAAAATTAACGTCCATCTTTCAAATGAAAAAAATTAATATTGATAAATATTAAAATTACACCAAAAATATTATATATATATATATATATATATATATATATATATATAATTTTCGTATGAATATGAAATCAATAAACATTTAAATGGTCAATATAGATAACAAAATGTTTCTAATTTACCACATATATATGTATAAATCTCAACTCCGAGATTTCAACATTCTATACATAATCATTGATTTCGAAAAAAAAATAAAAAATCATTCTTAAAGATTCAAAAATAAAATCATGCTTAATACTTTCAAATATTTTAATCAATATACAATATCTGATTTCCAAAATATTGACAATTTTATCTTTATAATTCAAAAAACAATTCCGACACAATTAAAAATTATAAAACTTAACAAAACTCATTAAGAATTTTCAATATTGGTTTGAAGACACTTACGGTATAAATACTATTTACGAGCAGAAAATATTATTTAATATTTTAAATTTCAATAAAATATTTAACACTCAATTGCAAAGCAAATGATACCTTTATTTAAAATGATCTGAGAACTAGACCTTTTAGATTGACATTGAGCGTTGAAACTACGGTTAGTACATTTCTACGATCTACCTTCATATCAAGACAAACAAAATCTCATGATGGAATGCATATTTTAAGATGTTGAGGTATACATAAACTTTTTGTGATTTGTTTTTATATTCAATCTATCTTCGATTTTATTATAACATTTTCTCCATTTTTTAGGAAACACACATACATATCATAATTTGTGTATTTTACACCGATTATTTAATGAAACATATATTTGAAACATTTTTTCACTACGTTCAAAATACAAGTGAGAGTTGTTGACATCACCGGAAATATGAAGTTTTCTTATTGTGGGATATATAGTGTGCTGAACTTTTTGGAAAAATATCTTTAGAGTTGAAGACTGAAACGAAAATCAGGTTTACGAAATAAGTTTTTGATAGTATAATGTATTTTTTTCATTGTAGATGATTATTAAATATAAATCTTGCATATATTATTTGTTGAATCCGATATTTTGGTGATAACAAACAACAACTCATTGTATAGGAATGTGCTGCCAACGATTGTATTTCAGGAATCTACTACAACTTCTACCGGAAGCTTGTCAACCGCCTTTGCTCTCGACCGGCTGAAGTCACAAGCCTATCGACTGGCTATCAAAACCAGCAGAGGATAAATCTATCTACCGGAAGCTTGTCAACCGCCTTTGCTCTCGACCGGCTGAAGTCACAAGCCTATCGACTGGCTATCAAAACCAGCAGAGGATAAATCTATCTACCGGAAGCTTGTCAACCGCCTTTGCTCTCGACCGATTGAAGTCACAAGCTTATCGACTGGTTATTCAAACCAGCAGAGGACAAATATCTCTACAGGTAGAATGCCAATTGCTTATTAGGATATCTCAAGACAAGTACCTGTGACAAGATGTTCCTTGCAAAGATCTTTTATTAAAAGCAGAACCGGCGTATCAGAAGATTTGTTGACTCCTGCAATCGAGACAACAGGTTGCACCAAAATGGCAAAAACACAGAATGACTACAGATAAAGCATTCGACCGTTTATTCCAGTTTTGGACCCTGGAAGTTGTCTGCAGTGTACGATCTTCATGCGGAATCATCAATGCATTTATGAGCATTAAATGTGCATTCAATGCAGCATCAGAACGTTCAAAATAAAGACGTTGATGATTGACCTATATAAAGGGAAGATTGCTCAAGAAACAAAAAAAGTGACAACGGTGAGAGACAAGCAATTCAGAAAAATCTCAATCAACTCAATCACTTGAATAATATCAGAATTCCTGATCTGATATACTTGAGCACACTTACAAGATCATTCATTTTGCTGCTCAAATAAACCCTCGCCTACAGTTCACATATCTGATCGTCAAGGATCATCCTAGGGTTTCCAAGCCTCTCGACCGCTCTGCAGTTTGAGAAGCTCAACTCAACTATACTCAGTGTTGAAGAGACTTGAAGCTGCTCTGAAAGCTTCCACCAGTCTGATAAGAACTGAGAATCTTATCTGTGTAAATCTAGGAGTTTCGGATTAGGCATTGGATAAGTCCTAAGTCTGAAGTGGGTGTATTACAAGACGTTGTAATAACCAAAGTCTTCTAGTGAATTCCTTCCTAAGTGGAAGAAGGGGAGACGTAGAAGGATTAAGCCTTCGAACTTCCATAAAATCGTGCTTTATCATTTACTGTCATTTATCTTACATCCTGCTCAAACATTGCATTATAAACTTTTCATCACTAAAACCTCTGAACTATTTCCGCACTATTTAAGTTGTTCAAAACGTTTTAGAAGTTGAGGAAACCGATTAAGTGAACTAAACCTCGCTTGATCATTTTGAAGAAAAAGAAGAAAAGTTTCAGAGTGTATTCACCCCCCCTCTACCCTCTGAACCGATCCCAACAAGTGGTATCAGAGCGGGTTCCTTTCTCAACTGCTGATCTAAAGTTTTAAAATCATGACTTCTTTCAACAGAATTCCTATGTTTTCTAAAGAAGAGTATGATGATTGGAAAATTCGCATGCAGGCACATCTTGCAGCACAGGATGATGACATGCTATATGTCATAACAGACGGTCCTATCAAAATTATGAAGGTCAACCCAGCTCTAGCCGATGGTGCAGGACAAATGATTGAGAAACCAAGAGCTGAGTGGACCACTGAGGACAAAAAGAAGGCCAATCTTGACAATGTGGCCCGGGACATCCTATACAAAACACTGGACAAGAATATGTTCAGCAAAATCAAGTCATGTCCCACAGCAAAGGAGATTTGGGAGAAGCTCACTCAGCTGTGTGAAGGGAATGACCAGACAAAGGAAAACAAGCTCACCTTGGCCATTCAAAAATATGACAACGCCAAAATGAAGCCAGGGGAAACCATGGCTGAATTTGATGAACGGTTCAGTAGTATCATTTGTGATCTTATTGCTTTAGGTAAAATTTATACTAACCGTGAAATTGCTGTGAAGGTTATGAGAGCTCTGCCCAAAGAATGGGAGATCAAGACAGTGGCCATTCATGTTATTTTTGATGAATCTACTCTTTGTACAGAACAAACTCAAGGGAGCATAAATGATCTGAGTCACAGATTGGAAAACACAAATCTACAGGAAGAGAGTGACAGTGATCTATATCCTCCAAAGAAGGATGATCCAGCTCCCTCTACCGTTTGTGATCAAACAAGGCCAGAAGTGGATCCACCGGTTGATAACAATCCTCCAGCCAATGATGATCCAGTAAACGAGGACGTTCATCAACCAATTGATGACAACCCTTTAGGGAATTATTTTAGGTGGAACAAAGATCATCCACCTGGGTTGGTCATAGGTGACCCTTCTGCTCCTCGAAAAACACGTGGTCAAATGATTAATGAATTCTTGCATGCAGCTTTCATATCTCAGGTAGAGCCCAAGAAGATAGATGAAGCCCTATCAGATGCCAGCTGGATCGAGGCAATGCAAGAAGAACTGAATCAATTCACCCGCAACAATGTTTGGCATCTAGTTCCTCGACCGGAAAATCAAAATGTGATTGGAACTAGATGGGTGTTTCGTAACAAGCTCGATGAACATGGCACTGTTGTGCGTAACAAAGCTCGACTTGTTGCTCAAGGATTCAGACAAAAAGAAGGCATATACTTTGAGGAATCTTTCGCGCCAGTTGCAAGACTAGAAGCAATCCGCATCTTTCTTGCCTATGCAGCTTTTAAGGATTTTAAAGTTTATCAAATGGATGTCAAGTCTGCATTCCTCAATGGTCTACTTTAAGAAGAGGTGTACGTTGAACAACCACCAGGTTTTGTCAATCCTACTCATCCTCAATATATCTATAAACTTGACAAAGCTCTTTATGGATTAAAACAAGCACCACGTGCTTGGTATGACACATTACTAAAATTTTTACTGGAACATGATTTCCAAATTGGAACGGTCGATAAGACCCTGTTTAAATTTGTAAAAGGTGATCATGTGTTACTAGTACAAATTTATGTTGATGACATTATATTTGGGTCAACTAACCCCAAGTTGTGCTCAAAGTTCTCTAAGCTAATGCAGGAGAAGTTTGAAATGAGCATGATGGGCGAGCTAAACTTCTTTCTTGGACTTCAAGTGAAGCAACTTGAAACTGGAATATTTATCAATCAGTCCAAGTATGCCAAGGAATTGGTAAAGAAGTTTGGAATGGAACAATGCTCAACTGCATCTACCCCCATGAGTACATCAATCAAGCTTGATAAAGATGAAGGGGGAATTCCGGTCGAGGTAACCATGTATCGAGGCCTTATTGGCTCATTGCTTTATTTGACTGCCAGTCGACCGGATATTATGTATTCAGTCTGTCTATGTGCTAGATTTCAAGCAGCACCTAAGCAATCTCATTTCATTGCTGCCAAACGAATCATTAAATATATTAAGGGAACTACTAATGTGGGTCTTTGGTATCCCAAAGATTCAAATCTTAATCTTATTGGCTATTCAGATGCAGATTATGCAGGGTGTAGAATTGATCGCAAAAGTACAAGCGGCACATGTCAATTCCTTGGAGATAGACTGATTTCGTGGTCAAGTAGGAAGCAGACATCAATTGCTACCTCGACCGCCGAGGCAGAATACCTTGCTGCTGGCAGCTGTTGTGCTCAAATACTCTGGATTCAACAGCAGCTTAAGGATTATGGAATCCGGTCGAGTGAAGCTCCAATCTACTGTGACAATACAAGTGCCATAGCCATCACTCACAATCCAGTGATGCACTCTAGGACAAAGCACATTGATGTCAGGCATCACTTTATCCGAGATCATGTCTTAAAAAAGGAAATCAAGCTGGAATACATCTCTACCGATCAGCAAGCAGCAGACATATTCACCAAGCCTCTACCGGACGCTAAGTTTTCTTATTTTCGAAATATTCTTGGCTTAGTAGATCTGAGTTAGTATGCATGTGTTTAGGGGGAATAATTGCCATTATGACATTAATAGCTTAGCTTTTACATTGCCATAAATATTGGCATATCATCCGCCTTAAACTAGTGTCTGACAGGCTTAGTACTAGCAGCCTTGTGCTTTGAACCAGTTGACATTAATTGGGCGCGGTGATTATTCTCCTCAATTTTTTTTTGAATTTCAAAAACACTTTTTCATGACGTCACCCTATGGCCCATAGGTTCCTATATATACCTCTTTACACTCGTATATCAACCTTTCACATTTGCTAAAGCCTTCATATTGCTCTAAACGCTCCATCGAATTATCCTCTAGATTTTGCTTACTTTATGTTCTAGTTTCTATCTACAGCTATCATGTCGATCCAGAAGACCTGCCTGGCAATCAACTTTGACTCCGTGGTTAAGGCAAACAATGCAGGAATTACAGAAGTCTTCACCATGCTTGAAGTCTCTGGACTGAAGAAATTTCTGGAATGCAGTGCCATCTGCGATTTGCCTGTTTTGAAGGAGTTCTTCGCCACCGCTCAAATCGAGCATGGGACTATCAAATGCGTGATCAAGACAGAGGCCTACTCTTTCAATCAGAAGTTCTTCGCCAGCACATTTGATCTGCCCTCCAGGGGTTTGACAAAATGCACGGATCTTCCAGATGGTAACTGCTCTTATTGGTTGAAGGAGTTCTCAACCACTGATGCTCCAATCAAACTGCCGGCCCAGAAGACATCTCTCAAAGCTCCATTCAGGCTCTTGACCAACATCGTGGCCAAGAATCTTCTGGCCAAGGCTGGATCTTACGACAAAGTGACGCTGGAGAAATTTCAATACATGGCTTGTATTGCCTCCAAGATCAACATAAACTGGTCAGACATTCTGTTCAATATTCTATGTGAAATGATCAGGGGCAAAGGGCAATCCGAGGGATTTGCTTTGCAAATCTGCCATATCTTGGGCGTCCTTGGAGTGGACTTTTCCAAGACTGAGCCTCTGCATCCCACCAAATGGCTCAACAAGTCTACGATTCTCAAATTTCTGAACAAGAAAGAGACTGCGGTCGACACCTTGCCCTCAACCGCAAAGGTTATTGCTATCCCTCAACCGCTTTCAACGGTTCCGGTCGTGGCCAAACCAGTCTATACCAAGAAGTCTGCCAAGCGCCAACTGATCATCGAATCTGACTCTGAAGACGAATCACGTGAGAATGTTCCACTGATTCAAGCTTTCAGCAAGTCATCTCCTTCGGTCTCCAAAGCAGCTGTGTCATCCACGCCTGCAGGCGAGAAGAAGAGGCAGCACAAGAAGTTAAAGTCTCTTTCTGGACTTGCTCCTACCCTGCCAACGGTCGAGACTACTACCGCTGTTGCTTCTACTGCTCCTCAGGGTGTGATAATCCGAGAAGGTGCCTCATCAGCTCCTAAGGTCACTCTAGCTGATCCCAAAGACAAAGGGAAAGGTGTGATGATCTACACACCCAAGGCTCAACCAGCAGCTACGGTAGAACTCAATTTGATCATCTCTCACGTGCTCCGTACTGTCAAGCGTCATCTACAACGTTTTGACAAATGGTATCACTCCCGCACTCACTTGACACTCGCTCAAATATTTCCTAAATGGAAATCTCTAAACGTCATTGAGCAGAAGATGCTTCTATTTGCTGATACTGAAGATATCGTGGAGGCTCTGGGAAGAAGACAGCTCATAGATTTGAAGCTTCGAGGAAGCCTGCTATCTCTGCTAATTAATGAGCGTGTCAAGAATTTCAAATCCAAGAGTCCTACCGCTGCCGATGACTTTGTGATTTTGACTGGACTACAGGATAGTCTACGTCAAATCACTCAACTACTTCAGCACTTCCAAACTCTCAATAATGTCAAAACACCAGCTTCAGCAGCCTGTTTACAAGCTTATGTGCTGGAAGCACAAGTGATGATGAAGACCTTTCTCACTCAAGATCAGGGTGAAGAAGACGTCTATGCTTTTTCTTCTTCAGATGGGATTCTGACCGATCTCATCACTGCTGACCTCTTTCAATCATTTGCTCTAAAATCGAGTGTGGCAGCATCTTCATCAGTCGACCCCTCCTCAACCGCAGTCCAAGCAGTCACTCAACCGGAAGCAGTTGTAATTGCTCACTCCTCTCCAGTGACGACCGCTCTCACCTCTCCAAGTCATCCACAAGATGTTTCAGAAGTGGCTGCACAAGAGATACCTGTCACCTCTGTGACAGAGGCTCCTTGCAGTAGTGCAGCAATAGTGCCCCCAATAGAGATACCAAGCACTATTGTATCACCTGCATCTCCAGTACAGCAAGTGACTGATGCTGATCAAGCACATCAACCGTCTCCATCCACTGAAAAGTTTATGGAAGATCTCATTATGGATGAACCAAGTGCTGATCCTGATACTCCACCAACCATATTGGCTGAAGTCGAGACTATTACATCTCCAACTGTACCATTATTGGAGGGTCCATCGGCTAGCTCTCCAGCCAGTTCACCCGCACCACATCATCGTGAGTCTAGCCCGGTTTCACCAAGAAATGACCAACAAGGGCAAATGCTTCAGACTGATGAGTCTTTGATTGACGCCATGGCCGCAGCTCTAGATCATACCTTGATTAATAGGCTACATGAGCTCACGCAAACGGTTAGGTCCTTCTCTCAAGACATCACTAACTCCTCCTTCTCCGTTGATAATTCACGCCAGACGATGATTCGGCATTTCGAGACCGTGTCTCGAGACCTTGCTCGTATGACCACAGAAATCACTAATCATCATCGCACTCAAATCAACACGCTCTCTAACGTCTCCGAACAAGTTATCCGATCCGAAAACCGCCTTCATAAGCAGTTGAATGATCGGATGGACACTATGCAAGCCACTCTACTTGCTCAAATCGATGCAAAAATAGACACTATGCAAGCCTGCCTTGGCACTCAACTCACTGAGGTCATCCTTCGACTCAACCAAGGTGATGCCAAAAAGGGGGAAGAAGAGCAACGTAGAGCAGCAGAGGCAAGAAGACGTGAAGAAGAGTCCAGAAGAAAAAAAGAAGCCGACAGAAGAAGAAGAGAAGGCGATAGGTCAGGAGGAGCCAGTTGGTTCAAAAGATGAACAACTTATCTCTTCTTTACTTATCGCAGCTTTTTTTTTGTTTTTCTCTGTAGGTGTAATAAAAATGCCTATTGTACTTAATGAAATTCATTATCTCAATGAAGTTCATTTTAATGCTTTCATATTGTTCTTGGAGCACTTAAGTTTTGTCATCACCAAAAAGGGGGAAATTGTTGAATCCGATATTTTGGTGATAACAAACAACAACTCATTGTATAGGAATGTGCTGCCAACGATTGTATTTCAGGAATCTACTACAACTTCTACCGGAAGCTTGTCAACCGCCTTTGCTCTCGACCGGCTGAAGTCACAAGCCTATCGACTGGCTATCAAAACCAGCAGAGGATAAATCTATCTACCGGAAGCTTGTCAACCGCCTTTGCTCTCGACCGGCTGAAGTCACAAGCCTATCGACTGGCTATCAAAACCAGCAGAGGATAAATCTATCTACCGGAAGCTTGTCAACCGCCTTTGCTCTCGACCGATTGAAGTCACAAGCTTATCGACTGGTTATTCAAACCAGCAGAGGACAAATATCTCTACAGGTAGAATGCCAATTGCTTATTAGGATATCTCAAGACAAGTACCTGTGACAAGATGTTCCTTGCAAAGATCTTTTATTAAAAGCAGAACCGGCGTATCAGAAGATTTGTTGACTCCTGCAATCGAGACAACAGGTTGCACCAAAATGGCAAAAACACAGAATGACTACAGATAAAGCATTCGACCGTTTATTCCAGTTTTGGACCCTGGAAGTTGTCTGCAGTGTACGATCTTCATGCGGAATCATCAATGCATTTATGAGCATTAAATGTGCATTCAATGCAGCATCAGAACGTTCAAAATAAAGAAGTTGATGATTGACCTATATAAAGGGAAGATTGCTCAAGAAACAAAAAAAGTGACAACGGTGAGAGACAAGCAATTCAGAAAAATCTCAATCAACTCAATCACTTGAATAATATCAGAAGTCCTGATCTGATATACTTGAGCACACTTACAAGATCATTCATTTTGCTGCTCAAATAAACCCTCGCCTACAGTTCACATATCTGATCGTCAAGGATCATCCTAGGGTTTCCAAGCCTCTTGACCGCTCTGCAGTTTGAGAAGCTCAACTCAACTATACTCAGTGTTGAAGAGACTTGAAGCTGCTCTGAAAGCTTCCACCAGTCTGATAAGAACTGAGAATCTTATCTGTGTAAATCTAGGAGTTTCGGATTAGGCATTGGATAAGTCCTAAGTCTGAAGTGGGTGTATTACAAGACGTTGTAATAACCAAAGTCTTCTAGTGAATTCCTTCCTAAGTGGAAGAAGGGGAGACGTAGAAGGATTAAGCCTTCGAACTTCCATAAAATCGTGCTTTAGCATTTACTGCCATTTATCTTACATCCTGCTCATACATTGCATTATAAACTTTGCATCACTAAAACCTCTGAACTATTTCCGCACTATTTAAGTTGTTCAAAACGTTTTAGAAGTTGAGGAAACCGATTAAGTGAACTAAACCTCGCTTGATCATTTTGAATAAAAAGAAGAAAAGTTTCAGAGTGTATTCACCCCCCCTCTACCTCTGAACCGATCCCAACATTATTTCATGGTATGGATGCTACAGAAATGTTGAAAGAATTTCAATATATAGCTTATCGAAATGTTTTGTTCAAAATTCAAGTGAGATAACCAAATTCATGGAAATAATGGAACATATATTGTCATCAAAATGGTAACATACCCTATAATTGTAGAAAAAATAAGTTGGAAATTTTTTTGAGAGCCGGATATAATATTTTTTCTTTGAAAGTCATTATTTCAAATTTAATATATTATTTTTTAACATTCTCGAATTGTTACAGGAATTCGATTTATTTTAAAAACTGAAAATGACATAAACTAGAGATGTGGAGGTGTGCTAATCATGAAATTAAGTATAACATCTAGAAGAATTTGCTACATTACCTAATAAATATTTTTCCCCACAGGTTTTATCGTCGTAATGTGAGGTTTCTATACAATTAAAATTTACAAGCAAAACTCTTATTTCACAAGATGGTTTGAAGGATTATACTCTGAAAGGAACGTAGATGAATGAGTTTTCTTCAACAATAATAGAAAAAAAAATTAAAAACTACCATCAAGAAGGGAAAAGATTGAAATATATTTTTCAAAATATAGAGTGCTAAATTCAAATTTTATGTAGTGGTTGGAGTTTCATTCGTCAATGAGTTTTGATTGGTTTAAACATTTTGATAATTCCAGGATTTTTAATTATGTTGGTATTGTTCGAATAATTTTATTAATAAAGTTTAATTGCCGATTTATAATTTTTTTAATACATTCACTTTTTACTTTTGGTATTACATAATCTCTATAAAATATAAACATCTATGTTAAATTAATGCAACTTCAAATAAACAATTAATGATATAAAAAAATTAAAAAACTGGACACTTAAACAATAATTATTTATCACAAGATAGTCATAATGATGGAAAATATCACAAGTTTTGGATTTAATCTCATAATATTTGATTTCTTAATATAGAACATATTAATTAAAGGAGTAATGCTACAGGTACAACGAAATATGTACAACAAATCTTACAACACAAAAAATTCAATACAATAATTTAATTTATCAAAATCTCACGATACATTAAATGCAAAATCTCGCGATAAAATAGCAAAATCTGACGATATTATTGTTGTAAATATCGTTGTACACGATATTTGTTGTACCTCTAGCATTTTCCTAATTAAAGATTCAAAACATCTATAATAAAATTAATTTCTTAATTTAATTAATTTAAAACTCTACATAAATACTTTAGTTTCAATCAAATACATGCAAATATGACATCTTCTAGAACAGATTAAAAAACATATATTAGAAAATTCATGCAATAATTACAATAGAGTATGATCAATCTTATCAAAATTTCGAATATATTTTTTTTCTTAATATACATTATCAACTAAAGATTCAAAACAATATCAATCAACATAATTTTCTTAATTTAATTTAAATTTTAACTTTTATATTCGATTTATTATGAGATATTTCATATTAGATCAAAAACATGCAGATTAAAAATTGATACGAATATTGTAATAATTTATTACATGTCAATCAACTTGGCCAATCAACTTTTCGAATATTTTCGTAGTTAAATTTTCAAAATTAAAACCATTCGAAAAAGGAAAATTACATAAGTAAGGGATTCAATCCCATAAATGTAAATATCTACGTTAAATTCATTATTTTACATAACCAACTTAATAATACACAAAAATTAAAATACCATACACTGAAATCAATAATTATTATTAAAAAAATTTAAAACTTTATAACATTGTTAGCTTATGAATAATATCTACTAATTATTGTTGCAAAAAATAGTCATGATGATGAAAAACAAACAATTATGAGATTCAATCTCATAATCTCTGTTTTCAAAATATAGAACATATCAATCCAACTTTAGAAAATCAATAAATCATTCAATCTAATTTTTTGATTTAATTATATATTTAATATGAATACACGTTTTAGTTTCTAAATGTTTCTGAAAAATATGACACATTCCATAAAAGATTAAAAAAACATGTAACTGAAAAATTCAATGTAAAATTACAAGAAATCGTGACCAGTCAATCAAATTTTTGTGTATATTTCCTTTGTTGATAATTGATATACAATATCAATTAAAGATTTAATAAATCAATCAAAATAATTCGTTAGTTAAATCAACATTTATATATAATTTAGTTTTAATGAAATACCAGCAAGTCTAACATATTCCATATTAGATTACAAAGATATAATTTGTGAATTCAAACTAAAATTGTAATATATATAATTACCCCAGAATCAACTTTTTTTAAAAAAAAAAAAAATTTATAATTAAGTTTTGGATTCAATCCCATAATCCATGCTTCTCAAATGCAGAGCGTATTTAATCAAACCACTCCTCTCATCTTCTTGGAAAAAATTTACCACCCAATTCAATCTCAAATCCAAACTCACATATTTTCATAAACAATCATCACATAATCTCCCATATGGAGCATATTTAAGGAAGTATTTCAAAAATTTTAGGATAATTTGTTTGTTTTTTTTAATTATATGATATATAATCCATATTTCGATTATTCGTTCAAATATTCATTCTTATCATTTTTATCATTAATTTTATAAAATAACTTCACGTGCATCGCACGACATATTTTTGTTTAAAAATTTTTTTGTTTCTTTTTAAAAGTACTTTTTTATCGTTATTCTTATTAATTATTGTAAAATTAAATTTATTTACAATTTAATTTTATATTTAAAATTTTCATTTAATCTAATTTAATTATATTATACACAAGATATAATTCGTGCATCGCACGGGTGAAATACTAGTATATATAAAAGCTGAGTTTTTACTAAATATAGTAATTTCCCGCCAAAATATAAATACTAAAAAAAGAAGCATGTTAATTAATACTATTTATATATATATATATGTATATATATATATATATATAATGAGGATGATGATGATGATGATGATGATTTTTTTTATTCAAAATTTGAAATTTAATCGGATATTATCATTATATTGATTTTCAATAAGTTTTTTATGTGTAAAAATATCCATAAATATTATATATGACAGTATACTAATTTTCGGTTCAAAACTTGATAAAATGTTATATTTAAAAAAATCATTTATTTTTTTTGTCTCCAAATATATGTGAAAATATTCATAATGTTATGTATATAATAATGTCTCAAATTTCAATTAAATTTTTTTTATGTCCATGGTGAAAATTTTCATAAATACAATATATGATAATTTACAAATTTTTTGTTCAAAATTTGAAATTTCATCGGATTTTATCACTATTTTTAATTTTAGTTAATTTTGTTTTGTCCATATATGTGTGTGAAAATTTTCGTAAACGCTACATATGATAATATATCAATATTTCGTTCACAGTTTGAAATTTGATCTTGTGTCATCAAAATTTTTAATTTCAGTTAATTTTTTGCTTTCATATATTTGTGAAAATTTTCATCAATGATATACATGGTAATGCACTAATTTTCAATTAAAATTTTTAAATTTAATTAGACGTTATCAATAATTAATTTTAATTTTAGTTAATTTGTTATGTATATATATATTTAAAATTTCAATAAATACACTCTATGAAATGTACCAATGTTCGATTCAAAATTATACCGAATGTTATAATTAATTTTTAATTTTTAATTTAATTTAATTTTTTATATATATAAGTGAACACTTTCATATTTTTGTACGATAATGCACTAATTTTTCGGTTCACTTTGAAATTTGATCGAGGTTTATTAATAAATTGTAATTTAATTTAATTTTTTATCCATATATATGTACATTTTTTCATGAATGCTATATATGATAATGTATCAAATTTTGTATATTTACCATATATGCAAAATGTTTTATGATATATATATATATATATATATATATATATATATATATATATATATAACAATCTACGAAAATCCCTTTAAAATATATATTATATAAATTAATATTTTGACTTGAGCATACTTGAAATATATAAACAATGCTTATAATATAAAACCATGATATATATATATATATATATATATATAACAATCTACGAAAATCCCTTTAAAATATATATTATATAAATTAATATTTTGAATTGAGCATACTTGAAATATATAAACAATGCTTATAATATAAAACCATGAAATAATAATTCAATCAAATAATTTTATATATATAACTAATACACGTAAATTCTTTTCAACTTTTTCTCGGTTTAGAATTGATTCACAATTCCAAATATGAATATATGTATCTATAATAATGTACAAAAATAATTGGTTCAAATTTATTTTATTTGCAAAAATTTAATTAGCCAAAATATTAATAATAAAAACTATATAATGATTAATACTATAAATAAATGAGTAGAACTTTAGGAGACGATCTCACGGATTTTTATCTGTGAGACGGGTCAACCCTACACATATTTACAATAAAAAGTAATATTTTTGTCATAAAATAATATATATTACTCTTTTATGGATAATCCAAATAGAAGATCCGTCACACAAAATTGATCCGTAAAACCCATTTCGCTGGAGTTTTTGTGTAAATAAATATAAAAATATAACAATTTTCAATTCAAAATTTTTTATTTCGTTTACATGATTCAGAAATTTGAATTTGTTTCAAAATATAATTATGTTATAAAAAGGATAGAGATAAATATTAGTGGTATAGACATTTTGTATGGAGCTAAATACATCTGAAAACTTGCTTAAGTTCATATTTTGATATATTTATAATATATATGAAAATTATTCCATAAATGATAAATATAATATAATATTCCACCCAATCAAATTTTGGTAATTTACCATATATTTGTGTGAAATGTTCAATAAATTTTGTGTGTGTGTTTTCATATAGATATCAATTCACTATTTACCTTTTTACTGATGAAATTTTGAAAAGTATATCATATATACAAAAAAAAATTACCATTTTATTTGAACACAGACTTAATATATACAAATATAAAACAATGATATAATGATTCAATTAAAATACACAAATGACTCATTTATTTTGATTAGATTTATCCTTGAAGTAGACACTTCAATCTTGCATTGGGTGCTTAAGCTACGATTGGTTCGTTGTTACGATTTACATTCATATGAAAATAGGGAGATATCATTTTGTAATGCATATTTCCATCTGTTGATGTGCATATATATTGTTTCTTATTGATGTTTATCTATCGAAAAAAATGCAAATTTGGTTATGTATGTTTGTCATTTTGCAATTTTGGTCTTTTATGTTTTCATATTTCAGTTTTAGTCTTGCATGTTTCAATTTTTGGCAATTTTGGTCTTTTTTTACTCGAAAATGCTTACGTGACACTGTATATGTCAGTTCCACATCAACATTTAATTCGTGCCACGTCAGCTCCACGTCGAAAAAAGGACAAAAACTGCCAAAAAATAAAGATAGCGGACTAAAACTGAAATCTAAAAATATAAAAGACTGAAGTCTCAAAGCGACGAATATACAGGATCAAAAAAAAAAATTCCCTTTATCTGTCTATAAATGTGAGTGTAATTTACATTTTAATTTATTTTATAGGTCACATATATGGAACAATGAAAATATGGTTTTATAGAGAAGGTGTAACCAATCCTAAAAAAGAAATTCATCTTTTTTCTATTAAAACATAATTATTGCATAAAATAAAGTGAAATATAAAATCAATTCATATTATTAAAACACGTGTATGCGAGATTTTTTATAATCTTTTTTTTCGAAGATGTTTGAATTCAAGAGTTTTAGAATTTGAAAAATATGGACGTCATCGATGTAAAAAAACTTTTTGTTACCTTTTTTTTTTGCTTTATGAATATATTACATTATTTATATATATATATATATATTTGTTTACTTTTTATTTTTTATTAGCTTTAATTTTTTACTTATGTTTTATTAATCTATCACATTCCTTATCATTTTAATTTTTTTTTCTGGACATTGACAAAATGTTATCAAGAAATTTTCTCCAGAATAGTGAATTTAATATTGTCGTTGTAAGAAATTTTTTTGTAATTGAAGATTTAGTTTAAATTCTATTTTTCTTATATTTCTCATTTTATTGGCGATGATTTATTTTTTTATATATTTATTTTTTTGTCAAAAACAAGTTACCATGTACTTTTTGGGGAGAATGTGTTTTTTAATTGTACAATATATAATCCATTTAGCTAATTTGTATTTAATTTATTTTTTCAAATTTTAATACTTACTAATATTTATCATTAATTATTAAAATAATATTCCGTGCATCGCACGGGTGAAATACTAGTTAATTATAAAAATAAAGAAAGAACAAGGAAATTTAGAGGAGTAAAATAAATATTTTTTTTTTCAAAAAAAATATGTGCAGGCACATTATTTATTTTCTCATTTATTTTAATTATTAGATTGAATATATTCTTTAAAAATTAAATTAGTTTGATTAACTTTTATGTCGATTGAATAATCATTTACATTGAAATCTTAACTTAATTGAGAAATCAAGTTTTAAAAAAAATTATTACTCCATTCATCCCGATTATATAGGTGACATCTCTTTTATTTGTCTCAAATATATTGGCATACAACATATTTAGTAATAATTTTTTACACTTTACAAATATATCCCTATGAACTATATCTTAAAAATTATGCAACCATTTTTTGAATGCATGAAATAGGGATAATATTTTTTTTACACTTTATAAATATACCCCTATAAACTACATCTTAAAAATTATGCAATTATATTTTGAATGCGTGAATATGGATAAAATAAGATTTGTTTTTACAATGTTTTTTTCTTAATCTGCATGAAGAAAAAAATAAGACAAAATAATCCGGACGGTTGTAATATATATGTAACAGTAATCTACCACAGTCAAAAAATTTATTACGTTCTTCTAAAATCAACCATTTTTTTTTTACTAAAGTAAATTTTTGGAATTGTGAAAAAGATTATAATTACATGTCATCAATAGCCGCGTTGTATGATCCAATAGTCTTTGCCCACGTCAGGCTACTCACAGGAGCAACAAATCACTATATAATGACCGAAAGAAAATAATAAAAGAAAACATAAATACTAGTATATTCTCTCGTTTGCTTCCTCCAAACCCGAAACGTGGACTCGGGGCTCCGATTGAACCGATTCACTTCAATGAAGAGCTTCAGCCTCGCCTCGGCGGCGTCCGCTTCCGTGTCAACTTTCCTGATTTTGATCTTTCTGGGCGGCGCATCGGCGTTGATGGTTACGGTAAACAACGTCGAATGTGTGTACGAATACGTTTATCATTCAGGCGACTCAGTTTCCGGCAACTTCATTGCTGTAGACCACGATGTCTTCTGGTCCTCCGATCACCCCGGCATTGAATTCTCTGTAAATTCACGTCTCTCTCTGTATGTATATGAATGCATGTGCGTGAATCACTGTTTTATTCAAGGAAATATTTTGTTTCCATAGCTAACTTTAGTCTATAGTGGTGGTTATCTGAATCTCATATCGGAAATTATAGCATAAGGAAATTTTATATCATGCTTAAGTCAATCCGGGTTTGATTCGTCGGGTCAACCTTTTCCCACTAAAAAAGCGGGTCGGGTCATGTTTTTGGTAGCGTGTCTGGAGGCGGGCCGAAATACGCGGGTCAGTTTGAGCCGCGAGGCGGTCGGTCAGCCAATTTTTTTTCCTTTTTGCATTTTAAAAAAAAATTATTTCATAATTCATATTTTAAATATTTTATGCATGTTTCATAAGTTTTGAACATATTGTTTGAAATGTTTTATACATGATTTATAAACTTTAAATGATTTATTATAATTTATGTTTAATTCATTAATTTTGAAAACTTATATTATTTCTAATGATTATGTATTGTTCATGAATTTTTAAAATATTTATATCATTTATAAATGTTTTTGTATGTGTTTTTTAAGTTTTTTTTCACGTTTCATATTCTCAATTCTCAAGTTCTCAGCCCGCCATCAATTTGGGCCGCCTTGCTCCACCCCGCTTGATGGTGGGCCGAGGCAGGGCGGGGTGACGTGAGTTTGGGTTGGTGCGAATTGACAGGCCTAGAATATTTTTGGCATACTGATTTTGGGTACATATAATTAATTAGTATATCGATTATGCCGAATTTTGGTACAGTAATCGATATATACCGTTTTATATCGAAAAAAATCTTATATGTTTTTTTAATTTATTCATTTATTGTTTAAAAATATTATATATATTTAATTTTTTATATATATATTTTCGGTAAATACCGAAATTTTCAAATTTCATACTTTTATCGCACCGAAAAATTTGGTATCGTCAATATGTTTTTGATACGATAACCTTGATATAACGAAGATTCGGTATTTTTTCCCACTCCCAGCTAACTTGGTTATTGTTTGTATAATTAAGGCAAACAGATTTTTCAACAGTCTATTGAAAAATCGATTAGACTCAATTATCTCATATGCATTTATTGATTCGTGGTGTAGGTGACTTCTCCTGCTGGCAACATAGTGCACAATTTGAAAGGGACAGCAGGGGACAAATTTGAGTTCAAGGCACCTACAAGTGGAATGTACAAATTCTGTTTTCACAACCCTCATTCCTCTCCAGAAACAGTGTCTTTCTACATTCATGTTGGCCATATTCCCAATGAACATAACATAGCCAAGGATGGTAATTTGTGTTGCCTTTGTTTTTATTTTGAATTGTATGTTTTGATCCAATGTTGATAGTTTTTGACTTCTGTTTTTGCGTTCTGTCCTCTCTTATTTCAGAGCATTTGGACCCCATTAATGTTAAAATTGCTGAACTTGGGGAGGCACTAGAATCTGTTACGGCAGAGCAAAGATACATGAAAGCGCGAGCTGCTCGTCACCGCCGCAGTAAGACCCTTTGGTGTTTTCAAATTCCATTTGCATTCTGGATGCACTTTGGAAGATCTTTACTTGCATGAATAGCCACATGTGTATTTTGCCTCTCACTTATTGGAAAATACTCAGTTTCATGATGCAATGTATGTACGCCTTGATCGAAATTCGAAACTCTTTTAGCAATGCTGCAACATTGTACGTATTAAGTTGATAGTTGCGATCCTAATATGCGTCATTGATCGTGTAATAATCGCTATGTATGCATGTCTGTCTTGGTGCAGTAAATGAGAGCACGAGAAGGCGAGTCATATTTTACACAGTTGGGGAATACATACTGCTAGCTCTCGTGAGTGGACTTCAGGTTGTATACATCAGAAGATTGTTCAGCAAATCCTTTGCATATGACCGTGTTTGATCGGTCAGCGGGACGACAATTTTCGGCTCTCAAAGTCTAGGTTGCTCGATGTTTTTTGACAGGTAAGTTAGGGCGACTAAAGGTGTGATTCGTGCTTGGCAAAAACTATATATATATATGTATATCAGATGTTTGATATTCTTTTGATCACAGAGCTGACTTTGCTTTGTTAGGGGATCGATTTGATGGATGTGGAATATTTCATGGAATTTTAGTGAGTTTAGCCGCTACAAAATTTGTTTGTGGCTGTTTCTTGTCTTTGGTTTTGGTCAAGGAGCTAGAGTACTTGTGGATATTAAAGACATGCTAGAAAAACTTTGCTAACAAAAAAGTGATGAGTGCTTCATATAAACTCTTATAAACACTAGTTATTTTATATGTTAAATTATAATTTTTTTTTAAAATAATAACAAAAGGTACAACGTAAAATATTTTGACAAATGAAAAATTAATTATGTCGGAAAGTGTAGAAGAGCTGGAAAATATGTTAGGGCTTGTTTGGTACAAGTACAAATAATACTTGTATAACTTGTTCTATCTAATTCTTCGTTCTTCTCGTTATACTATTTATTCATCTATTAATTATTTATTTTACATCAATCAAATTATTAATTATTTAATTTATATCATTCAAATCATTGAATTTAAATTACTATATTATTCTTATAAATAATATTATTTATATTTTATTTATTTTTAAAAAAGGAAAAATGATAATTTAATATTTTCATATAAAATTCAATCAATCAAATAACATAAACTATAATCTATCAAATCAAATACTATATTAACTATCATTTTTTATTTATTTTATATTACATTATATTATTTATTCAAATACTATTTATCTTATCCTCGAACCAAACGGTACCTAAATGATTAGTTTTGTTTTTATTTTGACTTTTGATGAGGATAGAAAGTTGGATTGTGAAATTAAAAGCAAACCAATGATTATTTTCTTTTTATTATTTTTTTTCTTAAAAAAAAAAGACTTATGGTGGCGTTTGGTTCTTTCTTTTTTTCTTTCATTTTTTTCCCTCAACATTATCTCGAAATTTAGAGAAAATCAATGTGTGGTTTCTCAGATAGTGCTTGCATATAAATTAGGTCGTAAATAAATCGAATCAGTTCCATAAATATTTCATTTATATTCAAATTAATTTATGTTTGATCTTTTTTTAGTTGAACTCATACTAAATTTATTTTGTTCGATGTTTTGTTAGCCACTCGCAAGATTTAGTTTGTTATTAATATAATATATATATACATACATATACTCATCTTTAAAAAATACACACATTTCTTGCTTCCCAACATTTGTTATCTGACTTTAATATTCAACCGATAGTTCGAACTCTCAATTAGATTTGTATACATCCTAACATAAATTTTAAAAGTTTAATTAACGTGAAAAGTGAGAGTGAAATGCGATCATATTATGATGACTAAGAGAAAAAAAGTAGCATCGAGGATGCTTTTTTAGGCCACATTGAATATATAAATTAAGAAATTAACTTGTCGTAACCAAATTGGTTGTGAAATGTGCAATTATTCAAAATGAGAGACAATTCCATATTTAAATAAAAATGAGTCGCGTCACCGTCCCCACAGCATTGACTTAAAAAAATAGCACATTATTTAGTTTTCTTTTTTTTTTTTTTTTTAGTGAAAAGAGAATTTCATCCTCTCAAAAAAGAAAAGAGAATTTCATTATCACGAAAGTCGATCAAAGATTACAACTTTTTTTCATTAATATTATATAATATAAAAAGTTAGGATTATGATAATATTATTTGTCCATTACCTTTATTTATTTATTATATTTTTTCGATTATATATGTCTATGACTTATTTAATCTACTATAAAATCATAAATGTCGGGCCAATGAGGTCTTGGCTTAGTGGCCAAGATTGAGGCCCTGAGATCAGGTCTCAAGTTCGATTCTTGCTGACTACGGGTTAGTTTCTTAATTTATTTAGGTTGATTTGGTTACTTTCTTTGCTTGAGACAAGCACGTCTGCGATGTATTATTTAAGGGCAATTTGCTCAAAAATCTCCAAATGCAAACATGTTTTGCTTTAGGGTCCCTAGTCATAAAATGTGGTACAAAATAATATAAAATATGGTACAAAATCATACAAGATGTGGTACAAATTAACAAAAAATGTGGTACAAAAAAATGACTAGGGAGTGCAGAGCAAAACATGTTTGCATTGGGAATTTTTGAGCAATTTGCACCTTATTTAATCTACTATAAAATCATAAATGTCGGGCCAATGAGGTCTTGGCTTAGTGGCCAAGACTGAGGCCCTGAGACCAGGTCTCAGATTCGATTCTCGCTGATTGAGGATTAGTTTCTTAATTTATTTAAGTTAATTTGATTACTTTCTTTACTTTGAGACAAGCACGTCTTGAGTTCATGCTTAAATAATTTAATATCGGACGTACTTCTGCTCGAAAAAAAAATTCATAAATGTCGGTCGCTGCCACGCCATCACTGCCTGTCTTTTGGATAAGCTCCAATTCCCAAGTGCATACGAAATTACAAAAATAGACGTCTATAATTCTTCTTTACAAAAAAAAAATTAATGAAAAAATGTAAGGGTAATATCGTCAACTAACTTTACTCATCTCAAGAATGTTATTATTATTTAAGCAGCGTCAGCGACATAAGATTGGCTTCTCATTTTCATCAACTTGCAAATTAAACAAAGGAAAGTGAAGAAATTCATCCGATCGCTCAACTTAATCTCACACATAATCGAACTTGATCTTTGCAGTAACACCAAGAAAATGTTGGCAGTTTTCGACAAATCGGTGGCGAAGAGCCCAGAAGCTTTGATCCAAAACTCTGAAACTCAATCGGTTTGCGCTCTCAAGGATGGGTTTCTGGCGACCCATTTCTCGTCCGTACACCCTGCATCCGTCGTCATCAACCTCGCTTCTTCTGGTTTTATGGCGTATTCTTCCGATAAACAGAACCCTATTCTTCCGAGGTTTGTCCGCTCGATCATATTTCTCAAGCACTGGCTTTGTTTTTGTTTCTTTTTGCAATGATTAATATCTGGGCGAGGCGATGGATCTAGTCTGATCTGCTGTTGGTGGCGTTAATTGGTTGGTTTTTGTGATTTATGTGTGTGTTTTTTGAGCATCTTGTTTGCAGATCGCATTAGATTTAATATCTAGTGTGGCTTAGTAGGACTTCCTGTAAAGATACATATTTTGGCTTCTTGAAGATAACTGGATGTGTGTCGAATTTTAGTTGTAGCATGGTCATGTTTATCATTGTTTAATATCAGTCGAACCACATTTCCTCCGTTTTGATTATCTTATACGATTCACAAATTTCCCAATTTTCTTGAACCCCATATTCTGTGTCTTGACTTTGTCTTTCTGTTTTTCAAAAGAAAATCTTTTCTCGGAGATTTACAAATTTCTTGATCACTTGTTGTCTAGTTTGTCTTTTGGCTGAGAATTTTTCGTTGGAATTTTGTCATTAATTCAGTATCTTCTCATATGGTTTATGTTATTTAGGCATTGGTTTGTTTAGATGAATTCAAGTTTGCAAGTTGCTGCAATTTTTTATTTCCTTCATGTGCATTTACCCATCATATAAGTCTTAGTTATAAACTACTTACGTGCTTTTGTTTGAATCTGAAACACTGGTTACTCCAAAATCAAACTTGAATCGCAATACATAAATTACCTGTATTGCTCATATTACACGTCCAATCCTTAAAATAACCCATATCATGGGCCATATACTACCTAGTCTTCAAAATGTTATCGATAGTGGCTTTATTGGTTGGATCTTGTCATCCACAAAGAACCAAATTTCCCCAATTGATTTTGTCATTTTTTTTTCAGATTGTTTGCAGTTGTCGACGACATATTCTGCTTGTTTGAAGGGCACATTGAGAATGTTGCGCATCTTAAGCAGCAGTACGGGTTAAACAAGACTGCAAATGAAGTAATCATTGTGATTGAGGCTTACAGGACTTTGAGGGATAGAGGTCCTTATCCCGCAGATCAAGTCGTGAGAGATATTAGAGGGAAATTTGCATTCATTTTGTTTGACAGTGCTTCAAAAACTGCATTCATTGCTTCCGTAAGTAGTCTTAATATCGATTAAGTTTGATTTATTGTGTTTGGCATGTTATGATATACACATATTTTTACGGTTCTAAGGGAGGGAATATCGTTAGTATATGGTTCACATCTGTCTCAATGACAGCCGCCTATCTAATATTTGAAATTAAGTTCTACACCTGGTGTTTCAGAAATTATGCATCCTCTTGTAAAGTATGGGCGAATATGCAAGCACGTGTTTCATTCATGTTGAGATTGTTTTTTATGACACAGGATGCTGATGGGAGCATACCCTTTTTCTGGGGAACTGATTCGGAAGGTCATCTTGTTCTTTGCAATGATGGAGAAGTTGGGAAACAAGGCTGTGGCAAATCCTTTGCTCCATTTCCCAAAGGTACCGTGTCTTAAAGTTTAAGGATGTGTTTTTTCCTTTTGTTTGGGTGGTGTGTTTGAGCTGTATAATATGCAGTTCATAGCTGTGGAGGTTTACAGTGGATCAACGTATCACATGCTTTTATGTTTTTTACGCACTTAAAATTTTGAGGACGAAAGTAATCGATGATGTCCAAGTTTTTCAGTTGCAACCACTATCTGCCCCTCCCATCTGTTTTTGCTCGATTTGTACGATTAAAAATCTAATAAGTTGTGTCTGATCTTCAGGTTGCTTCTTCACTTCCTCTGGTGGTCTTAGGAGTTTCGAGCATCCCATTAATGAGTTGAAGGCCGTTCCAAGAGTTGACAGTTCGGGGGAAGTGTGTGGTATAACCTTTAAAGTGGATGCAGAGTCTCGGAAAGATAAAACTGGAATGCCTAGAGTTGGAAGCGATGCTAACTGGTCTCAGCACTACTGAACTAATATTGGATGTTGCATCTTATGTCAAGGCCTTGCTTATTTTCGGGCCCTGCTTTAAAGAATGTTTCTTACTGTTCTGTTTCATTAGTGGCATACCGAATTCAGCCATTTGAATGGCACTGAAACATTAATAAAATAAGGCACTTCGATTTGGAGCCGTCAGTATGTATTATGATCTATTTCTGTTATGTTTTTCTCGGCTATTGCTAATTCGAATAATAAAAGACCTTCAGGTGGGTTTCTTTCGTTGATTTGAAACATGGTTGCCTGAAACTAGTATAGTTTATAAATAAAAAATGAAACACATTGAAAATACATTTGAACGAGTCCGATTCCGAATGCGTGACTTGATTAGCTAAGGAAATACTTTGTTACTTGCACGTTTTTTTATGACTTGAGAAAGTGAACAATTTGTTGATTGCATGATTTTTCTTTTTCAAAATCAAGTATTTGCTCAAGTTATCTTCATTTTTAATTTTATTGGTTTTAAAAAAAAAAGAGAGTAAAAATTATTTTGATACATGAACTATTGATAAAATGTCAAATTGATACATGAACCATTGAAAATGGTTTAATTGATATATGATCAAACTCAAAAGTCAATTTTATCCTTTATTTAAATTACTTTTAAGTGAATATTGTTATTAAATTGATTAACTGAATCACATACATATTTTTGTCATATAAATTATTATATTAATTATAATTATAAATATAAATTCATATTTACTAATTATTATATTATATACGAAAAAGTATTCAACGTAAAATTTATAGATCATAAATGAAAAAGACACATATATATCATTTTTTTTATTTTGATTAATATAAATACTAAAATTATAACATAGATAAACCTAAAAATATCTTTTATTATATATTTTTAATATATATTATTTTTGAATATATAATTTATCAATTGTTATATATATGTACATGTTTGTATTAATTAATATTTACAATGTTTCGTACAATAAGTACGATCCCTTGTTTATAATATAAAATTTAAATAAATATTAATTTATGCTTATAATTGTATTAATAAAATAATTTTGAAAAATAAAATATGTATCTATTTTAATTTAACAAAAATATTAGACTTTAAAATAATGTAGGTAAATGGTAAAATTGACTTTATAAATTGATTATGTACCAATTAAATCATTTTCAATAGTTCATATACCAATTTGACATTTCACCAATAGTTCGTGTATCAAAATGAATTTTACCCTAAAAAAAACATATTTTTAAAATTAAAATTAGGTCTATCTGAAATAATAACAAATGTCGAAAAAAAGAGGAAGTAAAGATTTCGAAATAATAGTGCGAATTGATGTAATATGCAATAAAAGTTTAGTGCGTGAACTATCAACACAAGATTTATTTGAGCAATCACACATGCAAGCTAATTTGTGTGGCGTACGACTGTGTATTCAAAGACTGATAAACTAAGAAGACGGGAACTGAATTAATTTGAACCTCTTCAATCCTTTGCATCCGCTATCCCACCAGCAGTTATCTGGAAGACTTGTACCCGTCAAGAAAAATCGAAAACATGGACGATATCTAATTTCATACATTTTGTGTAACATGTAATTTGCACAGCAGCTCCACACACACACACACACACTCGAGCTTAAGTTAAAAAGTTTAAATGGAAAAAAAATAGAAATGATGAATTTAAAACCGAAATCTGGAAGGATATAGCTTCAGCTTCAGGGAGATTTGGGGCATCAAACACCTTGCAGACACGTTGTTCTCCTTTGCCCTTCCTGAACATTAGTCTTATGGTGGCAGCATGTGCCAGGACATGTCCTCCTGCTGGCTTCTTTGGATCTGATATGAAAACTCCGCCCCCAGGATCAGCTATCACTGCATTCAACAATTTAACGAATCAATGTCACGACTTAAAACTCTTGTCTGACGTTCATGGGAGAGTCTAATCATGCTTAAAAGTTTACCCTGATTGGTCATGTACACAGCCACATTGAATTCTTCTGCAATCTTCGTCAATCTCGACAGCATTTGAGCCAACTTTTGCTGGAAATTATGAAGTTTTGTTATTACAGGAGCTATGCGACCTTGAACTAATGTATCAGCTTGCTAGATTAAACCTGACGATCGGCAAGTTCTCCTCTTCCAGTGAAATCAACTCGGAAGAGAGCTATCACTGAATCAACAATCTGGAAGTAAAAAGCCAATAAGCAAACTCCTTACGGCACATACCAAAGAGTATGTTTGGAACAATGTTCCGTATGTTATTTCCTGTATGCTCGGAGGGAGATATGCCCTTAAAATATATTTAAAAATGAATCGATAACTGAATGTCACTCATTTTAGATACATAAGCAAACACACCCGTGGAACAAAAATCTTCATACTCGCCACAAAAGTTGATTCAACATTGCTGACATAATTTACTTACCAATAGTCTGAAAGGCTCTTCAGCCATTTTTGCTGCCAGACCAAGGAGCAGGTTGTACTGATGCTCGTATGTGTAAGCACGAGCATATATGATCTTTCACAGACAACCAGAGGCTGAAAATGAGATCCCTCAAACAAATTGTTTAACTATTACTTTGAGGAACAAAACATTATCCTTACATTGTCGAGTACTGCTCCTGGATCCATTCCAAATCTTTCAGCTATAGGTATTATTCGATCAGGTCGGCTGAAAGTTCATTCGGTAAAGGAATATAAAGAAAGAGCAAGGAGAGCATGGATTGCTAAATATATGAAATTTTTTTAACAATCGCCACACTGAATTAAGTTTAATCTTGAAATTAAGAAAAACAATCTGAAACATACAAGGTCCCTTCAGTGTCAATATAAGCAACCTTCCCATTGCCACCTCTCATGTTGGTAGGAAGCTGCAAAATTATATGACCGAACAATCAAACAAATTTCACTTCCAGTCATGCAGAGAATTCAAAGTTCAAACACAACATTCATATATAGCAACAAACTGAGAGAAATTAGTGAAGATGTACCATTCAGATTTCAGGTTGTGTATTACATCTCTGTTTACAAGCTAGTAGGAAGAAAGGTACAAGGCTGACTTCACTATTATATTACCTGTGTGGAAACACAGAGAGTATGCGCCAGTTGTGTTTTTCCAGACCTGAGTTAAATATTTAGCAATTTAGAAACAAAGCAATTTAAACAGCACAATTTTATTGGTTGGTGAAGTTTGATTATGTCAAGTTGGAAGAACAATGGCCTAATTGTCACCTGAATTCCCCAAAAGCTTCTGTGATAGCCAGAGTTTCTATACCACCTTCACAAAGCACAGCCAAATGTGAATTATTTCACAGAAATTCAGTGAAAGACAAATCCAAGTGAAAAAACATTGGAAGAATTCAATAGTTACCCCCTAGCAGTTCATCTAGAGCTTGGCTTCCAGTTGTGATGCGAACTACTGCTTTTCTCTACACACTCATAAATGGTAGACTATCAACCTCTAAACAAATTTCTGTCATTTGACACTTGAAATTATTACATAAAGAACACCAAGAAACTAAAAATCTCACTTTCAGCAGAGCATCACTTCCAGTGATATAACCAAAGTTCTGAAAGCAAGAGTAAAAATAACAGAATCAGGATCCATGACAGAATTATTCAGATGTGGACTACGATTGTAAAATGAAAGCACGAACCACTATTTTCTCTACAGCTTCGCAGATCTTGTCAACTTTTGCTTCAGACAGTCCTTTGATTCCAGTCAAATTCTAGATAACGAAGAGAATTACAATTTAAATTCATTGCAAATTGGTATACATAGGATAGTAAAACATTTGATTATCTATCTTCACCTTCTTAGTATGCATCATCAGGCCATTGCATGTATAGATGCCAGCATCCTGTAGCTTCTTCACATCTCCGGCATTGATTCCATGAGCTATCACTGCATTAACCTCAAAAAATAGTTCTCAAACGCATCGACATATTATTCATGAAATTCTCCTAGATATAATGAAGACTTGAAATTCAATTTCCAAAGAAGGATCAAACATTTTTCCACCATATTTATGTGAGTATGCATGCGCGAAGAAGAAGTTTTGCAAAATCTAGCGGAATTTTGTGTCCCAGACAAATCAACATTCGCACTCTTAAAATCATCATGAAAATGTAAGACGCAAAACAGAGATGAGCAACTAATCGCACAATGACGTCCTGAAACATTATTTTCATATGCAACTTAACTCACCGAAAAAAAAATCAGAAGAGATTCAACAAATGAAATGTTTAGATAATGAAATTTATATGACAGAATTAAACGATAAACTTCTGCAAATAGTAAATAAAATATGGATAAATTCAACAGTTAAAATTCGAGCACAAACTGGATGACACCAAAAACTATGCGAATTACAGAACTGCAAATCTCGATCATTAGATATTAGGAAGCGTATATGAATTTAAGAAAACCAATGAACGAAAACTCAGCAGTTAAATAACTTCATACATTTATCAATTGCTTCAAACAAATCGTCCTCATCTTCAATTTCTTCTCTCTGGACGAGCTGCAGCTGGCTCTGCTCTTCAGTTCTGTTGCTCAAAATTCATCGAAGAAACGCAATAATGATTTATCTATTGTTCTGGAATTGTATAAATTGATTAGCATAGATCGATATTAAGATTTACTATTCGAACTAAATCATACTTGAATGCAAGCATTTTTGTTGAGGAGGAGGATTTTGATCGGATGCGTTTCGAAATCAGAGCGCGAATGAGTTTCTTATTTTCAAATTCTGAAGTGGAGATTTATATCGGGTGAACTCGCGGATTGCATGTAGTTTGGGTTATGATTCAGTGCGGCGATACCTCCATTGGAACTAACACGCATCAAATCGGAGCCATTAGTCGTTAATTCAATTTAAATTTTTAATCCATTTTTTTTGGACTTTTGGATCGGAAAAAAAGGAAAAGATATGAACTAGCTTTCTCGTTTTAAGAAAAAAAAAATTATAATTATATATTTTTAGAGTGTAAATACTACCTAAGTTTTGTTATGCGAGTTATGAGAAGTTTTTTCCCATTAAAATATTTAGAGAATTTAAATGATCGGAGTGTAATTTGGGTTAACGAGAGTCTAGTAAGATCATTGTTCTAAAAAACGAGATTAAACGAGGATAAAACGGGATTAAACGTGAAACGTGATGAAAACGTTAAGATTCATGTAAAAACGGGAAAAAACGGTCAACTCTAAGTTGACCATATTAAACGTGATTAAACGTGTTTAATCGAGATTAAACGTGATTTTTGTAAAAAAAAAATAATTTTTTTATTTTTTAAATAAATTATATCAATTTAAAAATCTCAAAATAAAACCATTTTCTTCAAAATCAAATAAATAAATCCGATCATATATTTTTCAAAACCTTTTTCTTCAAAATTTTTGTGTTCTGGATAATGTTCAAATTTTTTTAAGCGGTCTAGCCATAGACATTGCTAACAATGATAGTTTTGATATTTTTTTTGCTTTTAAACATTTGAAAAATTGTATGTTACTATTAAATTTATTATATATGTGTGTTATTTAGCCTATATATTGGTAATAGATAATTAAAATTTTAATAAAAACTTGAAACGTTTTTTCACGTTTAAACTTGTATTAAAGACATTTAAACTTGTGAAACTTAAAACTTGATCTTGACGTTTCGCCGCGTTTCATGTTTTTTAGAACCTTGAGTAAGATAGTACCCATTTTTAGTGGGTAATTTATAATCAAGTGCTAAAATATCAGTAATTAACTTAATTATAATTCTCCATTTACTCTATATTTTTCCGGTAGAAATCTCTATTATATTTTGAGTTGCCATTTACTATCCATTACTGCCATGATTTGAGTATTTTCATGTGAGGATAATATTATTTTTCACCAAAAATTGTAATTTTAGTTTTGTAAGTTAGCTTATTTTGAATTCTAGTCTTGTAACATATATGAGTGGACAATATTAATTCGACGAGTTTATATTAAAAAAAGATCAAAACCCTAAAAAAAATATAAGTTACAAAATGAAAACTAAACTTCAAAAAATTACATGATTAAAATCCAAAAAAATCAACTTAATTACCATACTAAAATTACAATTTGTCCCGTTTCCAATAATCAAGTACTTGGTTTTAACTCCCAACACAGTTTCTCTATTTTAAAATAACAATAACGAAAAAACAAAAAACAAAAACAAAAAACAAACATACAGCACATTCAGATTCTTGCAATGAGAAGGGGCTTGCTATTGGCCTATTGGGTTTCTAATTAGTGGATTTATGAAGAGATGGGTTTGGGCTTGGGAACATGAACTATTTACTTACCAGCTAGATATTCATATTATAGATGGAGTGACATGTGAGCTTTTGCTCTAACCGTAAACAGTAAATGTTTAATCGTACAATTAACTATACGCATGTGATAAGTAATATTCTATTATTTATTTTATACATTAGTTTTTACAGATTTTGAAATAATTATGAAGAGTTAGGAGGACCACTCTACTCTACCAGTCTTGCAAGCTGTGATATATATAATTACCTCTTTCTGTCACCCACTAACTAGCTAATTCAAGGACCACTGTACGAATGTGTATGAGATATAGTTTTCTTAGGGTTTGTTGTCTTTTTGTGAATACTATGTAAATAACATTTACATATCCTCATTTCATGTCCATTATGTACAAGTCAACTCATCTATTATATCGGTCAACTCATCTATTGTACATGGTGGGCATGAAATGGGCATATAGTGTTGGGCACCATAAAAGAACTATATATATATATATGATCCGCAACAATTAGTGATCATAGGTTCGAATTATATTTTAGTTTGGAAGATAAATCAGGTTGGAACTTTTTATGGAGGCAAAATTAGAATACCTACTCGCAAAGTGTGTTTTATATTTCTACTTTTATTCACTGTTTTGAAAGGGAAAGCACCACACTAATTGGGAAGGCATATTTTAAGTTATTTAAAAAATAGTTTAGGGGAGCTATTTTAGAAGACAGAAGAACGTAAGTATCCCACATGATTTTCTATCATAAATCTATAATATCTTACGCGATTTTTTATTTATCGCTAATGAGTACGCTAATATTAGCGTTAGGCTCAAATTTTAAAATAACATAATTAAATTTAAAAATTACACATAATTATCCAAAAAAACACACATTTTATATATAAAAAATACAAATAAATAAAAAAAGACACATAAAAACACACATGATTTTATATTTTTAATTTTTAATTTTTTTACAATTTATTTAATTTTTTAAATAAAATATTATTTTTTAAAATTAAAATAATGGTTGAGATGATCCGACCATTGAATTTTTATATTTTTTTTAAAAAACAATATTGATGGGCTTCATCGAGCGTTAGAGGTGTGCATTAAACGATTTAAACCGAAAAAACCGACCGGATCGTAAATTTTGGTTTTTTTTGGTTTGATTTAAATGGTTTTTTGGTCGGTTCTGGTTTTGATTTTTGATATCTTCGGTTTTCCGGTCCATTTTACGGTTTTGAATTTAAAAAAACCGAAAAAATCGAATCGACCATTTAAAATATAATAAATAATAAAAATAATTAATATATGCTATTTTCATTAGGTTTACAGATTTGCCTCCTCCCTTCTTGAGTTTTCACGTTAATCCCTAACTTGATAACCGTCAATCGCTATATTTTTTATTATTTTATTGTGATTTCGGTAAGATAACTAACAAATTAGTTACAAAAATCATAGTTGTGTCTATTTTTATTACTTAATTTTGATGTTTTAGGATAATCAAAAACTTTTTTTGATCGCTGTTTTTTTATTATATTTTTAAAAATAATTTAACATACAACTTCATTTATAAGTCAAATTGTTACTCCATATCCTCGCCCCTTGGAGGAACGAGTGAGGAAATGGGCCGAGAAAGTTGGGTTTCCTCGCTCAACTTCCTCAGCCGTTGTATCTGCTCTAATGTCCGACTACACTATTTTCTTTCATAAGCTAATTAAATATTGTAAATTAAAACATGCGTTTTCACTTTTCTGAGGGATGTTAGAACCAATTCTTATAACTATCTCAAGTCGAGTGGTAAATATGTGACTGATATCACGTCAATAATTTGATAAAATAAAATAAATTTTTTTAAAAAAATTCAAATTAACGGAGAAAGATCATGAATTGATGGATAATATGACTAAAAAAGAAAAAGTGCAAATTACATTGTCAAAAATCTAATTTTACCCAAGTGTAAAAAAGTGTGTGTGTGTTTTTAATAAGAGTAATTAAACTTAAACTAAAAGTGTGAGCATCCCATCAAGTATTATTATTTTAGTGATCAAAATTCAAACATATCTAAAGAAATAATATAAACATGATCGACTATATGAGTCAGCGACATACATAATATATATGTTCCGATTAAAATGGGAATCAATACATGATATATGAACAGCGGAAAGAAAGTGATTTAATTTGTTTAAATAATGTAAAAAACGAGATTAATTATTGGATCGGCTTTACTTTTATTTCAATATACCGCATTAAAGTTTAAAGCAAATATAATTAATCATGTTTTAATAAAGTAAATTACTTGCTGCATTTTATTTTTTGAGGCTTACCCCATACATGTTCTTGATTGCACCTGCAAACCTAGCTAGTCTGACTACTTTTTTTTTAATTTTTTGTTTTTTTTACTAATTTGGAAATTAGCCCAGCTACATGGAATTATTGAATCCGAATTTATGGAAGAAACAACATTCATGAACACGATTCATGCATTACCAATGTTATACCAACAAATTCGATAAATTGATCTGGAAGCATCTACAGAATTGGATTTGCGGGAGAACATATATACAGAATTGAATTTGGAAACCTAATCGAAAAATATAATTTAATTGCACATAACTATTATCACAAATTAATCAAACAATAAAAACCGGAAACAATTCATTCTTGGACTCGAAGTTTTGATAGGGATTGGCACTTTTTCCCCATCGATCGGTATTATAGATGGATTTCTGCAATTGACATTCTTCAAATCTTCTCGGTAAATGATATGCTATTGTGGTTCCATCTTCATGCATGTGAATCTTTAGTAGGGCTATTATGTGACAATCCATTTTTATGAAATGTGTCCATTTGATCCATATATATACGTAATTAATACTTCTCATAGTTCGAAACGAGTCAGAGATCCTATCTCAAAATTGATCTGCGAGACAATCGTAATTTTTCGTGTTGATTCTGCAGTTGCATGTTGAGCCTAGGAGTGTAAACGAGCCGAGCTACTCGTGAGTAGCTCGGTCAAAACTTAACTCGAGAACATACAATCGAGCTCGAGCTTTAAATATATGTGCGAGAGCTACTCGATAACACATATAAATATAATATATAATATAAATATATGTATAAATATAATGTATATAATATTTTATTTATTTATTTTTTCATATGATTTTTTATTTATATATAATTTTCGAACTCGAACTCGAGTAGCTCGAGATATAGACGAGCTCGAGTACGAAATTAACTACTCGATCGAGCTCGAGTAGTCAAATATAAGTCGAGCTCGAGCTCGAGTAGTATGCTACTCGAGTCGATTACACCCCTAGTTGAGCCTAATTAAGTAGATGTCTTCAACTACGAATCACAAAAGGAGGACCACGAAAAATATGGAAGATAATGAAATATATTATTTTGTTTTTGTTTTATGACGTGAGAACTTCGGTGTATATTGGGTAAACCCCCAAATTAACGTAATAGCGTGCAAATCAGACTAACCAGTTAAACTTGACTAGACAAGCTATGTGAAACACACTAATTCAAGAAGATGTTGGTAACCTCTTATCAAAGTCTTACTTACTCCATCAACTCCAACACGTCGAGTACCATAATAAATTACAATATTGCCCAAATCCAACCCACTGTATGAGCATCTCAACCCTAAAGGCTAATAAATAAAAAAAATAGGAACACTAAATACCTTTGCGCAGTCTCCATGTTGGAGAGGGCGGTGGCGTGACAATATTCAATTTACATCAACAGAGGGACCACCCAATCCCACCAGCTCGCAGTTACTGATATATCTCTGTTATATTATTAATTAGTATTACTACGCAGCTTCCTCCAGCTTTTTATGTGCCAATCTCGATCTTTTCTTTTATTTATAAATTTTCCTAACTTCTCAAGCGTAACCCTATTCAGGCCTATATTTATATCCCCCATTTTCGAGTTTCTCCAACCAATTATTCATCAGAAGATGAAAAAACATAGAACCCATTTCTAAGGGTTTTCTAGTAGTTTTTTTTTCCCCTGTAGCCTAAGAATCTAGAAGAGTGGTGTATATCTATAATCTATGTATATCGATCTGTTTCTGCGTCGTGCAAAAGGATTAGTTGAAGCTGCCAGCATGATCTAAACCTTTCTCTCGTTTCTTGAGAAAAGATCGGATCATGTGGTTGCTTCACCTGATGCTGCTTGCATGAAAAACAACTAGCAATCGTCTTTTGGGGCACTTCCAAGCAATTTTACCCTAAAAACCCTAATCCTCTTGGACCCTGCAGTAATCAGTACTTTTCACCCCCCTTTCAGATTTTCTCAAGATATGCTTTCATTAAATCTGTCATATATGTTTACCTCTAGGCAGACTCGGGTCTTCAATTTTTTTTCCATTTTGATCCGAGATCTTGTGACAGAAAGATTTCATGAATTTTCTTGTATTTACCATATTAGGATTTTCCGTACATTCGGAAAGCCATACTTTTTATTGGATGTCCTAGGTCGAGGGGATTAAGTTTTTAGGAGCTATATATATGGACCAATACTCTCTTGAGCTAGTTTGGGGTGGGGCGGGGTGGTATCCTGAAGTTAGACACAAGTCCATGATTTTAACATGACATCAGAGCGATCCCTGTGTTGGATTGTCCTTACAGGTCACCCTCTAATGTCTTGTAAACTTTAATCCATAGTTGTTCATTTATGGGCATGATCAAGGGGTTAGTAGATGTCTCACGTCAGTTAGATTAAGTTATTGAGAGTTGTATATATGGATTTGGACAATTCCCTATTGAGCTAACTTTTGCGGTGAAATTAGGTATAAGTTAATCATCTTAACACTTTTTTTTATGGTTGCATTTGGATTTGATAAAAGGATTTTGGGGAATAATTGCAAAATGACTCTATTTTGTGGGAATTTGAGATCCATTGTATTATTATTAGTAAATAAACAAACAAACAAGTTATATATAAAACATGTCAATGAGTGGATTTCAAGAACACCCAAACAAGTGAGATATATGTATTGCTATTATGGATTTGAAATTAATAGCTCTAAAATATTATTCAATCCAAATCCAACATACATGTTTAGAGTATACAAAAGTCACAAATTATATTATTTAAATTCTCTTATATTCGTTTGGGTATATCGAATTTGATTTGAATTTTTATTTTTATTTGGTACTTAAGGTTACATTTCAATCGCATAATCTAATATCTCTTAAAAAGTGAGAGTTTAATTGTGTATTGTCTATCATGTCCTTAGGTTTATTTATTGCTTTAAATTAGTTTTTATTTATTGTGTGTTATATTGACAATGATGTCCTTTAATTGATTGTTTTTACTTTTGGCAAACTCATTGTTTCAATTTTAAAAATTATCTTATCTAATATATCTTAAAAATGGAGAGTTTAATTGTGTATTGTCTATTTGTCCTTAGGTTTATTTATTGATTTAAATTAGTTTTCATTTTAGTGTGTTATATTGAAAATGATGTCCTTTAATTGATTGTTTTTACTTTTGGCAAACTCATTGTTTCAATTTTTAAAATTATCTTAAATATTAATTGTCCAAAAATATTGTTAAATTTGTTCATAATCTAATCTAATATCTCTTAAAAAGGGAGAGTTTAATTGTGTATTGTCTATCTTGTCCTTAGGTTTATTTATTGTTTTAAATTAGTTTTCATTTATTGTGTGTTATATTGACAATGATGTCCTTTAATTGATTGTTTTTAAATTTTTAAATATAATTTGTAGTTGATTGATCAAATATATATTTTAAACTATTATGCCAATGCAAATTAATCTCATATCAAATACCAAGTTTGGAGCTTAGATTCAAACAATAGATGATTATGTTTCAAATTGTAAACCACAAATATTTGCCATTAATCTAAATGAACAGTTCATAGTGATGAATGATTTTATCAAACTTTTGGAATGGAACAACAGAATCATGAGTGCGCATAGCTGTTATTAGCTGTTTCTAAGCCACAAGTTGCATAGACAAGGAGATCCCATGCATCATTAGCAGGGTCAGTACTTAGAAGATCTAAGCTCTTTGGCAATCTAGAGATCAACAAGAAAGATACATAGTAGCAGAAAGATCACCACGAGTAATCATATACAGTCCATTTGCCCTCGAGATGAATCATGTGAGTGGCAGATCCTCGGCGTCGCGACCACGCTTCATTATTCGATGTGGCAATTACACACCAACGGAATGGAAAAATCGCCTAAAGAGGCCAAAATTGCGCGTAAGAATAAGACGATCTCGACGACTTCAAGGAAGTTTGGACATGGGAGAGTTCCATCAAGATCACAACCGAGTAGATCCAGCTTGATATAGCTAGATAACATCTATACGAGTTAATTAAAAGTAAGAGAGTGTTTGGTAGAGCCCTTCTTAGCTTCTAGCTGCATAGAAGTGCTTTTGCGTGTGTGAATGTTAAATTATGCTTTAACTTCTACAACTTTTACCCAAAAGCAAAAAGTTTTTGATGCTTTTTTTGGCTTCTGTTTTTTTGTTTAAGGTATAAAATTACAAGTTGACATATATGCCCTTAATAACTTATCATATTACATATGTTTTATTATTTTTTTAAATATTTTTTTAATTTTACATTATTATTACAATTATTTTTTTAAAAAAATATTTTTTAATTTTACATTATTATTACAAGCATTTTTTTAAAAAAATATTTTTTAAAATTTTACATTATTATTCAAGAATTTATTTAAATATATACATATTGCATTTTCATAAACTTTTGTACATATCTTGTATATTTATACAATTTTTTAATTTTTTATATTTTTATTTTTATTAATATTATATATTTTTTCAAGTATTCATCTTATAAAAATAAAATATTTTTGATACAAAATTCATAATGTAATAATAATATATAAACTCATTTTTTATAATGTGAGTATAAAAAATTAAATAATCAAATAATGGTATGATTGTTATTTAGTTAAAAAATTAAGTTTAAAAACAATTATTCTCCATTTATTGTGAATTAGAGAGGGAGTACTTGAGCTGTTGCATTAATATAACTAGTGAATTAGAGAGGGAGTACTTGAGCTGTTGCATTAATATAACATAAGTGAAATTTGTACAAGTAGTCACTGGAAAATTGGCAAAAAAGGAGAGAATAGGATTGAAAAGCCATTTGGGAGAGATGCTCTAATACAATAAAAGAGACATATGCATGTTGCTGAATATTTGATTGTAAATTAATTAATTAATAATAATTTGGTTTATAGATTACAACATGTGTTGGCAACTTGTTGGCTAGCTGACTCTATATATGCACATCCTGATGTGATGGTTTTTAAAACAAACATTGTAGAATATAAAACTAATTTGTGATGGTTTTTAAAACAAAATTAGGCCTCCATTAAAAGTACGAAATTAATTTTTAGGCCGGAATCGAATTTACAAAATTGGGCCTTCATCAAACAAGGAAGTACGATTATTTTTTTAAAAAAAAAATAATAATGTGATTATTTTTAAAACAAACAACGTAGAATATATGAAATGTTTAGAAGCCTTTGTTTTTTGCTCATGATGATTCCTAACAGAATATTAAAAATATATCATAATACATAGATATTATAAAAGTCATGAACGTGTGATTAATATCTAAAGTAATTTATGCATAAAACATTGACGTTTTAGATATTAATTTTATTAAATATCTTGAAATATAAAATACATAAAGTGATAAATATAAGAGAGAAACTACGAATACTTTAAAACTAAAAACAAATATAACGGTTAATATAATTTGAAATATAAAAATGAATAGGTTTTTCCCCTTCTGACGGTGATTTGATGCATTACAGCAAGTCAGCAATACCTTGAGAAAAGAAAAGAAAATAAAAGAAAAATACTTACATTGGGCCAACGGCTAAAACTTTTTTAACTTGGTTAATATGCTTGGGCTAAATGTCCACATACTGGCCCGGTTTCCATTAATTTTACACAGGCTCCTTTTATATTCCAATTTTTTCAGGGCCCCCACAAATGATGGGCATGTCCGTCTCTGCACACAAGTACTTGCGATGTAGTGACTTGTTTACATATATGTATTGTAGCAAATATGAGATTATAACGCTTTCGGCTGTTTAAGTTGGTAGAGTAGTTAAAATTTTGGTCAGAATTCAGGATTTTGATTCCTCCTATCAACACCGGGAGTTTACCTAATGCATACCGAAAAATAACGGCTGCAGATTTCTACCTAAAACAAATGAGAATACAAAGTTTAAACCTAGCGATGACAGCTATATTCACACGTATTTTTATAATTTATAATATTATAATGTTTCTATCATTTAGAAAAACTGTGTTGGTCTTTTAGTATTCGGATTAAATTGCTTTTTCGAAATTACAATTACATACATTTTTAACACAAAATAAAAAATAAAAACACTTAGCACACGTACCCTAATTAGTCATAAAAACTAAAATGCCCATTCTTAAGCTCCAAACCTTCAATGCTACAAAACGAAAAAACTAACTCCATTATTTTCATAATTTATAGCATTTGTTTCTACAACATTTCGAAATTATGTGTGCCTCATTTTCAAAATAATTCTTTTCATACACGCAACGTGTGTGGTGCGATAGTAGGGGTGTCAAAAACTAACCCAATTCGCCAACCCGACACGAGTCGACCCAAAAAATATCAGGTTCGGGTTGAATCGGGTTGATCCGAAAGCTAACCCGAAAAAATTAATCGGGTTCGGGTTGGGTTCGGGTCAACCCGAATTAACCCGAGATAACCCGAACATTTTTATTATTTATTTTTATATATATATAATTAAGAAAGATTTGCTACATTTTGATATGTTGTATATTTGAAAACATTTATTGTATATTGATATAATAGATTTTCGTGATTTAATGTTTATTTTGTACAATTTTATTTTTTTATTTTTTTTTTATTTTTTGTAGTAAGTATATTTTAAATTTTTACAACTAAACTTTCAAATTTAAATTATATATAAGCTTAGATTTTGTTATCATGTGATTAAATTAAATTTTATTATTATTATTGTATGTTTTGAATTTTTATTTAATTATTTTCTTAAAAAAAAAAAAATTAGGTTGATTTGGGTTGATCGAGTTAATCGAGTTAGCCGGATTCGATTTGAGAAATTTTTAAATATTTATTTCGTTAACCCGACCCATTCGAATCGACACCCCAGCGATGGGGCATATACAAATGAAGTCCTTTTGAATTCGAAAGCAATGGCCCAAACTTAAAGAGTTCATGGCCCAGGCCTTTGCTTCATCAAAGCTTTAAAGGGAAAATTCGATGCTGGCCAAACTGAAGCTAGATACAAATTTAAAGCTGGTATTCTTCCAAGAATTCCCCTGCCACCAGCACACTTCAAATTCGTTCACGAATCCATTCGCGCCGAAATTTGCTTTTAGCAGTATCCAGGTAACCCTAGGCCATTTCTTAGAAGTTTTTATTTGTAAGATCTAATGGTTCACGGGTTGTACTTGAATCGTGTCCAATATGTTCGATGAAATTACTTAAAGAAAAACTATTTTGTTCTCTGTTGCAGCCAATGGCCATACTGTAGTCACTCGTTTGCTATATTTGTTGTTTTTTCCCCGTCAACTTGCTTTGAGTTTCTTAAACTTTGTACAAATTTAAGGTCGAAAATCCTATCATCTGTTGCTTGGAAATATTTGATCCTGCATTTATGTACGTTGTCTGTAAAAAGACAAATTTTTGCTCAGTGGATTACATAGATTCACGTAAGAACTTATTCTTGCTGTCTGAACTTCTTTGTGATCGTTTGTGGGGAAAAGTTGTATTTTTTTTAAAGCTGTTTTTGTTTAGATTTATGTGGCAAAAATGAACCCCTTTGTTCCTATGATTTTCATATCAACAGTGGACATATTGTGCTATCAACCGTGTACTATTTATCCATACTTTGCATTAATGGGGGTCCCTTCCAGACCATTTTTGGTCTATATGGTACTCTTTTTATTTCTTAAAATTAAAATATCCTTCCCCATTCTTAGTATATTAATTTATTGATTTATCCAACATTCCATCTGGTGCATATTATTCATTTTCTAAAATACACCTTGATCTTGTTGTAGTATACATTATTTTAACATCTTAATCTTTTCTAATTGCTAAAATTACTTTAATAATAACTTGATGTATTAAATCCTGATGCTTAAGATTACTAATGCTATGTTACATAATTATTGATATGGTAACGGACAAATCTGTGTGCGTCATTACTAATTATTGAGCATGTGTTTCTTTGGCTTAGAAATTATGATTTAGTCCCTAAGATTGGTTGTATGACTGTTAAAGCAGAAATTTGCATGCTATCCTTTAGAATATGAAATGTTTCTCAATGAAATTCATCCATGTTTCACACATGCTTTGCCTTATGGCAGCTCAATGAATGTGCAAAAGCAAGGTTGATTCACTTGGACCACACTCACTCATCTCTTCCTGTCTAGCTGCCTTGTGCTAAAGAGAGAAGGAATATATAATGAGCATGTGTACGTCTAAATTATATGAAATCAGTAAGCCCAACATCAAACCATCCAGTCCTTCATCTGTTACGACAATGCAAGACATTGGATACTTTCAAACGAGTTCACGCTCAAATGATCACAACTGGCCTCATCCGCCACACATATCCTGTCAGCCGCATTCTCTACTTTTCTTCCGCTCTGGCTCCTGTAACCTACACACTAACCATATTCAACCAAGTCTTGAATCCAAGTATCTTTCTCTATAACACCCTCGTCTCTTCCCTCACTCGAGAAGATCACATTCAAGTTGCACTGTCCATATATTCTCGCATTCTGACTCACTTCAGTGTCATACCAAATAACTATACCTACCCTTCACTTTTCAAGGCTTTTGGGTCCCATCAATGGCTCAAAGAAGGCAAATCGCTACATGTACATGTCTTAAAATTTCTTGGTACCCCTATTGACGAGTTCATTCAAGCCTCATTGGTTACTTTTTATTCCAGATGTGGTAAAGTAGGTATTGCTAGATATATATTCGATCGAATTAGGAAACCCGATTTGGCGACGTGGAACTCTATGCTATCAGCTTATGCATGTAATGCTACGCCTAGTTTAGCTGATAATATACATGGAAATACTGGTTTTTCTCTGGAGGTTTTGAGTTTGTTCAGCTTAATGCAGAAGTCTTTTGTGGTGCCAAATGAAGTAACGTTAGTTACTTTAATCACTGCATGTGCTGATCTAGGTGCTCTCAGTCAAGGTACATGGGCACATGTTTATGTAATTAGAAATAATCTTATCGTCAATCACTTTATTGGCACGGCATTAATCACTTTGTACGCCAATTCTGGCTGTCTTGATTTAGCTAGCCAATTATTCAACCAGTTGGCACATAGGGATGCATTTTGTTTCAATGCCATGATTAGAGGATTTGCAATCCATGGACGTGGTAATGAGGCACTTGGTTTGTTTCGGAAAATGATACAAGTGGGTTTTGCCCCTGATGGCACAACAATATTATCGGTAATGAATGCTTGCTCGCATGTGGGATTGGTTGATGAAGGGCGAAAATATTTTGAGTCAATGAAAAGTGTATATAGACTTGAGCCTAAGATTGAGCACTATTGTTGCCTAGTGGATCTTCTAGGCCGAGCTGGGCTTGTTGAGGACGCCGAGGAAATAGTTTTATCCATGCCTATGAAGCCTAATGCCATTTTGTGGAGGTCTTTACTCGGAGCCGCTAGAGTTCATGGGAATTTAGATATTGGTGAAGTTGCATTGAGGAAACTATTGGAATTAGAACCCGAGAATAGTGGGAATTTTGTGCTTTTATCGAATATGTATGCTTTTTTGAACAGGTGGGAAGATGTTAAACGAGTACGAACATCGATGAAACGTCTTGGCATCGACAAAACTCCTGGAAGTAGCATAGTTGAGGTGAATGGTTCGATGCATGAGTTCCTCATTGGTGACAGGAGTCATCCAAAAGTGAAAGATATATACTTGAAGCTCGAAGAAATGAACAAAAGGTTACAAGATTATGGTCATCTTCCAAGAACCCGAGATGTGTTGTTTGACATTGAAGATGAAGAAAGGGAAGAAGCTCTTTCATATCACAGCGAAAGGCTAGCTATATCGTTTGCTCTTCTTGAATCTGATGCTAGTGCACCTATCAGGATTATAAAGAATCTTCGGGTTTGTGTGGATTGTCATTCCTGCACTAAGCTTTTTTCGAAAATATACAAAAGAGAGATTATAGTCAGAGACAGAACCAGGTTTCATCACTTCAAGAATGGAACTTGTTCTTGTCTGGATTACTGGTAGAACTTGGTGGTGTTTTGTGGGGATAAAAAATTTGAAGTCGCTTTTTTCTATTTCTTTTTTTTTTTTTTTTTTTTTTTTTCAAAAAAAAATTTCATCTCAACGTTTTTCAATCCTTTGTGCTGCCTATATTTCAAAAAAGAAATTTCATCTCAACGTTTTTCATCCTTTGTGCTGCATCTATACTATGTTATAAAGTTGAGAGACTTTAGAAATCCCTTCTCTTAGTCTAATATGCGGACATAGAGCTGTCAAACGGGCCAACACATGGCGGGGCGGGCCGGCCTACCAAAAACCCACCTTTTGGCGGTCGAGGGCGGGCCGATCCACTATCCCTGCGGGCTAGAAATCCTCAACCCAACCCAACCCAACGTGGGCTGCGGGTTAAGCGGGCCGACCCGCGGGTTGGCTTATTACAAATAAAAATTAATAAAAATCATTATAATTAATTATAAATAAATAAATAAATAAATATTAATAAAAAAATTTTAATTATTGATTTCATGTGTAAATTTTATATAAAGTAATTAATAAAAAAAATTCACAACTTTCATTAAAAAATACATATATCACAATAAAAATAAAAAATAATTCTCCAGGCTTGCGGGTCAACCCAGGCCCACGGCGGGCCAACCCGCGCGGGTTGCGGGCCTATACGGGTTGGCCCAACCCACTTAAATCGTGTGGCAGGGCAGGTCGACCCGGCGGGTCTAACCCAAATTGACGGTTCTATGCGGACACCATGTTTTCTTGACCATTTTACTCTTTAGCTTCACACATTCGTATTTGTTTTCATCTAATATTTTATTTCTCATTCACTCAATCTCACTCCACCTTTTCACTTATTACCCCACTACCCATCCACGTCTTCTCCCACATTTTTTTAAACAAAAAAACTGCATATCAATTAACTAGCTCACTGGGCACTAACTCCAATTATCCTCACGGATTTTCAATTTCATCATATTTTTCATTTGACTTTTAATTTTTCAAATGATTTTTTTTCTCAATAATATGTTGATCAGAAATAATAAGAAAGTGATCGTAGCAAAAATATTTCGTTATGTTGCGTGTGTCAAATTTACTAGTATATATTTATATTTAAGTGTATATTTTCGAGTTTAAGGGAGTAACCATTGTTTTCTATAAAGCACACAAAACCCAAAAAATGCGAGAAAAGGGTATTAGACGTGTTATTAACTTATTATTAGCAACATAATTTACATATGTGTTTTCTTAATATATATATTTTGTTTAAACACATAAAACTTAAATATGCCATTACAATATTACTAAGATAAAAACATGATAGCGAAATATTTTTCAAATTAACAAAACATAGGTGTCCGCAGCAACTAAAATAAAGATTGTTTTGTTTGACGTCCTTTGACTGCCTTTGACGGCCAATTATGATCATCTTATACTGTTAATCTGTCATTACTAAATCATTATTGTATCAAATTACCCGATGAGACGATCCATCTGTACTTGGATTATTATGCGCTAATTTCAATAAAATAACGGATCAAATGGGATTAAACAAATGAAGAGCAAAAAAGTTCGTTCGTCTTTTATACAACTTTTTGAGTTCATATGAATCTGGCTTTGATCCCGGTGAAGTTCAATAAGATGGGACTTTAGTCACATAATTATTATTAGCTTGTTAATTGTTAATGTGGGCCTATGAATTGTAAGGAAGTGGATTCCTAGAAACTCACGATGACAGAATAAATAAAATGAAATTAGCAAAAATATGTGGCTTAAACTTGTTCAACTTCAACTTAACGGGACGGCAAGACAAATTTTAAAAAATAAAAATTAAGGTGAGAAGGAAATTGTGTATATCTCAATAATACAATTTTAAATGTTTTTTTTAGAAAAAAAACTACTAGTGTTCTTGTGAGCTCAAAATAATAATTTTTAAGTTCAGAACATAATTGATGTTCTTGTATAAAATCATATTTGATAATTGATATAATATACTCGGTGAACCATGTATTGAACCCGCACCAGTCTACTCAAATACTACCACGTGATTATAACCACCTCGACTTGGGAGGAGATGCTCGTGTTAAACGTGGGCATCGCCAATGAAAACAATCCAATTCTAAAAAATTAATTTGAAAAGATGTGTTTATATATCTTTATATGTTTACTTCTTGTGCATGCCAAAGGTTTATATTTAATAAGAGAGATAAATATTAATTATTAAATACAATAAATGTAGAGGTCATTTGATAACTATATATACTTAAAAGAGCAATGTTATATGTACAACAAATTTTGTACAACAAATCTTACAACACAATGTAAAAATTAAATATATCAAAATCTCACGATAAATTGAATACAAAATCTCGTAATAAAATAACAAATCTCACGATATAATTATTGTAAATATCGTTATACACGATATTTATTGTACCTTTAGCATTATCCTACTTAAAAAATTATAACGATGAAGGTATTTTTTTTAAGCTTAAAATTAATGAAAGTTATATACGTGCAACAGTATCGGTGGTTGCTTGAGTGCTAATTTAATTTATAATTCAACTTTTAATATGCGCAAAACACCACCCACTCTTCGGGGCCCGTTAGCATATTTGATTTATGCTAACACTAAGTATAATAAATAATAAATATTATTATACAGCCCATTTAGATTTAATAGATATTTTTTAAAAAAAGTGTTATTAAAGTTATAATTTTTGGCTTTTGAAAAAACTCTAATTTTGACTTAAAAAATGTTTTTTAAGCGTGTATTTTGCCATTCAAACACTTTATTAACAAAAAAAACATTTTTTTATATTAAAAAGTGTTTTTTTAGCTTGATTTTTGATATCAAACGGGGCCATAGTTAGGACATAATCTATATATATATATATATATTCCTAAAAAAGTTATAAAACAATATTATAATATTTTTTTAGGCTAAAAAAATATTATAATGGTGGATGAAGGGCCGCATGGAGTTTGAAACTTTGAACCAAGAACGGTAAAGTTTTAAATTTTTTTGTGTCTCATTTAAATATATTTTTTAATAGAAGGATAAAGTTTTAGGTCACCTTAAATGAAAACACGTCCACATTCATTCTGATGTATCTTACCATATCCGTGAATATGATAACATAGTGAAATCCAACATGTTGAATCCATCCAAAAATTGATGACACTAGTATCCGGCACTTCTCGTACCTTTTTCGCATTTTGTACTGTTTATTATTAGAAAATTTAATGTTCATAAAATGTCTGGAATAATTTTCGATAATCAAATATGATCCATAAATAGTCCGTACGATGTTTATAACAAAATTTAAATATATGAACATTAAATTGCTCGACCGTGATACCTTTTTATTATTCATTTTTTTGGTGAAAAATAAAATTTTAAATAATTGTAAAACCCATTTTATTACTTTTTCAACATATATATATTTTTTTCGTTTTGTTCATCCGCTTAATTAAAATTCAATCACTTTCCAAAGATTTCATGTCATCGTTTATATTTTGACATAAGATTTCAAAATAATTTACATTAGGATTCTACACTATTGATTGGTAAGTGAGACCCTACCTATACAGGCACTGCCTTGACATGCATCTAACAGTTGATATTTATCAATAAATGTGGGGTCCATGAGTTTTTAGTGGACCCCGCATATATTGATAAATTACCACCCTTAGATCTATCATGGGGTAATGCCTGTATAGGTAGGTTGAAATGATCCTTATTTGATTGGGTTATAAAATGATTTGATATATATATTTTTTGGATGTGAAAACAAAACAAAGTTATGTTATGTATCTATGTTATTAGTTAAACTATATTTTTCTCCGATTATTTCAATTTTAATAATCAATAAATTTAATATTAAAATTAAAATTTAAAAAATGTACTTAATTATCTATTCTCTCTGCCAGTGTGCCACCACCAGCTAGTTAATTAATTAATTTATCCCAAATGATTTTGTCTAATTTATTTCCAAAAGTATCGACACCAAACAGAGCCTTAACATTGTTCTTTCTCTCTCCCTCCAAATCTTCTCTCTCCTCTCCACAGGCCACCAGCTGAAATTGGACCCAAAGAGAGCCAAAAATCACAACAATGGCTTCTCTCTACCTCAAAAATTCCACCTCTTCCTTCCATTCCCTCCCAAAAATACCGAAAACCCATATCCCTCCGCCCCTCAACGTCCCACTCCGCCGCCTCCCCGCCTCCAAATTCCGACGCCTCCCTCGCATATCCGCTTCTCTGATCGATCCGGATGGCGGGAAGCTTGTTCAACTATTCGTTCCAGAATCAGAAAAAGCCTCCAAATTGAAGCAGGCTGCAAGCCTTCCGAAGATCAGGCTCTCCATGATCGACCTTCAGTGGGTGCATGTGCTCAGCGAAGGCTGGGCCAGCCCCTTGAAGGGATTCATGAAAGAGTCTCAGTTCCTCCAAACACTTCATTTCAATTCTCTCCGTCTAGAAGACGGGTCCTTTGTGAACATGTCGGTGCCCATCGTGCTCGCGATCGATGATGATCAGAAGAGTCGGGTCGGGTCGTTCACCAGCGTGGCACTTGTCGATCAGAAGGGCGACCCGGTTGCTATTTTAAACGAGTAAGGGCAATTCACTTCGTTTTTTTTTTTTTTTTTTTTTAAATCTGGGTCCTTTAATTTTCCTTTTGATGGTGTTCATCTGCAAAGCACGTTGAATTTTTGTGCTAAAAATGTGATTTTTGCTTGCAACTTTGAATACAATGATATATTCCTGGTGATACATGCAAATATGCACCAATTTTCATTCTGTTTTGGTTGCATACGTGGGGTACTTGGTGTGTTTAAAATCATATTTCTTATCAGCTATACCACATATATTAATTAATTTGATCATGTAAGTTTTTTTTTTTTTTTTTTTTTTTTTTTTTTTTTTTTAATATGAGTTTTTTGAACCATACGTGATTGTTATAGAATATAAATTTTGTTCCTTAAAGTTCTAAGTTGCCCTCTCTCCAAAGTGATGGACTGGCCACTAAATCCGACAATTCTAAGCGGTAGATAGGGCCATTTAATAAGATTGCCTCTCCTCATTAACAATTATGTCAACTTGCAGTGGACCTAGACTTGTTGCTGATGCATACCTGCGTTGCAATTGACAAGAGTGGATTAATATTTCTGGCTTTAATACGAAAATATGGTCTAATTTTTATTTTTATTTTTTCAATCTTTTGATAGCAAAATATCAATCAGAACCATTTTGCATTGGTGGTGTTATTTTATTTTACAATTTTCTGAACAAGATCAAAATCATGGATTCCTTAGCGTATCTTTCTTCGAGTATTTGATCAATGTGTGTGGCATTCATTTTACCAACCTATGATGCATGACGCTCTACTCATCCTCAATGTTAAAAGAACATTTTTTGTCTTGAATTTTCCCTTGCAGCATTGAGATCTACAAGCACAATAAAGAAGAACGTATAGCAAGAACTTGGGGTACGACTGCACCTGGTCTGCCTTATGTTGATGAAGCAATAACAGACTCTGGAAACTGGCTGATAGGTGGTGATTTGGAGGTCATACATCCCATTCAATATAATGATGGCCTCGATCGATTCCGTCTTTCTCCTGCACAGCTTCGTAATGAGTTTGAGAGACGCAATGCAGATGCGGTGTTTGCTTTCCAGCTAAGAAACCCTGTGCACAATGGTCATGCTCTATTGATGACTGACACGCGTCGCCGACTTCTTGAGATGGGATACAAGAATCCCATCCTCTTGCTTCATCCTTTAGGGGGTTACACAAAAGCTGATGATGTTCCACTTAGCTGGCGAATGAAGCAGCATGAAAAGGTAAATTTATTTAATGCTCGATATCAATCATGATACTAGTACTATTACCGAGCAGCATGTCGCAAATGAAGTTGTTGGAGAACAATAATTGTTTATATCTGGTTTTCTGTATGATACCAACAATCAAAACATGATGCTTTATATGATTTAAAGGATTCGAGTTCTATGTTACCAGTATTTTCGACTTTTGGCACACCGGCAGTTGCATTATCTTACAAGATTGAATTTAACTGTTTAGTTCACTTTGAGTTCATTTTACCACAATACAATTTGTGAAAGCTTCAAGGCGGGGCTATAAATTTTTCTTATGATGATGTCATTCAGTATTACCATCTACCACCATGTTGCCTTACTGATAATGTTTCATATTTCTTTATGTTCTTTTAGGTGCTTGAAGATGGTGTCCTTGATCCAGAGACTACGGTGGTATCGATATTTCCGTCTCCAATGCACTATGCTGGCCCAACTGAGGTACAGTGGCATGCTAAAGCTCGGATTAATGCAGGCGCAAACTTTTACATTGTTGGGCGCGACCCAGCTGGCATGAGCCACCCCATCGAGAAACGGGATTTGTATGATGCTGATCATGGAAAGAAAGTACTAAGTATGGCTCCTGGATTGGAGAAGTTGAACATTTTACCATTCAAGGTACTCACGATCACTTTGTCGCCCCTTATGTTGACTAAAAATCTGAGTCAACTTTCCATTTGAATGTTATGAGGGATACTGAAAAGATTAATGCTGCATATTGACCAGTAGCTATTAATCATTGCAGGTGGCTGCATATGACAAGACTCAGGGTAAAATGGCATTTTTTGATCCATCAAGGACTCAAGATTTTCTATTCATATCTGGCACCAAGGTATCTCCCTTACCACCATCACTGCTTCCGTGTAAATATAAAGGAGCTTAACCGAAGCTATAATATAGTGGTAGAAATTTCATGTATCTTAAAAAATTTAGGGACGTTGTGTTAGAATATATTAAACTAGAGGTAAATTTAGAAGAAGAAAAGGCTCCTACCTCCTCCCTTTCTGTCTCATCAACTGCATCAATGGTGATTTTTAAAAGAGATTCTGTGCATATTCTGGAATTATATGCTTGCTAATATCCATTGTATTGAACAATTTTCCTCGGTATAACGTCCATGGTTTTATTCAACTCCAGATGCGAACTTTGGCAAAGAACAAGGAAAACCCACCTGATGGATTCATGTGCCCTGGTGGCTGGCAAGTGTTGGTGGAGTATTACGATAGTTTAGCTCCCTTTGAGAATGGTGCTCTGCCTGTACCTGTTCCTGTCTAAAGTTGATTCCTGTGTATAATTTGCCTTGGAAGAAAACTTGAATCCTGTGTAAAATTATGTCTTTGGAGAAAACTTAAACCTCCCGTATCTATCGTACCATGTATGATTGGCATCAAACATGGTAAAAAATCTCAGTCTAGCTCAATAAAGCCTTGTGAGGTGTGACGGCATGATCGATTTGCCTCAATCTGTATTATATTTGCCACTTGTTGGCTTTGTGCAGATCATATTTCTGCACCCTGTATGATATTTGATTTCTGCTTGACGGAGAGGAGTAATGGTGGGTTGCTGCTGAAAAATCTTCTGTTAGCGCATTAGCTTTCTTCATAGAAACGTGATAGAGTTTTAACACTTTTTTTTTTTTTAAAAAAAGAATATCATTTCATTATACTCATGCATGAACTAATATAGAAAATACATGTATTATAAAATGCATCAGAAATAAACAAAAGAATCATATACTACGGATCAGAAAGCTAAGCATAATTTCTACTATGTTGATGCCTCAAAAAGTTCTTGAAACTGAAAAAACTGGACACTGGTCTCTCAGTTACTGGTATGCATTTGACAAGCCAACCAATCGGCCACGAAGCAGCTGCGATTCCGATGCACAATCCCCACTGTCCCCAATTTAACCTCTCTGTATCTGCAAACTTCTTAAGAAACTCCACCATAACCACTTGAAGAATCAAAGTTATCCCAACAATCCCCAAGAACAGCTTGTTCTTGTGTATCCCCTCGAACACATTCTTTTTCTCGAGTTTACGCGCATTGAACTCATTAAACACTTGACACAAAACAAAAGTGTTGAATATCAATGTGTCGTTCACCCTTTTGCTGATGCTCAGAATGGATTCTCCTCTGAATTGTAATATCAAGAGAACAGATATCTGATACAAGGCTTGAGATAGCAAATTCCTCCACATAACATTGGTGATCAGTGGCTCCGTTCGACCCACAGGCTTCTGGTTCATGAGTTCTTTTGTGGGCTTTTCTGTGGCCAGGGCTAATGCTCCCAAAGTGTCCATGATCAGGTTCACCCACAAAAGTTGAACCGCAGTCAACGGTACCTCACCGGCTGAAACCGCTGCCACAAAGTTGATGACAAGAGCTGCCACATTTACTGTGAGCTGAAACTGGATGAATTTCTGAATGTTGTTGTAAACACATCTTCCCCACCTCAAAACGGTAGCAACTGAAGCGAAGTTATCGTCCAAGATTACGATATCCGAACTCTCCTTTGCCACTTCTGTGCCTTGAATCCCCATTGACAGGCCTATATCAGCTTCCTTCAGAGCTGGTGCATCGTTTGTGCCATCTCCAGTCACTGCCACAACATGGCCTTTTCTTTTCAGGCACTGCACCATCAGAAGTTTGTCGAAAGGAGACGACCTTGCCATGACACAGATTTTGTCGACTTTCTCCATTCTTTCCTCATCCGTGTATCCACGAAACTCCACCCCTTCAATCACTATCCCATCTTGGTCAGGACGCAGTATTCCACACTCGGTGGCTATAGCTTTTGCGGTGAATACATTGTCGCCCGTGATCATCTTAACTTTCACACCAGCAAATTGACAATCTTCCACGGCTTTCTTCACGCCAGGGCGACACGGATCTTTCAATCCCACCATGCCCAACAGGGTCAACCCACTTTCTTGAATTTTTGGATGGTTGTCACCCCTCTCATGCTCGACCTCTAGAACTTGCTTATGTGCAAATGCGATGCAGCGAAGACTACTGGCAGCCATCCCTTGAATAATCTGATCAAATTTCACCCTTTCAAGATCATTCAAATATTTAATATCACCTTTCATATCATAATAATGAGAGCACATTGCAAGTATCATTTCAGCAGCTCCTTTCCAGTGTACATGACTCCCATCACCTTCAACTTTCTTCATCAGAACGCCGCTTCTCTTCTTTTCGGAATTGAATGCCTCAACCTTCAAAACATTGCAGTTTCGTTTTACCGCCTCCATATCCATGTTTAAGTCAAGCACGGCCCATGAAAGAATCGCCTTCTCCGTAGGACTGCCAGAGAACTCAAGATCAGTTCCTGATATCCCAGACCTGTAGACACTACCTGTTGTGTTGAGGCCAATCCCTTGGTAGAATAATTCAAGAACATCACTAGAAATCAAAGAATAATCCATCCCTTGTAGAGATTCATTTCCCAGCCAAAACTTGGTTACTTTCATCTGATTCATAGTCAGAGTACCTGTTTTATCGGTACATATAGTTGTGGCAGATCCCATCGTCTCACAAGCTGAGAGCTTTCTCACCATTGCCTGATCTGCCATCATTCGTTTCATCGAATAAGCAAGAGTAAGTGTGACTGCAAGCGGCAGCCCTTCTGGAATCGCGACGACTACTATAGTTACAGCAGCAGCAATAATCCTCACCACAGCATTGATCACATCATCAGCCTTGGTCCTACTGCCATTGAACTCTTTATTCCCATTGTTATCTTCCGTGTTTCCTGTGAAGTAGCGTACCAGAAGCACAACAAGAACTAGAAAGGCTACTGCTAAACCAACCTTACCGATTGATGAAGTTAGCTTGTTTAAACGCGTTTGGAGGGGCGTTTGCTCATTCGAATCACGACTTATTGTGCTCATCATTTCCCCCCAAATAGTGTTCATTCCCACAGAAGTGACCAGCATTTTACCATACCCATCGGCCACCTTGGTACCTGAAAACAGAAAAGGTTTCTGATATGCATTAATCTCCACATGATCACTTTCTCCAGTCATGCTAGATTCATCCACTTGCAAAGAGTGGCCTTCTATGAATAGCCCATCCGCAGGTACTTGATCACCAATCTTGAGACAAACAACTTCTCCAACAACGATCTCAAAGATCGTTATCTGTTGCCTTCGACCCTTTCTCACAACTTCTACAGGAATATTGCTGCTCACTTTCGAAAGCTTCTCGAACTGCCTGTTTTGCCTGAAATTACTGATGGCAGAAACAGAAATAACGAGAAATACAGCAACAAATATGCTTCCTCCATCATACCAACCCTCTTTAGGACCATTCTCTTTGATACCGAATCCAAGAGAGAGTGCAGCACAGAGCAATAGAATTAGAATCGTCGGATCCTTGAAAGCTTCCCACACAAAATGGAGGAAACTCTTAGTTGGTGGCTTTTGATATGTATTCGTACCAAATGCTTCACTCCTAGAAGATATATCTTCTAAGTCACCAGTGATCCCATGCTGCAAATCTGTCTTTAGAGAAGAAGAAATCCCTTCGACTCCTCCAAGTTTAGCCAAATGATCAAGGCTTTTGTCCTTAACAACTTTTGCAATGCTGGATTGATATTCAACACCAGTGAATAAGGGATGCTCTTGAACAACATCGAGAATGACTTTCGAAGGCGATTCGGGCGAAATCTTGCTCCATTTCGTCGATATCTCTTGTTGTTTGAAGCGAGGGAAGAAAGCCCTTGAACAATAAATGGTGACGAAAGCCAAATGCCATCTTTTTTTACTGCGTACGCTGAGATTCACAGTGTCATGCAGATCAGTGCTTAATAAGTTCATGCACTGCGAATTTGCAAGAATGGCCGAACCCGAACTCATGTTGATTGGTTATATATATAATATATAAGAAATAAGAGAATTAAAAAACCGAACTCGATAAAACAAATTCGGCGAAGAAGAAGAAATTCAAGCTTGTGGATGATTCTCTCCATTGCATGAATGTTTTTGTTATATAAGGAGAAGGTGAACGCGTAACAGTAACTTCGCGGGAGGCTTCCTTTAACCGTGTCGTAATTTAAGCATTATAATTATTGAAACGAACACGTGTTACTATATATCGACTTGATTATTTTTATGACGAATTTTTTTTTTCAAACTATAATTATATTTACTCAGAGTCTTAAACTTAATGAGAAAGATAAGATTTTTTTTCCAAAAAATAAAGAAAGATACGATTTTGTTTTTTCAGGGAAAATGCAATTTTGATCTTGTATGTTTGTCATTTTGCGATTTTTGTTCTCAATGTTTTCATCTTTCAGTTTTAGTCCTATTTGTTCCGATTTTTTGCAATTTCAGTTATTTTTTTTCAAAAATGTTTACATGGTAATATACAAGTCAGCTCCACATCAGCAATGCGATGGTTTTAAAATTGCAAAAAAAATAAAATCAATATACATGGAAAAAGGACTAAAATTGCAAAAAAAATAAATATTGCAGACTAAAACTGAAACATGAAAATTTATAAAATCAATATCGCAAAGTGACAAACTTATCGGACCAAAAAACAATTTTCTCAATTTTTTATTTTTGTCTAAAGAAATAAGACAAGATGTTTTCTTTTTTTGATTCGATTCCAGAATTCGCAGGTACGTATTCCTTGATAAACTCCACCATTAATGAAAGTTTGATTTGAATGTCATAAATTGCATCCAATGATCGAATTTCCTGGAAATTTCATGTGTAAAATAACTTTTTAGGGTTTTAATTTTTATCTAGTCATGGGAAAAATGGAGAGTTAAGTAGTTAACAAATTCTTATTATTTTTTATTATTATTTAAAAGTTAAGAAACATAAATTCACCTGTGTAATCAATTACGTACACGTTGCAATATAATATTTTATACACAATAAAAATAAGTTAAGTGCTCAAGAAATTTTCAAGAAAACAACTGAAATACATTTTTAAAAATTTTACTTATCGAAAGGTCAAATTATATTTATTTGGTGAAAGATGAAGATCACCTAATTTTAGAAAATTAAGCTCTTTAATATAAAATCAAATGGTTATACGGTTTGTTTTCAAGGGGAAGAAAAAAATTAAACACAATTTAGAGATGAAGAATTATGTATATTTTAAATTATTTTTTCCTAACAAAATATTATCTTACTATTTTTTTTTGTGACGTGGGAACCCGCAACCGCTACTCTTAGGTGCGCTCTGGGTGAACCCCAGACTAACGCAATAGCCTGCAAACTTCGCTAGTCAGGTAAACCGCTACCCTTAGTTGCGTTGAAAAACTTTCAACTCAACCCACTTAAATTGTGTAATTGGGTGGGCCGACCCGGCGACCCTAACCCAAATTGACGGCTCTACTATACGTACTAATAACTTCTTAATGATTAAGTAAATTCTTATTTAACATTACAATTGTACTCATTATATATCTCTTTTTGATTACATTTTTTCCTTAAAATATTTTTTTTTTAATCTTCAATCTTCTCTTTATCTATATTTGTAAATTTCATCCTTTCTTCACATTTATTATTATTATTATTATTATTATTATTATTATTATTATTATTATTATTATTATTATTATTATTATTATTATTATTATTATATAAGATATATCTCTCATCATATATTCTTTAATTACTGAAACATATTCAAAGTTTTTAACACGTCATGTATATATTATATCGGATATGCGACACATGAAAACGTGGATTATAATATTAATAACACATTACAATGATCTACGGGTATGGATAGTTATAAGAACTTTCAAACAAAACAAGAGAATTTTGAAATTTCTCTGAAGGTTGGTTTTAAGGAGGGAAAATAAAATATATTAATTTTTATTAGTATTTAAAAGGGTCAGTATTTTTTTCTCCTTCTGTAAATAGAATGGAATAAAATATATAAGTTGATATTCTGTAACTTTTCGACAGTCTCTTTAGATGATTTCATAGAATATTTTCCTGCCGTTGGCATTGATTCCTAGCGAAAAATCCTCGACTTTTCGTTCTTTCTCTTTTTTTTTTTTTTTTTTTTTAAATGAAGAGGAACACGTAACCATTACCTATCATTTAGTACACATTTTAAATTTTTAATATAAATTACTAAATATTCTTTTTTTAGGAAAAACTTGTAATTTTATTAAGTATAATCCTTCATTACAAGTCTAACCAACCACGAGAGAAACTCACCATTCATCCAAACAAAAAAGATGACTGGGAGAAAGATGAAAAAACATCAATATTATGAGCTACATAGTTCGCTGAGCGACGAACATACAAAATATTAGAGATTGTAGCTTCCTGCATCCTCTTTTTAATCTCTCCAGCACACACACCAAGGTAGCCCAGATATTCTTGATCAATCGTGACTGCTTGTACAACTAATGAAGAGTCCGAAGCCACTTGTACATTTATGAAGTTCCTTTTATATACTAGGTTATCACCCTCCAAGATAGCAAATAGTTATGTAAGGTCCAAAAGTTCACTAGCTCGATCATGAAAATTTTAAATGATTTATATGATTTATGCATGTTAATTATCAAATTTAATTATTATGTGAAAGTTATGTGATTTATGTTATTTGATGAGTTGCAAATTATTTTAGTGTTTTCAGGTTTGAAATTAATTCTGGACCGATGAAACGATGCTAGTCTTTGAGTTGGGTAGAGTATTTTATTTTAAAAGTTTGTTTGCAACTAATTGGCCGACTTTCAAGCTCATTAGTCACAAACATAGAAGGCGTCAAAATCTTTCAATTCTTTTCCCTTCTACAAGCCGCCTTCCCCTTCTCCATTCTCACGTTTCACGTTAAAAAAGCTGCATCAAAGTTTGGATTAAATTCTTCAGATGTTGAGGCTAGGTCGCTCTCGCTCCCACGGTGCAGGTTAATTCCAAAGTTCAATCTATCAGACAAGTTTTTAACGTTTTTAAACCACCGTTCAAGAGTATAAATATGTTGATATGAACCCTAGGTTGATTTTTGGTGTTGACTGATGTACGATTTTAGAAAATTTCATGAGTATGTTGTATAATCGTGAAACGTGATGTATTCCTGATGTTTTCGGTATAAGTTTATTGAGATTCAAGGCAGTTATGTTGAAAAATCAGAATTTTTGGCAAGGAAGTTTTGAATGTAAATTTTCGGTTCAAATCTTTGAAAATTTGGATTGTATCGTGTGTATCTTTCGAAGTTTTTCATGTTTCTGATGATATTTTTCAAAGAGTAAGTGTTTCAAAATTGAATAAAGATGGAAAAATGTCGAAGGAATCGAGAAAATACGGACGAAATGACTCACATGGAACGATTATTCTATGTAATGCATGTTTATGCCTTTTACCTTCTTGAAAGCTATTCTTCATGAAAGTCGTGAAATGTTATGAGGTATTACATGCATGATTGGATTTATATTAGTTTTAGCATGCATGACGTTTATCACAAAAGTTTAAGAGCATGAAATAAAAAGGTTATGATAAGATGACACATGTAAATACTTTTGATGTTTTATGTGTTTGTGTGGTAGAATTACGGGATTGGTACTCCGGGATGAGCTCCGGAGGAGTCTTTCCAAAGAATGAAGGTGCGCATATTAGTCAAGGTCAGTATGGACGATATTCGGTGTGCATATTGGCCAAGACTGGTATGGACGACAAAGAGATTGTGCGCATATTGGCCAAGGAAATATGGACGATATTCGGTGCACATATTTGTCAAGGCTAGTATGGAAAAATGTTAAAAATTGAATAAAGATGGAAAAATATCAAATGAATCGAGAAAAGGCGGGCGGAACGACTCACGTGAAACGATTATGCTATGTAATGCATGTTTATGCTTTTTACCTTCTTGAAAGCTATTTTTCCGTAAATTTAGTAAGCAAAAGTTGTAGTATTTTAAGTTGTACTTTTAAAGCAACACACACCTACTTTTTCATGCTTGCACCTATACATACACACACATGTACACCTAACACCCAAACTTTTAAACACAAGACAAAAGAAAATCAAACCCTAGCATTTCTCTAAGGTAGAGCCGCCACTTTCCATTTCTTCTTCCCCATTTCTCTTGAACTCAATCGGCCGCCCCTCCCTTTCACTTTTCCGGCCGCCGCCGCCCTCCACCACCGCTGCCGTCGCCAGAGGAACACCTTGGAAGTCCAAATCTAGCCGCTGGTCGAGATTTACCTTGAGTCCATCTCCATTTCTTTAAGTTTTTTTGGTTAGAAGGCAAGTATGGCTTTCCTTTGGCCTCAAGCTAGCTATTTAATCTATTGTTCTATTTTTCTTTTTAAATTTCGAAATGATAATGTTATTTACAAGCTAGGGTTCGGTTTTTACTAAATTTCAGCAAGGTTAATGTTCAAATTTCGAGATTTGCATTTGTATTGAAGTTTAATGGGTTGTATGATGAATTATGATATAAGACTTGTGAGGTTTGATGCATGCCTTGAATTTTCAGAAATTTGAAAAGTGAACCATGCTTAAATTTGAAATTTTCAATGTATTTTGATGGAGTTTAAAGTGGTGTTATGAGAATTTTATTGCAAGTCATTAGTCTCTTTGTTTGCTCAAGTGTTGGATGCATTTTGGTATGTCATTTGCCATTTTCGAAATTTTTGGATGGTGGTGTGGTTGAGGGCTGCCAAGTGTTTGTTTTAAGTCCTAAGGGATGTTAAAAGAATGGTGTTATAGTTTGGAAGGGGATAGAGTGAAGGCAAAAAGGGTATGGAGTCGGAATTGGAAGCGTAGGTGAACTTGATTGATCAAACGGTGTATGATGGCTGCTGGTTTTAGGTGCAGGGCAGTAGGCTCGTTAAGTCTGGTCAGGGCGTGGCTTAGTCCTAGGTCAATTTTAAGATTTCTTGGTTGCGTCGGTTCAAATTGGGCTCGATTCGGTTAAGTTTCGGATAGGATAAGGGTCATTCAAGTTAAAGGGTTGGAGCAGAATTTTAGAGCAATGTGTGTGCTGTTGGATTGTTTGATTAAATGAACATTTTGAACAACTATGGTGGGTTAGGGATGGTCCTAAGTCAAGTTTAGGATGTTGTGGTCGTGTCGGTTCAATTTGGGAGCGAATCAAGTTAGTTTTGGTCAAGTTAAGAATTTCTCAAGTCGGGGTGTCTAGTGTAGAATTTTGACAAGTTTGAGGGCTGCCCGGAAATCCATTTTGATCGGGTTGCTCGGTTGGTCTTTGGAGGTCCTAACCCTATCCTTGGGGTAGTTTGAAGTGTTTATAGAGTGTCGGTTCAAGCGGGATTGGATTCAGTTATGGTAAGATAGAGTTAAGAGTTTTAAGGTTTGATTGCTCGGTTAAGACATGTTCGAGGAGAATTGAAGAATAAGTTGGGTATCTAATTTAGGAGCAGCCACTCACTCACCTAATATCCACATTTTGAGTTGGGTTTTCAGTCCCTAAAGTTGCATATTCGTGTGCGTGAGTCTCTTCTTTGAGTCGAGTAAATGTTTACAAAGGAATTCATTTTCCATAAATGCATGATATATCCTTGAGTCGAGTCAAGAAAAGAATGAAAAAAACATTTTATGAATGAAGTGAGATGATTGTGACTACAGTAAAACATGTGTTTGTGTGGGGCTGGGAGACGTTTTGGCCTCCCTTACCAAATCATTATGAGTTTCCTTACCTTAGCATGTGTTCATGTGGGGCTGAGAGATATCTTGGTCTCCCTTACCAAATTCAGGGCAAGATTGGGTTTGGTGATATCCTGACCTCCTTGCGTCATAGTGCACTGCAGTCATGATCGCGATCGAAATTACAAAGTCACAATTCAAGGATCTGAGTTCACAGTCACAGTCACAGTTACAGTTACAGTTACAGTTCAGTTTTAATTTGACTCGACTTATGTCATATTCAGTTTCTGTCACGCATGAGAACAAGTAAAGTTTAACAAAGTTCCAAGTTTCAAAGTGTGAGTTTCATGTGTGAGTTCATTGCGTACAGGTAGTCTCATTCTCTTTTATCATACAACTTTTCAGTTCAAGTTTCAAAGTATTATATGTACAGTACTTTAAGTATCCCGACAGGTATTTTTAACCCTTGTTATTTCACTATCTATACTTGTTGAGTCATTAGACTCACTACGCTTGCTTGGTACAGATTAGATTATCGTTGAGTTGAGGGGCAAGACTATCGAGTGGACTGCGATGCGAGCACGGCACATCCCTCCGACTTATGCTAGACTTCCTCAAAGAGTTTACTTTAATGCTTTAAAGACTTTCTTTTGTTGATTGGTTACGTGTAAGCTTAAGGATTTATAGGATTGTTTAAGGGAATGTAAAAGTCAAATTGTTGAACTTTTGAATGTTGTAATTTCACAAGCTTATGTTTATCGGGATTGTTTTCCTTTTTGGTTTATATTACTATCTGAATTGAATTGTTGAGTTGAGACAGGTGGGTTGTTGTATTTTCAAACAAGTCATGGCAAAATTTTTATAAATCAGTATTTTTTTTATTATTTAATTTAGTTTATAAGATAGGGTCGTTTCATATATGTTGGGATGCAATAATTGTCCATACTGGTAGAGCAGTCGAACCATGACGCTTGGGCTGCTGTGCGGTTTAAAAGATTTAAGTTGCATTATTACCATCAGCTATAGCTTTTGTTAAAGTGACAAACACTCGATCCTACAATTGGTATTAGAGTCAAGGTCATGGGTTCAATTTCCATTGATTGCAATGAGTGCAATTTTTGATAGGGAGATTGTTGGGGTGCAATAATTATCTCTGCTGGTAAAGAAGTCGAATCATGACGCTTGGGCTGCTGTACGGTTTAAAATATTGGAGTTGCACCATTACCACCAGCTATAGCTTTTGGTAAAATGGCAAGTGCTCGGTCTTATATTGTGACATAAGCTTTATTTTTATCACATTAGACACGTAAGAGAGCATCGGCGTCAAATAAGCAATCTCTAGCGTATTTAGTGATCTCGGCTAACAAATAAGTCAAAAACAAACAAACAAACAAAGAACTTATAGAATGGAACTTTAACAAGTTATATGCAAAAAATCAAAACAACCCAACTTACAGAAAAATTACATTTTCTCCTAAAAAATATTATGTTTATAAAAGAAATATGTAGGATAATAATTTTTTTAAAAAAAACATGTACCCTTTCAGTCTAAAGCTCTTTCTTAATTTTAGTTATATAGCGTAGATGCTGTCAGAATTTCCTATTTGAATGAAAAACACTTGTAAAAATGAAGTAATTAAAATAAATGTACATATATAATAATTTCAAAATTATTTATATATGTACTTAATATAAAAATTAGGTGAATCTTAATGATAATTCAAGAGCGGTTAATTAATATATTAAAAAAATATTGTGCTGAAAGTAAGTGGATAGACATTATATGAGAAGAGACAAAAAAAATTCAAAGTAATTTATAATCGAGAAAGTCAATAAAATAAGTGTAATTTTTTTTTGTAAAAAAAATTTACTGTGGCACATCATAATCATTAGAAAATGTATAGTTTAAAAATCAGAAAATACATTTCTCCATCCAGGGGAAAACAATAAAAGAAATTAACATAAAAACAAAAAATTTGACCAATACTCAGACCACCACAATAGATTCAAATAAAACATAGATAATGATAAACAATATCAACTAAAATTATCTTATGTAACAAAATTATATTAGTAATGCAAAATAAAACCACAAAAATTATTCATTAAATTTAATATATAATTATGTTTTCGCTATACTTTAACCTCTATAGATTTTGTGTAGCTTTCTCGGTTTGCTTTATAGAATTGCATATTATAGATAGTTAATTTTATATCGGAATGAATTATTTTAAATTAATATACAATTTTATGTGAGAACTAAAATTTCAATTTTATTCTTCTATCTTTTTTTGTTGCAATTTTTTTTTCATTTTTTCCGCATTGTTACTGACATGGAACAAATGCAGTGCCGATGTGGCATTGACGTGTACAATGTTACATTAGCACTACCAATGAAATATGACTAAAATTGCCAAAAATAAAAGTTGCAAGACTAAAACCGAAATTTGATAACATAAATGACCAAAATTACAAAATGACATAGTGATAAGTGCATTTTGTATGCATTATTTCATATTATTTTTATGTCTATTTTGTGTGTATTCATTTTATTTTTATGTGTTTTTATGTGTTTTAGTGCATGTGTGTGTATTTCACTCCTTGGGTTAATTTTGTAGGAAAATGGATTTTTGAAGAGTGAATTACGGATCAGCCTTGATCGAAAAATCATATTTAATTTTAGATACATTGAAATCCAATCTCCACCGTTCAGATTAAAGTTAAAGATGTTTTGAAGCTGCTGTTCAAATTTTAGCTCAATCCGACGGCTAGATCTCGAGATATGAATTTTTGAAAATTGTCGCTCGGTGCAGATTTTTTGTACTGCGCGCGGGCGAGAATCAAGCTCGCGCGCGCGCGAGTCCGACGTACAGCCTTATGTTTTTATATGCCGCGCGCGCGCGCGTGTTCGGGGGTCATATGTGTTCCGAAAAATCCTTATTTTGAGAGGAAATTAACTGGTAGGCGTTCCGGACCATATATATAGAAGATATAACATATTTTTGAGGGTTTCGGAAGCTCCAGAGCGCAGACAACGCAAGAGGAGGTGGCTACAAGGCTTGGGAGAGAAGATTTCTTCTTTCTTTTCTTCTTTTTATTTTTATTTTTGAATTATTGTTTTTAATTATTGAGTAGTTTATATTCAACCAAGACGGCGTGATTGGGCCGAACAAATTCATGTAGAAAACTTGGATGTTTGTTTGGGATTTTTTAGAGTTGATTTTATTTTATTGATTGTCAGATTTATATTTATCTTGTGAATAGTCTGATCAACTGTTTGCTTGAATGTTAATCAATTCCAAATCGACAGAGGAGGTTTTGATTTTGATCACTCTGATAATTAACATATTGTAAAACCGACTAGAAATAGAATTCGGTTTCAGTGTGCGGTTTAGGTGTAAACTGAATTTTCACAAATATTTAATGCATTCAAATTTGATTAGAATTACGAAAGATTAGTTCATCAATATTTGAATAGGTTTGATTGTTCTAGAAATAGACCTTTGAACAAATTAGGAGAATTTCCGTGAATTAAGATTAAATCTGAGTCCTGAATCGACTACATGTTACAAAATTTGTTCGGTACCTACGTGTGTCTTGGTTGTCTTTGTCTTAATTATTTTTATCTTCAGTTATTTTTATTCTTATTTCTTAATCAGTTTTTATTTTCTATTCTTATTTTATTTAATTCAAAATCCTTCTATTATTTTGTCTAGATTAAGTAAAATAATTAATTCTTGAGAATTGACTGCAGTCCCTGTGGGATCGATACTTGGACTCTCTGTCCACTTACTATTACTTGACCTGGTACGCCTGCCAGTAGATTTATATCACACCGATTTAGCCGGTTAAGTTTTTGGCGCCGTTGCCGGGGACTGTTTAGATTATATTAGGATAGATTATTTGCTTGAGGCTAGACATTTTTTTTTATTTCTATCTTTTCGTTCTTTTCGTTTTTATTTTATTTTATTTTAATTTTGATTTTTTTTATTTTCTTTTGCTTGTGAGGTACTTGGAGATGGATCATCATCAGGTGTTCACAAGATTTGGCCAGCAATACTTGGAGCCATTCTATGCTGTTTGGGGGAGATTCAATGATTTGGCGAACAGATTTCGATGCCATAAATTTTCGAGCTACACCCTCACTCAATTTTTTTATGGTGGTTTGGATGAGATTACAAGAAGTTGGGTGGATTATGGAGCGTTGGCCACTGGCAGTCAATTGTTTAGAAGAGATGAAGACAGTGCGATGCACTTGTTAAATGATATGGCAGATTTTGACTACCATTGGCATTGTGATCCTTCACTGCAGGGTTGGAGTCACCAATATCCTCCAGATATCAACTCTAAAAATTTTGCGAACCAGCCACCGGAGCATCAAGAAGAGTGCATAGGGCATTCCGAAGATTATGTGGCTCAGTTGGAAAATCTTGTGCGACAGCAGACAGAGTCAAATAAATTCTTAGAAAGCCGCATGAGTCTTTTGGATGAACAGATTGCGCTTCTTAGAGAACCAATTTTTGAGATCTGTCAAGAGAGTGAAGTAACTGAGCCAGAGCATGAAGAAATCATTTTTGAGGAATCTTCTTGTGAAGAAGAGCCAAACGTAATAGTGGAGGAGGAAGAACTATACAAGGAGAGAGATTTTACCTCGTTAGTGGTCATTTTATGTACACCGTTAGAAGATACTTTTTTGCCATTGACGCCACCTCCACAGTATTACATCCTCTTTGAGCTTCAGCCTAGAATCAGAGTCTCTTTCCAAAAGAAAAATTTCATGCCGAGTACTGTTGGACCGACAAGCTTAAACTGCAAATATCACGCCAAGCTTGAGGGCGAAGAAATTCAAAACCCATACGTAGAATCGTATGATTCTTACTATGGGCGGCAGCCGCTCTTTGATGGTGGCTTCTGCATAGTCGGGCTATAGACTATAATTTTAGCGCTGACTGGGAGGCAACCCAGTGTTTTTGCTTTTGTTTTTATTTTGTTTTTTTTTATATTTTGTTTTTATTTGATTTTGTTTTCTTTCCCATGCCAGTTGGTCATGCCTGCCGATATATCTAGACTGATGCTACTGTCCCAGCTGATGCCGTCAAGAAGGAAGAGAATGAAACAAAAACCAGGGGAGTGTTATTTTTGTTTTCATTGTGTTTTTGTTCGTTTTGAATTCTGTTCATTGTCTGAAGCATTGAGGGCAATGCTTTGGATAAGTATGGGGGGTAGACTAGTTTATTTCATTATGTTTTGTGTTTGTGTTGCATAAAGTTCGTTTCATGTCTGTTTGCATATAGTGTGTTTTTGTTGTTGTTTGTGTTGTCCTGCATGGGTAGGATAAGTCATGGTAGCCTATGATGATGAAGTTTGAAAAAAAATGGATTTTTGAAAATTTTTTGCTCTTGACTGGACATGAGAAACTGTAGGTTGAACCGTGAATATTTTTAAACACTAATGTTAGACCAGTGAATTGTAGCGAAAGATTTGATGAAGTTTCTGTCTGTTTGACCATTGCACGGCAATAGGTGGTTTGTGGATCTTGATTGTGTTCTATGAATTTTGATGAGGATCTAGTTTACACTTATGATCTTGGGCGCACCTAGAAAAATTTATATACAATTCCATCCGGGCCTTGAAAGGATTAAAATCCTAAAAAAAAAAATCAAATTTAAGGCTAAGTATGCGGATTCAATGGGATTGATGCTCCATCCGGGCTATAAACGAGGAGATTAGAAAGAAAAAATAGAATGATTTTTCGTATCCTAGCCAGTTATAGCTAAGTCTGTAACACCCGGTATTTTTTTAATTACATAAATCCGCCTGCATAATTAGGATATTTAATTATTTAAATTTATGATTTATGGGTTAAATAATTATGTGAATTATTTATGCATGATTTAATTTATTTTTAAGCATTTAACCCATAATTAGTTAATTTTATGATTTTTAGTATTCTTATTATTTAATCGCGTAGACGGGACCGTGGACGGACGAGATGACAATTTTCTAGCCAAATTATTTTATGAGCCTTTTTGGAGCCTTAAATTATTGTTTTGAGTTTTATTATCTCAAAATTTTAAGTATTTAATTTTATTTAATTTTAGGGGTCATTTTTATCCAAAAATTAGTCAAAATATTGACTTTTTAGTATTTTTAAAATTTCCCTAAATTAATATTTCGAGATTTTATTTATGTTATCAGATTTTTAAATGTTTAATTAAGAGTTTAAGTTGTATATTAATTATTTAAAACCTTTTTATTATTTAACCTATATTTTAATTAACACAAAATTAAACCTAATCTACCCCAAACCCCTTAGCCGATCGTTCACCCCCTTAGCCGCCTCCATTCTCCATCTTCATCTTCTTCCTCAAGCCTAGGAGGTTCCATAGCTCAAATCTTTTAAAGCTTCGAAGGTGTGTTCGCCCCGTCGTCCCGGAAACGTCCTACGTGCGTTCTAATCAACTCCTACGGTGAAAGGCATGATTTTCTTCTTGTTTTTAACATCATATCAGTATATATTATGTAGGTTAAGGTAGGCATGGAAATTCTTTTAGAAACTTTTCAGAAAATCGTTTGAAGTTTGTTGTTGGTGCATTGCCTTCGAATTTCATAGCATGTTCACGTCTTCTTCCTATCCATGCATGGTTCGGCTGATGGCTAGGTCTCCGGGAGTGTGGGAACGTGGTCTGGGCTCGAGTGGCTCGAGTGGTTCGAGCCAAACGAGCCCAGGTGGTCACCTTGTTCAGCAAAGGGTTCGGCCGAGTAGCAGTTAGGGTTTTGGGTTTGAGGGGCTTCGGTTCGATGTAGGGTAAGCATGGGGTTGGGACCTTGGTATGGTTCGAACCGGCAGGACCCTGGGGAGGTCCTGCCGGCGGGGCTCCGGCCACGGCGGCCGGAGCTGGGCTGCAGCAGGCCGGGAAGGCCTGCTGCACAAGCCCTTCGGCGGCCGAGAAAGGTAAGCTAGGCTAGGGTTTCAGGTTAGGGTTTCTAGTGGGTTCCGGGTCGAGTCTTGGGTCCGGGTCGGGTCTAAAATAATATGGGTTAAGTTAAGTGGGTCCGGGTCCGGGTTATTTTAGTTGGGCTCGGGTATTTTTATTTTTAAGTTTTTAAGTTAATTAGGAATTAAATGGGCTAATTAAATTCCCAAAAATTTAATTAGTATCATTTAATTTATTTGGAGTCCATTAAATTATTTTGGGTTATTTTATTTATTTTTGGGCTTTTAATAATTTTTATTTAAATTTTTAAGTTGGCCAGAAAATTTTATGGGCTTGGGAGCCCATGAAAGTTAGTGGGCCAGTTATTGGGCTTTTGGGCCCATTGGGCCAGGGATAGTGCTATTGGGCCTAAGCTAGTGTTAATGGGCTTGAGTGTAGGGCCAGCAGTCCAGAACCATCCATGAGAAAAATTTCATGTGTCCTGATTATATATTTAATTATTTTTATGCATTTAAGTTATTTTAATATTTATATGTTAGTAAGAAAATTAAATTAAATATATATGAAGGACACACAATTTATTTAAGTACATGCATTCATGAAATCAATTTTTACGCTATGATTTAATTTCTATGGTTGAGCAAATAAAATATTTTAGGTGGAAATTGAAGTAGTGTGGCCATTTATGTATGGGCAGTTTCTGCCATTTATGTATGGGCAGTTTTCTGCCATTTATGTATGGGTGGTTCGCCACCAGCCTCGTACGATGGTTTCTTAGACTGATCAGTCGCACTATGGGTCACACTTACGGATAGGACCATTCGATGTTCAGAAAATAAATGCTCAATAACTTATGTATGTATGATATTATGTATGTTATGTATGTTTATTTATGTAATTTATGTTATGTAATTTTTAAGCATGCTCATTCATGTATATGTATGTATTAGTATTAAATTGATTTAAATTATTTTAAACCCTTGTTAGTATGCATGTTGGGCCTCTAGGCTCACTACACTGATATGGTGCAGGTGAGTACGTAGAGGAACAGGTTACTCCTACCGGTGGTGAGGATGTATGAGCCGTGCTGCAGTAGCCCCGTGACCGTGATAGCTTCTGAGTCACCGTGCATGATGTCATGTGATACATTTTTAATATTTTTATGGGTTGAGATGTTTGAATATTTTATTAGGTATTTTTAGTGCATGCACACAATTTTTATTTATTTTATTTTATTTATGCAGTATATTTTAAATTATAGGGTTGACTCAGATGTTTAATTATTTTAAAGAATGCATTCTATTTAAGTATTTAAATTGTTTATTTATTTGGTCATGAATTTATTTGAAGTATTTTATTCAGTGCATATATGTATGGGCATATATGTACATATTTTAATTAGTAGTTTATAAAAAAAAAAAAAAAAATTTCCGCATATTTATTTATTAGAGAGTTAGGGTCGTTTCAGTTGGTATCAGAGCACGGTCCTTGGAGGGGTCACTACTGCTATGCGAGCTCAGAAATCCACGCTACCGGTCTGTAAGTTTTAATGTTATTAGTATGATTTAAATTTCTAGAATTTAAGTTAGCCTTAATTTTAAACACTTAGTTATGCAAGGCGATTTACGTAAATAAATATGTGGTGGTGCAGAATGCCTCCCAGACAGGTGAATCGACGTGGGAGACCTCCACATCCGCCTCCACCTCCACCGCCACCTCAGCAGCACCCCATGACAGCACTGGAGCAGGCCAGTGCCACGATGATGGCGGGTATTACTGCCTTGCTGGAGCAGCAGGCTGCCCGTCCCAGACTGTCCCACGAGGAGGACGTCGCAGAGAGGTTCCAGAAGAAGGGGCCTAAGGAGTTCTTGGGGACCACCGATCCTTTGGTGGCTGAAGGATGGATTCGCTCTCTTGAGTCCATCTTCGACTATATGGGGATCACAGACACCGACAGGGTGAGCTGTGCGACATACATGATGCGAGGCGATGCAGCCCTTTGGTGGGAGGGTGCAGTCAGAGGAGTCCATCTACCTACACTGACGTGGGCTGAGTTCAGGCGTATCTTCTACGCCAAGTATTTCACTGAGGATGTGCGCAGTCGCATGATCCGGGAGTTCATGAGTCTCCGTCAGGGAGACAGATCTGTGGTGGAGTACGTGAGCCAGTATGAGAGGGGCTGTCATTTTGTGCCCATGATTGCTGATAGTCCGCAGGAGAAGCTGCGACAGTTTGTTGAGGGCCTGAGGGCTGAGATCAGGCATGACGTACGCATGGCAGACGTCTTTACCTATGAGTCTGCAGTCAGCAGGGCCTTGCGTTCCGAGGAGGGACGGAGGGAGATACAGAGAGAGCAGCAGGGTAAGAGGCAGTTTGTGCAGACGGGGTATCAGCGACCATCTTCGCAGCCACCTGCGAAGAAGCAGTCTACAGGGCCATCTAAGGGCCCGAATCAGCAGAGGCCTCAGGGGAAGCCACAGCAGCAGACTAGGGGCGGGGCCCCTACTCCAGGGAGATATCCAGTATGTCCGAAGTGTCAGAAGATGCATTCCGGGCAGTGTCTTATGGGAGCAGGAGTCTGCTATCGTTGCAAAGAGCCGGGGCATCAGATTGCCAACTGCCCGCAGAGGCAGAACGTCAGTGGGCGAGTATATGTGATGCAGGCAGAGGAGGCTGACCCAGATACCTCCTTGATCACCGGTATACCTAACCCCTAGAACTTTTTCAATTCTTTGCTTTTGTTTAATTGCGATTATATCTGAATGCCTGTTACATGAGTTTAATTATCAGCATGCTAGAATAAGAATTTTGTTTCTTTGTGATTAGAATTAAGGATTTTAGTGTTTTAACCTTGGGAGCATAGTGGTATGAATTGTTGGGAATCTTCTGCGTGCAGGGAGAATTCTAGTTGGAGGCAACTCCACGTTTGCGTTGCTAGATTCAGGAGCCACGCATTCGTTTATCTCCCGAGATTTTATCAGACGGATAGGCATTACACCGGAGGTTGTAGACAGTGGTTACGATGTTACCATGCCATCCGGACAGGTTATCACTACCACTAGTGTTATCAGAGATCTGGAATTGGAGTTGCAGGGACACTCAATTCGAGCGGATCTAGTGGTTCTTCCATTGACCGGGTTTGACATGATTTTGGGTATGGACTGGCTATCAGTTAATGGAGCTTCGATTGATTTCCGACGTAGGACAGTATCAGTGAAGCCAGCAGGAGGTGAGATGTTTACTTTCTTTGCATCTCAGTCTAGCAGTATTCCTCAGATGATATCACTTGTCCGTGCGAGGAAACTGTTGCGCAGTGGATGTCAGGGTTTTCTGGCTAGTGTGGTCACTACCTCAGATGTTTCTAGCAGATCGTTATCAGATATAGAGGTGGTACGTGACTATCCAGATGTTTTTCCTGACGATGTTGCAGGAGTTCCACCAGTGAGGGAGGTGGAGTTCAGTATTGAGTTGTTGCCGGATACTGTGCCTATCTCTAAGGCACCGTATCGACTTGCTCCTACAGAGATGAGAGAGTTGAAGGAGCAGATTCAGGAGTTGTTGGAGAAAGGCTTTGTTCGTCCTAGCTTTTCTCCATGGGGAGCTCCAGTGTTGTTTGTGAAGAAGAAGGACGGCAGCATGAGATTGTGCATTGACTACCGCGAGCTCAACAGAGTCACAGTGAAGAATAAGTATCCGCTACCGAGGATAGAGGATTTATTCGATCAGTTGCAGGGAGCTTCGGTATTCTCCAAGATCGATCTGCGATCTGGTTACCATCAGCTGAGAGTCAGAGATTCAGACGTGTCTAAGACTGCCTTTAGGACACGGTATGGACACTATGAGTTTTTGGTGATGCCCTTTGGGTTAACCAATGCTCCAGCAGTGTTTATGGATCTTATGCATCGTGTTTTCCAGCCATATCTAGATCAGTTTGTCATTGTATTCATTGATGACATATTGATCTACTCGAGGAGCATTGAGGAGCACACACAGCATTTGCATACAGCCTTGCGGACTTTGAGGGAGCATCGACTGTTTGCAAAGTTCAGTAAGTGTGAGTTTTGGTTGGAGCAGGTGGCGTTTCTAGGCCACATTATTTCTAGAGATGGGATTGCAGTGGATCAGTCCAAGGTGCAGGCAGTGAGGGATTGGGGGATTCCAAAGAATGCTTCGGAGATTCGTAGCTTCTTGGGTTTAGCAGGATACTATAGGAAGTTCATCAAGGGTTTTTCCTCTATTGCAGTACCCTTGACTTCCTTGACCAAGAAGAACGCGAAGTATAGTTGGAGTCCAGATTGTCAGAGGAGCTTTGATCAGCTGAAGGATGCACTTACTTCAGCACCGGTGTTAGCTATGACAGTGCCACATGAGGAGTTAGTGGTGTACACCGACGCGTCCAAGCTTGGTTTGGGCGCAGTACTTATGCAGAGTGGCAGAGTTATCGCATATGCGTCGCGACAGTTGAAGATTCATGAGCAGAACTATCCGACGCATGATTTGGAGCTTGCAGCAGTGGTATTTGCGTTGAAAATCTGGAGGCACTATCTTTACGGCGAGAAGTGCAAGATTTTCACCGATCACAAGAGCCTCAAGTACTTCTTCACCCAGAAGGAGTTGAACATGAGGCAGCGCAGATGGCTTGAGCTTGTTAAGGACTATGACTGTGACATTAGCTACCATCCGGGTAAGGCTAATGTAGTGGCAGATGCTTTGAGTCGGAAGTCGTCAGTGATATCATGTTTGACTGTACAGCTACCACTACAGACCGAGATTCAGAGATTTGGTTTGGAGTGCTATCCGAGTGGCCATGCACCGAGCTTGTCAGTGTTGACAGTGCAGCCAGTTCTGCGAGATCGGATTAGAGAGGGACAGTCTACTGATGAGGAGCTACAGCGATGGAGACAGAGAGATGAGGCCAGAGGTAATCTCTTGTATACAGTGGAGGATGGCATCGTTCAGTACCGTGGGAGGATGTGGGTACCGAACGTTGATCAGTTGAGAGCCGAGATTCTAGCAGAGGCTCATGCATCTCCGTACTCCATTCACCCCGGAAGTACGAAGATGTACCGAGACTTACAGTTATCATATTGGTGGCCCGGGATGAAGAGTGACATCGGGAGAGTGGTGTCAGAGTGCTTGACTTGTCAGCAAGTCAAAGCAGAGCATCAGCGTCCAGCAGGACTTCTTAGACCTCTCCCTATTCCGGAATGGAAGTGGGAGAATATTACGATGGACTTTGTGGTTGGCTTACCGAGGAGTACCAGAGGGTGTACAGCGATTTGGGTGATTGTGGATAGACTCACCAAGTCAGCTCATTTCTTGCCGGTAAGAACTACTTACACTTTGACACAGTATGCAGAGCTTTACGTCAGAGAGATTGTTAGACTGCATGGCATACCAGTGTCTATCGTGTCAGACAGGGATCCGAGGTTCACCTCAGCGTTTTGGAAGAGTCTGCACACAGCTTTGGGGACTAGACTTTTGTTCAGTACAGCATTTCATCCCCAGACAGATGGTCAGTCCGAGAGAGTGATCCAGGTTCTCGAGGATCTTTTGAGAGCTTGTGTCATCGATTTTCGAGGATCTTGGGAGACTAGACTGCCATTAGTGGAGTTTACCTATAACAACAGTTTTCAGTCGTCTATAGGTATGGCTCCTTATGCAGCACTTTATGGGAGGAGATGCAGATCTCCTGTGCATTGGGATGAGGTTGGTGAGCGGATTTTGTTGGGGCCAGAGATTGTGCAGCAAATAGCTGACATTGTGACGCAGATTCGAGACAAGATGAGGGCAGCACAGAGTCGGCAGAAAAGTTATGCAGATGCCAGACGACGCGATTTGGAGTTCGCGGTAGGTGATCACGTATTCTTGAAGGTGTCACCTATGAAGGGAGTAGCGCGTTTTGGGCGGAGAGGCAAGCTTAATCCGAGATACATAGGGCCATTCGAGATATTGGAGCGAGTTGGCACGTTGGCCTATCGTTTAGCTCTACCTCCAGGGCTAGCGGCAGTGCACAACGTTTTCCATGTATCCATGCTTCGGAGATATGTCTCCAATCCGTCGCATGTATTGGATTTTGAGCCCTTGCAGTTGCCACCAGATCTTGTTTACGAGGAGAGACCAGTGCGTATTTTGGCTAGAGAGGAGCGGAGACTTAGGACGCGGATCATACCGATGGTCAGAGTCCAGTGGCTGAATCACTCGGAGGAGGAAGCTACTTGGGAGACCGAGGAGGATATGAGGACTCGCTACCCAGAGATGTTCGGGTAAGTACTTTAATTTCGAGGACGAAATTCAATTTAAGGGGGGGAGAATTGTAACACCCGGTATTTTTTTAATTACATAAATCCGCCTGCATAATTAGGATATTTAATTATTTAAATTTATGATTTATGGGTTAAATAATTATGTGAATTATTTATGCATGATTTAATTTATTTTTAAGCATTTAACCCATAATTAGTTAATTTTATGATTTTTAGTATTCTTATTATTTAATCGCGTAGACGGGACCGTGGACGGACGAGATGACAATTTTCTAGCCAAATTATTTTATGAGCCTTTTTGGAGCCTTAAATTATTGTTTTGAGTTTTATTATCTCAAAATTTTAAGTATTTAATTTTATTTAATTTTAGGGGTCATTTTTATCCAAAAATTAGTCAAAATATTGACTTTTTAGTATTTTTAAAATTTCCCTAAATTAATATTTCGAGATTTTATTTATGTTATCAGATTTTTAAATGTTTAATTAAGAGTTTAAGTTGTATATTAATTATTTAAAACCTTTTTATTATTTAACCTATATTTTAATTAACACAAAATTAAACCTAATCTACCCCAAACCCCTTAGCCGATCGTTCACCCCCTTAGCCGCCTCCATTCTCCATCTTCATCTTCTTCCTCAAGCCTAGGAGGTTCCATAGCTCAAATCTTTTAAAGCTTCGAAGGTGTGTTCGCCCCGTCGTCCCGGAAACGTCCTACGTGCGTTCTAATCAACTCCTACGGTGAAAGGCATGATTTTCTTCTTGTTTTTAACATCATATCAGTATATATTATGTAGGTTAAGGTAGGCATGGAAATTCTTTTAGAAACTTTTCAGAAAATCGTTTGAAGTTTGTTGTTGGTGCATTGCCTTCGAATTTCATAGCATGTTCACGTCTTCTTCCTATCCATGCATGGTTCGGCTGATGGCTAGGTCTCCGGGAGTGTGGGAACGTGGTCTGGGCTCGAGTGGCTCGAGTGGTTCGAGCCAAACGAGCCCAGGTGGTCACCTTGTTCAGCAAAGGGTTCGGCCGAGTAGCAGTTAGGGTTTTGGGTTTGAGGGGCTTCGGTTCGATGTAGGGTAAGCATGGGGTTGGGACCTTGGTATGGTTCGAACCGGCAGGACCCTGGGGAGGTCCTGCCGGCGGGGCTTCGGCCACGGCGGCCGGAGCTGGGCTGCAGCAGGCCGGGAAGGCCTGCTGCACAAGCCCTTCGGCGGCCGAGAAAGGTAAGCTAGGCTAGGGTTTCGGGTTAGGGTTTCTAGTGGGTTCCGGGTCGGGTCTTGGGTCCGGGTCGGGTCTAAAATAATATGGGTTAAGTTAAGTGGGTCCGGGTCCGGGTTATTTTAGTTGGGCTCGGGTATTTTTATTTTTAAGTTTTTAAGTTAATTAGGAATTAAATGGGCTAATTAAATTCCCAAAAATTTAATTAGTATCATTTAATTTATTTGGAGTCCATTAAATTATTTTGGGTTATTTTATTTATTTTTGGGCTTTTAATAATTTTTATTTAAATTTTTAAGTTGGCCAGAAAATTTTATGGGCTTGGGAGCCCATGAAAGTTAGTGGGCCAGTTATTGGGCTTTTGGGCCCATTGGGCCAGGGATAGTGCTATTGGGCCTAAGCTAGTGTTAATGGGCTTGAGTGTAGGACCAGCAGTCCAGAACCATCCATGAGAAAAATTTCATGTGTCCTGATTATATATTTAATTATTTTTATGCATTTAAGTTATTTTAATATTTATATGTTAGTAAGAAAATTAAATTAAATATATATGAAGGACACACAATTTATTTAAGTACATGCATTCATGAAATCAATTTTTACGCTATGATTTAATTTCTATGGTTGAGCAAATAAAATATTTTAGGTGGAAATTGAAGTAGTGTGGCCATTTATGTATGGGCAGTTTCTGCCATTTATGTATGGGCAGTTTTCTGCCATTTATGTATGGGTGGTTCGCCACCAGCCTCGTACGATGGTTTCTTAGACTGATCAGTCGCATTATGGGTCACACTTACGGATAGGACCATTCGATGTTCAGAAAATAAATGCTCAATAACTTATGTATGTATGATATTATGTATGTTATGTATGTTTATTTATGTAATTTATGTTATGTAATTTTTAAGCATGCTCATTCATGTATATGTATGTATTAGTATTAAATTGATTTAAATTATTTTAAACCCTTGTTAGTATGCATGTTGGGCCTCTAGGCTCACTACACTGATATGGTGCAGGTGAGTACGTAGAGGAACAGGTTACTCCTACCGGTGGTGAGGATGTATGAGCCGTGCTGCAGTAGCCCCGTGACCGTGATAGCTTCTGAGTCACCGTGCATGATGTCATGTGATACATTTTTAATATTTTTATGGGTTGAGATGTTTGAATATTTTATTAGGTATTTTTAGTGCATGCACACAATTTTTATTTATTTTATTTTATTTATGCAGTATATTTTAAATTATAGGGTTGACTCAGATGTTTAATTATTTTAAAGAATGCATTCTATTTAAGTATTTAAATTGTTTATTTATTTGGTCATGAATTTATTTGAAGTATTTTATTCAGTGCATATATGTATGGGCATATATGTACATATTTTAATTAGTAGTTTATAAAAAAAAAAAAAAAATTTCCGCATATTTATTTATTAGAGAGTTAGGGTCGTTTCAAAGTCAGCGGGTAATTATTGGGGCTAATGCAATACCGGGTGAAAAATCCGGAGGTGTGTAATTCATTATCTCAAGGGAGGTGGGTTTGTCTAGAGGTCGTTGGAAGGAATGAGCACTTGAAGAGTTAAACTTGCACTAATTTGTCATAGGTCGCTAAGCAGTTTTGAAACGAATTCGGTCTAAGTTGTATGAAACTGGAATGATATTTCACACACACATGTTCACGTTAAACCGAAGGTGTATTATGAAAAGTTGAGAGCATGTCTGTGTTTTTTGTTTTGTGATTAAACTTCTCAGAGGCTTTGCACATTTATGAATCGTCCTTACTTATGTTTTTGTTTGCCTTTTGTTTTTGCATGTCTTGCTCGAGGGCGAGCAAGGTTTAAGTATGGGGGTGTTGATAAGTGCATTTTGTATGCATTATTTCATGTTATTTTTATGTCTATTTTGTGTGCATTCATTTTATTTTTATGTGTTTTAGTGCATGTGTGTGTATTTCACTCCTTGGGTTAATTTTGTAGGAAAATGGATTTTTGAAGAGTGAATTACGGATCAGCCTTGATCGAAAAATCATATTTAATTTTAGATACATTGAAATCCAATCAGATTAAAGTTAAAGATGTTTTGAAGCTGCTGTCCAAATTTCAGCTCAATCCGACGGCTAGATCTCGAGATATGAATTTTTGAAAATTGTCGCTCGGTGCAGATTTTTTGTACTGCGCGCGCGCGAGAATCAAGCTCGCGCGCGCGCGAGTTCGACGTACAGCCTTCTGTTTTTATATGCCGCGCGCGCGTTCGGGGGTCATATGTGTTCCGAAAAATCCTTATTTTGAGAGGAAATTAACTGGTAGGCGTTCCGGACCATATATATAGAAGATATAACATATTTTTGAGGGTTTCGGAAGCTCCAGAGCGCAGACAACGCAAGAGGAGGTGGCTACAAGGCTTGGGAGAGAAGATTTCTTCTTTCTTTTCTTCTTTTTATTTTTATTTTTGAATTATTGTTTTTAATTATTGAGTATTTTATTTTCAACCAAGACGGCGTGATTGGGCGAACAAATTCATGTAGAAAACTTGGATGTTTGTTTGGGATTTTTTAGAGTTGATTTTATTTTATTGATTGTCAGATTTATATTTATCTTGTGAATAGTCTGATCAACTGTTTGCTTGCATGTTAATCAATTCCAAATCAACAGAGGAGGTTTTGATTTTGATAACTCTGATAATTAACATATTGTAAAACCGACTAGAAATAGAATTCGATTTCAGTGCGCGGTTTAGGTGTAAACTGAATTTTCACAAATTTAATGCATTCAAATTTGATTAGAATTACGAAAGATTAGTTCATCAATATTTGAATAGGTTTGATTGTTCTAGAAATAGACTGTTGAATCTGACATTTTGGTGATAACAAACAACAACTCATTGTATAGGAATGTGCTACCAATCTTTTGTATTTCAGGAATCTACTACAACTCCTACCGCAACCGTCTAAACCCTTCAAGTTATCTACCGGAAGCTTGTCAACCGCCTTTGTCTCTCGACCGGTTGCAGTCACAAGCCTATCAACTGGTTATTCAAACCAGCAGAGGATAAATATATCTACCGGTAGAGTGCCAACTGCTTATCAAGATATCTCAAGACAAGTACTTGTGACAAGACGTTCATTGCAAAATCTTTATCAAAAGCAGAACCGGCGTATCAGAAGATCTGTTGACTCTTGCATCGAGACAACAGGTTGCACTAAAATGGCAAAAACGCAGAATGGCTACAGATAAAGCATTCGACCGTTTATACCAGTTTTGGACCCTGGAAGTTGTCTGCATTTAAAGAAGTGTACGATCTTCATGCAGAATCATCAATGCATTTATGAAGCATTAAATGTGCATTCAATGCAGCATCAGAACGTTCAAAATAAAGACGTTGATGATTGACCTATATAAAGGGAAGATTGCTCAAGAAGTGACAAGAAGACAAGCAACACGAAAAATCTCAATCAACTCAATCACTTGAATACTATCAGAAGTCCTCATCTGATATACTGAAGCAATACTTGAGCACACTTACAAGATCATTCACTTGCTGCTCAAATAAACCCTTGCCTACAGTTTACATATCTCATCTTCAATGATCATCCTAGGGTTTCCAAGCCTCTCGACCGCTCTGCAGTTTGAGAAGCTCAACCGAACTATACTCATTATTGAAGAGACTTGAAGCTACTCTGAAAGCTTCCACCAGTCTGATAAGAACTGAGAATCTTATCTGTGTAAATCTAGGAGTTTCGGATTAGGCATTGGATAAGTCCTAAGTCTGAAGTGGGTGTATTGCAAGACGTTGTAATAACCAAAGTCTTCTAGTAAATTCCTTCCTAAGTGGAAGAAGGGGAGACGTAGAAGGATTAAGCCTTCGAACTTCCAAAAATCGTGCCTTAGTCTTTACTGCTATTTATCTTACATATTGCTCATACATTGTGTTTTAAACTTTGCATCACTAAAACCTCTGAACTATTTCCGCACTATTTAAGTTGTTCAAACCGTTTTAGAAGTTGAGAAAATAGATTAAGTGAACTAAACTTCACTTGATCATTTTGAAAAGAAAGAAGAAAATTTTCAGAGTGTATTCACCCCCCCCCCCCCCTCTACCCTCTGAACCGATCCCAACAAGTGGTATCAAAGCGGGTTCCTTTCTCAACTGCTGTTCTAAAGTTTTAAAATCATGACTTTTCAACAAAATTCCTATGTTTTCTAAAGAAGATTATGATGACTGAAAAATTCGCATGCAGGCACATCTTGCAGCACAGGACGATGACATGCTATATGTCATAACAGACGGTCCCATCAAAATCATGAAGGTCAACCCAGCTCTAACCGATGGTGCAGGACAAATGATTGAGAAACCAAGAGCTGAGTGGACTACTGAGGACAAAAAGAAGGCCAATCTTGACAATGTGGCCCGGGACATCCTATACAAAACACTGGACAAGAACATGTTCAGCAAAATCAAGTCATGCTCCACAGCAAAGGAGATTTGGGAGAAGCTCACTCAGCTGTGTGAAGGAAATGACCAGACCAAGGAAAACAAGCTCACCATGGCCATTCAAAAATATGACAATGCCAAAATGAAGCCAGGGGAAACCATGGCTGAATTTGATGAACGGTTTAGTAGTATCATTTGTGACCTTATTGCTTTAGGAAAAACTTATACTAACCGTGAAATTGCTGTGAAGGTTATGAGAGCTTTGCCCAAAGAATGGGAAATCAAGACAGTGGCCATGAGGGAGTCAAAAGACTTAAGCAAGGTTGAACTGCGTGATCTCTTTGCAGATCTCAAAGCCTACAAGTTCGAGCTCAACATGAGGACAGAAGATGAACCATCTAACTCTCAACCAACCAAGGCCTTAACCTCAACGGTGATGCGTCCACCAGTCGAGGAAGCTCCAAAGAGATCAGCTGAGCAAATCAGCAACGAATTCATGACACTCTTTGTCAAGAAATTTGGTAGATTTATGCGTAAAAACAATTCTAAATTTAAAAATTATCATAAATCGGACCATACAGACGATGGTCCCACTTGTTTTAACTGTGGCAAGCCAGACCATTTCATTGCAGATTGCACCAAGCCTAAGAGCAATGATCAGAAGCAAGTCTTCGAAAGAAGAAGGGGCAAGGAGGACAAGAGGACGTTTAGAAAAGGTAGAGACCAAAGGGTTCTAGTAGCAGACGAAAGCAAAAGAAAGTGGGCTGAATCTGACTCTGACAACCCCGATACCGGAAGCTCTTCAGATGACAGCGAAGATGAAAAGGTGGAATGCCTCATGGCTGACATCGAAGAAGAAGCTGAGGAGGTATTTGACTTTGGTTCACCTGAATTTACTCACAGTGATCTAGTTACTGCTTTACACGAAATGGCTAATGAATACAAAGCATTATCCAAGGAATTCGAGGAGGTAAAAGCAGAAAGAGCTGACCTAAAAGATAAGTCAAGCGAATTAAGCTGCATGCAGCGAAAATAGCTTGATGGTCTTAAGGTCAAGCTAAGTCTGCTGGCTACTGAGAATGACACCTTGAAAATAGTGTTCCAAGCAACCTTGACTGAGAACAAAAAACTACTTGAAATAATTAAGGCTTGGAATAAATCTTCTGTAACCATTGACAAGATTCAGGAAATCCAAAGACCGGCACATGACAAAACCGGTCTAGGGTTTGGAACAAATGAACAGTCTATGGAATCTTGTATTCAGTCAAGCCTGGACAAAGGCAATCTTAACAAAATAAGATTTGTCAGGTCCAGCACGATATATGAACACGATGAGTGCAGCTTTGACAAAAATCAGAAAGTATCTAACGAACGAAGCTCTAAGCATAGAGGGCTGGGATATGTGAATCCCCAGATCTCCAATCAAAGAGGAACTTGGGTCAAACCAAAACCTAATGAAAGAAGAAAGGGAAACCAATCTAATTTCAAAAGGCCATGGAATGAGTCTAACTACTCTAAGAGAAGATGGTCAAAGGAGAAGCCTTACCAGTACTTTAATTGCAGGCCAGTTCAAAAGAGGTACAGGCTAACTGATAAAGATCAAAAAGGCAAGCAGCACACAGCAACCTCACAAGCACACACATTTACTGCTTATCAACCGCACAGATTTCTGGACACACACACGGGCAAACCTGTAAGGGTGTTTCAGGTGTGGGTCCCGAAAGGGCTAATCCGACATGGACCCTACTAGATATGGGTACCAAAAGTTCTTCACTTTTTGCAGGTACTAAAAGTCCAAACGGGCGAGAAGACCACTTCTATCAAGGACACTACCTGGTACTTAGATAGTGGTTGCTCACGGCACATGACAGGGAATCCAGAACTTCTAACAGAAGTGGTGTTGTGCAAAGGACCAAAGATCAGCTTTGGAGACAACTCCAAAGGTAAAACCGTGGGTAAGGGTAAGATTATCCATGGTAACATCATTATTAAAGATGTGTTGCTTGTTGACAAACTGTGCTGTAATTTGATAAGTATTAGTCAACTATGTGACAATGATCATTCGGTCGAGTTTCACAAACACACTTGCATCATCAAAAATGATAAAGGTGAGACTCTTATGACCGGTGTAAGAGACCTAAACACCTACAAGGTAAACTGGTCTTGCTCACATATTTCTTCACCTACTTGTCTTACTGCTCATCATGATAAAAATTGGTTGTGGCATAAGCGGTTAAATCATCTAAATTTTTTTAAGTCCATTTCTAACTTGAGGAAGCATGATTTGGTTTCTGGTCTGCCTGAAGGAGATTTTATAAAAGACAAAGTTTGTCCTGCTTGTCAACTAGGAAAGCAGGTGAGAGCAACCTTTAAAAATAAAGGTTGTATGTCTTCTTCCAAATGTTTAGATTTACTTCACATGGACCTATTTGGTCCTATACCAGTAAGAAGCATAGGGGGAATGAGATATGCTCTTGTTGTTTTAGATGACTTTTCTCGATTTACCTGGGTCATCTTTCTCTCTTCAAAAGATCAAACTGCACCTCACCTGATTAAGCTTTTTAAACGCTTGCAAAATGAACAATCTACCGTGATAGATAGAATCAGGAGTGATAGAGGGACTGAGTTTTTAAACACCACTCTTATGACTTATCTAGATGATCAGGGAATCAAGCATGAGCTGTCAGCTGCTAGATCCCCACAGCAAAATGGGGTGGCTGAAAGAAGGAACCGTACTTTAAAAGAAGCAGCCAGAACTATGATTGCTGATTCAAATGTTTCTCAAAGGCTTTGGGCAGAAGCAGTTAACACAGCTTGTTATACTCAAAACAGATCTATGATTAATAAACGATTTAACAAAACTCCATATGAGATCTGGAATGGCACAAAACCTGATATTTCTTACTTCAAAATTTTTGGGTGCAAATGCTTTATCCACAACAATGGCAAAAATCATTTGACAGCCTTCGATGCCAAAGCAGACAAAGGAACTTTTATTGGTTACTCAGCCGTTAGCAGAGCTTATCGAGTGTTCAATCAAAGATCACTAACGGTCGAGGAAACCATTCATGTTGTTTTTGATGAATCTACTCTTTGTACAGAACAAACTCAAGGGAGCATAAATGATCTGAGTCATAGACTGGAAAACACAAATCTACAGGAAGAGAGTGACAGTGATCCATATCCTCCAAAGAAGGATGATCCAGTTCCCTCTACCGTGTGTGATCAAACAAGGCCAGAAGAGGATCCATCAGTTGATAACGATCCTCCTGCCAATAATGATCCAGTAAACGAGGACGTTCATCAACCAATTGATGACAACCCTTTAGGGAATTATTTTAGGTGGAACAAAGATCATCCACCTGGGTTGGTCATAGGTGACCCTTCTGCTCCTCGAAAAACACGTGGTCAAATGATTAATGAATTCTTGCATGCAGCTTTCATATCTCAGGTAGAGCCCAAGAAGATAGATGAAGCTCTATCAGATGCCAGTTGGATTGAAGCTATGCAAGAAGAGTTGAATCAATTCACCCGCAACAATGTTTGGCATCTAGTTCCTCGATCGGAAAATCAAAATGTGATTGGAACTAGATGGGTGTTTCGTAACAAGCTCGATGAACATGGCACTGTTGTGCGTAACAAAGCTCGACTTGTTGCCCAAGGATTCAGACAAGAAGAAGGCATAGACTTTGAGGAATCCTTCGCGCCAGTTGCAAGACTAGAAGCAATCCGCATCTTTCTTGCCTATGCAGCTTTCAAGGACTTTAAAGTTTATCAAATGAATGTCAAGTCTGCATTCCTCAATGGTCTACTTCAAGAAGAGGTGTACGTTGAACAACCACCAGGTTTTGTCAATCCTACTCATCCTCAATATATCTATAAACTTGACAAAGCCCTCTATGGATTAAAACAAGCACCGCGTGCATGGTATGATACATTACTAAAATTTTTACTGGAACATGATTTCCAAATTGGAACGGTCGATAAGACCTTGTTTAAATTTGTAAAAGGTAATCATGTGTTACTAGTACAAATTTATGTTGATGACATTATATTTGGGTCAACTAACCCCAAGTTGTGCTCAAAGTTCTCTAAGATGATGCAGGAGAAATTTGAAATGAGCATGATGGGCGAGCTAAACTTCTTTCTTGGATTGCAAGTAAAGCAACTTGAAACTGGAATATTTATCAATCAATCCAAGTATGCCAAGGAATTGGTAAAGAAGTTTGGAATGGAACAGTGCTCAACTGTATCTACCCCCATGAGTACATCAATCAAGCTTGATAAAGATGAAGGGGGAATCCCGGTCGAGGTAACAATGTATCGAGGCCTTATTGGCTCATTGCTTTATTTGACTGCCAGTCGACCGGATATCATGTATTCAGTTTGTTTATGTGCTAGATTTCAAGCAGCACCTAAGCAATCTCATTTCATTGCCGCCAAACGAATAATTAAATATATTAAAGGAACTACTAATGTGGGTCTTTGGTATCCCAAAGATTCAAATCTTAATCTTATTGGCTATTCAGATGCAGATTATGCAGGTTGTAGAATTGATCGCAAAAGTACAAGTGGCATATGTCAATTCCTTGGAGATAGACTAATTTCGTGGTCAAGTAAGAAGCAGACATCAATTGCTACCTCGACCGCCGAAGCAGAATACCTTGCTGCTGGCAGCTGTTGTGCTCAAATACTCTGGATTCAACAGCAGCTTAATGATTATGGAATCCGGTCGAGTGAAGCTCCAATCTACTGTGACAATACAAGTGCCATAGCCATCACTCACAATCCAGTGATGCACTCTAGGACAAAGCACATTGATGTCAGACATCACTTTATCCGAGATCATGTCTTAAAGAAGGAAATCAGGCTGGAATACATCTCTACCGATCAGCAAGCAGCAGACATATTCACCAAGCCTTTACCGGACGCTAAGTTTTCATATTTTCGAAATATTCTTGGCTTAGTAGATCTAAGTTAGTATGCATGTTTTTAGGGGGAATGATTGCCAGTATGACGTTAATAGCTTAGCTGTTACATTGCCATAAATATTGGCATATCATCCGCCTTTAGCTAGTCTCTGACAGGCTCCGTACTAGCAGCTTTGTGCTTTGAACCAAATGACATTAATTGGGCGCGGTGATTATACTCTTCAAAACTTTTTGAATTTCAAAAATACTTTTCATGACGTCACCCTATGGCCCATAGGTTCCTATATATACTTCTTTACACTCGTATATCAACCTTTCACCGTTGCTAAAGCTTTCATATTGCATTCAAAGTTCTATCGTATTACTATCAAGCTTTTGCTTACTCTCTGCTCGAGTTCTTATCTACATCTATCATGTCGATCCAGAAGACTTGCCTTGCAATCAACTTTGATTCCGTTATTGAGGCAAACAATGCAGGAATCACTGAGGTCTTCACCATGCTTGAAGCCTCTGGACTAAAGAAGTTTCTGGGAAGCAGCGCCATCTGCGATCTGCCTGTATTGAAGGAGTTCTTTGCAACCGCTCAAATCGAGCATGGGACTGTCAAATGCTTGATCCGGATAGAGTCTTACTCCTTCAATCAAAAGTTCTTCGCCAGCACATTTGATCTGCCCTCCAGGGGTTTGACAAAATGCGCGGATCTTCCCGATGGTAACTGCTCATACTGGTTGAAGGAGTTCTCAACCATTGATGCTCCGATCAAACTGCCGGCTCAGAAGACATCTCTTAAAGCTCCATTCAGGCTATTGACCAACATCGTGGCCAAAAATCTTCTTGCCAAGGCTGGATCATACGACAAGGTGACGATGGAGAAATTCCAATACATGGCTTGTATCGCCTCCAAAATCAACATCAACTGGTCAGAAATATTGTTCACTACCTTATGTGAAATGATCAGGGGAAAAGGGCAATCCGAGGGATTTGCTCTGCAAATTTGCCACATCTTGAGCGTCCTTGGAGTAGACTTCTCCAAGACTGAGCCTCTGCATCCCACCAAATGGCTCAACAAGTCTACAATCTTCAAATTTCTGAACAAGAAAGAGGTTGCGGTCGACACTCTGCCTTCAACCGCAAGTGTTGTTGCTGTTACTCAACCGCTTTCAACAGTTCCGGTAGCGGCCAAACCAGCCCATACCAAGAAATCTGCCAAGCGTCAACTTATCATAGAGTCTGACTCTGAAGACGAATCACGTGAGAACGTTCCACTGATTCAAGCCTTCAGCAAGTCATCTCCTTCTGTCTCCAAAGCAGCCGTTTCATCCACGCCTGCAGGCGAGAAGAAGAGGCAGCACAAGAAGTTAAAGTCCCTTTATGGACTTGCTCCTACCATTCCAACACCAATTCTGCCAACGGTTGAGACTACTACCACTGCTGCTACTACTGCTCCACGTCCTACCAAGGGTGTGATAATCAGGGAAGGTGCCTCATCAACTCCAAAGGTCACTCTCGCTGATCCTAAGGACAAAGGGAAAGGTGTGATGATCTACTCACCTAATGCTCAACCAGCAGCTACTGTGGAGCTCAACTTGATCATCTCTCATGTTCTCCGCACTGTCAAGCGTCACCTACAGCGCTTTGACAGATGGCATCATTCCCGTACTCACCTGACGCTTGCTCAAATATTTCCTAAGTGGAAAGCTCTGAATGTTATTGAGCAAAAGATGCTTCTTTTTGCTGACACTGAAGACATCGTGGAGGCTCTGGGAAGAAGACAGCTCATCGACTTGAAGCTTCGAGGAAGCCTGTTATCTCTGTTGATTAATGAGCGTGTCAAGAACTTCAAATCCAAGAGTCCTACCGCCGCCGATGACTTTGTAATTTTGACTGGACTACAGAATAGTCTACGTCAAATCACTCAACTACTTCAGCACTTCCAAGCTCTTAACAACGTAAAAACGACAGCTTCAGCAGCTTGTTTACAGGCTTATGGACTGGAAGCACAGGTGATGATGAAGACTTTTCTTACCCAAGATCAGGGTGAAGAAGACGTCTCTGCTCTTACTCTTTCAGATGGGATTCTGACCGGTCTCATCACTGCTGACCTGTTTCAGTCATTCGCTCTAGGATCGATTGTGGGCGCATCTTCATCGGTCGACCCCGCCTCAACCGCAGTCCAAGCAGTAATTCAACCGGAAGCAGCTGTGACTGCTCACTCATCTCCAGCGACGACCGTTCACACCTCTCCCAGTCGTCCACAAGATTCTTTCGAAGTGATTGAAAAAGAGATTTCTATCACCTCTGTGACAGAGGCTCCTTGCAGCAGTGAAGCAGTAGTGCCCCCAACAGAGATACCAAGCACTATTGTATCACTTGCACCTCCAGAACAGCCAGTGACTGAAGCTGACCCAGCACTTCAACCGTCTCCATCTACTGAAAAGTTTGTGGAAGATCTCCTAATGGATGAACCGAGTGCTGATCCTGCTACTCCACCAACCATCTTGGCTGCAGTCGAGACTCCTACATCTCCAACTGTATCACTATTGGAAGGTCCATCAGCTAGCTCTCCAGCCAGATCACCAGCATCACATCATCTTGAGTCTGGCCCGGTTTCACCAAGGAATGACCCACAGAGTCAAATGCTTCAGACTGATGACTCATTAATTGAAGCCATGGCCGCAGCTCTGGATCACACTTTGATAAATAGGCTTCATGAGCTTATGCAAACAGTTCGATCCTTCTCACAAGACATCACAAACTCATCCTTATCGGTTGAAAATTCACGCCAGACGATGATTCGGCATTTTGAGACCGTGTCTCGAGACCTTGCTCATCTGTCCAAAGAGATCACTGCCCATCATTGCACTCAAATCAAAACGCTCTCTACCGTCTCCAAACAAGTTGTCAGATCCGAAAACCGCCTTCATAGGCAGTTGAATGATCGGATGGACACTATGCAAGCTACTCTACTTGCTCAACTAGATGCAAAAATTGATACTATGCAAGCCTGCCTTGGCACTCAACTCACCGAGATCATCATTCGACTCAACCAAGGCGATGCCAAAAAGGGGGAAGAAGAGCAACGAAGAGCAGCAGAGGCAAGAAGACGTGAGGAAGAAGCCGACAGAAGAAGAAGAGAAGGCGATAGGTCAGGAGGAGCCAGTTGGTTCAAAAGATGAACAACTTGTCTCTTCTTTACTTATCGCAGCTGTATCTCATTTTGTTTTTCTTCAGTAGGTGTAATAAGAATGCTTATTGTAATTAATGAAATTCATTCTCTCAATGAAGTTCATTTTAATGCTTTCATATTGTTCTTGGAGCACTTAAGTTTTGTCATCACCAAAAAGGGGGAAATTGTTGAATCCGACATTTTGGTGATAACAAACAACAACTCATTGTATATGAATGTGCTACCAATCTTTTGTATTTCAAGAATCTACTACAACTCCTACCGCAACCGTCTAAACCCTTCAAGTTATCTACCGGAAGCTTGTCAACCGCCTTTGTCTCTCGACCGGTTGCAGTCACAAGCCTATCAACTGGTTATTCAAACCAGCAGAGGATAAATCTATCTACCGGTAGAGTGCCAACTGCTTATCAAGATATCTCAAGACAAGTACTTGTGACAAGACGTTCATTGCAAAATCTTTATCAAAAGCAGAACCGGCGTATCAGAAGATCTGTTGACTCTTGCATCGAGACAACAGGTTGCACTAAAATGGCAAAAACGCAGAATGGCTACAGATAAAGCATTCGACCGTTTATACCAGTTTTGGACCCTGGAAGTTGTCTGCATTTAAAGAAGTGTACGATCTTCATGCAGAATCATCAATGCATTTATGAAGCATTAAATGTGCATTCAATGCAGCATCAGAACGTTCAAAATAAAGACGTTGATGATTGACCTATATAAAGGGAAGATTGCTCAAGAAGTGACAAGAAGACAAGAAACACGAAAAATCTCAATCAACTCAATCACTTGAATACTATCAGAAGTCCTCATCTGATATACTGAAGCAATACTTGAGCACACTTACAAGATCATTCACTTGCTGCTCAAATAAACCCTCGCCTACAGTTTACATATCTGATCTTCAAGGATCATCCTAGGGTTTCCAAGTCTCTCGACCGCTCTGCAGTTTGAGAAGCTCAACCGAACTATACTCATTATTGAAGAGACTTGAAGCTACTCTGAAAGCTTCCACCAGTCTGATAAGAACTGAGAATCTTATCTGTGTAAATCTAGGAGTTTCGGATTAGGCATTGGATAAGTCCTAAGTCTGAAGTGGGTGTATTGCAAGACGTTGTAATAACCAAAGTCTTCTAGTGAATTTCTTCCTAAGTGGAAGAAGGGGAGACGTAGAAGGATTAAGCCTTCGAACTTCCAAAAATCGTGCCTTAGTCTTTACTGCTATTTATCTTACATATTGCTCATACATTGTGTTCTAAACTTTGCATCACTAAAACCTCTGAACTATTTTCGCACTATTTAAGTTGTTCAAACCGTTTTATAAGTTGAGAAAACAGATTAAGTGAACTAAACTTCACTTGATCATTTTGAAAAGAAAGAAGAAAAGTTTCAGAGTGTATTCACCCCCCCCCCCTCTACCCTCTGAACCGATCCCAACAAGTGGTATCAAAGCGGGTTCCTTTCTCAACTGCTGTTCTAAAGTTTTAAAATCATGACTTCTTTCAACAAAATTCCTATGTTTTCTAAAGAAGATTATGATGACTGGAAAATTCGCATGCAGACACATCTTGTAGCACAGGACGATGACATGCTATATGTCATAACAGACGGTCCCATCAAAATCATGAAGGTTAACCCAGCTCTAACCGATGGTGCAGGACAAATGATTGAGAAACCAAGAGCTGAGTGGACTACTGAGGACAAAAAGAAGGCCAATCTTGACAATGTGGCCCGGGACATCCTATACAAAACACTGGACAAGAACATGTTCAGCAAAATCAAGTCATGCTCCACAGCAAAGGAGATTTGGAAGAAGCTCACTCAGCTGTGTGAAGGAAATGACCAGACCAAGGAAAACAAGCTCACCATGGCCATTCAAAAATATGACAATGCCAAAATGAAGCCAGGGGAAACCATGGCTGAATTTGATGAACGGTTTAGTAGTATCATTTGTGACCTTATTGCTTTAGGAAAAACTTATACTAACCGTGAAATTGCTGTGAAGGTTATGAGAGCTTTGCCCAAAGAATGGGAAATCAAGACAGTGGCCATGAGGGAGTCAAAAGACTTAAGCAAGGTTGAACTGCATGATCTCTTTGCAGATCTCAAAGCCTACGAGTTTGAGCTCAACATGAGGACAGAAGATGAACCATCTAACTCTCAACCAACCAAGGCCTTAACCTCAACGATGATGCGTCCACCGGTCGAGGAAGCTCCAAAGAGATCAGCTGAGCAAATCAGCAACGAAGTCATGACACTCTTTGTCAAGAAATTTGGTAGATTTATGCGTAAAAACAATTCTAAATTTAAAAATTATCATAAATCGGACCATACAGACGATGGTCCCACTTGTTTTAACTGTGGCAAGCCAGGCCATTTCATTGCAGATTGCACCAAGCCTAAGAGCAATGATCAGAAGCAAGTCTTCGAAAGAAGAAGGGGCAAGGAGGACAAGAGGACGTTTAGAAAAGGTAGAGACCAAAGGGTTCTAGTAGCAGACGAAAGCAAAAGCAAGTGGGCTGAATCTGACTCTGACAACCCCGATACCGGAAGCTCTTCAGATGACAGCGAAGATGAAAAGGTGGAATGCCTCATGGCTGACATCGAAGAAGAAGCTGAGGAGGTATTTGACTTTGGTTCACCTGAATTTACTCACAGTGATCTAGTTACTGCTTTACACGAAATGGCTAATGAATACAAAGCATTATCCAAGGAATTCGAGGAGGTAAAGGCAGAAAGAGCTGACCTAAAAGATAAGTCAAGCGAATCAAGCTGCATGCAGCGAAAATAGCTTGATGGTCTTAAGGTCAAGCTAAGTCTGCTGGCTACTGAGAATGACACCTTGAAAATAGTGTTCCAAGCAACCTTGACTGAGAACAAAAAACTACTTGAAATAATTAAGGCTTGGAATAAATATTCTGTAACCATTGACAAGATTCAGGAAATCCAAAGACCGGCACATGACAAAACCGGTCTAGGGTTTGGAACAAATGAACAGTCTATGGAATCTTGTATTCAGTCAAGCCTGGACAAAGGCAATCTTAACAAAATAAGATTTGTCAGGTCCAGCACGATATATGAACACGATGAGTGCAGCTTTGACAAAAATCAGAAAGTATCTAACGAACGAAGCTCTAAGCATAGAGGGCTGGGATATGTGAATCCCCAGATCTCCAATCAAAGAGGAACTTGGGTCAAATCAAAACCTAATGAAAGAAGAAAGGGAAACCAATCTAATTTCAAAAGGCCATGGAATGAGTCTAACTACTCTAAGAGAAGATGGTCAAAGGAGAAGCCTTACCAGTACTTTAATTGCAGGCCAGTTCAAAAGAGGTACAGGCTAACTGATAAAGATAAAAAAGGCAAGCAGCACACAGCAACCTCACAAGCACACACATTTACTGCTTATCGACCGCACAGATTTCTGGACACACACACGGGCAAACCTGTAAGGGTGTTTCAGGTGTGGGTCCCGAAAGGGCTAATCCGACCTGGACCCTACTAGATATGGGTACCAAAAGTTCTTCACTTTTTGCAGGTACTAAAAGTCCAAACGGGCGAGAAGACCACTTCTATCAAGGACACTACCTGGTACTTAGATAGTGGTTGCTCACGGCACATGACAGGGAATCCAGAACTTCTAACAGAAGTGGTGTTGTGCAAAGGACCAAAGATCAGCTTTGGAGACAACTCCAAAGGTAAAACCGTGGGTAAGGGTAAGATTATCCATGGTAACATCATTATTAAAGATGTGTTGCTTGTTGACAAACTGTGCTGTAATTTGATAAGTATTAGTCAACTATGTGACAATGATCATTCGGTCGAGTTTCACAAACACACTTGCATCATCAAAAATGATAAAGGTGAGACTCTTATGACCGGTGTAAGAGACCTAAACACCTACAAGGTAAACTGGTCTTGCTCACATATTTCTTCACCTACTTGTCTTACTGCTCATCATGATAAACATTGGTTGTGGCATAAGAGGTTAAATCATCTAAATTTTAAGTCCATTTCTAACTTGAGGAAGCATGATTTGGTTTCTGGTCTGCCTGAAGGAGATTTTATAAAAGACAAAGTTTGTCCTACTTGTCAACTAGGAAAGCAGGTGAGAGCAACCTTTAAAAATAAAGGGTGTATGTCTTCTTCCAAATGTTTAGATTTACTTCACATGGACCTATTTGGTCCTATACCAGTAAGAAGCATAGGGGGAATGAGATATGCTCTTGTTGTTTTAGATGACTTTTCTCGATTTACCTGGGTCATCTTTCTCTCTTCAAAAGATCAAACTGCACCTCACCTGATTAAGCTTTTTAAACGCTTGCAAAATGAACAATCTACTGTGATAGATAGAATCAGGAGTGATAGAGGGACTGAGTTTTTAAACACCACTCTTATGACTTATCTAGATGATCAGGGAATCAAGCATGAGCTGTCAGCTGCTAGATCCCCACAGCAAAATGGGGTGGCTGAAAGAAGGAACCGTACTTTAAAAGAAGCAGCCAGAACTATGATTGCTGATTCAAATGTTTCTCAAAGGCTTTGGGCAGAAGCAGTTAACACAGCTTGTTATACTCAAAACAGATCTATGATTAATAAACGATTTAACAAAACTCCATATGAGATCTGGAATGGCACAAAACCTGATATTTCTTACTTCAAAATTTTTGGGTGCAAATGCTTTATCCACAACAATGGCAAAAATCATTTGACAGCCTTCGATGCCAAAGCAGACGAAGAAACTTTTATTGGTTACTCAGCCGTTAGCAGAGCTTATCGAGTGTTCAATCAAAGATCACTAACGGTCGAGGAAACCATTCACGTTTCTTCATACATAATTCATTATAAATATTAAAAAATTTAAAATAAAAATTAGACATATTTTAATAATAATATTTTAAATAACAGTAATGATTATTATTAATCCAATCTAATTTGATAAAATGGTTTAAACATGTTTATTTTTTAGTAATAATAGTAATAGTAAGACCATAATTAATGCAACAATCAATAATTAAATTAGTTTTATGAAAATTTGTGAAAATGACTTAATATCTCATTGACTTTTCGCAATTCAAATGAAACAACAATTAAGGCAAGGACAATGAGTGCACTCAAATTTGATCTGCAGAAATCGATAAGCAAACAAACACAAAATAAGATTTCGGAAGCTTACAGGAAATTAATACTTGTTTTTTAATCTAAGAACTAAATAATCCTAATCCCTCGCCGTTCCAGTTCCCAATTTGATTTCTTGAAATACGTTTTTTTAAAATAAGGAAATAAATTAATAAAAAAACACTTAGAAACTACAATAATAATTGATATTTTTTGCAAAAGCACTTAGATCTTTTTTGCAAAAGCATTTTTTTCTAGTTAAGCCTTTTGTTTTTGTTTTGTTTTTGTTTTTGTTTTTGTTTTTCCCTAGTTTCTCGGTAAATTTTAAATTTTCTAGATGGGCTTTTCCACATTTGTTATATTTTTCACGTTTGTTTGATAAATAAACCTTGCAGAGAATCATCGTGGCTCCCAAACCGGCATTCCAAAAATGATAACGATTACCGTTTTCAACCCCGCATAAAAAAAAACAACGAAACGGAATGAAAAACAGATAAAATGATCAAAAAGTATGAATGCATCAAGATTCAAACCCGAGAGGCAAAAGGAAGAAAACCAATTAAGTGGAGAGAACAAACAAGAAAGGCCTCTCTGCTAGGGATGACAATTTTCTCCGAACCCGATGGAAAACCCGATATTCGACCCGAACGGAGGAGGGTATGGAGACATTTTTTGGACTCGATTAAATAAATGGGTATGGGGATCTCGTAAATGGGGATGGAGGAGGATGTAGTGGTATCCTACCCATACCCGACCCGATACCCGATTATATATATATATATATATATATATATATACATACATACACATATTAATTTATATTAAATAAATGCTAATTTAATTTTTTTTTTGTTGAATTATGTTAATTGGATGAAATAATGAAAATTATTAATATAAAACTAATGCTATTTTTTAGAAGTTTTATTTTTTATATAAGTCTTTGGTTGTAAATTTTCTTCGGTGTTTTATTTTTTTATTATCTTAAAAATTTTGATATAAAAATCTAGTAAATAATTATAGTTTTATCAAATAATTAAAATTTTAAAAAAATTGTTTTTATGGAGTATATACAATAAATGGGTATATGGGTAGGGTATAGATATCCGATCATCCGACGGGTATGAGGATGAAGATGAAATTAAATATCCGATGAGTATGGGTATGGGTATGGGGATGGAGGCACGATATCCTACCCAATGTTTTTGAACCGGACCGGACCGGCCGGTTCGACCGGGAACCGGTCGGTTCTCCGGTCCGGACCAACTCCAAAAACCGGAAAACCGGTCCAACCGGTCAAAATCGGTCAAGAACCGATTATAAAAACACTGATCCTACCCATACCCGACCCATTGTCATTCCTACTCTCTGCTTTCAACAAGAAGATGAAAACAAGTAGGATATTATTCCCGAGGCGAGAGAGATATCATATAGACATACATACATATATATATATATATATATATATATATATATTATTCTATGCTACACTTGGAGTACTTTTCCCCCATGATGTGGTCAAATATCAACCATTGGATCATCAAGACATATTTCAATTTCCATAAATATATATGGGTCCCACGTGATCTAATGGTATTGAAATAGGGGGAGAAGCACTCCCGATGTAGTATAGACTAACCCTATCAGTTTCATTTGAGAAGAAAATAGACGGGATGATCAGTTTGAAATTGTAATAAATGAAAAGCTTGAATAACATCAGTAACAAATTTTTAGATTGAGTGAAAGAAGTGATATATATCCATGTGGGTCTTGATTTTCTTTATGCGTGAGTTTTACATACATGGAGTTAATTCCCACAGAATCTTGATTCTTTAATTATCTAAATTTAATATATAGATTTGTTCTTATAAATTTATTATTTCATATATCAAAACTCCAATTATAGAGATTTAATTTCCAAAATTATTTATATATTTCATATAACCAATTAATATCGAGCCATGGCTTCGATAATTATCAACAATGCGATACTTTCTCAAAAATAAATGCAGATATAAATATATAGTATTTATTTCGTATGAGAAATTGTTATATATATATTCACAACAATATGTTACCTTTCGTGTTATTGTATATTTTTTCGCCTTCTTTTTCTTCCCTTTCCCTTGGCCTCTTCTTTCTTCTAGCTAGCTAGGTGGAAACAACAGAGATTTTTCAAGAATTTGACGGTTTGGATCATAATACTTCACAAGATTGGTGCGAGGAAGATGGATCAAGACAGGCGACAGTTGTCCTGCGCGCGGACACCATCACGGAGTTGCAAGATCGGAGTAATTGTAGTTTGAAGTTGTTCGATATGTTCAAAAAACCCGCGACAAATCAATCACCTTCTGCCTTTGGAGAATATGAGCATCAAGAAAATCGTAACTCATGATGGGAAAATTGGTTCGAGAATTAACTCGTGGGATCAATATTTAGAGTTCGTGCATAAAAAGACGATGCAGAGGAGATGGATGAAGACAGTACGTATTGGAGAGGCGGAGGCAGCGCCAAGGCGAGTTCGACCCGGAGGAGATCTGTGCAAGGAAGGGCTATCGGAGAACGGAGGTACGTAGCGACGACTGCCACTGGTGTACGGCTCCCACCACCAATCTCGCATGCATATCGGGCTGGTTCGTTACTGTCGAGCCTTGCAAGGTGATTTATGTATCCACTTTTTCGGAGTTGTGCACTTTACGTACGTACGTAGAGGAAGATCAAGGCAGGCCATTGGAGATAGTCGTTCCATGGACGCCATCACAGAATGACAATAGTCGTGGTAGCGATGATGGTGGAAATGAGTCACAATGTTAGAAAGGAGAAGTGTAAAGGGAAAGAAACTCATGCTAATTCAAAACTTATCATAGAATAAAATCGTTTTTCACTTTTAGATGGAAAATTACAATATGAAATTATTTTATTAAAATTGGAAAATATATATATAGCATGAAATTCCTTCTCTCTTCACTTTCTTCTCTCGATCATCTGTGACTCCGTTTCATTGTTATTCTACCTTGGCTACGGTCTTCCGTGCTGGCGGAGATGAAACGTCTTTCTCTTTTTACTTGTTTGATTTTCTCATTGTGATATATTTTGTTTCTTAAAAATAAGCATGAAATAGGTTTTAAGATTATGCTGTGCATACAATATTACGTGGGTAAATTAATTTATATTTAAATTAATTAAATAGAACACCTTTTTGTCTTTTTTTTTATGGCTTCCTTTTTGTATTATTAATGAATCAATTTAAGCATTTCAGGAAGAAAAAAAAAATTAACACAATTAAGTGATCTTTTTGGAAGCCATAAACTTTTGTCGTCAGCAAAAGGTGGGGAGCTTGGGGACTATTCTCCAGAGGATTTCAATTCACCATTTTTAACTTTCAATTTTACATGTAGGAGTCATGCACAAGCAACCGATTGAGGTATGATTTTTTTCTGAGCATAGGGTTTTTTTTTCTTCCTAAATAATTTGACAAACTTGTTGGTTTCCTGAATTGTGCTTTTTATGGGGCCATGAAATGAAGCATGATTTCTAGGAATTTTCTTGTTATTGTTCTCTAGAACTGGTCTTGCGACGATTCTCGATCTGGGCATTCAAAATTTTTGTTTGAATTTTCACGGATTTTGAGGTTTTTCCATTGATTTCATTGATCTGATTGAATTGGGGTTGCTTCATTGCTTGCATCGAATTGAATTTGATTAAATCGAATTGATTCTTGTTTTACTGGTTTTGTTTTTGGTTATGAAATGTGTTTTAGATTGGGTTATATATTTCCTTTGATTTTCTTGTGTAAAGTTTATCATTTTGGTTTTTGAAAAATCTATGGTATTTTGATGACATGATTCTGGGATAGCCCCCGATAGACGAGCGGTGCCAATCTTCATCAGATTGGGGGAATAATCAAATTTTATGTTTATAGTTTCCTAAATTGTATGTCTAGTCTGAAAAATGTCTTAGATTGAGCTGTGCAATTTTTTAAACAAAGAATTCAGGGATTTTGGGGTTTTTTTGTTGATTCTTTGATATGATTGAATCGAATTGATTGTTCTTTTACAGGTTTTGTTTTTGCTTGTGAAAATGTGTTTAGATTGGGTTATATATTTCCTTTGATTTTCTTGTGTTCAATTTATCATTTTGGTTTTTGAAAAATCTGTGGTATTTTGATGACATGATTCTGGGATAGCCCCCGATAGACGAGCGGTGCCGATCTTCATCAAATTGGGGGAATAATCAAATTTTATGTTTATAGTTTCCTAAATTGTAAGTCTAGTATAAAAAATGCATTAAGTTGCCCTTGGAATAAATTCCTGAGTCTGCCTCTTAAAGAATGGTTTGTTTGAAATATTCGGATCTTGGGAAAAAATGCTGTCTTGTTGATTCTAATGGATGAAATGTAAGTTTATATAAGATGGTTTTCGAAAGAATGATGAAATTTAAAGTTGGAATAGGGCAGAGTCTGGTACTGGAACTTTATAGAGAAGTCACATGCAACATTTCTGTCTTGGAAATTTTTCTCAGAGCCATGTGCAACTGATTTTCTTTGGGTTTCAGCTGATAAAATGATCTCGTGGCTCGATTCCTGCAGGATTCTTAGGCCTTGTTATAGTTTGAAGAATGCCTTCTTCAAACAACCATGGCTCCCCTATGCCTTTTGCCTGATTTCGTAGTCCAATTTTGACTATTGGAAGTGATCTGGTTCATTCGGAAATGAACCATGATTCACGTACTCAAAATCTTGATGCATTTCAAAGGCAAGTTTTTACCTGGTTTCACGACATTTCAATGGTTGATGCTAATGAACGTCTTTCCATTTCATGGATATGCAAGTTTTTAGACGCCTTTTCTAGCTGCCTCGATCATTTTATGAACAATAGAGGGCATCTCTTAAAGCCACCAGCAGATAGGCTTGCTACCGAATTCTTTGACAGGGCGATCAAAGCACTCGATATTTTCAATGCAACTCATGACCGTATTGAGAAGATTCGAATATAGCAGAAACATTTGGACTTTGGAGATCGTTTTGAATATATATATAAGTATATACCAAACGACGAAGGTGGACGACAGCGGCGAGAGGTGGTGGAAGGCGGCAGGTGTACGGCGAATGGCGGTGGGGGCAGGCGGCAGAAGCGGCCGGCGAGACCCAACACACTACAATCACATTTTTAGACCAAATCTTTCAATAAACACTAAATATATACATATATCATACACATATATCTACCTGCGTTACATACATGTTTATAATTGCAAATATTTATATAACAATATATATAAGTACATATATATGCTTGCATACCAGCTGAGCGACGTGCGGCGGGAGGCGGCAACATCGTTACAAACCACGAATCCTACAAAATAAATATAAAAATGTTATTCAAAAGGTAAATAGAAAAAAACACTAGATTCAATCATTCAAAGCCTAAAACACATGAACAATTACCTGGGAGTTAAAAATCGAAAGTGCTCTGCGTGGCGGCTAGGGTTAAATGAAAAAGTGGTATTTATATTCAACAATAGCGACGGCTTTATAAAAATGTCGATGGTTACGATGATTTATTTAAAATTCGTCGCTAATTGAGATTGTTTTATAAATCGTCACTAATTAGCGACAACTACAACAAATCGTCGTTATTACCGACAACTATTTTAAATCGTCGCAAATTGCGACGATTTGCAACTAATTTGTTGCATATTGGGACTGTCTAATGCTTAACAGTCTATAATATTACGTAATTTAATTGTTGCTAATAGCGACATTGTTCTGTCGCAATTAGAAACAACTATTAAAAATCGTCGCTAATTGCGACTATTTGGAACTCATTTGTCGCATAATTGTGACTGCCTAAAGATTAATCTTCACTAATATTACCGAATACTTAACTTATTTGTCTCTAAATTTATCGACTATTTTCCACCCGGCTTTTCGTTTAAAATGATGAGATCGTCGGTGTGTAGGATAAGTATGTCGGGGCATTACCCGATCTATCGGCATGTCTTCCATAACTCATTTTGGATTCGGATCCGTAACCCGAATTCTCCAACGTGATTTAGAAGCTTCCATGAAATCACCCTTCATATCATAGAGCCATAGACATACGCGTCACCTCTTGCACCGCTGCACACCATCACCACCACCGACGGTAAAAACGGTGAAAGCGAAAAAAAACATCCGCAGGATGTGGGGTTATTTAGCATTAATGACAACAATAGTCGAGGAACCTGTCGTCGGATACGATCTTTTCTCACCTAGAATTGCCTGAAATTCTTTCACGGTAATTCACGCGATCCAGAATTGGAGAGAATTTCATGATGACATAGAGAGAATTGGAGAGAATTTGAGGAGTAAACAAGCAAAGGGAACGAGTTGGGAATTAGGGTAGAATATAGTGGAATTGGACTTTTAATTCGGGCAAATATTATCACGTCAGCTCTCGTGATAATTCTTTTAATGAGGATAATTCATTAAAATATTCCTCTAGTTTCAAACGAGTCTCAATTATGTCCTTAATGTTTTTTCGAGACGATTTATATCCCTCGTGTTTTGAATTGTGTCCCAAATCTGTCCCCACCGTCAAGTCTTTTGTTAGTGGTTGACAGAATTATCACGAGACTTGACGGCAAGGATAAATTTGAGACAAAATGCAAAACATTTGGGATATAAATTAGGGGTGAGCAAAATATCGGTCAAACCGAGAAAATCGATAAAACCAAAAAAAATTAGAAATTCGGTTCGGTTTGTTCGGTTGATCGGTTAATTTTTTTTAAAATATCGGTTAAATCGGTTTAATCGATACTATTTCGGTTTTTATAAAAAATTATCGGTTAAACCGAAATTCATTTATATAATTAAAAAATTTTGGGCTTTGTCAAAAAATAAATATTGTGCCTAAACTGTTAACTATAATTATTTATTTATTTTTGAGTTTTAACTACATATATCTAACTATGTTTTAAGTCTAACCCACCCAACAAAAAAACATCTCATACTTTCAAAATATAGAACCTAAAATTTATTTATTTTTTTTAAGAAAATAAGAAAACTTAAAAATTTTAAAAAAACAAATAAAAATCGGTTAGTTCGGTTGAAAACCAAAATAACCGTTTTTTTATCGGTTCGATTTAGTCGGTTTTATATACAAATTCGGTCGGTTCGGTTTGTTAGAAAAAAATTCGGTCGGTTTGATTTTTACAAATATCGTCTCGGTCGGTTCGGTTTTGACCGATTGCACACCCCAAATATAAATGACCCTAGAAAAATATTAAAGACATAATTAGGACTCGGTTAAAACTAGAGGGATATTTTAATGAATTATCTCATTACCACGGAGTTAAAAATCGAAAGTGCATTGCGTGGCGGCTAGGGTTAAATGAAAAAATGGTACTTATATTCAACAATAACGACGGTTTTATAAAAACGTCGTTAGTTGCGACGATTTATTTAAAATTCGTCGTTAATTGCAACTGTTTTGTAAACTGTCGCTATTACTGATAACTACAATAAATCGTCACTATTATTGACAACTATTTTAAATCGTCGCAAATTGAGACAATTTGCAACTAATTCGTCGCAAATTGCGACTGTCTAATGCTTAACCGTCTATAATATTACGTAATTTAATTGTTGCTAATAGCGACATTGTTTTGTTAAACCGTCGCTATTAGCAACAACTATTAAAAATCGTCGCTAATTGCGGCTATTTGGAACTTATTCGTCGCAAATTGCGACTTCCTAAAGATTAACCGTCTCTAATATTTCCGACTACTTAATTTATTAGTCTCTAAATTTACCGACTATTTTCCATATGTGTCGTTATATACAGTAGTCGCTAAAGAGATTATGTCAGATACCAACCGTTTCGACGACGGTTTCAATCGTTTGAATTCCATCTCTAATAGCTACAGAATTCATTTACAATAATCGTCGCATTCAATTTTTGCGACGATTAATTTCGTTAGTTGCAAATTTAACGACAAAAACTTGGAAAAGTGTCGCTAATTTTGACGACAAATGCTTTTATTTCGTCTCTAAATTCATCGTATTTCGTGCCAGCGATAATTTTTGATAAACCGTCGCTAATTGTAGGAACTAAATTTAAATTTTAGTTGCTACTCAGTGTGTTTTCTTGTTGTGACTTGTGATTATGATCGAAATCGTAAAATTGTTGAAAATTTTTTGTTGTTTCCGCCGGAAGAAACAAGGGGCGAAGGAAAAGAGAAGAAAGATGGCGAAAAATGCAATAACAAAAAAGGTGTCCTTGAAACATATTGTTGTGAATACTGAATCTATCACTGTTAAATTGTTATATTTATATATATATATATATATATATTCTTTAATGGCGCCCAACATTATATGCCCACTTCATGCCCACCATGTACAAGTTAACTTATCTATTGTACCGGTCAACTCATCTATTGTACATGGTGGGCATAAAGTGAGCATATAGTGTTGGGCACCATAAAAAAACTTTATATATATATATATATATATATATAACAATTTAACATACGAAATAGATAGTTATCGACGTAATAGATGTCTAGATATTTGTTATATGAAATATATATATAAATACTTTTGGAAATCTCTATTTCGAGTTTTGATATATGAAATAATAATTTTATAAAATCTTTCAATAAATCTCTATATCAATGTACGTAAAACTGATGCACACAATCAATCACTAAATTATTAATTAACAATGTATATCTAAGAATATCCCAAATAAATAAAGAAAATCAAGACCCATTTCACTAAATCTGAAAATTGAAACAATTAATAAAACCGAATCTTGAAAAGAACAATGGAACATCAAATGCCACAAGTGTTGTTACAGATTTTTTTCAAGCTTTTGACGCCAATAATTCGTCAATTTTAACTTGGGCTCTACAATATCACTTGGATCTTGAGTAGATTAAAAAAAACAAATCGATGAAATATTCTTTATCTTTTATAGTAACAATAATTTTTAAAATATATCATCTACAGTACACAATTTATCCTCCCAAAGACAATTATCATATATTCAAATTTCAAACTGACAGTTGACCGTATAGGTCTAGCTTTCTCTCAGATTATATATCAATTTTTAAAAAAAATTAAAATACATCACTTGAGATATTTTATAATTTAAAAGGTAAATTCTAATTATAAATATTGCAACTTTGTTTTTTAGCCAACAAGAAGTTGACTCTCTCTTATTAGTCTCTTTCGACATATAAATATATATATATCTCTTGAGGGAATTAATCCCACTTCTGTTCTGTTCATCTTCTTCGATTCACGTATATATTTCTTGTTTGTACGTTCTCTCAAATTGGTTTTCTTCCTTTTTGCCCCTGAGACTCTCGATCGTTTCTCCCTGCCAAGATTTTGATCGAAATAGCTAGCAGAGATCGGACAAAGATTCAGCAAGAAGAAATCAATGGCCGGCCGCCTTCGATCTGTGCAGGGATTTCGAACACGGCCCTTTTGATGGTTCTGGTTCGTAATAAACATTACATACAAATTTCATTCCTATGAAATTTTTGTTGAAAGGTTTGGATTATATATTGTTTATGTAATGTTTATGAATTGTGATCTACATTCAGTTATGAATTCACAGGGTTTTTTGTTTGAATCTTGATACATGCATGCTTCTTTTCCGCTTATGTACTGTGATTTTGATTTTGATTTTGTGGACTCTTTGATCTGTAAAGAGTTTCGGTACTTTTTCTGCAAGAAAATTGAATTTTTTTGATTTTACAGGGAAATTAAAGAGAAGAGGCCAAAGTTGACGAAGAAGATAGCGTTTTAATTAAGGATGGATTCGGGTGAGAATTGTGTCTTAATTTGCATCTAGTTAATCCATAGCTTGTCTGTATTATAACCAATCTTGAATAAACCCAGCATTAATTTCAACGAACTGCACTAATTAGCGTTAATGAAATGTATGTCTCATAAATTTTGTTATCGGAAATTATTTCTTATGCAGGGGAGAGTACTTGAATTGGACATAATCTGTTCTTGAAAAGTTTGACATTAATTAATATCTGCGACTCCTGTATCTTCCATGATAAATCTTGTTGTCGATTTGTATGCATACATGCATGTCAAGTTTTGTACGATCCATCTTCTTGTTAAATTTTTGGAGCACGTACGGTACATAGAGCAAGATCAAGGCAGGCGATTGGAGATAGTCGTGCCATGGACTCCATCGCAGAATGACAATAGTCATGGTAGCGATGCTGGTGGGAAGGAGTCAGATGTTTGCGAAGAGGGAGTGAAGGAGAAGGAAACTCATGCTAGTTCAAAACCTGTCATAGAAAATTTACGTGTAAAATCGTTTTTCATCTTTAGATGCAAAAATTACAAAATGAAATTACTTTATTAAAGTTGAAAAATATATAGCATGAGCTTCCTTCTCTCTTCACTTTCTTTTCGCGAGTGTCTGATTTCGTTCCATTGTCATTCTACCTTGACTACGGTCTTCCGCGGTGGGGGAGATGATACGTCTTTCTCTTTTTACTTGATTGATTTTCTCAACGTGATATGTTTTGTTTCGTAAAATAAAAAACGAATCAAAATCATAATAGAATTAGAAACTACACTTAAATTGTGCTTGGATTGGTAGACTTGAGATGATTTCAAATTCCGTGAGTTGCTTGGATGAACAAGATTGCATAACTTATATACTGTAATTTGATATTTATTTCTGAGTTTGTCCATCTAAACAAATAAAATAAATTTGAAAATCAATAGATTATAGATCCATCAATTTAAGCATGAAATTAGGTTTTAAGTTAATGCATACAAGAGTATACATGGGTAAATTAATTTATATATAGTATATAAATTAAATTTAATAATTTAATTTAAGCGTTCAGAAAAAATTTAACACAGTTAAGTTACCCTTTTGGAAGCCATAAACTTTTGTCATCAGCAAAAGGTGGGGGGAGCTTGGGGCCTGGGAATAATCAAATTCTATGTTTATAGTTTCCTAAATTTTAAGTCTAGTCTGAAAAATGCATTAAGTTGCCCTTGGAATAAATTCCTGAGTCTGCATCTTAAAGAATGGTTTGTTTGAAATATTCGGATCTTGGGAAAAAATGCAGTCTTGTTGATTCTAATGGATGAAATGTAAGTTTATATAAGATGGTTTTCGGAAGAATGATGAAATTTAAAGTTGGAATAGGGCAGAGTCTGGTACTGGAACTTTATAGAGAAGTCACATGCAACATTTCTGTCTTGGAAATTTTTCTCAGAGCCATGTGCAACTGATTTTCTTTGGGTCTCAGCTGATAAAATGATCTCGTGGCTCGTTTCCTGCAGGATTCTTAGGCCTTGTTATAGTTTTAAGAATGCCTTCTTTAAACAACCATGGCTCCCCTATGCCTTTTGCCTCATTTCGTCGTCCAGTTTTGACCACTGGAAGTGATCTGGTTCATTCGGAAATGAACCACGAGTCACGTACTCAAAATCTTGATGCATTTCAAAAATGATCTGTTTGTTGTGCTTGGTCGATTGAAGATTGTATTTAAACCCTAGACTGTTCTCGAGTTACAGTTTCCATGGATGCGGTCATCACTATCTCCAATCCTCCAATTTATGCTCTGCCCTTGGTACGTAGTAAGATACCATCCTGATTTTTGTGGTTTAGAATTGTATATGTTGTTAAGTGTGCATGAAATCAGTTCTTGTTTTTGTTTGGTTTCTGTAGTTTTTGAAGGTTTGAAGGAGAAGTATACCACAACAATGAGAAGAGATGATGTTAAAGAAGTTGTTCTTATGGGTACTTTATCAAAATTTCTATACTACGACATGTTTTTTTTAATTCTATCGGTCTTTGAATGTTGATTACGGTTTTTTTTTTTGGTGGGGCTTCCTCCGTTTAACCAGTTTGATAGAATTGAACAAACTATATATATAATATGATCTGATGATGGACTCAAATGATTTGGGCACCGATAGGTTTATCTTGGTTTCTTGTAACAGATGTAGGACTTCGAGTGTGAATGTTTACTTGTTACAGTTTAAGGCACTGCTCTGATTTGGGATCTTAGCTGGGATTATTGGTATTTTATCATTATTTGAAGGGAACATAAATTATGGGAGGTTGGTCATTTTTCTTATTTCTGGTTTATCTTCAGGCGACCATGGCCCCTTCTTCACATTTGCTTTGTCACAGCAAGGAGCTCCTCCCATATTTCTCTGCGTAAAATAAAATTTTTTAGTACTATAGTTTCGTGTGCATTGGAGTGATGGTGTTTTAAGTATCTTCTCTTTATTTATATACACTATTGACTTTTGAGAAAACTCTGAAATGTCTCCTCCAATTATTTTTTTTTATTACTTTTTTTTTTCAAAAGAAACTCTGAAATGTAATACTATTTAGTGTATTTATTGAGGAGGCCGTACTTCGTTTTCAAGTCAATTAGATGTACAACTTTTATTTTCTAGGCTTCAAGTTTCATCAAATTTTCGAATTATTAATATTAACATATATATGCAGAGTGACATGGTCATGTAGTAATATAAAATAATTGACTGAAATGCGAGTTCCATTTTTTTAAAAACAAGTAACTTCCAATAAGTCTCAAGTTCCATCATATATATCTATTACTATTATAAATATATGAGTTCCAAGTGTAAATTTTTTAATTTTCCCTTATTTATCTTACATAATATTAATTAAATATTTTTATCATTTCTAATGTATTTTTTGGTTTGTCCTTTCATTTTCTAGATTAGTCTAGAGTAATTAATTTTTTTTATTAATTGTTAACATTTAATTCATGTCTTAAATTAAAAAAGTTATTAATTAATTAATTAATACTTAATTAATTAATTAATTATTATTAATAATTAATAATTAATAATTAATAAAATTATAAATATATGAGTTCCAATTGTGAATTTTCTAATTTGCCCTTCTTTATCTTACATAATATTAATTAAATATTTTTGTCATTTCCAATGTATTTTTTGGTTTTTCCTTTCATTTTCTAGATTAGTCTAGAGTAATTAATTTTTTTATTAATTGTTAACATTTAATTCATGTCTTCAGTTAAAAAAAGTTATTAATTAAAATTTATCTTAAATTTTGTGTCTATTTACTTATTCAAAGTAAATTAATTGTTAAATTTAATTCATTTTCTAAACTAAAAAAATTATTATATTAATTGAAATATGTCTTAATTTATTTGTTATAATATATATCTATAAAAGTGACACTTTAGTTATTATCATTTTTCATTTCATAATTAATACTTATGTGTAATATTTTTTAAAAATTTTAGAGACTACAAATATAATCAACAACATCAATATTTTTTTGTACAAGTTAAAAAATATACTCATTTCTAGATTAGTTTCAATTGTTAATTTTCTAATTTGCCCTTCTTATTTTACATACTATTAATTAAAAAAATAGATGTAATTTAAATAAGTGAAACATAGAGAGTATGATTATAATTAAGTTTTAAGTTGATATTTGTACTACAATATAATAATTGGCTAATAGAATCAATTAATACTAATAAAATAAAATAATTATACAAGTAATTAATAATATTAAGTTAATATGAATAAATTGTTAAAAGAGCAAGACGTACATATGATATTCAATATGATAACTAGACTATATAATTGAGACAAGTACACAGGGGCATATGCGAGTTGGTAAGGTATGAGGTGACGTGGGAAGAGATTCTCCAGCGTTGCGGGTTCGATCCTCGTGTGGAGCATATTCCCTACTGAAATATTGTAGGGGTATGCTCTGATTAATTGACTAAAACTCAAATTTAGATAAGTTAATGAATCAAAAAATCACTTATCTGAAAAAGATTATCGTAGCAAGTTAATCTACAACAATTGTCTTATGATTAATATGGTTTATCAAAGAAAAATAATACGTGATTTTTATTTACTTTATCAATGGAAGATCAACTTTCATATCTAAATAAAAACTTTTAAATAAAGGAAAAATAGTTTTTTTTTGTTCACTAAATTATTTAATATTATAATTTGATCCACTAAGTTTACAAAGTTTATTTTTGATACGCTAAATTTTAATTCGGTTATTTTAGGTCTAATTGGGTTAGAGGCACATTGGAAAATACTGACTTATAATTAAAAAATACTGACATGACGTAAAAATACTGAAGTGAGATCAAACATTGTTGAATTGTCAAATATCAAGTCATCAATTAGACAAACAATAATTGATAATTAAATGTGAGTGCACTATAACCAAATTTGACAACTCAATGGACTAAAATTCAAATTTGGACAAGTTTTAAGTTGATATTTGTACTACAGTATAATAATTGGCTAATAGAATCAATTAATACTAATAAAATAAAATAATTATACAAGTAGTTAATAATATTAAGTTAATATGGATAAATTGTTAAAAGAGCAGGACATATGATATTCAATATGATAACTAGACTATATAATTAATGAGACAAGCCCACAGAGGCATAGGCGAGTTGGTAAGGTCTGAGGTGACGTGGAAAGATATTTTCTAGCGTTGCGGGTTCGATCCTCGTGTGGAGCATATTCCCCGCTGAAATATTGTGGGGGTATGCTCTGGTCAATTGACTAAAACTCAAATTTAGATAAGTTAATGAATCAAAAAATCACTTATCTTAAAAAGTTTATTGTAGCAAGTTAATCTACAATAATTGTCTTATGATTAACATGGTTTATCAGAAAAAAATAATACGTGATTTTTATTTACTTTATCAATGGAAGATCAACTTTCATATCTAAATAAAAGTTTTTAAATAGAGGAAAAATAGTTTTTTTTGTTCACTAAATTATTTAATATTATGATTTGGTCCACTAAGTTTACAAAGTTTATTTTTGATACGCTAAATTTTAAATCGGTTATTTTAGGTCTAATTGGGTCGGAAGCCTATTGAAAAATACTGACTTATAATAAAAAAATTACTGACATGACGTAAAAATGTTGAAGTGAGATCAAACATTGTTGAATTGTCAAATATCAAGTCATCAATTGGACAAACAATAATTGAAAATTAAATGTGAGTGTACCATAACCAAATTTGACAACTCAATGGACTAAAACTCAAATTTGGACAAGTTAATGAATCAAAAAATCATTTTTTCTGAAAGAAATTACTGTTTTTTTTCTTAAAAATCAATATAAGTAAAATTATCATTTAACATAAATTGTTTAAGATGGGATGCAATAATAGTCTCTAAGAGCAATCGAAACATGATGCTTGAGATTTTGTAATATTTAAGATATTTGAATCGTATTGTTACCGTCAACTATAAATTTTGGTAAAGTGATACGTATTCGGTCATACAATTAAAATCAGAGTCAAGACCATAGTTTCGATTCAAATTGATTGAAAGCACAATTGTTTCTAAGGTGATTGTTTGGGTGCAATAATTGTTGTAATGGTCTGGGCCTCTCTCTGCTGGCCCAGCCATATTCTAACTCATGAGCCTTCTCCCCACCTTGAAAGGGGAGTTTCAGGCCCTCCCCAGGATTTGAACCTTGGACACCAGACATATATCCAAAGTTCACTCAATCCTGGTACCATTGAGCTAGACTCTTAGGTTGAATAACTGAAATATGTATTTGTTTGAACTGTGATACGATCTAAAAGATTTGCGTTACACAATTACCACCAACTATAGTTTTTAGTAAAACACAAATCTCTTGATCCTACCGTTTGTAACAATATAAATATTTTACGTTTTTCAATAAATATATAACATATGTTATTGCTTTAAAGTTGTTAACTTTAAAAAATAAAACTTAATGAATAAACATATAATATCACTAAAAAAACGTCTATCAGAAACCGACAAATATAACTAAAAAGAAAGTTAAATAGGTCATATGATCACTTCAGTAGCTAATTAGATATTGAATCATAGTTACTGAAGTTTGAACTGGCACCCGTAAAAAATATAACACTTGATTTTAATAAAAATAAACATTCAAAATTTGATAACTCCGGTCACAATCAAATAAAATTGTTATTACGTGCAACGCACGTACATTTTGCTAGTATATATATATATATATATATATATTTATATATATAAAAAATATCGGTATCACTTGTAATTTCAAACTACTTAAACTAAGCTTCTTTAATTTTTCTCTTGAATGTTTTTAGCTTCTTCCGGCTCGGTTCCAGCCCATTTTCGTGTGGTAGTAGGCTGCCCGGAAATGGGTATCAAATGCTTCGAATTTACGTGACTCCTCATGTTTATTCAATCATTGCAGATATCCTTTCATGTCCATCTCTGTCTCTCCTTGTATATTCAATGTATTTAATGTATTTAGCCTCTTAGATATTTTTTAAACGTTTCATGTTTTTCAGGTCCTGTGTGGCTCCCTGGAGCTCGTACTTCTGGTTCTTGTAGCTGACTCCACAGAGGAACGCACGCTTCCCTCTCGGAGGTTGGTTCGAGGTAGCCTCTGAAATATCCAAACTCTCAGTTCTTATATATTTTCTATTACTCCATGTATATTTCCTAATACAGCTCAAGGGGTTTCCCTTCATTTCAGTCATGTATTAGCTTGCTCTGCTTTCAAATCTTTGCTTGCCTGTGAACAAACTCTGGTTTGGTTGTGTAGAAATATCATGGAACTAATTATAAACACCTAGTTTTATAGTTACCGCTTGTTACATTGGAAGTAAGTGGGATGATCTACAAATTTTTACTCATCTCATGTTTCTTTCATTTTTTTTTAACTCAATGTCATATCATGGCCCGGTATGACATTATATGTGCACTTGATGAAAAATCTCTTCTAACCGATGGTATTAGTGGAGGATGAGTGCCATATATGTGAAATTGGCAATGAAAATTGACAATTAAGAGATTCTATAATAATAAACACAATAATCCTACAAAATTAAAAACGTACAAAACAACATATTATTCATATATATGTATTGCTTATCCGTATTTCATCATGTTTTTATCACACTTCTATTCATCTTTCATACATCCCACCAAACGGTATCATAGAGACTTACTAATATGGTTAAATTAGTTACAAAATGAAAGTTTTTATTCTGAACATGAACTTTATACACACTATACAGGTAGTGGGTGTTCATGTTCCTCCTTAAAGAGCATGAAGTTTCACCTTAATTTTCATTATCCCATTATTCTCTCATTCAGGTCCTGCTTTCATATTGACTGAATTCCGAAATCGAGGTACAGACATTGTAACTATCGTAATCAGATATTTGAAATGCAAGCAGAAAAGTTATAAGCAGAATGAGGATTTTATTTATTTCTTTATCAAGAGTTGAAGAATCCGATGCTACATTTTTACCATGTCTGTCAAGTTCTATGGTGAATATCAGATTCTTGCATAACTAATTGGATCACCTAGCTTGTACTGGTAATAATTCTGTAACAGAAAAGTTGTTTTGCACTAGCATATCAAACTTATGCAGAGGCCTTAATTCACTCTTTGGAGCAAATGACTTCAATGGAGCAATATTATGGGCACTCTATGGAGTAGATACCACTTTTAGATTCCTTTTCTAAAGTGAAATATTCTGATGAACTTTTTAACAATTGGCAAATGAGTGAATTACTGAGTTTGGCTTCTTCTTTCTTTCGTTTGTTTAAAATTTCTTGTTTTAAATTTTAAATTTTCTAGATGGGCTTTTCCACATTTGTTATATTTTTCACGTTTGTTTGAAATAAAAAGTTGGCTCAATACTTATTTTTTCTCTCTCCATGATTCTTCATGAAAAGCTTTCCTTTGCCTTTGCGCACCCTATGCTTCCTTCAAAAACTAATTAATTTAGCGGAAAGCTTTTAAAAACGTTTTAACATTTCACATTACCGCCGTACCCGTGAAAAAAAATGGTCCTCCCACAGAGAAAGCACGGATTTAACATCAGAGAACGACATTACACTATGACAAATGTTCTTGCATGAAACTTTGATGCGGCAGCAGTTTCATGCGGCAGGCAGTGGCTGTTCACATTACGTAACGGCCGTTCCGACCGCAACACAGCTGCGACGGCAAACTTCATAACATAACTTGCTAGGAGGGCTAGATTAATCGAAATGAACTTCCCATTTAATTTAAACAACACAACACATATCAGCTTATGAGTTCCTATATATCCACAACCGACGTGTAAACAAAGTTGGGAAACGAATTAAAAAACTTAAACAACACAACACATGCATGTGAGCCTATGGGTTCCTATCCACAATCGATGTGTAAACAATAAAGGGAAAAGAAAAATAAATAAACATTGCTGAGAATCATCGGGGCTACGGCCGGGTCTAGTTTGGAATGCCGGTTTGGTAGCCACGATGATTCTCAGCAATGTTTATTTATTTTCCTGGCCACGGGCCGGGTATGATCCGGGTCCGGATTGGTATATTACCAACCTTTAACCGACCTGCTCTTGGCCGGTTCCGGTCCGGGTTGGTGAACCAAATTTCAGCTCAATCCGACGGCTAGATCTCGAGATATGAATTTTTGAAAATTGTCGCTCGGTTCAGATTTTTTGTACTGCGCGCGCGAGAATCAAGCTCGCGCGCGCGCGAGTTCGACGTACAGCCTTCTGTTTTTATATGCCGCGCGCGCGTTCGGGGTCATATGTGTTCCGAAAAATCCTTATTTTGAGAGGAAATTAACTGGTAGGCGTTCCGGACCATATATATAGAAGATATAACATATTTTTGAGGGTTTCGGAAGCTCCAGAGCGCAGACAACGCAAGAGGAGGTGGCTACAAGGCTTGGGAGAGAAGATTTCTTCTTTCTTTTCTTCTTTTTATTTTTATTTTTGAATTATTGTTTTTAATTATTGAGTATTTTATTTTCAACCAAGACGGCGTGATTGGGCGAACAAATTCATGTAGAAAACTTGGATGTTTGTTTGGGATTTTTTAGAGTTGATTTTATTTTATTGATTGTCAGATTTATATTTATCTTGTGAATAGTCTGATCAACTGTTTGCTTGCATGTTAATCAATTCCAAATCAACAGAGGAGGTTTTGATTTTGATAACTCTGATAATTAACATATTGTAAAACCGACTAGAAATAGAATTCGATTTCAGTGCGCGGTTTAGGTGTAAACTGAATTTTCACAAATATTTAATGCATTCAAATTTGATTAGAATTACGAAAGATTAGTTCATCAATATTTGAATAGGTTTGATTGTTCTAGAAATAGACTGTTGAATCTGACATTTTGGTGATAACAAACAACAACTCATTGTATAGGAATGTGCTACCAATCTTTTGTATTTCAGGAATCTACTACAACTCCTACCGCAACCGTCTAAACCCTTCAAGTTATCTACCGGAAGCTTGTCAACCGCCTTTGTCTCTCGACCGGTTGCAGTCACAAGCCTATCAACTGGTTATTCAAACCAGCAGAGGATAAATATATCTACCGGTAGAGTGCCAACTGCTTATCAAGATATCTCAAGACAAGTACTTGTGACAAGACGTTCATTGCAAAATCTTTATCAAAAGCAGAACCGGCGTATCAGAAGATCTGTTGACTCTTGCATCGAGACAACAGGTTGCACTAAAATGGCAAAAACGCAGAATGGCTACAGATAAAGCATTCGACCGTTTATACCAGTTTTGGACCCTGGAAGTTGTCTGCATTTAAAGAAGTGTACGATCTTCATGCAGAATCATCAATGCATTTATGAAGCATTAAATGTGCATTCAATGCAGCATCAGAACGTTCAAAATAAAGACGTTGATGATTGACCTATATAAAGGGAAGATTGCTCAAGAAGTGACAAGAAGACAAGCAACACGAAAAATCTCAATCAACTCAATCACTTGAATACTATCAGAAGTCCTCATCTGATATACTGAAGCAATACTTGAGCACACTTACAAGATCATTCACTTGCTGCTCAAATAAACCCTTGCCTACAGTTTACATATCTCATCTTCAATGATCATCCTAGGGTTTCCAAGCCTCTCGACCGCTCTGCAGTTTGAGAAGCTCAACCGAACTATACTCATTATTGAAGAGACTTGAAGCTACTCTGAAAGCTTCCACCAGTCTGATAAGAACTGAGAATCTTATCTGTGTAAATCTAGGAGTTTCGGATTAGGCATTGGATAAGTCCTAAGTCTGAAGTGGGTGTATTGCAAGACGTTGTAATAACCAAAGTCTTCTAGTAAATTCCTTCCTAAGTGGAAGAAGGGGAGACGTAGAAGGATTAAGCCTTCGAACTTCCAAAAATCGTGCCTTAGTCTTTACTGCTATTTATCTTACATATTGCTCATACATTGTGTTTTAAACTTTGCATCACTAAAACCTCTGAACTATTTCCGCACTATTTAAGTTGTTCAAACCGTTTTAGAAGTTGAGAAAATAGATTAAGTGAACTAAACTTCACTTGATCATTTTGAAAAGAAAGAAGAAAATTTTCAGAGTGTATTCACCCCCCCCCCCCCCCCTCTACCCTCTGAACCGATCCCAACAAGTGGTATCAAAGCGGGTTCCTTTCTCAACTGCTGTTCTAAAGTTTTAAAATCATGACTTTTCAACAAAATTCCTATGTTTTCTAAAGAAGATTATGATGACTGAAAAATTCGCATGCAGGCACATCTTGCAGCACAGGACGATGACATGCTATATGTCATAACAGACGGTCCCATCAAAATCATGAAGGTCAACCCAGCTCTAACCGATGGTGCAGGACAAATGATTGAGAAACCAAGAGCTGAGTGGACTACTGAGGACAAAAAGAAGGCCAATCTTGACAATGTGGCCCGGGACATCCTATACAAAACACTGGACAAGAACATGTTCAGCAAAATCAAGTCATGCTCCACAGCAAAGGAGATTTGGGAGAAGCTCACTCAGCTGTGTGAAGGAAATGACCAGACCAAGGAAAACAAGCTCACCATGGCCATTCAAAAATATGACAATGCCAAAATGAAGCCAGGGGAAACCATGGCTGAATTTGATGAACGGTTTAGTAGTATCATTTGTGACCTTATTGCTTTAGGAAAAACTTATACTAACCGTGAAATTGCTGTGAAGGTTATGAGAGCTTTGCCCAAAGAATGGGAAATCAAGACAGTGGCCATGAGGGAGTCAAAAGACTTAAGCAAGGTTGAACTGCGTGATCTCTTTGCAGATCTCAAAGCCTACAAGTTCGAGCTCAACATGAGGACAGAAGATGAACCATCTAACTCTCAACCAACCAAGGCCTTAACCTCAACGGTGATGCGTCCACCAGTCGAGGAAGCTCCAAAGAGATCAGCTGAGCAAATCAGCAACGAATTCATGACACTCTTTGTCAAGAAATTTGGTAGATTTATGCGTAAAAACAATTCTAAATTTAAAAATTATCATAAATCGGACCATACAGACGATGGTCCCACTTGTTTTAACTGTGGCAAGCCAGACCATTTCATTGCAGATTGCACCAAGCCTAAGAGCAATGATCAGAAGCAAGTCTTCGAAAGAAGAAGGGGCAAGGAGGACAAGAGGACGTTTAGAAAAGGTAGAGACCAAAGGGTTCTAGTAGCAGACGAAAGCAAAAGAAAGTGGGCTGAATCTGACTCTGACAACCCCGATACCGGAAGCTCTTCAGATGACAGCGAAGATGAAAAGGTGGAATGCCTCATGGCTGACATCGAAGAAGAAGCTGAGGAGGTATTTGACTTTGGTTCACCTGAATTTACTCACAGTGATCTAGTTACTGCTTTACACGAAATGGCTAATGAATACAAAGCATTATCCAAGGAATTCGAGGAGGTAAAAGCAGAAAGAGCTGACCTAAAAGATAAGTCAAGCGAATTAAGCTGCATGCAGCGAAAATAGCTTGATGGTCTTAAGGTCAAGCTAAGTCTGCTGGCTACTGAGAATGACACCTTGAAAATAGTGTTCCAAGCAACCTTGACTGAGAACAAAAAACTACTTGAAATAATTAAGGCTTGGAATAAATCTTCTGTAACCATTGACAAGATTCAGGAAATCCAAAGACCGGCACATGACAAAACCGGTCTAGGGTTTGGAACAAATGAACAGTCTATGGAATCTTGTATTCAGTCAAGCCTGGACAAAGGCAATCTTAACAAAATAAGATTTGTCAGGTCCAGCACGATATATGAACACGATGAGTGCAGCTTTGACAAAAATCAGAAAGTATCTAACGAACGAAGCTCTAAGCATAGAGGGCTGGGATATGTGAATCCCCAGATCTCCAATCAAAGAGGAACTTGGGTCAAACCAAAACCTAATGAAAGAAGAAAGGGAAACCAATCTAATTTCAAAAGGCCATGGAATGAGTCTAACTACTCTAAGAGAAGATGGTCAAAGGAGAAGCCTTACCAGTACTTTAATTGCAGGCCAGTTCAAAAGAGGTACAGGCTAACTGATAAAGATCAAAAAGGCAAGCAGCACACAGCAACCTCACAAGCACACACATTTACTGCTTATCAACCGCACAGATTTCTGGACACACACACGGGCAAACCTGTAAGGGTGTTTCAGGTGTGGGTCCCGAAAGGGCTAATCCGACATGGACCCTACTAGATATGGGTACCAAAAGTTCTTCACTTTTTGCAGGTACTAAAAGTCCAAACGGGCGAGAAGACCACTTCTATCAAGGACACTACCTGGTACTTAGATAGTGGTTGCTCACGGCACATGACAGGGAATCCAGAACTTCTAACAGAAGTGGTGTTGTGCAAAGGACCAAAGATCAGCTTTGGAGACAACTCCAAAGGTAAAACCGTGGGTAAGGGTAAGATTATCCATGGTAACATCATTATTAAAGATGTGTTGCTTGTTGACAAACTGTGCTGTAATTTGATAAGTATTAGTCAACTATGTGACAATGATCATTCGGTCGAGTTTCACAAACACACTTGCATCATCAAAAATGATAAAGGTGAGACTCTTATGACCGGTGTAAGAGACCTAAACACCTACAAGGTAAACTGGTCTTGCTCACATATTTCTTCACCTACTTGTCTTACTGCTCATCATGATAAAAATTGGTTGTGGCATAAGCGGTTAAATCATCTAAATTTTTTTAAGTCCATTTCTAACTTGAGGAAGCATGATTTGGTTTCTGGTCTGCCTGAAGGAGATTTTATAAAAGACAAAGTTTGTCCTGCTTGTCAACTAGGAAAGCAGGTGAGAGCAACCTTTAAAAATAAAGGTTGTATGTCTTCTTCCAAATGTTTAGATTTACTTCACATGGACCTATTTGGTCCTATACCAGTAAGAAGCATAGGGGGAATGAGATATGCTCTTGTTGTTTTAGATGACTTTTCTCGATTTACCTGGGTCATCTTTCTCTCTTCAAAAGATCAAACTGCACCTCACCTGATTAAGCTTTTTAAACGCTTGCAAAATGAACAATCTACCGTGATAGATAGAATCAGGAGTGATAGAGGGACTGAGTTTTTAAACACCACTCTTATGACTTATCTAGATGATCAGGGAATCAAGCATGAGCTGTCAGCTGCTAGATCCCCACAGCAAAATGGGGTGGCTGAAAGAAGGAACCGTACTTTAAAAGAAGCAGCCAGAACTATGATTGCTGATTCAAATGTTTCTCAAAGGCTTTGGGCAGAAGCAGTTAACACAGCTTGTTATACTCAAAACAGATCTATGATTAATAAACGATTTAACAAAACTCCATATGAGATCTGGAATGGCACAAAACCTGATATTTCTTACTTCAAAATTTTTGGGTGCAAATGCTTTATCCACAACAATGGCAAAAATCATTTGACAGCCTTCGATGCCAAAGCAGACAAAGGAACTTTTATTGGTTACTCAGCCGTTAGCAGAGCTTATCGAGTGTTCAATCAAAGATCACTAACGGTCGAGGAAACCATTCATGTTGTTTTTGATGAATCTACTCTTTGTACAGAACAAACTCAAGGGAGCATAAATGATCTGAGTCATAGACTGGAAAACACAAATCTACAGGAAGAGAGTGACAGTGATCCATATCCTCCAAAGAAGGATGATCCAGTTCCCTCTACCGTGTGTGATCAAACAAGGCCAGAAGAGGATCCATCAGTTGATAACGATCCTCCTGCCAATAATGATCCAGTAAACGAGGACGTTCATCAACCAATTGATGACAACCCTTTAGGGAATTATTTTAGGTGGAACAAAGATCATCCACCTGGGTTGGTCATAGGTGACCCTTCTGCTCCTCGAAAAACACGTGGTCAAATGATTAATGAATTCTTGCATGCAGCTTTCATATCTCAGGTAGAGCCCAAGAAGATAGATGAAGCTCTATCAGATGCCAGTTGGATTGAAGCTATGCAAGAAGAGTTGAATCAATTCACCCGCAACAATGTTTGGCATCTAGTTCCTCGATCGGAAAATCAAAATGTGATTGGAACTAGATGGGTGTTTCGTAACAAGCTCGATGAACATGGCACTGTTGTGCGTAACAAAGCTCGACTTGTTGCCCAAGGATTCAGACAAGAAGAAGGCATAGACTTTGAGGAATCCTTCGCGCCAGTTGCAAGACTAGAAGCAATCCGCATCTTTCTTGCCTATGCAGCTTTCAAGGACTTTAAAGTTTATCAAATGAATGTCAAGTCTGCATTCCTCAATGGTCTACTTCAAGAAGAGGTGTACGTTGAACAACCACCAGGTTTTGTCAATCCTACTCATCCTCAATATATCTATAAACTTGACAAAGCCCTCTATGGATTAAAACAAGCACCGCGTGCATGGTATGATACATTACTAAAATTTTTACTGGAACATGATTTCCAAATTGGAACGGTCGATAAGACCTTGTTTAAATTTGTAAAAGGTAATCATGTGTTACTAGTACAAATTTATGTTGATGACATTATATTTGGGTCAACTAACCCCAAGTTGTGCTCAAAGTTCTCTAAGATGATGCAGGAGAAATTTGAAATGAGCATGATGGGCGAGCTAAACTTCTTTCTTGGATTGCAAGTAAAGCAACTTGAAACTGGAATATTTATCAATCAATCCAAGTATGCCAAGGAATTGGTAAAGAAGTTTGGAATGGAACAGTGCTCAACTGTATCTACCCCCATGAGTACATCAATCAAGCTTGATAAAGATGAAGGGGGAATCCCGGTCGAGGTAACAATGTATCGAGGCCTTATTGGCTCATTGCTTTATTTGACTGCCAGTCGACCGGATATCATGTATTCAGTTTGTTTATGTGCTAGATTTCAAGCAGCACCTAAGCAATCTCATTTCATTGCCGCCAAACGAATAATTAAATATATTAAAGGAACTACTAATGTGGGTCTTTGGTATCCCAAAGATTCAAATCTTAATCTTATTGGCTATTCAGATGCAGATTATGCAGGTTGTAGAATTGATCGCAAAAGTACAAGTGGCATATGTCAATTCCTTGGAGATAGACTAATTTCGTGGTCAAGTAAGAAGCAGACATCAATTGCTACCTCGACCGCCGAAGCAGAATACCTTGCTGCTGGCAGCTGTTGTGCTCAAATACTCTGGATTCAACAGCAGCTTAATGATTATGGAATCCGGTCGAGTGAAGCTCCAATCTACTGTGACAATACAAGTGCCATAGCCATCACTCACAATCCAGTGATGCACTCTAGGACAAAGCACATTGATGTCAGACATCACTTTATCCGAGATCATGTCTTAAAGAAGGAAATCAGGCTGGAATACATCTCTACCGATCAGCAAGCAGCAGACATATTCACCAAGCCTTTACCGGACGCTAAGTTTTCATATTTTCGAAATATTCTTGGCTTAGTAGATCTAAGTTAGTATGCATGTTTTTAGGGGGAATGATTGCCAGTATGACGTTAATAGCTTAGCTGTTACATTGCCATAAATATTGGCATATCATCCGCCTTTAGCTAGTCTCTGACAGGCTCCGTACTAGCAGCTTTGTGCTTTGAACCAAATGACATTAATTGGGCGCGGTGATTATACTCTTCAAAACTTTTTGAATTTCAAAAATACTTTTCATGACGTCACCCTATGGCCCATAGGTTCCTATATATACTTCTTTACACTCGTATATCAACCTTTCACCGTTGCTAAAGCTTTCATATTGCATTCAAAGTTCTATCGTATTACTATCAAGCTTTTGCTTACTCTCTGCTCGAGTTCTTATCTACATCTATCATGTCGATCCAGAAGACTTGCCTTGCAATCAACTTTGATTCCGTTATTGAGGCAAACAATGCAGGAATCACTGAGGTCTTCACCATGCTTGAAGCCTCTGGACTAAAGAAGTTTCTGGGAAGCAGCGCCATCTGCGATCTGCCTGTATTGAAGGAGTTCTTTGCAACCGCTCAAATCGAGCATGGGACTGTCAAATGCTTGATCCGGATAGAGTCTTACTCCTTCAATCAAAAGTTCTTCGCCAGCACATTTGATCTGCCCTCCAGGGGTTTGACAAAATGCGCGGATCTTCCCGATGGTAACTGCTCATACTGGTTGAAGGAGTTCTCAACCATTGATGCTCCGATCAAACTGCCGGCTCAGAAGACATCTCTTAAAGCTCCATTCAGGCTATTGACCAACATCGTGGCCAAAAATCTTCTTGCCAAGGCTGGATCATACGACAAGGTGACGATGGAGAAATTCCAATACATGGCTTGTATCGCCTCCAAAATCAACATCAACTGGTCAGAAATATTGTTCACTACCTTATGTGAAATGATCAGGGGAAAAGGGCAATCCGAGGGATTTGCTCTGCAAATTTGCCACATCTTGAGCGTCCTTGGAGTAGACTTCTCCAAGACTGAGCCTCTGCATCCCACCAAATGGCTCAACAAGTCTACAATCTTCAAATTTCTGAACAAGAAAGAGGTTGCGGTCGACACTCTGCCTTCAACCGCAAGTGTTGTTGCTGTTACTCAACCGCTTTCAACAGTTCCGGTAGCGGCCAAACCAGCCCATACCAAGAAATCTGCCAAGCGTCAACTTATCATAGAGTCTGACTCTGAAGACGAATCACGTGAGAACGTTCCACTGATTCAAGCCTTCAGCAAGTCATCTCCTTCTGTCTCCAAAGCAGCCGTTTCATCCACGCCTGCAGGCGAGAAGAAGAGGCAGCACAAGAAGTTAAAGTCCCTTTATGGACTTGCTCCTACCATTCCAACACCAATTCTGCCAACGGTTGAGACTACTACCACTGCTGCTACTACTGCTCCACGTCCTACCAAGGGTGTGATAATCAGGGAAGGTGCCTCATCAACTCCAAAGGTCACTCTCGCTGATCCTAAGGACAAAGGGAAAGGTGTGATGATCTACTCACCTAATGCTCAACCAGCAGCTACTGTGGAGCTCAACTTGATCATCTCTCATGTTCTCCGCACTGTCAAGCGTCACCTACAGCGCTTTGACAGATGGCATCATTCCCGTACTCACCTGACGCTTGCTCAAATATTTCCTAAGTGGAAAGCTCTGAATGTTATTGAGCAAAAGATGCTTCTTTTTGCTGACACTGAAGACATCGTGGAGGCTCTGGGAAGAAGACAGCTCATCGACTTGAAGCTTCGAGGAAGCCTGTTATCTCTGTTGATTAATGAGCGTGTCAAGAACTTCAAATCCAAGAGTCCTACCGCCGCCGATGACTTTGTAATTTTGACTGGACTACAGAATAGTCTACGTCAAATCACTCAACTACTTCAGCACTTCCAAGCTCTTAACAACGTAAAAACGACAGCTTCAGCAGCTTGTTTACAGGCTTATGGACTGGAAGCACAGGTGATGATGAAGACTTTTCTTACCCAAGATCAGGGTGAAGAAGACGTCTCTGCTCTTACTCTTTCAGATGGGATTCTGACCGGTCTCATCACTGCTGACCTGTTTCAGTCATTCGCTCTAGGATCGATTGTGGGCGCATCTTCATCGGTCGACCCCGCCTCAACCGCAGTCCAAGCAGTAATTCAACCGGAAGCAGCTGTGACTGCTCACTCATCTCCAGCGACGACCGTTCACACCTCTCCCAGTCGTCCACAAGATTCTTTCGAAGTGATTGAAAAAGAGATTTCTATCACCTCTGTGACAGAGGCTCCTTGCAGCAGTGAAGCAGTAGTGCCCCCAACAGAGATACCAAGCACTATTGTATCACTTGCACCTCCAGAACAGCCAGTGACTGAAGCTGACCCAGCACTTCAACCGTCTCCATCTACTGAAAAGTTTGTGGAAGATCTCCTAATGGATGAACCGAGTGCTGATCCTGCTACTCCACCAACCATCTTGGCTGCAGTCGAGACTCCTACATCTCCAACTGTATCACTATTGGAAGGTCCATCAGCTAGCTCTCCAGCCAGATCACCAGCATCACATCATCTTGAGTCTGGCCCGGTTTCACCAAGGAATGACCCACAGAGTCAAATGCTTCAGACTGATGACTCATTAATTGAAGCCATGGCCGCAGCTCTGGATCACACTTTGATAAATAGGCTTCATGAGCTTATGCAAACAGTTCGATCCTTCTCACAAGACATCACAAACTCATCCTTATCGGTTGAAAATTCACGCCAGACGATGATTCGGCATTTTGAGACCGTGTCTCGAGACCTTGCTCATCTGTCCAAAGAGATCACTGCCCATCATTGCACTCAAATCAAAACGCTCTCTACCGTCTCCAAACAAGTTGTCAGATCCGAAAACCGCCTTCATAGGCAGTTGAATGATCGGATGGACACTATGCAAGCTACTCTACTTGCTCAACTAGATGCAAAAATTGATACTATGCAAGCCTGCCTTGGCACTCAACTCACCGAGATCATCATTCGACTCAACCAAGGCGATGCCAAAAAGGGGGAAGAAGAGCAACGAAGAGCAGCAGAGGCAAGAAGACGTGAGGAAGAAGCCGACAGAAGAAGAAGAGAAGGCGATAGGTCAGGAGGAGCCAGTTGGTTCAAAAGATGAACAACTTGTCTCTTCTTTACTTATCGCAGCTGTATCTCATTTTGTTTTTCTTCAGTAGGTGTAATAAGAATGCTTATTGTAATTAATGAAATTCATTCTCTCAATGAAGTTCATTTTAATGCTTTCATATTGTTCTTGGAGCACTTAAGTTTTGTCATCACCAAAAAGGGGGAAATTGTTGAATCCGACATTTTGGTGATAACAAACAACAACTCATTGTATATGAATGTGCTACCAATCTTTTGTATTTCAAGAATCTACTACAACTCCTACCGCAACCGTCTAAACCCTTCAAGTTATCTACCGGAAGCTTGTCAACCGCCTTTGTCTCTCGACCGGTTGCAGTCACAAGCCTATCAACTGGTTATTCAAACCAGCAGAGGATAAATCTATCTACCGGTAGAGTGCCAACTGCTTATCAAGATATCTCAAGACAAGTACTTGTGACAAGACGTTCATTGCAAAATCTTTATCAAAAGCAGAACCGGCGTATCAGAAGATCTGTTGACTCTTGCATCGAGACAACAGGTTGCACTAAAATGGCAAAAACGCAGAATGGCTACAGATAAAGCATTCGACCGGTTTATACCAGTTTTTGGACCCTGGAAGTTGTCTGCATTTAAAGAAGTGTACGATCTTCATGCAGAATCATCAATGCATTTATGAAGCATTAAATGTGCATTCAATGCAGCATCAGAACGTTCAAAATAAAGACGTTGATGATTGACCTATATAAAGGGAAGATTGCTCAAGAAGTGACAAGAAGACAAGAAACACGAAAAATCTCAATCAACTCAATCACTTGAATACTATCAGAAGTCCTCATCTGATATACTGAAGCAATACTTGAGCACACTTACAAGATCATTCACTTGCTGCTCAAATAAACCCTCGCCTACAGTTTACATATCTGATCTTCAAGGATCATCCTAGGGTTTCCAAGTCTCTCGACCGCTCTGCAGTTTGAGAAGCTCAACCGAACTATACTCATTATTGAAGAGACTTGAAGCTACTCTGAAAGCTTCCACCAGTCTGATAAGAACTGAGAATCTTATCTGTGTAAATCTAGGAGTTTCGGATTAGGCATTGGATAAGTCCTAAGTCTGAAGTGGGTGTATTGCAAGACGTTGTAATAACCAAAGTCTTCTAGTGAATTTCTTCCTAAGTGGAAGAAGGGGACGTAGAAGGATTAAGCCTTCGAACTTCCAAAAATCGTGCCTTAGTCTTTACTGCTATTTATCTTACATATTGCTCATACATTGTGTTCTAAACTTTGCATCACTAAAACCTCTGAACTATTTTCGCACTATTTAAGTTGTTCAAACCGTTTTATAAGTTGAGAAAACAGATTAAGTGAACTAAACTTCACTTGATCATTTTGAAAAGAAAGAAGAAAAGTTTCAGAGTGTATTCACCCCCCCCCCCTCTACCCTCTGAACCGATCCCAACAAGTGGTATCAAAGCGGGTTCCTTTCTCAACTGCTGTTCTAAAGTTTTAAAATCATGACTTCTTTCAACAAAATTCCTATGTTTTCTAAAGAAGATTATGATGACTGGAAAATTCGCATGCAGACACATCTTGTAGCACAGGACGATGACATGCTATATGTCATAACAGACGGTCCCATCAAAATCATGAAGGTTAACCCAGCTCTAACCGATGGTGCAGGACAAATGATTGAGAAACCAAGAGCTGAGTGGACTACTGAGGACAAAAAGAAGGCCAATCTTGACAATGTGGCCCGGGACATCCTATACAAAACACTGGACAAGAACATGTTCAGCAAAATCAAGTCATGCTCCACAGCAAAGGAGATTTGGAAGAAGCTCACTCAGCTGTGTGAAGGAAATGACCAGACCAAGGAAAACAAGCTCACCATGGCCATTCAAAAATATGACAATGCCAAAATGAAGCCAGGGGAAACCATGGCTGAATTTGATGAACGGTTTAGTAGTATCATTTGTGACCTTATTGCTTTAGGAAAAACTTATACTAACCGTGAAATTGCTGTGAAGGTTATGAGAGCTTTGCCCAAAGAATGGGAAATCAAGACAGTGGCCATGAGGGAGTCAAAAGACTTAAGCAAGGTTTGAACTTGCATGATCTCTTTGCAGATCTCAAAGCCTACGAGTTTGAGCTCAACATGAGGACAGAAGATGAACCATCTAACTCTCAACCAACCAAGGCCTTAACCTCAACGATGATGCGTCCACCGGTCGAGGAAGCTCCAAAGAGATCAGCTGAGCAAATCAGCAACGAAGTCATGACACTCTTTGTCAAGAAATTTGGTAGATTTATGCGTAAAAACAATTCTAAATTTAAAAATTATCATAAATCGGACCATACAGACGATGGTCCCACTTGTTTTAACTGTGGCAAGCCAGGCCATTTCATTGCAGATTGCACCAAGCCTAAGAGCAATGATCAGAAGCAAGTCTTCGAAAGAAGAAGGGGCAAGGAGGACAAGAGGACGTTTAAGAAAAGGTAGAGACCAAAGGGTTCTAGTAGCAGACGAAAGCAAAAGCAAGTGGGCTGAATCTGACTCTGACAACCCCGATACCGGAAGCTCTTCAGATGACAGCGAAGATGAAAAGGTGGAATGCCTCATGGCTGACATCGAAGAAGAAGCTGAGGAGGTATTTGACTTTGGTTCACCTGAATTTACTCACAGTGATCTAGTTACTGCTTTACACGAAATGGCTAATGAATACAAAGCATTATCCAAGGAATTCGAGGAGGTAAAGGCAGAAAGAGCTGACCTAAAAGATAAGTCAAGCGAATCAAGCTGCATGCAGCGAAAAATAGCTTGATGGTCTTAAGGTCAAGCTAAGTCTGCTGGCTACTGAGAATGACACCTTGAAAATAGTGTTCCAAGCAACCTTGACTGAGAACAAAAAACTACTTGAAATAATTAAGGCTTGGAATAAATATTCTGTAACCATTGACAAGATTCAGGAAATCCAAAGACCGGCACATGACAAAACCGGTCTAGGGTTTGGAACAAATGAAACAGTCTATGGAATCTTGTATTCAGTCAAGCCTGGACAAAGGCAATCTTAACAAAAATAAGATTTGTCAGGTCCAGCACGATATATGAACACGATGAGTGCAGCTTTGACAAAAATCAGAAAGTATCTAACGAACGAAGCTCTAAGCATAGAGGGCTGGGATATGTGAATCCCCAGATCTCCAATCAAAGAGGAACTTGGGTCAAATCAAAACCTAATGAAAGAAGAAAGGGAAACCAATCTAATTTCAAAAGGCCATGGAATGAGTCTAACTACTCTAAGAGAAGATGGTCAAAGGAGAAGCCTTACCAGTACTTTAATTGCAGGCCAGTTCAAAAGAGGTACAGGCTAACTGATAAAGATAAAAAAGGCAAGCAGCACACAGCAACCTCACAAGCACACACATTTACTGCTTATCGACCGCACAGATTTCTGGACACACACACGGGCAAACCTGTAAGGGTGTTTCAGGTGTGGGTCCCGAAAGGGCTAATCCGACCTGGACCCTACTAGATATGGGTACCAAAAGTTCTTCACTTTTTGCAGGTACTAAAAGTCCAAACGGGCGAGAAGACCACTTCTATCAAGGACACTACCTGGTACTTAGATAGTGGTTGCTCACGGCACATGACAGGGAATCCAGAACTTCTAACAGAAGTGGTGTTGTGCAAAGGACCAAAGATCAGCTTTGGAGACAACTCCAAAGGTAAAACCGTGGGTAAGGGTAAGATTATCCATGGTAACATCATTATTAAAGATGTGTTGCTTGTTGACAAACTGTGCTGTAATTTGATAAGTATTAGTCAACTATGTGACAATGATCATTCGGTCGAGTTTCACAAACACACTTGCATCATCAAAAATGATAAAGGTGAGACTCTTATGACCGGTGTAAGAGACCTAAACACCTACAAGGTAAACTGGTCTTGCTCACATATTTCTTCACCTACTTGTCTTACTGCTCATCATGATAAACATTGGTTGTGGCATAAGAGGTTAAATCATCTAAATTTTAAGTCCATTTCTAACTTGAGGAAGCATGATTTGGTTTTCTGGTCTGCCTGAAGGAGATTTTATAAAAGACAAAGTTTGTCCTACTTGTCAACTAGGAAAGCAGGTGAGAGCAACCTTTAAAAATAAAGGGTGTATGTCTTCTTCCAAATGTTTAGATTTACTTCACATGGACCTATTTGGTCCTATACCAGTAAGAAGCATAGGGGGAATGAGATATGCTCTTGTTGTTTTAGATGACTTTTCTCGATTTACCTGGGTCATCTTTCTCTCTTCAAAAGATCAAACTGCACCTCACCTGATTAAGCTTTTTAAACGCTTGCAAAATGAACAATCTACTGTGATAGATAGAATCAGGAGTGATAGAGGGACTGAGTTTTTTAAACACCACTCTTATGACTTATCTAGATGATCAGGGAATCAAGCATGAGCTGTCAGCTGCTAGATCCCCACAGCAAAATGGGGTGGCTGAAAGAAGGAACCGTACTTTAAAAGAAGCAGCCAGAACTATGATTGCTGATTCAAATGTTTCTCAAAGGCTTTGGGCAGAAGCAGTTAACACAGCTTGTTATACTCAAAACAGATCTATGATTAATAAACGATTTAACAAAACTCCATATGAGATCTGGAATGGCACAAAACCTGATATTTCTTACTTCAAAATTTTTGGGTGCAAATGCTTTATCCACAACAATGGCAAAAATCATTTGACAGCCTTCGATGCCAAAGCAGACGAAGAAACTTTTATTGGTTACTCAGCCGTTAGCAGAGCTTATCGAGTGTTCAATCAAAGATCACTAACGGTCGAGGAAACCATTCACGTTTCTTCATACATAATTCATTATAAATATTAAAAAATTTAAAATAAAAATTAGACATATTTTAATAATAATATTTTAAATAACAGTAATGATTATTATTAATCCAATCTAATTTGATAAAATGGTTTAAACATGTTTATTTTTTTAGTAATAATAGTAATAGTAAGACCATAATTAATGCAACAATCAATAATTAAATTAGTTTTATGAAAATTTGTGAAAATGACTTAATATCTCATTGACTTTTCGCAATTCAAATGAAACAACAATTAAGGCAAGGACAATGAGTGCACTCAAATTTGATCTGCAGAAATCGATAAGCAAACAAACACAAAATAAGATTTCGGAAGCTTACAGGAAATTAATACTTGTTTTTTAATCTAAGAACTAAATAATCCTAATCCCTCGCCGTTCCAGTTCCCAATTTTGATTTCTTGAAATACGTTTTTTTTAAAATAAGGAAATAAATTAATAAAAAAACACTTAGAAACTACAATAATAATTGATATTTTTTGCAAAAGCACTTAGATCTTTTTTGCAAAAAGCATTTTTTTCTAGTTAAGCCTTTTGTTTTTGTTTTGTTTTTGTTTTTGTTTTTGTTTTTCCCTAGTTTCTCGGTAAATTTTTAAATTTTCTAGATGGGCTTTTCCACATTTGTTATATTTTTCACGTTTGTTTGATAAATAAACCTTGCAGAGAATCATCGTGGCTCCCAAACCGGCATTCCAAAAATGATAACGATTACCGTTTTCAACCCCGCATAAAAAAAAAAAACGTAACGGAATGAAAAAACAGATAAAATGATCAAAAAGTATGAATGCATCAAGATTCAAACCCGAGAGGCAAAAGGAAGAAAACCAATTAAGTGGAGAGAACAAACAAGAAAGGCCTCTCTGCTAGGGATGACAATTTTCTCCGAACCCGATGGAAAACCCGATATTCGACCCGAACGGAGGAGGGTATGGAGACATTTTTTGGACTCGATTAAATAAATGGGTATGGGGATCTCGTAAATGGGGATGGAGGAGGATGTAGTGGTATCCTACCCCAGACCCGACCCGATACCCGATTATATATATATATATATATATATATATATATATACATACATACACATATTAATTTATATTAAATAAATGCTAATTTAATTTTTTTTTTGTTGAATTATGTTAATTGGATGAAATAATGAAAATTATTAATATAAAACTAATGCTATTTTTTAGAAGTTTTATTTTTTATATAAGTCTTTGGTTGTAAATTTTCTTCGGTGTTTTATTTTTTTATTATCTTAAAAATTTTGATATAAAAATCTAGTAAATAATTATAGTTTTATCAAATAATTAAAATTTTAAAAAAATTGTTTTTATGGAGTATATACAATAAATGGGTATATGGGTAGGGTATAGATATCCGATCATCCGACGGTATGAGGATGAAGATGAAATTAAATATCCGATGAGTATGGGTATGGGTATGGGGATGGAGGCACGATATCCTACCCAATGTTTTTGAACCGGACCGGACCGGCCGGTTTCGACCGGGAACCGGTCGGTTCTCCGGTCCGGACCAACTCCAAAAACCGGAAACCGTCCAACCGGTCAAAATCGGTCAAGAACCGATTATAAAAACACTGATCCTACCCATACCCGACCCATTGTCATTCCTACTCTCTCTGCTTTCAACAAGAAGATGAAAACAAGTAGGATATTATTCCCGAGGCGAGAGAGATATCATATAGACATACATACATATATATATATATATATATATATATATATATATTATTATATGATAAACTTGTAGTACTTTTCACCCATGATGTGGTCAAATATCAACCATTGGATAATCAAGACATATTTCAATTTCCATAAATATATATGGGTCCCACGGATCTAATGGTATTGAAATAGGGGGAGAAGCACTCCCGATGTAGTATAGACTAACCCTATCAGTTTCATTTGAGAAGAAAATAGACGGGATGATCAGTTTGAAATTGTAATAAATGAAAAGCTTGAATAACATCAGTAACAAATTTTTAGATTGAGTGAAAGAAGTGATATATATCCATGTGGGTCTTGATTTTCTTTATGCGTGAGTTTTACATACATGGAGTTAATTCCCACAGAATCTTGATTCTTTAATTATCTAAATTTAATATATAGATTTGTTCTTATAAATTTATTATTTCATATATCAAAACTCCAATTATAGAGATTTAATTTCCAAAATTATTTATATATTTCATATAACCAATTAATATCGAGCCATGGCTTCGATAATTATCAACAATGCGATACTTTCTCAAAAATAAATGCAGATATAAATATATAGTATTTATTTCGTATGAGAAATTGTTATATATATATTCACAACAATATGTTACCTTTCGTGTTATTGTATATTTTTTCGCCTTCTTTTTCTTCCCTTTCCCTTGGCCTCTTCTTTCTTCTAGCTAGCTAGGTGGAAACAACAGAGATTTTTCAAGAATTTGACGGTTTGGATCATAATACTTCACAAGATTGGTGCGAGGAAGATGGATCAAGACAGGCGACAGTTGTCCTGCGCGCGGACACCATCACGGAGTTGCAAGATCGGAGTAATTGTAGTTTGAAGTTGTTCGATATGTTCAAAAAACCCGCGACAAATCAATCACCTTCTGCCTTTGGAGAATATGAGCATCAAGAAAATCGTAACTCATGATGGGAAAATTGGTTCGAGAATTAACTCGTGGGATCAATATTTAGAGTTCGTGCATAAAAAGACGATGCAGAGGAGATGGATGAAGACAGTACGTATTGGAGAGGCGGAGGCAGCGCCAAGGCGAGTTTCGACCCGGAGGAGATCTGTGCAAGGAAGGGCTATCGGAGAACGGAGGTACGTAGCGACGACTGCCACTGGTGTACGGCTCCCACCACCAATCACGCATGCATATCGGGCTGGTTCGTTACTGTCGAGCCTTGCAAGGTGATTTATGTATCCACTTTTTCGGAGTTGTGCACTTTACGTACGTACGTAGAGGAAGATCAAGGCAGGCCATTGGAGATAGTCGTTCCATGGACGCCATCACAGAATGACAATAGTCCGTGGTAGCGATGATGGTGGAAATGAGTCACAATGTTAGAAAGGAGAAGTGTAAAGGGAAAGAAACTCATGCTAATTCAAAACTTATCATAGAATAAAATCGTTTTTTCACTTTTAGATGGAAAATTACAATATGAAATTATTTTATTAAAATTGGAAAATATATATATAGCATGAAATTCCTTCTCTCTTCACTTTCTTCTCTCGATCATCTGTGACTCCGTTTCATTGTTATTCCTACCTTGGCTACGGTCTTCCGTGCTGGCGGAGATGAAACGTCTTTCTCTTTTACTTGTTTGATTTTCTCATTGTGATATATATTTGTTTCTTAAAAATAAGCATGAAATAGGTTTTAAGATTATGCTGTGCATACAATATTACGTGGGTAAATTAATTTATATTTAAATTAATTAAATAGAACACCTTTTTGTCTTTTTTTTTTATGGCTTCCTTTTTGTATTATTAATGAATCAATTTAAGCATTTCAGGAAGAAAAAAAAAATTAACACAATTAAGTGATCTTTTTGGAAGCCATAAACTTTTGTCGTCAGCAAAAGGTGGGGAGCTTGGGGACTATTCTCCAGAGGATTTCAATTCACCATTTTTAACTTTCAATTTTACATGTAGGAGTCATGCACAAGCAACCGATTGAGGTATGATTTTTTTCTGAGCATAGGGTTTTTTTTTCTTCCTAAATAATTTGACAAACTTGTTGGTTTCCTGAATTGTGCTTTTTATGGGCCATGAAATGAAGCATGATTTCTAGGAATTTTCTTGTTATTGTTCTCTAGAACTGGTCTTGCGACGATTCTCGATCTGGGCATTCAAAATTTTTGTTTGAATTTTCACGGATTTTGAGGTTTTTCCATTGATTTCATTGATCTGATTGAATTGGGGTTGCTTCATTGCTTGCATCGAATTGAAATTTGATTAAATCGAATTGATTCTTGTTTTACTGGTTTTGTTTTTGGTTATGAAATGTGTTTTAGATTGGGTTATATATTTCCTTTGATTTTCTTGTGTAAAGTTTATCATTTTGGTTTTTGAAAAATCTATGGTATTTTGATGACATGATTCTGGGATAGCCCCCGATAGACGAGCGGTGCCAATCTTCATCAGATTGGGGGAATAATCAAATTTTATGTTTTATAGTTTCCTAAATTGTATGTCTAGTCTGAAAAATGTCTTAGATTGAGCTGTGCAATTTTTTAAACAAAGAATTCAGGGATTTTGGGGTTTTTTTGTTGATTCTTTGATAATGATTGAATCGAATTGATTGTTCTTTTACAGGTTTTGTTTTTGCTTGTGAAAATGTGTTTAGATTGGGTTATATATTTCCTTTGATTTTCTTGTGTTCAATTTATCATTTTGGTTTTTGAAAAATCTGTGGTATTTTGATGACATGATTCTGGGATAGCCCCCGATAGACGAGCGGTGCCGATCTTCATCAAATTGGGGGAATAATCAAATTTTATGTTTATAGTTTCCTAAATTGTAAGTCTAGTATAAAAAATGCATTAAGTTGCCCTTGGAATAAATTCCTGAGTCTGCCTCTTAAAGAATGGTTTGTTTGAAATATTCGGATCTTGGGAAAAAATGCTGTCTTGTTGATTCTAATGGATGAAATGTAAGTTTATATAAGATGGTTTTCGAAAGAATGATGAAATTTAAAGTTGGAATAGGGCAGAGTCTGGTACTGGAACTTTATAGAGAAGTCACATGCAACATTTCTGTCTTGGAAATTTTTCTCAGAGCCATGTGCAACTGATTTTCTTTGGGTTTCAGCTGATAAAATGATCTCGTGGCTCGATTCCTGCAGGATTCTTAGGCCTTGTTATAGTTTGAAGAATGCCTTCTTCAAACAACCATGGCTCCCCTATGCCTTTTGCCTGATTTCGTAGTCCAATTTTGACTATTGGAAGTGATCTGGTTCATTCGGAAATGAACCATGATTCACGTACTCAAAATCTTGATGCATTTCAAAGGCAAGTTTTTACCTGGTTTCACGACATTTCAATGGTTGATGCTAATGAACGTCTTTCCATTTCATGGATATGCAAGTTTTTAGACGCCTTTTCTAGCTGCCTCGATCATTTTATGAACAATAGAGGGCATCTCTTAAAGCCACCAGCAGATAGGCTTGCTACCGAATTCTTTGACAAGGGCGATCAAAGCACTCGATATTTTCAATGCAACTCATGACCGTATTGAGAAGATTCGAATATAGCAGAAACATTTGGACTTTGGAGATCGTTTTGAATATATATATAAGTATATACCAAACGACGAAGGTGGACGACAGCGGCGAGAGGTGGTGGAAGGCGGCAGGTGAACGGCGAATGGCGGTGGGGGCAGGCGGCAGAAGCGGCCGGCGAGACCCAACACACTACAATCACATTTTTAGACCAAATCTTTCAATAAACACTAAATATATACATATATCATACACATATATCTACCTGCGTTACATACATGTTTATAATTGCAAATATTTATATAACAATATATATAAGTACATATATATGCTTGCATACCAGCTGAGCGACGTGCGGCGGGAGGCGGCAACATCGTTACAAACCACGAATCCTACAAAATAAATATAAAAATGTTATTCAAAAGGTAAATAGAAAAAAACACTAGATTCAATCATTCAAAGCCTAAAACACATGAACAATTACCTGGGAGTTAAAAATCGAAAGTGCTCTGCGTGGCGGCTAGGGTTAAATGAAAAAGTGGTATTTATATTCAACAATAGCGACGGCTTTATAAAAATGTCGATGGTTACGATGATTTATTTAAAATTCGTCGCTAATTGAGATTGTTTTATAAATCGTCACTAATTAGCGACAACTACAACAAATCGTCGTTATTACCGACAACTATTTTAAATCGTCGCAAATTGCGACGATTTGCAACTAATTTGTTGCATATTGGGACTGTCTAATGCTTAACAGTCTATAATATTACGTAATTTAATTGTTGCTAATAGCGACATTGTTCTGTCGCAATTAGAAACAACTATTAAAAATCGTCGCTAATTGCGACTATTTGGAACTCATTTGTCGCATAATTGTGACTGCCTAAAGATTAATCTTCACTAATATTACCGAATACTTAACTTATTTGTCTCTAAATTTATCGACTATTTTCCACCCGGCTTTTCGTTTAAAATGATGAGATCGTCGGTGTGTAGGATAAGTATGTCGGGGCATTACCCGATCTATCGGCATGTCTTCCATAACTCATTTTGGATTCGGATCCGTAACCCGAATTCTCCAACGTGATTTAGAAGCTTCCATGAAATCACCCTTCATATCATAGAGCCATAGACATACGCGTCACCTCTTGCACCGCTGCACACCATCACCACCACCGACGGTAAAAACGGTGAAAGCGAAAAAAAACATCCGCAGGATGTGGGGTTATTTAGCATTAATGACAACAATAGTCGAGGAACCTGTCGTCGGATACGATCTTTTCTCACCTAGAATTGCCTGAAATTCTTTCACGGTAATTCACGCGATCCAGAATTGGAGAGAATTTCATGATGACATAGAGAGAATTGGAGAGAATTTGAGGAGTAAACAAGCAAAGGGAACGAGTTGGGAATTAGGGTAGAATATAGTGGAATTGGACTTTTAATTCGGGCAAATATTATCACGTCAGCTCTCGTGATAATTCTTTTAATGAGGATAATTCATTAAAATATTCCTCTAGTTTCAAACGAGTCTCAATTATGTCCTTAATGTTTTTTCGAGACGATTTATATCCCTCGTGTTTTGAATTGTGTCCCAAATCTGTCCCCACCGTCAAGTCTTTTGTTAGTGGTTGACAGAATTATCACGAGACTTGACGGCAAGGATAAATTTGAGACAAAATGCAAAACATTTGGGATATAAATTAGGGGTGAGCAAAATATCGGTCAAACCGAGAAAATCGATAAAACCAAAAAAAATTAGAAATTCGGTTCGGTTTGTTCGGTTGATCGGTTAATTTTTTTTAAAATATCGTTTAAATCGGTTTAATCGATACTATTTCGGTTTTTATGAAAAATTATCGGTTAAACCGAAATTCATTTATATAATTAAAAAATTTTGGGCTTTGTCAAAAAATAAATATTGTGCCTAAACTGTTAACTATAATTATTTATTTATTTTTGAGTTTTAACTACATATATCTAACTATGTTTTAAGTCTAACCCACCCAACAAAAAAACATCTCATACTTTCAAAATATAGAACCTAAAATTTATTTATTTTTTTTAAGAAAATAAGAAAACTTAAAAATTTTAAAAAAAACAAATAAAAAATCGGTTAGTTCGGTTGAAAACCAAAATAACCGTTTTTTTATCGGTTCGATTTAGTCGGTTTTATATACAAATTCGGTCGGTTCGGTTTGTTAGAAAAAAATTCGGTCGGTTTGATTTTTACAAATATCGTCTCGGTCGGTTCGGTTTTGACCGATTGCACACCCCAAATATAAATGACCCTAGAAAAATATTAAAGACATAATTAGGACTCGGTTAAAACTAGAGGGATATTTTAATGAATTATCTCATTACCACGGAGTTAAAAATCGAAAGTGCATTGCGTGGCGGCTAGGGTTAAATGAAAAAATGGTACTTATATTCAACAATAACGACGGTTTTTATAAAAACGTCGTTAGTTGCGACGATTTATTTAAAATTCGTCGTTAATTGCAACTGTTTTGTAAACTGTCGCTATTACTGATAACTACAATAAATCGTCACTATTATTGACAACTATTTTAAATCGTCGCAAATTGAGACAATTTGCAACTAATTCGTCGCAAATTGCGACTGTCTAATGCTTAACCGTCTATAATATTACGTAATTTAATTGTTGCTAATAGCGACATTGTTTTGTTAAACCGTCGCTATTAGCAACAACTATTAAAAATCGTCGCTAATTGCGGCTATTTGGAACTTATTCGTCGCAAATTGCGACTTCCTAAAGATTAACCGTCTCTAATATTTCCGACTACTTAATTTATTAGTCTCTAAATTTACCGACTATTTTCCATATGTGTCGTTATATACAGTAGTCGCTAAAGAGATTATGTCAGATACCAACCGTTTCGACGACGGTTTCAATCGTTTGAATTCCATCTCTAATAGCTACAGAATTCATTTACAATAATCGTCGCATTCAATTTTTGCGACGATTAATTTCGTTAGTTGCAAATTTAACGACAAAAACTTGGAAAAGTGTCGCTAATTTTGACGACAAATGCTTTTATTTCGTCTCTAAATTCATCGTATTTCGTGCCAGCGATAATTTTTGATAAACCGTCGCTAATTGTAGGAACTAAATTTAAATTTTAGTTGCTACTCAGTGTGTTTTCTTGTTGTGACTTGTGATTATGATCGAAATCGTAAAATTGTTGAAAATTTTTTGTTGTTTCCGCCCGGAAGAAACAAGGGGCGAAGGAAAAGAGAAGAAAGATGGCGAAAAATGCAATAACAAAAAAGGTGTCCTTGAAACATATTGTTGTGAATACTGAATCTATCACTGTTAAATTGTTATATTTATATATATATATATATATATATTCTTTAATGGCGCCCAACATTATATGCCCACTTCATGCCCACCATGTACAAGTTAACTTATCTATTGTACCGGTCAACTCATCTATTGTACATGGTGGGCATAAAGTGAGCATATAGTGTTGGGCACCATAAAAAAACTTTATATATATATATATATATATATATAACAATTTAACATACGAAATAGATAGTTATCGACGTAATAGATGTCTAGATATTTGTTATATGAAATATATATAAATACTTTTGGAAATCTCTATTTCGAGTTTTGATATATGAAATAATAATTTTATAAAATCTTTCAATAAATCTCTATATCAATGTACGTAAAACTGATGCACACAATCAATCACTAAATTATTAATTAACAATGTATATCTAAGAATATCCCAAATAAATAAAGAAAATCAAGACCCATTTCACTAAATCTGAAAATTGAAACAATTAATAAAACCGAATCTTGAAAAGAAACAATGGAACATCAAATGCCACAAGTGTTGTTACAGATTTTTTTCAAGCTTTTGGACGCCAATAATTCGTCAATTTTAACTTGGGCTCTACAATATCACTTGGATCTTGAGTAGATTAAAAAAAACAAATCGATGAAATATTCTTTATCTTTTATAGTAACAATAATTTTTAAAATATATCATCTACAGTACACAATTTATCCTCCCAAAGACAATTATCATATATTCAAATTTCAAACTGACAGTTGACCGTATAGGTCTAGCTTTCTCTCAGATTATATATCAATTTTTAAAAAAAATTAAAATACATCACTTGAGATATTTTATAATTTAAAAGGTAAATTCTAATTATAAATATTGCAACTTTGTTTTTTAGCCAACAAGAAGTTGACTCTCTCTTATTAGTCTCTTTCGACATATAAATATATATATAAATCTCTTGAGGGAATTAATCCCACTTCTGTTCTGTTCATCTTCTTCGATTCACGTATATATTTCTTGTTTGTACGTTCTCTCAAATTGGTTTTCTTCCTTTTGCCCTGAGACTCTCGATCGTTTCTCCCTGCCAAGATTTTGATCGAAATAGCTAGCAGAGATCGGACAAAGATTCAGCAAGAAAAATCAATGGCCGGCCGCCCTTCGATCTGTGCAGGGATTTCGAACACGGCCCTTTTGATGGTTCTGGTTCGTAATAAACATTACATACAAATTTCATTCCTATGAAATTTTTGTTGAAAGGTTTGGATTATATATTGTTTATGTAATGTTTATGAATTGTGATCTACATTCAGTTATGAATTCACAGGGTTTTTTGTTTGAATCTTGATACATGCATGCTTCTTTTCCGCTTATGTACTGTGATTTTGATTTTGATTTTGTGGACTCTTTGATCTGTAAAGAGTTTCGGTACTTTTTCTGCAAGAAAATTGAATTTTTTTGATTTTACAGGGAAATTAAAGAGAAGAGGCCAAAGTTGACGAAGAAGATAGCGTTTTAATTAAGGATGGATTCGGGTGAGAATTGTGTCTTAATTTGCATCTAGTTAATCCATAGCTTGTCTGTATTATAACCAATCTTGAATAAACCCAGCATTAATTTCAACGAACTGCACTAATTAGCGTTAATGAAATGTATGTCTCATAAATTTTGTTATCGGAAATTATTTCTTATGCAGGGGAGAGTACTTGAATTGGACATAATCTGTTCTTGAAAAGTTTGACATTAATTAATATCTGCGACTCCTGTATCTTCCATGATAAATCTTGTTGTCGATTTGTATGCATACATGCATGTCAAGTTTTGTACGATCCATCTTCTTGTTAAATTTTTGGAGCACGTACGGTACATAGAGCAAGATCAAGGCAGGCGATTGGAGATAGTCGTGCCATGGACTCCATCGCAGAATGACAATAGTCATGGTAGCGATGCTGGTGGGAAGGAGTCAGATGTTTGCGAAGAGGGAGTGAAGGAGAAGGAAACTCATGCTAGTTCAAAACCTGTCATAGAAAATTTACGTGTAAAATCGTTTTTCATCTTTAGATGCAAAAATTACAAAATGAAATTACTTTATTAAAGTTGAAAAATATATAGCATGAGCTTCCTTCTCTCTTCACTTTCTTTTCGCGAGTGTCTGATTTCGTTCCATTGTCATTCTACCTTGACTACGGTCTTCCGCGGTGGGGGAGATGATACGTCTTTCTCTTTTTACTTGATTGATTTTCTCAACGTGATATGTTTTGTTTCGTAAAATAAAAAACGAATCAAAATCATAATAGAATTAGAAACTACACTTAAATTGTGCTTGGATTGGTAGACTTGAGATGATTTCAAATTCCGTGAGTTGCTTGGATGAACAAGATTGCATAACTTATATACTGTAATTTGATATTTATTTCTGAGTTTGTCCATCTAAACAAATAAATAAATTTGAAAATCAATAGATTATAGATCCATCAAATTAAGCATGAAATTAGGTTTTAAGTTAATGCATACAAGAGTATACATGGGTAAATTAATTTATATATAGTATATAAATTAAATTTAATAATTTAATTTAAGCGTTCAGAAAAAATTTAACACAGTTAAGTTACCCTTTTGGAAGCCATAAACTTTTGTCATCAGCAAAAGGTGGGGGGAGCTTGGGGCCTGGGAATAATCAAATTCTATGTTTATAGTTTCCTAAATTTTAAGTCTAGTCTGAAAAATGCATTAAGTTGCCCTTGGAATAAATTCCTGAGTCTGCATCTTAAAGAATGGTTTGTTTGAAATATTCGGATCTTGGGAAAAAATGCAGTCTTGTTGATTCTAATGGATGAAATGTAAGTTTATATAAGATGGTTTTCGGAAGAATGATGAAATTTAAAGTTGGAATAGGGCAGAGTCTGGTACTGGAACTTTATAGAGAAGTCACATGCAACATTTCTGTCTTGGAAAATTTTTCTCAGAGCCATGTGCAACTGATTTTCTTTGGGTCTCAGCTGATAAAATGATCTCGTGGCTCGTTTCCTGCAGGATTCTTAGGCCTTGTTATAGTTTTAAGAATGCCTTCTTTAAACAACCATGGCTCCCCTATGCCTTTTGCCTCATTTCGTCGTCCAGTTTTGACCACTGGAAGTGATCTGGTTCATTCGGAAATGAACCACGTGTCACGTACTCAAAATCTTGATGCATTTCAAAAATGATCTGTTTGTTGTGCTTGGTCGATTGAAGATTGTATTTAAACCCTAGAATGTTCTCGAGTTACAGTTTCCATGGATGCGGTCATCACTATCTCCAATCCTCCAATTTATGCTCTGCCCTTGGTACGTAGTAAGATACCATCCTGATTTTTGTGGTTTAGAATTGTATATGTTGTTAAGTGTGCATGAAATCAGTTCTTGTTTTTGTTTGGTTTCTGTAGTTTTTGAAGGTTTGAAGGAGAAGTATACCACAACAATGAGAAGAGATGATGTTAAAGAAGTTGTTCTTATGGGTACTTTATCAAAATTTCTATACTACGACATGTTTTTTTTAATTCTATCGGTCTTTGAATGTTGGATTACGGTTTTTTTTTTTTTGGTGGGGCTTCCTCAGTTTAACCAGTTTGATAGAATTGAACAAACTATATATAATATGATCTGATGATGGACTCAAATGATTTGGGCACCGATAGGTTTATCTTGGTTTCTTGTAACAGATGTAGGACTTCGAGTGTGAATGTTTACTTGTTACAGTTTAAGGCACTGCTCTGATTTGGGATCTTAGCTGGGATTATTGGTATTTTATCATTATTTGAAGGGAACATAAATTATGGGAGGTTGGTCATTTTTCTTATTTCTGGTTTATCTTCAGGCGACCATGGCCCCTTCTTCACATTTGCTTTGTCACAGCAAGGAGCTCCTCCCATATTTCTCTGCGTAAAATAAAATTTTTTTAGTACTATAGTTTCGTGTGCATTGGAGTGATGGTGTTTTAAGTATCTTCTCTTTATTTATATACACTATTGACTTTTGAGAAAACTCTGAAATGTCTCCTCCAATTATTTTTTTTTATTACTTTTTTTTTTCAAAAGAAACTCTGAAATGTAATACTATTTAGTGTATTTATTGAGGAGGCCGTACTTCGTTTTCAAGTCAATTAGATGTACAACTTTTATTTTCTAGGCTTCAAGTTTCATCAAATTTTCGAATTATTAATATTAACATATATATGCAGAGTGACATGGTCATGTAGTAATATAAAATAATTGACTGAAATGCGAGTTCCATTTTTTTAAAAACAAGTAACTTCCAATAAGTCTCAAGTTCCATCATATATATCTATTACTATTATAAATATATGAGTTCCAAGTGTAAATTTTTTAATTTTCCCTTATTTATCTTACATAATATTAATTAAATATTTTTATCATTTCTAATGTATTTTTTGGTTTGTCCTTTCATTTTCTAGATTAGTCTAGAGTAATTAATTTTTTTTATTAATTGTTAACATTTAATTCATGTCTTAAATTAAAAAAGTTATTAATTAATTAATTAATACTTAATTAATTAATTAATTATTATTAATAATTAATAATTAATAATTAATAAAATTATAAATATATGAGTTCCAATTGTGAATTTTCTAATTTGCCCTTCTTTATCTTACATAATATTAATTAAATATTTTTGTCATTTCCAATGTATTTTTTGGTTTTTCCTTTCATTTCTAGATTAGTCTAGAGTAATTAATTTTTTTATTAATTGTTAACATTTAATTCATGTCTTCAGTTAAAAAAGTTATTAATTAAAATTTATCTTAAATTTTGTGTCTATTTACTTATTCAAAGTAAATTAATTGTTAAATTTAATTCATTTTCTAAACTAAAAAAATTATTATATTAATTGAAATATGTCTTAATTTATTTGTTATAATATATATCTATAAAAGTGACACTTTAGTTATTATCATTTTTCATTTCATAATTAATACTTATGTGTAATATTTTTTAAAAATTTTAGAGACTACAAATATAATCAACAACATCAATATTTTTTTGTACAAGTTAAAAAATATACTCATTTCTAGATTAGTTTCAATTGTTAATTTTCTAATTTGCCCTTCTTATTTTACATACTATTAATTAAAAAAATAGATGTAATTTAAATAAGTGAAACATAGAGAGTATGATTATAATTAAGTTTTAAGTTGATATTTGTACTACAATATAATAATTGGCTAATAGAATCAATTAATACTAATAAAATAAAATAATTATACAAGTAATTAATAATATTAAGTTAATATGAATAAATTGTTAAAAGAGCAAGACGTACATATGATATTCAATATGATAACTAGACTATATAATTGAGACAAGTACACAGGGGCATATGCGAGTTGGTAAGGTATGAGGTGACGTGGGAAGAGATTCTCCAGCGTTGCGGGTTCGATCCTCGTGTGGAGCATATTCCCTACTGAAATATTGTAGGGGTATGCTCTGATTAATTGACTAAAACTCAAATTTAGATAAGTTAATGAATCAAAAAATCACTTATCTGAAAAAGATTATCGTAGCAAGTTAATCTACAACAATTGTCTTATGATTAATATGGTTTATCAAAGAAAAATAATACGTGATTTTTATTTACTTTATCAATGGAAGATCAACTTTCATATCTAAATAAAAACTTTTAAATAAAGGAAAAATAGTTTTTTTTTGTTCACTAAATTATTTAATATTATAATTTGATCCACTAAGTTTACAAAGTTTATTTTTGATACGCTAAATTTTAATTCGGTTATTTTAGGTCTAATTGGGTTAGAGGCACATTGGAAAATACTGACTTATAATTAAAAAATACTGACATGACGTAAAAATACTGAAGTGAGATCAAACATTGTTGAATTGTCAAATATCAAGTCATCAATTAGACAAACAATAATTGATAATTAAATGTGAGTGCACTATAACCAAATTTGACAACTCAATGGACTAAAATTCAAATTTGGACAAGTTTTAAGTTGATATTTGTACTACAGTATAATAATTGGCTAATAGAATCAATTAATACTAATAAAATAAAATAATTATACAAGTAGTTAATAATATTAAGTTAATATGGATAAATTGTTAAAAGAGCAGGACATATGATATTCAATATGATAACTAGACTATATAATTAATGAGACAAGCCCACAGAGGCATAGGCGAGTTGGTAAGGTCTGAGGTGACGTGGAAAGATATTTTCTAGCGTTGCGGGTTCGATCCTCGTGTGGAGCATATTCCCCGCTGAAATATTGTGGGGGTATGCTCTGGTCAATTGACTAAAACTCAAATTTAGATAAGTTAATGAATCAAAAAATCACTTATCTTAAAAAGTTTATTGTAGCAAGTTAATCTACAATAATTGTCTTATGATTAACATGGTTTATCAGAAAAAAATAATACGTGATTTTTATTTACTTTATCAATGGAAGATCAACTTTCATATCTAAATAAAAGTTTTTAAATAGAGGAAAAATAGTTTTTTTTGTTCACTAAATTATTTAATATTATGATTTGGTCCACTAAGTTTACAAAGTTTATTTTTGATACGCTAAATTTTAAATCGGTTATTTTAGGTCTAATTGGGTCGGAAGCCTATTGAAAAATACTGACTTATAATAAAAAAATTACTGACATGACGTAAAAATGTTGAAGTGAGATCAAACATTGTTGAATTGTCAAATATCAAGTCATCAATTGGACAAACAATAATTGAAAATTAAATGTGAGTGTACCAAACCAAATTTGACAACTCAATGGACTAAAACTCAAATTTGGACAAGTTAATGAATCAAAAAATCATTTTTTCTGAAAGAAATTACTGTTTTTTTTCTTAAAAATCAATATAAGTAAAATTATCATTTAACATAAATTGTTTAAGATGGGATGCAATAATAGTCTCTAAGAGCAATCGAAACATGATGCTTGAGATTTTGTAATATTTAAGATATTTGAATCGTATTGTTACCGTCAACTATAAATTTTGGTAAAGTGATACGTATTCGGTCATACAATTAAAATCAGAGTCAAGACCATAGTTTCGATTCAAATTGATTGAAAGCACAATTGTTTCTAAGGTGATTGTTTGGGTGCAATAATTGTTGTAATGGTCTGGGCCTCTCTCTGCTGGCCCAGCCATATTCTAACTCATGAGCCTTCTCCCCACCTTGAAAGGGGAGTTTCAGGCCCTCCCCAGGATTTGAACCTTGGACACCAGACATATATCCAAAGTTCACTCAATCCTGGTACCATTGAGCTAGACTCTTAGGTTGAATAACTGAAATATGTATTTGTTTGAACTGTGATACGATCTAAAAGATTTGCGTTACACAATTACCACCAACTATAGTTTTTAGTAAAACACAAATCTCTTGATCCTACCGTTTGTAACAATATAAATATTTTACGTTTTTCAATAAATATATAACATATGTTATTGCTTTAAAGTTGTTAACTTTAAAAAATAAAACTTAATGAATAAACATATAATATCACTAAAAAAACGTCTATCAGAAACCGACAAATATAACTAAAAAGAAAGTTAAATAGGTCATATGATCACTTCAGTAGCTAATTAGATATTGAATCATAGTTACTGAAGTTTGAACTGGCACCCGTAAAAAAATATAACACTTGATTTTAATAAAAATAAACATTCAAAATTTGATAACTCCGGTCACAATCAAATAAAATTGTTATTACGTGCAACGCACGTACATTTTGCTAGTATAATATATATTATATATATATTTATATATATAAAAATATCGGTATCACTTGTAATTTCAAACTACTTAAACTAAGCTTCTTTAATTTTTCTCTTGAATGTTTTTAGCTTCTTCCGGCTCGGTTCCAGCCCATTTTCGTGTGGTAGTAGGCTGCCCGGAAATGGGTATCAAATGCTTCGAATTTACGTGACTCCTCATGTTTATTCAATCATTGCAGATATAACCTTTCATGTCCATCTCTGTCTCTCCTTGTATATTCAATGTATTTAATGTATTTAGCCTCTTAGATATTTTTTAAACGTTTCATGTTTTTCAGGTCCTGTGTGGCTCCCTGGAGCTCGTACTTCTGGTTCTTGTAGCTGACTCCACAGAGGAACGCACGCTTCCCTCTCGGAGGTTGGTTCGAGGTAGCCTCTGAAATATCCAAACTCTCAGTTCTTATATATTTTCTATTACTCCATGTATATTTCCTAATACAGCTCAAGGGGTTTCCCTTCATTTCAGTCATGTATTAGCTTGCTCTGCTTTCAAATCTTTGCTTGCCTGTGAACAAACTCTGGTTTGGTTGTGTAGAAATATCATGGAACTAATTATAAACACCTAGTTTTATAGTTACCGCTTGTTACATTGGAAGTAAGTGGGATGATCTACAAATTTTTACTCATCTCATGTTTCTTTCATTTTTTTTTAACTCAATGTCATATCATGGCCCGGTATGACATTATATGTGCACTTGATGAAAAATCTCTTCTAACCGATGGTATTAGTGGAGGATGAGTGCCATATATGTGAAATTGGCAATGAAAATTGACAATTAAGAGATTCTATAATAATAAACACAATAATCCTACAAAATTAAAAACGTACAAAACAACATATTATTCATATATATGTATTGCTTATCCGTATTTCATCATGTTTTTATCACACTTCTATTCATCTTTCATACATCCCACCAAACGGTATCATAGAGACTTACTAATATGGTTAAATTAGTTACAAAATGAAAGTTTTTATTCTGAACATGAACTTTATACACACTATACAGGTAGTGGGTGTTCATGTTCCTCCTTAAAGAGCATGAAGTTTCACCTTAATTTTCATTATCCCATTATTCTCTCATTCAGGTCCTGCTTTCATATTGACTGAATTCCGAAATCGAGGTACAGACATTGTAACTATCGTAATCAGATATTTGAAATGCAAGCAGAAAAGTTATAAAGCAGAATGAGGATTTTATTTATTTCTTTATCAAGAGTTGAAGAATCCGATGCTACATTTTTACCATGTCTGTCAAGTTCTATGGTGAATATCAGATTCTTGCATAACTAATTGGATCACCTAGCTTGTACTGGTAATAATTCTGTAACAGAAAAGTTGTTTTGCACTAGCATATCAAACTTATGCAGAGGCCTTAATTCACTCTTTGGAGCAAATGACTTCAATGGAGCAATATTATGGGCACTCTATGGAGTAGATACCACTTTTAGATTCCTTTTCTAAAGTGAAATATTCTGATGAACTTTTTAACAATTGGCAAATGAGTGAATTACTGAGTTTGGCTTCTTCTTTCTTTCGTTTGTTTAAAATTTCTTGTTTTAAATTTTAAATTTTCTAGATGGGCTTTTCCACATTTGTTATATTTTTCACGTTTGTTTGAAATAAAAAGTTGGCTCAATACTTATTTTTTCTCTCTCCATGATTCTTCATGAAAAGCTTTCCTTTGCCTTTGCGCCCTATGCTTCCTTCAAAAACTAATTAATTTAGCGGAAAGCTTTTAAAAAACGTTTTAACATTTCACATTACCGCCGTACCCGTGAAAAAAAATGGTCCTCCCACAGAGAAAGCACGGATTTAACATCAGAGAACGACATTACACTATGACAAATGTTCTTGCATGAAACTTTGATGCGGCAGCAGTTTCATGCGGCAGGCAGTGGCTGTTCACATTACGTAACGGCCGTTCCGACCGCAACACAGCTGCGACGGCAAACTTCATAACATAACTTGCTAGGAGGGCTAGATTAATCGAAATGAACTTCCCATTTAATTTAAACAACACAACACATATCAGCTTATGAGTTCCTATATATCCACAACCGACGTGTAAACAAAGTTGGGAAACGAATTAAAAAACTTAAACAACACAACACATGCATGTGAGCCTATGGGTTCCTATCCACAATCGATGTGTAAACAATAAAGGGAAAAGAAAAATAAATAAACATTGCTGAGAATCATCGGGGCTACGGCCGGGTCTAGTTTGGAATGCCGGTTTGGTAGCCACGATGATTCTCAGCAATGTTTATTTATTTTCCTGGCCACGGGCCGGGTATGATCCGGGTCCGGATTGGTATATTACCAACCTTTAACCGACCTGCTCTTGGCCGGTTCCGGTCCGGGTTGGTGAACCAAATTTCAGCTCAATCCGACGGCTAGATCTCGAGATATGAATTTTTGAAAATTGTCGCTCGGTGCAGATTTTTTGTACTGCGCGCGCGCGAGAATCAAGCTCGCGCGCGCGCGAGTTCGACGTACAGCCTTCTGTTTTTATATGCCGCGCGCGCGTTCGGGGGTCATATGTGTTCCGAAAAATCCTTATTTTGAGAGGAAATTAACTGGTAGGCGTTCCGGACCATATATATAGAAGATATAACATATTTTTGAGGGTTTCGGAAGCTCCAGAGCGCAGACAACGCAAGAGGAGGTGGCTACAAGGCTTGGGAGAGAAGATTTCTTCTTTCTTTTCTTCTTTTTATTTTTATTTTTGAATTATTGTTTTTAATTATTGAGTATTTTATTTTCAACCAAGACGGCGTGATTGGGCGAACAAATTCATGTAGAAAACTTGGATGTTTGTTTGGGATTTTTTAGAGTTGATTTTATTTTATTGATTGTCAGATTTATATTTATCTTGTGAATAGTCTGATCAACTGTTTGCTTGCATGTTAATCAATTCCAAATCAACAGAGGAGGTTTTGATTTTGATAACTCTGATAATTAACATATTGTAAAACCGACTAGAAATAGAATTCGATTTCAGTGCGCGGTTTAGGTGTAAACTGAATTTTCACAAATATTTAATGCATTCAAATTTGATTAGAATTACGAAAGATTAGTTCATCAATATTTGAATAGGTTTGATTGTTCTAGAAATAGACTGTTGAATCTGACATTTTGGTGATAACAAACAACAACTCATTGTATAGGAATGTGCTACCAATCTTTTGTATTTCAGGAATCTACTACAACTCCTACCGCAACCGTCTAAACCCTTCAAGTTATCTACCGGAAGCTTGTCAACCGCCTTTGTCTCTCGACCGGTTGCAGTCACAAGCCTATCAACTGGTTATTCAAACCAGCAGAGGATAAATATATCTACCGGTAGAGTGCCAACTGCTTATCAAGATATCTCAAGACAAGTACTTGTGACAAGACGTTCATTGCAAAATCTTTATCAAAAGCAGAACCGGCGTATCAGAAGATCTGTTGACTCTTGCATCGAGACAACAGGTTGCACTAAAATGGCAAAAACGCAGAATGGCTACAGATAAAGCATTCGACCGTTTATACCAGTTTTGGACCCTGGAAGTTGTCTGCATTTAAAGAAGTGTACGATCTTCATGCAGAATCATCAATGCATTTATGAAGCATTAAATGTGCATTCAATGCAGCATCAGAACGTTCAAAATAAAGACGTTGATGATTGACCTATATAAAGGGAAGATTGCTCAAGAAGTGACAAGAAGACAAGCAACACGAAAAATCTCAATCAACTCAATCACTTGAATACTATCAGAAGTCCTCATCTGATATACTGAAGCAATACTTGAGCACACTTACAAGATCATTCACTTGCTGCTCAAATAAACCCTTGCCTACAGTTTACATATCTCATCTTCAATGATCATCCTAGGGTTTCCAAGCCTCTCGACCGCTCTGCAGTTTGAGAAGCTCAACCGAACTATACTCATTATTGAAGAGACTTGAAGCTACTCTGAAAGCTTCCACCAGTCTGATAAGAACTGAGAATCTTATCTGTGTAAATCTAGGAGTTTCGGATTAGGCATTGGATAAGTCCTAAGTCTGAAGTGGGTGTATTGCAAGACGTTGTAATAACCAAAGTCTTCTAGTAAATTCCTTCCTAAGTGGAAGAAGGGGAGACGTAGAAGGATTAAGCCTTCGAACTTCCAAAAATCGTGCCTTAGTCTTTACTGCTATTTATCTTACATATTGCTCATACATTGTGTTTTAAACTTTGCATCACTAAAACCTCTGAACTATTTCCGCACTATTTAAGTTGTTCAAACCGTTTTAGAAGTTGAGAAAATAGATTAAGTGAACTAAACTTCACTTGATCATTTTGAAAAGAAAGAAGAAAATTTTCAGAGTGTATTCACCCCCCCCCCCCCCCTCTACCCTCTGAACCGATCCCAACAAGTGGTATCAAAGCGGGTTCCTTTCTCAACTGCTGTTCTAAAGTTTTAAAATCATGACTTTTCAACAAAATTCCTATGTTTTCTAAAGAAGATTATGATGACTGAAAAATTCGCATGCAGGCACATCTTGCAGCACAGGACGATGACATGCTATATGTCATAACAGACGGTCCCATCAAAATCATGAAGGTCAACCCAGCTCTAACCGATGGTGCAGGACAAATGATTGAGAAACCAAGAGCTGAGTGGACTACTGAGGACAAAAAGAAGGCCAATCTTGACAATGTGGCCCGGGACATCCTATACAAAACACTGGACAAGAACATGTTCAGCAAAATCAAGTCATGCTCCACAGCAAAGGAGATTTGGGAGAAGCTCACTCAGCTGTGTGAAGGAAATGACCAGACCAAGGAAAACAAGCTCACCATGGCCATTCAAAAATATGACAATGCCAAAATGAAGCCAGGGGAAACCATGGCTGAATTTGATGAACGGTTTAGTAGTATCATTTGTGACCTTATTGCTTTAGGAAAAACTTATACTAACCGTGAAATTGCTGTGAAGGTTATGAGAGCTTTGCCCAAAGAATGGGAAATCAAGACAGTGGCCATGAGGGAGTCAAAAGACTTAAGCAAGGTTGAACTGCGTGATCTCTTTGCAGATCTCAAAGCCTACAAGTTCGAGCTCAACATGAGGACAGAAGATGAACCATCTAACTCTCAACCAACCAAGGCCTTAACCTCAACGGTGATGCGTCCACCAGTCGAGGAAGCTCCAAAGAGATCAGCTGAGCAAATCAGCAACGAATTCATGACACTCTTTGTCAAGAAATTTGGTAGATTTATGCGTAAAAACAATTCTAAATTTAAAAATTATCATAAATCGGACCATACAGACGATGGTCCCACTTGTTTTAACTGTGGCAAGCCAGACCATTTCATTGCAGATTGCACCAAGCCTAAGAGCAATGATCAGAAGCAAGTCTTCGAAAGAAGAAGGGGCAAGGAGGACAAGAGGACGTTTAGAAAAGGTAGAGACCAAAGGGTTCTAGTAGCAGACGAAAGCAAAAGAAAGTGGGCTGAATCTGACTCTGACAACCCCGATACCGGAAGCTCTTCAGATGACAGCGAAGATGAAAAGGTGGAATGCCTCATGGCTGACATCGAAGAAGAAGCTGAGGAGGTATTTGACTTTGGTTCACCTGAATTTACTCACAGTGATCTAGTTACTGCTTTACACGAAATGGCTAATGAATACAAAGCATTATCCAAGGAATTCGAGGAGGTAAAAGCAGAAAGAGCTGACCTAAAAGATAAGTCAAGCGAATTAAGCTGCATGCAGCGAAAATAGCTTGATGGTCTTAAGGTCAAGCTAAGTCTGCTGGCTACTGAGAATGACACCTTGAAAATAGTGTTCCAAGCAACCTTGACTGAGAACAAAAAACTACTTGAAATAATTAAGGCTTGGAATAAATCTTCTGTAACCATTGACAAGATTCAGGAAATCCAAAGACCGGCACATGACAAAACCGGTCTAGGGTTTGGAACAAATGAACAGTCTATGGAATCTTGTATTCAGTCAAGCCTGGACAAAGGCAATCTTAACAAAATAAGATTTGTCAGGTCCAGCACGATATATGAACACGATGAGTGCAGCTTTGACAAAAATCAGAAAGTATCTAACGAACGAAGCTCTAAGCATAGAGGGCTGGGATATGTGAATCCCCAGATCTCCAATCAAAGAGGAACTTGGGTCAAACCAAAACCTAATGAAAGAAGAAAGGGAAACCAATCTAATTTCAAAAGGCCATGGAATGAGTCTAACTACTCTAAGAGAAGATGGTCAAAGGAGAAGCCTTACCAGTACTTTAATTGCAGGCCAGTTCAAAAGAGGTACAGGCTAACTGATAAAGATCAAAAAGGCAAGCAGCACACAGCAACCTCACAAGCACACACATTTACTGCTTATCAACCGCACAGATTTCTGGACACACACACGGGCAAACCTGTAAGGGTGTTTCAGGTGTGGGTCCCGAAAGGGCTAATCCGACATGGACCCTACTAGATATGGGTACCAAAAGTTCTTCACTTTTTGCAGGTACTAAAAGTCCAAACGGGCGAGAAGACCACTTCTATCAAGGACACTACCTGGTACTTAGATAGTGGTTGCTCACGGCACATGACAGGGAATCCAGAACTTCTAACAGAAGTGGTGTTGTGCAAAGGACCAAAGATCAGCTTTGGAGACAACTCCAAAGGTAAAACCGTGGGTAAGGGTAAGATTATCCATGGTAACATCATTATTAAAGATGTGTTGCTTGTTGACAAACTGTGCTGTAATTTGATAAGTATTAGTCAACTATGTGACAATGATCATTCGGTCGAGTTTCACAAACACACTTGCATCATCAAAAATGATAAAGGTGAGACTCTTATGACCGGTGTAAGAGACCTAAACACCTACAAGGTAAACTGGTCTTGCTCACATATTTCTTCACCTACTTGTCTTACTGCTCATCATGATAAAAATTGGTTGTGGCATAAGCGGTTAAATCATCTAAATTTTTTTAAGTCCATTTCTAACTTGAGGAAGCATGATTTGGTTTCTGGTCTGCCTGAAGGAGATTTTATAAAAGACAAAGTTTGTCCTGCTTGTCAACTAGGAAAGCAGGTGAGAGCAACCTTTAAAAATAAAGGTTGTATGTCTTCTTCCAAATGTTTAGATTTACTTCACATGGACCTATTTGGTCCTATACCAGTAAGAAGCATAGGGGGAATGAGATATGCTCTTGTTGTTTTAGATGACTTTTCTCGATTTACCTGGGTCATCTTTCTCTCTTCAAAAGATCAAACTGCACCTCACCTGATTAAGCTTTTTAAACGCTTGCAAAATGAACAATCTACCGTGATAGATAGAATCAGGAGTGATAGAGGGACTGAGTTTTTAAACACCACTCTTATGACTTATCTAGATGATCAGGGAATCAAGCATGAGCTGTCAGCTGCTAGATCCCCACAGCAAAATGGGGTGGCTGAAAGAAGGAACCGTACTTTAAAAGAAGCAGCCAGAACTATGATTGCTGATTCAAATGTTTCTCAAAGGCTTTGGGCAGAAGCAGTTAACACAGCTTGTTATACTCAAAACAGATCTATGATTAATAAACGATTTAACAAAACTCCATATGAGATCTGGAATGGCACAAAACCTGATATTTCTTACTTCAAAATTTTTGGGTGCAAATGCTTTATCCACAACAATGGCAAAAATCATTTGACAGCCTTCGATGCCAAAGCAGACAAAGGAACTTTTATTGGTTACTCAGCCGTTAGCAGAGCTTATCGAGTGTTCAATCAAAGATCACTAACGGTCGAGGAAACCATTCATGTTGTTTTTGATGAATCTACTCTTTGTACAGAACAAACTCAAGGGAGCATAAATGATCTGAGTCATAGACTGGAAAACACAAATCTACAGGAAGAGAGTGACAGTGATCCATATCCTCCAAAGAAGGATGATCCAGTTCCCTCTACCGTGTGTGATCAAACAAGGCCAGAAGAGGATCCATCAGTTGATAACGATCCTCCTGCCAATAATGATCCAGTAAACGAGGACGTTCATCAACCAATTGATGACAACCCTTTAGGGAATTATTTTAGGTGGAACAAAGATCATCCACCTGGGTTGGTCATAGGTGACCCTTCTGCTCCTCGAAAAACACGTGGTCAAATGATTAATGAATTCTTGCATGCAGCTTTCATATCTCAGGTAGAGCCCAAGAAGATAGATGAAGCTCTATCAGATGCCAGTTGGATTGAAGCTATGCAAGAAGAGTTGAATCAATTCACCCGCAACAATGTTTGGCATCTAGTTCCTCGATCGGAAAATCAAAATGTGATTGGAACTAGATGGGTGTTTCGTAACAAGCTCGATGAACATGGCACTGTTGTGCGTAACAAAGCTCGACTTGTTGCCCAAGGATTCAGACAAGAAGAAGGCATAGACTTTGAGGAATCCTTCGCGCCAGTTGCAAGACTAGAAGCAATCCGCATCTTTCTTGCCTATGCAGCTTTCAAGGACTTTAAAGTTTATCAAATGAATGTCAAGTCTGCATTCCTCAATGGTCTACTTCAAGAAGAGGTGTACGTTGAACAACCACCAGGTTTTGTCAATCCTACTCATCCTCAATATATCTATAAACTTGACAAAGCCCTCTATGGATTAAAACAAGCACCGCGTGCATGGTATGATACATTACTAAAATTTTTACTGGAACATGATTTCCAAATTGGAACGGTCGATAAGACCTTGTTTAAATTTGTAAAAGGTAATCATGTGTTACTAGTACAAATTTATGTTGATGACATTATATTTGGGTCAACTAACCCCAAGTTGTGCTCAAAGTTCTCTAAGATGATGCAGGAGAAATTTGAAATGAGCATGATGGGCGAGCTAAACTTCTTTCTTGGATTGCAAGTAAAGCAACTTGAAACTGGAATATTTATCAATCAATCCAAGTATGCCAAGGAATTGGTAAAGAAGTTTGGAATGGAACAGTGCTCAACTGTATCTACCCCCATGAGTACATCAATCAAGCTTGATAAAGATGAAGGGGGAATCCCGGTCGAGGTAACAATGTATCGAGGCCTTATTGGCTCATTGCTTTATTTGACTGCCAGTCGACCGGATATCATGTATTCAGTTTGTTTATGTGCTAGATTTCAAGCAGCACCTAAGCAATCTCATTTCATTGCCGCCAAACGAATAATTAAATATATTAAAGGAACTACTAATGTGGGTCTTTGGTATCCCAAAGATTCAAATCTTAATCTTATTGGCTATTCAGATGCAGATTATGCAGGTTGTAGAATTGATCGCAAAAGTACAAGTGGCATATGTCAATTCCTTGGAGATAGACTAATTTCGTGGTCAAGTAAGAAGCAGACATCAATTGCTACCTCGACCGCCGAAGCAGAATACCTTGCTGCTGGCAGCTGTTGTGCTCAAATACTCTGGATTCAACAGCAGCTTAATGATTATGGAATCCGGTCGAGTGAAGCTCCAATCTACTGTGACAATACAAGTGCCATAGCCATCACTCACAATCCAGTGATGCACTCTAGGACAAAGCACATTGATGTCAGACATCACTTTATCCGAGATCATGTCTTAAAGAAGGAAATCAGGCTGGAATACATCTCTACCGATCAGCAAGCAGCAGACATATTCACCAAGCCTTTACCGGACGCTAAGTTTTCATATTTTCGAAATATTCTTGGCTTAGTAGATCTAAGTTAGTATGCATGTTTTTAGGGGAATGATTGCCAGTATGACGTTAATAGCTTAGCTGTTACATTGCCATAAATATTGGCATATCATCCGCCTTTAGCTAGTCTCTGACAGGCTCCGTACTAGCAGCTTTGTGCTTTGAACCAAATGACATTAATTGGGCGCGGTGATTATACTCTTCAAAACTTTTTGAATTTCAAAAATACTTTTCATGACGTCACCCTATGGCCCATAGGTTCCTATATATACTTCTTTACACTCGTATATCAACCTTTCACCGTTGCTAAAGCTTTCATATTGCATTCAAAGTTCTATCGTATTACTATCAAGCTTTTGCTTACTCTCTGCTCGAGTTCTTATCTACATCTATCATGTCGATCCAGAAGACTTGCCTTGCAATCAACTTTGATTCCGTTATTGAGGCAAACAATGCAGGAATCACTGAGGTCTTCACCATGCTTGAAGCCTCTGGACTAAAGAAGTTTCTGGGAAGCAGCGCCATCTGCGATCTGCCTGTATTGAAGGAGTTCTTTGCAACCGCTCAAATCGAGCATGGGACTGTCAAATGCTTGATCCGGATAGAGTCTTACTCCTTCAATCAAAAGTTCTTCGCCAGCACATTTGATCTGCCCTCCAGGGGTTTGACAAAATGCGCGGATCTTCCCGATGGTAACTGCTCATACTGGTTGAAGGAGTTCTCAACCATTGATGCTCCGATCAAACTGCCGGCTCAGAAGACATCTCTTAAAGCTCCATTCAGGCTATTGACCAACATCGTGGCCAAAATCTTCTTGCCAAGGCTGGATCATACGACAAGGTGACGATGGAGAAATTCCAATACATGGCTTGTATCGCCTCCAAAATCAACATCAACTGGTCAGAAATATTGTTCACTACCTTATGTGAAATGATCAGGGGAAAAGGGCAATCCGAGGGATTTGCTCTGCAAATTTGCCACATCTTGAGCGTCCTTGGAGTAGACTTCTCCAAGACTGAGCCTCTGCATCCCACCAAATGGCTCAACAAGTCTACAATCTTCAAATTTCTGAACAAGAAAGAGGTTGCGGTCGACACTCTGCCTTCAACCGCAAGTGTTGTTGCTGTTACTCAACCGCTTTCAACAGTTCCGGTAGCGGCCAAACCAGCCCATACCAAGAAATCTGCCAAGCGTCAACTTATCATAGAGTCTGACTCTGAAGACGAATCACGTGAGAACGTTCCACTGATTCAAGCCTTCAGCAAGTCATCTCCTTCTGTCTCCAAAGCAGCCGTTTCATCCACGCCTGCAGGCGAGAAGAAGAGGCAGCACAAGAAGTTAAAGTCCCTTTATGGACTTGCTCCTACCATTCCAACACCAATTCTGCCAACGGTTGAGACTACTACCACTGCTGGCTAATACTGCTCCACGTCCTACCAAGGGTGTGATAATCAGGGAAGGTGCCTCATCAACTCCAAAGGTCACTCTCGCTGATCCTAAGGACAAAGGGAAAGGTGTGATGATCTACTCACCTAATGCTCAACCAGCAGCTACTGTGGAGCTCAACTTGATCATCTCTCATGTTCTCCGCACTGTCAAGCGTCACCTACAGCGCTTTGACAGATGGCATCATTCCCGTACTCACCTGACGCTTGCTCAAATATTTCCTAAGTGGAAAGCTCTGAATGTTATTGAGCAAAAGATGCTTCTTTTTGCTGACACTGAAGACATCGTGGAGGCTCTGGGAAGAAGACAGCTCATCGACTTGAAGCTTCGAGGAAGCCTGTTATCTCTGTTGATTAATGAGCGTGTCAAGAACTTCAAATCCAAGAGTCCTACCGCCGCCGATGACTTTGTAATTTTGACTGGACTACAGAATAGTCTACGTCAAATCACTCAACTACTTCAGCACTTCCAAGCTCTTAACAACGTAAAAACGACAGCTTCAGCAGCTTGTTTACAGGCTTATGGACTGGAAGCACAGGTGATGATGAAGACTTTTCTTACCCAAGATCAGGGTGAAGAAGACGTCTCTGCTCTTACTCTTTCAGATGGGATTCTGACCGGTCTCATCACTGCTGACCTGTTTCAGTCATTCGCTCTAGGATCGATTGTGGGCGCATCTTCATCGGTCGACCCCGCCTCAACCGCAGTCCAAGCAGTAATTCAACCGGAAGCAGCTGTGACTGCTCACTCATCTCCAGCGACGACCGTTCACACCTCTCCCAGTCGTCCACAAGATTCTTTCGAAGTGATTGAAAAAGAGATTTCTATCACCTCTGTGACAGAGGCTCCTTGCAGCAGTGAAGCAGTAGTGCCCCCAACAGAGATACCAAGCACTATTGTATCACTTGCACCTCCAGAACAGCCAGTGACTGAAGCTGACCCAGCACTTCAACCGTCTCCATCTACTGAAAAGTTTGTGGAAGATCTCCTAATGGATGAACCGAGTGCTGATCCTGCTACTCCACCAACCATCTTGGCTGCAGTCGAGACTCCTACATCTCCAACTGTATCACTATTGGAAGGTCCATCAGCTAGCTCTCCAGCCAGATCACCAGCATCACATCATCTTGAGTCTGGCCCGGTTTCACCAAGGAATGACCCACAGAGTCAAATGCTTCAGACTGATGACTCATTAATTGAAGCCATGGCCGCAGCTCTGGATCACACTTTGATAAATAGGCTTCATGAGCTTATGCAAACAGTTCGATCCTTCTCACAAGACATCACAAACTCATCCTTATCGGTTGAAAATTCACGCCAGACGATGATTCGGCATTTTGAGACCGTGTCTCGAGACCTTGCTCATCTGTCCAAAGAGATCACTGCCCATCATTGCACTCAAATCAAAACGCTCTCTACCGTCTCCAAACAAGTTGTCAGATCCGAAAACCGCCTTCATAGGCAGTTGAATGATCGGATGGACACTATGCAAGCTACTCTACTTGCTCAACTAGATGCAAAAATTGATACTATGCAAGCCTGCCTTGGCACTCAACTCACCGAGATCATCATTCGACTCAACCAAGGCGATGCCAAAAAGGGGGAAGAAGAGCAACGAAGAGCAGCAGAGGCAAGAAGACGTGAGGAAGAAGCCGACAGAAGAAGAAGAGAAGGCGATAGGTCAGGAGGAGCCAGTTGGTTCAAAAGATGAACAACTTGTCTCTTCTTTACTTATCGCAGCTGTATCTCATTTTGTTTTTCTTCAGTAGGTGTAATAAGAATGCTTATTGTAATTAATGAAATTCATTCTCTCAATGAAGTTCATTTTAATGCTTTCATATTGTTCTTGGAGCACTTAAGTTTTGTCATCACCAAAAAGGGGGAAATTGTTGAATCCGACATTTTGGTGATAACAAACAACAACTCATTGTATATGAATGTGCTACCAATCTTTTGTATTTCAAGAATCTACTACAACTCCTACCGCAACCGTCTAAACCCTTCAAGTTATCTACCGGAAGCTTGTCAACCGCCTTTGTCTCTCGACCGGTTGCAGTCACAAGCCTATCAACTGGTTATTCAAACCAGCAGAGGATAAATCTATCTACCGGTAGAGTGCCAACTGCTTATCAAGATATCTCAAGACAAGTACTTGTGACAAGACGTTCATTGCAAAATCTTTATCAAAAGCAGAACCGGCGTATCAGAAGATCTGTTGACTCTTGCATCGAGACAACAGGTTGCACTAAAATGGCAAAAACGCAGAATGGCTACAGATAAAGCATTCGACCGTTTATACCAGTTTTGGACCCTGGAAGTTGTCTGCATTTAAAGAAGTGTACGATCTTCATGCAGAATCATCAATGCATTTATGAAGCATTAAATGTGCATTCAATGCAGCATCAGAACGTTCAAAATAAAGACGTTGATGATTGACCTATATAAAGGGAAGATTGCTCAAGAAGTGACAAGAAGACAAGAAACACGAAAAATCTCAATCAACTCAATCACTTGAATACTATCAGAAGTCCTCATCTGATATACTGAAGCAATACTTGAGCACACTTACAAGATCATTCACTTGCTGCTCAAATAAACCCTCGCCTACAGTTTACATATCTGATCTTCAAGGATCATCCTAGGGTTTCCAAGTCTCTCGACCGCTCTGCAGTTTGAGAAGCTCAACCGAACTATACTCATTATTGAAGAGACTTGAAGCTACTCTGAAAGCTTCCACCAGTCTGATAAGAACTGAGAATCTTATCTGTGTAAATCTAGGAGTTTCGGATTAGGCATTGGATAAGTCCTAAGTCTGAAGTGGGTGTATTGCAAGACGTTGTAATAACCAAAGTCTTCTAGTGAATTTCTTCCTAAGTGGAAGAAGGGGAGACGTAGAAGGATTAAGCCTTCGAACTTCCAAAAATCGTGCCTTAGTCTTTACTGCTATTTATCTTACATATTGCTCATACATTGTGTTCTAAACTTTGCATCACTAAAACCTCTGAACTATTTTCGCACTATTTAAGTTGTTCAAACCGTTTTATAAGTTGAGAAAACAGATTAAGTGAACTAAACTTCACTTGATCATTTTGAAAAGAAAGAAGAAAAGTTTCAGAGTGTATTCACCCCCCCCCCCCTCTACCCTCTGAACCGATCCCAACAAGTGGTATCAAAGCGGGTTCCTTTCTCAACTGCTGTTCTAAAGTTTTAAAATCATGACTTCTTTCAACAAAATTCCTATGTTTTCTAAAGAAGATTATGATGACTGGAAAATTCGCATGCAGACACATCTTGTAGCACAGGACGATGACATGCTATATGTCATAACAGACGGTCCCATCAAAATCATGAAGGTTAACCCAGCTCTAACCGATGGTGCAGGACAAATGATTGAGAAACCAAGAGCTGAGTGGACTACTGAGGACAAAAAGAAGGCCAATCTTGACAATGTGGCCCGGGACATCCTATACAAAACACTGGACAAGAACATGTTCAGCAAAATCAAGTCATGCTCCACAGCAAAGGAGATTTGGAAGAAGCTCACTCAGCTGTGTGAAGGAAATGACCAGACCAAGGAAAACAAGCTCACCATGGCCATTCAAAAATATGACAATGCCAAAATGAAGCCAGGGGAAACCATGGCTGAATTTGATGAACGGTTTAGTAGTATCATTTGTGACCTTATTGCTTTAGGAAAAACTTATACTAACCGTGAAATTGCTGTGAAGGTTATGAGAGCTTTGCCCAAAGAATGGGAAATCAAGACAGTGGCCATGAGGGAGTCAAAAGACTTAAGCAAGGTTGAACTGCATGATCTCTTTGCAGATCTCAAAGCCTACGAGTTTGAGCTCAACATGAGGACAGAAGATGAACCATCTAACTCTCAACCAACCAAGGCCTTAACCTCAACGATGATGCGTCCACCGGTCGAGGAAGCTCCAAAGAGATCAGCTGAGCAAATCAGCAACGAAGTCATGACACTCTTTGTCAAGAAATTTGGTAGATTTATGCGTAAAAACAATTCTAAATTTAAAAATTATCATAAATCGGACCATACAGACGATGGTCCCACTTGTTTTAACTGTGGCAAGCCAGGCCATTTCATTGCAGATTGCACCAAGCCTAAGAGCAATGATCAGAAGCAAGTCTTCGAAAGAAGAAGGGGCAAGGAGGACAAGAGGACGTTTAGAAAAGGTAGAGACCAAAGGGTTCTAGTAGCAGACGAAAGCAAAAGCAAGTGGGCTGAATCTGACTCTGACAACCCCGATACCGGAAGCTCTTCAGATGACAGCGAAGATGAAAAGGTGGAATGCCTCATGGCTGACATCGAAGAAGAAGCTGAGGAGGTATTTGACTTTGGTTCACCTGAATTTACTCACAGTGATCTAGTTACTGCTTTACACGAAATGGCTAATGAATACAAAGCATTATCCAAGGAATTCGAGGAGGTAAAGGCAGAAAGAGCTGACCTAAAAGATAAGTCAAGCGAATCAAGCTGCATGCAGCGAAAATAGCTTGATGGTCTTAAGGTCAAGCTAAGTCTGCTGGCTACTGAGAATGACACCTTGAAAATAGTGTTCCAAGCAACCTTGACTGAGAACAAAAAACTACTTGAAATAATTAAGGCTTGGAATAAATATTCTGTAACCATTGACAAGATTCAGGAAATCCAAAGACCGGCACATGACAAAACCGGTCTAGGGTTTGGAACAAATGAACAGTCTATGGAATCTTGTATTCAGTCAAGCCTGGACAAAGGCAATCTTAACAAAATAAGATTTGTCAGGTCCAGCACGATATATGAACACGATGAGTGCAGCTTTGACAAAAATCAGAAAGTATCTAACGAACGAAGCTCTAAGCATAGAGGGCTGGGATATGTGAATCCCCAGATCTCCAATCAAAGAGGAACTTGGGTCAAATCAAAACCTAATGAAAGAAGAAAGGGAAACCAATCTAATTTCAAAAGGCCATGGAATGAGTCTAACTACTCTAAGAGAAGATGGTCAAAGGAGAAGCCTTACCAGTACTTTAATTGCAGGCCAGTTCAAAAGAGGTACAGGCTAACTGATAAAGATAAAAAAGGCAAGCAGCACACAGCAACCTCACAAGCACACACATTTACTGCTTATCGACCGCACAGATTTCTGGACACACACACGGGCAAACCTGTAAGGGTGTTTCAGGTGTGGGTCCCGAAAGGGCTAATCCGACCTGGACCCTACTAGATATGGGTACCAAAAGTTCTTCACTTTTTGCAGGTACTAAAAGTCCAAACGGGCGAGAAGACCACTTCTATCAAGGACACTACCTGGTACTTAGATAGTGGTTGCTCACGGCACATGACAGGGAATCCAGAACTTCTAACAGAAGTGGTGTTGTGCAAAGGACCAAAGATCAGCTTTGGAGACAACTCCAAAGGTAAAACCGTGGGTAAGGGTAAGATTATCCATGGTAACATCATTATTAAAGATGTGTTGCTTGTTGACAAACTGTGCTGTAATTTGATAAGTATTAGTCAACTATGTGACAATGATCATTCGGTCGAGTTTCACAAACACACTTGCATCATCAAAAATGATAAAGGTGAGACTCTTATGACCGGTGTAAGAGACCTAAACACCTACAAGGTAAACTGGTCTTGCTCACATATTTCTTCACCTACTTGTCTTACTGCTCATCATGATAAACATTGGTTGTGGCATAAGAGGTTAAATCATCTAAATTTTAAGTCCATTTCTAACTTGAGGAAGCATGATTTGGTTTCTGGTCTGCCTGAAGGAGATTTTATAAAAGACAAAGTTTGTCCTACTTGTCAACTAGGAAAGCAGGTGAGAGCAACCTTTAAAAATAAAGGGTGTATGTCTTCTTCCAAATGTTTAGATTTACTTCACATGGACCTATTTGGTCCTATACCAGTAAGAAGCATAGGGGGAATGAGATATGCTCTTGTTGTTTTAGATGACTTTTCTCGATTTACCTGGGTCATCTTTCTCTCTTCAAAAGATCAAACTGCACCTCACCTGATTAAGCTTTTTAAACGCTTGCAAAATGAACAATCTACTGTGATAGATAGAATCAGGAGTGATAGAGGGACTGAGTTTTTAAACACCACTCTTATGACTTATCTAGATGATCAGGGAATCAAGCATGAGCTGTCAGCTGCTAGATCCCCACAGCAAAATGGGGTGGCTGAAAGAAGGAACCGTACTTTAAAAGAAGCAGCCAGAACTATGATTGCTGATTCAAATGTTTCTCAAAGGCTTTGGGCAGAAGCAGTTAACACAGCTTGTTATACTCAAAACAGATCTATGATTAATAAACGATTTAACAAAACTCCATATGAGATCTGGAATGGCACAAAACCTGATATTTCTTACTTCAAAATTTTTGGGTGCAAATGCTTTATCCACAACAATGGCAAAAATCATTTGACAGCCTTCGATGCCAAAGCAGACGAAGAAACTTTTATTGGTTACTCAGCCGTTAGCAGAGCTTATCGAGTGTTCAATCAAAGATCACTAACGGTCGAGGAAACCATTCACGTTTCTTCATACATAATTCATTATAAATATTAAAAAATTTAAAATAAAAATTAGACATATTTTAATAATAATATTTTAAATAACAGTAATGATTATTATTAATCCAATCTAATTTGATAAAATGGTTTAAACATGTTTATTTTTTAGTAATAATAGTAATAGTAAGACCATAATTAATGCAACAATCAATAATTAAATTAGTTTTATGAAAATTTGTGAAAATGACTTAATATCTCATTGACTTTTCGCAATTCAAATGAAACAACAATTAAGGCAAGGACAATGAGTGCACTCAAATTTGATCTGCAGAAATCGATAAGCAAACAAACACAAAATAAGATTTCGGAAGCTTACAGGAAATTAATACTTGTTTTTTAATCTAAGAACTAAATAATCCTAATCCCTCGCCGTTCCAGTTCCCAATTTGATTTCTTGAAATACGTTTTTTTAAAATAAGGAAATAAATTAATAAAAAAACACTTAGAAACTACAATAATAATTGATATTTTTTGCAAAAGCACTTAGATCTTTTTTGCAAAAGCATTTTTTTCTAGTTAAGCCTTTTGTTTTTGTTTTGTTTTTGTTTTTGTTTTTGTTTTTCCCTAGTTTCTCGGTAAATTTTAAATTTTCTAGATGGGCTTTTCCACATTTGTTATATTTTTCACGTTTGTTTGATAAATAAACCTTGCAGAGAATCATCGTGGCTCCCAAACCGGCATTCCAAAAATGATAACGATTACCGTTTTCAACCCCGCATAAAAAAAAACAACGAAACGGAATGAAAAACAGATAAAATGATCAAAAAGTATGAATGCATCAAGATTCAAACCCGAGAGGCAAAAGGAAGAAAACCAATTAAGTGGAGAGAACAAACAAGAAAGGCCTCTCTGCTAGGGATGACAATTTTCTCCGAACCCGATGGAAAACCCGATATTCGACCCGAACGGAGGAGGGTATGGAGACATTTTTTGGACTCGATTAAATAAATGGGTATGGGGATCTCGTAAATGGGGATGGAGGAGGATGTAGTGGTATCCTACCCATACCCGACCCGATACCCGATTATATATATATATATATATATATATATATATATACATACATACACATATTAATTTATATTAAATAAATGCTAATTTAATTTTTTTTTTGTTGAATTATGTTAATTGGATGAAATAATGAAAATTATTAATATAAAACTAATGCTATTTTTTAGAAGTTTTATTTTTTATATAAGTCTTTGGTTGTAAATTTTCTTCGGTGTTTTATTTTTTTATTATCTTAAAAATTTTGATATAAAAATCTAGTAAATAATTATAGTTTTATCAAATAATTAAAATTTTAAAAAAATTGTTTTTATGGAGTATATACAATAAATGGGTATATGGGTAGGGTATAGATATCCGATCATCCGACGGGTATGAGGATGAAGATGAAATTAAATATCCGATGAGTATGGGTATGGGTATGGGGATGGAGGCACGATATCCTACCCAATGTTTTTGAACCGGACCGGACCGGCCGGTTCGACCGGGAACCGGTCGGTTCTCCGGTCCGGACCAACTCCAAAAACCGGAAAACCGGTCCAACCGGTCAAAATCGGTCAAGAACCGATTATAAAAACACTGATCCTACCCATACCCGACCCATTGTCATTCCTACTCTCTGCTTTCAACAAGAAGATGAAAACAAGTAGGATATTATTCCCGAGGCGAGAGAGATATCATATAGACATACATACATATATATATATATATATATATATATATATATTATTCTATGCTACACTTGGAGTACTTTTCCCCCATGATGTGGTCAAATATCAACCATTGGATCATCAAGACATATTTCAATTTCCATAAATATATGGGTCCCACGTGATCTAATGGTATTGAAATAGGGGGAGAAGCACTCCCGATGTAGTATAGACTAACCCTATCAGTTTCATTTGAGAAGAAAATAGACGGGATGATCAGTTTGAAATTGTAATAAATGAAAAGCTTGAATAACATCAGTAACAAATTTTTAGATTGAGTGAAAGAAGTGATATATATCCATGTGGGTCTTGATTTTCTTTATGCGTGAGTTTTACATACATGGAGTTAATTCCCACAGAATCTTGATTCTTTAATTATCTAAATTTAATATATAGATTTGTTCTTATAAATTTATTATTTCATATATCAAAACTCCAATTATAGAGATTTAATTTCCAAAATTATTTATATATTTCATATAACCAATTAATATCGAGCCATGGCTTCGATAATTATCAACAATGCGATACTTTCTCAAAAATAAATGCAGATATAAATATATAGTATTTATTTCGTATGAGAAATTGTTATATATATATTCACAACAATATGTTACCTTTCGTGTTATTGTATATTTTTTCGCCTTCTTTTTCTTCCCTTTCCCTTGGCCTCTTCTTTCTTCTAGCTAGCTAGGTGGAAACAACAGAGATTTTTCAAGAATTTGACGGTTTGGATCATAATACTTCACAAGATTGGTGCGAGGAAGATGGATCAAGACAGGCGACAGTTGTCCTGCGCGCGGACACCATCACGGAGTTGCAAGATCGGAGTAATTGTAGTTTGAAGTTGTTCGATATGTTCAAAAAACCCGCGACAAATCAATCACCTTCTGCCTTTGGAGAATATGAGCATCAAGAAAATCGTAACTCATGATGGGAAAATTGGTTCGAGAATTAACTCGTGGGATCAATATTTAGAGTTCGTGCATAAAAAGACGATGCAGAGGAGATGGATGAAGACAGTACGTATTGGAGAGGCGGAGGCAGCGCCAAGGCGAGTTCGACCCGGAGGAGATCTGTGCAAGGAAGGGCTATCGGAGAACGGAGGTACGTAGCGACGACTGCCACTGGTGTACGGCTCCCACCACCAATCTCGCATGCATATCGGGCTGGTTCGTTACTGTCGAGCCTTGCAAGGTGATTTATGTATCCACTTTTTCGGAGTTGTGCACTTTACGTACGTACGTAGAGGAAGATCAAGGCAGGCCATTGGAGATAGTCGTTCCATGGACGCCATCACAGAATGACAATAGTCGTGGTAGCGATGATGGTGGAAATGAGTCACAATGTTAGAAAGGAGAAGTGTAAAGGGAAAGAAACTCATGCTAATTCAAAACTTATCATAGAATAAAATCGTTTTTCACTTTTAGATGGAAAATTACAATATGAAATTATTTTATTAAAATTGGAAAATATATATATAGCATGAAATTCCTTCTCTCTTCACTTTCTTCTCTCGATCATCTGTGACTCCGTTTCATTGTTATTCTACCTTGGCTACGGTCTTCCGTGCTGGCGGAGATGAAACGTCTTTCTCTTTTTACTTGTTTGATTTTCTCATTGTGATATATTTTGTTTCTTAAAAATAAGCATGAAATAGGTTTTAAGATTATGCTGTGCATACAATATTACGTGGGTAAATTAATTTATATTTAAATTAATTAAATAGAACACCTTTTTGTCTTTTTTTTTATGGCTTCCTTTTTGTATTATTAATGAATCAATTTAAGCATTTCAGGAAGAAAAAAAAAATTAACACAATTAAGTGATCTTTTTGGAAGCCATAAACTTTTGTCGTCAGCAAAAGGTGGGGAGCTTGGGGACTATTCTCCAGAGGATTTCAATTCACCATTTTTAACTTTCAATTTTACATGTAGGAGTCATGCACAAGCAACCGATTGAGGTATGATTTTTTTCTGAGCATAGGGTTTTTTTTTCTTCCTAAATAATTTGACAAACTTGTTGGTTTCCTGAATTGTGCTTTTTATGGGGCCATGAAATGAAGCATGATTTCTAGGAATTTTCTTGTTATTGTTCTCTAGAACTGGTCTTGCGACGATTCTCGATCTGGGCATTCAAAATTTTTGTTTGAATTTTCACGGATTTTGAGGTTTTTCCATTGATTTCATTGATCTGATTGAATTGGGGTTGCTTCATTGCTTGCATCGAATTGAATTTGATTAAATCGAATTGATTCTTGTTTTACTGGTTTTGTTTTTGGTTATGAAATGTGTTTTAGATTGGGTTATATATTTCCTTTGATTTTCTTGTGTAAAGTTTATCATTTTGGTTTTTGAAAAATCTATGGTATTTTGATGACATGATTCTGGGATAGCCCCCGATAGACGAGCGGTGCCAATCTTCATCAGATTGGGGGAATAATCAAATTTTATGTTTATAGTTTCCTAAATTGTATGTCTAGTCTGAAAAATGTCTTAGATTGAGCTGTGCAATTTTTTAAACAAAGAATTCAGGGATTTTGGGGTTTTTTTGTTGATTCTTTGATATGATTGAATCGAATTGATTGTTCTTTTACAGGTTTTGTTTTTGCTTGTGAAAATGTGTTTAGATTGGGTTATATATTTCCTTTGATTTTCTTGTGTTCAATTTATCATTTTGGTTTTTGAAAAATCTGTGGTATTTTGATGACATGATTCTGGGATAGCCCCCGATAGACGAGCGGTGCCGATCTTCATCAAATTGGGGGAATAATCAAATTTTATGTTTATAGTTTCCTAAATTGTAAGTCTAGTATAAAAAATGCATTAAGTTGCCCTTGGAATAAATTCCTGAGTCTGCCTCTTAAAGAATGGTTTGTTTGAAATATTCGGATCTTGGGAAAAAATGCTGTCTTGTTGATTCTAATGGATGAAATGTAAGTTTATATAAGATGGTTTTCGAAAGAATGATGAAATTTAAAGTTGGAATAGGGCAGAGTCTGGTACTGGAACTTTATAGAGAAGTCACATGCAACATTTCTGTCTTGGAAATTTTTCTCAGAGCCATGTGCAACTGATTTTCTTTGGGTTTCAGCTGATAAAATGATCTCGTGGCTCGATTCCTGCAGGATTCTTAGGCCTTGTTATAGTTTGAAGAATGCCTTCTTCAAACAACCATGGCTCCCCTATGCCTTTTGCCTGATTTCGTAGTCCAATTTTGACTATTGGAAGTGATCTGGTTCATTCGGAAATGAACCATGATTCACGTACTCAAAATCTTGATGCATTTCAAAGGCAAGTTTTTACCTGGTTTCACGACATTTCAATGGTTGATGCTAATGAACGTCTTTCCATTTCATGGATATGCAAGTTTTTAGACGCCTTTTCTAGCTGCCTCGATCATTTTATGAACAATAGAGGGCATCTCTTAAAGCCACCAGCAGATAGGCTTGCTACCGAATTCTTTGACAGGGCGATCAAAGCACTCGATATTTTCAATGCAACTCATGACCGTATTGAGAAGATTCGAATATAGCAGAAACATTTGGACTTTGGAGATCGTTTTGAATATATATATAAGTATATACCAAACGACGAAGGTGGACGACAGCGGCGAGAGGTGGTGGAAGGCGGCAGGTGTACGGCGAATGGCGGTGGGGGCAGGCGGCAGAAGCGGCCGGCGAGACCCAACACACTACAATCACATTTTTAGACCAAATCTTTCAATAAACACTAAATATATACATATATCATACACATATATCTACCTGCGTTACATACATGTTTATAATTGCAAATATTTATATAACAATATATATAAGTACATATATATGCTTGCATACCAGCTGAGCGACGTGCGGCGGGAGGCGGCAACATCGTTACAAACCACGAATCCTACAAAATAAATATAAAAATGTTATTCAAAAGGTAAATAGAAAAAAACACTAGATTCAATCATTCAAAGCCTAAAACACATGAACAATTACCTGGGAGTTAAAAATCGAAAGTGCTCTGCGTGGCGGCTAGGGTTAAATGAAAAAGTGGTATTTATATTCAACAATAGCGACGGCTTTATAAAAATGTCGATGGTTACGATGATTTATTTAAAATTCGTCGCTAATTGAGATTGTTTTATAAATCGTCACTAATTAGCGACAACTACAACAAATCGTCGTTATTACCGACAACTATTTTAAATCGTCGCAAATTGCGACGATTTGCAACTAATTTGTTGCATATTGGGACTGTCTAATGCTTAACAGTCTATAATATTACGTAATTTAATTGTTGCTAATAGCGACATTGTTCTGTCGCAATTAGAAACAACTATTAAAAATCGTCGCTAATTGCGACTATTTGGAACTCATTTGTCGCATAATTGTGACTGCCTAAAGATTAATCTTCACTAATATTACCGAATACTTAACTTATTTGTCTCTAAATTTATCGACTATTTTCCACCCGGCTTTTCGTTTAAAATGATGAGATCGTCGGTGTGTAGGATAAGTATGTCGGGGCATTACCCGATCTATCGGCATGTCTTCCATAACTCATTTTGGATTCGGATCCGTAACCCGAATTCTCCAACGTGATTTAGAAGCTTCCATGAAATCACCCTTCATATCATAGAGCCATAGACATACGCGTCACCTCTTGCACCGCTGCACACCATCACCACCACCGACGGTAAAAACGGTGAAAGCGAAAAAAAACATCCGCAGGATGTGGGGTTATTTAGCATTAATGACAACAATAGTCGAGGAACCTGTCGTCGGATACGATCTTTTCTCACCTAGAATTGCCTGAAATTCTTTCACGGTAATTCACGCGATCCAGAATTGGAGAGAATTTCATGATGACATAGAGAGAATTGGAGAGAATTTGAGGAGTAAACAAGCAAAGGGAACGAGTTGGGAATTAGGGTAGAATATAGTGGAATTGGACTTTTAATTCGGGCAAATATTATCACGTCAGCTCTCGTGATAATTCTTTTAATGAGGATAATTCATTAAAATATTCCTCTAGTTTCAAACGAGTCTCAATTATGTCCTTAATGTTTTTTCGAGACGATTTATATCCCTCGTGTTTTGAATTGTGTCCCAAATCTGTCCCCACCGTCAAGTCTTTTGTTAGTGGTTGACAGAATTATCACGAGACTTGACGGCAAGGATAAATTTGAGACAAAATGCAAAACATTTGGGATATAAATTAGGGGTGAGCAAAATATCGGTCAAACCGAGAAAATCGATAAAACCAAAAAAAATTAGAAATTCGGTTCGGTTTGTTCGGTTGATCGGTTAATTTTTTTTAAAATATCGGTTAAATCGGTTTAATCGATACTATTTCGGTTTTTATAAAAAATTATCGGTTAAACCGAAATTCATTTATATAATTAAAAAATTTTGGGCTTTGTCAAAAAATAAATATTGTGCCTAAACTGTTAACTATAATTATTTATTTATTTTTGAGTTTTAACTACATATATCTAACTATGTTTTAAGTCTAACCCACCCAACAAAAAAACATCTCATACTTTCAAAATATAGAACCTAAAATTTATTTATTTTTTTTAAGAAAATAAGAAAACTTAAAAATTTTAAAAAAACAAATAAAAATCGGTTAGTTCGGTTGAAAACCAAAATAACCGTTTTTTATCGGTTCGATTTAGTCGGTTTTATATACAAATTCGGTCGGTTCGGTTTGTTAGAAAAAAATTCGGTCGGTTTGATTTTTACAAATATCGTCTCGGTCGGTTCGGTTTTGACCGATTGCACACCCCAAATATAAATGACCCTAGAAAAATATTAAAGACATAATTAGGACTCGGTTAAAACTAGAGGGATATTTTAATGAATTATCTCATTACCACGGAGTTAAAAATCGAAAGTGCATTGCGTGGCGGCTAGGGTTAAATGAAAAAATGGTACTTATATTCAACAATAACGACGGTTTTTATAAAAACGTCGTTAGTTGCGACGATTTATTTAAAATTCGTCGTTAATTGCAACTGTTTTGTAAACTGTCGCTATTACTGATAACTACAATAAATCGTCACTATTATTGACAACTATTTTAAATCGTCGCAAATTGAGACAATTTGCAACTAATTCGTCGCAAATTGCGACTGTCTAATGCTTAACCGTCTATAATATTACGTAATTTAATTGTTGCTAATAGCGACATTGTTTTGTTAAACCGTCGCTATTAGCAACAACTATTAAAAATCGTCGCTAATTGCGGCTATTTGGAACTTATTCGTCGCAAATTGCGACTTCCTAAAGATTAACCGTCTCTAATATTTCCGACTACTTAATTTATTAGTCTCTAAATTTACCGACTATTTTCCATATGTGTCGTTATATACAGTAGTCGCTAAAGAGATTATGTCAGATACCAACCGTTTCGACGACGGTTTCAATCGTTTGAATTCCATCTCTAATAGCTACAGAATTCATTTACAATAATCGTCGCATTCAATTTTTGCGACGATTAATTTCGTTAGTTGCAAATTTAACGACAAAAACTTGGAAAAGTGTCGCTAATTTTGACGACAAATGCTTTTATTTCGTCTCTAAATTCATCGTATTTCGTGCCAGCGATAATTTTTGATAAACCGTCGCTAATTGTAGGAACTAAATTTAAATTTTAGTTGCTACTCAGTGTGTTTTCTTGTTGTGACTTGTGATTATGATCGAAATCGTAAAATTGTTGAAAATTTTTTGTTGTTTCCGCCCGGAAGAAACAAGGGGCGAAGGAAAAGAGAAGAAAGATGGCGAAAAATGCAATAACAAAAAAGGTGTCCTTGAAACATATTGTTGTGAATACTGAATCTATCACTGTTAAATTGTTATATTTATATATATATATATATATATTCTTTAATGGCGCCCAACATTATATGCCCACTTCATGCCCACCATGTACAAGTTAACTTATCTATTGTACCGGTCAACTCATCTATTGTACATGGTGGGCATAAAGTGAGCATATAGTGTTGGGCACCATAAAAAAACTTTATATATATATATATATATATATATAACAATTTAACATACGAAATAGATAGTTATCGACGTAATAGATGTCTAGATATTTGTTATATGAAATATATATATAAATACTTTTGGAAATCTCTATTTCGAGTTTTGATATATGAAATAATAATTTTATAAAATCTTTCAATAAATCTCTATATCAATGTACGTAAAACTGATGCACACAATCAATCACTAAATTATTAATTAACAATGTATATCTAAGAATATCCCAAATAAATAAAGAAAATCAAGACCCATTTCACTAAATCTGAAAATTGAAACAATTAATAAAACCGAATCTTGAAAAGAACAATGGAACATCAAATGCCACAAGTGTTGTTACAGATTTTTTTCAAGCTTTTGACGCCAATAATTCGTCAATTTTAACTTGGGCTCTACAATATCACTTGGATCTTGAGTAGATTAAAAAAAACAAATCGATGAAATATTCTTTATCTTTTATAGTAACAATAATTTTTAAAATATATCATCTACAGTACACAATTTATCCTCCCAAAGACAATTATCATATATTCAAATTTCAAACTGACAGTTGACCGTATAGGTCTAGCTTTCTCTCAGATTATATATCAATTTTTAAAAAAAATTAAAATACATCACTTGAGATATTTTATAATTTAAAAGGTAAATTCTAATTATAAATATTGCAACTTTGTTTTTTAGCCAACAAGAAGTTGACTCTCTCTTATTAGTCTCTTTCGACATATAAATATATATATATATCTCTTGAGGGAATTAATCCCACTTCTGTTCTGTTCATCTTCTTCGATTCACGTATATATTTCTTGTTTGTACGTTCTCTCAAATTGGTTTTCTTCCTTTTTGCCCCTGAGACTCTCGATCGTTTCTCCCTGCCAAGATTTTGATCGAAATAGCTAGCAGAGATCGGACAAAGATTCAGCAAGAAGAAATCAATGGCCGGCCGCCTTCGATCTGTGCAGGGATTTCGAACACGGCCCTTTTGATGGTTCTGGTTCGTAATAAACATTACATACAAATTTCATTCCTATGAAATTTTTGTTGAAAGGTTTGGATTATATATTGTTTATGTAATGTTTATGAATTGTGATCTACATTCAGTTATGAATTCACAGGGTTTTTTGTTTGAATCTTGATACATGCATGCTTCTTTTCCGCTTATGTACTGTGATTTTGATTTTGATTTTGTGGACTCTTTGATCTGTAAAGAGTTTCGGTACTTTTTCTGCAAGAAAATTGAATTTTTTTGATTTTACAGGGAAATTAAAGAGAAGAGGCCAAAGTTGACGAAGAAGATAGCGTTTTAATTAAGGATGGATTCGGGTGAGAATTGTGTCTTAATTTGCATCTAGTTAATCCATAGCTTGTCTGTATTATAACCAATCTTGAATAAACCCAGCATTAATTTCAACGAACTGCACTAATTAGCGTTAATGAAATGTATGTCTCATAAATTTTGTTATCGGAAATTATTTCTTATGCAGGGGAGAGTACTTGAATTGGACATAATCTGTTCTTGAAAAGTTTGACATTAATTAATATCTGCGACTCCTGTATCTTCCATGATAAATCTTGTTGTCGATTTGTATGCATACATGCATGTCAAGTTTTGTACGATCCATCTTCTTGTTAAATTTTTGGAGCACGTACGGTACATAGAGCAAGATCAAGGCAGGCGATTGGAGATAGTCGTGCCATGGACTCCATCGCAGAATGACAATAGTCATGGTAGCGATGCTGGTGGGAAGGAGTCAGATGTTTGCGAAGAGGGAGTGAAGGAGAAGGAAACTCATGCTAGTTCAAAACCTGTCATAGAAAATTTACGTGTAAAATCGTTTTTCATCTTTAGATGCAAAAATTACAAAATGAAATTACTTTATTAAAGTTGAAAAATATATAGCATGAGCTTCCTTCTCTCTTCACTTTCTTTTCGCGAGTGTCTGATTTCGTTCCATTGTCATTCTACCTTGACTACGGTCTTCCGCGGTGGGGGAGATGATACGTCTTTCTCTTTTTACTTGATTGATTTTCTCAACGTGATATGTTTTGTTTCGTAAAATAAAAAACGAATCAAAATCATAATAGAATTAGAAACTACACTTAAATTGTGCTTGGATTGGTAGACTTGAGATGATTTCAAATTCCGTGAGTTGCTTGGATGAACAAGATTGCATAACTTATATACTGTAATTTGATATTTATTTCTGAGTTTGTCCATCTAAACAAATAAAATAAATTTGAAAATCAATAGATTATAGATCCATCAATTTAAGCATGAAATTAGGTTTTAAGTTAATGCATACAAGAGTATACATGGGTAAATTAATTTATATATAGTATATAAATTAAATTTAATAATTTAATTTAAGCGTTCAGAAAAAATTTAACACAGTTAAGTTACCCTTTTGGAAGCCATAAACTTTTGTCATCAGCAAAAGGTGGGGGGAGCTTGGGGCCTGGGAATAATCAAATTCTATGTTTATAGTTTCCTAAATTTTAAGTCTAGTCTGAAAAATGCATTAAGTTGCCCTTGGAATAAATTCCTGAGTCTGCATCTTAAAGAATGGTTTGTTTGAAATATTCGGATCTTGGGAAAAAATGCAGTCTTGTTGATTCTAATGGATGAAATGTAAGTTTATATAAGATGGTTTTCGGAAGAATGATGAAATTTAAAGTTGGAATAGGGCAGAGTCTGGTACTGGAACTTTATAGAGAAGTCACATGCAACATTTCTGTCTTGGAAATTTTTCTCAGAGCCATGTGCAACTGATTTTCTTTGGGTCTCAGCTGATAAAATGATCTCGTGGCTCGTTTCCTGCAGGATTCTTAGGCCTTGTTATAGTTTTAAGAATGCCTTCTTTAAACAACCATGGCTCCCCTATGCCTTTTGCCTCATTTCGTCGTCCAGTTTTGACCACTGGAAGTGATCTGGTTCATTCGGAAATGAACCACGAGTCACGTACTCAAAATCTTGATGCATTTCAAAAATGATCTGTTTGTTGTGCTTGGTCGATTGAAGATTGTATTTAAACCCTAGACTGTTCTCGAGTTACAGTTTCCATGGATGCGGTCATCACTATCTCCAATCCTCCAATTTATGCTCTGCCCTTGGTACGTAGTAAGATACCATCCTGATTTTTGTGGTTTAGAATTGTATATGTTGTTAAGTGTGCATGAAATCAGTTCTTGTTTTTGTTTGGTTTCTGTAGTTTTTGAAGGTTTGAAGGAGAAGTATACCACAACAATGAGAAGAGATGATGTTAAAGAAGTTGTTCTTATGGGTACTTTATCAAAATTTCTATACTACGACATGTTTTTTTTAATTCTATCGGTCTTTGAATGTTGATTACGGTTTTTTTTTTTGGTGGGGCTTCCTCCGTTTAACCAGTTTGATAGAATTGAACAAACTATATATATAATATGATCTGATGATGGACTCAAATGATTTGGGCACCGATAGGTTTATCTTGGTTTCTTGTAACAGATGTAGGACTTCGAGTGTGAATGTTTACTTGTTACAGTTTAAGGCACTGCTCTGATTTGGGATCTTAGCTGGGATTATTGGTATTTTATCATTATTTGAAGGGAACATAAATTATGGGAGGTTGGTCATTTTTCTTATTTCTGGTTTATCTTCAGGCGACCATGGCCCCTTCTTCACATTTGCTTTGTCACAGCAAGGAGCTCCTCCCATATTTCTCTGCGTAAAATAAAATTTTTTAGTACTATAGTTTCGTGTGCATTGGAGTGATGGTGTTTTAAGTATCTTCTCTTTATTTATATACACTATTGACTTTTGAGAAAACTCTGAAATGTCTCCTCCAATTATTTTTTTTTATTACTTTTTTTTTTCAAAAGAAACTCTGAAATGTAATACTATTTAGTGTATTTATTGAGGAGGCCGTACTTCGTTTTCAAGTCAATTAGATGTACAACTTTTATTTTCTAGGCTTCAAGTTTCATCAAATTTTCGAATTATTAATATTAACATATATATGCAGAGTGACATGGTCATGTAGTAATATAAAATAATTGACTGAAATGCGAGTTCCATTTTTTTAAAAACAAGTAACTTCCAATAAGTCTCAAGTTCCATCATATATATCTATTACTATTATAAATATATGAGTTCCAAGTGTAAATTTTTTAATTTTCCCTTATTTATCTTACATAATATTAATTAAATATTTTTATCATTTCTAATGTATTTTTTGGTTTGTCCTTTCATTTTCTAGATTAGTCTAGAGTAATTAATTTTTTTTATTAATTGTTAACATTTAATTCATGTCTTAAATTAAAAAAGTTATTAATTAATTAATTAATACTTAATTAATTAATTAATTATTATTAATAATTAATAATTAATAATTAATAAAATTATAAATATATGAGTTCCAATTGTGAATTTTCTAATTTGCCCTTCTTTATCTTACATAATATTAATTAAATATTTTTGTCATTTCCAATGTATTTTTTGGTTTTTCCTTTCATTTTCTAGATTAGTCTAGAGTAATTAATTTTTTTATTAATTGTTAACATTTAATTCATGTCTTCAGTTAAAAAAAGTTATTAATTAAAATTTATCTTAAATTTTGTGTCTATTTACTTATTCAAAGTAAATTAATTGTTAAATTTAATTCATTTTCTAAACTAAAAAAATTATTATATTAATTGAAATATGTCTTAATTTATTTGTTATAATATATATCTATAAAAGTGACACTTTAGTTATTATCATTTTTCATTTCATAATTAATACTTATGTGTAATATTTTTTAAAAATTTTAGAGACTACAAATATAATCAACAACATCAATATTTTTTTGTACAAGTTAAAAAATATACTCATTTCTAGATTAGTTTCAATTGTTAATTTTCTAATTTGCCCTTCTTATTTTACATACTATTAATTAAAAAAATAGATGTAATTTAAATAAGTGAAACATAGAGAGTATGATTATAATTAAGTTTTAAGTTGATATTTGTACTACAATATAATAATTGGCTAATAGAATCAATTAATACTAATAAAATAAAATAATTATACAAGTAATTAATAATATTAAGTTAATATGAATAAATTGTTAAAAGAGCAAGACGTACATATGATATTCAATATGATAACTAGACTATATAATTGAGACAAGTACACAGGGGCATATGCGAGTTGGTAAGGTATGAGGTGACGTGGGAAGAGATTCTCCAGCGTTGCGGGTTCGATCCTCGTGTGGAGCATATTCCCTACTGAAATATTGTAGGGGTATGCTCTGATTAATTGACTAAAACTCAAATTTAGATAAGTTAATGAATCAAAAAATCACTTATCTGAAAAAGATTATCGTAGCAAGTTAATCTACAACAATTGTCTTATGATTAATATGGTTTATCAAAGAAAAATAATACGTGATTTTTATTTACTTTATCAATGGAAGATCAACTTTCATATCTAAATAAAAACTTTTAAATAAAGGAAAAATAGTTTTTTTTTGTTCACTAAATTATTTAATATTATAATTTGATCCACTAAGTTTACAAAGTTTATTTTTGATACGCTAAATTTTAATTCGGTTATTTTAGGTCTAATTGGGTTAGAGGCACATTGGAAAATACTGACTTATAATTAAAAAATACTGACATGACGTAAAAATACTGAAGTGAGATCAAACATTGTTGAATTGTCAAATATCAAGTCATCAATTAGACAAACAATAATTGATAATTAAATGTGAGTGCACTATAACCAAATTTGACAACTCAATGGACTAAAATTCAAATTTGGACAAGTTTTAAGTTGATATTTGTACTACAGTATAATAATTGGCTAATAGAATCAATTAATACTAATAAAATAAAATAATTATACAAGTAGTTAATAATATTAAGTTAATATGGATAAATTGTTAAAAGAGCAGGACATATGATATTCAATATGATAACTAGACTATATAATTAATGAGACAAGCCCACAGAGGCATAGGCGAGTTGGTAAGGTCTGAGGTGACGTGGAAAGATATTTTCTAGCGTTGCGGGTTCGATCCTCGTGTGGAGCATATTCCCCGCTGAAATATTGTGGGGGTATGCTCTGGTCAATTGACTAAAACTCAAATTTAGATAAGTTAATGAATCAAAAAATCACTTATCTTAAAAAGTTTATTGTAGCAAGTTAATCTACAATAATTGTCTTATGATTAACATGGTTTATCAGAAAAAAATAATACGTGATTTTTATTTACTTTATCAATGGAAGATCAACTTTCATATCTAAATAAAAGTTTTTAAATAGAGGAAAAATAGTTTTTTTTGTTCACTAAATTATTTAATATTATGATTTGGTCCACTAAGTTTACAAAGTTTATTTTTGATACGCTAAATTTTAAATCGGTTATTTTAGGTCTAATTGGGTCGGAAGCCTATTGAAAAATACTGACTTATAATAAAAAAATTACTGACATGACGTAAAAATGTTGAAGTGAGATCAAACATTGTTGAATTGTCAAATATCAAGTCATCAATTGGACAAACAATAATTGAAAATTAAATGTGAGTGTACCATAACCAAATTTGACAACTCAATGGACTAAAACTCAAATTTGGACAAGTTAATGAATCAAAAAATCATTTTTTCTGAAAGAAATTACTGTTTTTTTTCTTAAAAATCAATATAAGTAAAATTATCATTTAACATAAATTGTTTAAGATGGGATGCAATAATAGTCTCTAAGAGCAATCGAAACATGATGCTTGAGATTTTGTAATATTTAAGATATTTGAATCGTATTGTTACCGTCAACTATAAATTTTGGTAAAGTGATACGTATTCGGTCATACAATTAAAATCAGAGTCAAGACCATAGTTTCGATTCAAATTGATTGAAAGCACAATTGTTTCTAAGGTGATTGTTTGGGTGCAATAATTGTTGTAATGGTCTGGGCCTCTCTCTGCTGGCCCAGCCATATTCTAACTCATGAGCCTTCTCCCCACCTTGAAAGGGGAGTTTCAGGCCCTCCCCAGGATTTGAACCTTGGACACCAGACATATATCCAAAGTTCACTCAATCCTGGTACCATTGAGCTAGACTCTTAGGTTGAATAACTGAAATATGTATTTGTTTGAACTGTGATACGATCTAAAAGATTTGCGTTACACAATTACCACCAACTATAGTTTTTAGTAAAACACAAATCTCTTGATCCTACCGTTTGTAACAATATAAATATTTTACGTTTTTCAATAAATATATAACATATGTTATTGCTTTAAAGTTGTTAACTTTAAAAAATAAAACTTAATGAATAAACATATAATATCACTAAAAAAACGTCTATCAGAAACCGACAAATATAACTAAAAAGAAAGTTAAATAGGTCATATGATCACTTCAGTAGCTAATTAGATATTGAATCATAGTTACTGAAGTTTGAACTGGCACCCGTAAAAAATATAACACTTGATTTTAATAAAAATAAACATTCAAAATTTGATAACTCCGGTCACAATCAAATAAAATTGTTATTACGTGCAACGCACGTACATTTTGCTAGTATATATATATATATATATATATATTTATATATATAAAAAATATCGGTATCACTTGTAATTTCAAACTACTTAAACTAAGCTTCTTTAATTTTTCTCTTGAATGTTTTTAGCTTCTTCCGGCTCGGTTCCAGCCCATTTTCGTGTGGTAGTAGGCTGCCCGGAAATGGGTATCAAATGCTTCGAATTTACGTGACTCCTCATGTTTATTCAATCATTGCAGATATCCTTTCATGTCCATCTCTGTCTCTCCTTGTATATTCAATGTATTTAATGTATTTAGCCTCTTAGATATTTTTTAAACGTTTCATGTTTTTCAGGTCCTGTGTGGCTCCCTGGAGCTCGTACTTCTGGTTCTTGTAGCTGACTCCACAGAGGAACGCACGCTTCCCTCTCGGAGGTTGGTTCGAGGTAGCCTCTGAAATATCCAAACTCTCAGTTCTTATATATTTTCTATTACTCCATGTATATTTCCTAATACAGCTCAAGGGGTTTCCCTTCATTTCAGTCATGTATTAGCTTGCTCTGCTTTCAAATCTTTGCTTGCCTGTGAACAAACTCTGGTTTGGTTGTGTAGAAATATCATGGAACTAATTATAAACACCTAGTTTTATAGTTACCGCTTGTTACATTGGAAGTAAGTGGGATGATCTACAAATTTTTACTCATCTCATGTTTCTTTCATTTTTTTTTAACTCAATGTCATATCATGGCCCGGTATGACATTATATGTGCACTTGATGAAAAATCTCTTCTAACCGATGGTATTAGTGGAGGATGAGTGCCATATATGTGAAATTGGCAATGAAAATTGACAATTAAGAGATTCTATAATAATAAACACAATAATCCTACAAAATTAAAAACGTACAAAACAACATATTATTCATATATATGTATTGCTTATCCGTATTTCATCATGTTTTTATCACACTTCTATTCATCTTTCATACATCCCACCAAACGGTATCATAGAGACTTACTAATATGGTTAAATTAGTTACAAAATGAAAGTTTTTATTCTGAACATGAACTTTATACACACTATACAGGTAGTGGGTGTTCATGTTCCTCCTTAAAGAGCATGAAGTTTCACCTTAATTTTCATTATCCCATTATTCTCTCATTCAGGTCCTGCTTTCATATTGACTGAATTCCGAAATCGAGGTACAGACATTGTAACTATCGTAATCAGATATTTGAAATGCAAGCAGAAAAGTTATAAGCAGAATGAGGATTTTATTTATTTCTTTATCAAGAGTTGAAGAATCCGATGCTACATTTTTACCATGTCTGTCAAGTTCTATGGTGAATATCAGATTCTTGCATAACTAATTGGATCACCTAGCTTGTACTGGTAATAATTCTGTAACAGAAAAGTTGTTTTGCACTAGCATATCAAACTTATGCAGAGGCCTTAATTCACTCTTTGGAGCAAATGACTTCAATGGAGCAATATTATGGGCACTCTATGGAGTAGATACCACTTTTAGATTCCTTTTCTAAAGTGAAATATTCTGATGAACTTTTTAACAATTGGCAAATGAGTGAATTACTGAGTTTGGCTTCTTCTTTCTTTCGTTTGTTTAAAATTTCTTGTTTTAAATTTTAAATTTTCTAGATGGGCTTTTCCACATTTGTTATATTTTTCACGTTTGTTTGAAATAAAAAGTTGGCTCAATACTTATTTTTTCTCTCTCCATGATTCTTCATGAAAAGCTTTCCTTTGCCTTTGCGCACCCTATGCTTCCTTCAAAAACTAATTAATTTAGCGGAAAGCTTTTAAAAACGTTTTAACATTTCACATTACCGCCGTACCCGTGAAAAAAAATGGTCCTCCCACAGAGAAAGCACGGATTTAACATCAGAGAACGACATTACACTATGACAAATGTTCTTGCATGAAACTTTGATGCGGCAGCAGTTTCATGCGGCAGGCAGTGGCTGTTCACATTACGTAACGGCCGTTCCGACCGCAACACAGCTGCGACGGCAAACTTCATAACATAACTTGCTAGGAGGGCTAGATTAATCGAAATGAACTTCCCATTTAATTTAAACAACACAACACATATCAGCTTATGAGTTCCTATATATCCACAACCGACGTGTAAACAAAGTTGGGAAACGAATTAAAAAACTTAAACAACACAACACATGCATGTGAGCCTATGGGTTCCTATCCACAATCGATGTGTAAACAATAAAGGGAAAAGAAAAATAAATAAACATTGCTGAGAATCATCGGGGCTACGGCCGGGTCTAGTTTGGAATGCCGGTTTGGTAGCCACGATGATTCTCAGCAATGTTTATTTATTTTCCTGGCCACGGGCCGGGTATGATCCGGGTCCGGATTGGTATATTACCAACCTTTAACCGACCTGCTCTTGGCCGGTTCCGGTCCGGGTTGGTGAACCGATGGTTTCGGTCCGGTTAACCTTCCGTTTCGGGTCTAGGTCAACCCTTGTTTTTTTAAAAAAATTAATTATTTTTTTAAAAAAATTTACATTTGTACTTTTTTTAAAAAAAACTCTATCAAATATTTCATTATCTCAATAAAAAATATATAAATTTATTAAATAAAATATATATACATTTAAACTTTTTACATCTTCTAATATTACATTTATTCAATAAAAAATATATTATATTTCAACTTTCAACATCTTATACTAAAAACTATATCTATCTCAATAAAAAATCTATTACATTTCAATTTAAACATCTTGTATACAAAATTTATTACATTTAATTATTTTCAATCATCCGTGGTCATAGAGAAACAAAGCTGAATCCTGAAGTTTGAAGGGTATACAAAGAATTTCACAATTGAAAGCGGCTTATTTATAATGGTAATTTGAAGGATACACAAAGAATTTCACAATTGAAAGTGACTTATTTATAATATAGAAATAGAAAGAAATATAAAATTAAAGTTGGTGTTAGATTACCAAGAACACCTTGTTCTTGTGTACCCCTTCCAACACGTTCTTCTTCTCCAGTTTGCGCGCATTGAACTCATTAAACACTTGACACTTAACCAAAGTGTTGAAAATCAACGTGTCGTTTACCCGCTTGCCGACTTGGAATAGGCTTTCGCCTCTGAAATGTAGTATCAAGAGGACTGATATCTGGTACAAGACTTGAGCTAGTAGATTTCTCCACATAATGTTGGTGATAAGTGGCTCGGTTCGCCCCACGGGCTTCTTGTGAGTGAGTTCTTTGGACGGTTTTTCTGTGGCGAGAGCTAATGCACCTAATGTGTCCATGATGAGATTTAGCCATAGTAACTGCACTGCAGTTAGTGGGACTTCACCTGCTGAAACTGCTGACACAAAGTTGATTGCTAGAGCTGCTATGTTTACTGTGAGCTGGAATTGGATAAATTTCTGTATGTTATTGTAAACACATCTTCCCCACTTCAGAACCGTGACAACAGAAGCAAAATTATCATCCAAGATCACGACGTCGGAACTTTCTTTCGCCACTTCTGTGCCTTGAATCCCCATTGAAAGCCCTATGTCAGCTTCCTTCAGAAATGGAGCATCATTAGTTCCATCTCCAGTGACTGCCACAACATGGCCTTTCTTTTTTAGGCACTGCACCATTAGAAGTTTGTCGAAAGGGGATGATCTTGCCATAACACTTATCTTTTCAACTCTCTCCATTCTCTCCTCTTTCGTGTAGTTGCGAAACTCCACGCCATCCACTACTGATCCATCATTTGTTTCTTGATTGGGACCGAGTATCCCACATTCAGTTGCTATGGCCTTCGCAGTGAAAATGTTGTCACCGGTTATCATTTTGACCTGAACGCCTGCATATTGACAATCTTCCACGGCTTTCTTCACTCCAGGGCGACACGGATCTTTTAGGCCAACAAGGCCTAAAAGGGTTAAACCAGTATCATGTACCTTGTTACGAATTTCACCAAATTCTGTATCTGACACGTGCTTAGAAGCAAATGCAATGCATCGGAGACTGCTAGTAGCCATTTCTTGAATAAGTCCTTGAAGTTTCGACTTTTCAAAATCATCCAAAGCTGTGGTGTTTTCCTTTGTGTCATAATAGTACGTGCACATTTCTAGTATCATTTTAGTCGCTCCTTTCCAGTGTGAACGAACCACGCCATCTTGGACCTTTTTAATCAAAACGCCGCTTCTCTTCTTCTCTGAATTGAATGCTTCCACATATATAACTGTAGAATCCTTTTCAACTTTCTCCATTTTCATATTCAATTCGAATACAGCCCACGAAAGGAGTGCTTTTTCCGTGGGACTACCTGAAAACTTAATGTCGTGTATCGACTCGTTGGGCCTGTAAATGCTGCCAGTTGTGTTGAGACCTATACCCTCATAAAGCAATTCAAGAACATTGGCAGCAATCAAAGTGTGATTTTCCCCTTCCATGCTTTCTTTCCCCAACCAAAACTTAGCTACCTCCATTTGGTTCATCGTCAAAGTCCCTGTTTTGTCTGTGCAAATGGTTGTGGCAGAGCCCATCGTCTCACAAGCCGACAGCTTTCTTACCATCGCCTGATCAGCTACCATCTTTTTCATCGAATAGGTGAGAGTAAGCGTAACCGCAAGAGGCAATCCTTCAGGAATTGCAACAACTAAAATAGTGACAGCAACAGCAATAATCCTCACAACCTTATTGATCACATCATCAACTTTTGTCCTACCCCCATGGAACTCTTTATTCCCATTTTCATCTTCCGTGTTCCCTGTGAAGTAGCGTAGCAGCAACACTACAAGGACTAGAAATGCTACGGCTAAACCAACCTTCCCTATACTCGAGGTCAGCTCGTTTAAGCGTTCTTGAAGAGGTGTTTGTTCATTATTATTGCGACTGATCGTAGTGTTGAAAGTTGGAGACAACCACCAACCAAAATTGAATGCACATGTTGGATTGAAATTCAATGGCCGGTAGCATCCATTCTTGACAATTACTTGGAGAAAAGATGCACGTTGCTTCCTTGTTCACATTGCAGGGAGCTCTATAGATAGAGCTCCCCATTCATCAGGTTTTATATCCCAAAATCAAGAGAAAAGAGAGATAAGAAACAAAGAGAGTTTCTTGGTATTTTTCTTGAGTGTTCTCTTGTGTGAGTTAGAGAAATTATTTTCTCGGTAATACTCGGGGTTTGGGTGGTGAGAGATATAGTGTTTTGTATACACTTGTGATATTTCTCCGGTTATAAATATTTGCAGCAGCTCCGTGGACGTAGCCTATATTGGGTGAACCACGTAAATCTTTGGTGTTCTTGTTGATTATTTTATTCCGCAATTATTATCGTCATGTTCGCTCCGGCATAATCCATAACAACTGGTATCAGAGCTGTTACGGTGTCCGGGACCCTTGGTGAAAAATTTCTTAAAATTCTGAGTATTCTTTGTGGTTGCAGCTTTGGCTGATCTTCCACGTCAGAAAAGATTTTTTGAAATTTTATTAAGGCAGTAAAAGCGATGGCCGGAAATGACGGATCGGGACCGGGAATCAATAAGTTCGACGGTACAGATTTTACGTTCTGGCGGTTAGAGATTAAAGATTATCTGTATAGCAAGAAGCTACATCAACCTCTATCTGGGTGTAAAGCCAGAAAAGATGGAGGATGATGAATGGGAGCTTCTTGACCGACAAGTGTTGGGGGTAATACGATTGACCCTAACAAAGAACGTGGCACACAACTTGGCGGAGGCAAATACCACGGAGGAGATGATGTCCATTTTGTCGGACATGTACGAGAAGCCATCAGCAAATAATAAAGTGTTCCTCATGAAAAAGTTATTCAACTTGAAGATGGAGGAAGTTGCTTCGGTGGCGGCACACATCAATGAATTTAACACGATTGTTTCCCAGCTAACATCGGTTGAAATCAAATTTGATGATGAGATTTGTGCACTTATTCTTTTGGCGTCTTTACCAAATGTTTGGGAGCCGATGCGGGCAGCGGTTAGCAATTCTGCTGAAAAGGGAAAATTACAATTCAATGATGCTCGAGATCGAATCCTTGGTGAAGAAGTTCGCAGGATGAATTCGGGAGAAACAACATCATCGAGATCTGCCCTAAATCTCGAAAACAGAAGTAGGGGCAGGAGTAGCAAAAAAGGTTCTAACCGATGGCGTGGCAGATCCAAATCAAGGATTGGGAAAGACAAAAATACATTTGAAAAGAAATTAAAGTGCTGAAGCTGTGGTGAAACTGGTCATATGAAAAAGGACTGCAGATCACCCAAGAATAATGCAAATGTTGTGGCTGAGCAAGTACACGATGCTTTAGTGTTATCCATGGAAAGCCCTGTTGACTCTTGGGTTATGGATTCTGGAGCCTCGTTTCATACCACGGATAATCGCGATGTATTCGATAGTTACATTGATGGCGATTATGGAAAAAAATTTCTAGCCGATGGAAAACCTTTAGAGATTGTTGGTATGGGAGATGTCCGGTTGAAAATGTCAAATGGATCTGTCTGGAAAATCAATAAAGTCAGACATGTACCAAGACTGACGCGGAATCTGATCTCAGTGGGACAGCTCGATGACGAAGGCCATAAAGTGACATTTGGCGATGGCTCTTGGAAAGTAAGTAAAGGAGCCATGATTGTTGCTCTAGGACAGAAAACTGGAACCCTCTACATGACTTCCAGTTGCAGAGAAATGTTAGCAGCTGTGGATGCTAGAGCTAACTCAAGTCTATGGCACTGTAGACTTGGACATATGAGTAAGAAAGGAATGAAGATGCTGATATCAAAAGGGAAGCTACCGGAGTTAAAAACTGTCGAACAAAAACTATGTGAAAGTTGTGTTCTTGGAAAGCAGAAAAAGGTGAGCTTTTCGAAAAGCGGTAGAGAACCGATAGCAGCAAAGTTGGAGCTGGTTCATACTGACGTGTGGAGGCCATCTCCTGTGAAATCCCTTGGAGGCTCACGATATTATGTCACATTTATCGATGATTTGAGCACGAAGGTCTGGGTTTATTTTTTAAAAAATAAATCAGATGTTTATCGCCCCAACTGGTGTTCATTCCCACAGAGGTAACGAGCATCTTACCATACCCGTCAACCACCTTTGTCCCAGAAACCAGAAATGGATTCAGATCATTATCAATTTCAACATGATCACTTTCCCCGGTCATGCTCGATTCGTCAACTTGCAGACAATGCCCTTCTACGAGTAGTCCATCAGCAGGTACTTGATCGCCAATCTTTAAGCAGATTACATCACCAACAACAATATCAAAGATAGAAGCATGTTTTCGCCTCCCATTTCTCACGACTTCTACACGGATATCATTGCTGATCTCGGAAAGTTTCTCAAACTGTCTGCTTTGCTTGAAATCGCTGACAGCAGAAACGGAAATAACAAGAAAAACATCCACGATTATGCTTCCTCCATCATACCAGCCTTGTTTAGGACCATTCTCTCTGATTCCGAATCCGAGAGAAAGTGCAGCACAAACCAAGAGGATAAGAATGGTTGGATCCTTGAAAGCTTGGTTAACGAAATGGAAGAAACTCATTGTAGGTGGCTCAAGATAAGCATTAGAGCCAAATACTTCAGTTCTTCTTGAAATTTCTTCGAATTCCTCCACTATTCCACGATGCATATCTGTTTCTAGAGATGTTGCGATTCCTCCAACGCCTCCAGCTCGAAGACGGCCTTCAATGCTCTTCTCTTTCACAATCTTGGAGAGGAATGATCCATCAACATTGCAGAAGAGGGAACTTTCTTCGGATTTTTCAATACTAACAACAACTTCTCTTGGTGAGATGGTTAGAATTAATTTTTTATGATTTTTAGCAAGAACTTCTCTGAAAAGAGAAAGCAATGCCATTGAGCATTGGATCTTCGCAAGAGCCAAATGCCACCTCTTCTTGTTTTTCAAGCTAAGTACGAGGTCTTGAGAAAGGTCGCTGGAACTGCCCATGCAATGCAAAATGCCTTGGAATTGTTGGAAAATTTGTTGGAAAAATGGATGGTAAATGAGATGGTGAATGAGGCTTTATGCTCATTGTCCCACATTGATAAAATATGGGAATTAATAGCACTATATAATGTCAAAGTTTAGACAATGGGTTGGGGCCCCAAGGGGTACCCATGTTTGTTAAGGGGAGCGGACCTAGTCTAGTCTAGGTTCGAACCATTAGCCACACGCGCGCGCGTGCGCGCGCGCCGCCGCCATCCGTCCGAACTACCGGCCGGCTCGGCACGGACCGGACCGGAACAGAACGAACCGGACGGGACCGTGGGCTGGCTTTAACATGAATATAAAATTTTTGGACAAAATAAATTAATTATTTTATTAATTGTTTTACAATCTGAGTGCATTTTCAGATGAAAGTATGCGACTCTTCAGTCCGGTTCAGTGCAACTTTTTGGTCCGAACCAGTGCATCTTTTCGGCTGAAAGAGTGCGTCCTTTCGGTCCTAACCATTGCAACTGTTCGGCCATGCATGCATCGAAGTGGTGCGACTGTCCGAGGCATCCTTCCAACATCTATAAATAGACCCCATCTATGATCATTCATACTCGCTCATTTCTGATTTCTTTCTCTTCTTGCATACTCATATTAGAGTCTGAGTTTCCTAAAGTACTTTGTGTCCGAAGTTCTTTGAGTTTGCAGTGCTGCTACTCAAAGTTGTAAGCGTTCTATCTTGGGAGACACTTTGCACAATCCCGTTGGCACGTAGGCGGGGCAAATTTTGTCTTAAAGAAAAAGAGTTAAACTCTTGGCTCGCTGTTTTGATCGTGAGGATTATTGATTGATTGCAAGTGGTGGAAACTGAAATTACAAGTTTAAGACAAAATTTTTATGATGGCTACTGATCCTTCTGCCAAAGTCACGCCGCCCTCTGTTACGCCCCCACCACCGCCCCCTGTTACGCCGCCGCCTGTTACACCGGCTATTGTCACGGCCCCTCTGCTTCTAATGCGCATGCCGAGAGACCTGAAAAGTTCTCCGGTACTGACTTCAAGACATGGCAGCAGAAAATGTTGTTTTATCTCACAACTCTTCATCTTGCAAGGTTTTTGAAGGATGTTGTTGCTGTTCCGGCGCCGGATGCTGACACACTAGCAAGGTCTGCTTTCGATGCATGGTGTCACAGCGACTTCTTGTGCCAAAACTACATACTGAATGGGTTGAACAATACACTGCATAGTGTATATTCTGCAACCAAGACTGCTAAGGAACTGTGGGAATCCTTAGAGAAAAAGTACAAGACTAAGGATGCTAGCACGAAGAAGTTCGTAGTCGGTAAGTTTCTCGAGTTCAAAATGGTTGATGCCAAGACGGTGATTAGCCAAGTGTAAGAGTTCCAAATCATCCTCCATGATATAATGGCTGAAGGGATGATGATCAGTGAATCCTTCCAAGTGGCTGCATTAATCGAAAAACTGCCACCCTTATGGAAAGAGTTCAAGAACTATTTGAAGCACAAATGCAAGGAAATGGGGCTCGAGGACTTGATCGTCAGGCTGCAAATTGAGGAAGACAATCGCAAAGCGGAGATCAAAGCTGGTAAAATGCCGATGAAAGCAAAGGCAAACCTGGTGGAGCCAAACGCTACGAAGAAAATGAAACAGTTTGGAAAAGATTTGAAGCAAGGGAAGAATAAGAAGTGGAAAGGAACTTGTTGGAACTGTGGGAAATCGAACCACAAAGCCAAGGATTGTCGCTTACCGAAGAAGGACAATCAGTACCGGGAAAATGTGGTCCAACATAAATTTGTGCCTATTGATTTATCCGAGATAGATCTGTCAGCAGTAATCTTCGAGGCTAATATGGTTGATCATCCTAAAGAGTGGTTCATCGACACTGGAGCTACAAGACATGTATGTGCTGACAAGGAGTTATTCTCGAAGTATACTCCTATAAGTGGACGAGAGCTCTATATGGGTAACAATGCGACTTCTAAGATCGTTGGATTAGGCAAAGTGGTGATCAAGATGACTTCGGAAAAAGAGCTTACTCTTATTGATGTCCTTCATGTTCCGGACATAAGAAAGAATCTTGTATCCGGTTCTAGGCTTGTTAAGGCCGGATTTAAATATTTTTTGAACCTAGAAAAGTTGTAATCATGAAAAATGGACAGTTCTTAGGAAAAGGATATATAGAAAAGGGACTGTTCAAGATGAGTGTAATGACTGTACTTCGTGATCTTGAAAGTAATAAAGTTAATGTTTTGAATTACTTGGTTGAATGTTCTAATTTATGGCATACTAGATTAGGACATGTTAACTTCAACACTTTGAAAAAACTTGGAAAACTAAATCTTATTCCAAGGACTAAGATTGATTCAAACTACAAATGTGAAGTATGTGTTGAAGCTAAATTAACAAAAGTATTTTTTCACACTGTGGAAAGAAGTACAATACCTTTAGAACTAATTCACACCGATGTGTGTGATTTAAAGTTTGTACAAACTAGAGGTGGGAAAAAGTACTTTATTACATTCATAGATGATTGCACAAGATTCTGTTATGTGTTTCTTTTAAGAAGCAAAGATGAAGCTCTTGAAGCATTTAAGACCTATAAGAATGAAGTTGAAAATCAATTAGGCAAACGAATCAAGAAAATTCGAAGTGACAGAGGAGGTGAATATGTTGCTCAGTTTGAAGAATTTTGCAAAGAATCGGGCATTATTCATCAAACAACTGCTCCTTATTCACCACAATCTAATGGTGTTGCGGAAAGGAAAAACCGTACTCTGAAAGAAATGATGAATGCCATGCTAATAAGTTCTGGACTACCCCAAAACTTGTGGGGGGAAGCAATACTTTCGGCAAATCATATTCTTAACAAAATTCCACATAAAAAGAAGAATGAAACTCCTTACAAATTGTGGAAAGGACATAAGCCCTCATACAAATACTTGAAAGTGTGGGGGGGTTTGGCGAAAGTAGAAATACGAAAGCCAAAACAAGTATAGATTGGACCTAAGACTGTAGATTGCATATTCATTGGATATGCAAACAACAGTAGTGCATATAGATTCCTAGTGCACAAGTCAGTAATTCCTGATATACATGAGAATACGATTATTGAATCAAGGAATGCTGCATTTTTTGAAAACATATTTCCTTATAAAAAAGGAAAAAAGAAAAGAGCTCTTCCAAAAGAGTTCGTGAATCCACTAATGAGGAAACTCATGAAAGTGAAGAACCAAGACGTAGTAAGAGAGCTAAGATAGCTAAAACTTTTGGTCCTGATTTTCTTAGTTATGCTATAGAAAATGATCCAAGGACCTTAAGCGAAGCGTTATCTAGTCCTGACGCTCCGCTTTGGAAAGAGACCATAAACAGTGAAATAGATTTCATCATGCAAAATCATACTTGGGAGTTAGTAGATCTCCCACCGGGAAGCAAACCTTTAGGATGCAAATGGATCTTAAAAAGGAAATACAAAGCTGATGGAACAGTGGAAAAATACAAAGCAAGGTTGGTGGCCAAATGATAGACAAAAAGAAGGATTGGATTTCTTCGACACATATTCACCTGTTACGAGAATAACGTCTATTCGAGTACTTATAGCAATAGCTGCTTTAAATAATCTTGAAATACATCAAATGGATGTAAAAACGGCATTTTTAAATGGTGAGTTAGAGGAAGAAATATATATGGCACAACCTGAAGGATTCATTGCTCCCGGTCAAGAAAGAAAAGTGTGTCGACTCATTAAATCGCTGTATGGACTAAAACAAGCTCCTAAACAATGGCATGAAAAATTTGACAAAACAATGATGTCAAATAGATTCAAGATTAATGAGTGTGATAAATGTGTTTATATAAAAGGCACACATGACTCGTATGTAATTGTCTGCCTATATGTAGATGACATGCTTATAATGGGTAGTAATCATGATATCATCATGAAAACTAAAAAAATGTTGACAAAACATTTTGATATGAAAGATATGGGAAAAGCAGACTTTATCTTAGGAATTAAGATAGTAAAAGCGCCTGAAGGAATTATCCTAACACAATCTCATTATATTGAGAAAGTACTTAGGAAATTCAACGCGTATGATGTTACGCCGTTAAGATCACCCGTGGATTTAAGTTTACATTTATCCAAAAATCGAGGTGAACCTGTATCTCAACAGCAATATGCAAGGATAATTGGGAGTCTAATATATATTACAAATTGTACTCGTCCTGATATTGCATACTCAATAAATAAATTGAGTAGATTCACAAGTAATCTTAGTCATGATCATTGGAAAGCATTGGAAAGATTATTTAAATACTTAAAGTATTCAATGGACTATGGATTATATTATGCAACATATCCTTTAGTACTAGAAGGATACTGTGATGCAAATTGGATATCCGACACAAAAGACTCTAAGTCCACAAGTGGATATGTGTTCACCATCGATGGAGGAGCTGTGTCGTGGAAATCCTCAAAACAAACGTGTATAGCTCGTTCCACAATGGAATTGGAATTCATAAATTTAGACAAAGCGGGAGAAGAAGCGGAATGGCTTCGTAATTTCCTAGAAGATATTCCGTGTTGGACGAAACCAGTGCCAACAATAATGATACATTGCGATAGTCAGTCGGCTATAGGTAGGGCACAAAGTAGTATGTATAATGGTAAGTCAAGACACATACGTCGAAGACATAATACCATTAGGCAATTGATCTCAAATGGTGTTATCGCAGTTGATTATGTAAAATCAAAAGATAACTTAGCGGATCTGTTAACAAAAGGTTTAGGGAGAGATCAAGTAAACTGCTTATCAAGAGGAATGAGATTAAAACCTACAAAATTAAAGAATATTCATAGCGGAAATCCAACCTTGTAGATTGGAGATCCCAAGATCTTGGTTCAATGGGAAAATCAAGTTATGAACGTTCGCGTGCATTTAGAACTTTGTTCTATTCTCATTCCTAGGATAAAAGTGCAACTTGTGCAAGTAGTGAGGCTAAGTTTTAACAAACTTTTAATGATTCCTATATTTATTTAAGAAATAGAGTATGACAGGATACTCATACAATAGGAGGTCACCTATTTAAGTGTGAAGACGGGCCGCTTCAATGAAACACTTAAGAATCCAAGATGTTGTCCAGGGCCAAAACGAACAAAACCATGAGAACAAATAAAGTGTGAGAAAAATTATTGTGTGAATACTGTTGTCTTGGTTTACATCAACGGCTGAATAGTTCAAGACATCACGTTCACTAGGCAGCCTAGTAAATCCGATAGTATTTCACTAAGGAAGGTTCAAAGCCGCAAGCTACCTCTCCCCATGCAATAATTTTTTGAAAGAAACTCTGTTTTAGCATATGCATACATATTCGCATAAATCACATTCATATGGGGGATTGTTGAAAAATTTGTTGGAAAAATGGGTGGTAAATGAGATGGTGAATGAGGCTTTATGCTCATTGTCCCACATTGATAAAATATGAGAATTAATAGCACTATATAATGTCAAAGTTTAGACAATGGGTTGGGGCCCCAAGGGGTACCCATGTTTGTTAAGGGGAGCGAACATAGTCTAGGCTAGGTTCGAACCATTAGCCACACGCGCGCGCGCGCCGCCGTCCGTCCGACCAACCGTCCGGCTCGGCACGGACCGGACCGTGGGCTGGCTTTAACATGAATATAAACTTTTTGGACAAAATAAATTAATTATTTTATTAATTGTTTTACAATCTGAGTGCATTTTCAGATGAAAGTATGCGACTCTTCAGTCCGATTCAGTGCAACTTTTTGGTCCGAACCAGTGCATCTTTTCGGCTGAAAGAGTGCGTCCTTTCGGTCCTAACCATTGCAACTATTCGGCCATGCATGCATCGAAGTGGTGCGACTGTCCGAGGTATCCTTCCAACATCTATAAATAGACCTCGTCTGTGATCATTCATACTCGCTCATTTCTGATTTCTTTCTCTTCTTGCATACTCATATTAGAGTTTGAGTTTCCTAAAGTACTTTGTGTTCGAAGTTCTTTGAGTTTGCAGTGCTGCTACTCAAAGTTGTAAGCGTTCTATCTTGGGAGACACTTTGCACAATCCCGTTGGCACCTAGGCGGGGCAAATTTTGTCTTAAAGAAAAAGAGTTAAACTCTTGGCTCGCTGTTTTGATCGTGAGGATTATTGATTGATTGCAAGTGGTGGAAACTGAATTTACAGGAATTCGGCAGGCATGGTTGTGATTGATAGAACAGAACTTTCAGAAATGTACGTAAAGATTTTTATTTTTTTTTTAAAAAAAGGAAAAGAAAAGGGAATTGAAGTGAATTGCACTAGCTAATCTGAAGATATTAGCAATGAAAACATAAGATAACAATATAATGCTTCAACTAATTAAGAACGTAAATCTGCATGTGTATTTCTTTCGCATGAAGTGATAGTCGTTATTTGATGGTTTGACCACTTACATGCAAATTGGTTAATCTTATAAAGGCATCAAATTTCCGTAGATATAACATCATCTTCGATGAGCTCAGGCTCAATGGTCGTGGTGACGAGATCATATGATTTCTTTTGGGTTTGGAATACACGTATAGCTTTTTCTCCAAGAGTTTCCACTCAAGTTTCTCGGTAATTTACATTCATGGATTCACGTCACTATGGAGACTCTATGTTACATCCAGAAAAATATTTTTTATAACTACCGAGACTCTATGTTGCATCTAGAGAAATATTCTTCGTAGATTTATACGAGAAGTTCCGTCTGAACATTCTTGAAAACAAAATAATAAATAAATTTACTGTTGTATTCCATATTTTGGTTTTTAAGTAATATATTTTGTACGAAAGATGTATTGTGATTTTTTTTTAAAATAGTGTAGAATCGACCAATTAGATGGTGGGTGGGTTTTTGGTGAAATGTGTTTATTTTTATCCGTTGTCGAATCCGTCACATCTTTCATTCAATTCCTTTTATTTTTTTGCTTGTGGGACTTTCATGTCAACAAGTTTATCATAAAACTAAAATTAAAATTTCAAGACCAAAATATGTAGTCTTCCACAAAAATGCCTTGTGACCGCTAATTTGTAGACACATGCACATCACTGATTATATAAATTTAATTTAATAGCGTGTGCTTAGTTGGTGAAATTTTATTACTTGTGTGGCACGCCGATTCTTGAATAATAATTTTTATAAAGTCGAATATGATTTTTCCTTTAAATGACTCTAGCATTAAACATACATGCATGGTGTTTTCTGGAGAATTGGAACAAAACCACAGAGCAAGATTTTTAAATTTGGGGCATCAATTTTGAAATAAATAGTAATACAGTGAAATATACAATTTGGAATATTAAATTAAATTAGCATGGCTGATGTTGCTATCACGATAGTCATCAATGGAATAAACTTGAGAATATTTAGAGAACGTTTAACTGAACTTATTAAAAAAAAATTATAAGTTGTTTTAGAAATTTATAAATCGTGAGAAGTTATTTAAAAATAAGGCCTTAAAGATTTTTGGATAAATTTATTTTAAACATATTAAAAAAATTGATGAGTTTGACATTATAAGATTTTTGTATTGTCAAAATTATCAAAATAGGAAGGTTATTTAAAAATAATTTTATATTTTTCTCATTAATTTTAAACATGTATTAAAAAAATAAAACTAATTCAATTTTAAATTTAGAAAAATTGATATTATATGGAAATTTTTGGAAAAATGTTTAAAATATTTAATAAGTAGAGGATAAGTTGGAGATTTATGAAAATATTCAACATTGTTTTGAATGATAAAATTTTTATATAAGATATTTTTCAAATAAGTAGGATCACCTCAATCTTTTTAAAATCAATTTATTTTAACCACTTAAAAATTGTTTATTTTAACGAAATTGCTTTCAAATAACGGTAAATTGCTGAAAAATCTCCAATACAAATATGTTTTGCTCTGAACTCCCTAGTCACTTATTTGTACCACATTTTTTGTTAATTTGTACCACATCTTATATGGTTTTGTACCACATGATGTATGATGTTGTACCACATTTTATGACTAGAAAGTCCAAAATAAAACTTGTTTGCATTTGGGGATTTTTGAGCAAATTGCCCTTCAAATAATTTGAAAAATCTCTGAACTGTTTTAGAAGTTTGCTAGACCAAGAGTTGACCAAGGGTCAACCTGAGTCACCTGACGTTCATGTGAGTTATAATTGAGTTGGTAGCTGGTCTGATTATATCAAAAGTAAATAAATATATATTGACTTTAATTAATTGGCTTGACTTCACACGTACGTAAACAAGTAGTGGAAAAGGTCATTATGGATAAAAAAAAAAATTTAAAAAAAGATCTCATAATATTATTAAATTAAATCTTTAATTACAAGATCGATCATCCAAATAAAACTCCCACAAGCTCCCACAAGACCAAATGAGAGGGTTGAGAGTAGAAATTGCAAAAGAAGCAATAGAATTGGCGACGCTATTCGTCTTTCTATCAACAAAATGATTGTACAGGTAGATATGTATGATGGTCGATGAAAAAGAACATTCTTTTTTGTATCACATAACTCTCGACTAAATTTATTTCACACGTACTAATTAAATTCGAATGAATTTCTTCTTAGGTATTTTCCCAATTATATTACACAACCGTTAAAGTCGTGACTCATGCAACCACTCTTTATGGGAAGTATCACGAAACTTTGGATATAACAATTAGCTGGTAATTATCTTGTTTATTCCAGCATACCAATATATATGATTTTCCAATGAATTGTGAGACACGAATCAAGGAAAATTGGTCGAAGCTCTACAAAAAAAATAAATTCAAAAGCATCACAAGTTGAAATTATATATCCTATCCTATGATCCTCAAGACAAGAAATGGGCCCCTGCGAGAAGACCACATAATTGAATCTTTTTTTTAAGGATAAAACATAGGATTTAATTGATAAACAAGAAAATCACAAGCTACATAAGGTTTTAAAAAGGTGGGCTACAATCTTTAAAGTCGACATCTTCCCTATTTCTCCTTCCAAAAGATGCAAATTCATGAGGTGCTTTGTTTGCGTCTCTTTGCAATATTTGACAGTGAGTCTTGATGTATTTATGATAAGCTCTTGAATGAAAGATATAACTGGAGGCTTGTGGGGAACGACCAAACAGTTATCATTTCGAACAAGGATCGGGAAAAAAATCTGCAGACATAACATGACATTCCTAACACTAACTTGTATATACGACGTACTAGGTTTGTGGGGAACGATCCGCGATGTTTGAAATAGCAGAGCTGAGATTTTTTGTCGTCTATCGGGCTCAAATTTTAAGCTCTCGAATTCCTTAATATTTTGAATTGAGCTATCCGGACTAATATCAAATTAATCCAAATAAAGTTTTAAAAAATTTTGGACTAAGCCCGGGTGGCAATCAACGTGGTTCCACCACTGGGTGTTTGTCGCATGCCGTATGCAGAAATTGTTGTTCTAGTTCCAATATCATTCCGCTTAACAGTTGCATCACCAATTTTTTAAAAAACAAGTAGTAGTTAACTTTTTTAAAAAAATGGATGGAGTAGAATATTAGTCAACTTTACATAATGAAAAACGTGAAATCAAATATTGTAAGGAAACCGAAACTTACAAGGTTGTCGGTTAAATTACAATAGGAATGTCAAAAATGAATCTGACATGTTTATGAAAGCTGGGTTGACCCGAAATTATCGGGTTAGGGTTGAGAATTTTTGGGTTCGATTCAAATCGAGTTGCTCAAAAAAGTAATCGGGTCAAGGTCAACCCGGATTGACCCACAATTCTTATTATTATTTTTATATCGAGTTAAGAAAAATTGAATACATTTTATATATTATATTTGAAGAAAAAATTAATTATACGTTGATATGATAAATTTTCATCATTTAAAATTTTTTTAAAATGATGAGTTTTTTTAAAAAAAAAATTGTACAATTAGAATTTTAAATTTATATTATATATAAGTAAGATTTTGTTGCCATGTTTAAATTAAAATTTTACTATTTTAATTGTGTGCTTTTAGATTTTTATTTAATTACTTTGTTAAAAAATTAGAAATCAAATCGAGTTTGTTTTGGTTAATAGGGTCTGGTTTGAGTCGATCATTTTTGTGTTAGTTTGTGTTTAGGTTGAAGACTTTTCATGATACTTTGATAGTGATTGAAAGAGCTTTTAAAAAAAAAATTTAAATTTTTTCTTAACAAAATTAAAAAAAAATGAAAAAGAATTCCTAAAAACTCTAAAAAAAAACACTACCAAATTTGTCAATCTAAACCCACTTCTGAATTATAATTTAGGAAACCAGAGATTATATAGAATTACTGTGATTGCTCAGGTGCCGGAAGCCCGAAGGTGGGGTCCATGTTTTCAAACCCCAAAACGGGGAAAAAAAAGATACGTTGGTTGGTCAAATATATTACGGAGCACGTGCACCGAATGCACCCGAGGATTTTGCTTCCAAAGCTGCTCCTCTTCTAGCTTTCTCCGCCGCTTTCTTTTATTATTACTTCGAAATCCTCGTTTCTCTCGATTCGTTCACTCTCCCGCCGCCGATCCGACGCCGTCTATCGTATATCACGGCTGAGTAGAATATCCCGACCATGGCTCAATCTCTCAACCTGTTCGCCTCCACCTCCCACTCCCCAAAACCCCTCATTTCAAAACCCTCAATCCCTTTTCCTCCCGCCAATTTCCGTCTTCCTCACACCAAAAGCCTCAACAAATCCCAATTTTGTGTTGAAGCCTCTGCATCCGATGCCAATCCATCATTCTTTACCTCCGGAAACGGCGCCGGAGGGGCTTTATCTGCTGCACTCCAGGACCACGTTCCTTCCCAGGTGGTGTCTGACTCGAGCTCAATTGAAGTTGATGCGGTCACCGTGGCAGAGCTGAAGGAGAATGGGTTCCGCAGCACGCGGCGGACGAAGCTGATTTGTACGATCGGCCCAGTATCGTGTAAGCCTGAGCAGCTGGAGGCCCTGGCGGTTGGCGGGATGAATGTGGCGAGGATTAACATGTGTCACGGCACGCGCGAGTGGCATCGTGAGGTGATTCAGCGGGTGAGGAGATTGAACGAGGAGAAGGGGTATGCTGTGGCAATTATGATGGATACTGAGGGGAGTGAGATTCACATGGGAGATCTTGGTGGTTCGTCTTCCGCAAAAGCTGAGGTAATGGAATTTTTATTGGTGTTTATATTTCCTGTGCATTATTAGTTCTTTTGATATGTACTGTTCGCTAAGCAGTGCGTGCAAGACAAAATTTTTTGGTCGTAGACTCAGAGCCTAAAGTTAAGTCTTGGTATTTTTAATGTGATGAATTTTGGTTTTTCTGTAGATTGTGTTAGGGCAAAACTGAGAATCTTATGTGTTAGTATGTTAAGTGTTAGTATGTTAAGTGTTTCAAGTTGTAATATTTGCTGATTATGAGCGAAAGAGTCTAAAATTTTAGCATCAGTGGAGATAGTCTCTCTCTTTTATTTTTCTTGTCCGTTTTCACTTGGATCCATCTGTTTCATATTTTGCTGATAATGTACAAGACATGTTGCATTGAAATGTTAGTTGAGTCATACTGCGCAAGAAAGATGCTCGAGATTCATCCTTGGAAATACCTTTCATTGATGAATGACTTACTTTTCAGTTTCGAGAGGCAACAACCATATGATTATGTTATGTATCTCGGATATATCTCTTTGTGAAATTGTGTTTATAGCAAAGTCGTTTCGTATGCAGGATGGCGAAACATGGACTTTCAGTGTTAGAGCTTTTGATTCAGGTCTTCCTGAACACACTATCAATGTGAGCTATGATGGCTTTGCAGAAGGTTCGGAATATATATCTCAAAACAACTTTGAGGCTGCGTTGGACTTAAAAACGATTATGTTTCTGTGTGATATGTAGTCATGTGATGATAATGAATCTTGTTACATCTGATTTGACAGATGTAAAAGTAGGTGATGAACTTCTGGTAGATGGTGGAATGGTGAGGTTTGAAGTGATTGAGAAAATTGGTCCAGATGTCAAGTGTCTCTGTACTGATCCTGGGCTCCTATTACCCCGGGCCAATCTTACTTTCTGGCGTGATGGTAGTTTAGTACGGGAACGCAATGCAATGTTACCTACAATTTCCTCCAAGGTCTGTGCATAAATTGCCTCTTGATTTCTCTAATATAATTTCCTCTAAGCAATTATAATTTACAAGTTTTGTTGTTGGGCTTTTTAGTTCTTGTTTCATCAAAGCATGACCTTTTCCTTTGTTTGACTGACATATTAAATATAGCACTATGTAGCATGGATACTCGTAAATTTTTTTTTTGAAGTAATGGATACGGATACAACATGCGGATACACGTGTTGGATACATCAAAATCTGTATCGTTTACTGTTTGTAAGTTTGACCAGTCGGATACGTCTTGGATACGGTGAGGACGCCATGGACATGGCCGGGATACATTTTGGCAAAATCGCAAAAATTAAAAGTTTTAGGGGTTAATTTGAAACAAGTTGAATTTTGAGGAATAATTTAAAAGGAATATATTTGGTGGCAAATGAATCTTGGTTTGAATTACATGTTAAATAGACTATTTGTTTGCGACTGAAAGTTAGGTTAGAGTGTTTGTTAGGGATTGGAATTTAAAAATTCAGTGTCTGGGTTGAGTTTCATTCAATATCAAGCATGTGGAGAAACCTCAGTAAGAGGTCCTTACATGAGTTCTTAAAAATTGTTTCAACATGATTGTACTGCTTTTGATGAGATACGAGGATGGAACAAGGGTGGCAGTTTAGTGATGTATTATAAGTTTGGCCATGACACGCAGTCATCGTAGTCTTGGAATGCTGTACACAGAGTTATACATTGTGGGATAAAGCAGGTTACGCGGTTTTCTGAGAGAAAGCTATCATGGACTACTTTGGCAATTTGCCTCAATGAAAAATTTTTGCTATTTTTTTCTTTCTTGACCTGCTATTTTATGCCATTCGTTTAACAAATAACCAGCATTGAACTACTATACATAATCAATCTTTTTTTTTCTTTCCTATAACAAATGGTTGGCATTGACCTCCAAGGCAGAATTAATCTTTTGGGTGTACCGTGTTACAATGCAAAATACAGACAAGTAATTGTTGTTTTACCATATTGTAAAGTTCTGGAAAGAAACCGGCTGAGGTTGAGAAAATAATTCAAGAGGAAAAGATTCAAGAAACACTAATTTTCTGAAATTGCCTCGTGGATAGCATGATATATTAGTGATTGTACATTTTGGTTGATGTTCCTATTGTTTTTTATTGAGCTTGCGACACAGATTTTTCAAATATTCTCACCCTAAAATATTATTCTTTCAGGATTGGCTGGATATTGATTTTGGGATTGCTGAGGGTGTTGATTTTATTGCGATATCGTTTGTCAAGTCTGCTGAGGTTATAAAGCATCTTAAGAGCTATATTAAGGCGCGAGCCCGTGATAAGTGAGTTAAGATTTTAATTACAGCTTTGACTAGTTGTTGCAGAGTCATAGACAAGTAGCAGCCTGTCATCCTAAGCCCAAATCATAGTCTGGCATCAATTATTTTAGTATTGGTCGTAGGTAAGTACGCATTTATTATGTTGTAATATTCACCGCGTAACCAATGATGAATGGTCTAGTTTTTCAAGATTAGGGATTATAATGGAATGCGTATGGTCATCTATGTCAAGGTTCGCATTCTAATTTATTGCAATTAAAAACCGAATTTGTCCTGTTGCTTCAAGCCACAATACTTTTATCTGAAATATTGTAACCTGTTTCTTTAACTTCGCCTATATCATGTAATAAATTTATGTTTTTTTCCATGTTTCTCCTATTGGGAAGAGGGGTTCAGCATGACCTTATGATCTTTGATACCACACCCCTGTTCCCACTTGTGGAACATTTCTGTGAACATTGATTGTATGATAAAATCAACATGTGCTTTAAATCTGTGTAACTAATATCCATGGATTTGGTTGTGCAGAGACGTATCTGTAGTTGCAAAAATAGAAAGTATTGACTCATTGAAGAACTTGGAAGAAATCATTCAGGCATCGGATGGAGCTATGGTGGCGAGAGGAGATCTTGGTGCGCAAATCCCCTTGGAACAGGTTCCATCGGAACAGCAAAAGATAGTCCAAGTCTGTAGGCAATTAAATAAGCCTGTAATTGTTGCGAGTCAGTTGCTTGAATCTATGATAGAATACCCCACGCCAACCAGAGCTGAAGTCGCCGACGTTTCTGAAGCAGTTCGCCAACGGGCAGATGCTTTAATGCTCTCTGGTGAGTCAGCAATGGGACAGTACCCTGAAAAGGCATTGGCCGTATTGAGAAGTGTTAGCGTGAGAATTGAGAAATGGTGGAGAGAGGAGAAACGCCACGAAGCAATGGAACTCCCTGGTATAGCATCTTCTTTTGGTGACAGCATTTCAGAAGAAATATGTAACTCCGCTGCAAAGATGGGTAAGATTTGTCTGTATTCAGATTTGTATGAATGTCTACTGCACTGACTGTTCTCATTTTTTATGTGCTAATGTTCGGCAAGTCAATAAGTTGATATCTTGTTCTTGTATCCCACTTATTGCATGGATTCAGACAAAAGGTTTTATTCTCTTCCTATTTGGTCTTGACCTCCATTTTTCACTAGTTTTTTGTGTAAATGTTGCAGCCAATAACTTGGAGGTTGATGCGATATTTGTTTACACAAAAAGTGGTCACATGGCATCTCTTCTGTCACGTTGCAGACCCGACTGCCCCATTTTTGCATTTACTACCACCACATCTGTGCGGCGACGCCTGAACCTGCAATGGGGTCTAATACCATTCCGTGTGAGCTTTTCTGATGACATGGAAAGTAACCTCAACAAAACTTTCTCCTTGCTCAAAGCACGGGGAATGATAAAATCAGGCGACCTGGTAATTGCTGTCTCAGACATGTTGCAGTCTATTCAAGTTATGAACGTCCCATAGAAGTTGTAGAGAGGTGCGTCGGTTCCTTAATGTCTTTTAAGCATCAGCATTTGGTATTTTGGTTAATCTTGGAAATCAAATGGTCCTGACTCCTCAAATCCTGTCATCGAACTCACGGCTCCTGGTAATTAATTATACAGCTTGCTTGGATGGATGTCATGGTTGAGCAACAGTTTCATTTTGTAGCAGCAAAGTTGAGTTGTATTTTCGCTTGGCTTCCAATTTTCTGAATTTTGATTAGAATCTTTGATTTTCGTTGAAGATATGTATTAGTGTGTTAAATCGGCATATATTCATATGCAACTATGAATAATTATCTGTTCTACGTGTTTTTTTCTCGGTCTCTTTTGAATTTCTTTCCTGTAGTTTCTCACTTCGATAAGTAGGTTGATTTGATTTTCAAAAGTTGGCCACTGGTTTTTGAATGCTTATAAGCCCTTATCGCTTTAAGCATTCAAAAACCAGCCAATTTGTATTTCAAGACTTCAAAAAAACAAAACAAAACAACCAGAAAAAAAAAACAAAAAAAAAAAACAAGAGAAAGTAAGAAAGAAAGGCCACACGTTTCGTTATTCTATATTAATTACTAGGGTCTAAAGAAACAGCTTGAGAAATTAAAAGTGTCATTGAAATACTCATATGCAATTTGAAAATTTTGACATATAAATAATGTTTAATTAACATATTATGTCGTTATACGGCATATGAGATTAGGCGATTTTAATTATTTTTTTCTATCTGATACCGAGTTGCTTGAAACAAAAATATGAGAAAATATTGAACATTAAGACTTTAATGCATATGTTAATACTTTATCTAATTTAATCTTTGCCATTTTATAAATCAATATCATTAAAAGTTACTATTAATTAATTTTAATTAAGCATTACTTATTTGAGATGGGTTTTTAATAGAAAGATATAATAGTTAGTGTCCATTTACTTGGTGGATAGGATTGGACCTGATAAAAAAAATATGACGTGATTATTAAATGTTTGAAATAATTGTATGGTTTGTTTGATTGATCAAATTTGAGATAAGGTGGTCAATTATATTTTTACATTTATAACGATTTAATTCAAAAATATAAATAACAAAGAATATGATGGATACCAAATTACCAATGTAAGTTTGTATTAAATATATTTGTGAGAAACAAATAATTATTTAATAGATATAAGAGACGTTTTTCAAGCCAAAAAAAAAAAAAAAAAAAAAAAAAAAAAAAAATTGCAAATCCGGGAGCGCACCCGGGTTCAATTTAGCTGAAAGAAGCAAATGTTTCGTAGCTACACTATTTTATGCCTCATTAAACCATCAGATATTTTTACTAAATCATTGCGCAATTTACAAAAATCCAACTAATGAAAAGAAAGGCACTTTGATGGTATAATTAGGAATTTGACTCTCATGAAGAAAAATTTAGAGATTAAATATATTCTAAAATGAAAATAAAAGTGACCTGTACACATTAATAACTCACCTTTTAATATAAAAATTTCCTTAACTTTCTGGGTTTCAATTAGGGTTGTCATATCGGACCAAAATACCGAATTTTTGGCTTATCGTATCGAATTTTTTCGATATCGGTATACCGAATTTTTTTCGGTATCTATACGGTATCAATATGGATTTTTTCCATACCAAAATTTTGAAATTTCGCTATCTGTATTGGTATGAATTTTTTTCATACCAATATTTTTAGTACGGTATACCGAAAAACCACCCCTAATTTCAATCACAAATATTGTTTTTTGTACAATTCGAGTATGTCTTTTTAAGCAAACTACGAGAATTTGTATGTCACGCCCTGAAACCGGGGTTGGTTGACATCGGCGTTGTTTTCAAATAACATTAAAAAAAAATAAGCCTCATAGTACAGACTTTAACCAAAAATCAGTATATTATTTCATTACAAAATTTGTTCTTATATCCCATAAAGAAAATCATAAACCAAATACATCAGCGAAAGCTAAAACTTATCATCACAAGGATAAAGAAACTCAAATAATAGCAGCACTTCTAAATTTATACTTTTTCATCAGTCCAATATTAGCTAAGCTCTTCCTCTTCAAGTTCTTCTTCATTGTTATCTGGGGAGGGAAGTAAGGAGATGAGCGATCTGGGTGTCGCTCAGCAAGTGGGGGCTGATCGATCATACAAATAAAAATACATATATGAATATATTCATTTGAGAAAACTCATACTTGGATTACAAGCATGACATATTTCAAAACATAATTATATCATAGCATGTCTTATCGTAACATAAGATAGCAAAAACATCAAAACGAAATTTGACATGACTGAACTTAGCTAAGCCCGACACTGAAACTCATCTCCTTATTCGTGGCTAAATGATCAGTCACTATTAATTTTTATTACTCTAAGGGTACGAGGCCTTAAATGGTTATTATAACTCACCGCATCAGGACCTTATATCATATCATATTTTTGGAAATTTCCTTTTCACTTTTAATTCGAGTCATAACAGTGCCAAAAACACTTTTAACAAAATCATATATCGAATAAAAGTACATAACAAGGATTTCAAAACATATATGAACGATCAAAATTTTAAAATATACATAAAATTTTAAAACATAAATCCCATTTACCGAATTATGTTCCAGAAATGTGATAATTTCACTGCTAAAGTGTTGCTTGAATTGCTTCCCATATTTTGTCACAACAAGAAAGAATAAAATGTTGGAATATAAATGTGGAGAGAAAGGTTGTGGAAAATCATGAATACATGGAAAAAATGGAGGCTTTTGCTTCTTCTCTTTTTTTTTTTAATGAATATTATAGATTGTAATGTGTAAATGACTACATAGAGAGTGTAGTATATTTATACTAAAATTGTAAGAAACTCAAAAGTCACATTAATTGTAAAGAATTGAATTTTGTTTAGTGGGTAGTAAATTTGATAGGAGGTGGGTTTGTGATTAGGGGTTCTTAGAATTCTAGAAATAAGTTATGTCTTATTGATTATAATTGAGATATAATATCGAAAAAGAGGTTCAAGAATTACTAAAACTTAAGATAATCATCCCAAGCAAGAGTCCACACTCTTCACCAGCCTTTTATGTCAGTAAGAAAGACACTGATAAGAAAAGAATGGTAATTGATTATCGAAAAATGAATAATGCAACAATTATGGATGGATATTACATCCCAAACAAGAATGATTTACTATCTTATATAGGAGGAATGAAATATTTCTCCAGTTTAGATTGTAAATCAGGATTCTGGCGAATTCAGCTAGAACCACAAACACAACTACTTGCAGCATTCAGCTGTCCAAAAGGACAATATCAATTGACTGTATTACCTTTCGGACTTAAACAAGCTCCAGGTATCTTTCAAAGATACATGGATGAATCTTTTAAACCTTATGTAGATTTTTGTTGTGTTTACATAGATGACATATTAATTTACTCAAAAACATTAGATCAATATTATAGAGACCTTATGACAGTATTAGATATATGTCATAAATATGGAATTATACTTTCTGAAAAGAAAGCACAATTGTTTAAAACAAAAATAAATTATCTAGGATTACAAATAGAAGACGGAAAACATTGTTTGCAACAACATATACTTAAGAAAATTCATGATTTTCCTAGTGAAATCAAAGATAAAGATCAATTAAGAAGATTGCTAGGATTATTAACTTATTCTGGAAATTACATTAAGAAACTTGCAGAAATCAGAAAACCTCTTCAGGTAAAACTTAAACAGGACTATAAATGGAAATGGTCAAAAGAAGATATTAATTATATAGACACTATTAAAAAGAAAATAATTAGTAATCTTCCAGAATTATATTTTCCTTCAAATAAAGACATAATAATAATTAAAACAGACGCCTCAGATGAATACTGGGGAGCATGTTTAAAAGCTTATACAGGAGAAAGAAATTTAGAAAAACTTACTAAAACAGCTACAAGAATTATGTAATTATACATCAGGAACTTTTCAAGGTGCACAACTAAATTATCATTCAAATGAAAAAAAATTATTAGCTTTAATATATACAATTAGAAATTATGAGATTTATCTTATTTCTAAACCGTTTTTAGTAAGAACGGATAATATGAATTTAACATATTTCAAGACAAGAAAAATATCAAGAAATGCAGGGAGAAATGCAGCAAGGTTAATTAGATGGCAATTGAAATTGAACCATTATCAGTTCGAGATCCAGCATGTCAAAGAAACGGACAATTCATTACCTGACGCATTAACTAGAGAACTTCATCCAGATTATATTATCCGTAGTACCAGAATAACAAAAGAGATCCTAAGTGATCCAGAAAATGACTGCGAGTCATCCGAACATGCCTTAAAAAGCATGGAAAATATAAATTGATGAAATGAGATTTATATTCAAAAAAATGAATTATTTTATGACTTCAAGTCATCCGAACATGCCTTAGAAAGCGTGGGGAATATAAATTGATGAAATGAGATTTATATTCAGAACATTAATTACTCTATGAGTAAAATAATCAATCTCATGAAGATTGGTTCAATTCTTGCAAAAGAATTCATAAATGCAATGATACGCATAATAAAACTATCCGAATTACTCACAATAAAGAGTTAAATTTCTAACCATTATATATATATATATATATATATATATATATATATATATGTTTCGTGTGCAGGATGGAGCAATTAGATCAATTAAAAGAACAATTGATTGACATAGATGAAGAAATTCAGATTCTTCAAAAAAGGAAAAAGAATATAAATGGAAAAATTCAGAGGATAAAAGAAAAGATACAAACCTCGTCATCATCATCCTCACCAAGAACACCAATCAAGTTATCAACTCCATTTGAAAAAATAATGGAGATGAATGAAAAATAGTCAGTGGTCACAGCCAACACTGATAACAAAGAAAAAGAAAAAGGAAAAGAAAAAGAAAAATAAAAAGAAAAGAAGAAAGAACCGGTGGTCACAGCCAACAGAGAAAAATGAAAAAGAAGAAAGGACGTTTAAAAGTGCCCTTGAAACAAGAGAAAGAAAGATGGTCAATCTACGACCACAAAAATTAATTTTTGAAAAAATAAATTTTCCAGAAAAACTCAAAACTAAAATCTTTGAAACACTAAACTATTTGAGAATAGCCAAACCATCTGCAGGATCTTGGCTACAAACTTGTGACACACAAAGCATATCAAGAGCAAGAACACTACAAGGTGCTCCAGCGCATAAAGTCGCAAGATTCTTTTCAAATGGATTATTAAGCGGATTAGAAGTCAGTCCCAACAATCAAGAGATAGAATTATTTCCATATCAACTGAGAAATAGTATTATCCAGTTCAAGAAAGCAGTCTTCAAGGACGAACCAATGTTAACATTAAGTATTCATTCAACCCTTCCAGATTGGGAAAATGACAAATTCTATCAATCGATGATATACATTCAATGTCGAAAATATAAAGACAAGTTCTTATTTGAAGGATCAAATGAAGAGAAACCAGTAATGGATATCTCAACACTTCCTGAGATAAGAATAAAGACATTGATTGACATGATCTCAAAGACAGGAAAGATTGATGGAAACTCAAAGGTTAAAATAAATTTTGCAACCAGTAAAATTTTATTAACCACTGGACACAAGGAGACAATCCAAAAGAAAGAACAAGCCATGTTAGCTCAATTCGAAGCTCCAATCTATGAAGCAAGAGTTGACATAACCCGAGAAACCCAACAAATGTTATGTCAAATACTAAGAACAATGATTTTCACTCACAAATGTGGACATTGTCAACCCATTCAGACAGAAGAAGCATCTTTCAAAGAGGACAAACCACCTGTCAAAGAAGACAAACCAATAAAAAAATGGTCCGAATGTACCAGTGATTCAAAAAGTGACACAATATAAAAACAAATGAAATCGTGGACCACGCCACATGTGAAAGACATCCACTCAGATGTAAAATGAGCTGTTTTCCATTATGTAGTGTCGGATGGTCCCCCTCTTCCTTTATTTTTACTACTGTATGCGTTTCTCCATGCCTATAAAAGGAGATGTTTGTGTTGTAAATGAATAAGTGAAGTTTGAGTATATCTCTCTTATTAAGTTTCTTATAATCTAGTTCATACAAGACGTATGAAAACTATCAAAAACTAAGAAACATAAAATCAGAAACAAAATTAAGTCTTATGGCTAATAACTAAACAAGCAGGGCGTTAGGAGGATAAGGTTGGAAGCCAACCATTGAAGATTCATGGTTAGAGTAAACATGTAAATCCATAAAACGAGTACCAGTTGATCAAGTGATCGTTAAGAGAAAGCAAGGATTTGGCCTCTGCTCAAAACCAAGACTCATTCAATCAAGGTAACCTTCCCAAATCTCCTGCAGCTCTTTATTTAAAGAAATAGTCAAAATACATTAATCATGTCATCATCCTTTATAAGAAATGGAAGATTAATAATAAAAAACTGGTTTGAAATAGAAGATGATCATGAATATGATACATTTCATGAATATCGTTTGAATACTTCTGATTTAACCATATTTGAATCAATTATCAACTAAAATTTGTAATAATAACCTATGAATGGAACCAAATTAATCGGAAAATATTTATCTGTTATAAATGAATCAGATCTGTAAAACATGAATGAGAAATTCATAAGAATGAATTTCGCAACCTGGTATCAAAGCGGTTAAATAAAGCAGATTATTAATGCCTGGATTAACTTTAGATATTGAGATTAAAAATTTATTTGACAAAATAATCTTACTAAAAGATTAATGTCTAATAAATCAATATTGGCTTAGAATAAAAGATCTACAAACCCTATACTTCAAAAATCATAAAAAGGAACATTTTTCAAGCACCTGGAAAATGATAATACAAATTTCTGAAAATGAAGAAATTGAAGAAATAACAATTTGTTATGAATAAGAATAAACTTTGTTATCGAAACCTGATCAACAAAAACAAAATAATAAAAATAACATTTTTTACTAAATGAAAAATATATAAAAATACTAAAGCAAATATCTTTAATTTATATTCTCAAAATATAAATTTTGATATAGAAAATTGTGAAAACAATTTGAAACATCTCAAGAATTGTCAATATTCAATTGATAATTTCGAAGATTTTCAGAATCTATTAGAACAAATAGATTCAATAAAAAGACTTCTAACAGCTTTAAGAAAATTAAGAAGTTCTATCATCTGTTAAATGACAGAAGTAACAATTCCAAATCAAAACAGCCAGATTGATGAATCTGAAGAAAACCAAGAGTATAATTTGAATATTATATTTAATCTTAGTAAGTTTGCTGAAATACACAAAACATGATTTTCTAATTCAAAAACTAATCTAATAGATCAACCAGGAATATTAAGCAAGATTTCAAATTTTATCAATCCCAGAAAAAATTTAATTTATTATTCGATTCGTACAAAAGAACGATCATGTAAAATAAATAACGAATTAAGGTCTAATTCTCTGAAATTGTTAACAACTCAAGATATTGATACCATCATGGCAAAAGCCAGTGAAAAAGAATGATCTGAACTGAAATATGTTCATATCGGAGGAATTGAAATAATAGTATCAGATCACTGCCGAGAAGGAATAGATACACCAATTGAAATCACAGTTCGTGACAAAAAGATACGTAATTTTGAGGATTCTATTCTTGGAAAAATTGAAGGAAGCTTATGTTACAAAAAGATGAAATTTTATATTTATCCACAATACAATATATCTCTTTTTAATAAAAACATAAATGACGTCTTAACATTAGATTATTACTTTTATAGAAATAATCTTATGTTAACAGGAAACCATCCGATCAATATAAACTATGTTGTCGGTTTAGCAATAAGTAATAATTCTCAAACAGGAATAATTTCAACAAAACCAACTATTTCTGTTGAAAGAATGTTTAAAAACATTACAAAAATTGAACACCTTCGAAAAGCATTTATTGAAGAAATAAATCCCTATAAAAGATGGAGTTCAGATGACCTCCAAATCACAAAACAGTCTGTACCAAGAAGATCATTATCATTTGCTAGAAATGATGAAGATATTCTTGAAAAGATTGGAACCATGAATCAAAATATTCTTAAAATTAAACAAGCTGTTGTTAATGAGTCAACCTCATCGCAATGACGTCCTTAATAAAATTAGAAAAAAATCTAGGATATTTAGAAAATAATATTAATAAGATCAATCTATCAATACAAGAATTAGAGAAAAAATTTAAAGAAATATTGATTTAGCAACGACTAGATTAATAATTGAACAAGAAAGACACAGTGATGAAATATTAAACTATCTTAAAAAAGTTCTTCCAATAGATAAAGGAAAAAGGAAAATGGAAGAAGAATCACCATTCAAAATTGAATCATGGTATAGAAATCCCCTTAGTTATGGCAAACATAAGTATGAAGATGTTTAGTGAAACAGACCAAACTGATTTTGAACAAATAGGAGTAAATACAGAAGAATTATATCATTCACATCAGGAATCAGAACAGTATAGAGATATGGATATTTCAGAATCAGAATCTGAAGATGATTCTAGACCACGATTAAATCTACGAACAAATGTAGAAGGTAGTGGTGGAAGAGATGATGAAGAATTTAAATATAACAGAGACCAATACTCTGGATCTTATAAAGATGTTAGAGATATTCTTAGAGAATCAAAAACATCAGGATTTGTGAAACAGAATATCTTAGATTTAGGTTGTTCAACAACTAAAGAAAGAAAATCAAAGATAGATCATTGGGCAAATGAACTATCAGTACAAATTCAATTAACACCATTATTAGACAAAAGTGAGAATATTCAAGTTTTAACTCATGGGATGATAAAAATGACACTGGTAGGAGCAGTAAGAACTTGGGCTGAAAACCTAGTAATTACTAATCTACCACAAGGAATGACAGGACATCGATATTTCGAACTATTTGTTGATGTCTTGTACCAAGAATTTTTAGGAGTTTCTAATAATAACGCTAATTTAGTAGCCAAAAATATAGAACAAAATAGAGCAATCTTTATTCTGGATAATATAAAATTATGTAATTTATGTTATCTAGAAGAATTTATATGTGACTATAAAACAAACTATTATCAGTTAATAGATGCTGATAAAAAAGAACATTATAAATTAAGTATTTTTAATAAAATACCTAATATACCAATAAATAGTAAAAATGAATTCTTAACTAGCGCTTATGCCAAAACACTAGGAGAAGCTATTAAATTTATTAAAGATGTTATAACAAAGAAATGTCATGAAGTAACATTAAATAAAAGAATATCCAGATTTTACAAACAAAACAATAAACTTTTTTGTGACAAAATGGAATTCACAGTAAAAGAATACGGTTGCAAAACAAACATGTCACACAGACATTTAAAACGACAGAAACAAAATAAATGTAATAAACCTTATAAATCTTTTAATAGAAAATTTATTCCCTATAAGAAAAAGAAATTTAGAAGAAATTTCTTCAGAAAACCTTATAAAAGAAAATTTTATAAAAAGTTTGATGATAAAAAACCACCTTGCCCAAAAGGTAAAGGAAAGAACTACACATGTTGGTTGTGCAATGAAGAAGGTCATTATGCAAATGAATGTCCAAAACGAAATGAAAAGAAAAACAAAGTTAAACTTTTAGAAGAATTATACACTCTTGAATTTTATCCAATAGAAACAATTGAATATTCATCAGAATATGAAAATATTTATTATTTTGATGAATCAAGTGAGTCAGATTTCGAATCTGATTCCACATTTGATAATAATAATGATTAAATTAAGAACAAGGGCATTTTTGGAATAATTTAAGCAATAGGGAGTTGAAACAAAGTTTAAACAACTAGGGAGTAAACATAAAGTTAAGTTTGGCTTTGGAAAGTGATTTGTAAGTTGACCTTTATTTAATGTACAGAAAAATTATCATGATTGTTACATTGTATGACCTAAACCGGATAATATCATTTACCTCACATTTGCTCACCGTGCTAGCTAGCTAGCTAGTAAAGTGAAACAAAAACATTTTGATTTTGATTTTAATTTTGATATATGCTAATGTCTCTAGTGCTATATCCTATATGTACGCAGGGTACTATGTAGCACAATTGCAATATTTTATCATTGAGAAAAGTTATATATTTTGTCATTGTAACTCGCATGTTTTTTAAGTTCGGGTCTTGTCAATCAATTTATTTTCATCGGAGTGCTGGTATGATGCGTGAAATGATGATATGAAATTTTTAATGTTTTTTATGGCCCTCTAGCATTTCGATAAAAAAAAATGACTAAAATTAGTAATATATATACACACAGAAAAATAAAATAATGTATTAAGACTGTCATTAACCGATAACATTCTCAATAATTTTTTTTTAAAAAAAAACATATAAGTCACAAGATAAAAAATATAATTTCTCCACATATAATATAACCTATTAAAATTAGCGAAAGTTTCAAACAATAATGTGCGACATTTACATCTCATATATTCTGTATCATTAAGCACTTATATACGATCATTTCTTCTCTTTTATTCTTTTCTTCTTTGAGGTTAATAAAATGGAGGCATGGAGCCAATATTTTCAAATTTGAAAATTTCTCAATTCTCAGTCATATTGCAATTTAATTATGCACATAAAAAAACGAATTGATTTAAAAGTTTTAGCTGCATGAATCTTAAATTTAATTCACATAAATCAAATTGCACAAACTATATATGAGCGATAGCATTATGATAGAAGAATTTGATTTGAAAAAAAATTGATTCAAAATTATATGTATCTCGAGTGTATTTCAAATACTTCATAAATATCATTGTATCTACAAATATCAGCAAGTGGTAAATTTGAAATCTACCAAAAGTAAATTAACCAAATCAATCAAATGGATTTGAAATACATATATACATGATACAAGCTTCAAATGCTTCCATATTCCATATATAACAAAGTGAATGATCGTTTCAAGAAAATTATAATTTTGGTCTCATGTTCATGTGAATCTAAATCAAAATATAGTTGGGAGTGTTTTCAATCACTAAAAAAATTATTGTTAGATTTTGACTTAAAAAAACCATTTTTGTGTGTTTTATAAACTCAGATTATGTGTTAATTTATGCTTTAACTTAATTGAAATAATACAAAAGTTAATCATATGATGATTATGATTCTCCAAAATAAAAATATCGGTAGGTTGATAATATAAGCAATAATGTAGTAATTTATGCTTTCTTCCATAAACCTCGCACATCACGTCCACTCTTTATAATTTAAAAAACACACCAAACGAAAAAATCCATTCTACTATGAACGCAAAGTATAGATAAGTGAATTAGAGGATATAGTGACAAATTTTCTTAAGAATTGTTTATCTTTGGAAAGAATAAGATATATATGTGGTAAGAAAGTGAGTTTGAAATTCTCAATTCACTTGTCTTCTTTGTCAATAATAAAGAATTGAACAGTGTTCTAGATTGGATGTAAAACAATTGGGTGAACACTATAAATATTGGTGTTCATCTTTGACAAATATATATACTTGCATTATTTTGTTGCGTTGTTACCTCAAATTTATATTATTCTCTAATGTGTATATAGATGTATATATATACCTACATTTATATGTACCTCACTCGACTATCACTTGTGACGACGTTCGTTATTTCAAAACTCTGTGTGTGTGTGTGTGTGAGTGAGTGTTAGACGGATCAACTCACGAGAGATCTATTTTTCAAAAATACATCATCCAACGGGTTGAAAACTCCAACCCAAAAAGAGTTACTAATTATGCGGACTGACCCAAAAAAATATAAATAAATATTTTTAATTATTAATTTCACACTTTTACATTTAATACAAACTAATAATTAACATAAAAATTTTTATGACTTTTACTTTAAAAAAAATACATATATCACTATAAATCTATTATGTACAAAAAAGAATAAAAAATTTTCCTTTCGACCTGTTGACCACTTCGAGCTTGTCCCATCCCGATCATTCAATAAATGGATTTACAAAATTTCAAATCAACTCACTCAAATTTTTCGATGGGATGAACTAATCTGTTAGGTTTGAGGTATGATATAAGTAATATATAGATAAGTCGTATAATGTAATAAAAAATAAATAAAAAATAATAGTTAAAATTGTATTGGATTTGATTGATAGATTAAGGTTGATTTGATTTGATTGATTGAATTTTATATAAAAATATTAAATGACTATTTTGTCCTTTTAACAATAAATAAAATAAAAATTATATTATTTATAAAAGATAATATAGTAATTTGAATTTAATGATTTGATTGATGTGAGATAAATAATTAATGATTTGATTGATGCAAAAATAGTTAATATATAGATAAATAATATGATGAGAAGAACATGGGATGAGATGGAATGAGTTATATATATATTAGTAATACCGTGAACAGAACGGTGTCTAATAGTAATTTAACAACGGTACATATCGTCAATAAATAATTTTTTTTAAAAAATGATTTTTTTTACTTTTAAAAAATTTTCAGGGAAAAAGAAAAGGGCCCGTCATTTCATATGGCCCATGATTGCTCTTGTCAAAGACCTTTATGTCTGCATATGTTAGCATACTTATCATTATTAATAATTCAAAGCAGCTTTTTCAATGGTGTCACACGGTTTTAAGGCATCTCTGATCATTGAATCCAAAAACGGAGTTCATTTTTTTTAAACCCTTAATATTTAGTCATATCATTAGTAAAACACTATTTTTTTTAAAAAAAAAAATTCACGATAAAAAATATCTAAATAAATAAAACTCATCATCCAATCAATTATGTTGATACTAGCATATAAATACTTTTCATATGCTATATGTAACAGCTCTTTTTTCCTTACACGTGAGTTCGGATACTGTCCGAACGGGATAGCATCGACATATCTCATCCAATCACACTAATTTTCATTTCACCTTTATTTGAAAAATAATCCAATTAAGTTCTTAGTTTTGAACCTGATTCGTTTTTGGAACCATAAACCCCAAAAAAAACATAGTGAGCTCTTTTGTTTTGAGTTCAAAAAATGAAGCCACATCAACAAACCTCCCATTGGAGGTGCTGGTATAATCATTCAACAAGCATATCCCACCATTGTTTTATGTATTATCTGTTATACCTAAACAAATGCAGGTAACTTGTCTTAAATTTGATTGCATATTGATAGTATTATTTAAATATTAAACTATATCAAACATATACTATAGTTTTTGTATAAGAGATATTTTGAAAAACAGAAAACAAAAAATTAATTGGGTATTAGATAATATAAAATATGATTAAAAAAATAATGTTATCATATATGTTTATAAATTAATACTAGTAATCTATAAAATTAAATAAATTATAAAAAGATGGCCTAGTTTTATTTATATTTTAGTTGAAGAGGCTAATAAATTAATATTTTTTATAATTTAAATAAAATTTATTTGATTTAAAAATTATAATTTTAATAACATTTTCAGATTTTTTTTTCCCCCAGAAATCCGATAATATTCGACACGAATTAATGAGGTTCGGTAAAAACTCGAACGCCGAAATCTAAACTTGACTAATATTTCCGATCCTCTTATAAATTCTCGATATATATTCGTTCTCTGATTTTTCATAAATCTTTTGTTTCCTTTTTTAAATTGACAAAGAAGACTATACTCGTAAATTTTCCCCCTTTTTTATTGTTTTTAAAAATTAAGAAAAAAAAGTCTTTTCAAAGTATCGTCATTATTCGTAATGAGTGACGGGTGTACCTTTACTAGCATATATAGGTGCGTACACCTATAAACAAAATAATTTTTAATTACTTCGATCTGACTTCTGTCAAATCAACCTTAATTAAATGATTGACATTATATTTTTAACTAATATGATTTTTTTCTTAAAAATATATATGTAGTATGCTACCCACTAATTATGAAATATTTTTAAATATTCAAGTTATTGTACACAATATAAGAACAAGAGTTTGTCATTTTATTAAAAATATAAGTTGTCGTAATAGGGAAGAAAATATATATGTAGGCTTTGTTAAGTTTAAAATTCGGTCAAAAGATCTCATGTCAATCTTACTCCTCTATAATTTTGTGATCATTAATTTTCTAGTCTCATTTTCTAGCCCACAATGATTTAAATATTGGGGTTATACCGTTACGAAGGGAACAAAGAATATAATATCTGGTGTTGTGTGTTAGCTATATACATTTTCAAAACATATTTCCGTCTCATTTTTAAAGATAAATATATTTAAGTTTTGATTATTAAAAATAACATGATAAAATAAAGTTGGCAATTAAACTTGAGTAGATCAACTTATCCGAGAAGATCCAACTTATAAAATTTGGTTAAAATAAATTGTCCATCACAAAGACAAACTAATAAGGAATATCATAACAGCTCGGTTCTACTCTTCATATATATTGTTATCCAGAGTCCAGACCTGGGTTTAGTACATGCCGTCCGCAGGGTACTACCCTGCGGATGACATGTAACCCCATGATTGGTCAAAATTAGTGGGTCACATGCAAGGCCTACTGATTTTAACCAATCATGGGCCGACACGTCACCCGCAGGGCACTACCGTGCGGGCGGCACAGGCCAGTCCAGTGTTATTCAAGACCTGTTTGATCTTTCGAACCGGTTTGTTTTATCAGATCAGATCAATTCTCTATCAGAACAAAATCTTACACTTTAACGGTTGATCCGAGTTGTTGGATATAAGACAATGTAAATAAAGTCGTTGCTTCCAAATTCAGCAAACATCCAGATTAAATGAGCATCGTGCCGTTGTACTATTTTTAGAACAATGACAGAGACATGTGGCAAGCCCTTTAGAACTGACGGCTATTTAGAATAAATCCGCACCGGCTAGATTTTGTAATGTTGGATCTCTACAATATAAATACTTGAATAGTATGAAGATTTGAGGTACTTTTGAATCGATATTCTGAGATTTTTTTTGATATTCTGCCTTCTATATAATACTTTATTGCATTTTTATCTTCCTAAGTAATCAACTCAGACTTTGCATGCTTTGCAAGAATTTTCCGCACTGGTCAGATTAATTTGTTTGTTAAGCAAAATTCGAAATCTGGCTTATTAACAGTGGCGGAGCCAGGATTTTTGGTCTGCCCGGACTAAAATTTTGAGCTCCCGAATTCTTTAATATTTTCAATTGAGCTACCCGGGCTAATACCAAATTAATCCAAAATTTTTTAAAATTTATATATACAAAAATTTGAAAAAATTTCGCCCGGGTGGCCACAAGTGTGGCTCCGCCCTTGGGTTGATAACTCGGTTTAATTGTCACTAAAGATTTCAAAATATTTTAAAATATGTATTTATGTATGCCTCTCACACATTTTTTATCCTAACATCATTCGTGATAAAAATCGATCATAACTTGAAAATTTATTTTTTTGATCATGTCATCGTATGAAGTATGAACGAGGTAGCTGGCCATGTTTAAGATTATTAATAGGGGAATAATATGTATCAGGTCAATCCGATATATAATACTTATCGTTTGACACATGTCCAATAAATTTCTTGTTTTGTTTTTCTTCCCTTAACTAATTAATTAAGAATTTTAAATATTCATTAAAATATTAAATATTATTAAGATAGTTGAGGGTAACACTAGTATAATTAAGTATAGTACGTACATTGATGTTGAATCTAATATTTCAAAAGGAGAGTGTTACACTCCAAAAAAATGTTAATAACACTCCACTTTATCAATATAATTTTTTTATGGACAAGATTACCCTCTAATTAATTACTTTCCTATACAATAAAATTTATATTTACCTCAAAAAACCCAAATCCAATCCTTATATTTTTTACAAATAAAATTTTAATATCTCAAAAAATTGTAACAGTTTTTTTCATATGCAAATAAATTATAAAAAAAACAAAAAAATCTTTTAATATTCTTTAAAAAATAATATTATTCATATTATATCTCAATATTTTGTACATTATACAAAATGTTATTAGATATTTTTTATAAAATACATAAACCTAACGGGTTATAAAATTTTTATTTATTTAAAAGTTAAAGTGTTTGAGATAATATTTAATTTTACATATATTTTTTTAAATATACATTTTTATTGGTAGCCATATATCTTTTATTAGATATTGTGATTAAATTAAAAGTTTGATTTTTAAAGTTAAAATAAAAATTAGAATAAGTTATAAAAAAAATAAGAATGAAATATTATCTTTTTTATTTTTTGTCAAAAATTTGAAATACGTACAACATAATAATGAACGTTATTTTGATCAATAACTTTTTAAAATTTGTTTGTATTCCATATTTAAAAATATTGACAAATATAACTATAATATTTTGAGTTGTTAAAGTTTAGAAAACTTATTTTAGGAATTTATGAGAGTATATCGAGGAATTTACTAAAATTAGTCAACTTGTAGTACAAAAATAATGAATGGAGTGTGCTTAACAAAAATTGGAGTGTAAATAACACTCTCCATTTCAAAATTGATTTAAACATATGAGATTCATAAAAATATATGAATATCAAATAACTAAATTAAAATTGGACAATTGGATATAGTAAAAGGGCATTACCATTGATTTCCTTCAAAATATGGATTAAGTGTTAAATTATTAATGAGAAATTAGCATATATAAGAAGCATTGTTCTGACGCTAAATCTAAACAATCAATATTAATTAATTAGGTTGTTTATAGATTTGAGGATTGCATTTGAAAGCTACAAACTCAGAAATAATTATTTGAGATTTGAAACACTAACTTCAAATACATCCATCGAAACATAATTTAGGTTTGAATTGCATGGATTTCAAATGACCGATATATCGAATTAGAATATGGATTTGAAATTGAATCAAATACACACACACACACACACTTGAACATCACAAAATATTTCAAACCCTTCATTCTAATTTTGAATCAAATGAATCCTATGAATTTGAGGTGAATATTTGAAATAAAATCCACTCAAATCATAGTCCACCTTAATGAATTCATTACATTTACTCGTGGTCGAGGGAGCGGCGCGAACCCATAATGAGTCCATTCAATTTTTTTTAAATATGTAATTAGTAGTATATCTTAACTATTAAATTAATAAGCTTGTAACATTGTTTTTGGTAATCATATATTTGATGGTATATATTGAAATTATATATTTTGTAACTTATCAAATAATTGTATCATAAATTATTATAAAAAAATTAAATGAATGAACGTAAAAGGTAATTGCAGACACATTTGAATTATTGATAATGTTTTAATTTTTCTGCCTATTTTTAAGTTGATATACACTATAATTTGGTTATTTTATAGCAATTGTGCCCTCAACAAAATTCCGGGGTATGTTCCTTCTAGGATGCCATAGTTGACACGAAAAAATTAGTTAATCATGAGATTCTACTCTTAGGAGTATCACCAAGACATATATATGATGATTGATATTTTAACATGTGTGTATAATTAGTGTTATATATAGTGCTGACATGACAAATTAATCACGAGTCATTAGATCTATGATTAAGATAATTCCTCTTATATAATATGAACTCTATCGAAAAAATGTCATAGATTAGTGAAAGATGCTCAATGATGTATTTCTTCAATTCTTACTTTGATATGTGAATCAAATAAGACCCTAGTTATAGCTTACATGTCTCAAAACTATAGGAAAAAGCAAGACCACACACCCAATCCTATATCATTCATTTGTGTGCATGCATGTATCTACAGTATCTATATATATATATATACACACACACGAAAAGTATAGGTATATTTCTCTATATATAGGCACATATGTATATATAAATTAAAGATTAGATTATAAAATATGAGAAAAAATTGCATATATTCATCATTTCATGTTACCCGTGGGTATGGTGGTCGGCACATATATGGAGTATGAAGACCACATGCTAAAATTAATTTGGAGTCCTGTTAATGAAGAAATAAATTGAGATAAAACACGTTTAATAAAAAAAATTTAAGTGTAAACGTAAAATTTGCAAAACATAACGAAGGGAAATTTTTATTTTTAGTTTTATATATTTGTTATTTGTGATTTAGGTTCTTAATATTATCAATTTTCAATATAAGTCAACTATATATCTTTTTTTTAAAAAAAATTAATCATTTTTTTAACCTGGCTTTGATGCGAATACAAATGGGACACATATATATAATGTTACATCAGTACTCTAAATTGAAAATATGAAAAAAAAAAAATTAACAAAAATTGAAATATATATATGACTAAAACTGGAATATTATAAATTCGATAATATATACTAGAAATAAGCAAACATATTTGACTGATAAAGTAATTTTTTAAAAAATATATAAAATTTGATGAGACGAGACATATTTTTAATTAATAAAAATTTAAAATTTTAACATTTTCTTATGACAATTAGCAATTGGGAATTAATTAATGATGTATTTCCTTAAATACATAATAATGCGGACACGTGAAACTATATCAATTTGTCATCAGAATTTATGTATACGTACATTTATATGTTATAATAATGTTATCATAATAATTATATTATAAATGCTCTGTTGAAAGATGGGATAATAATATGCCAAAGCCAAATACGTACGTAGTCAAAACCTACAATTAAGTCCAAGAAATTAACCCTGACCACCAGTACGGAAACCTTCAGTACTTTTTTATAAGTATTTGTTGGGATAGAATAGTAGCGATAACTTCTTCAGGTGCAGCATAATCTTAGCCGATAAGATATCCCACCGTTAAGAAGAAAATAAGAAAGATATTTGAGAACTTTATAGTCCCATATATATAAATTGGTGTGTGATATATATTTTTTTTAAAAAGGTTGACCTCGAAGGGGACTCCATTCCACATGAGTCAGAGGCCAATTGGCTCATGCGAAGGGTAAATCGAGGGATGTGTACGAGCGGCAGGGACCTGAAGGAGAGAGCACATGGCTCAATCCCCAGAGCATACCCCCACAATATTTCAGCAGGGAATATGCTCCACACGAGGATCTAACCCGCAATGCTGGGAAATTTTTTCCCACGTTACCTCAAGCCTTACCAACTCGCCTATGCCCTTGTGGGCTGGTGTGTGATATTTTAGTCTCATATGTATTGGTGTGGGACATTTTTAGTTAAATATAATTCAATGAATCAATTATAGTCCTATAACTATATATTTTTTATCAATTAATTTTAGTTTTTTTCATCAAAATCAAGCAATTAAAACGATAATATAATTGTTAAAATTTATAACGACGTTGTCAAATACACTTTCATATCTGGCGAAATTTTTTTAACCACGTATTTACAAAAAATTAACAATGATTTGGTTATTTAATTACATATTTTATGTTGAAATGACTAAAATTGATCAAAAGTAGGGATGATAATGAATCCAATCTAAACCCGATCCCGCATTGAACTCGACCCGACGAGGCAAGTTGAGACCGGCCAAGCGGATCCGAGGCGAGTCCCGGGTTTGGTCGGATGCGCCCCACCAAAAAATATATATATTAAATATAAATATAAATTATATATGTATATATATTAACAATATATAATTATATTATTTATATTACATAATCAATACTTTATCCTTAATTTGAGTTTATAATATTTTTGAATTTAAAAAATTTTAATATATTATAATATTTTTAATATGAAGATATATTATTATAATTTTTTCTTAGTTATTAATTATTATTTAAATTAAAATGATATATTTTAACTTGTAAAAACATTAATTATTTTAAATATTATTAATATAAATTTGAAAAATAAATTTAATAATGATTTATTAATTTTTTAACTTATTTAAAATTTTATTTAATATAATTTAAATTATATTTAATTTGATGGATCCAACGGGTCTAACCCGAATTGGATCCGTCGGGTCCACGGGGCGGGGCGGGGCGGGGCGGGGCGGGTCTTGAGTTTGCCCAAATTCGCACCGAACCCGCTCCGTTGCCATCCATAATCAAAAGAACATAATTACATGACTATTTTTTATTCACTGAAACACACAAAAATAAAAATATCACGCACCAATATATACAGGACTATAATATAATTGACATTTTGCCTTGTATATATATGTATCTTTTAGAAACTAAAGTGTAGTTCTACGGACTTTCCTTCTTTCCGAATTACCAAGGCAATTAAATTATATAGTCTAACTTGTAATTTGAGAAAATTATAAATATTGGTTCCATGTTTCGAAAATCCTGAAGAAATTGTGATTAAACGTAACTCGCAGCAACGTAACGTATACAACATCTAATTTATCTTCTGAAAAAACAGAAAAAAAAAAAAGAGTATATATATATATATATATATATATATATATTTATATTAGCTGTCTCATTCAAACACTATTAACTTCAAAACTGGAGAAAAATAAGAGTCTGTGTCGTAAATATGACACACGTACAACCGATCAAATCAAATGAATTTAAGATAGTACGTACAAATCTACAATTTTCATACATGCGTGGTACATTTATTTGAATGTTACTGATATTATTATATATATTGCATGTGCAACGAGCCTATTCAACATCACGCGAACTTATATTCGTGCATCCAAACAAATTAGTCACATCTTTGGCTCTGTCCAGTGTGTCGTGTGGGATTACCAAAATATTAAGATCCGATTATTTGGGTGGTTCATGAGACTTTTAATTTGCATGTGTCTTAATAGAGGTTTCAAAACGGCCAACGGAGTGGGCCGGTCCACAACCTGTCGCAACCCACCATTAGGTGGGGCGAGGCCCGTCGGGAAGATATTAATACAACTCACCTATTTCAGATGGTGGGGCGGGGCCAACCTGGTAGGTTCACATGCAAATTGGCAGGTTTTTACGGGCCAACACGCAACTCACCATAATTCACCTTTAGGCGGGGCGGGGCGGTCCACCTTTTAGGCGGGTTGAGAAATTGTGAACCCAACCCACCAATTTTGTATGCGGGACGGGCCAATTCGATGAGCCTAACCTATTTTGACACCTCTACTCTTATATTATATGCTATAAAAATAATTAAATTATTATCATATGATCAGTTATCATCGTTCATGGACAAGTTGAATATAATGATGCCCCGCCTGCCAGGTGATATGGTATCCTATAGTAAATGTGTAACATCGATTAGTTCTTTGATGTATTAGTGATGAAATGCATATCTAATTAAAATCAAACCCAACAAGACATAATTAACATGGTGTGAAGTAACAATCCATCCGAAAATACACATATATCCTTAACCCATTAATCTATAACGAAAACCCCATTAAATTGATAATGTAAATCAAAATTATTGGTGTCAAATAATTGAGGTCCCATGTATTAATAAAAGTGATGGGACGTGGGCTTATCAAGTTGGATATTGATTCTTCATCCACCTTATATAAAAGATAAGCAAACACATGAGCCCCACACACATTATAAACAAGACCTAATACTTCAACTGTAATAATAAAACTTTGACAGAAAATGACATTGATTCTTGGCCTCCTTCCCCACACGTCTCCCATTTTTAGCGAGGCAAATCTGTGGTTTCCCAAACAAAGAAGCTTGTACTATTTTAGACATCCCCACAAGTGTAGGACTTTCGAAAAAATGTACCCGTTAATTGTTATTTTTATTTTTTCATTTACTTAGGTTTTTGAATGTAATATTACGTGATGATAAAAATTATCTTTGTTTGGAATCTAACTAAATTCACGCAAAGCTAGATTGAGTGAGGTCTGTTTGGTCTATCGTAAATGAGTTGATGTTGAAGGTTGCATAGTGATAAGCTTTCGGGGGCAGTGGTTTCATCTATATATGTTGCCAGAGTTAATGTATCACATGCATGTTGAAGACTTGTGTCACGTGTGCCTAGTATTTGACTAGAGTACACGGCATATATCCCCGAATGCTAGGTATTTATAGCACAAAAATTGTTATGAATCCGTTTTTATATTATTTTTATTTCAAAAATATTATTTTTATTATAGATCGATATAAGTTGGGTCAACCCACTAATGAGATATTCTTGCCAGTCATGAAGTATTATATATATTTGTGTATGTGTATTATAAATCTAAGGTCGAAATAAATAATTTATATTAATTATGAGGAAGATATATAACAACCACGGTTAATGATCATATATGTTTACACTTTACATGCACGCCACTATTTCTAGGTTTTATAGAGGAAAAACAAAAAAAAAACATTTTATCAATTAAAATCATTGTTATTTACTTCAAAAAAAAAAAAAAAATCGGCATGTAAATAAGATCAACGCAATGTATCTATTTATCGATTAATGAGATGTTAGTCTTAAGTCTTATGGGCATCGCTTCATATATAAGGTGAGATAATTGTTGTAAAAATAATAGGAAAAATTATTATTGTTTCATTAACTTATTTATTTTTTTTGGTTTTGGTCCATAAATTTTTCAAAGTTTGGTTTTAGTACACTAATTTTAATTTTAGGCTATTTTGGTCTAATTGCTAATGTGGCAAATTGACAAGTTAGAATTTTTCGGTGTCAAGTCAACATTTTCTGATGTCAAAAATCAGATATTGAACCAAAAAAATCGTAAACTAAATGTTAGTCTACCGAGATCAAAATTTAAAATTTAATTGACCAAAACAAAAAAAAAAAGACAATTTAATGAAAAAAAAACTATTTTTCCAAAATAATATGAGAGATAAGTAATGTTTATGTAAATGATATTTATTGTTTGTGATAGAATAATTTGTGTTTGGTTGGTTGTGTTGAGGAATACAAGTTGGGCAATCTTTTATATGACCAAATTACCCATTCCCACATTATAATTTACCAATTTTGGCTGTTGAGTTTTTTAGGGCGCAATGTAAATTTGGGAATAACTATACTTGTCCTTCGTACTGTACAAATATGGACTATAAATACTATCAAAGCTACATAAATCATGCATTTTTCATATTGAACAATGAACATCATGGCTTGAGATCATCCATCTTGTGTACAAATTAAAAACAAGTCAAATTCTAGGATTAATCCTACTCTAATCATCCATATCAAATTAACAGGACCCTTTACTCTAAGATTGCATCCAAAGATATTTATTCATTCTTATATTTGTGATCTACAAAAAAAAAAAATCATGGCATGACCACAAATAAGGATGAATCATTGATATAGGTACACCATTAATGCAATAATATAAGGTCGCGTTTGAATTGATGGATTTGACTATGAGAGACTGATTTGATTTGGGGGAATATTTAAGATATATATTTCAAAATTACATATAATTCAAGGGTATTTGAAATCAATTACAATTACTACTAAAATTACATAACTTTATATAGGATGGATTTGAAATCAATTCAAATTTTGTTCATCCACGTAAGTCAATTATATTTGGACGGGGAGATTTCAAGCAATGAATTTAAAATTCATTTGATTGCTGAGTAATTTTATAATATATGAATTTCAAATTCACCATTTTCTTAACTTGTGTAAATACAGTAATGAATCTAATGATTATGATGAATTTGAAACCTACCTAAAATAATGATTAACTCAATCTAATGTATCATATTTTTTTTTAACTTTATCTAAGTTATAATCTAGGCAAAGGATTATCTCTCAAGGAAAAAAAATTAGGCAAAGGAAGCTTTTAATAATTATGTAAACTAATTAACATTAATACATTACGAGCCCCATATGCTCTTAATTGAAAAGTACGCAGAGAAGACATTAACATACGCGCACTAAAGAGATGTAATAATTTCGTGACACAATCGGAAAGAAAATGTTATCAAACTTTTGTCTAAACAAAAGCAATGGCTCAGAAAACAAGGCTCATCGAGTTACGGTTTGAGACTCATTCCATGCCATATATATAATTTTATTTTTCTTCTTTCGATTATCTTAATATATAATCCAATTTTTATGGTAAGTTGTATTTTTTTTTCTTGCTCTTACTAACATACCACCATTAATTTAGTAGGAAAAATGTGGAACCATTTGTTAATCAATTAAATAGAGATAAATATGGAATTTGTTTATTATAAATTTTGTTTTTCTAAATATTTTTAATTTAATTGAAACAACTAAAAAAATACTAGCATATATCCGGGATAATATGAATATAATCATATTTAAAATAAAATATTAATTTTAAATGAAAAAATGTTTAATTTTTTTAAGTTTAATTTTACTCATATTAATATATTAATTAAGTATAAAATTCTTCGGCCCGTCCTATTTGGTCAAAATTCTTGCTCTTGTTAAAAACAATTAATCGAGTCAAAGTCAAGTCAAACGATGGTCCTATGTTGTTCAACTTTGACCCATTTACTATTTAATTTTCTACCAAAACAAAATAATTTTACCATTCATTTATGTACATCTCACCTTAATTTCATTAATTCCATGGTCAAATAAAATTATGCGTGGCATTCAATTTGTACGTAGCTGATTTATTTGTATTTTTATAAGAATGATTTGTGTATATAGAATATAATGCTTGTGAAATTGTTTCGAAATCTATATACATATATATTTTATTATAATATTATAACTCACAGCTAATTGCTACGATTCGAAGTGTACTAACCTACAAAAATACAAACTACATTAGTCAATAAATCATATCGAGTATCTCTGTGCCACAAATTAGCTAAAAAAATGTGTTCTATTTTCTATTTTCTATTTTCTATTTTTTCACCTAGTATAAACTGCATGGAGCCTCATAACTCATAAGGCTACGATTGGGAGGAAGACCCTATAATCAAATTTACAGCTCCGTTGGCTTTAGTTACCATGCATAGTGCAAAGGAGTTAAAAGTGTCAATTTTATGAGGTTTCAAATTTTAACAAATGATATGATCCCCAAAAAAATAATAATAATTCTAAAAATTTGTCATTAAAAAAAAATCTAACAAATGACCCCACCATTCACCAACTAAGCGACCAATAAATCTCCGAAAAAGTTGAGATTGAGAGGTAGATTTGATTTCAAAAAATAAATGAGGTATTCTTGATTATAGCTCGAGCTATTATTTTTTCGGTAAAATTTGAAAATATAATATATAAATTTGGTAATATTTTTTGAAATGTTATTATCACGTCGGCCCTTTAATCTTATTGTTGTCGTCCTATTTGGCATTTGCAATAACAGTTATACATTTTCATAAACTAAACATTGAGGTGCATGAAATGCTTAATTTTAAGAAAAAAGGATATATATATAAGATTTGAAGAAGAGCAGTTGTGGAAAAACAATTAAACATATTTCAGTAAAAAAATAATAGTGTAAGTAAATTTGAAAATTGTAGAGTACTTCGAAGGTTTTTTTTTCCTCAATTCAGAGAGAATTAAGATTATTTTTAAATGCTGTATTCGACGTACAAGCCAATCTTCACAAACTTTCTAATGAGTTATGTTTGTGATACGAATATCTTATTTAATCTGACTCGTGAAAAATATTATGTTTAATTCAATCCGTGAGACAGTGTCAAAAAAAAACTACTTGTCAATCTTGATGCATTCTTTATTTATTTATTTATTATTATTATTGATTTTTTGCATTTTTACCGTGCCATATATGACTATGAGGACCACGACAAGTAAAAGCAAGTAAATGTTGAATAGTTGTGAGTTATCTTGACGTACGAGGGATCATTATGAAAGCAATTGTACATTTTTGTTTCATTCGAATGCAGCCTCACTTTTGAATTAATATCGGGGCCAATGTTTTTTTTTATATAAAAATATTTGAAAATGAACATTTGTTGTGACAAAAATCATATCACAAAATCTCTTTTGAAACCATCACACGGGTTAATTTCGTGTAACGAATCTCTTATTGATACGAACCATGAAAAATATAAATTTTTAAAACAAAAATATTATTTTTCATTCTCACTTTATATATCAGTGAAGTAGACCCTCTAAACCAAACAAATACCGACCAAGTTAAATTTTCCTAGCACAATATCTTACGTATTATATCCAGTAAACTTTAAAACAATGTATAAAAATTGTAAATTTTTTAATTAATGAAAACTTGTAGTCTCCATCTTTCATTCTTTAGGCAGCTCCGCTTTTGATTTTCTAAGAACTCAACTCAAATTATAAAAAAATTCATTTCGGATTTTAGACCACCAACAGCATTGCAAAAATTTAATTGCTCATGGACACTAATTATATCAGATAAAAAACAAAATTATAATAATTATAAAAATATAATTGTTCGACAAATCTAATAAATAGAACTCGTTAAACTTTTGATATGGATCGAGCGGACCCCTTGATTTTGGTGAATGTGAACCCAAAAATCTTTACGGTTTGATAGAGGCAAACCCGGCCCAAATGATTTTAATGAATAAAAATCTGATTACGCTCGTCACACCTGATCATAGCCTGAATTTCAAGGAAATCCAAAGCCCGATTACGTTACACGTGGCAGTTCGACACTGCTCTATATAAATCCCCACTCCCATTTGCTCCTCAAAATTGCAGAAAAGAAAGAAACGAGTCAATACATTCGGAAAAACAAAAGAGAATTCAAACCGAAGCATCTCACCGCCGGCGGCCAAACTCGCCGGGGATTTCTGATGTCTCCTCTCGATATGCAATGCTAATGTCTACGCTCGCCACCGTCTAAACTCTCGTTGAATAAGAGGAGATTTCGTTTTGTTTATCTTTTTCTCTCTCCTTTTTTTTTTAAAAAAAATTCTTTTGTTGCTGGTGTGAAGATTTTTTTCTTCAGATCTCTTTCGAAATTTGTTCGGAAATTTAGTGGTGAGATTGTGTTTTGGTTGGAAGAGAAGAGCAGGAGGGGTTCGAAATGTTGAAATTGGCGTAACTTTTTTGGTTTTATTTGAGTTGATGTTTTCGAAGTGATTTTGGTGATTTCATGAATTGAGTAGTTTTTGAGAGGTCTGGGAATTTGTTCAACTGACACAAGCGGAAAGGATAGTTTGGTCGAGTGCCGTTGTTGGCGTTACGGAATGCCTTTCCCCATGAAAATACAGCCGATCAGTTATAGTGAGGCTTCGATCCGAAACGATGCCGTCGGGAAGACGCCGGTGTTGAAGTCACGGCTGAAGCGGCTGTTCGACCGTCCGTTCAACAGTGTTATGAGGATTTCAACGGTTGATAGACCGGCGGCCGGCATCGCAGCAGCTGAATTTGAGCCGAGCTCAGTCTGTCTGGATAAAATGGTCCAGAATTTCATCGAGGAGAACAATGACAAACCAACCGGCGGTGCTGTGGCCGTGAAATGCGGGAGAAACCGTTGCAATTGCTTCCACGGAAACAGCAACGACAGCTCCGACGACGAATTTGATGTCTTCTCCGATTCATTGACTGCAAACTCTTCTTTTGGCGATTCCTCGGATACTCTCAAGGTTAGGATTCTCGTTTACTGTCTCTCAACTTCGCATTTTTCAACAAAAATAAGTTTTGGAGTTTGTACGCATTTATTTTCAGTTTATTGACTGATTTTGTTTTCTGAATTCAGAGTTTGATACCGTGTGCGAGTATGATCGAGAGAAATCTATTGGCCGACACGTCGAGGATCGTTGAAAAGAATAAAACCTGCAGAAAAAAAGAGGATTTGAGGAAAATAGTCGCCGATGGATTGATAACTCTTGGCTATAACGCCTCTGTTTGCAAATCCAAATGGGAAAAATCTTCCTCCATTCCAGCTGGTAAACACTCAAACTTTCTATTTATACATATTCCTGTTTATCAATTTTACTTCCTTCCAATTAATTCACTAACTTTTTATGTTATTATTACTTCAATTCATGTTTATATTTCCCCACCGTAAAGCAATTGAACCACGACTTTACCAATTTAAGAGTTTGAACTTTGGGATCTCGAATCATTACTGGGTTGTAGAAGTGAATTTCAAATCCTTTCGAAGACAAAATCACAGCTTTGTTTCATAATTGAATTCAAAAATCGAAATGATTGCGTACTGTTCAACTTTCTCAAATGCAACTTCTCGGATCTGAATGAATAATTAACCCTTCATTCCTTAAGATTTTACGATAAATATAATGATGCATCATAATCAGGGATTTTTTTTTCTCGAATTATGACATGGAAATTAATGGGCTTTCCTTGTTTTTCGCAATGGTGCAGGCGATTACGAGTATATTGACATGATATCAGATGGCGAGAGACTGATAATCGACATAGATTTCCGATCGGAGTTCGAAATCGCTAGATCCACCAGTAACTACAAGACAATTTTGCAGTACTTGCCGACCATCTTCGTCGGGAAATCCGATCGGCTTCTTCAGATCGTGTCGATCGCGTCGGAAGCTGCTCGCCAGAGCCTGAAAAAGAAAGGCATGCACATGGCGCCGTGGCGCAAATCCGAGTACATGAAATCTAAATGGCTCGGCCCCCACACCCGAATTCTGCAACCAAAAGCAACCACCCTTCTCCAAGACGACGACACCGACCAGAAGCCCGAAGAATCCAAGCCCGAACGCGAGCTAGCACCAGAACCAGAAGTCGTGGAGCTTTCAGAAAGCGAGGATGGAGAATTGGATTTGATTTTTGGAGAGAAGTCGTCGTCTTCTGAGGCCGATTCTGAGCTGCCCAAAATCCCGGCGAAGTCCGGCGATGTTTTGCCGGTGGTGGTGTGGCAGCTGCCGGCCGTGAAGCCGAGGAGTTTAGAGAGGAGTAATAAAGCGGTGATCACTGGATTAGCTTCTCTCCTCTCGGAAAAGAATTAGTTAATTCTAAATAAAATAAGGAAATTTTGATTTTTTATTTTAATTTTTAGTGCTATATTTGTTGAAGTCATTATTTCCCAACCTGCTTTCTGTTTAGATTTGTACATATCTCCCAAATATATAATGTAAAAGTAGGAGTGGAAATGGAGATGTTGAAATTAGGGACCTTTTTTTTAATGGGTAGAATTTTTGTTTCCCTCATTTTTAATGGAAGGGGTCCGATGTAAAAAAGTTCCAAAGGCAAAGACCGCTTCTTATTGACAATTTCATATTTAATAATGCATAAATTGAAATATTATTAAGTTCAATTTTATATATTTTAATTTAACATTGGAAAGATGACATCTGTGTTTGGCATTTGTACAAAAAAGCAGATATTGTTGTTTTAGAAATGGTAAAAAAATAAAAAAAACGATTGAGATTCGTACATATCCGATTGTTTACTAGCGAGGAAGCACAAGGAATATTAAAATTTTAAAAAAGATTTATCGGATGGATATATGCATCGAGAAATGTGTAAAAATAAGGTAAGTAGAATAGTTTGGTTCGGGGGTTTTAGCAGATGACGGCAACGGCTCGTGCCGTCTCGTACGCAGCGAAGGAGAGTGTGGTTTTCAGATAAAAATATGCATGTGTGATAAAAATATATGTATGATAAGATTCTCGTTTTACTTCAAGATAGCAATAATTGTTGTTTTTTTTTGGATAAGAGAAATTTTTTAAACTATGTCGAGTGGGTGTTAGGCCAAGAACATCTTTAGCTACTTGTTATTAAACTTTGAGTTATGTTGCATTTACAATAAGTGTCATGTACACTGTTTTACGTTATTTTGAAATTATAAAATTATTTACGTTTACTAATAAATAAATCTCTTTATTAAGATAGTTTTGTAATTTCAAAGATAATGTAATTTTTCTGGTACATATAGTAATTTTTTGACAAAAAAAACGTGTGAGAGGGTATCACGAGCTAATTTTGTTTGACAAATGTTTTATTTGGGTCACCCATGAAAAAAATATTTTTTTTATGCTAAAATTTATTGTTTATTATAAATATGAGCATGTTCACTAGTTTTTTTGGATAATAATGATTTGTGAAACCTTCTCACGGGAGACCTATTTTTATCTAATTTTTTTATATATATTGAATTAACAATTTTACCCACAGATTTAACTTATGTTGCGTTTGGATCCATAGATTGATCCATGAATGGATATTACATATATATCTCAAATAACACTCGTATTGAGTGAATTTAGAATATATCATAATTATTAATTACTATTGAAATTTATTTGAAACGGACTTTAATGATTTGTTCTTGATTTTCGAATTGGCTAGTTAAACTTGTATTCTCTCCATCTCAAATACTAAGTCCAACTTTTTTTTCACACAAATTAAGAAAAAAATATCGGGAAATTGTGAATAAATCCACGTTGGCAAACTTAACTTGTTTCTCAGTCTCCATTTCAGAAATTATGTGTTTTCACTACCTGACAAAAGCCTGACATGTGTTTGAACTCCCCACTTGATGCTAAATTACGAAATTGCCCTCAACTTTACATGAAACCAAATAATATCAATTGAAATTATTGAATGATTATGGAGACGTTCGTTTTATTTTTTTAGTCTTATTGTATTGATTGTGATTATTTTTTTTGTCTAAATTTTTTATTTATTTTCTTTTATTAATTTTTTGAAATTTTTGAATGATTATGCAGACGTTCGTTTTACTTGAAATTCTTCAATAATATTTTAAAGTTCATAAATTATTTTTTTAGTTATTTATTTTCATGTATTTATCACTATTTTTATGTGTTTGTTCTTGAATTTGTTATGTGATTTTTGTTTAAATTATTGGTCGTTTCAGTTGAATCATTATTAATTGAGTAACACTCTTGTGAGAGGTCTCATTCGTGAGACGGGTCAACCCTACCCATATTTATAATAATAAGTAATACTTTTGACAAAAAATGTAATATTTATTAATGGATAACCCATATAAGAGACCCGTATCAAAAAAATGACCCTTGAGACTGTCTCATATGAGTTTTTGTCTTATTCATTTGAAATGATTGAGTGGCAATCATTTATTTTGTTTTTTGAATTATTTTTGAAGCTGCTTGTTAATTCATTTTGTAATTTCATTGGAGTATCCCGTTACAAATAAAAAGACAGTGAAGATTGACACTAATCGAGCTTGTGTTGCTGCGAGTATATATTCTGAAGAACTGAGTATATCACCCGATGAACAAGAATCGCTGGAAAAACAAGTTTGAATGATTTTTATTGTATGGTTATGCTTTTGAGTTTGTTGTAAGTACATAATTATTAATTATTAGGAAGATATTTTGTAAACTCAATGTAGTTCAATCTGTTATTTAAGCTTAAGCGAAACCAATTTTTATGTGTGCTCTGTATTTTGTACAAAAATTTAAGGTAATAGTACATAACTTGTATAATTTAGTATAATTCTTCATCTTTCCAGATTGTTAAATTGTTTTACTAATATTGAATATATATGTCAACCAGCCAAAATAAATTAGGTACGAATTCTTCTGAATTCAGAATAAATCCAAAATAATTTGAAACAATCTCAGATGAATCGTGATCCAATTCATGAATTTTGGTCATCTTATGTCATGTGTATTATTTGGAAAATAAATAAGTAAATACATCGTAATGAGATCAGGTGTAATTGTGGGTGACAAAGATCGGCCTTGACAAATGAAATTAAATTTGATTTGAATTGTCCCTGATTTTGAATAATTCCAAATATATTTGGAATAATATTCGAAATTTATCGCACAAGTATATATGAAATAGGAATGATGGACTCATTCTTTGCACACCGACAAATATGTTATGATTTGGTACATTATACACATCGTGATATTTATTAGCAAAAATTTTAACAGAATGGTGCTCTCATTGGGTCATTATCAATGTCTTCATCCTACACCTTAGACAAGAGTGGGTCAAGACACATTACTAGACAAACACTTGGGTGATGTTTTTACCAATCTCTAGGGATTGAAAACTCATCTCCACTTGTGTTATGCAGTGAATTATAGGATATTGATGCATGTTAACATGAACATGCCTTTTTGTTCCGCAAATCAAAAATATTATTCAGCATAATTTTGAGATTGTTCCTAATACATGGCATTTTGATCCAAAATCACTTTCACTAGTAGAGTGTGATATTTGTGGCCCACAATGTTTGTCCTATAATAGGAGCACATTGTTCTCGATTCAGTAATATTTATCTCGTCTCTACGTACTAGTTGTGCTCGATCTCGCATGCACATGTTCTGAAAGATGAGCGTTATTAGAATAAATGATAGTTATAAAAAAATGAGAAAACATCATATTAAATAAGTTACGAGTTTGGATTTTGAAAAATATACTCCTATTTTCTACATTGAGTGGAAATCAACATCCACAAATGGTGCTCCCATTGGGTCATGATCAATGTCTTCTTCCTACACCTTAGACAAGAGTGGGGCAAGACACATTACTAGACAAACACTTGGGTGATGTTTTTACCAATCTCTAGTGATTGAAAACTCATCTCCACTTGTGTTATGCAGTGAATTATAGGATATTGGTGCATGTTAACATGGGCATGCCTTCTTGTTCCGCAAATCAAAAAGATTATTCTGTATAATTTTAAGATTGTTCCTAATACATGTCATTTTGATCCAAAGTCACTTTCACTAGTAGAGTGTGATCTTTGTGACCCACAATGTTTGTCCTATAATAGGAGCACATTGTTCTCGATTCAGTAATATTTATCTCGTCTCTATATACTAGTTGTGCTCGATCTCGCATGCACATGTTCTGAAATATGAGCGTTATTAGAGTAAATGATAGTTATAAAAAATGAGAAAACATCATATTAAACAAGTTACGAGTTTGGATTTTAAAAAATATACTCCTATTTTCTACATTGAGTGGAAATCAACATCCACAAATGGTGCTCCCATTGGGTCATGATCAATGTCTTCTTCCTACACCTTAGACAAGAGTGGGGGGTAAGACACACTACTAGACAAATACTTTGGTGATGTTTTTACCAATCTCTAGGGATTGAAAACTCCTCTTCACTTGTGTCATGCAGTGTATTATAGGATATTGGTGCATGTTAACATGGGCGTGCCTTTTTGTTCCTCAATTCAAAAAGATTATTTTGCATAATTTTGAGATTGTTCCTAATACATGACATTTTGATCCAAAGTCACTTTCATTAGTAGAGTGTGATCTTTGTGGCCCACAATGTTTGTCCTACAATCGGAACACATTGTTCTCGATTCAGTAATATTTATCTCGTCTCTACGTACCAGTTATGCTCGATCTCGCACGCACATGTTCTGAAAGATGAGCGTTATTAGAATAAATGATAGTTATAAAAAAATGAGAAAACATCATATTAAACAAATTACGAGTTTGTATTTTGAAAAATATACCCCTATTGTCTACATTGAGTGGCAATCAACATCCACAAATGGTACTCCTATTGGGTCATGATCAATATCTTCTTCCTACACCTTAGACAAAAGTGGGGCAAGACACACTACTAGACAAATACTTGGGGTGATGTTTCTACCAATATCTAGGGATTCAAAACTCCTCTCCACTTGCGTAATACAGTGTATTATAGGATATTGGTGCATGTTAACATAGACATGCCTTTTTGTTCCGCAAATCAAAAAGATTGTTCCAAAATCCAAACTCGTAACTTGTTTAATATGATGTTTTTTCATTTTTTAGAAATATCATTTACTTTAATAACGCTCATCTTTCAGAACATGTGCGTGCGAGATCGAGCACAACTAGTACGTAAAGACGAGATAAATATTACTGAATCGAGAACAATGTGTTCCGATTGTAGTAAAAACATTCTGGGCCACAAAGATCACACTCTACTAGTAAAAGTGTCTTTGGATCAAAATGACATGTATTAGAAACAATCTCAAAATTATGCAGAATATTCTTTTTGATTTGCGGAACAAGAAGGCATGATCATGTTAACATGTACCAATATCCTATAATACACTGTATAACACAAGTGGATATGAGTTTTCAATCCCTAGAGATTGGTAGAAACATTACCCAAGTATTTGTCTAGTAATATGTCTTGCCCCACTCTTGTCTAAGGTGTAGGATGAAGACATTGATAATGACCCAATGAGAGTACCATTCTGTTAAAAAATTTTGCTAATAAAGATCACGATGTGTATTATGTACCAAATCATAACATATTTGTCGGTGTGCAAAGAATGAGTCCATCATTCCTATTTCATATGTACTTGTGCGATAAATTTCGAATATTATTCCAAATATATTTGGAATTATTCAAAATCAGGGACAATTCAAATCAAATTTAATTTCATTTGTCAAGGCCGATCTTTGTCACCCACAATTACACGTGATCTCATTACGATGTATTCACTTATATATTTTCCAAATAATACACATGACATAAGATGACCAAAATTCATGAATTGGATCACGATTCATCTGAGATTGTTCCAAATTATTTTGGATTTATTCTGAATTCAGAAGAATTCGAACCTAATTTATTTTAGCTGGTTGACATATATATTCAATCTTAGTAAAACAATTTATCAATCTGGAAAGACGAAGAATTATACAAGTTATGTACTATTATCTTAAACTTTTGTACAAAATACAGAACACGCATAAAAATTGGTTTCCCTTAAGCTTAAATAACATATTGAACTACATTGAGTTTACAAAATTTCTACCTAATAATTAATAATTCCGTACTTACAACAAACTTAAAAGCATAACCATACAATAAAAATCATTCAAACTTGTTTTTCCAGCGATCCATGTTCATCAGATGATATACTCAGTTTTTCATAATATATACTCGCAACAACACAAGCTTGATTAGTGTCCATTTTCACTGTCTTTTTATTTGTAACGGGATACTCCAATGAAATTACAAAATGAATTAACAAGCAGCTTAAAAAAAAATTCGAAAAACAAAATAAATGATAGTCACTCAATCATTTCAAATGAATAAAACAAAAACTCATATGAGACAGTCTCAAGGGTCATTTTTTTGATACGAGTCTCTTATATGGGTTATCCATTAAAAAGTATTACATTTTTTGCCAAAAGTATTACTTATTATTATAAATATGGGTAGAGTTGACTCGTCTCACGAATGAGACCTCTCACAAGAGTGTTACTCAATGAATAATTATTCAACAGAAACGACCAACAATATAAACAAAAACCACATAACAAATTCAAGAACAAACACATAAAAATAGTGATAAATACATGAAAATAAATAACTAAAAATAATAATTTATGAACCTTAAAATATTATTGAAGGATTTCAAGTAAAACGAACGTCTGCATAATCATTCAAGAATTTCAAACAATTAATAAAAGAAAATAAATAAAAAATTTAGACAAAAAAAATAATCACAATCAATACAATAAGACTAAAAAAATAAAACCAACGTCTGCATAATCATTCAAGAATTTCAATTGGTATTATTTGGTTTCATGTAAAGTTGAGGACAATTTCGTAATTTAGCATCAATTGGGAAGTTCAAACACATGTCAAGCTTTTGTCACGTAGTGTAAACACATAATTTATGAAATGGGGACTGAGAAGCAAGTTAAGTTTGCCAACGGGGATTTATTCACAATTTCCCCAAAAAATATTGGAAAAGTAAATTTTATACAAACTTCCTATTTTATTCCTATTTAATGTATTAAAAAATGATTGCACAATTTTCAAGGTGTAGTTAATAGGGATATATTAGTAAAGGAGTATAAAAAATATTACTAAATATGATATATGACTATATATTTGGGAAAAAAAAAAAGAAAACATGAACTATATAATTGAGACGGATGGAGTAATTTTGACATTTCTAATTTTCAATAAAGTTACAAGTTTCTTGTCAAAAAAAAACTTATACGAAACGGACTTGTCCATCTAAATAATGGAATTTGAAGGGAACGAATTTAAAAATTATAGTCCCAAATCCATTAATTCAGACGCGACTTTAATGATTTGTTCTGGATTTTATTTGTTTTAAAACTTGTAGTTTAATTGTTTTAACCAGTTTTGGGTTCAAGTTTATATTTAATGAAATAGTAACATTTTTGTGAGACGGTCTCATTCGTCAGATGGGTCAATCCTACTCATATTTATAATAATAAGTAATACTTTTGGCATAAAATGTAATATTTTTTAATGAATAACTCATATAAGAGAGATTCATCTCAAAAAAATGACAGACCGTCTAATAGGAGTTTTTGTCTTAATAAAATTGAATAAATACTACTAGTAGTGTCAGTATAATTATTATCATTTCGGCATGATTAAACATTGGTTGTAGTTCCTTTTTGGTTACATACAATCCATTTTTTATACATACATTTTATGTAATCGACGGTGCATTCAATAAAAAAATTAGAGTCTAAATAACAACACCAAGCAAATACGAAGAATAAATATTTTTCCATTGCGTTTGAGGAAATACTTGAATACTTTTACGACCACCATTTAACTATTTGAGAAAGCAACTCTTGCTTGTAAGTTATATATTGAAATTGCGATGCAATTACAATTTATATATATCATGATTCATATTCTTTAGGTTGCGCTTAAATACGAGGATCTGAATTTAATTTATTCATATGGCCTAGTTAATATGAAATTTATTTTAATTACTCGAAAAATAACTAATTCGAATTTGAAATCTATCGTCAAGTGAATTTTACCAAACATACCAATGAATTTGAACTCTTTGAATTCAGATACAACATTAAATATTTTTGCTGTAATAACTATTAAGCTTATTGTAACATATTATCAAGAAAAAAATTAATAGTTCGAATAGTATATAGTACGTAGATTAAGTGAACCTTGTAATTTGTCGTAAAAACCATTTTTAACTTTATCTTTTTCCAGGGGATGACACCTTTTTTAACTTTTACCAGACACGACGATGTGGGGGGTTTTGAAATTTTACAGGAAATTAAACAAAACAGGAAAAATATTACTAAAGACACTTTTACACGTGGTAACTATTTATTGGGAAATGCAATAAAAAATCGTATTGAGGTCCCAAGCAATGAATATTGTTGACTTTCTCGGGTTTGCTCCTTTTTTTTCTTTTTTTATTTTTGAAAATTGTGTTCACGTTATTATTTTATCTTTGAAAGCTTAATTTTGTCCTTATGATTATCATTTACTCCATGAGCGAAAAACAATTTGATATAATGAATTATTTACAAATTAATAATTTGATATATAAATTATTATAAATAGTTCAATTGGTATATTCAATTCAATTAACAAATCAAGTTTACTCTTAACTTAAATTATTTTCCAGTACTCCACTCGATTTGATTAAATTCAATTAGATACGTACATTTATTTTTTATTTATTTTTTTAATTTATTTATTTTTACAAATATTACATTTATTTTAAATTTTATGATAATAAATAAGTATCATATTATTTTATTTGTAATTAATAAATATATAATGAATAGATAAATTATATACTAAATAATATATTTGAGAATCATCTCTAAATATATAGTAAAATAATATTATTTTTCTCCTTCTACTTTATAATACTAAAATTATATATTAATGAAATTAACACTCAATAAATAAATCATCTACATAACTAAATTATTTTTAACTATATTCATAAAAATATAATAATATTCAATAAATTATTTATTGAATGGTAATTTTATAAGTATCTCTACTATTTTATTAAAGTTGAGATATATATAATAATCGTTTTTTATCGCCTAATGCCTAATGTGAGGACATCAAGTTTTTTGCCTATTTTACCCTCTGGATCCCACCTCCCCCAAAAAGTGGAATTCAGTCACTTAACCATCAACAATTCTTAAAAAAAAAAAAATTGAACAACCAACACGTTTATTCATATTTTCACACGCAACGCGTGTGCCTATCCCGCTAGTGTAAATGAAATTGTAATACTGTAATACAGATAAAAATTTTTTTTTCTATTATATATTTAAATTGTATAAATATATATTAAATTTGAAAATATAATTATCAATTAATATATATATATATATATATATATATATATATATATTTGTGCTCTTTAATAATTCTCGTTTAATGCAAAAATATGATACTTATTTATCATAATATAAATTTTAAATCAATATAAGTTCTTGTAAAAAAGAGTTGATAACTTAATTTTCAAATTACAATATTCCTAATTTAATTTAGTAAATTAACCAGGCTTAAAAGGCAATTTAAGTTACGGGCAAAAACAATTTTTTTGCTGAATCATATATAAATAAATTAAACTATTCACAATACTTTATATATTCATTTTTGTGTAAGAGAAACTTTTTTACTCTATTGTAAATATTAAATTCTTTTAAAATCTTTATCACGAGAGTATTTCTTGAGTTACGAGCTTTCGTTTGTAAAAATGGAAAATCACCTAAAAGTTTAAAAAAAACAAAAGAGAGAAAGTGGTAAAGTATAATCAGCTTTTCTTTTTGTACGTTAGGAAGAGAGCAGGCGTTAGTCATTAAAAAAACAGACAATTATTCATAAATTTGGAATCTAGTCTTAATTTAACGGGAAAAAAACGCTCATGACATGATTGTATGATTTAGAAATGATAGTATGATTTAATACAATATTTTCAAATAAAAATAATACGACGAATGTATATATTTTTATTTTGAATTTAGATGATCAATCAAATATATTATATTTAAGCAAAAAACAAAAAGTGACTTATTACTCAACATGTAGCATAAACTGAAAAGAGTTTGGATGAAAGATTCTAAATTTTATTGCAATTCAATGTATAATATTAAAACAAAGTGGGAACAAGAGGGGTCATTATTGTATAATTTATGTACGTGTGATAGCTATTGATAACCGTTCGACAAATTTGGGTGGTGGTCTCTCTTTTAAATGGAATGTTATGTTATTAGTGTGTTTTTTTCTCTTTACATTAACAGTGTATTTGAATCAAGGTAAAAATGGGATGGGATTTAGAATTAAAAATATAATTTTATAAGGGTTTGGAATGATTTGATATCAAAGGAAATTGATATCATGAATTGAAAGGATTTGATGTAATTCCAAATCCCGATCAAATTTCATTTCCAATTCCCTTTTTTTTATCCATCTCAAAAGATGGGTGTTGTTCCTTTTCATTGAATCATATATAACTTCCGTTGATGGTGTAATTATAAACGTTTGCTCAATCGTCGGCTTCACAATATCTCATAAGATGTTCGTCGGACCAAAAAATTTATATATACTAGTGTATTCATGTATACATTGCAAGTTTGTATTATATTTTTATAATTAATTTGATTTATATTCAAATAAGAATAATATCATAGTTGTAACAATTATCGAGGGACTAAAATACAAATTGAAATATCAAAATTAAAAAAAAATGTAATATCTATATCATATAAGGTGTAGGACCGAGCGTTTGCCGCTTAACCAAAAGGTATAGTTGGTGCCTTGTAGTAATGGTATAACTCAAATCTTTTAAACCGCACAGCAGCCCAAGCGTCATGGTTCGATCGCTCAACCAACATGGACAATTATTGCACCCCAACAATCTCCCTCCCAATAATTACACTCATTGCAATAAAAGAGAATCGAATCTATGACTTTGACTTTGATACCAATTGTAATACCAAACGCTCGACGTTTTACCAAAAATTATAGTTGGTGGTAATTGTGCAACTCAAATCTTTTAAACCACACATCAGCCCAAGCGCCACAGTTCGATCTTTCAAACAACAGAGACAATTATTGCACCTGCTGATGTGACGTTCACCTATTGGATGTAGAGGATGTCACGTCAGCGGTGCACACGTAAGTGCACATGATGGGTGCTCACAATATCAAATCTGTATATATATATATATATATATATATTATAATAATAATAATAAGGGTTTGGAATGATTTGATATCAAAGGAAATTGATATGAATTGAAAGGATTTGTTGTAATTCCAAATCCCGATCAATTTTCATTTCCAATTCCCTTTTTTTATCCATCTCAAAAGATGGGTGTTGTTCCTTTTCATTGAATCATATATAGCTTCCGTTGATGGTGTAATTATAAACGTTTGCTCAATCGTCGGCTTCACAATATCTCATAAGATGTTCGTCGGACCAAAAAATTTATATATACTAGTGTATTTATGTATACATTGCAAGTTTGTATTATATTTTTGTAATTAATTTGATTTATATTTAAATAAGAGTAATATCATAGTTGTAACAATTATCGAGTGACTAAAATACAAATTGAAATATCGAAATTAAAAAAAAATATAATATCTATATCACATAAGGTGTAGGATCGAACGTTTGACGATTTACCAAAAGGTATAGCTGGTGCCTTGTAGTAATGGTATAACTCAAATCTTTTAAACTGCACAGCAGCCCAAGCGTCATGGTTCGATCGCTCAACCAACATGGACAATTATTACACTCCAACAATCTTCCTCCCAATAATTACACTCATTGCAATAAATGAGAATCGAATCTATGACTTTGACTTTGATACCAATTTTAATACCGAACGCTCGACGTTTTACCAAAAATTATAGTTGGTGGTAATTGTGCAACTTAAATCTTTTAAACCACACATCAGCCCAAGCGCCATAGTTCGATCTTTCAAGCAACAGAGACAATTATTACACTTTCAACATAAGGATAATTTTTGTAAACAAAAGATGGTGTCTAATAGGTAGATTATATATATATATATATATATATATATATATATATATAAAGTTTTAATCTCCTAGACACTTATATGAGTATTGAGTGATGTGATATACACATATTGAATCTACAAGACGTTATATCAGCTGATGTTAAGTGTCCACGGTGGGTGTCCAGAAAATCAAACATCTATATTTATCATTACTCATTTTTTGCTTCATTATTTTTTTATAGTTTGAAACTGTAAAATTATTAAATTTTTATTTATAAATTTAATACAATAAACGTAATTGTTTTATATAGGCTTATTTGGTTTATATTTTCTATGTTTGATAACTGAATTTATTAATTGTTTTAGAATATAAAATTAAAATTTTTAGTATAAAATAATAACTTTAAATTTTTTTCAATGAAATCGAGACATTTTTGGTTAAAAAAAAGGTTACCAATATTTCAAGTAAATTTGTTATTGTTTTATCAAAAGGATTCAATTTTTTTTTTTTTTTTTGTTGAATCCATTCAAAAATGTACTTGTATGTTTTCTAAAACTTAATTAATTGATATATACCGGTAAAAACAAGAAAAAAATTTTACAAATTAAAATGTTGAAACTAGAGTGTATAATTGAGGTGACCGAAAAAGAAAATAAAAGTGTATATAATTAAAATATATGAAGTAGGTTTTGGTGAGCTAATTCTAGGAAGTTGATTTGTTTGATAAAAGTTGGTTTGATGAATATTATGGATTTTTTCGTTAATTTTTTACATCTGAAACTTTTACAGTGTTATTTTAATTGGTACAGTTAATAGGGCCAACTCTTTGATACACCCTATGAGTATCTCATCAAGATTGCAATTGTATATCGGCATGTATCCTGATATGCGATTTCTTTGATAATGTCAGCAAAAATATAAAACAAGTGATTATTAAATTTTTATTTTACAAAGTTTTAAAATTTTGTAAACAAAGGTTTATAAACATTATTTTTAAGCATATACAAACATTATCTCAATCCGATGATATATTCTTGTTATATGACTGTATGTTTCTTTAGATTACAAATTTAATCTTGATTCAAATTACAACCATATAAAGTATTTGCTCACACTATACACGGAACTTGAACTTGAATTCGAGACGTGTTTATCTGAAGCAAAAAAATTACAAAGAAAACTTTTAAATTTACATAAATAAATTAAAAAAACTATTTTCAGTCAGAGAGAATCGAACCTGAGACAAAGAGTCTAAAAACCTCAATCATAGCCATTAGGCTAAGGCTTCATCAACAATATGACTGTATTTCGAGTTCAAACTCGATGTACATTCTGTCCTCACAATACCGGTTTGTAAAACATGCGATGCATATGATTCATAATAAAAAAAATAAAGAACTAATTGGGTTTTTATTAGAAATTATAAAAAAATTCCAATAAAATATCAAACCTAGATACTTAAGAGGATTGACAAATAACTATATAACTTGCATGTTATATCTGATGATCTGATCAGAATACTGATATTTTTAATAGGATATACTCTCTCTGTCCTAATGTTATTAGCAAGTGTTTTTTTTACTCTTATTTAATTAAAATTTTAATAGAATAACAAATAGTTATTGATATTAATTTAATAAAAATAAATTTATAAAAAGAACACGAATAATAACGTTAAATATAAAAATTAAAATATATATTTGAAACGAAATAATATAATTTAATAATGATCCCTTGATTTTAGCAAAAATATTTTTGAAAAAAGAAAAAAAAAATTGGTCACAATCATTTTGTGGGGCCAGAATTCTATCTTGAAGACACGAAGTGGGGTGGGACCAGTTTACAAAGTTGTGATGAATAAAATAGAAGTTGTGGGGTCCTTTTCCCCAATTTTTCTGTTTAAATTTAGTGGGAGTGGGGCCTTCTTTTTCTGCCTAAAGCAAATAATAAAAGCAATTTCCCAAAGTTTGATGATTATAAATAATGCACATATGAAAGCAACCCCCCGTCTGCTCCTACTCTCTCTGCCCTTGTGGTGGAATCGGTCAGCTAATTTTTATTATTATTTTAAAATAATAATAATAATATCAAATTTTATTATAGCAATTTAATATTTTGGGGAATATAAATATTATCTACATAAACCATATGTGTTGAATGTGAGGAATAATACATTATTAAATGCCACAAAAAAAATGGCTCGACTGCTAGTGAAGAATGGATATGATTTTTAACAGAGCCTTTGCCACAGCCACAAGCAACCTCAGAGCTTTCCAGTTATTTAAAATTAATTAATAAATAATAAATAAAGTGTGGGGAGATTCACTACAATGCTCACGCCCTCACCTTAAATACCATGGACTCTCCTCATTATCAACAATCCAACACTTAAAAAAACTCATTTTGTACCACAAAATTATATATAATCTCACTTTTAAAAACTTGGGAAACGTGATCTCCATGCTTGCGTTTGAATCGATGAATTTTGGAATCGTCGATTTCATATTCTTTTCACATATTTGGATAGATATCAAATGAAACATTTTCAATAGTAATCGTGATTGATTCAAATATATTTGATCAAAATAAGTCATTTGAAATCTAAATTTCAATTCAACTCTCGTTTTCCAAATCAAATTCATCCATTTACAAGCATGTCTCCACCATCTTTATGATATGTGTTTTAATGTTTATTAATCATTACCCTCACGTAATTAGATTAGGTCCATCTTTTTTCCCTTTTCAAATAATATCTCTTTAAACACTATATTTTTTCAGTATGACTTAAGTGTGACACATATCAATCACATTACGTGTTACATTTTACTTATTTGCGATCTCCGCAATTGGAGAAGAAAATATTCGGGAAAGTTTGCCTTATATGAGGCCCATTGAGAGAATCAACACAAGGCATGAAAGCCCAATTATTATGCTAAAAAGGAACAGTCTTTGTTTTATATATATATATATATATATATATCTTATTCCAAATCTTAAAAATAAAACAAACCCCCCAAAAAAAAAACTAAAACTTTATACTTATCATCTCATTTTCAGGTCTTGATTTTAAATTGCAGAGAGCCATAAACTGAAAACACTGAAAAAGATTCAATGGAGAAAGGGGACTGAAAGAGACACGGCACTAAATATTCTTCTACAGCACTGTACAATATGTACTAAATAATTCGCCATTCATGACTCCCCCATGTGCTGCTGAAGGGGATCCAATTTCGCAATCATATCCTTTCAAAAACATACGTTGCAAATATTTTCATGTAAATGTAATTTTTACTCTTCGATTCTAATATACTTTTAAACCTGTCTTATTCCGGTGCGAATTACTTGATTAGCGTGCCTTGTAGAATGCTACATATATTTAGCATAAGTTTGTTGCGTTCAATAGATTATGATTTCGATATACTTGAACCTGACCATGGTAGGTCTCGGGGGCCATCTTTTGTTCTATAAGTGCAATTTTAAACTACGCATCTTTCTGCTTAATTCGCACACTTACTTGAATTATATTTATATATACCATAAATGGTCAGTGTAAGAAATGTCCACACAAATTTGTTACATCCTTTTCACAAAGTTAATTTGTGAAACGTCATTGGTTTCACAGAAATGGGGATTGGGGGACCATGATTTCTTAAGTTTCTGAATTATGTAAGTCAGAGCCTTCAATCACAATAAATTTTAGGTTTTGTGTTTCCATAAATTCAATTTTTTAAGTTCAAATATAATGGGCATATTCGCACACACTACACTCACGTCCACTTTTGCACTCACAAGGCAAGAGTAGATCTCAATCAAGAAGATATAAGCCAAAGACGCTTTTAGGCGATGTTTGCCTTCCATATTAATATTTATCAAATGTAGCAGTAGATGTATAAATATCATTTTTCTCATAGAATCAGATAGTATTTGAGAGGCTTATGGAAAGACTCGCGGATAGATAAATATAACATAGAAAGTCACTTGTGTCGATATATTGTTGTAACACAACCTATTCATTAAATTTCAATTTATTTTCTCCGCCAAGTTTCTATTATTCAGTTCTACTGGTAATGTAATAAACCCACCTGATCAAAATGCCGATCTATGCAATGTCGACATTCTATCATTATTATGTAGTTACACCAGATTCCAACAATATCCACTAAATAAGATTTCAAAGATTTTCATTAACTATCATATTCAAAGCTAAACTTACTTTAAAATGCAATTTAAAAAGATGTATCATTTTCTAAATAAAAAAATCCTTTATGTCTTAGTTCAATAAAAAAAAAGCAATTTCAGCTCTTAAGAGTTGTTAATTAGCAAACATCCAACAATTATACTATAATTTTATTTATTTATTTTTACTGCGACGACGTAAAAACCCGTCGTCGCTAACTTTCGATGTACACTGGGTAAACTCCCGGCTTAACATAAGAGACTAAAAACTCAAATTATCAGATAAATCGCACTGAGCAAACCTTGTACGACAAGCTCGCCCAACAAAAGGTTGGCAGAGAGAATTGAACTTCTGATAATTTTTTAGGAGTTTACTTAATTCACCAACTCAGACACTCGTTTGAGAACAATTTTATTTATACTTGCAAAAATGCTATACCGGGGCCATCAAGATTTGGCCTGGATAATCGTTTATTAAAGAAAGCTGAAACAAAAACTAAATTTGTCTGAAATAAAATTTGGTAGTTTTTTTGTGTTTGTTGGGAAAAATAACTACATTTAACCACATTTTGGTGCTCTCAACAACTAACACGGCAACCCAAAAATTATTACTTTGAATTGTGCGAAAAAATGACAATAAAGTTGATAATCCCCCAAATTATTAATACATAATTCCAAGTAGAGGAGAAGGTGTGGACAAGAGTTGTCGATTCCTTGTGATAAAGTGAATAACTTTTATGTTTAAAATAATTATTTCAAAATTTTATCCTTTCCATAATTATGAAACTGAAAGGTAGAAATTTCGATTATGTGTGGGGCTGGAGGTGTAGGATAAGCTCAAGCATAATGCTCGGGCATAATTTGTGTCTGCTCAATGATAGTACATTAGTACAATCTTTAGCCTATATTCTCTAAAATCAATTGTACTTAAACATGGAATAGTTCTTTTAAAAATATACAAGCGTACAAGTGAAAAAACCCATTAATAATAATAATTTTTATTTACGTTTTCAATTGTCCAAAATATACTACACAACCTTGATCTGTTAATAATGTATTATTGCAACCGTAAAAAAAAAGTATTATTGCATGTGTGCCAGCATTAACGAGCATAACATACATCTTCTTCTTTAATCTTAATCATAATGATTTTTAAAATTCAAGGTTTTAAAAAACCATTAATTTCATGGAGGAGATTATCTGGTACGACCTCATGTTGATCTCCCATGTTACAACATGAGGGCGAAAAAAAGAGAAACAGAGAGAGGATCTCTCTCACTTTTGGGGCTACTTCGATGCTCCTCTTCTTGCAGGCACTGCAAAGGTATCAAAGGGTGCATATTTTTTTGCATTTGAGATGTTCGCGAAATTAACTTTTGGATTATCTCGGTAGGCACTGCACACAGATACAACACGTCCTTGATAATTGCCTAGTTCTGCTTGGACTGCCGGGCTAATTCAATGTAGTCATAATTTATTTTGGAATTAATTTGATGAGCGTCCTAAATATAATGTTAGGTAAGGATAGTACGATCTCAATTAATCTCTTTCCTTTTTCTTAGGGAAAAGGTTGTACAATTATATTGAATTTGTTAAGTACGCACACTTCAATAAAGTACGTACGTGAACATCCCAGTACAATTTCAGAACCACAAGGAAATTATTATGAAAAAAACATACACCACAAGTACTAATCAGCAATTGTTTGATACATTTGAAATTAAAGAGATTCTCCAATTTTCATTCACAAAATTAGTTTTAGTACATACCCCAAATCCCCATGTATATATATAGTACAGATATATTTGGTTAATAACTGAATTCTAAGTAATTCAATTATTTCTAGTCAATTTTTATGTCAATGAAATATTAAACAAAATTCGTCAGTGCAATGACCAATTGTAAAATTCTTATATTATCTCTATCAACTTTTATAATTATCTAATACCCACATTTTGATTTAAATTACAAAACTATTCTTATTTCACAAACTGATCACAAAATTGGCGATTTTTTTATTATAGAAAAATGACAAAACCACTTATATAGTTTGTACCACGTATTTTTCGATCACTTAAAAATATTTTTCGCACATATCTATCGACACCCAAATTAAAGCATCTCTATACAATATATTTCAAAAAATAAAAATAAAATAAAACACCCAGGGTGTATTGTGGATCCCTAATTACCAAAATAACTTTCACATTGACCTAAGCGTGTCTATAGTTATACTTATATCGTTCTCATTATACAAAACTAGTTCAATTTTAACCTTTTATTTTACATAGCATCGATTTCCTAGTAAGATTAAAAAAAAAAAGAAGAAAGAACATTTAAGAACTAAATCAAAGCATATGTAAAAAGTAGTTTTTTCTTAACAGACAGCGCTTAATTAAAACCTTCCGTGAAAATTAATTTCAAAATTTGACAAGGAAAAAATGCAACCTATTTTCTGAGCATTAAGCTGCTGCTTGTGATTGAGGCCTTCTCAACGTTATTACCCTATATCCGTAGCCCAACTGAATATTAAAAGCCAAAAAACCAATGGGCTGATTTGGCCCAATAAATTTCACAATTACTTCAAAAAGGCTGATTTTTTCCCACACGCGTTGGCCCGTATACGCAGAGATGCAAAAGAGGGATCTTAGCAAGCTGGGTGGAGCATCCGGCGGTTCGGCCGCTCCTGCCGCCAAGAGAGGCCGTCCCTTCGGCAGCGGGACTAATTCTGCAGCCGCAGTTGCTGCGGCGGTGGGGGGTGATTCCGTCGCTCCGTCAATCCTCCTTGGTCCCTCCCTCCAGGTTCACTCGGCCTTCGCGGGTTGGCATATTCTTAAACCCTAATCTGTCTCTGTAGTTATTTCCATAATGATTTTGATTTTTCTTTGTATTTCTGGGCTAATTCTTCAATGCACGCTGAATGAGTTATTCTATGATGAAAATTTGGAATTATTGTGTATAAAATAATAGGTGTTTTTTTTTCCCAATAAAGAAAGACATAAAGTAGTAACTACGATTATATGAACTCCTTGAGATGGAATTGTGAACTTCATCACATATATTTTTCGTTTGCGAGTTAGAATTGGCGGGTTCCTCAAGTTTTGGAACGATTTAATTTAAAATTTAGATAGCTTACGCTTTAGGAAATTGAAGGATGAAACTTTACTGATTTTTTTAGGAGAAGGGTGTACATGCGTAAGGGATTTAAGATATCAAAACACCAGGTTAAAAAATGAACGGTGTTTATTCAATAATATTATTTCTGAAATAGACTCGGACAAGTGTTGCGTCTATTCTTTCCATCCAATTTACCCAGTGCAAATAACAAGCTGTATCTTCTTTTGCAACAATTTTATCAGAGCAGAACAACAAAAGGATAGTTTTGGCTCTTCAAAGTGGACTAAAAAGTGAATTGACTTGGGCTTTGAATGCTCTCACATTGCTTTCATTTAAAGAGAAAGATGAAGTCCGGAAAGATGCAACTCCTCTTGCCAAAATTCCAGGGGTGCTTGACGCTTTGCTTCAAGTTGTATGTTTCTCCTCTGACAATTTTGTTGTATGCATTGCCATTTTTAAGTCTACAGTCCCTATGATTCGGTTCTTTTCAATCAGAGCAGATAGATGAATGGCGTGAGATTGCTCTACCCAGGGTCCTTACAAAGGCACCAAGGGTGAAATTGCTCGGTACGAATACTGCTGTTACTGGATTCGGGAATGGATACGAGACTGGTGATTCTGTTCCACATCCTGGGTGAGGCAAATTACAATAACACACTAATCGGCATTCAAGGTTTCTATTTTGAGGTTGGAACTCACATTTATTTCAATCTGTGGCAGCACTGGATCTGGTTCCCCAAATGAAGAGGTTTCTGCACAGAAGACGACTACCAAGTCTCGCCCTTCCGGCTGGTGGTTTGAGGAAGATGGCCTCTTTAACCTTGACGAGGAAGGTCGTGCAGAAAAACAGCTCTGTGCTGTTGCAGCTTCAAATATTATCCGGAACTTCTCTTTTATGGCTGATAATGAAATAGCTATGAGCCAGAGTCGTCATTGTCTCGAAACTATGTTTCAGTGTTTGGAAGACAATATTACAGGTCAACAAAAAATTTTCGTGCTCTTATCCTTTCTTACAAGTTTTGCCGCTGTGCCATTTATTTTTGTTTTCCTTCGGTGATTTTAGAATGTTGCTGTTTGTTCCGAGACCTATGGAATGAACACGTTATGAGTTTTATTGTGATTAGATGTACTGAGAAAATATGCTTAAGATAAGAATGAGGTCAGAGATCTCCAAAATTTGCTTGATGGATTTAAAATTACAGAATTTCAAATTCATTATTTAATACAATTACATTTGTTTTGATACATGTAAATTATCTGTATTTCGAATTTTCTTATATTTATTTTAAACTTAGTCTCAACTATTTAAATGGATTTTCAGTTCTTCCAAAGTAATTTGAAATAGATACACACCAAATCCATTTAACAAATGTAATTCTAACAGTCCTTTAATGTGGACAGAAGACGAAGAACTTGTTACAAATGCCCTTGAGACCATCATGAATTTGGGCCCTTTGATAGACCTTCGAATGTTTCTCCCTTCAAAACCTTTCATAATGACGTAAGTTTTTATTTCCTATTTCATTTCATCACATCTCTGAAATTTGTCATCTTAAATGTGAATTATTGGTTCTTGATTGATCCACTGCAGGCCAAAACGTGTGGTCCAGGTCGTCATGACAATGTTGGGATCTCCTGTCAAAGCTTGGCAATGTGCCGCTGCAGAACTAATTGGTCGTTTAATACTTAATCCTGATAACGAAACTTTCCTTCAGTCATTTGTTCCACAGGTCAACTTTGTCCTAATATCCACGTCACATTCAAGTGTTGGTTTCATTTTCTGTCGGCTTCCTGACTTGTGATTGATTAAAAAATGCAGATTTATCGGAGATTAGTTGACATGATGAGCATTCCATCTACCGATGCTCAGGCAGCTGCAATCGGGGCGCTTTATAACTTCGCAGAAATTAATTTGGACTGTCGGTTGAAACTTGCCAGCGAGAGATGGTTGGATTAATTTCTGAAATATCTATGTCCTACATTTTTTTTTGGGATTTATCGAGGTAAAAGCCTGTATATAAACCACATGGCTGCGAATTTTCAGGGCAATTGACCGACTCTTGAAAGTGATTCGGACACCACACCCAGTTCCTGAAATTTGCAGGAAAGCGACATTGATTTTGGAGAATCTTGTGTTGGAGCCGCAAAACAAGCCCCTTCTACTAGCATATGAAAATGCATTTGCAGACATGCTTTTATCTGATACAAGGTACTCCGATACATTCGCTCGTATATTGTTTGAATTGACGTCTCGACCAAGTAGTAAAGTGGCATCTGCTCGTGGTATTTGGGGCATGTGATACAACCCTGTAACATTAGTTATTTTTCATCTTAGGCTCTGAAAATTGTCTGGCTAGTTGGCCATCTGATTTTCATCCTCACACTCGCAATCTATTTATGTCTGCTGTACTGAGTCTGTAGTGTCTCCTTCGCCGTGTAAGCATTCTTGATAAGTTAGTTGTTATGAATCCAAATCCCTCTGATTTTAATAGTGGCTCATCTTTTGAAATGACATTCCACGTTGATTCCGTTCCTATACACACACAAAACAGTCTTGGTGACACCATTTAATGTGCCGGTGTTCTTTATAGTAGAATACCAAATATCACGTTGAAGATCTTAACTGTAACGGGACAAGGGGCATCGGGGGTCTAGCGGCCCTAACAATAGCATCCTGAAAGGAGTGGAAGGTGATTGGGGAGGGCCCCTAGATTAGGCACGTGTAATGTTATTTTTGTTATCCGATCCTACTTTGTTGGACAAGCGCATATTTGTATACAATCCACCGAACAGGGTAACCTGTATGTATATGCATTTATTCGGTTTTTTCGGATTGGATCGGTTATTCTATCAAGGACAGCCAGAAAATTCGATTTAAGGGGTTGAAAGCTTGAAAATGATTTTTTTTATTGGACGAGGGGACGACGTGGGTCAATCAATTAGAAAAAGAATTGTTATTGTAAATATGAGGATCTCATATTATGGATGAGATAAAGTTGAGTTTCTATCCAACTAAAACTAATTATCCCATCTGAGTCTCTTACTAGCATTTAGGCCCAGTTTGGTTCGGGTGATAGGATTGATAATATATGGATAAATAATGTAATGTAATGTAATAAAAAATAAATTAGAAATGATAGTTAATATAATATTTGATTTGATTGATAGATTATATTTTATTGATTTGATTGATAGATTATAGTTTATTGATTTGATTGATTACATTATATATAAAAAATAATAAATTATCATTTTGTTCTTTTAACAATAAATAAAATATAAATAATATTATTTATAAGGGGTAATATAGTAATTTGAATTCGATGATTTGATTGATGTAAGATAAATAATTAATGATTTGATTGGTGTAAAATAAATAATTAAGAGATGGATAAATAATATCTCAAAAAAAAGCGCGAGATTGGATGTGATAAGTTATATCGGGACTAAATTTACATTCTTTAATAGTTGGTTACTAAATATAATATTTAACAAAAAATCTTATGAGATCGTTTTAACTGTCGGTTTTGTGATATAGATATTCGATCAACTCATTAAAACAAAATTTTTTATACCAAAAGTTTAATGTTTATTGTTGTTTATCGTAGATTTGGATCGTTTTATTTAATATTATTATTATTTTTGGGGTTCACCGACTCTGTTTGCACGCACATACCGTGGGCCTACCATGGTTGAAGAGATATAGACGAACAGTGGACTGAGTGCTGAGCCATCCATCCTTGTGCATTTAGATTTGCCTGAATCGATGGAGCAAATGCCACCCTGCACATTTTCTAGGTAATTGGTCCGTTGGGGGGCCCAATTGTAGGAAATTATCACAAGCCCAATTTTATGGCCCACATTTACTCTTCTCTGATCTGTTTGACTATTTAAAATAATTTTTGCGAACTCCAAAAGAAAGTCAAAAACACTCTCTGAATCTCCAAGAAGGCGCGCATAGTTAAAACTGTATAATGCTTTCGTGACTTGATTAACTTGAATTCGTTTGAAAAATCAACCAATTGATTTTCTAAAATCGAGTAATCAAATAATATTAGCTAGCCTCTTGTTTTGGTAGGAAGTTTATGTGCACATACATTGTTCCATCAAAATACTTAACAGTGACCAACTAATCACAGCCAATAAGAATATGATAAAGGTTACATCAATGAAAGCTTAACTCATACACGATTCTACCTAAAGAAACCATTTTTTTTTAAAAACTTTTGACAAAGTGAATGAATATCCCCACCTTTTTTTGAGAAGATGCAGGACTCCTGGTGGCTAGCAGCATATAGTTTGAAACAAGAAGATTTAAAATCGATTGAATATAGAGAAACTTTATATATTATGAGTCTATGACACGAAATTAAAATGGTGACTTATTCTGGTTTGGGTTGGGTGTAGTAGATGGGCACATGGTTTGCAGCCATATGTCAACAGGTGAAAAGGACTGGATAGATAAATGGTGTAGGTTTTTATGCGTACATTTATTTAAGAGTAATTGAATGATGAAAGCTGGATTCCAGAAGCAAGGCCCACTGCAAAGTTTACAGTTCAAGCTGTCAACATACGATACAGCCCACCCACCACCAACTAAATGCCCCTATCACCTTGGTGTTGAAGCTTTCAGATATCCCATATTGTATTTTGGTTTCCACACACGAAAGATTTTAGGAAACACTTTTTAGCTTTTTCTTCATAAAATTTTACAAAATTTCAAAAATTTATGATAAAGAAGTTGGGAAGTACTTTTTAGAAGCTCTCCCAAACACTACCTTAGTGACCCCTAATTTTCAGCCGATTCTTGTATATAATGAATCAACATAGATCACAGCTTTATCAAACTCTTTTCATTAAATTTATTATTGGATTATTGATCGAGCTCGAGTGCCTTCGAATCGACGACGCTCGAGTTTTGTACGAAAATCTTAGAACTCGAAGGAATATGGGATTGAAGGGTATCATAGCTTGTGTAGAACAGTTTGTTTTTAGTGCATGATTATGCATGTGAGAAAACTCAATATACAATGAATCAATGGAACCTCTACATTTGCCCTTCATAGAAACATTTCCCCTTTTTTTGTACTCCCAAATAATAACTTCCTTAATTGGAATGACATCTATAATTTCTAAAATGCAATATTCATTATATTATATCATACAAATACTTCACAATTTTCACTAAGAAGCATGTCCTATCAACCAATGTGTGTGACTTTAGGCACCTCAACAGGGAACTCATCAACCTCATCCATCCAAGGGTTCTTCTCCTTAGCCGGTTCAATCCGCCTCAACGCCTTCCAAACCGCGCTGTTGCACTTGAATCCGGAACCAAATGCGATTTGCCACGTCCTGTCGCCCTTCCTGATCCGCCCCTTTGCCTCGGAATATGCCAACTCATACCATAACGAACTGCTGGATGTGTTACCGAACCTGTAAAGAGTCATCCTTGATGGCTCCATATGCCATCCGCTCAACTCGAGATTCTTTTCAATCTCATCCAACACCGCTCTTCCACCGGCATGAATGCAGAAATGCTCAAAAGCAAGCTTGAAATCCGGGATATAGGGCTTGATTTTCATCTTCAGTACTTTTCTTGCAACCAGTGTGACAAAGAATAGTAACTGTTCGGACATGGGGAGGACTAATGGGCCTAAAGTAGTGATGTTCGTCTTCAGCGCCTCTCCTGCCACGGCCATCAGGTCTTTGGAAAGTGCGACGCCTACTTCTTTCTTTTCGTCCTCTTCTTGAAACACGCATCCATAGCTCTTATCGTCCGCACCTTTGTGGGTCCGGACGGTGTGTATGAGTTGATACTTTGCACGATGTTTGTCCGACGGTTTGTTGGATAGGAGGATGGCGGCTCCACCCATTCGGAAGATGCAGTTGGAGACGAGCATTGATCGATTGTTGCCAAAATACCAGTTTAGGGTTATGTTCTCCATGCTCACTACCAAGGCATATGAGTTGGGTTGAACCTGTCACATTATTGATTCAAAAGTTAGGAGTTAGTAATACTTTTTTCCAATGTGTGACATGTGATTTGGTCATCTACCTGAGTTAATGTGTCACTTTCTGGTTCTTGACAAACGATAACTCCGATAAATGTAAATGAATTGAGATTATTCGAAATAAATTATTCGTTGAGTACTGTAAATGTAAATGTTTAGCACAAAATTGAAGAATAAAAAAACGGAGCTTTTCCATTATCATTCCCTTGGAAAACGAGAATATCTATCTATATAGATAGATATGGTAATAACTTTTGCATTTAATATGAACAATTTTAGCGTTGACAAATAGTAGTTCACGCCAATAATTGATGTCATAGCCCTTGTATCTATATCCTTCATAAGGTGGAGAATGCATGATTTGCAAGCATTGCCTAAGTATTTACTTGCCTTTATAGGCATTTAACATTGGCTGCTTTAGGTGTTCTAGCACTTCTAGCACAACTTTCTTTTGCAAAATTATCTAAAACTTCAAATTTAGTCCTTATTCAACCAATCTTATTCAATATCACATCATCAAATTATTAACTATACACTAAATCCTACGACTGTCGTCAGAAAAAAAAAAAGTCAAAACAAACAAACAAACTTGTGAATAAACAAATCAAACATAAAAATATCACGAAACAATATAAGATGAAATCCAATTTCACAAGGCTAATTAAGCAAAACAAAAAAAAAAGGACCAACCTGCAGAAGTTGCTTGGCAAGATCAATGGATATCAAACCAGCACTGCACCCCATTCCACCAAGATTATAGCTCAAAATGTTCCCTCTAAGCTTATAATGGTTCACTACCATCGCGGAAAGAGACGGTGTCGGGTTAAACAAGCTGCAATTCACCACAAGAATCCCAATATCCTTAGCTTTCACGCCGGTTTTCGCCAGCAATTCGTCAATCGCCCCGAACATAATCATCTCCGCTTCTTTTCTTGCCTCCGACATGCATGGATTCGCCGGCACGCTCAAAATCGCTTCCGGGAAGTACGTCTTCTGTCCCAAACCCGACCTCTCCAAGATTTTCTTCTGAAAAGCCAAGTTTTCAGGTGTGAAAATATTCGCATCAATCGATCTTTCCATAAACGTTTCTTTGCTGCAAATAAACTTAGGATCGGGCTTGTAACATGCAAAGTCGACTAGGTACACTTTTCTTGGCCTAGTCATGAAGTAGAGAGTTGTTAAAAAGACCATGAGCGAAGAGCACACAAACACCGAGACAAGATTGAATTTTAGGTGATCCCATAAAAGGACCAAATCCTCGACCGTTATGCTGGAGAGATGAACCGAGGAAAGAGCAAGTAAAGGGACTAGAAACAAGAACATGGCATGTGATATGAGGTAATGATAGCCAAGTTTCACATATTTCAGCCTCACGGATTGAACAAAGCTAGGCAAACCATTACGCTCTTTTCTCTCACTCGTGGAGTCGATCGAAATCTTTCCCGTTTCGGCATTATTTTTGTTCATGATCCCCTCATTCCCCATGTTGCTAAACAAGGATAAAGATCAAATCTTTGGCTAGCTAAGACAAGCCCTGAAATTTGAAAACCAGTAGAAGAATAGATTTCCTGGAATGATGGAGAGGGGAGAATTAAAGCTAACTTTGTGTATGCAAAAATGGAGGGGAAGTGTGTGAGAATTTAAAGAGAGGAAGTGTGTGTAAGTGTGTGGGAATGGATGCAACCACCCCCAACGAACCCTTTTAATTGTAGGCGCGGAGTGGCATTGAATTTGCCAGACGGGGAAATAGCAGGATCGATATATTTCGTGTGGAGTGATTTTATCATGCTTTTTTTTTTTTTACGGCAATGATACATGTACGCCATATTGAGAGTTACATGTTGGGTTACACGTTACACTTGAAATTATATGATTATCCTACATGCATTTTTGAAAGATTTTTTTCAAATAAAGTGCAGGGATAATCAAGTAATTTCAAGTGCAATGTGCAACCCAACTTGTAGTTTTCCGTATACATGTAGCATTACCTTTTTTTTATTATTGGTTACTTTGGTCCACACTTGCCAGGTTGATTTCTGTTTTGCCACGCCTTTGCATGTGGCTAGCTGTTCAGGTTTCCATTCCAGGTTTTTTTTTAATTTAATTTAATTTTATTCCCATTTCATATTGCGTCATACAGTATGATAGATACAATTCAAATTTCAAGGTTGAAGTTTGAAAGATTTTTGTTTTTTATTTTAGAAAAAGAAATATTTTCAAAATATATAATATTAATGAACCGTATACATTTATCTTGCAGACAGCTCCGCGAATCCGATGTGATCCTTTAATTTCTACGTACGAATCAGAAATATAATAAATATATAGGATTGACTTTTATTTTTCATATTTTAACAATAGTTGCATGCAGAATAGATAACATAATTAACCACGTTTTGATTTGCTTTTTGCATCATTACAATATTTTTGGTGTAACATATTCTTGATTATTTCGTATTAAATTATTTAATATTTATACAAATCTAAAAAACAGTGGTTTGCCTATAATATTTTGCACATTAGAAAACAAAACAAATAACATTAGTAAGCAATTTTCGAGTCATACATTAAAATTTATATAGTCAGTCTTTCTCGATTATGATAAAATTATACGGTGGTAGGGGATTTAAATGTTATTATATATATGGAAAGATTAAAAGAGTAGTACTGTCTTATTTAGACGTAAATGCATAATTAAACATGTGGAAGGTTTGAAGTTTTTCTTAGGTTTCAAGGAAAATGTAACACTTTAATGTGTATCAAGACCATGCAATGTGCCAAGGATGAATATTTAGGGTTAAAATTTGAAAACTGATATGTTAGTGAATATAGACAATTTAGTCCTATAAGTTTTCACTTTTGTTTTTTGGTTTCCTAACATGTTAGTGTTGTATTTTAGTCCTATAATTTAATGTTTTGTTGGTTTTAGTCTTATTTCACCGGCATGCTATGTGTCACTGAATATACTGATGTGATGTTAGAAAATATTAATGTGACACTAAAAAATTGATCAACTGTTTAATGTCACATACTTATTTCTGCACTATGACGGAATATGACTAAAAACTAACAAAAAGAAAAGTTCCAAGACTAATAGGACTAAATTAAAAAAAATTTCCTTTATAATTTATTCGGTCCCTTATGCACTTCAATGGGATAAATTGTTTTTTTCCCTCAATTTGTACGTTTTTAAAAAAATTTTTTGAATATGGCATCAATCAATATTGACCTTCCTCTGTTAACTTGTACTTAAAAAAAATTTAAATCATCTTTCAATGGTGTTCTACCGTTCAAAAAAAAAGAGAAAACGGGAAGGTTATATTTGATAGTTCATGAGTTTGACGTTGGAGAGGATTTACTTTAAAATAATACAATATAATAGGTCTTCTCTTTTCTCATATATATACGTTTTTTTAAATTACAACAAATACGATAATTTTTATTATACTCTCCCTTTTTATATATATATATATATATATATATATATATATATATATATAATAAAATCCCATGTGTAAAATAAATTATCATTTATAACCATTTGTTTTAAAAAAATTTTGTTGGTTTTAAGATAATAAACCAACGAAAATACCCATAACTCTATAAGCTAATGAATGGGCATGTTAGGATCGAAAGCACAAATTCTATATTTTTCAGAAATTCACCAAACAAACACACACAATAATAACAAGAACACAATCTCAGATATTCAACAAAAATCAAACACACAGATCAACCACCAACTCACGCGAAAGCGATTAAGCAATACAAATATTTACGTGGTTCGGCAAGGAATTTGACTACGTCCACGGAAGAGCAACACAATACTTTTTATTGATCACGAACAAGAGAAAAAAAATCCAAGCTCAAACCAGAGCTAATTACATAACCTGAACAGAAAACTTTAATGCTAGATACTGACTCAATTCAAACTTAAACACTTTGAATTATTTCGTTACAATATGCGCCCCAGTTCTCTCTCTCTCTGAATTCTCTCTTCTCTTCTCTCTCAAAATATTTTTCTGGAGGTTGAAGAATATGTTATGTTGGTTATTTTGTTACGGCTATCTTTCATTTGCTTATATAAAGAACCCAACGACTTTCTTTGGGCAAGAATAGCCCTATAAGTTCTTTACGTCTTGAAGCAATCGATTTGCCCTCACAGTTTGATCTCCTTCGATCTGCTCCTCGCACCAAGCTCCAAACTTCACGAACAATCGATCTGCAAACAGAACTCATCTGCCCATCATCTTTGATCTGATCACAGTAATTGATCTGACCCCTGAACTCATATGATCATTAAGCTCATCTGATTTCTACTTCGATCTGATATCTACTCTTTTTCAATCAAATTGACAGAAGCACACTTCAACATGACAAAAAGTGATATATTTATCATCTCTATGTTAATATATTATTTCCTCATGAATGAAAATTAAATGATGAGTTGAAAATGGAAAATAAATAAAAATATTAATAAAACAAAAGATTACGATAATTTCTAGAAACCGAGTCGCATTTAATAAACAAACACGTCATAGAATGTGATTGTTTTAAAACCTTTTAAAATGTGATTTTTATATTATTATTTTTTAAAAAGCAAAGTGGGAACCATATATTTAATTCCCCTTTGAACGAGACAGACCAAAGTGTATTGTCGCGCACAGTTTATTTCAAATCCGTGAATTTTTAGGTGCGAAATTCCCCTTTGAGTTTCAAATATAATATAAAATTCAAAAATCAACATATATCGTTCAGACCTTGTCACGTACACATGTTTTAAGATACATAAAAATAAAAATCTTATGAGACAATTTAACGAATCAATTTTTGAAATAGATTTATAATTTGATTCAAATAATAAAAAAGTATTATTTTTTATTTCAAAAATATTATTTTTTTACTATAAATATAGATCGAACTAATTTATTTTATGAATATAATTCAATAAGATCATATCACAAAAGACATATACTATCTTTACACATGTTTCCAATGTTTAATTACACTATTTTTTAAGGTTTACGTGGGATGATTATTTTCTTAAAGGAGGTTTTTCGAATCCCATTAGTTACAAAGTGAGAAGTGACCCTAAATTTTGATAGTTTTCCGTGTATCCTGTTAATATAAAATTTATTAAGCTTTTGATTTGGAAATATTTAGTAATATCAAATATGACATGATGAGATGCCAGTTTAATACTGATATACAAATTAAAAATAGAGTAAAATAAAATACGATCTGCCACATTTCCAGTTCACATTTACAGTACTGCTCAATTAGCTACGAAACTCCATGTTAACTTATAGGAATAATAAAATTGAAAAAGGAAAAAGAAAAAGGAGTTAATTTAATTACAATACAAGAAGAAAAATAGAATGAGGACTTAAATTTTGATTTCAGTTTCTAAAAGCGAAAACTGAAACGAAGACCAGAATTGAAACTAAAATAATGTTTGTAACATCTAAAAACGTGACTATAGATTTTTTCTTCACAAATTAATTTTGTACGTGTTGAAAACATTTATAATCACCTTGTTGTTTAAAGGTTAAAACCATGATCGAAATCATAGATTAGTTAAGTTTTAAAGTTTTGTAAAATACATACATACATACATATATACATATATATATATATATATATATAGTTTTAATCTCACGCACCCTAGGGTGCGGGGATCCATGTGCACCCGTGCTCAAACAATTCTGATTGCTCTGAAATTTTTACGGTAGGGTCGTCTCGAAAATGCGAATTCAACGATATATCATATGATACAAATTTCAATCTTGATGGTTGAAAATGTGAAGATGACTGAAAATTGCATATTTCACCTAATTTTTGGTAATTTTCAAATTTCCAACCACGGAGATTGAAATTTATATCATAAAAAAAAGTCAAATATTATTTAATGCAACGCAGTCCTATATGAGTCGTTTTCTTTTATAGTAATATGTGAAGAACTTAGTTAAGTAAGCCGTTAATATAATGAATGAATAATTAATTAAGTAATTGATTGATTTATTTATTGAGAAGAGATATATTTTTAATCGAGGGCCATTCACTATTAATTGCCTTAACGCTTGTAACGATCACTGACCAACTGTAATACCCAACTATGTGGCATATTGTGGTCTTTAAACAATAACAGGGTAGCTTGTCCTAATCCACAAAATTAAACACCCCACAATTTTATGACACATTATTCATTTTATATATTATAAAAATACTTTATCTCTAAAAAATATTATAAAATACATCATATGTCTCATATATATATATATATATATATATATATATATATATATATATATATTTATTTAGACTAGTGTGTATGAACTTTGTCATTTTACCCTCATTTACTGAATGTTTTAATAATTAAATTGATGAATGAATAATTAAAAAGCAAATTAAATAGTATAATGTTAAATGTATGTCCAATATATCATACGTACATAGATATTTATATTAATTATATCGTTAGATAATTTTGCTATTATATTAATGTGAGATTTTATATTCAATATATAATGAAATTTGACAAATGAACTTTTGTTTTGAATTTTTTGTGATGTAATATTTGATGTATATGTTAGTTTACATCTTATTAAATAGAGATAGATTGGTGAAAAAATAGATAAAATAATGAAAAATATGAAAAATGAATTATATTTTTGAGATGGAAGAAATAAGAAATCCAATCTAAATATACGACGGATTAACCCACACATCTGAATATTTTTTTTTATTGTTATTATCGTCATATATGTGTATATATATATATATATATATATATATATATATATATATGCACTATATGCTTGTCGAGTCACAGAACCCACGTCGTTTATCGAGAGTATTAATATTCGAAAATTTGAAATTATGCCTTTATTGTTTTTTTTGTTTTTTGTTTTTTTTTTTCAAAATTTCATTAGCTTTAATCTTTTTTTAAACACATTCAATTTAGCTTTTAGGTATCTAGAAGAAGGTTTAACTTAACTTCCGTGTGAGTTCATTCACTTTTATATGATTGAACAAAAATTAATTATACTTTTTTCCCATCGTATGGAATCTAATTAATGATAATTTATGTTTTGCTACAGAGTTCGAAAGCATAGTATTTTTTCCATTGTATATGGAATCTAATAATATAATTTATGTTTTGCTGCAGAGTTCGAAAGCATAGTATTAGGGTCACAATAACTGTCCTTTCCAGAGAATGATCAAAATATAGTATTTGAGTATTTATGGTATAATTTAAAAGATTTAAAGTATATTATTAACAATAATTTTTAATAAAACAGTAAACACTTGATATATATATATATATATATATATATATTATATATATATATATATATATATATATATATATATATATATATGATGATTAACATATTGAAATTTGAAAGAGGAGTTCAGACTTCAGATATACATCATCAACAATAAATAATCGCGGTAAGATCGTCATACGGGTTAATTTTATAATACAGATCTCTTACTCTATTCGAAAAATAAAAATATAATATTTTTTATATTAAAAATATTATTTTTCAATTCATATATGAATAATGTCAATCAATTTTACAAATAAATATAGTTGACCATCTCACAAGATACCTGTACTAACAATAATTAAGGGATTGAGAGCTGAACCTTATAACCTTTTATTAATTATGATTATGATATGACATTATATCTAGCTAGCAATGTGAACCGATGAAAAGGGCTTTTACCAAATACCAGACAACTGATCGGAGTCTAATCTAATTATCACAATATCGAAGTTACACTAGAATTGTTGTACCATAAAAAAAAATCAACATGAAATTGTTACAAATCAATTGTAGTAGCCCGGTTCCATTTTTAAGATTAAATGGTTAATCATGTTTATAATTAAGTAAAACATGATTAAAAAATTTTAATATGATCAATCGAACCAAGAAATCGGATCCAGAACGTCCAAAATTGGTTAAGGAACAAATTTGGTCCGAGTAGTTCGGATGGTCCAAACTAAGGCTGGCATACCGTACCGAAATACCGGAATTTTGGCACACCGTACCGAAATTTTTTCGATATACAGACATTTTTCGGTATATCGAATTTTTTTTCGGTATTTATACGATATCAATATGGATTTTTTTCATACCAAAGTTTCGGAATTTTACTATCGGTATCGGTGTGAATTTTTTTCATACCAATATTTGTAGTAAGGTTAACCGAAAACCACCCCTAGACTCCAAACTACATAGCTTAAGAGATCGGATGGTCCGATGATCACTTCGGAAGAACTGGTCCGAACTACATAGCTTGAGAGATCGGATGGTCCGATCACTTCGGAAGAGGCGAAGTAGTTCGGAAGCTCTATGGAGTTCGGAACGTTCGAACCAGAGATCGGAGCGTCCGAACGCAATTTGGCCATGCAACTGGTGAGGTGTCAACTCTGTTCGGACACGCAGGAGTTCGGAACGTCCGAAGCGTCCGATTGGTGCATGCTGCGAGCCTGCGACGTGGCTTGCATGCGAGATCGGAACATCCGAAGTAGGAGTTTGGATCGTCCGATCTCCACCTATAAATAAGCCCTCCGAGAATCAAATTTCTCTTACCAATTCAGAACTTTTCTCTCTTTTTTTGAGTTATTAGGGGTGTTTCCAATCTTCCTAGACTTGGTTCGGGAGTTGGCGAGGTGCTCCAGAGTCGCAGCGGAGTGGTGCCCAAGTTCTGGGGAAGTCGTCATCAGCGGGCCGACAACGAACGGAAGTATTCTTAAGTTCACTATAAATAGTTAGGGAGTATGTAATATCTTAGTTAAAGCTTTTAGAACAAGATTATGATGCATGATAATTTTGCATTGTAGTGCTGACTATAGGCTTGAACATTAGAGCTGATGTAGCTTGCCTAGTATCTAAGGTACAAAAGTACTGTCTGAGATATCCTGACTGAGTATGCATGTATTATGTGTTGCATGATTTATATGGCGTAATTTCATTTATTGCGACATGTTATTATGCTGCATTTCATGAGCATCTTGAGCTATATCTTTGTGATATCCGGTAATAGGGTGTTGATCCTAATTGTTAGTGGAGGGTTGGACATGTGGACTCGTGTCAGGTCACAAAGTATTTCCACTGTCGGGTATGTGAGCCACCTCCTGGGCGACGACGCAGAGTGTTACTTACCCAAGGCCCATGTTTGAACTTGATATTCTTGACCTTGTGTCTTGGTACCTTATATACTTGCATACATGCAAATATAATAATGTATACTTATATTGAGCATTTTATGCTCACGTTCTCGTACTGGTTTTGGACACCCTATTCCACAAGACAGGTCTCAGACTTGATGGAGCAGGAGGTTCAGGAAGACCATAGTTGAAGGATGGCAGCAGTGGTGGAGATAAGTTTCAGTAGGGTTTTTAAGCACTTTGTTTGTATTTTGAATAAAAACTTTCGATATGATTGTATAACTATTTTAGAGTTAGTTATCTTGAGTTGTTATATTTTAAGTTTCCGCTATTTGTGCTCTGAATCCTCTGATTATGATTTAATTAAATTAAATGCATGCTTAAATTCTTGATTAGTACCTGATCACGGTGCGAGTCACTACACCAATAGAGACAAAATTTAATTACAATAAATGTCGAGAAATTCTGATTTTTTTAATCAATTATTATTTGTATTTCGTGCAAAATCTATGAGATGACAAGAGATAAATAATATAAAGTTAATAATCAATATACTTAGATAAGATAATATTGAATGCAAAAGTCGTTTGTTAATTAATATTGAATTAAACATTAATAAATAAAACAAAGATAAATACTCAATCAATATTTCATTACTCACATCAAATAATACATGAAATTAGTGTGTCAACAATCTTGTGATCGATAGTGGCTATATCCCAATAAACATCTTCGCCGTTTTGGATTTTGACAAATAGAAAGAACATCACGGTTACATTTGTAATATATTTAACAAGCAGTGCCATTTTTTATCTTTTTTTTTTTTTAAAAAAAAAAAAGATCAACGAAAAATTGAACAAAATAATTGAAATAAAAACTTATCATTCCCACCTCGAGGTTTATAGAGTATGGGCACTATAAAAGATCTAATATTATAGGATAATTGAACAATTTTAAAAGCGCAATTATAATGACAAGTAACCTACCAACAATTTCCCACCTTACGCAATTTCCTTCACCGAACGTGTAGAATATGGGCTCAATTGGAGAAGTAGACAAGAAATATCATTGCCACGAAATCTTTTAATACTTGTACATGTATGATGTATTTTCCGTGTGTTTTCCCATTGACTTAAACCAGTCAATTACTTCAAATATAAAAAATTGTAGTACTTTTAGTCCTATAAGTGGACTGTCTTGAATTTGGTATTGTAACTTATAAAATTTGATTTTCATGAAGTAATTCGGATATTTTTTGTTTTGGCTTTGTTTGCCGAATTCACTAAATCTATCGATTATTCTTTATTTGTCACAAATACTATCCTACATGATTACTATAGGGAGAATAAAACTTATGTTACACTCAATAAAATCAATTTAATAAAAAAAATAACGTTAAACGACACATAATATTTCAAAATGAGACGAAAAAAGCTTTTCGTTATCGTTTTTTTATTTTGCTTACGTAGATTTTGATGTAATATCTTCAAATAAACTACGTGAGAGAACATTGATGTCAAATAAACAATATTCGATGGATTTGGTGCTGTCAGACAAGAAACTGACGAAAAGATATAAACTAACTAAACTTTGACAAATATATTACATAATTAAATCCAAAACAGACGATCGAACATATAGAACTAAAAATTGAAATTTTTCCATTTTAAATTGTCAAAGTCTTGTACTATTGTTAGAGTAGATGGACGAGGAGAAGTTGACTCATGATGGGCTAGTATTTTCTTGGAAGAACTTATTACGCTTTTATTCGGCCATACATGGGATCTTAAATAAAGTTTGATTTGGCCCAATAAAACCAAGGAATCTTATTGACATGACATGATCGCCCTTATCTGAATTTTCTTTAACTTCAAGATCTAATAATATTTGACAAAATAAGACTGAATAAGTGGTTGTGTTTGGGTTTGTCTGTGACGTTTCTTGGAAATATTTCCTAGAATACATAATTTGTAGGACTCATATATGCATGGTTCGTGGAGTTGATCGCGGAGGTCATCGTTCTAGTTACAATATCATTTCATGTAACGGTCATGATGCGAATTTTTTTTTTAAAAAAATTAATATATAAAAAATTAGTAACCTTTTGGAAAAATATATAGATTATATTAATAATAACGATTTAATAAATAAAAGTATAAAATACATGAATTATTAAAAATTAATAAATCAACATATAATGACCCATTCGATTAAAATAAGAATTAAAATGGTGAGATGGTGAGAGATCGATGTTGTTGATTGATATGGAGGTGCGTGTGTTTGGTGAGCAAGAGATCTGGAAAATGATGGTGCAGAGGTGAAAATTGTGTCCAAGGTATGAGTTTGGGTGGCAGGGGTGTTCAAGAACGGGAGGAATGCACGGTGTTCACCGGAGGTTGGGGCGGCAGAGATTGGTCTATGGTGCGGCCGTGCGGCGGATGGTGTCTTTCCCTCCAGGCAATTTGTCGGCGTAGAAGTGAAAGGGAAGGAAAGTAAAGGAAGCACAAAGCTCTGTTTTTTTTATTTTATAAAATTAAAAAAAAATATGTGGCAGCTCCCACAATTTCCCTACACCATAGGTTGCCGGGAACAAGATTCATATATATATATATTTCTTTTGTAAATTAATATTGATAATTTATTGTGAAAATGTTATGAATCAAATAAATAAATGTAATAAAACAAATATTTATAAAAAATAATACACTAAATAATCAGATAAAAATATATATGTTTTTTTTAAAAAAGATAAATATCATACATAAAAAAGTTAAATCTCTAATACGTGCTAATAAATTATCCATATAATTCATATTTATTATAAAAACTATGTCATATATTGAATTCAAAAGTAGATAGTAATATTTCATCTATTTTTTAAATGTCTTATTAATTAATTTCTTTTTCTATGAATAAAATTAAAAATAAATCAAACTAATCAAATTATACTATAAATAAAAATTATAAAAGTTTACAAAAGAGCACTTAAAATCTATATTCTCAATTATCAGTTTTATTGTACAGTAAAAAAGAGAAAATTATTTTTTGATCTTATAGTACGTTTTTTTACAATTTTGGTGTTCTATATATGCTATTAAATTTCTGGTGTAATTCTCTATCTTTGTATTTTTTTGTTGAAATTTAGTCATTTTTTTGACTTGATGTTGACATGAAACAAATGCAATGATGATGTCATGCTGATGTTTACTGTGCCACCTCAGCACTCCTAATAAAAAATGATTAAAATTATAAAAAAATTACAAAAATAAATGTGAAATTTGACAACATAGAGGGCGAAAATCGCGAAGTAACAAAATTACATGACATAATGCAGTTTTTCCTAACAAAATAAAGGACATTTGCTACTTGTGAAAAAGTATTGTAAGTTTTGCATACTTAATGAGACATTAATAATTCAAAAACACAATTTTAAAAATAAAAAATTAAATAAATTTTATATTAGGTTATTTTTTAACATGTTTAGTCAATTCAACCAAATAATTAAACACGGTGCTTCCGATTTCCATTCTCAATCCCTAAAATAATATTTTTTCTAAATAAATATATTTGGTGAGAAATAGAATAGATTAATTTTTGTAAATATTATCTGACATTCATATTTTTTTTATAAACATTTCACAACATTTTTATGCAAATATTTTTCAAAAACAATTAAAAGACAAATTTGATAAAGAAAATTTTAGCTAAAGCAAAATAATATCATTAATATAATAATATACAATACATTTTGCTACGATAGGTAGATTGTAATTAATTAAATTTTGATAAAGTTTCTTAACATTAACATGAGAAATGTTCCACAAAGGAATTATGATTATTACATTAAAAATAATTAAACAAAATACTAATTTATACAAAAATCTAACGAACATAAAAAATAGAACGAAAATAAATTATTATTATTAAACAAAAAATAATTATACATAATACTACTTACTTTATACAAAAATCTTACAGTAGAGAAAGAAGACAAAAACAGGAAACATGATCTTTAAGTTATCTAGCATTCAGTATATTATTAGTGTCTCTTCTAAGCTAACAGAAAAAATGACATAAATAACCTTATGTAAAATAAATAAATAAGAAGTCAAAATAGTAAGCTCACAAATCACACTTAGCTTATATTTAATAGCATAATGTATAGAAGAATATATATGTGAGTGTGAATTGATATTTAAACAATCAAATGTACTTTACTTATCAATCTCTTCTGCGTCAATGAGATCTATACTAAAGATAATACCCAAATCATGCATTTAATGATTCAGATATCTACACATAGATGTAATTAATAATTAATATATATATATATATATATATATATATTGTTGATTTGTGAAATCAAGAGACATTAGTGTTAATGAGATCCTACCATTTGGGTAGTACCCAAAATCATTCATCCGAGTGTCTACATCTCAACATATATGCATAATTAATATTATAGTGCTGACATGACAAATCATGGGTTGTTAAATCTCCTATTAGGATAATATCCTTAAAATAGATTGAACTCTACCCTACGTCTACGTGTTAAGTATATGTAATTTGATTTTAACATGCAAATAGACAGTACCCTTGGATCGTCTATTTATTTAAGCGCAGCATATCTTTACCACAATTAAACCATAGAAATTCGTCACTTGGAAAAACCACATTTTAATTCAACGAGCCATTAATATTTAATAATCGCCACTTTTGGCACTTCAACAGGGAACTCATCAATCTCATCAGTCCAAGGATTCATCTCCTTAGCCGGTTCAATCCGCCTCAAGGCTCTCCAAATCGCGCTGTTGCACTTGAATCCAGATCCGAACGCGATTTGCCACGTCCTATCGCCCTCCCTAACCCGCCCCTTGGCCTCCAAATAGGCCAACTCGTACCACAACGAACTACTAGAAGTGTTACCGAACCTGTAAAGTGTCATCCTCGATGACTCCATATGCCAACCACTCAACTCAAGATTCTCTTCCACTGCATCCAGCACTGCTCTTCCGCCCGCGTGAACGCAGAAATGCTCCACCACAAGCTTGAAATCAGGAACATAAGGCCTTACTTTCATCTTGAACACTTTTCTTGCCACTAATGAGACAAGAAACCGTGTCTGTTCCGACATGGGGAGGATCGAAGGGCCTAACTTCGTGATGTTTGATTTCAAGGCCTCACCTGCCACGACCATCAGGTCTTTCGAAAGCGCGACGCCAACTTTTTCCTTATCATCTTCTTTCTGAAACACGGAGCTGTAGCTTTTGTGATCGGGGCCTTTGTGAGTTCGGATGGTGTGCATGAGCTGGTACTTTGCGCGACTTTTTTCCGATGTTTTGTTGGAGAGGAGAATGGCAGCCCCTCCCATTCGAAAGATGCAATTAGAGATGAGCATTGATCGATCGTTGCCACTATACCAATTCAAGGTTATGTTCTCCATGCTCACTATTAAGGCATAGGAATTGGAGTGAACCTGTTGCATTGATACAAAACATACTATTATATTCATTTTTTTATACATATATATATACATTTGTAATATTTGTTTACATGTGTAATAAGATTCCAAAAGGGTGACAAAAAAACTACAAACCTGCAAAAGTTGTTTGGCAAGATCAATAGAAATCAGCCCAGCACTGCACCCCATCCCACCAAGATTGTAGCACAAAATGTCATCTCTAAGCTTATAATGGTTCACAACCATCGACGAAAGAGACGGTGTCGGGACAAACAAGCTGCAATTCACCACAAGAATCCCTATATCTTTCGCTCTTACACCGGTTTTCGCTAGCAAATCATCGATTGCTCCGAACATGACCAACTCTGCTTCTTTTCTTGCCTCGGACATGCATATATTGGGAGGCACGGTGAAATGCGCTTCTGGGAAATACGTCTTCTGTCCCAAACCTGACCTCTCCATGATTTTCTTCAGAAAAGCTAGGCTTTCAGGTGTGTAATAGTTTGCGATAGTAAATGTTTTTGTAAGCCGTTCTCTGCTACACATAACCTCAGGATCGGGCTTGTAACACGCAAAATCGACTAGGTACACTTTCCTTGGCCTAGTCATGAAGTAAAGGGTGTTTAAAGAAACCGCCAACGAACAGCAGACCAAGGCTGATACACCGATACCGGATTTTAGTTGATCCCATATCAGGTGAAGCAAAAACATCCCGAGTAAAGGGACTAGAAACAAGTGCGTCGCCTGCGAAATCAAGTAGTGATAGCCATGTTCCATATATTTTCGCCAAAAGGATTGAACAGCAGCATTAGGCGTCTCCTTTCTTTCGAATATTGTTGAATCATTCGAACTAATCCTCCCCTTCGCGGAGTTTCCTGTACTGTTTTCATCACTCCCCATTCTTTACTACAAAGAACAAGTTCTAGCTAGTATTTTGAACATGTGAAATGGGTGTTTTGATTTAAAGTATAGAAGCATGGAGGGGAGAAAGTTTGTATAGAGGGGTACGTAGGGCAGTTTGGTCCCAAACTTTTGATTTTTATTTTATTTGTTTAATAACCTTTTCTTTTCTAAATGCTCTTTGAACCATAGGTGTTTAATACGAAAATAATTGATTTATATATATCGATTACACACAAAATTTTGAAGCCAACATGTTCAAGGGATTTCGCCCCTATAGTAAACTATTTGATATAGTGGGGCTACAATCTTCACATTTTTTAGCTGATCCTATATATAATTTAGGTCATTTATATGCACCAAACCTAGAGCTGTCTTCTCTTAGGTTTATTTATTTACAACATCAGGTATAAAGATGTCAATTCGGGCCGACGAGATTTTAGTCCAATGACTAAGGTTAAGGCCCGGAGAACAACTGGTATCAGTTTCGATTTAGAAGGTTTTTTTTTGTAATTTTTCTGTTTTAGATAAGCATAGACGGGTCCATACTCAAGTCCCGTGTGTACTGCGGATAGTTACTTCATAACTTTGTAATTTAGATCAAAATTTTATTTGTATCCTTAAAAAAATGTCAATTTGCGTTTGATCGGTCATCTCAACTAAGGATGCAAACGAATCGAATCGAGCCGAATAATGTAAAATTTTAAGGCTCGAATTTGGCTCGATAAGAGTATATTCGAGTTCGAGCTCGATTCTAAGCTCGATAATTTCAAATATTTTGGCTCGAGCTCGGCTCAAAATAAAGTTCGAGTTCGGTACAAAATATTCGAACCTATTCGTGAAGTATTGCACGGATATTATGGTTCGAAAAGTTTAAAATGTTCGAAAAGGTTTGAAATGTATATATTTATTATATAATTATATTATAATTAAATATTAAGGCTCGTGAACTATTCGCAAACTATCGAACATAATAATTTTGGTTCGAGCTCGGCTCGAAAAAAAGTTCGAACATGTTCGAATCCAGCTCGAGTTCGATAAGCTCGAATACGAATCAAATATTTATCGAGCGCGCTCGTAAAACTCACGAACCGATTCGGTTCGTTTGCACTCCTAATCTATCCTCGAGGATAATAAGGGTTCGGTTACAATTTTGCAATCCAATTCGAAAGTGGGTCAAAAAAAGTTAGGTCGTTTAGGGTTGGTCGAGTTGACCCGTTATTTATTTTTTTAAAAAAAATTTAAAAGTTTCTTTTTTTTTTAAAACCAATTTAAAAGTTTCTATTAATGATTAAATAATTATTTCTCCATTGATTTAATTCTTACGTGGGTGTGCGTGATTTGAGAGTGTGTCTTGAAGTTTATACGTGATATGCAGCGTGATGTTCAAATCTTTAATAATTCCAAAACTAAAGTAAGTAGGAGTGCTAAAAAATTAAATTGAAGTGGTAGATTATTTGAGAAACAAATAGTATAATTAAGACTTTATCTTAGCAGGGAAAATTTCGAAAAAATATAACATTTTTTAAAATAATTTTGGAATTTATCAAGTATCCACACTCATATTTTTAAATTAATAAAAAAATAAATTAGCTCAAACATATGCTTAATTTTTTTTTAGTGATATGAATACTCAATTTTATCAAATATTTGACATTTTTCATTTAGAATATTATGATTAGATTTGGAGAAATTGATTGCTAAATTTATTATTTCTCCGCCTAACCCGCGACCGCGTTTGGTTGTATTTAAATTTTTCCAACCCTTCAAATGATGGATTTGCCTGCTCGTCCTCTATCATTAGATGACGGGCTAAGATAAAGCTCAAAAAGTGTTTCATAAAAGCTTTCCAAAACATTATCTAAGTTGGGTTGGTTCAGCCGGCCTGTTTTTGACGTTTTTAATTTCTGTTGTGATTGATTTAAAAACTCTATAATTAAGTGTAATTATTTTTTTAACAAAAATTACTCAACTATTCATCCAAATTTGCCCATGGCCTTCCGTTCGCGCTAGATCGATATATGGGCAAAGAACACTATATAGACTAATCTGGGCTCAACCCAAGAAATAATAAAACGTAGCCCAGATATGATACGGCCTCAAATGTAATATAAATTATAATCCAAGCCCAGTCCAACAAATCTCAAAACATAGGATTGTGGATAAAACTTATAATTATTTACTAGAAGTTTTCTCAAACAATATTTAAATAGGACACTTTTGTTGTCCGCTTCTATTTTGTAATTTATCACTTTTTTAAAGTACAAATGAATATTAGATCAGTAATGTGAAACTTATATTTTATTTCGATATTTTTGCATTAGTATTGCGAAGCACAATATGTTAGAGCACCCACAATGGGTGTTCATTGGATGTTATTAACACCCAATGAACACCCATGTGGGTGTTCATAGCATTGTGGGTGGGTGTTATTAACACCCACCCACAAGTGAGAGAAGATGGGCGTTCACAGTTGTGAACGCCCATCTTCTTTTATTTATTTTTTTTGCTTTAATGGGGCGTGCTTGCACGCCCCATCACTTTCTTTCTGGCGCGTGCTTGCACGCGCCAGAAAGAGAGTGTGCAGGTGCAGACGCGGGCCCCACGCGTCTGCACTTGCATTACTTTATTTTTTTTTATTTTTTTTTTAATTTTTTTAATTTAAATAATAATAAATAACGGTAATATATTCAATTATTTGTTAGATTGTGTCAAACTAGTACATTTTTTAACGGAAACTTTTTTTTTGTTATTTAATTTATTTTATTTTTAATATAAAAAAAAAAAAAAATAAATATAACGGCTAGTTAACGGCTAGTTAGAATTTTCATCTATAAATACCCTTCAATGCTAACACCAAAATTCATTCCACTTCCAACACTCTTCAATTCTACTTTCATTCTCTCCTATATCTTTCTTACTCTTTTCTGAAATATTATTTTCTATCCGAAATGGATGAAAATACGAGGGCATATCTTACATATTTGTTAAATTCTACACAAAACTCGCAAGAAAATGCATCCCAAAATCCACAAATTCCACCAACTCATCAATATCCACATCCATTTCCAAATATGCAGTTTCCTCCACAAAACGTTCAAAATTTCCCAGGATTTGGAAATTTTATGAGCCATCCGAATTATACCTCCAGAGGTCCACCACAACCGCTTCCAGCCGAATATTGGCAAAACACGAGTCATCCACCATTCACGCCGCCAGTTCTTCAAGGCTTTGGTACCCCATACACAACTGGTATGCATTTTTCATCTTTGATGCCGACTGAACCTGCATCTCCGACATTTGTCCCAGAGACTCAACTGTCCGATCGTGAATCCCCAATCGAGGTGGTGAATTTAGAAAAAACGATTCCGAATGCTGAGGGTACGAGAAAGCGTTCGACTTGGACAAAGGTTGAAGATGAGGTCTTGGCCAGAAGTTTTGTCACAATCAGTGATGATCCAATAATCGGCAATGACCAGAAGGCAGATGCATTTTGGGGACGTGTCGCAAGCTACTACAATGACAATCGTCCTGCAGGTTCAAACAGCAGAAAAGCTAATGTTATACGGTCACATTGGCACAACACAATCCAGAAGAAGGTAAATCTATTCAACGCAAATTACAATAGTATTTACAGTTTATATCGCAGTGGTCACAGTGATGAAGACATATTGAGGTTTGCATATGAAAAATATCGCGAAGAAAACAATGGTGTTGCGTTCAACCTCGAGCATGTGTGGAGAATTGTTAAAGATCGTCCAATGTTTACTCCACAATCCGATGATCACTTTGTGGCCACAAAGAAGACGAGGACCTCTGAGTCAGGAGCAAGCAACACATCTTCCAACCAAAATGTAAGCATAGACATAGATGACGAAGATAATCGTCCAATGGGTAGGAAGGCTACAAAAAGAAAGGGAAAAGACAAAGTCAAATCGACCATGGAGGATCTGACAGTAAACTATAACATTATTTTTTCAAAGTTCAATGAGTACACAAACGTAAAGAAGTCTGAAGTCGATCTGAAACAAAAACAACTTGAAGTTGAGGAGATTAAGGCAAAAGCTTCCTTGTCCAATGCAGAAGCAAAGAATCGTCGATTGAGGTTGAAGGAGTACGAGATCTTGAACAAAGACACCTCGGAAATGACTACTGAGCAGCTTATCATACATGAATGTTTGTGCAAGGATATCAGGTCCAGTTGGAATATATAAACTGTTTGCGCATTTCGATTGATTGTATTGTTTAATTATTGCATTTCGAAGTATTTGTATTGTTTAGTTATTGTATTTTCGAGTGATTGTAATGTAGTATTTCCGAGTGATTGTAATTTTTAATTATTGTGGTTTCGAGTGATTGTAATTTTTAATTAGTGTGGTTCCAATTATCGTGATTTAAAATTTTTATCAACTTTGAAAACTAGTCATTACAAAGTAGTAATATCAAATGTCTAATTATCCAACAACTTGACTTATTAGATTACAAATAAAATTAACTTACAACTTTTTTCGAAATAAACAAAATTATATTTTCAAAACTATCCGTTGCAAACTAGCCGTTAGAATCTAATCGTTGCAAAATAGCCGTTGGAAAATAGTCGTTGCAATATATCCTTTATATATAGAAACATTGTGCTAAGATATTTGCATTTCACTAAGATAACTTTCACAAACACATATACAACAATATATTTCCTCCGAAAATGTCTCATTCCACAGACAGCTCTAGGTCAAGTTCCAGTTCGACAAGCGAAGAAGAAGTACATGTTCAAATCGATGAGCAAGATGATGATCCGGTAGAAGATCTGATGTTAATGGTACTTCAACAACACCAATAAGTTATGGAAGCATATCAGAGGAGAGAAACACGCAGAAGAAGGAGGTTCATCCAAAGAAATCGTGAAGCCGGTCATGAGAGGCTCGTCAATGATTATTTCTCTACAAACCCGGTGTATCATGATGGAATATTTCGAAGACGGTTTCGAATGCGAAGAGAGTTATTCCTTCGCATAGTGACTGCCTTAGAGAATCATTCGACGTTTTTTCAACAAAGGGAAGATGTTGTGCGAAGAAAAGGGTTGTCACCACTACAAAAATGCACCGCTGCGATTCGTCAACTAGCTTACGGAGTCCCTGCAGATCATCTTGATGAGTACCTACGTATGGGTGAATCCACGGCCATCAGGTGTCTTTTCAAGTTTTGTGAATACTTGGTTGAAATATTTGGTGATAGGTACTTAAGAAGACCAAATGGTGATGATGTTCAACGTCTTCTTCAAATGCATGTTGACAGACACGGCTTTCCTGGCATGTTGGGTAGCCTTGATTGTATGCATTGGAAATGGAAAAATTGTCCGGTTGCTTGGAAAGGTCAATTTACAAGGGGACATGGGTCACCAACAATTGTGCTAGAGGCGGTCGCGTCTCATGACTTGTGGATTTGGCATGCCTTCTTTGGGGTCGCCGGTTCACGCAACGATATCAACGTGTTATATGAATCTCCAATCTTCAACAACGTCTTGCAAAGAAATGCACCGGAGGTTAATTTCACGGTGAACGGCACTACATATACGAAAGGTTATTATTTAACAGATGGAATATATCCCGAGTGGACTACTTTCGTTAAGGCTTTTCCTTGCCCGGAGGATCCCAAGAGAAAGTTGTTTAAGGAAAGACAGGAATCTGCAAGAAAAGATGTCGAGCGGGCATTTGGTGTGCTCCAATCTCGATGGGCGATTGTCAGAGGCCCAGCTCGCTATTGGTATAGGAAAAAATTAAAACAAATAATGTTAGCATGCATTATTTTGCATAACATGATTATTGAGGACGAAGGAGGTCACGTGATAGATTGGTACAACGATGAAGCGGATGAACTTGCACAACCTATCTTAGGATCCAACCGAGGGTTTCAGGATTATCTTAGGACAAATTCAGAACTACGTGACACTCAAGTTCATCACCAACTTCGCGCGGACTTAGTGGAGCATATCTGGGAGAATTGCAACAACATGAATCCGTGAATTAATATTGTATTTGTTATTTTTAATTTCTTTGAATTGTTATTTTTTTAAAGTTATTGTTGCATTTGAATTTAATAATTTCGTGTATTGAATAAATATATTAAAATGATTTTATTTATTTTTAAAATTAATTAAATTAAAACTTAAAATATAATATTATAATTATAAATATATTATAAAATGTAAAGAAAATGAATTTATTTAGTATAAAATAATTTTATAATGTTGAGTGGAATGTGGGACCCATAAATAATGAGTGTTAATGTTAATAGGATTGTGGGTGGAAAGAAGGATGTGTTATTAACAGTGGGACCCATGACTTTTGATGATGTGGAGGGTGTTATTGGTGTTATTAATGGATAGGGTTGTGGATGCTCTTATGCTTTATATAACAACTTCGAAGTACATTGTACTCAATTAAAAAATAATAATTATTGCTCCTCTGTTGCCCTTTTTATTTATTTAATGGGACGTAGCATAATTTGTTCCGACAGAAATGCATTTATAAGGAATACTACGAACGAGCTCTTTTAATAGGCAGAAATGGACAATGGTACCATGATCAATCCATGGAGTTTTCCTTGTCTGGTATATTTATAGCTAAAACAAGGAACTAATTTTCTTCTCTCTTTTTTTAGGGGGAAACTTGTAATTCTCATTATCCAAAAGTAGTTCAAATTACAATGTTTTCCAACCAAATAAACAAATTCTCAATCTCCCATAGAACTGGAGAAGTACTGAAAAAAAGTACGTAGCAACAGAGTTTTTCGTTCGTCGGACATTAAGGTAGTGTTTGGAAGAGTTTCTAGGAAGCACTTCTCAACTTTTTGTTAACAAAATTTTACAAAATTTCAAATTTTTGTTAACGAAAAAGCTAAAAAGTACTTAAAAAATGCTCATCCAAACACTACTTAAGTATATCAATAGCTTATGCCGAGTCCATCAATTTGCAAATTGACCGTATACGAGCTCCTGTAGAGTAGATCATCATCTACTCCCGTAACTGCTTGCATCGAATATAGAGAGTCCGAGACAACTAGAAATCTTGAAGGCCCCTCTCATGCACAATATGAAAGAAGAGAGAGTACTTATATATTTTTTTTTAAAAAAATGAAACCGAAATCTTTTGAAGAAATAATTTTACAAATATTTAAGGGTTTTTTAGGAGCTAATAATTAGCAGTAGCCTATAATTACGTACCATCCTCTTATGCGGTCTATCTAGAAACAAGTATAAATAACATATTAATGGTCAAAAATTCGATTTCAACACATTTTTGAAGTAGCCTGTTGTATAGGGTTAATTTATTGTTATTTACTTGTCTGACGTAATTTGCAGGTTATTGCGTTAGTCCAGAGTTTACCCATTGCGCATCGAAAAATAGCGGCCGTAAATTCCCAAGTCATAAAAAATAAATAAATAAATAACATAACATAAAGAAACTTTTTATTGATGAGTTCCCCGGCCCCTTGAATATCGATCGTACGAATCTAAACTGTGTTACGTCCACATGCACTTATTACTGCCAAAAACCAGCATGTGCTTGATCATGGGTGAATTGGTTATTTTCTCCAAAGGAAAAATAAATAAATTAATTAATTAATGAGTATCAATTGACTTCATTTTTTACAAATATATGAAGTGTTACTTTAATTTGCTGGGAATGAATATATATCCTTTCATGTTGCGCAAGAGCCAATATTCTTTAGTTTTCGATCGACAGATACCATTCGTGCGTGCATGCATGCCTTCACAATTCCAATTTTAGATTATTGTACATTGTCATTTTTACTTGATCTTCTGGATAGCCACATAAGGAAAGGACAAACAACAATTTAATTTGGGGTGTCTGATTTTGTGGAATCTTATCTTCCAGGGTGTATCTGTGCAATTTTATTGAGAAAAATATTACATGTACGATGAAATTTACGGACACGTTACACATTACTTTTACAATTACAAAATTATCTTAATTAGATGCATGTTATAGAAGAGTTCTTTCGGTTAAAGCGTATTTATGATTGATAGGTTCATAATTTCAAAAGTAATACAAATGTGTAACATTCGTTGTACATATAAATAACTCTTTAATTAATGGTTACAAACTTACAATTTATACATATGATGGATGGGATATCCAAACACTTAAGGTCGTATGTAATGAATGCTTCTAAGTTTTCAATATATAAAAGCAATGTTTGGTCCATGGATCGATGAAATGTGCATCAGGTAAGTATGATCAATCAATATGTTTAGATAATATAATGATTACATTAATCATTTATAAAACTCGAGACAAACATTAAATAAAACAATTAGGATGCAATATGAACAATCAATATTGATAATAGTTTCCGTAGTCATCAACATTAACAAACTTCACGTTTCGAATCTAAAACATTGTTAATTTGTCGGTATGGTGTATTATAATTTTCAAATGATTCCTATGTGTAATTACCAAAATATGTTGAAGTTGTAATTCCAAGCTAGTTCCAAGATAGTTATGAAGTGCTATTCACTTAAAAAGATATTTTCTGTTACGAAAATTGGCATCTCCACAAAAAAACTTTGTCAAACTAAGCATCGAATTGGATCTGAAAATCAGGATATGATATCAAGATTTGATTCACGGGCATAGATAATAGAGATGAAGTGATTCATGTCTAATCACTTCATGTCTATAATCTATCACCGTGAATGAAATCTTGATAATTTAATAGAAATATTTAAATAAGAAACTGATAGGTATATGGGGTTAAAAACTGAATCGAGCCAAAAATGTCTGCATCATTTATCGATCATATGATTCAAACACAAAACATTTGCCGTTTGAAACACACAATCGATTACTTGATGACGGTAGTTTAATAATAATAATTCGAAATAAACTATGGTCGAGAAAGTGATGGGAAAATCTAATGCTTCAAAATAATATCTCCTAACTCCTAAGGGTGAATATAAAAAATTTTGGGATCCGCCAAGATTTTGTCCGGATCAAAAAAAATAAATAAAATAAGATATTGATGAAATAAAGTTGTAAACTTGTGACATGATCATGTTACATCGTTTTGATTATCTTGACCAACTTTGTCTGGTGGCTTTTCAGTTTTCCCTCCTACAATAATCACTCCTTTCTGGAAAAAAGAAAACACGAGATAAAACGTAACATCGTTCCTATTGTTTCAAATTTTATTTTTATGAAATCATATTAGACACCATAAACTTGAATTAAAATTGTCTAAGTAATGCCCATAGGGACATAGGCGAGTTAGTAAGGCCTGAAGTGATGTGGGAAGAGATTTCCCAGCGTTGCGGGTTCGATCCTCGTGTGGAGCATATTCTCTGCTGAAATATTGTGAGGATATGCTCTGGGAGTTGGTCATGTTGCTCACTCCTTCAGGTCTCTGCCGCTCATATACATCCCTTGATTTAATTTCCGCATGAGCCAATGGGTCTCTTACTAATGTTGAATAGAGTCCCCTTCGAGATCAGCCCTTTTAATAAAATTGTCAAGTAATATCTTAAGTTCGACTTTTTCGCGCACATCCCCGTAACCCGTATGCTTTTCACACGGTATTTGTTTGTATAATGCGTGGGCAGGTACAAGCAATGTTTTTTTTTAAATCAAATTGTAAATTCATATAAGGTCTAAATTTAATCAAATTCATGAAAATATAAGGTTCTATTTGCGTTTGAAAAAGAAAATTTTAATTAATTGAATCAAAATTTGAACAACATAATTGTAACCACAATTATTAATAATTGATAAAATATGTACTTTTAAATCTTTTTCAATGAACATCGGGTCAACCAACTCAACCCGTCATAACCAATATGGGCTGAACCATTTCAGCTTACTTCCAAATGGATTGCTAACCCTAACTGAACCCATCCTTTTTAAACGATGGATTGGATTAACTCAACTGACCTAACTTATTTTGATATCTCTATGCATGCATCCTGAACTCTAGATGAGGTCGATCAAGCCCGAGGACATATATAAGCTCAAGGAGTCGGGACCCAAAGGGCTAACACGAAAGGCCTTCATGCTCGGAAAGTGCCCCAAGATGGTTTACAAAGACTTGGAGCTCAGAAAGCACCCCAAAATGGTTGACTAGAAATGCTTAAGTCATTAGAGCTCTGAGAGTGTCCCAAGATGGTTGACTTGAAAGACATGTCATTAGAGCTTGGAGGACGCCTGATGCTTGCAAGGAGTTTTGGTGTGCGTCTCTAGTAAAAAGAGTTGACGTACTTTCTACAACTTTAATAGAAATGAAGATGGGGTCGATCTAGATCGATTTCAACTGTTTGTACATGAGTGAGGGGATCACTCGACCATACATATCATACACACAAAACTAGTGATTCTTGAAAAAAACTAGGTTAATTACTTGACCAAGCACCTAAACAAGCGACCTTCAAACATGAGACAAAACGAATGTCCTTGACCCCGCGGTACGAAAGGATCTAACAAGACAGTGGACTTACTTGAAATCTAAGACGCTGAGCTCGGTTTTGCCGATTTTGGTATCTCATCTCCCTATTATAAATATCATATTATGTTATTTTATTTTGGTTTAATATATTTTGTACTCATTCTCAACACATATTTTACCTAAAATTTGACTTGAGTGTCGAAAACGATACGTCGAAAAACACTTTCTACGTCTTTCTAATGTACTTTACCTTTGATTTTAGGCTACACCCGTTTTTCTGAACTCCTGGGTCAGGGCGAACATGTTGCCAATCAAAATTCATCTCTTGTGATCATCAGAAAATATAGACCCATATTTTGAGGGTGCATCACACCCATGAATAAATTTAGTGTATTTTGATATGAAATGACATGTATAATATAAAATATGTGATTCTGAAAAATGTAAGTAAATAAACTTTATGTTCTCCAATTCAAACCAAAAATCACATTTTTGAAAACTAGCGGAGACGTATTCAAACATACCCTGTGTCCCGAATCAGACCGATAAATTTTTTATTTTTTAAAAAATCTAATACTCTGTTTTTATTGGTACAATTGGGCAGTCCACATCCATAAATATGTTTTCCTTATTATTTTTTTTAAAAAAATAATATTTTCCTATTTTAATGGCACGACATTGGACGGCTTTTATCGCATACTTAACTTTTTTTAATTCATCCCCCTTGAAACAAGGAAATTATAATTAAACAAAGGCAACATTTTGCAACCGTGGTAATGATGTAAGAAATCATGCATGTCCCAAGGGTTCCATTTAATTTAGTTCTAGTTGCAATTAAATTAATCCCATTATCACGTACACTGTGACATAAAAAAAGAAATAAAAAATTGAGAAATCTTATGTTATTAAAATATGTTTATACTCCTAAACAAATGGTTGGTCACAAGAAATAACATGATGCAGACCACACATCGAATTGGAAAATCAATCGATTTAATTATTTATTCAAAATGTGGAGGCCTTATATTTTACTGCATTATTTGAGTTGTACTTAGGGGTGTTCATATTTCGGATAAAACCGAAAAACCGAAAATTCAAACCAAAAAAGTCAAAGATCGAACCGAACCGAAAATCAAATTTTGTAATTCGGATATAAATATCAAAACCAAAGTTTATTTGGTTCGGTTTTGGATTATATATGTCAAAACCGAACCGACTGAAAAAATCGAAATTGAATTAAATTAATAATTTTATTTATATTTTTTATTTATATTATATATGTTATGAGATGATATTTAGTGAATGAATAATCATTTTGAATAATTTTTAGTTGATTGTTATTTATTTAACTCATTGTTGTTGTTTATGTAATTTTTAGTTGATTCTTGTTTATGCAAGTTATTTAAACTTTATTTTTAAAGTTTTTACTAAGAAATCATGTAAAAAACATATTATATTTTATAATGTATTTATATTATTAATTTAAACGTATCAAAATTTGTTTTGTTTTTTTGAAAATATCATAAGATTGTGGTTGGATATTTATCTTTGTATTGTTTGATGTTTTTTTTTATTTCTTCACTATATGACTATAATTTTAAGTTGTGTATTGGGGTATTTAAATTACATGTTAGATGAAATTTATGTTTTTTTTATTGTGTTATGTATTATTAATGATAAAACCGATCAAATCGAACCGTATAAACCGGTCCATTATAGTATAAAAACCGAACCGAATCGAAGTAAAACTGATTGACTTCGGATTGTATTTTTCATAAACCGAAAATCGGAAAACCGAACCGAAATTAGACAAATTCAAACCGAATCGACCGATAAACATCTCTAGTTGTACTCTCAATAAATTGTTGTGAAAAAGCTAAATTGATACTCTATTTTACATGTTTTTTTAATCCTATAACTAATCAAACTTGGTTATTGATCCCTTAACTTTGATCTGTTGGCTATTTTGATCTTTTTTTTATCGTGATGTCTAATTTTAACGAGAAATTGTTGATTAAACTGTAAAATCCAAATGATGAGAACAAATTTAAGGATTTTCAATTTGGTGAGAAATAATTTAAGTGAAATGCTATCTAAAATCTGCTTATCAAACCGAAATTATAAAATTTTTCTTTCAAAAAAGTGCAGACTTAGAAAATGGGACGATGAATGCAATATGACAAATTTTCCAAATTTGTTGTCATATGATGAATTTTATAGCTTTTTCAGCGTTTTTCGACTGAAATTGAATACTTAAGTTAAAATATGATCAAAATAGAAAAAAGAGGTAAAATTACAGGATTATAATGGTGTTTTTTCCCTAAATTGTTTTTCTAACATAATTTTTTGCTCTTACGTGTTAAGAAAACAAAAAATGCAATATTTCTCTTACCAGTCCCAATGGCATTTTGGTGAACAAATTAAAAAGTTTACTTGCTCGAGTTTATTTAGGGGTAAGATTGGATCGGAACCCGTCCCATAAACTTTTTTATCCGATTCTCGTCTCGATAAGAATTGAGATTTTTTTTCTCTCGATCTTATATCCAAAAAGTGTCAGGACCCGAATGTTCAGGATTTCGAATATTCGGGATCCCGTTGGGTAGGGAGAGGGAATTCCGAAAAATATTTTTTTAAAAAAAATTATGAAGAAACTCAAATAATTTTTTAGTACATTACAAATAAAGTAAAATTTTTTTGTATATAACCATTAAAAAAGTAAAATATCTTTTTAGTACATTACAAATAAACTAAAACAACTACTTGATTAATACAATAAAAACATATAATTATTCGAAATAATAAAAAAACAAAATAAAAATTTATAACTCAACATTAATATTAAAACAAATAAATATAAATATAAAAAATAATATTAAAACAGAATTATAAAAAAAGAAATTAATTAAAAATATAAATAAAAAATATTATTAATATATTCGAGTCGAATCGGAAATCCTATCGGATACGGTAGGGTTGATCCTGATCTCGTTTCCGAAATTGATCGGGTTGAAAAAAATCCAGATCACTCGTTTCAGAAAAAATTCGAGACGAGAAAAATTTAGGACAAAAACGAGTTAAGAATCGAGAAAAATCGGAAATTTTGTCAATTTTGACAGTCATAAGTGTATTTGTAGGAAACCTGTTTTAATCAATAGAAAGATGCTAGAAATTAGGAGACATATAACTATTGACACGTATTCCAATTATGACCCGATATATCACCACAATTAGGGGTGCAAACGAACCGAATCGAGCCGAATAATGGTAAAATTTTAAGGCTCGAATTCGGCTCGATAAGAGTATATTCGAGTTCGAGCTCGATTCGAAGTTCGATAATTTCAAATATTTTGGCTCAAGCTCGGCTCGAAATGAATTCGGTTCGAAATATTCGAACCTATTCGTGAACTATTCGGATATTATGATTCGAAAAACTCGAAATGTATATATATTTATTATATAATTATATTATATTAACTAAATATTAAGGCTCGCGAACTATCAAACAGAGTAATTTCGGCTCGAGCTCGGCTCGAAAAAAAGTTCGAACATGTTTGAATTCGGCTCGAGTTCGATAAGCTCGAATACGAATCAAATATTTATCGAGCGGGCTCGTAAAGCTCACGAACAGGTTCAGTTCGTTTACACCCCTAACCATGATCCTCTATCAGCAATTGGGGAAGATTGATTATAATATATCATGATATAATAGGATAGATTTCAACCTAGCATATGGGTAATACCCCAATAATAGATCTAATGTCTCATGATTTGTCACGTCAACAATATATAATTAATTACGCCTATTTATAAAAATACAAACCGTTGGATGCATGATTTTGGTATTACTCATATGCTAGGATCTCATAGTTAGAAAATCCATTTTTGTTAGGTGAGCTTATATTACGTTGGAAGTTAATCAACGTGTATTTTTTTTTATAATGTATTTGTACGAACATTTGAATTCAAAAACACAATAATATGAAATTTAACAGTAATATTTTTTGTTTTGAATTCATATATTCACGCAAAAATCTTTTATCACACACCGGGAATATATATCACTCTCGGTGTAGCTAGCATAGATCAAACCAGTGCCGGATTTAAGGGGAGGCGGTCTAGGTGACTGTCTAAGGCCTCCCTTGGCGGAGGCTTCAATTTTTTTTAAGTATTATTTATATATATATATATATATATATATATATATATATATATTTAAAATATTACGTGAATATATTTATTTTGTTTAAAATTCGAAATCGTGGTCAATTTTTAATATTTTTTTCATCATTTATTTAGTAAAAATAAATATCTCTTTTTATTTAAACAAAATCTCTTTTTTTCATTAAATTGATCCCATCAAATGAGTTAAGTTATTCAAATTGGGCCAATCATCTTTTGTTTATTTATTGAATGAAATTTATTTTTGTTTATTTTTGTACTGCGGTTAATTTTTTTAATTGATTTAATTGTTGGTCTCGATATACTAGAATCTTGTAATTTTGTTTATTCGACAATGAGAATGATTTTTACTGAATGAGATTATAATTATTTCTTGTTTAAGTTACTATTTAAATTATAATTTATATTTTTTTTCAAATTTGTTGTGACAAAAATATATTATTTATGCTTCCTTAAGTTGGAGATTCTTATTCTATTTGTATTATGCATTAATTCATCTCTAACTAATGAGATTTGAGAATTCATCAATTCTTTTTTAGTTTTAGTTTTATTTTTTTATATTTCAATTGATCAATTATTTATGTTATTATTTTTAGTTATAAAACTTTGATTTTTTGATGAAGTAATTGTATCGATATTTAATACAAAAAATTATATAGCTCTATCCCCTGAATATTTACCTAAAACCTTTAATATTATGTGGGAGGCCTTTGATCAAACCCTAAAAATCTCTTGAATTATGAGACTGACGGGAGAGGTTGAAAGTTCAAATGAATCCCCGACCGGCGACCAATGTATAAAATAAATATGATTTTTTAAGTGGGGAAAAAAAAATAGTGCTATATGATTTCGTTTCTAAATCTAGGCTGTTGAAAGGGAATTAATTATTAATATTGTAGCATGATGATATATGGATCCTTCAAGAGAGCGTACATAGTTCAACGCCCACCATATTCCACGTGTATATGCTCACAGCCTATGGAATCGGAAATAAACGCAACGTGTACATCAAGACAAAAGCAGCTACGGACCTTTGAAAATTGATAGCTCCATTGCGACAAAAACTACACATTCTAACCCATTTCATTGGTACACCTGTTAACTTTGACAACTCATTTTATTCACATGCTTGCATATTTTATTTATTTTTATAAAAATATACTTTTAATTAATCATGTGAATAACATCGACTGTTAGCTAGCTAGATATATCCAATGTATGATGACTAGATATATATCGTACATAAAAGCTGATTATGTGAGACGGTTTTACGAGTCAGTTTTGTAGAACGAATCTCTTATTATGATCACTTATTAATAAACATTACTTTTTTTATTGTAAATATAAATACTCGTTTCAAGAATAAAGATGACCGTCTCATAAGATACTTTCTCATAAAAAAAAATTAATCCTTTTGGATTCTTGCAATTTCTCGATGCTTGAAGAGACCTTTTTACAGGCACATTTGGACCTTTTTAGAAGTGCAACGATGAATAGCTAACTTTCTCGTAAAGATTAAACCCAAGTTTTTTATCCAATGAGATAAAATGAGTAGTGAAGTCCATGTTGGTGTTAGTTTTTCAAACAAGAACTTGTGTTTTCACAAGCCATAGTATTGCATGGGAATATAAACTAAACGTGTACACTGAGACAAAAGGTACCAGATCTCATAAATTGATAGCTCGATTGCTAGATAACCAACACCACACTATAATAAGGGCGAGCATTGATCATCTTATTAGCGGACGTGGAACTTCACGTGCCAACTTGCTATTTTTATACTAATTTCATGCACCCCATATTCAAAATATGAAGGTATACATGTATTTTACGAGCATTAATATAATAATAACAACATATATTATTTAAATACATAACATATATAGTAGTCTATATATATCGGCACATTCATCGCTCATTATTCAGCAACGTACAGCGTGAAATTGAAACATAACTACCGGTAATAGATTATCCAATTTCTTCTCATCCCACTAGGACATCGACACGTTGCTTCTGAGACTTTGAATATGCTTCTCTTACACTTTGCCGAACTATCTTGAAATATTGTCGTCAGATACATACATTAAATAATATATAGGATCACGACCCCGTGGCTTGTTTATCTCATGGTTATTTGCCTCTCTTATGTATCTCGCATAAGTGATCGTTGGGTTTGATAAGGTATACACGATGACTGAATTAATAAAGTAATGGGAAATTGTCATTTTGGTTTTGTGCGCTTGTGTGTGATTCTGGTCATATGTCTTATCAAATTTTTATTTAATTAATTATGTATTTTTTTTTATAACGTAGATGTGACACTGTACACAATGTTGTACTTATAATTGTAAGTTTTGTGTTCATTGTATCGATAGGAGTCTTTCTATAGTACTTATGTCACCATTGTATCAGCACATGCAATTGTATTTCTAGCGTGTTATGTTCTTATTCAAACGCACAAAAGAAACTTCTCAAGGGTCATCTCTATTTTTGGGTTCTTATGAGTCCTGTAATGAGTTTTCGAAAAGAATATGTGTCTTGTTGATATAAGTAGATGTCGCTATTGTCTAACATTTAAGGCATTCTCAATTGTACAAGTCTCGTACATGTACAATATTGAAATTCTTCTCATTTTGATGTGGGATAGATTCATTCATGTCATGTTCTCTTCGTCTAGAAGCCCGCTTAGGAGCTACTCCTTATCTGCCTAACCTCTTGACACCATTGATCCCTTTTCGCTTTTTTTAAGCCCCGAACGTCACGACATAAAAATGACTAAAATTGCTGAAGAAAACAAATATTGCAAACTGAAATTGAATTTTTACTATACAGAACCAAAAATCACAAAGAGTCAAATACACATGGTCAAAATGCAATTTTTGGTCATATTATTAATGATTTACATGGATGTTCTCGGACCTCGGTATACTTAATAAAACCTTAATGCAAAAATAAAATACTTTTGCTAGCTATCAACTGTAGAATAAATTTACCTTTTGAATTTGGAGGTTGCCCACTTCTGCGAGAAAGGTTTGAGCATTGTCATTGTGTGCATGAATCTTGGGAAGATTCAAGGAAAATTAGCAGAAAGCATTGGCGATTTGGTGTTTCATATCAGGAACAGCTAATCCATTTGACCATAAAACAATGGAAGTAACTGAATATGAATGGTTAATGGTCTCAAGTGGCTACACTGGACGCGGTCGATGGAGGTACGTACTTTAAGCATATTTCGATCCATAAAAAAGGAGTATATACTATTATTATTATTATTATTATTATTATTATTATTATTTAATTAAGAATCTAACCCTCTTTAAAAACGATTCCTAATTAATTTAGTGAAGTCCATAATAAAATCACATCAATGTCTATAATACTTCTTTTTAAATCTTCCATCTTATTTTTATCTATTTTAAAATTCACTCATATTTATATATATATTTTAAAATTCAATAATATCTTAATCCATATTACAAAATTTTTAAATAACTCATCACGCTTAATAAAAAATATATATCATATCTCCATATTTTGAGTTTTTTTTAGATAATTCATTAATCTTAATAAAAAATATTTAAAATAATTTATTCGAAAATAACAAAAACTATAATTTTTAGATAAATGATTATAAAAACTTATTTTTAGTATTGAAAAATGATTACTGATTCATTAAAAATCTCAAAAAATATTTTATTTATGTTAAAAATATGGGCTCGTAAATTATCATGTTCCTTTTTCACAAATTGGCGCACTTATTTATCGACATTTATATATTTTAATTAAATAATGAGCACTAGCTACCTAAACCAACAAAAGTCCAAGCATTAACAACTCATATGACAACTCTCTATATTGGGTGATAATTTCCCTGCCATATTATATGTTATTTATAGCAAAATATCACCAGATTTAACTATTGTTTAACCACGCCCAGAAATCAACATGTAGCTCAACCTCTTATGTATCCCATTATTTATTAAAAATAAATTAGATAGTGAAATGAAAGCTAATGGTGCATATCTTCAATTAATTAAGGGAAGGGTGGTAAAGTACATGGAAACATATTAGAAGTATTGATTTGGTAAAAATGAAATTTCTAAAAAGCTGTACGTAAATGGGAGAAATCAATTTGCATGTATTCATATAATCATATTTGTGATTTTAACGTGTTTTTTAAGATACAAATTTGAGTCTAAAAGTTTTCTATTAACAATGGTTAATGTTGTGAAATAAATCTCTGATTCGATTCAACAAAAAAAAATATTTTTTATTTGAAAATTTTGTTTTTTATTATAAATATGGGTCGAATCGATTCGTCATATTTATATTGATCCGTAAGAATTTCAGACTTAACTAATTTTTGTGTTAGCGTAAAAAAAACTAATTTTTGTGTTAATTTAAAGATATTATCTTGAATTAAATATTCAAAAAATTAGATAAATTTTAAAATTTGAAAACAAAGATAAGATATTATAATTATAGGATTATAAACACTGTAAACTCATTAAATTTATTAATATATATCTTCTATAAAATATAGACGAGGATAAAAAATTACAATTGTAATAAAATTTTATTGTGCATTAGTCCTAGTATTATTTATTTCTTTTATTTATTTTTTTCCTAGTATTATTATATGTACACTTCACTATATAAAACCTATGTAACACAGCATCGAGCAAGTATTTTCGTCCCGCAGCCACCGTCAAGTATCCCCTCTTCCTCCAACTCGGTCCCATGCCGACCCAAAATCCTCCGCCGCCACCACCACCTTCCGCCACCGTCAACATAAGGCGAACGGCGAGCTCTGGCGGTGGCAGTGGTTCGATCATCCTTGAAAAATACCAACTGGGTTCCCTTCTCGGCCGTGGCAGCTTCGCCAAAGTATACAAAGGCCGATCCCTGGAGGACAACACCGCAGAAGTCGCCATAAAAGTCATCGACAAGGCCGCCACCGTCACCGCCGCCATGGAACCTCGGATAATTCACGAAGTCTCCGCCATGCGCCGCCTCCACAACCATCCGAACATCCTCAAACTTCACGAAGTCCTGGCTACCAAATCCAAAATCTACCTCGTCATGGAACTCGCCCCCGGTGGCGAGCTCTTCGCCAAGCTCAGCCGGTGCCGCCGCTTCTCCGAGTCCACGGCACGCAGATACTTTCAACAAGTGGTCTCCGCCCTCCGCTTCTGTCACCAAAACGGGGTCGTGCACCGCGACATAAAGCCGCAAAATCTCCTTTTGGATCACGAAGGGGTGTTGAAGATCACGGATTTCGGGCTATCTGCTCTTTCCGAACAGAAAAGAGACGGATTGCTCCACACGGCCTGCGGCACTCCCGCATACACAGCACCAGAAGTGGTCTACCGTCAAGGATACGACGGGGAAAAGGCGGATGCATGGTCGTGTGGAATTCTTTTATATGTTTTTATAGCGGGCAGCCTCCCTTTCGACGACAGCAATTTACCAAAGATGTACCGTGCGATGCATCGTCGTGAATTCGAGTTTCCAGACTGGATTTCGAAGTCAGCCAAGAGTATAATTTACAAGCTCATGGACCCAAATCCAAAGACAAGACTGAGCCTTGACGAACTAACCAATCTTTCTTGGTTCAAGAAGTCATTTTCAATGCCCAATCTCTGCTCAGAGACAGAGCGAAATCTAGGACCCGAGTTTCTTGAACAAAAAAATTGCAAACACCTGTCGAAAGTTAATGCTTTTGACATAATCTCCATGTCTTCTGGGCTGGATTTATCTGGGATTTTCGAGGCGGAGGCAACTAGGAAAGAGATGAGATTCACCTCTGGGATGGAAGCAGGGGAGATTGAAGAGAAGGTGATGAAAACTGGGGAGGAATTGGGGTACAGAATACAGAGAGGCAAGGGTGGGGGGATTGGGCTGGTCAAGGGGAGGGTGGTTTTAACGGTGGAGATTTGGGAGTTGTCTCTAGAATTATGGTTGGTGGAGTTGAATCTGTTTGCTGGTTGGGTTGAATTTGGGGATTTGCAGTGGGAGCAATGGAAGTTGGAGCTTAAAGATATTGTAGTCTCTTGGCACAATGGGGCTTCTTGAAACTTGGAATTTTCGATACAACAAAGCTCTTGAATTCGTTCGATTCGATCGATTGACGAACACAAAAACGATGGGCTTGGGTTTCATCGAGTCTCCTGGATGGATGTAACACGTACAGTGCACAAACTTCGTGTAGTTTTGAGGCTGTATCAGATTGGGTTTGGGATCATCGGATCGATGAGGCGGGAGAGGTTTCGGATATGTACATGGTAAATGAAATTTTGCTTCAAGCTGGACAGTTTTAACTTTTAATAAAGAAACTACATTTGTTGTTTTGTATATTTTCATCTGATTTCTTTTGGATATCATCTTTAGTTCTATCTATAACTTTTAACGAAATCGCTTGTTCGTTCCTCGATTCATCTGTCTTTCTACGCAAAACAGCATAACGAGAATCTTAAGGTTATTGGAAGAATGCCACTGTGAGGAACAAAGTGTGAAAAAGAGCTGATATTAATATAATACATGCTGCTCTTTAAAGGTTACAATAATAGCATGAATAGGAAAGTAATAGATTAAATGTGGGGTCAACTTTATATTATTGACCCTGGTGAATTAATTAATTAAACTTATTAAATCACACAAAAATGTCGAGAATGGAAAGTAAATAATAAAGATACAAACATTTTAACATGTTTTCACTAATGGTCCTGTTCCATGCGCAAACATGGAACGTACCCAATAAGCATGTGGTCTGACAATTGATAATGGATTTACACGGATGAATTAATATTCATTTTCTTGTCGTCTTAATTACGAACAAGTTTAGTAAATGAGAGACACCACTTGATTACAAATTTATCATCCCAAATGATATGAATCTTCTGCATTAGATTGAAACAACACCACGAGCTAGCTATCTTTTCGCTACACAGCATTACATGTTTTCATCCCAATGTGGAGGATTTATGTCTCGTGCGAACTTCGTTCTATACGCAAATCCACTATATGTCTTGACATAGACTCACAAGCTTATCCAAGGTATTTTCTCTAAGAACATTTCACACATATCTCATGTATTTAATTTCTCTATTGGTGCACGAAAAATATAATAATCTCCGATATTAAATTCTCAACTTCTGAGTAGGGGTGCAAACGAGTCAAATTACTCGTGAGTAGCTCGGTCAAAATTCGACTCGAGCTTAGTTTGACCGAGCTCGAGCTCGAGTATCTCGAACATAAATCGAGCTCGAACTCGAGTATTAAATATGTGTTCGAGTAGCTCGCGAGCTACTCGATAATATATATATACACAATATTATATATATATATTATTTATCCATATTTCTTTATTTATTTATATATTTATTTTTCAAGCTCGAGTAACTCGAAATATTCACGAGTCAAGTTCGAGTATGAAATTAGTTACTCGATCGAGCTCGAGCTCGAGTAAACAAATACAAGTCGAGCTCGAGCTTGAGTAGTATGATACTCGGCTCGACTCATTTGCACCCCTACAGTCCTAAGTGTTAAATTTTGCAAGATTACATTTCTTCCATAATGATATCTAAAAAGAATTGACCGAAAAAAAAAAATTAAATCTTCTACAATTATAACTATTTGGCACCGTTCTCTTCACCATATTATTAATATATGTATAACTAATCTCATCACATCCTACGTTCTTTTCATCATATTATTTATACATATATTGACTATTTATTTTACATCAATCAAATCATTAATTATTTATCTCACATCATCAAATCATTGAATTCAAATTACTATATTACCCCTTATAATTAATATATTTTTTTATTTTATTTATTGTTAAAAAGACAAAATAGTTATTTAACATTTTTATATAAAATTTAATAAATCAAAATATAATCTATCAATCAAATCCAATACTATTTTAACTATTATTTTTTATTTATTTTTTATTACATTATATTACTTATCTATATATTACTTATGTCATCACTCAAATCAAACGGTGTCTTTGGATAATTTTGAGTCCAACATCTCACGCCGAGCTCACTACAGTACGGGACTCTTTTATGTGGCACGATGACTTAAGCCCAAACCTACAAACATCTGGGCAAAAGCCCGAAGGCACTGCTCGAGCTAGGGTACTTTATTTCTTGAAGATAATAATTAAGTATCATTTTATCTTCGAGTTTTTTGCACTTTAACCCCATATGAACTTTCGAAAATATATGATTTCCATATTAAAGAGGCGTAGTCCTTGTGTTTTTTTTTAAGAGTCCTTGTGTTTTTATAGAAGTTGCACACGTGCCTCAAGTCAAAACACACGGTCAAAATAGTTAGATTTTATTAAATTGTCATTTACTATTATTTCATTTATGTTTGATATTAAAGAAAAAAAAATTATGAAAAATTACATAAACTATCCACGTGATATCTCAATTTTGTTCAAATCCCCCTCATGAAAAAAGTTTTAGCCAAAAATTCTCCGTGTTTTTTAATTTTGAACTCACATGCTTTCTAGTACTTTTTGTATCTCACACGCCTAATGTTGCGAATTGCCTTGTTTTTTTTTTACTTGAGTGTTTATATGATCAATCGAAGTTTGTGAAATTTTCAGAGTATTCAAATTATCTTATTGCCTTGTTTTTTTTTTACTTGAGTGTTTTCAATCGAAGTTTGTGAAATTTTCAGAGTATTCAAATTATCTTATAATATTGAAATTAATGTGTGCAATTTGTCAACTGGAAAGATCTAGTCATCATATGACATTAATCCATAACAAACCAAGTACATAATGCATACATTCTAATCACTGGTTTTTTTAATTGATAATTTGAAATTTTAAAAAATTCAAAAATAATGTGAGTAGTGGCGTTTTGCAGTACAAACAAAAAAGAAAATTTGAAAAAGAAGAAAAGGTTGCAGTTGGTTTAAAATTAGACATATAATATGATATATTATGAGTTGTAGCTCCTAATTTTGCATATTTTTATTGAGAAGTATAAAATTAACTACGTGAAAAGTTATGATCATTTTATTTAAACATCATTAGGAAACTGGAATATAATTTTAATAAACAATTATTCGTGGTAGTTGCTCTGACAAAGGAAATGGAAATTTTTTTATGTTTTCCGTACCATGTGGTTCTCGATTTGAACCAACCATTCCAGATTTTAGATGGAGCAATGTGGAAGAGGGGAAAGTCTATGCTGGCAGATCGATAGAACTCGTTCTGCCAGATCCAATGGTTTCGGGCCCTTTTGCACATCAAATCATTTGATGTATAAGGGCTCGGAATCGTTGGATTGCCCTTCGGACACTGCCCCCGAAGGACAGCATAGACAAAAACATGAAAGAGGCCTCCAGTTACTATGGGCGGAGCCAGAAATTAAGTTAGAGATGGCTAAAATTTTTGAAACGTCAACGTATAAATAAATTTCATTGAATATATAAAATAATAATAAATCAATTTTACCTATTCAAGCGGTGTCCGAAGATGTTTTATATCATAATATTCGTCAATAATAAAATCTAAATCTATATTCATTGCAAATTCTCACTCAATGTCTTGTACATACATAGTGAAATAAAAGAGCAAAATAAAAGGGGAAAAAAAGAAGAAGAAAAGAGCAAAATAGAAGTTTTGATTTTTATATATGTAGTTTCTAGAGGAAGACCTGATAATTAGATTTGTTCAACGCTAAAATTAGTTTGGGCAAAAAACGCATAATTTTATTTTTATAGCATACCTATAGTTATTTGGGTCAAAACAGGCCTGAGCTCCACCCCTCATTCCGCCTCTTCCAGTTACGGTCTTGTGGATGGATTCTTAGAAACTATTAAGTTTTGAACAAAAAAAGATCAATGTGTTGTTCGTAAAACAAAATTTATAACATGATCAGAACATAATCAATCGCTTTAGACATAACATGCTAGTATTGTAATAAATCAAAGTAAATCAATAATCTATCTATTACTCTTATAAATATATGAGTTCCAATTCTAATTTGCTCTTTTTTATCTTACATACTATTAATTAAATATTTTTGTCATTTTCAATGTTTTTTTAGGTTTTCATTTCATTTTCTAGATTAGTCAAGAGTAATTAATTTTTGTCCATTTATTTATTCAAGGTATATTAATTATTAATATTTAATTCATGTCTTAAATTAAAAAAGTTATTAATTGAAATTTATCTTAATTTTGTTTCCATTGATTTATTATTCAAAGTAGATTAATTTATTACTCTATTACTCTTATAATTACTCTTATAAATATATAAGTTCCAATTGTGAATTTTCTAATTTGCCCTTCTCTATCTTACATACTATTAATTAAATAATTTTGTCATTTCCAATGTTTTTTTAAGTTTTTCATTTCATTTTCTAGATTAGTCAAGAGTAATTAATTTTTGTCTACTTATTTATTCATGGTATATTAATTATTAATATTTAATTCATGTCTTAAATTAAAAAATTTATTAATTGAAATTTATCTTAATTTTGTGTCCATTGATTTATTATTCAAAGTAGATTAATTGTTAAATTTAATTCAATAAATAAAAGTGACACTTTAGTTATTATCATTTTTCATTTAATAATTAATTTTTTTTTGTATTATCAATATTTTTTTGTCCAAAATAAAAAATTATACTAATTGTTTCCCATTTATTTAGGCTTGTGTGTATTTTCACATATATATATATATATATATAATTATTACTCTTACAAATATATGAGTTCCAATTTTGAATTCTCTAATTTGCCCTTTTCTATCTTACATACTATTAATTAAATATTTTTGTCATTTCCAATGTTTTTTTAAGTTTTTCATTTCATTTTCTAAATTAGTCAAGAGTAATTAATTTTTGTCTACTTATTTATTCAAGGTATATTAATTATTAATATTTAATTCATGTCTTAAATTAAAAAATTTATTAATTGAAATTTATCTTAATTTTGTGTCCATTGATTTATTATTCAAAGTAGATTAATTGTTAAATTTAATTCAATAAATAAAAGTGACACTTTAGTTATTATCATTTTTCATTTAATAATTAATTTTTTTTTGTATTATCAATATTTTTTTGTCCAAAATAAAAAATTATACTAATTGTTTCCCATTTATTTAGGCTTGTGTGTATTTTCACATATATATATATATATATAATTATTACTCTTACAAATATATGAGTTCCAATTTTGAATTCTCTAATTTGCCCTTTTCTATCTTACATACTATTAATTAAATATTTTTGTCATTTCCAATGTTTTTTTAAGTTTTTCATTTCATTTTCTAAATTAGTCAAGAGTAATTAATTTTTGTCTACTTATTTATTCAAGGTATATTAATTATTAATATTTAATTCATGTCTTAAATTAAAAAAGTTATTAATTGAAATTTATCTTAATTTTGTGTCCATTGATTTATTATTCAAAGTAGATTAATTGTTAAATTTAATTCAATAAATAAAAGTGACACTTTAGTTATTATCATTTTTCATTTAATAATTAATTTTTTTTGTATTATCAATATTTTTTTGTCCAAAATAAAAAATTATACTAATTTTTTCCCACTTATTTAGGCTTATGTGTATTTTCACATATATATATATTAAGAAATGTTTGAAAAAATAAATTTTATAAAGAAATTTTTCATTTTACCCTTATTTAATTAAATTTTAATAAAATAAAAGAATTATACAAGTAGTTAATAATATAAATTTAATTTAATAAAGATAAATTGGTAAAAGATTATGACTTATGATATTTAATATGAAATAAAAGTGACACTTTAGTTATTATCATTTTTCACTTAATAATTAATATTTTTGTCTAATATTTTTGAAAATTTTAAGGACTACTAATGTAATAAACAACATTAATATTTTCTTGTCAAAGTTAAAAATATACTCATTTCGTCCAACGTGTTTAGACTTGTGTGTATTTTCACATATATATTAAGAAAGTGTTTGAAAAAGTAGATTTTGTAAAGAAATTTCTCATTTTACCCTTATTTAATGAAATTTTAATAAAATAAAATAATTGTACATGTAGTTAATAATATGAATTTAATAGGGATAAATTGTTAAAATAGTAGGATATATGATATTTAATATGAAAAGTAGACTATATAATTGAGACAGATAAAAAATAAATATAATTTAAATAAATGAAACATAGAGAGTATGATTATAACTTAATTTTATGTTTATATTTGTATTACAGTATAATATTTGGCTACTAGAATCAATTAATACTAATAAAATAAAATAATTATACAAGTAATTAATAATATGAATTTAATAGGGATAATTCGGTAAAAGAATATGAAATTTAAAAGAATTAATAAACAACATAAATATTTTCTTGTCTAAGGTAAAAATATATATTCATTTCGTCCTATTTATTTAGGCTTGTGTGTATTTTCATATATATATATATATATATATATATATATAAATATAATAAGAAAGTGTTTGTAAAAGTAAATTTTGTAAAAGAATTTCTTATTTTTCCCTTATTTAATTAAATTTTAATAAAATAAAATAATTATACAATTAGATAATAATATGAATTTATAGGGATAAATTGTTAAAATAGTAGGACATATGATATTTAATATGAGAACTAAACTATATAATTGAGACAAATTGTAAAGAAATTTCTCATTTTGCCCTTATTTAATGAAATTTTAATAAAATAAAATAATTATACATGTAGTTAATAATATGAATTTATTAGGGATAAATTGTTAAAATAGTAGGATATATGATATTTAATATGAAAACTAGACTATATAATTGAGACAGATAAAAAATAAATATAATTTAAATAAGTGAGACATAGAGTGTAACACCCGGTATTTTTAATTACATAAATCCGCCTGCATAATTAGGATATTTAATTATTTAAATTTATGATTTATGGGTTAAATAATTATGTGAATTATTTGTGCATGATTTAATTTATTTTTTTAAGCATTTAACCCATAATTAGTGATTTTTATGATTTTTAGTATTTTTATTATTTGATCGCGTAGACGGGACCGTGGACGGACGAGATGACAACTTTCGAGCCAAATTATTTTATGAGCCTTTTTGGAGCCTTAAAATATTATTTTGAGTTTTATTATCTCAAAATTTTAAGTATTTAATTTTATATAATTTTAGGAGTCCATTTTATTCAAAATTAGCCATAATATTGACTTTTTAGTATTTTTAAAATTCCCTTAAATTGTTATTTCGAGATTTTTATTTTGTTATCAGATTTTTTTAAAAGTTTTAATTAGGAGTTTAAGTTGTATATTTAATATTTAAAACTTTTTATCCTTATTTATTTAACCTATATTTTAATTAACACAAAAATTAAACCTATTCTACCCAAACCCTATTGCCGATCGTTCCACCATCAGCCGCCCACCTCCACTATCCATTCTCCATCTTCTTCAACAGATAGCTTTCTCCAAGAACACCATAGCCACCCTTTTGAAGGTCCAAGCTCGTTTTCGTCGCCCCGTCGTCCCGGAACCGTCCCACGTTCGTGTTTCTCGTCATCTAAGGTGAAAGGCATGATCTTTTCTCTATATTTTTGCGTCGTATCAGTGTATATGCGGGTGTGTGAGTGTGCATCAGAATTGTTTTAGAAAAATTTTTCAGAAAATGGTTGAAGCTTGTTGTTGCATTCATGTTCATGTTTCACGTTGTTTTGATAGCATGGTTTGGTTCAGGGCTGAGGGTTCGGTCAGGAGGGGTCCCTGGGTGCCTAAGGATCGAACCATGGTCAGGCTGTTGGCTGGGTGAAGGCTAGCCGATCGGGTTATGCTTGGAAGGAGTTGTGAGTGCAGTTTAGGGTTAAGTGGAAGAGGGGTTCGGGTTCGAGCTAGGGGCCATGGCTGGGGCTGAGCCATGGCAGGTTGGGACCGCCCAGATGTGGGCTACATCTGGGCGGCGGTGCTCCGGCCAGGGGCGGCCGGAGCCGGCCGGCAGCAGGCCAAGAAGGCCTGCTGCTCTCGGCCGAGAGGAAACTAGGAGGGGGGGGTCGGGTTTAGGGTCCTGCAGGGTTCCGGGTCGGGTTGTGGAACTTGGGTCGGGTCAGTAGGTTAGTGGGTCGGGTTAAGTGAGTCCGGGTCCGGGTTTGGTGGGCCGGGCTCGAGTCTTTTTATTTTTAAAACATTTTAAGAATTTTTGGGTTTTTGAGTCAATTAAATTAAAATAAAATTATTTGGACTCCCAAATAATTTTATTTGGATTTTTAAAATTTTAATTAAGTTAGTCCATAATTTTTATGGGCTTTTGGGCCCATAAAAGTTAATGGGCCAGTCTTTGGGTTTTTGGGCCCAATGGGCCAGTTTAAGTGTTATTGGGCTTAGTGTAATTTTAATGGGCTTATTTAATTTTAATTGGGCTTAGACTAATTATTTGGGCTTAAAGTTAAGTTAATGGGCTTAAGTATGTTAATGGGCCAGTTTTAAGTTAATGGGCTTGAGTGTAGGGCCAGCAGTCCAGGACCATCCATGAGAAAATTTGCATGTGTCCTGAATATATATTTAATTATTTATATGCATTTAAGTTATTTTAATATTTATATGTTAGTAAGAAATTAAATTAAATATATATGATGGACACACATTTTATTCAAGTACATGCATTCATGAAATAATATTTTATGCATGATTTAATGTTTAAGTTGAGCAATAAAAATATTTTATGTTGGAAGTTGAAGTAGTGTGACAATTTAAGGGGGATTCGTCCCCATATGATTGAAGGGCAGTTTACTGCCAATTTAAGAGGTGATTCGTCACCGGCCACGTACGTAGGTTTCCACGCTGATCAGTATTTAATGTATGATTTAAGGTTACACTACGGATACAACCATGCTATGTTAGAAAATAAATTGCTCAATAATGTTATGTATTATGTTATGTATTATGTTTATTTAATTAAGTTATGTTATGTAATTTTTAAGCATGCTCATTCATGTATATGTATGTATTAGTATTAAATTGGTTTAAATTATTTTAAACCCTTGTTATGTTAGCATGTTGGGCCTCTAGGCTCACTACACTGGTATGGTGCAGGTGAGTACGTTGAGGATGACATTGTACCCACCGGAGGCGAGGACGTATGAGCATGCATGCAGTGGCCCCGTGACCGTGAAATATTCTGAGTCGCTATGCATGTGATTGTTCTTGTCAGCATGATACATTTTTATTATTTTCAGTGATTGAGGGTCTAGAATATTTATTTAATTTTTTTTCAGTGCATGCAAACTTTTATTTACTTATGCAGTATATTTTTAATTAATGTTTGACTCAGATATTTATTATATTTTTAAGAATGCATTTTTATTTAAGTATTTAATTGTTTATTCATTTTAAATATTTTTATTCTGTGCATATATGTATGGGCATATATGTACATATTTTATTTAGTAAGTAAATAAAAAAAAAAATTCCGCATATTTATTTATTATAGAGTTAGGGTCGTTTCATAGAGAGTATGATTATAACTTAATTTTATGTTTATATTTGTATTACAGTAAAATATTTGGCTACTAGAATCAATTAATACTAATAAAATAAAATAATTATACAAGTAGTTAATAATATGAATTTAATATTTATAATTCGGTAAAAGAATATGAAATTTAAAATAATTAATAAACAACATAAATATTTTTCTTGTCCAAGGTAAAAATATATATTAATTTCGTCCCATTTATTTAGGCTTGTGTGTATATATATATATATATATATATATATATATATATATATATATTAAGAAAGTGTTTGTAAAAGTAAATTTTTTAAAAGAATTTCTTATTTTTCCCTTATTTAATTAAATTTTAATAAAATAAAATAATTATACAAGTAGATAATAATATGAATTTAATAGGGATAAATTGTTAAAATAGTAGGACATATGATATTTAATATGAGAACTAAACTATATAATTGAAACAAATAAAAAATAAATGTAGTTTAAATAAGTGAGACATAGAGAGTGTGATTATAACTAAGTTTCATGTTGATATTTGTATTACAGTATAGTACTTGACTAATAAAATCAATTAATGCTAATTCTTGTGAAATCGTAAAAAGTTGCGTGCCAAAAAATAAAAAATCACACTAAATTCAAATTGATTTTAAGTCAGACAAGTTATTCTTATATCTAAGTTACTTAAATACTAGAATGATTGATTATAAAAGTTTTTAAATTGTTTAAAATATGATTGTTCATCCTCTAAAAATATTTTTTCTTCACATTTTTTTGTCTACTCAAATTTTTATTGCAAATAATATATTTAACATACTATTCTTAAAAATTATATATTAATTATCACACTTCCTATAAATGTTTTTTATGGCATGTACAACTACATGTACTTTATATGCATATCAAATTTAAAACAACTCAATTGGATTATTATTGAAGAAAATTAAAAATAAAAACATATTCAAGTCAAAAATTGAGATCGAACATTGTTGAATTATCAAAAATCACGTCAGCAATTGGACTAACAATAGTCAAAAATTAAATATTAGCGCACAAAAACCAAATTTGACAACTCAATTGACTAAAACTCAAATTTGAACAAGTTAATGAATCTAAAAATCATTTACCTGAAAGAAATTACTGTAGCAAGTCAAACTACAACAATTGTCTAATGATTAACATGGTTTATCAGAGAAAAAGTAATACGTGATTTATATTTACTTTATCAATAGAAGATCAAAATTCATCTCTAAATAAAACTTTTAAATAAATAAAAAATAGTTTTTTTGTTCACTAACTTATTTAATATTATGATTTGGTCCACTAAGTTTACAAACTTTATCTGTGATATGCTAAATTTTAATTCGGCTACTCTTGGTCTAATTGAAGACGTGACACTGGAAAATATTGATTTATAATTAAAAAAATACTGACACGACTTAAAAAAAAATGCTGAAGTGGGATCGAACATTGTTGAATTGTCAAATATCACGTCAGCAATTGGACTAACAATAATTGAAGATTAAATTTTAGTGCACCATAACCAAATTTGACAACTCAATTGACTAAAACTCAAATTTGGACAAGTTAATGAATCAAAAAATCATTTATCGGAAAGAAATTACTATTTTTTCTTAAAAATCAATAAAAGTAAAATTATCATTTAGCATAAATTGTTTATGTTGGGGTGCAATAATAGTCTCTGAGAGCATTAATCGAAACATGACGCTTGAGATTTTGTATGGTTTAAAATTTTGAGTCCTATTGTTACCATCAACAATAAATTTTGGTGAAGCGAGACGTGTTCGGCCATACAATTAATATCAGAGTCAATTAAGCTCGTAGTTTTGATTCATATTGATTGAAAGCACAATTCTTGATAAGGTGATTGTTTGGGTACAATAATTGTCTCCTTGGGTTGAACAATTGAAACATGTGTTTGTTTGAACTGCGATACGATCTAAAAGAATTTTCTAATTTGCCCTTCTTTATCTTACATACTATTAATTAAATATTTTTGTCATTTCCAATGTTTTTTTAGGTTTTCATTTTATTTTTTAGATTAGTCAAGAGTAATTAATTTTTGTCCATTTATTTATTCAAGGTATATTAATTATTAATATTTCATTCATGTCTTAAATTAAAAAAGTTATTAATTGAAATTTATCTTAATTTTGTTTTCATTGATTTATTATTCAAAGTATATTAATCTATTACTCTATTACTCTTATAAATATATGAGTTCCAATTTTGAATTCTCTAATTTGCCCTTCTTTATTTTACATACTATTAATTAAATATTTTTGTCATTTTTAATGTTTTTTTTAAGTTTTTCATTTCATTTTCTAGATTAGTCAAGAGTAATTAATTTTTGTCTATTTATTTATTCAAGGTATATTAATTATTAATATTTAATTCATGTCTTAAATTAAAAAAGTTATTAATTGAAATTTATCTTAATTTTACGTCTATTGATTTATTATTCAAAGTAGATTAATTGTTAAATTTAATTCAATAAATAAAAGTGACACTTTAGTTATTATCATTTTTTATTTAATAATTAATATTTTTTGTAATATCAATATTTTTTTGTCCAAAATAAAAAATTATACTAATTGTTTCCCACTTATTTAAGCTTGTGTGTATTTTCACATATATATATGTTGAATCCGACATTTTGGTGATAACAAACAATAACTCATTATATAGGAATGTGCTACCAATCTTTTGTACTTCAGGAATCTACTACAACTCCTACCGCAACCGTCTAAACCCTTCAAGTTATCTACCGGAAGCTTGTCAACCGCCTTTGTCTCTCGACCGGTTGCAATCACAAGCCTATCGACTGGTTATTCAAACCAGCAGAGGATAAATCTCTCTACCGGAAGAAAGTCAACTGTTTATCAAGATATCTCAAGACAAATACTTGAGACAAGACGTTCTTTGCAAGATCTTTTATCAAAAGCAAAACCGGCGTATCAGAAGATCTGTTGACTCTTGCATCGAGACAACAGGTTGCACTAAAATGGCAAAAACGCAGAATGGCTACAGATAAAGCATTCGACCGTTTATACCAATTTTGGACCTTGAAGTTGTCTGCATTTAAAGAAGAGTACGATCTTCATGCAGAATCATCAATGCATTTATGAAGCATTAAATGTGCATTCAATGCAGCATCAGAACGTTCAAAATAAAGACGTTGATGATTGACCTATATAAAGGGAAGATTGCTCAAGAAGTAGGAGAGAAGACAAGCAACACGAAAAATCTCAATCAACTCAATCACTTGAATACTATCAGAAGTCATCATCTGATATACTGAAGCAATACTTGAGCACACTTACAAGATCATTCACTTGCTGCTCAAATAAACCCTCGCCTACAGTTTACATATCTGATCTTTAAGGATCATCCTAGGGTTTCCAAGCCTCTCGACCGCTCTGCAGTTTGAGAAGCTCAACCGGACTGTATTCATTATTGAAGAGACTTGAAGCTACTCTGAAAGCTTCCACCAGTCTGATAAGAACTGAGAATCTTATCTGTGTAAATCTAGGAGTTTCGGATTAGGCATTGGATAAGTCCTAAGTCTGAAGTGGGTGTATTGCAAGACGTTGTAATAACCAAAGTCTTCTAGTGAATTCCTTCCTAAGTGGAAGAAGGGGAGACGTAGAAGGATTAAGCCTTCGAACTTCCATAAATCGTGCCTTAGTCTTGACTGCATATTTATCTTATATATTGCTCATACATCGTGTTATAACTTGCCTTTGCATCACTAAAACCTCTGAACTATTTTCGCACTATTTAAGTTGTTCAAACCGTTTTAGAAGTTGAGAAAACAGATTAAGTGAACTAAACTTCACTTGATCATTTTGAAAAGAAAGAAAATAAGTTTCAGAGTGTATTCACCCCCCTCTACCCTCTGAACCGATCCCAACAAGTGGTATCAGAGCGGGTTCCTTTCTCAACTGCTGATCTAAAGTTTTAAAATCATGACTTCTTTCAACAAAATTCCTATGTTTTTTAAAGAAGATTATGATGACTGGAAAATTCGCATGCAGGCACATCTTGCAGCACAGGACGATGACATGCTATATGTCATAACAGACGGTCCTATCAAAATCATGAAGGTCAACCCAGCTCTAACCGATGGTGCAGGACAAATGATTGAGAAACCAAGAGCTGAGTGGACTACTGAGGACAAAAAGAAGGCCAATCTTGACAATGTGGCCCGGGACATCCTATACAAAACTCTGGACAAGAACATGTTCAGCAAAATCAAGTCATGCTCCACAGCAAAGGAGATTTGGGAGAAGCTCACTCAGCTGTGTGAAGGAAATGACCAAACCAAGGAAAACAAGCTCACTATGGCCATTCAAAAATATGACAATGCCAAAATGAAGCCAGGGGAAACCATGGCTGAATTTGATGAACGGTTCAGTAGTATCATTTGTGATCTTATTGCTTTAGGAAAAACTTATACTAACCGTGAAATTGCTGTGAAGGTTATGAGAGCTTTGCCCAAAGAATGGGAGATCAAGACAGTGGCCATGAGGGAGTCAAAAGACTTAAGCAAGGTTGAACTGCATGATCTCTTTGCAGATCTCAAAGCCTACGAGTTCGAGCTCAACATGAGGACAGAAGATGAACCATCTACCTCTCAACCAACCAAGGCCTTAACCTCAACGGTGATGCGTCCACCGGTCGAGGAAGCTCCAAAGAGATCAGCTGAGCAAATCAGCAACGAAGCCATGACACTCTTTGTCAAGAAATTTGGTAGATTTATGCGTAAAAACAATTTTAAATTTAAAAATTATCATAAATCGGACCATACAGACGATGATCCTACTTGTTTTAACTGTGGCAAGCCATGCCACTTCATTGCAGATTGCACCAAGCCTAAGAGCAATGATCAGAAGCAAGTTTTCGAAAGAAGAAAGGGCAAGGAGGACAAGAGGATGTTTAGAAAAGGAAGAAACCAAAGGGTTCTAGTAGCAGACGAAAGCAAAAGCAAGTGGGCTGAGTCTGACTCTGACAACCCCAATACCGGAAGCTCTTCAGATGACAGCGATGATGAAAAGGTTGAATGCCTTATGGCTGACATCGAAGAAGAAGCTGAGGAGGTATTTGACTTTGGTTCACCTGAATTTACTCACAGTGATCTAGTTACTGCTTTACACGAAATGGCTAATGAATACAAAACATTATCCAAGGAATTCGAGGAGGTAAAGGCAGAAAGAGCTGACCTAAAAGATAAGTCAAGCGAGTCAAGCTGCATGCAGCGAAAAGAGCTTGATGGTCTTAAGGTCAAGCTAAGTCTGCTGGCTACTGAGAATGACACCTTGAAAAGAGTGTTCCAAGCAACCTTGACTGAGAACAAAAAACTACTTGAAACAATTAAGGCTTGGAATAAATCTTCTGTAACCATTGACAAGATTCAAGAAATCCAAAGACCGGCACATGACAAAACCGGTCTAGGGTTTGGAACAAATGAACAGTCAATGGAATCTTGTATTCAGTCAAGCCTGGACAAAGGCAATCTTAACAAAATAAGATTTGTCAGGTCCAGCACGATATATGAACATGATGAGTGCAGCTTTGACAAAAATCAGAAAGTATCTAACGAACGAAACTCTAAGCATAGAGGGCTGGGATATGTGGATCCCCAGATCTCTAATCAAAGAGGAACTTAGATTAAACCAAAACCTAATGAAAGAAGAAAGAGAAACCAATCTAATTTCAAAAGGCCATGAAATGAGTCTAACTACTCTAAGAGAAGATGGTCAAAGGAGAAGCCTTACCAGTACTTTAATTGCAGGCCAGTTCAAAAGAGGTACAGGCTAACTGATAAAAATCAAAAAGGCAAGCAGCACATAGCAACCTCACAAGCACACACATTTACTGCTTATCGACCACACAGATTTCTGGACACACACACGGGCAAACCTGTAAGGGTGTTCCAGGTGTGGGTCCCGAAAGGGCTAATCCGACCTGGACCCTACTAGATATGGGTACCAAAAGTTCCTCACTTTTTGCAGGTACTAAAAGTCCAAACGGGCGAGAAGACCACTTCTATCAAGGACACTACCTGGTACTTAGATAGTGGTTGCTCACGGCACATGACAGGGAATCCAGAACTTCTGACAGAAGTCGTGCTGTGCAAAGGACCAAAGATCAGCTTTGGAGACAACTCCAAAGGTAAAACCGTGGGTAAGGGTAAGATTATCCATGGTAACATCATTATTAAAGATGTGTTGCTTGTTGACAAACTGTGCTATAATTTGATAAGTATTAGTCAACTATGTGACAATGATCATTCGGTCGAGTTTCACAAACACACTTGCATTATCAAAAATGACAAAGGTGAGACTCTTATGACCGGTGTAAGAGACCTAAACACCTACAAGGTAAACTGGTCTTGCTCACATACTTCTTCACCTACTTGTCTTACTGCTCATCATGATAAACATTGGTTGTGGCATAAGCGGTTAAATCATCTAAATTTTAAGTCCATCTCTAACTTGAGGAAGCATGATTTGGTTTCTGGTCTGCCTGAAGGAGATTTTATAAAAGACAAAGTTTGTCCTGCTTGTCAACTAGGAAAGCAGGTGAGAGCAACCTTTAAAAATAAAGGGTGTATGTCTTCCTCCAAATGCTTAGATTTACTTCACATGGACCTATTTGGTCCTATACCAGTAAGAAGCATAGGGGGAATGAGATATGCTCTTGTTGTTATAGATGACTTTTCTCGATTTACTTGGGTCATCTTTCTCTCTTCAAAAGATCAAACTGCACCTCACCTGATTAAGCTTTTTAAACGTTTGCAAAATGAACAATCCACTGTGATAGATAGAATCAGGAGTGATAGAGGGACTGAGTTTTTAAACACTGCTCTCATGACTTATCTAGATGATCAGGGAATCAAGCATGAGTTGTCAGCTGCTAGATCCCCACAGCAAAATGGGGTGGCTGAAAGAAGGAACCGTACTTTAAAAGAAGCAGCCAGAACTATGATTGCTGATTCAAATGTTTCTCAAAGGCTTTGGGCAGAAGCAGTTAACACAGCTTGCTATACTCAAAACAGATCTATGATTAATAAACGATTTAACAAAACTCCATATGAGATCTGAAATGGCACAAAACTTGATATTTCATACTTCAAAATTTTTGGGTGCAAATGCTTTATCCACAACAATGACAAAAATAATTTGACAGCCTTCGATGCCAAAGCAGACGAAGGAACTTTTATTGGTTACTCAGCCGTTAGCAGAGCTTATCGAGTGTTCAATCAAAGATCACTAACGGTAGAGGAAACCATTCATGTTGTTTTTGATGAGTCTACTCTTTGTACAGAACAAACTCAAGGGAGCATAAATGATCTGAGTCATAGACTGGAAAACACAAATCTACAGGAAGAAAGTGACAGTGATCCATATCCTCAAAAGAAGGATGATCCAGTTGCCTCTACCATGTGTGATCAAACAAGGCCAGAAGAGGATCCACCGGTTGATAACGATCCTCCTGCCAATAATGATCCAGTAAACGAGGACGTTCGTCAACCAATTGATGACAACCCTTTAGGGAATTATTTTAGGTGGAACAAAGATCATCCACCTGGGTTGGTCATAGGTGACCCTTCTGCTCCTCGAAAAACACGTGGTCAAATGATTAATGAATTCTTGCATGCATCTTTCATATCTCAGGTAGAGCCCAAAAAGATAGATGAAGCTCTATCAGATGCCAGCTGGATTGAAGCTATGCAAGAAGAGTTGAATCAATTCACCCGCAACAATGTTTGGCATCTAGTTCCTCGACCGGAAAATCAAAATGTGATTGGAACTAGATGGGTGTTTCGTAACAAGCTCGATGAACATGGCATTGTTGTGCGTAACAAAGCTCGACTTGTTGCCCAAGGATTCAGACAAGAAGAAGGCATAGACTTTGAGGAATCCTTCGCGCCAGTTGCAAGACTAGAAGCAATCCGCATATTTCTTGCCTATGCAGCTTTCAATGACTTTAAAGTTTATCAAATGGATGTCAAGTCTGCATTCCTCAATGGTCTACTTCAAGAAGAGGTGTACGTTGAACAACCACCAGGTTTTGTCAATCCTACTCATCCTCAATATATCTATAAACTTGACAAAGCCCTCTATGGATTAAAACAAGCACCGCGTGCATGGTACGATACATTACTAAAATTTTTACTAGAACATGATTTCCAAATTGGAACGGTCGATAAGACCTTGTTTAAATTTGTAAAAGGTGATCATGTGTTACTAGTACAAATCTATGTTGATGACATTATATTTGGGTCAACTAACCCCAAGTTGTGCTCAAAGTTCTCTAAGATGATGCAGGAGAAATTTGAAATGAGCATGATGGGCGAGCTAAATTTCTTTCTTGGATTGCAAGTAAAGCAACTTGAAACTGGAATATTTATCAATCAATCCAAGTATGCCAAGGAATTGGTAAAGAAGTTTGGAATGGAACAGTGCTCAACTGTATCTACCCCCATGAGTACATCAATTAAGCTTGATAAAGATGAAGGGGGAATCCCGGTCGAGGTAACAATGTATCGAGGCCTTATTGGCTCATTGCTTTATTTGACTGCCAGTCGACCGGATATCATGTATTCAGTTTGTTTATGCGCTAGATTTCAAGCAGCACCTAAGCAATCTCATTTCATTGCCGCCAAACGAATAATTAAATATATTAAAGGAACTACTAATGTGGGTCTTTGGTATTCCAAAGATTCAAATCTTAATCTTATTGGCTATTCAGATGCAGATTATGCAGGTTGTAGAATTGATCGCAAAAGTACAAGTGGCACATGTCAATTCCTTGGAGATAGACTAATTTCGTGGTCAAGTAAGAAGCAGACATCAATTGCTACCTCGACCGCCGAAGCAGAATACCTCGCTGCTGGCAGCTGTTGTGCTCAAATACTCTGGATTCAACAGCAGCTTAATGATTATGGAATCCGGTCGAGTGAAGCTCCAATCTACTGTGACAATACAAGTGCCATAGCCATCACTCACAATCCAGTGATGCACTTTAGGACAAAGCACATTGATGTCAGACATCACTTTATCCGAGATCATGTCTTAAAGAAGGAAATCAGGCTGGAATACATCTCTACCGATCAGCAAGCAGCAGATATATTCACCAAGCCTTTACCGGACGCTAAGTTTTCATATTTTTGAAATATTCTTGGTTTAGTAGATCTAAGTTAGTATGCATGTTTTTAGGGGGAATGATTGCCAGTATGACGTTAATAGCTTAGCTGTTACATTTCCATAAATGTTGGCATATCATCCGCCTTTAGCTAGTCTCTGACAGGCTCCGTACTAGCAGCTTTGTGCTTTGAACCAAATGACATTAATTGGGCGCGGTGATTATACTCTTCAAAACTTTTTGAATTTCAAAAATACTTTTCATGACGTCACCCTATGGCCCATAGGTTCCTATATATACTTCTTTACACTCGTATATCAACCTTTCACCGTTGCTAAAGCTTTCATATTGCATTAAAAGTTCTATCGTATTACTATCAAGCTTTTGCTTACTCTCTGCTCGAGTTCTTATCTACAGCTATCATGTCGATCCGGAAGACTTGCCTTGCAATCAACTTTGATTCCGTTATTGAGGCAAACAATGCAGGAATCACTGAGGTCTTCACCATGCTTGAAGCCTCTGGACTAAAGAAGTTTCTGGGAAGCAGTGCCATCTGCGATCTGCCTGTATTGAAGGAGTTCTTTGCAACCGCTCAAATCGAGCATGGGACTGTCAAATGCTTGATCCGAACAGAGTCCTACTCCTTCAATCAAAAGTTCTTCGCCAACACATTTGATCTGCCCTCCAGGGGTTTGACAAAATGCGCGGATCTTCCCGATGGTAACTGCTCATACTGGTTGAAGGAGTTCTCAACCACTGATGCTCCGATCAAACTGCCGCTCAGAAGACATCTCTTAAAGCTTCATTCAGGCTATTGACCAACATCGTGGCCAAGAATCTTCTTGCCAAGGCTGGATCATACGACAAGGTGACGATGGAGAAATTCCAATACATGGCTTGTATCGCCTCCAAAATCAACATCAACTGGTCAGACATATTGTTCACTACCTTATGTGAAATGATCAGGAGAAAAGGGCAATCCGAGGGATTTGCTCTGCAAATTTGCCACATCTTGAGCGTCCTTGGAGTAGACTTCTCCAAGACTGAGCCTCTGCATCCCACCAAATGGCTCAACAAGTCTACAATCTTCAAATTTATGAACAAGAAAGAGGTTGCGGTCGACACTCTGCTTTCAACCGCAAGTGTTGTTGCTGTCACTCAACCGCTTTCAACAGTTCCGGTCGCGGCCAAACCAGCCCATACCAAGAAATCTGCCAAGCGTCAACTTATCATAGAGTCTGACTCTGAAGACGAATCACGTGAGAACGTTCCACTGATTCAAGCCTTCAGCAAGTCATCTCCTTCTGTCTCCAAAGCAGCTGTGTCATCCACGCCTGCAGGCGAGAAGAAGAGGCAGCACAAGAAGTTAAAGTCCCTTCTGGACTTGCTCCTACCGTTCCAACACCAATTCTGCCAACGGTTGAGACTACTACCACTGCTGCTACTACTGCTTCACGTCCTACCAAGGGTGTGATAATCAGGAAAGGTGCCTCATCAACTCCAAAGGTCACTCTCGCTGATCCCAAGGACAAAGGAAAAGGTGTGATGATCTACTCACCTAAGGCTCAACCAGCAGCTACTGTAGAGCTCAACTTGATCATCTCTCACGTTCTTCGCACTGTCAAGCGTCACCTACAACGCTTTGACAGATGGCATCATTCCCGTACTCACCTGACGCTTGCTCAAATATTTCCTAAGTGGAAAGCTCTGAATGTTATTGAGCAAAAGATGCTTCTTTTTGCTGACACTGAAGACATCGTGGAGGCTCTGGGAAGAAGACAGCTCATCGACTTGAAGCTTCGAGGAAGCCTGTTATCTCTGTTGATTAATGAGCGTGTCAAGAACTTCAAATCCAAGAGTCCTACCGCCGCCGATGACTTTGTGATTTTGACTGGACTACAGAATAGTCTACGTCAAATCACTCAACTACTTCAGCACTTCCAAGCTCTTAACAACGTAAAAACGACAGCTTCAGCAGCTTGTTTACAGGCTTATGGACTGGAAGCACAGGTGATGATGAAGACTTTTCTTACCCAAGATCAGGGTGAAGAAGACGTCTCTGCTCTTACTCTTTCAGATGGGATTCTGACCGGTCTCATCACTGCTGACCTGTTTCAGTCATCCGCTCTAGGATCGATTGTGGGAGCATCTTCATCGGTCGACCCCGCCTCAACCGCAGTCCAAGCAGTAATTCAACCGGAAGCAGCTGTGACTACTCACTCATCTCCAGCGACGACCGCTCACACCTCTCCCAGTTGTCCACAAGATTCTTTCGAAGTGATTGAAAAAGAGATCCTGTCACCTCTGTGACAGAACTCCTTGCAGCAGTGAAGCAGTAGTGCCCCCAACAGAGATACCAAGCACTATTGTATCACTTGCACCTCCAGAACAGCCAGTGACTGATGCTGACCCAGCACTTCAACCGTCTCCATCTACTGAAAAGTTTGTGGAAGATCTACTAATGGATGAACCGAGTGCTGATCCTGCTACTCCACCAACCATCTTGGCTGCAGTCGAGACTCCTACATCTCCAACTGTACCACTATTGGAAGGTCCATCAGCTAGCTCACCAGCCAGATCACCAGCACCACTTCATCTTGAGTCTGGCCCGGTTTCACCAAGGAATGACACACAGAGTCAAATGCTTCCGACTGATGACTCATTAATTGAAGCCATGGCCGCAGCTCTGGATCACACTTTGATAAATAGGCTTCATGAGCTCATGCAAACAGTTCGATCCTTCTCACAAGACATCACAAACTCATCCTTATCGGTGGACAATTCACGCCAGACGATGATTCGACATTTTGAGACCGTGTCTCGAGACCTTGCTCACCTGTCCAAAGAGATCACTGCCCATCATCGCACTCAAATCAAAACGTTCTCTACCGTCTCCGAACAACTTGTCAGATCCGAAAACCGCCTTCATAGGCAGTTGAATGATCGGATGGACACTATGCAAGCTACTCTACTTGCTCAACTAGATGCAAAAATTGATACTATGCAAGCCTGCCTTGGCACTCAACTCACTGAGATCATCCTTCGACTCAACCAAGGTGATGCCAAAAAGGGGGAAGAAGAGCAACGAAGAGCAGCAGAAGCAAGAAGACGTGAGGAAGAAGCCGACAGAAGAAGAAGAGAAGGCGATAGGTCAGGAGGAGCCAGTTGGTTCAAAAGATGAACAACTTGTCTCTTCTTTACTTATCGCAACTGCATCTCTTTTTTGTTTTTCTTCAGTAGGTGTAATAAGAATGCTTATTGTAATTAATGAAATTCATTCTCTCAATGAAGTTCATTTTAATGCTTTCATATTGTTCTTGGAGCACATAAGTTTTGTCATCACCAAAAAGGGGGAAATTGTTGAATCCGACATTTTGGTGATAACAAACAACAACTCATTGTATAGGAATGTGCTACCAATCTTTTGTACTTCAGGAATCTACTACAACTCCTACCGCAACCGTCTAAACCCTTCAAGTTATCTACCGGAAGCTTGTCAACCGCCTTTGTCTCTCGACCGGTTGCAATCACAAGCCTATCGACTGGTTATTCAAACCAGCAGAGGATAAATCTCTCTACCGGAAGAAAGTCAACTGTTTATCAAGATATCTCAAGACAAATACTTGAGACAAGACGTTCTTTGCAAGATCTTTTATCAAAAGCAAAACCGGCGTATCAGAAGATCTGTTGACTCTTGCATCGAGACAACAGGTTGCACTAAAATGGCAAAAACGCAGAATGGCTACAGATAAAGCATTCGACCGTTTATACCAGTTTTGGACCCTGGAAGTTGTCTGCATTTAAAGAAGAGTACGATCTTCATGCAGAATCATCAATGCATTTATGAAGCATTAAATGTGCATTCAATGCAGCATCAGAACGTTCAAAATAAAGACGTTGATGATTGACCTATATAAAGGGAAGATTGCTCAAGAAGTAGGAGAGAAGACAAGCAACACGAAAAATCTCAATCAACTCAATCACTTGAATACTATCAGAAGTCCTCATCTGATATACTGAACCAATACTTGAGCACACTTACAAGATCATTCACTTGCTGCTCAAATAAACCCTCGCCTACAGTTTACATATCTGATCTTTAAGGATCATCCTAGGGTTTCCAAGCCTCTCGACCGCTCTGCAGTTTGAGAAGCTCAACCGGACTGTATTCATTATTGAAGAGACTTGAAGCTACTCTGAAAGCTTCCACCAGTCTGATAAGAACTGAGAATCTTATCTGTGTAAATCTAGGAGTTTCGGATTAGGCATTGGATAAGTCCTAAGTCTGAAGTGGGTGTATTGCAAGACGTTGTAATAACCAAAGTCTTCTAGTGAATTCCTTCCTAAGTGGAAGAAGGGGAGACGTAGAAGGATTAAGCCTTCGAACTTCCATAAATCGTGCCTTAGTCTTTACTGCATATTTATCTTATATATTGCTCATACATCGTGTTATAACTTGCTTTTGCATCACTAAAACCTCTGAACTATTTTCGCACTATTTAAGTTGTTCAAACCGTTTTAGAAGTTGAGAAAACAGATTAAGTGAACTAAACTTCACTTGATCATTTTGAAAAGAAAGAAAATAAGTTTCAGAGTGTATTCACCCCCTCTACCCTCTGAACCGATCCCAACAATATATATTAAGAAAGTGTTTGAAAAAATAAATTTTATAAAGAAATTTCTCATTTTACCCTTATTTAATTAAATTTTAATAAAATAAAAGAATTATACAAGTAGTTAATAATATGAATTTAATTTAATAGAGATAAATTGGTAAACGATTATGACTTATGATATTTAATATGAAATAAAAGTGACACTTTAGTTATTATCATTTGTCACTTAATAATTAATATTTTTGTCTAATATTTTTGAAAATTTTAAGGACTACTAATGTAATAAACAACATTAATATAATCTTGTCCGAGTTAAAAATATACTTATTTCGTCCAACGTGTTTAGAATTGTGTGTATTTTCACATATATATTAAGAAAGTGTTTGAAAAAGTAGATTTTGTAAAGAAAATTTTCATTTTACCCTTATTTAATGAAATTTTAATAAAATAAAATAATTATACATGTAGTTAATAATATGAATTTAATAGGGATAAATTGTTAAAATAGTAGGATATATGATATTTAATATGAAAACTAGACTATATAATTGAGACAAATAAAAAATAAATATAATTTAAATAAGTAAGACATAGAGAGTATGATTATAACTTAATTTTATGTTTATATTTGTATTATAGTATAATATTTGGCTACTAGAATCAATTAATACTAATAAAATAAAATAATTATACAAGTAGTTAATAATATGAATTTAATAGGAATAATTCGGTAAAAGAATATGAAATTTAAAAAAATTAATAAACAACATAAATATTTTCTTGTCCAAGGTAAAAATATATATTAATTTCGTCCCATTTATTTAGGCTTGTGTGTATTTTCATATATATATATATATATATATATATATATTAAGAAAGTGTTTGTAAAAGTAAATTTCGTAAAAGAATTTCTTATTTTGCCCTTATTTAATTAAATTTTAATAAAATAAAATAATTATACAAGTAGATAATAATATGAATTTAATAGGGATAAATTGTTAAAATAGTAGGACATATGATATTTAATATGAGAACTAAACTATATAATTGAGACAAATAAAAAATAAATGTAGTTTAAATAAGTGAGACATAAAGAGTGTGATTATAACTAAGTTCCATGTTGATATTTGTATTACAATATAGTACTTGGCTAATAAAATCAATTAATGCTAATTCTTATGAAATCGTAAAAAGTTGTGTGCCAAAAAATAAAAAATCACACTAAATTCAAATTGATTTTAAGTCAGACAAGTTATTCTTATATCTAAGTTACTTAAATACTAGAATGATTGATTATAAAAGTTTTTAAATTGTTTAAAATATGATTGTTCATCCTTTAAAAATATTTTTTCTTCACATTTTTTTGTCTACTCAAATTTTTTATTTCAAATAATATATTTAACATATTATTCTTAAAAATTATATATTAATTATCACACTCCCTATAAATGTTTTTTATGGCATGTACAACAACATGTGCTTTATATGCATATCAAATTTAAAACAACTCAATTGGATTATTATTGAAAAAAATTAAGAATAAAAACATATTCAAGTCAAAAATTGAGATCGAACATTGTTGAATTATCAAAAATCACGTCCGCAATTGGACTAACAATAGTAAAAAATTAAATGTTAGTGCACCAAAACCAAATTTGACAACTCAATTGACTAAAACTCAAATTTGAACAAGTTAATGAATCTAAAAATCATTTATCTGAAAAAAAATTACTGTAGCAAGTCAAGCTACAACAATTGTCTAATGATTAACATGATTTATCAGAGAAAAAGTAATACGTGATTTATATTTACTTTATCAATAGAAGATCAAAATTCATCTCTAAATAAAGCTTTTAAATAAAGAAAAAATAGTTTTTTTGTTCACTAACTTATTTAATATTATGATTTGGTCCACTAAGTTTACAAACTTTATTTGTGATATGCTAAATTTTAATTCGGCTACTCTTGTCTAATTGAAGACGTGACACTGAAAAATACTGATTTATAATTAAAAAAATACTGACACGACGTAAAAAAAAATGCTGAAGTGGGATCGAACATTGTTGAATTATCAAATATCACGTCAGCAATTGGACTAACAATAATTGAAGATTAAATTTTAGTGCACCATAACCAAATTTGACAACTCATTGGACTAAAACTCAAATTTGGACAAGTTAATGAATCAAAAAATAATTTATCGAAAAGAAATTACTATTTTTTCTTAAAAATCAATAAAAGTAAAATTATCATTTAACATAAATTGTTTATGCCGGGGTGCAATAATAGTCTCTGAGAGCATTAATCGAAACGCTTGAGATTTTGTATTGTTTAAAATTTTGAGTCCTATTGTTACCATCAACAATAAATTTTGGTGAAGCGAGACGTGTTCGGCCATACAATTAATATCAGAGTCAATTAAGCTCGTAGTTTCGATTCATATTGATTGAAAGCACAATTCTTGATAAGGTGATTGTTTGGGTACAATAATTGTCTTCTTGGGTTGAACAATTGAAACATGTGTTTGTTTGAACTGCGATACGATCTAAAAGATTTACGTTACACAATATTTATCACTAACTATAGCTTTTAGTAAAATATAAATCTCTTGATCATACAGTTTGTAACAAATATACATATTTTACGTTTTTCAATAAATATATAACATATGTTATTGTTTTAATATTGTTAGTTAAAAATAAATCAAACTCAATGCATAAACATATAATATCACTATAAAAAACCATCGATTAAAAACCGACAAATATAACAAAAACTAAAGTTAAATATGTCATATGATCACTTCAGTAGCTAATTAAATACTGAATCATGGTGACTGAAGTTTGAACTTGTCCATAAAAAGTACAACACTTGATTTTATTAAAGCTAAACATTTGAAATTTGATAACTTCGATCTCAATCAAATAAAATTGTTGTTACGTGCAACGCACGTACATTTTTCTAGTAAAGTAAAAAGATTTTCATGAAATTGATAAACACCAAAATCTAAACAGAGCTTGTATGTTAAAACCAACAGTAGCAAAACATGCAAACAAATTGTCAAACAAACAAATATGTTGCAATAAAATAGAACAATCTTCCAAACAACAACACAAATATAAACCATCAAAATAATTTTATTTGAACAAATAATGAAACAAACAAATTGAGACCTATAACAAACTCAAATTTTTTTAAAATATATTTATCTTCTGCACAAGGCGTTTGTGAATCAACATGAATATATGTTTTTTTTCCAAGATACAATGATTCAAATCAGTAGTTGATGAGCACAAATTCATTATTCTTACAAACTCAAGTCGTATGTTCACTTTATGATCACCAAAAATTAAACAGAGGTCGATGAAAAATTAACAATATGAGATGCAAGAGAATGCTCGAGTGAGATCTCGAGTATGTGTGTGAATTGAGAAAATGAATACACTATTTATAGACTCCAAAAGGTTCACCAAAAATCAATCAAGATTAGTTATGCAATTAAATCAAAAGCGTGAGAAGCCAAAAGACACGTACATAAACAACAATTAATTACCATGTAAATTGTAATTTAGATTCCATTTTCCAACACATTATATATAGCTAATATACATTGTAGCAGTCTACCAGGACATCACTTTCCAACAAACGTACAAGCCCCGGGAATTCGAGAAGCACTCGCATGACTTGAATGTTCCATATTCAGATTATGATAGTTGAATTTGACGGCCAACACGAAATGGATGTTATCAACAATCTACTATCTTTGTGTGTTTTTTTTTTTTGGTGATATAGAAATGTGAAGAAATTAAGCCGTTCGTAAGCTATTCGATTATCGATTCGATAAATGCCGGTTTGAGCTTCTTTAATAAGATTTTTAAGACAACCCAATCAAGCTTGAATTTTACAATATTTGACTCATTAGCTCGTGAAAATGTTTGTGAATCAATTCTAAAATGAAAAAAAAAAATAATAGTTTTGATATTTGATTTATAGATTTTCGCTTTTACGTAAGACAAATATATAAAAATCTATTGTTATAAAAAAATTACAAATTTTAATAAGAATATAATATTTTTGTCTTAATATTAGGGCTTTTTCTTAAATTAATATAAAAATAAAAACAAATTATAAAAATATACCAATTTGTAAAAGTGTATCAAAATATAACAATCCGGGACTTTCTGTCCCGGATTTTGCATGTGGTCTGCCACCATGGCAGAATGGCTTTTTTTATAATTTTTTTTAAGAGATGTTAAATGACTTTTCGGCAACATAAAAAAGGGAAACGAATTGGTGTTTTGATTGAGTCAATTAACTAATTTATTGTTTTATTTTTATTTTTATTTTTATTTCATGTTTTCATATTAATTGTTGCTCTATTTTTTTCGTCAAAAACAAAACATACTGAAAATAGAATGATTTTTATCATTTCATTTTCATTATTTCGAAAATTAAATTAACCCATACTTCAATCATTTTTTTCTAAATGAAATTTATAAATAAAAAAAACACAAAGCGAGCAAAAATTTAATTTTTTTCGTATTATCATAATAATAATAATTATTATTATTATTCCATATTATTATTATTATTATTATCATATTTTTTGTAAAATAAAATAAATAAGTTGACTGACACATTTAATTAAAGGGTATCGTAATAAAAAATTTAATATTTTATATATTTAATACAAATAATATTAAGGAAAAAATATTTTCAAAAATATTTAATTAACAAATTAAATATTTTAAAGATTTTTCTATTAAAATAATTAAGTGAAATTCATATCATTTAAAATTTTCACATCCAATATTTTTTTTGAATTTTTTTTTATTAATATTCATATATCATATTAAAATTTGAGATAAAATATAAATAATATTAATTTAATATTCAAATAAAATATTTGTTATCAAAATAAAATATTTAGTATTTAAGAAAATTTTCAAAATTTATCGGTTTTTTTCTTTCAATATCATGATTTGTAATTAATTTTGTTAAATTTATCGGTTTTTTTTCTTTCAATATCATGATTTGTAATTAATTTTGTTTATTATCGGTTTTTTTTTTCTTTCAAAATCATGATTTGTAATTAATTTTGTTATTTTGAAAGAAAAAAAAACCGATAATATGTCTCCAGGAAGGTTCTTTTCATCTCCGTCCAAGTTGTGATGGATCCAGAGGGTAAGTAGTATAGTCAATCCTTAGCAGCACTCTTCAAAGAGAAAGAAAAAGCTCTCAACTGAATTTGCTCCTCTGTCACCCCATGGGATTTCATACTCGTGCAGACCACGTGAAACTCCATCAAGTGTTTATTTGGATCCTCACCTGCAAAACCATGAAAGGAAGGTAGTAAGTGAATTAATCCAGATTTAAACTCAAAAGTAGCATTATTTTCTAATGTAGAAAAAGTAATGCATAAAGGTTGTTGATTGGGATCAGGAGTGCCCAATTGTCTAAGACTCAGGTTAGCATTAGCGGCCATTTCTTTTTCTTCCGAAAAAGCAGCTCGAGCAGCGGCTTCTTGTTGTTGCCTACGAAGTTCTCTCCTTCGCCTATGCAAAGTCCTTTCAATTTCCGGATCGTAAAGAAAGTCTTCGTCAGCAAGATTACCTGAAAGCATGAACTAGAGAGAACTAGGAACAAAGAAAAGAGAAGAGAGTGAGATTAATCAAAACAAAACAAAAAGAAAAGGAACACAATAAATTAACACCGCTCCCCGGCAACGGCGCCAAAATTTGGTAGCGCTTAATCGTGTCACGCCCAAATTACCCGACTCAATCAGATAAACAAATAATGCAGTAGTGTGAGTAGAGATCGTTCCCACGAGAAAATGTAAATTTAATGTGTTCTAAATAAATAAAAGGAAGTTTTGAATTTTGAGATTAACTACTGAAAATTTTAAACAATTAAAATTCACTAACATGCAAGATTGAATAATAAACTTGGAGAAATCAATAAGAGACGAGACTTGGTATCGGTCGACTACACCCTTGATATTCATTCATTCAATCATCGATTTCCTAAAAATAATTAGTTCTATTAAATATTCGTCACTGAAAACTAAATTTCTGTTTCACCGTAATTTTAGTTAATTAGAAAACAGCATTCTAAATTAACCCTTACTAATGAATTAACCCGATAACAGCAATCTAGATTTAAATCCACGGTAGCATTCAAACTAGTAAAACTGACGAACCTAGACAACACAAACACCAACGGTTATATTTAGCCTAGTCAATAATTGATCCTACGATTTAATAAACTCAACAACAGAAAATATCAAACGTAGTTGTTTCGCAAATTAGATTGTTCAAACAATTACGGATTTGAATTCTAATTTAGCTATCGTTCTCAATACAAAACTCTAAGATGACCAATCCTAAAATCTCGCATACAAACATGAAATCAAACAGATCAAAGATTGATACTTAATAAAGATTAAACACTACGAATCGAATCTCATGAATAAAATATATCAAGGTTTCGTCTCCCTCAACCAAGTATTAAAAGGTTTAGCTACAACGATTCATCACCAAATCAATAAAAATTCAAAGAAAAGAAGAAAACTAGAGAAGAAATTGAGGAACAAAACCTAGCCTCCAAGAGAGAGTCTCGAAATCTCATAAATAATCCTTAAAAATGGAATTAAGAGTCTAATAAAACCTAGAGTCCAAAATAACAAAATTTCCAAAATTAAGAAATCATTCCCGAACAGGCCCGCGCGCTCGATCGCATGGAGTACGTCCGATCGATCGCGTGAAAATATGCGTTTCTCTGTTTTCAACTTCTCGGCCCGCGCTCGATCCTGCTGAGTACGTGCGATCGAGCGCATGGAAATATGCAAAATTCTGCCTTCATAATCCGGATACCTCGCTCGATCTTATTGAGTTCGGGGGATCGATCGCATGGAAAAAACCAATATTCTGCTTTCGTTTTCTTCATCTTGAAATCTCCTACACATTAAACTCGGGAGTATGTTATGAATATAAATGAATGCAAAAGACAAAACTAAGATAAAATATGAACAAACATAATTAAATACATGCAAACTACCAACAAAATAACAATAAAATATACAAATAAAACACGACAATCAATAACCCAAAAAACAAAGTTGATCACAGGCCACAGCAGTTGACCGTTGACTAACATACTGGAAATTTTGCGACGTGGGGCCGTCGCCAATACGTATCCCTAGACTTTTATTAGTAGGATTTCAACAATTAATTAACATGCCATTTTTTTTTACAAATATAAAACGTAAATATGATTTTTATTTCAAAAATATGTTAATCGTTGTTAATCGGTTCTTGCAGAATATTTTCAGTACCAAAATTTTTAAACTCGTTTACGTATTATATTTTATATGTATAATAAAAATATTAGCTCGAACCCGTACATACAAGCATATTTCCACCTGTTATTTTATTCGGTTACTTGTTATGTTTATTTGCCTTTCAAACAATATATATATATATATATATATATATATATATGAGAAAAATGACAAAATACTCCTATTTAAATAAATAATTTAATTAATTTTGTTTCATTATTTTATATTTAATTGAATAAAATAATAAAATTTTAGTTAAATAATGATAAAAATTATATATAATTATTTTATCTTAATATTTGTTACACGCTAAATACATTTTAATATTAAATTGTATTATTACATTAAATTAAGTAATAAGTTTAATTATTTTTTTTAAAAAATTAATATTTAAATTAATTAAAGTGATTGTATTAATAAACTTAATTGAAAATATGAATTAATGCATTGATATATTAATTTAAATTTTTAATAAAAAATGATAAAATAGTTCATAAAAATACAATTTAATTATTTTTTAGTCAAAAAGGTGTGTATGTTATACATCAGAAACTATTAATTCAAAAAAGTCTCATAAAGATTATCACTAAACATGAGATTTCACAAGGCAATATGTCATTTTCCTTATACATTATGTATACAATTTCATTTTCCATTTTTTTAATGTTTCTGTTAGCTACTTGTCCCCTTATTTTAGGCTAGACGTTGTTTTCTGGTTTTTATACCATGTTTAATAACTAATAAAATTTAATTGTTTTTGAATAACGAAGTATTTTATTTATTTCTGAAATCGAATTGATTATTATTTTGCCAGAAAATATATAAATGGCATAACAGAGCCGCCATCAAATGTGACTTCATACCTTCAGAAAACCATCCCTAAAATCAGTGAACATTACAATGAGACACAAATCAATCTTCTTCTTCTTCTTCTTCTTCTTCTTCTTGAACAATATCCATGTCGAAGCTCAACCCAGCACCATAGGCTACACCTGCGCAACGAACCTATCCGCATACCCCTGCCAAACCTACGCCTTCTACAGAGCCGCCGCTCCAGATTTCCTCGACTTAGCCTCCATAGGCGATCTCTTCTCAGTCAGCCGCCTCATGATCTCTAATCCCAGCAACATTTCTTCTTCCCCTGCCTCCCCTCTCATCCCAGATCAATCCCTCTTCATCCCCATTTCATGCTCCTGCAACACACTCAACACCTCCATCACCATCTCTTACGCCCCCTTCCCCTACACCATCAACTCCGGCAACACTTTCTACCTCGTTTCCACTCAATCCTTCCAGAACCTCACCACTTACCAATCCGTCGAAGTCGTCAATCCCACCTTCGAGCCCACCCGTCTCAACATCGGCGATGTCATAACTTTCCCAGTCTTCTGTAAGTGCCCCAACGCCACCCAGGTCCGAAACGGAGTCAGATATCTCATCAGCTACGTTTTCCAACCCTCCGACACCGTGGGCTCCGTCGCTTCGACATTCGGGACGACGCCACAGTCTGTCACCGATGTCAACGGCGACGATATCCAACCTTTTGACACCGTTTTCGTGCCCGTTTCACGGCTTCCGAATCTGACCCAACCCGTGCCCCGGCCTCTTACCGCGAGTAAGTCCGAGAACAGAGGTGCTATCATAGGATTGGGTGTGGGATTAGGTGTGTGCGCGGTCAACTTGGTGTTGGTTCTTGGGGGATGGTATCTTAGAGAAAGGAAGATGAAGAAGAAGAAGAAGGGAGGAAAGTACCATGGAGATGAAGAGAAGTTTGGGGTGGGTGGGAGATCGGGGAAGAAGATGGAAGAGGTGAATCTGATGGCCGATGTATCAGGTTGTTTGGATAAATACAGAGTGTTTGGGATCGATGAATTGAAGGAGGCAACAAATGGGTTTGATGAGAAATGGGTGATTCAAGGCTCTGTTTACAAATGCGCCATTGATGGAGAAGTGTATGCTATCAAGAGGATGAAGTGGAATGCCTACCAGGAACTCAAGATTTTACAGAAGGTACTTGTTTTTTTTTTTTACTGCCAAAAAATGTTATATATATGTGATATTAATTTCAAATTACAAAGTAATCTCAACAAATAATATATAATTATATAAATAATATCTATTAGAAATAATATTTTAACATCATTAGACCAAGAAGTCTGACATTTTTTATTCAACTTCCATTCCATGAGTTTTTTTTTTCTCTGTTATATTGTTTGGAAATAGAAGGTTCCTTCCAATAAAAATATTTATCTTATTTTGAAAAAAAAATATCTTAATTAACGTTAACAAGATAAAGTTTCATGATTTTTTTGGATTTTCTGTTTTAATTAATAAAAATTGATTTAGGAAAATAAAAGTGTTGTACGTATACGCGTAAGCATTTGCATTGAATCGGTCAATGTTTCCTAAACTAACAAGTGGGTCCAAATGACATGAGTACAAGTTTTTTTATTTGGATTTCGATTTGGACTCTGGCTAACATTGAAACTTTAATATTGCTAGATTCTATTCTGTTCATAAAAAGATTCTATTCCATAATATACATTAAGATCTACTTATTATGTGTATAATTTAATCATACGAATTCATTAGCTTAATTATATATATTCAACGAATCATATTATATAAAGTTGGTCCAACTAAACATGCTTAATTCAGTTCATTGCACTCTTGACTGACAATCATCAAATGCTTATAGACAAAGAATGTTCATTAGTATAACTAATTAATGACAATTTAAAATTTAAAATAATTTCCCTTTGAATAACTGCTGAACGAACTTGAAGCATCAATAATGATTCAAAATCAATAATTTCTTCTATGGAGACAATTTCCAAAAACTTTTGTTCACACACAAAAAAAAACATCAATAATTATAAGTATCGTCCCAAGTCATTGATTTTTTTTTTTTTTTTTAGATTTTAGTGTATCGCATATTATGATGATACTATTTGAAAATACTTAAAAAATGATGATGATTATTATCATTTTTACAAAATTGAATACTACCTATATCTGAATGGATTCAATTAAGAAAGTATTGGTTTGGTAGAGCGGCGTGTCTTAACCTGTCCGCCAAATTAAAATCATAATTAAACAAATATTTGTGTGATATGATTTTATGGATCAATTTTATGAGATTGATTTTATATTTGGATCATTTTTAAAAAATATTTTTGTTTTTTCGTAATAAATATTATTTTTTTATTGTAAAATAAAGAAGATTGACTCATTTCACAGATAATATTAGGCGATATTGTATCGAAGATACCTCCTCCTATTTAAAAATGTTATTTGATTTGGATTAATGTGATGCGCGAAAAGGACGTAAAAGTGGTAGTGCCACCTTCTCTTAATTAAGTTAATATATCTTCATTAAAATTATATATTATATATTTTTGGTGGGGTTGGGGATTTAAATAATTCTATTTTTACCTCCAACTTTGTAGACCGCAGATTATTGGCAGTTTCCTTTGTCATCATCCATGATGCAACTGTTATATAAATTATATAATATTCCATTTTGGTAATTATTATAAGTTTATAAGGTTTGTTTTGTTTTATTTTGTATTTACAAAAAATAGTCAAATTTGAAAACAAAATTTTCATTTGACAATGCACGACCGCCATATTTGTTATATTGCTCCACCCGCTGAATACAAATTGTTGATTTATTTATATTTTTTAAAAGTAATTAAAAATTTCTCCTACATTTTCATTGTCATAGTCATAGAAGCATGATATATAGTTAATTTGATGGGCTCATTTTAATTTTTAATTTTTTTAAATTTCTAAATTAGTACATTGCAATGCCTTTGGTTTTAATTTGTAGGTGAACCATGGGAACTTGGTCAAGCTTGAGGGGTTTTGCATAGAGCCAGAAGAAGCTAATTGCTACCTTCTTTATGAATATGTGGAGAATGGGTCCCTTAACTCATGGCTCCATCAAAGAAAGAACGAAAAGATAAGTTGGAAAACAAGGCTAAGAATCGCCATTGATGTAGCTAATGGCCTCCAGTACATCCACGAGCACACTAGGCCAAAAGTTGTGCACAAGGACATCAAGAGTAGCAACATTCTCTTGGACTCGAACATGCGGGCCAAAATCGCCAACTTTGGGCTAGCAAAATCAGGTTGCAACGCCATCACGATGCACATCGTCGGTACACAAGGCTATATAGCCCCCGAGTATCTAGCCGATGGCGTTGTGTCGACCAAAATGGATGTTTTTTCATACGGGGTCGTGCTTCTTGAGCTTATCTCGGGTAGGGAGGCTGTTGACGAAGAAGGGAAGGTTTTGTGGGCTAGCGTTGATGGGATTTTGGATGGGAAAGAGGAGAGGAAGTTGATGAGGTTGAGGGCGTGGATGGAGGATCGTCTCGTGGACGAGTCGTGCTCGATGGAGAGTGTGATGGGTGCCATGGTCGTTGCGGTTGCTTGCTTGAATAGGGATCCGGCGAGAAGGCCTAGTATGGTGGAAATTGTGTATGCTTTATCGAAGAGTGATGATTTGGTGTTTGATGTATCAGAGGATGGGCTTTCACCTAGGCAAGTGATGGCGAGATAGATTGAAATGTCCAACACTTTTGTATCACATATATTATATACATCTGCTCTGTTTATTATAGTAGATGAGACTTGAGAGAACACATTTTGTTAAAAATAAATAAATAAATAAATTACTAAATGTGTCATTCATCTACGTGATTGATATATATAAAAACTAAATATACAATTGATATAATAAATGAAAATTAAATAAAGAATATGCCGATCTTGTGTAAATGCAATAATGTACCTTCGATTTATCATAACAAATTCACAATTTTACATCATGTATGCCTTTTATTGACATGTTAAACACTGCAAGTTATTTTTGGTTGAGTTCATTATGATTGTTTCGAAAACCTTTTATATTTCGGGTAATGTTACATGTACACAGAGTGTTAAAATTGGGTTACACATTGCACTTGAAATTACATGATTATCTTTGCACTTTATTTGGAAATAATATTTCAAAAATGCATGAAAGATAATCATGTAATATCAAATGTAATGTGTAACCCAACGTATAACACCCTGCCAAGAGTTCAACTGCTCCACACGGAGCTGCTAATTTGTTGTGACGTAGGATAGAAAAGGCCAATACGAGCTTATTAGGGGGTCATCATCAGTCATGTACCAACTTTACGTATTATTTTTTAGCCCCCTGACGAGTTGCTTTATCACACATTTACCCCACCACTCTTTCTCTGCGAAAATAATATCCCACTTTTCGAAAAAGCATGCGTCCCACATAAAGCATATGAAAACACAAGTCATTGCCACTTTCACGAAAAGTTCCGACCTTTCGCCACTCAAACCCTAGCCCCTAAATCCCGGTAAGCTTCCTGAATTCTTCGTCATGACGACGAATCCACCGGATGGGTACGCCGCAGATGACTTTCTCGAGCAAATACTCTCGATCCCTTCATATACAGGACTGGCCGGAGCTGACTCTGGTAACTCGTCCGAAACGCCTTCTTTGAATCACAGTGTATCTCAGCTTGGCTCAGCTGCCGCTGTAGGCTCTGGTCTGCACCATCACACGTTGTTTCCGTTGGGGCTCAGCCTAGATAACGGTCATGAAGCGGTTAGTGACTGTGGTGGCTTTACGGTGAAGCCTGTAAGCTTTAGCGTTTAGCATTAGACCCATTTTCCGGTTCAATTTGGGTTGATATGAGTGTCAAATTATGAGAGATCGTGTACCTACCCAAGACTCTGCGTATGTGTGAGCTCTGTGTGGTGTGCTTGGGTGGGTCGGAGTGAACTTATTCTACGGGGCTTGCGAGGGAGAAGTTTGCGGGGAATTCGCATTTACAAAAAAACATGTTATTTAAAATTGGTCTCGTCGCCCCTGGTCCTCTCGTGGTGTTTGATTTTCGTAAAACAGTAACGGGGTGCTTTTAATTCTGTTCTTGCAGGAAAGGGAAGCAGTTAATAATAACATTGGAAGCCTATATCCAGCTTTTGACCATTTACAGGGCCATGCAATCCGCCACCCTATGCCTCAAGTTCAGCAGGTCGTCCAGTAAATATATAGACATCTTGTATAAGGTTAATTTTGTACCTATGCATGTACCCTTTTTTGCAGCTAACTGATGTAGGCGTGGTAGTTATTGTCTGGAGATTGTAGGAATAGGCACAAGTTAGTTTGGTAGGTTGATGCATCATGCATATGGTGGAGGTGCAAATTCTTTATCTTTTACCAGGTGGAACTAAAATCTGGCTATTTCAGTGGCAGGACTGTCCATTAGCCAGTTTAGTGATTTGATAATCTGATGAAGGTGAAAATTCTTCATTTCTTTTGTACCTAACAGAATTAAAATTAGGCTATTTCTGCGCATTCCCAAAGTTTTTTTGTTCTACTGAGCGAGTAGTTTCTAACACGGGTATACACTATGACAGGATATGATTTGAGGCTAGTTCTAAGTGTTTGATTAGTTTCGTGATGACTTGTGTAGTTGGTTTACTGAAATTTTTGGTCAGGAGTAAGATATGATGCATTTTGAATAGAGGAACATGTCTTTAAGGCTGTCACACTTTGAGAAATTTCATTTGACGAAGCAGTTAACTCGCCATTAAATGTTATTTCATCTATGATGTAGGCATCGGATACTTAATTAGTCTTTTTTGGAGATTGTCATTTGTTATTGAGTCTATGCTAGCAATCTTATCATGTTATCGATAAACGAGAAGTTAATAGTCGGTAGAAGGAAAGTTCTACTGTCATATTGGCGCTAAAGAGAATGAAATAAGTTTTGCCGGATGCTTATTATTTTCGTTGAACGAAAGGAGATCTGCTTCTTTAGTGTAAGAACCAAAGTAGCGGATTGTGAATTGCTTTTTGAGAATTCTCCAGTTTTGTCTAGGGATGGAAAGAAGGAATCTAGATGAACAGAAATCTCAATGAATTCCTGTATGTTCATAGGAATTTGCAATTTTTGAGTGAATGTAAATTAAGCCTATTTGCAATTTTTTAACAGAAGTGATATATGTGATCAGTGTGGGTAACTGTTCCTCTGGTTCACTCTCTGTATTCTCTTTTCCAAAACAGAGACATTATTTGTTAAATTGATGATATCACACTAGATGACAAAATAAGTCTGCTATACTTCTCAGGCTTTTCAAGGTCAACTTACGCCGAGCACTGCAATCACTGTTCCACATGCACCTGGAATTAGGCCAAGAGTTCGTGCACGACGAGGGCAAGCAACTGATCCTCACAGTATCGCTGAGCGGGTATATTTATATAAAAGAGTTATAAAGTATGCTATTCTGATGAAGAAATGTGTGATTCTTAACATTGATGCTAATATGTTACAGTAAAGTAAATATTTCTTGATACAGCTGCGTAGAGAAAGGATATCAGAACGAATCAAGGCATTGCAAGAACTTGTTCCCAGCTGCAACAAGGTGTGTAACATTTGCCACAAGTCTTTTATTTACTCAAATTAAAATATACGCCTACCATATGAAGTTTGTTATCTCTTTTCTGTACTCTTGTTTTTCAGACAGATAGGGCTGCCATGCTTGATGAGATACTTGACTATGTGAAGTTTTTGAGGCTTCAAGTCAAGGTAAGAAAAAATCATGTTTTTCAGAACCAGATTTCCATTTCTTCAGTGGTTAACTTAACAATTTCTTTAGTTTGCAAGTATTGCTTTCTATTGTATGCTTGTGCTGTTGCACAGGAATTTTTAGACTATAATACCTTTATTCTTCTTGGGTTAGGTTTCTTTTGTATGCTTTTCCGTTTTCTAGGTGTCTTTGAATCATGCTTGCAATTTTTATATGTTTCTTAACATTTTATTTGGTTGACTTTGTTGCCACCAACTCAGATCTAATGGTTGATTGGTATTCTGTTAATTGTTAATTTATTTTTTTTCTAAACTTCTTGTTTGCTAAAAAAAAGCAGCCAGTTAATTCTTTGAATTTTCCTTTTACCGGGTCTTGTCTTATGTGCGCATCATGGCACTTCATTTGGTTTTTAATGATGGAATTGATTATAATTGGGGATTTAGCATTTGTATAAAATAACTCTTTCTCTTAGTGTATGTGAAAAAGAGTGATGAACTCCTTTTTATGTTCGACTTCCTTCTTAAGTCCGTTGTTCCTCAGTAGCTCAGTGGTAGAGCGGTCGGCTGTTAACTGACTGGTCGTAGGTTCAAATCCTACTTGGGGAGAATTTTGATCGCTTTTCTGACTCTGACCTAGCGACCCATGCCCTTCTCCTTAGTTTCTAAATTAGTCCTGCCAGTTCGCTAAGTAGAGTCACTTGCTGTGGGGAAACAGAGGCTGGAATTATTCAACTTAATGACATATTTGCTTTTCAAAACAGCAGGATATTTTCTTAATACAAGTTTGGAGACCCTGTGGTCTATATATGTTTGGCTTTTGCTAAGAATATTCGAAGGCTTTAAACTAGCTCTTCGTTCAGATAGTATTGTGCAAGAAGATTCTGTGTTTATAATATTATGTGACATGACCTGTTTTTCCATACATTACTCCCCTCAAGTCCTCTTGAGGCCCAAATAGGAGAAAACAGTTTTATTGAGTTTAAAATTCCAACAGGTTTTAAGCATGAGTAGGCTAGGTGGGGCTGGTGCAGTTGCACAACTTGTTGCTGACATTCCACTACAATCCATGGAGGTAACTAAAAACACTTCAACTGGTCACATGAACAGCTAGCAAAGGTCATTTTACAAAATTTAGTTTTCATTTTGTTACTTTCAGGGTGAAACCAGTGAAATAGGATCTAACCAGCACGTGTGGGAGAAGTGGTCGAATGAGGAAACAGAAAACGAGGTAGCTAAACTCATGGAGGAAGATGTGGGAGCTGCAATGCAATTCCTTCAATCCAAATCACTTTGTATCATGCCTATATCACTTGCAGCCCTTATCTATCCCACTAATCAATCCGATGACTCCACCCTTGTCAAACCCGAGCCACCTGCCCCCTCATAAACCTACAAGTCATTGCACGTGCCTATAATAACTCCCATCAGACCTCACTCCCACTATATATACATGTCTTTCAGTGTCTATTTTGCTTATCAAAGTCGGATGCCACAATTTTGCTTTTGCTGCACTTTTGTCCCACTACCTCTTCCTAAAAGTCTTCTATAACCTTTCTGTATGTTATGGCATTCTCAAGCTCGATATGATGGCAATGTTGAAATATCCGAAAATGATCGGATGTGCTTTGTAATGGAGTTGATAAAAATTTCAAAAGGTATCATAATACTCTTCTCCCTGCTTTTCTTTAGTGGGTTTGGTGGGGAGTGGGGACTGCTTGTGGGTGGTCGACTCTTGTACAAAGTCTATATTGCTAGCACCTTATTTGATATGTAATGTAATAATTTAGTGTGAGGTCAAAATTGCGTAATTTATCGAACCCACATGGTGATTGAACGGTAGATGCACTTTTATTCGTTATACATTATATATGGTGTGATTTTATGCGAACTAAAATTCGAATCAATTTAAGAATAAATTTGATGTTTGATTAAAAAAAATCAATTATTTGTTCAAAAAAACCCTGAAATGATCTGAATGCTATTAATAAATGAGAGGTCATTTCAGGACATTAGATCAACTAATTTGATATGCGTGTTTTTAATTTAGGATAAAATTTTCAAGAAATGCAATCAAACATGTAAGTTAAATTCTGGGAATTTGGATGGGACAAGAACAAAAGAATCCCGATGCTTTCTTCAATACATTCAAACTTAAGGTGTACCTACTCCTTCAAAAGTACCCGAGTTTTATCAGGTGTATATCGAAAAATAGTAGTGATGAATTTTCATGTCAATTAAAAAAAAATCAAGTTATTGGAAAAAAAAATATCAGACTCGTAGGATTTTGTGAATTATTTGATTCGTATGAGTGTAGGCATAAATATTTGTAACTGAGACTAAATTATAGAGTTGTAAATTGTTTTCAAATGTTGACGACAAATTTGAATTAGACAATAAAAGTTACATATATAACATAATAACAATACTTTGGTCTCTTTTGGACTGTCATATAGTGTCTTTTTTTTTTTTAACCCCCCAAAAGTTCATAATGAATATCATTGCACAAAATAAACAAGCAATAACGAAAATGTTAGTACAAAAGGATGAATTGAGAATTCAGAATTAAGAAATCAAAAGATAGGGGTAAAAAAAATGAATTTTACTCTCTCTCTCTCTTCATGATATGGATCTGAATCCGTAGTCGTTATTTTTCGAGTGTGTATTGGCTAAACCCACGAACTAACACAATAACATGCAAACTACGATAACCAAGTAGTCTCGCCCGAGGAGATGTTGATAGGGAGAATCGAACTCTTGACCATTTATCAAAAATTTACTTACTTTATCAATTCGAATACCCATTGAAGACGAATGCTGCTCTATCTTAATTCTATTTGAAACAGATGTATATTTTTAATCATTTTAGGGATTGAAAATTGTTGGCCATTGAACCTGCCTCCAAACGGGTATCATTATTTTTTTTATTTTTCGAAAATCCAAAACCAAAAAGGTGAAGCTCTAGCTCCGAAACAGAATAGTCTCAATCATGGCTATAATGATTTTTTTTTTTTATCTTGGAGTGAACACTTGTGTATAATCAATCCATCAACACATATGAAGCACATGCTATATATGATATGCAACAACAAACTACAATTCTATACTCTTCTTTTAATCGATTTAAAGCTCAAACAAATGTGGAATACAAACAACGACCAAGTTGTAAATCCTAATGCATCTTAACAACAATAAATGGAAACGAAATCGATATCTTGAGAGACTTTCATACCAAAATCTTATCAAAATGCATCTCTTTCATTTTCTTGAGTACCATCGATTCCTACAAAGAAAGTATTTCTTACCCTGAAATTCAAATGGAGCATCAAAGACTAATAGTGGACGCCACCACTATATTATTTCAAAGGCCCTCTCCTGAGCTATCAAACTTTTTTTTTTTTTTTTTTTTTTAACGTGAAAATTCGCAGCCGCTACCTTTTGGTGCGCTCTGGATAAACCCCAAACTAACGCAATAGAGCTATCAAACTCTTTGGAACATAGCGATCCTTGTTTTCTTTAGATATTTTCAAAGTATCCTTTGCAAATTTCAATTTCTTTCTAAAACTAACGGTTTTCATTCCTCAAAATCATATTTTTATACAAATAAAAAGTGATGTTTTAAATAAAAGAGTAAAGTCTTCTATAACATGGTCATTCCAACTTATATTTATTAAGGTAGTATTTGAAAGAGCTTCTAGGAAGCACTTTTCTGTTTTTTTTCACAAAATTTTCACAAAATTTCAAAATTTTGTTAAGAAAAAACTGAAAAGTGCTTACTGGAAGCTCTCCCAAACACTACTTAAATATAATATTTTTTCATGAATTTGGCTGAATAAATTTTATATTTATAAAATTTACCCATGACACTATAGATTGTATACACAAATTTCCCCATTATTTGATTTGTTTAGTTTGTTAGGATTAAATTTTTAATCAACATTTTAAAAAGTTTTTAAAATTTGGCATTTTTATTGAATGAGGCCGATCAGGAGAAAAGTTGGATCACTTTCTGGGTTCGTTACGCATTTCGACCAGAAGAGAAACAAAGGACTTGCATATCTGCAGACATGCATTTAGCGGACTGAAAGTGTCTCAAGAATTTGCTTATCTACTCGTGTCATCCGTATAAATTTAAATCTATGCTTTTTTATTGCCTCAGAAGAAAGTTTCGAATTGAAAATGGTGATTCAATTAAACAGCTTTCGGCCTTGGATTTCGACAAGATATCCCAGATTGAATCAGGATTCTTCATTTAAGGGGTGAGCTGTTATTCTTAGTTGTTATGCGTAAAGGTTTAATCTTTGTGTATGTTTTCACAGAGGCGGAGAATCTATTGTGTGTACTCGAAGTTACATACAATATGTATGTATAAATTTCTGAACCAAAAGCTCATCGAGTCGTTGGTATATTAGCCCGACACATGCCCTTGTTTGATACTATTCTTTCCTGGTGTGTAAATGCGTAAACGGTGTTTTCGTTTTCTGTCTTTGTCAGATTGCATATGTGTATATTTTTTTCGGTAGCACTGAAACTGTATCAAGTGTCATTGCATTAAAGCTGCGAATGAATGTCACAGCTGCAAAGGGACTGTCCAGTGGACGTAAAAGTTTAGTTGAATGGGACGAATCATGTATTTTGTGTCTACACTTACAATTTCCAAACACTGATACATGGAATTTGAATTCTGAATGGCAACGGACATTCAGCTTAAAATAAATGCAAATTCAATTGTGTTTACGAAAATAATATTTCGCACCAACTGAGTCTCCAAATTTTCAAATTTTTGGTGCGTTTAAAATATTCACCCTCTTTAGAAGTTTTAGTGTTCTGACGATTAGGGACCGAGACTGGTGTATTATTCATGCTATGAGCTTATGATGCTCTGTTTCCATAGAAATAGATAATGTAACATCTTTGGTTCAAGTGAGGCTTAGCACAGTGGGCTGTACACGTCTTTATTTCACAAAAATGATTTACACAATTAGAGAAGCCTGTCACATTGTTTCACAAAGTCCTTCACTCTTATATCTTTGCCTTATAATTGATGTAATTTGTTAGTTTATCTCAATCATTGTAAAGTAGTTGTTTAGAGATATTCTTTCTAAAAGTTAGCAGCGTTGTTAATTTCAGGAAGTCAAGTCTGCATTCATGCGGATGCATGGCAATTTCACCTTTTCATGTACAGTATTTCTCAATAAACAATAGAGGTAACTTTGATCCACATGTACTTGTTGTTTAGTTCAAGTGTCTTCATCTTTTAACTGTTAATTATCTGCACGTTTGTTTTACTAGTTATTTTTCATGTAAATTTCCTGTAATCAGATAGGCATCAGAAAAAGTGTTTTGTGTTAATGTTGATCTGTTATGTGCTACTCAGTTTTGCTATGATCTATTCCCAGAACAACAGAAGATAATATCCAAAGTAACATTGGATAAGTTTGACCCTTCAAGGAAAACCAATGGCTCTGTAAATGAGAATGATATACTCTCAAAGAAGTATTCAAATAATGGTACTCAGGTTTGTGCATCAGCTTAGAACTTAACTTGTGTTAAATGATCCAAAATGAGTTTTTTTAATGAGATTGCATGCAAAAAAAAAAAAATGCAAGTAAACTCCTTTGTGTTGATTTTGTTTGTATAACAGACCCTGAGCGGAGAATCTTTGTGATTTCTGTAACTTCTTGTCTGTCTTTGGGTATACAGTGTGACTAATCCATTGGTATTGTAGCATGTGCAGTATGTTAGATCTAAACTCCTGGCGGCATCCCTCTCATGTTTGTTAGTCAGATTGATGCATTTGTATAGCAATATTTCGGCGATGAAAGTTGTTCGGGAATCACTCTGTCGTGCAATTCAAGTGTTTGCAACTTCAAGTTTGCCCTTTGCTTGCATGTCTAACTCCTTTAGTAAACCAACACCGCTTCAATTGGATGTTTCATTGCCTTCATTTCAAGATCTGAAATGGAGTCTCGCTCGATTAATTTATTTATTCAACATTCAATTAGAGAGAAATGTTGCCACGTAAGTACAGCAAACACCACCTTCAGGTTACCTTCAGTCATTAGTTTACAGTTGACGTAATGTGTTTTTATCTGCATTCATGATTTAATTTTGACAAATTATGGTTCAGATGCCACTTTAGTTTTTTGTATTTCTTGAAGGTATTGATGGTTAATAATGGCTGTTTGTCCTAAAACACAAATATTTCCTTTAAAATCTTGAAATTTCCAAGAAGACTTATTGTAAGATTTGTTACTTGGTTTGCATGTCCCTTGAAATTGTGTCGATCACAAAAATTCTCTAGTTAAATGAAGTCCTGTACTGTACATAGGTTTTTTTTTATACGAGACGGAAATGTGAAATTTGTCCCCGTTACATTATATATTCGATAACTTGGTGCAGCACTTCAGTTTTAGGTTCAATCCAATAAGAAAACGATTTACATGATGTTCCACTCACTTCTGTAAATGAAAACATATTGAACTTGTGTTTTTACCTGTGCTTTCTTACAAATATTCTTGATTTGACTTCATGCAATTGTGGTTGTACTTAATTTGGATTCATGCAGGTTTTTTATTGTGCTCCTCGCTGCATGCTTCTCATTTGTCCTCATGGGTGGTTTCCTCTTCTTCAAGTTCAGGTTGCGTAATGATTAATAATTTGAAAACAATGTGGAGGACTAGTTATGGCTTTATGCTGAGTCTTTTCAAGTTCTGTTTTGGATGCTATACTACAAAAAAAACTGAGGAACATGGAAGCATATGAAAACTTTTGCGGAAAATCTCTATCATTATATAATCACCAGCATTGCCCGGAACTATATATGAAGTTTCATGGTGAAAACTGAAACTGTAGAAAAGAAAACTCATTTTACATCAACACATGAAACTTCTACACTTGATACTATAAAATATTTGTGTACCTTCAATTGGTTATTTGATTAATTGTTTACCCCAAAAATTTTGTGAAATTTATAAAGTTACTTGGTACTAGTATATTGGTCTTTGTCCGAGTCCACTTATTTTATGTGGTAAATGAGCTAAATCTTGTACACATTTATTAATTTGTATTTTATATATATTAAATGAGTGTAATATGTTGAAAGCCAACTCTTAACTCTGTTTAGGATTGTGTTTATAAGATGATCGGTCTCACAATTGGCAAATTTGCATTGTCAGAAGCTAGAACATGGCCTTGCCTTTTTGTCAATGGCATCTCTGTTCAATTAAGCATGCTCTTAATTATGTATTTGTCCATTATTTATACAATTAATCTTTCTGACAGAAATAATTTCCAATTTCATATCTAAAAGTTTCCTTCGTTTTTTATTTTTATTTTATGGAGTTGTTCGGCTCCACCATAACTTCATAAGTTCATCTTTTTTGAGGTTTAATAAGTTTACTTGATTTATGTTTTTGAATTTTTTTACATATTTTTTGCTGCCTTAATTGTGACCGACCGTTTATGTGATACATTTTATTTAGTATAATTTACTTATGGTTGGTGCGTCTACAACCTCTTTTTACATTTAGAATCTCGTGTTTTCTGATTTCAAAATGTATATATCGGAGTACAGGGGTAGCACTCAGTCTCTCGAGGATTGCTTTTGGGAGGCTTGGGCATGCCTTTGTTCATCGTCAACTCACTTGAAAGTGTGATCCATCTTTGCCAATTTGATCTTGTCACTTGATAAAAATGTTAACTCACATATTGGTTGACAAACAATGAGGTAGTAACTTTTACTGTTAAAAATCATTCTTTGATTCAACTACAGCAAAGAACTAGGATTGAGCGTGTTATTGGCTTTATGCTTGCTATCTGGGGCATACTGTTCTATTCTCGGCTATTGAGCACCATGACTGAACAGTTTAGGGTAAGCTGATAATATACTGTGTTTTTACAAAAGATCTGTTGGAATGTTGTACCTCTGATTAGCATTTTGGCAGAATAATATGCAAAGGCTCAGAGAAGGGGCACAAATGCAAGTTCTGGAGACTGACCATATAATCATTTGTGGAATTAGCAGTCGTCTGAGTGTTATCCTGAAGCAGATAAATAAGCATCATGAATTTTCTGTTCGTTTAGGCACTGCTACTGCTAGGTAATTGGTTGATGAATACTGACATTTAGACACTGTATTAAGATAATGCACCGTCTGTCATATCTAAAGACATGTTCCAGGAGACAGAGAATTCTACTTTTGTCCGACCTTCCAAGGAAACAGATGGATAAAGTTGCTGACAACATATCTAAAGATCTCAATCATATTGATATTCTGACAAAAAGGTATGTTATTTAACAAAAGATGTAATAAGTGCCTACAAATGGTGTGATCACATATTTCTCAGTTTAATACCTACAACGTGTTTGCATGCTGTTATTTTCTGAAATCGTTAGTCTGTAGTTACAAATGCCCAAGCAGGGAAATTTATCGAGCGTCCTAGCAATATGTAAGAGTACCTATGTTATTAGACCATGTTCTTATTGTCACCTAATTAGTAAAGAAATAACAGTTGATCACATACCGGAAAAGCTTGAACTTCTTGTATGGGTGTCAGGTGCCTAGAGGAGGATGAGATTTAACAAGTCCTTGGTATTTATGCAGACTTGTATGATTTAGAACGTGACAAATTATTTGTGCATAGATGACATTGTCAATCCGTGGTTGAACTTCTTGCCCTGATTCTAGTTACCATTGTCAAATATTATTCGTCTTTTATATTGTCAATCCGTGGTTTTTAACATGAGGGTGTGATGTACATATTTGTGATTTGTTTTATAATTTTTGTACTCGGAACTTATGCGGAGCAACTTTACAATTAGCGTTTCAATGGAGCTGACCACCTAATTTTACATCACAACTTAGCAACATATTTTCCAATCGATCTTGGAAATATATAAAGCAAACGCTTCTTGCTTTTTTAAAGTGTTATTTATCGTTCACTATATTTTCCAATGCATTATCCAATTATTTTTCCCATGACCTTTTATATTGCATTTTTTCTGACGAGGCGAGAAGAATCAGTCGCTTTAGAGATCCAGTATTCGTTTAACTATCTAAAGATCTTGAATTAAGCAGTTTTTATAAATAGTTGTCTTTACACCTGACTTATTATCTACTGGTGCAGTTGTAGTCTAAGCTTGACTAAGTCATTTGAAAGAGCTGCAGCAAAGATGGCACGTGCCATAATCATATTACCAACAAAGGGAGATCGGTAAGAACTTAATTGGTCCTGGATAACTTGTTTAATTTAATGGACATGTGATTGACAACAGTTTATAATATTATTTAGTATTTTTAGTATTTCCCCTGAATTTGATTATGAATTAAGAAGGTTCTGACAAAAAAACTTGGTTTCCCAGCTCCCTAAAATTGTAGTAGTGACTAGTGACCTTGAGGAATGCCCATTTCGCCCACAATATTTCAACAGAGCTGATTTTTGCCCAAGTCTTTTCTTCATATATGACTTGTAACAAGGCTTGTCTTTTATGGCCCTTTTGCCTTTTATCGAGATATTGTCTTTGCTGCGATTTATTTTGTAAAATCTGAAACCTAAAGCTAAATTTTACTTTGTTAGATATGAAGTTGACACGGATGCATTTCTAACAGTACTTGCTCTTCAACCCGTTCTTATGATGGCCTCTGTACCTACTATAGTTGAGGTTAGTTGCAGATGGATGGTTCTTTCTACATTATGAGTCGTGAAGTTTTACTCTCATTTGTGATACAGGTCTCGAGTTCAAACACGTGCCAGCTTTTAAAATCAATCTCAGGGTTGAAAGTGGAGCCTGTAGAAAATGTGGCATCCAAATTATTTGTTCAGTGTTCTAGACAAAAAGGGCTGATAAAGATATACAAACACTTGCTAAACTATCGAAGTAAATCCATATCCTTTCTTTTCCTTGGCATGATAGTCATCTTTATGTATTTTTCAGCTATCTTTGCTGTCTATGGAACAATATTCTCAAAGCTTTAGAAAATTGAAAAATATAACTGTTCTCTTGACACGTCAAAACACGGGATGTGAACAACATCATGCATTGTGCTTTCTTATTGACTTTAATTCTCATGCTAATTTCTGACCACGGATATCTCAATATTGCAGAAAATGTGTTCAATCTTTGCAATTTTCCTAATTTAGCCGGACTAACTTACAGGCAATTGAGGTGTGGGTTTCAAGAGGTATAACCGTCCTGTAGGAGGTTTATTAATTTTATTTGTTTCTTCTGGTTTCTGAATCTATGAAGTTTTGGTTAACTTATTTTTTTGTTGACTTTTTTCAGGCAGTTGTTTGTGGGCTTTATCGGGATGGAAGGGTTAGTTTTCACCCAAATGATGAAGAAATTTTGGAAGTAGCTGACAAGGTATGTAAATCTTGCCGATAGCTACTTCAGTTCGTTTTTCACAAGGATTTATGGGTTTTCCATTGCTTTTCCATTGCACACACTAGCATGTGTAACATTCATGTGCCACACGTAGGTTCTGTTTATCGCCCCTATACATGGAAAGAAGAAACCAAAACTCTCATATCCACGAGAAAATGATAGCTTGACCAATGATCTTGAGGCCATAAATCAAAGAAACGCATTCCAAAGCCAAGCATCTGATGTTACAAAAGAGCGGTTACAGAATATGGTAGAAAGACCAAAAAAATCAGGTTCCAAGGTATGTGATACCAAGTGATGAATAACTGCTGTTATTGTGCATTTCTTAGCTGAAGGGTTGATTTTGTTCAAACATTTGCATGAAGGCATCAGACTCGTCCCTAGGTCCAAAAGAATGCATACTAATACTTGGATGGCGCCACGATGTTGTAAAAATGATAGAAGAATATGACAACTATCTTGGACCAGGCAGCGTGTTGGTACTCTCCCTTTATCTTCTGCCTATCTCCGTATCTTATATTTCTCTTGTGAAAAGGTTTCTATTTTTCATCTCAAATTTCTCCGTATCTGGATGCGTAAGAGCAGGAAATTCTATCAGAGGTTCCGATGGATGAGCGAAACAAGGCAAATAAGCTGGCTTGTCAGAGTAAACTCAAACATGTCAAAGTTTCTCACCGGGTAAATCTACACCACACCCTAAGTATGTCATTTCATTTATACTTGTTTTACGAATACATTTCATTCATCTTCGTTCCCAATGGTACTGTTGTCTGTCCATTCATCACAGGTTGGAAATCCAATGGATCATATCACTTTAGAAGAAACCATTATTAAATTTCAAAGGGTGTTTCAGAAAGAAGGTGTTCCATTTTCAATTGTCGTAATATCTGATAGAGAGTGGGACATTGGAGGTAAGGCGTATGATGCTGATTTGTATCGAATTAGCTCAGGTTTTTTATTGATCTTTATCCTTGTAAATTAATGGTTTATAGATTCATCAAGGACGGACAAAAACTCAACATACTGTCTTCTTCTAGCTGAAAGTATATGTGGTAAACTTGGTGTAAAGGTGCGGTTCTTTAAAATTCTCCAACTCTTTACTTTGTCTAACACTTGTTTTCGAATGAGGTGCAATATGGAAACTTTTCTCATGTTTTTAAAGTAGTTTGATGAATCTTGCAGGTGCAAAATCTGGTTGTTGAAATTGTGGATTCAAAAATGGGAAAGCAAGTAATTTTTTTCCCAAGAACCTAAATTGATCCTTTTAATGCAACCACACTCACAATGTTACTTTTATACAGCCACTTCAAAAAGAAGTCACTGATAGCTAAATCTCATTGCTTCATAGATTGCTAGGATCAGACCAACCCTTACATATATTGCGGCAGAGGAAGTAATGAGCCTTGTGACAGCTCAAGGTTTAGAAATTCTTATCTCACCATCTTAGAAACCAAAAAAAGGGAAAACATTATCATCTGTCACATCATAATGGTTTTAACAAGTCTCATCTTTCTTTTGGCAGTGGCAAAGAATAGTGAATTGAACGAGGTTTGGAAAGACATTCTTAATGCAGAGGGAGATGAAATTTACGTTAAGGTTTAAAAAAGCATTCATTTCGTTCATCCTGATTTATTGTATTAAAACTTGAGAGAGCTTTAGCTGGTTTTCTGAGACATGAGTCGACTTATCAAGTGTCAGAAAATACAGCATATAGCTTCATAGTATTGTTCACGATTTTTGGACAGGATATAAGTCTCTACAAAAAGGAAGGCGAAAATCCCACATTTAGCGAGCTATCAGAAAGAGCGTATCTCCGAAGAGAAGTTGCCATTGGTTATGTCAAACAGAACAAGAAGGTATCTTGCCTGCCTTTCTTTGGTTATATATATTGAAATGATAACAGTGCATCGATGCTATGTTTCAATTACTGCAGGTCATCAACCCAATTCCCAAGTCCGAGCCCCTAACTCTCCACCCGGGTGACTCGTTGATCGTGATATCAGAGCTTGAAGGAGAACAACCGGTGGTATTCTAGAATCTGGTTGCTCATAATCGTTCTTTTTGCTATTTTTCCCCCCGTTTCTCATCGATATATCATTTCCAATTTTCTTATTCTTTACTGGCGGAATAAGTAGTTGTATGGGAAATGTATAGTTTACTAACATAATAAAATGAAGGTTTTCTCTAAAGAATAGTTTGGTTGTTTTTCCATGAAATTCATTCATCCTGCTAAAAATGTTATATACCAAATGATGTACTCTATATGAATTAAATTTTATATATAAAAATTGGTTCATCAGAAGATCTAGATGGAAAGCATGGAGCATTTATGCTAAGCTCATGTTCCATCAGCTGATATTCAACATTATGGGCGCAATGCCAACTCATTAACTTGCTAGGTCAATAACCTTGGTTTTTCTTATGCTATTTTTTTTGTTTATGAAATGTACTTCATGAAATTTTGATTCACTAATGAAGCTTGTGTTAAAAAAAATAGTAATAACGTTGCACATAGATAAACATATATAATCCATTATAACTATATGCATTATTTATTTATTTATTGATGGTATTTATTTATTTTTCCATAACGTGTGGTGGAGTTTTTGGGTATAGACTCTAGAATTGTCGGGTGAGACTATGTTCTATCTGGTGGAGCTAAGCCCTTGGATCATGGCATGTGGACCCCACATGTTTTCATGTGGACCCTATTGATCAATGGGCTATGCTGCACCTGGAGAAGAACTATAGGTGAGAAAAACTACAGGTGCAGCATAATCTCACCCAAAATTGTCTCCCTTCTCCCCTTTCTGGGAATGCGGACCAAAAAGGCGGTGACATTTTATTTTATTATAACGTGATAAAGGTAAAATTTTGTAAAGAAATTATTCCTAGGGCAATGTCAAAATGAATTGAAAAATGTTATACTTAAAATTTGCCTCATGTGTAGTAAGTAACTAAGTATGCAACAATTGCTTGTAATCGAGCTGGAAATAATTCACTTTTGGGATAAAAACAATTATTCAACAATGAGATACAAATAATCTTGACTCCTTTTGTATTCACTTTCCCAACAAATGCGTATATTCAAGATCACAACGCAAACAGATGTTCTTGTATGAAGAAAACACAACCGAAATCCAAATATATACCAAGGATGTATATATATATGCATATCTTTGTACAATTGCTTGCACATGGATTTAATTATTACAAGCAAAACATTGAAAATCAAATCTCAAAAGAACCTTTATAAAAAAAAAAAAAAAAAAGAAGTAATAGTATAAAAATATTGTAATTTCTACGTATCTTCTTTTGATTAATTAAACCTCCTCCCCATCGAGGTTGCAGAAAATTGTTGAATACAAAGAAAGCAACTTCATGAAAATCCAGAGTTCTTGGTGAACTCTTAATTTGTGATTGACTAATCGTCGTAAATCATGATTCTCTCTCCCGTGAGAGGGCCTCATTTTTCTTCCTTTTTTTTTTGGCACATTTTAAATAAAACCCATTAATAATAATCCAAGATTAATAAGTGTGTCTTCTCTTCTCATGCACCAAAACCTAATCCTTTGGCTTCTGATCCTTTCATGATCCTCAGTTTCTTGCAGGATGACTTGAACATACTGCCAAAATATATAATACGATATGCATAAGAAAATATAAAGGGTGCATGCATGATTAATTTTGCATGTGGTAAGAAATTAATTTTATACAAAAACTATAGGAAAGATTTAGATAAGGAATTAATAGCTAGGGAATTAAGTACTCACTCCCATGGAACATCTCCAACAAGCATCAAATCGCCATCTTTATCTTCATATGCAGGTGAATATTCCGATCCTTTGTACCCTTCCCTCTCTGAATATTCCCCTAATATACATATATATATCCACCAAATTAATTACTCCATGTGTTTAGAGCATGATCAATCCCAATAACCATTATTTAAACCGGAAAGAAAAGATACCTATGGAGAGTTTGAACATGTTTTCCAAAGCCTGTAGGAGTTGCGAGTATCCATCGTAAACTTTGAGATCGATCTTTCTAAGGTAAGGGGCACCATCCATGCTAACTTTCACGTAAATCCCAGCTTGATCAGATTCTGTATTAATCTTCATCTGTACAATATTATTGCTTTTCCGGCAAGACCTCACCGGCGGCCACCCCACTATCTGTGCCCTGGAACCAATCATCAATCACCAAACAAACAAATCAGTCACTAATAAGTTTTTTTTATATGATACCACAGATATATAAATAATCTTCTTACTTGGGTGCTGGTGGGATTTCGGGAGCAGAAGAAGAAGCCATATTCGATTCAGCTGGCAAGGCTCGCTTGTTGTTAATCTTTGGAGTTCTTGGTTCTTGTACTTCACATTCATCCGTGCCTGGCAATCCCAATCTCAGCTCAGTTGCCTTCAAATTAAGATCGCTCTCCATTTTCTTGCTATAGCCAAATTACTAAATTTGTTTTCAAGATTTGCAGTGTGTGTATAATGTTTCTTGGGATTAAGCTAAGGAAATAAATGAGAGTTGATTTATAATTAGTGCATGAATTTGGAGTTAATATTGGAGTTTGAGTGCATGAATTTGGGACAAAGCAAGATTAAGATGTCCGCAAATGATGAGGCAAGGGATCCCAGATTTAGGGGACAGGAGAGGGACAAACTCGGCCGCCCATAATGGATATTATTATTATTTTTTTTTTTTCTTCATACGGTCAAGATGCGTTTTCGGGGGAAGTTAAACAAAATTATTATATTTATATTTGCTTATTACAATATGAATATATCGTGAATACCAACACATAATAATCTTTGTAACAAATAAGATTTAATAATTATTTATATATGCGACATGATGAATACAGAGTAACATGCATGCTTGAGACATTGTTTTGGTAGTATAATATATACTTGGCTTTTAGATATATGGAGGTGAATTCCATGTGAATGGATGGGGTCCACTTGAGTGTTGGGTATTGGGCATGTAGACCTAAATTATTCTTGGCAAGGGCCATATTTTATTAATTCCAAGAAATCTTTAAAATAAATGTGTATGTATGTATGCATGAGTTAATTATAAGATATCATGTGGGACAATCTCATACATTTATTTTTGTGAAACAGTAATTAAAACAAATAAAAATTAAGATATTTATATCACAAAATTGAATCATAAGACAACCTCACGAAAAATTATATATAAAGCACGGTCGTCATTAATATATATTGTTGCCATTTGTTCAATTTTGAAAAATATTTGCACATGCATATAGTATTTGCTAGCTTCTGTCATATTGTCATGTGATACTTTAAATTAGTCAAGAAGAAGTTGTATTATGATTTTATCATATATTCATTACGATTATATGTATCAAAATCACGATGTTTTCTTTTCCAAAATTTACTATATATTCTTTTAACTGTTGAGACAGAGTCTAATAATTGTTTGGTGAAAATTGTATAATTATTAAGAGGTGGAGGACAAAGTGATATTAACATAGATGAGTAAATTCTTTTTTGGAAAAAAAAAACATTAATTAATTTACAAATAAAAAGATCCAAAAATTAGAAGAGAATGAGAGTCTTTTTTTGTCAACGATTTCTTTTTCTCATTATTGGTTTTACGAAAACAAATACTCTTGGACTATTTTTTGGGTTTTTAAAGCAAAAAAAAATTCCTAAGATGTGATTTTGAAGACTGGCCAGATGATTTTCTTATTAATCAGATACCGCCGCATCGTGCGTGAAGTTCGGTGCATGCGTCCATATATACATCTTAATCCAATCTATAATTTTTTCAATTATAATCGACGATATTGATCCGATATATGGTAGCTTTTTCTAGGTCGTTCTACCAATATTAAGTTATAAACTCACGAGTTATCCATCCAAAATACTTACCTATTAGGCCGTGTACGTGATCTCATGAGTTTATAAATCAGTTTTTAAAAATTTAATATTTTAACGTAGAATATTATAACACGTACAAATGTTAAAGTGGAAAGTTGAGTAAATCTTTCAATGCAATTGGGTCATTTTGATTGCTTTGCTCTTCATTCCAGGACTGTATGTAGGGGTGGTTCGGTACGTTATACCGCGGTATTCAACGAATAGATATCGTACCGAAAATTTCGGTATACCGACATGTCGGTATACCGAAATTTCGATATGACATAAATCCAAACCGATACCGTATCGAATACCAAAATTCGACACGGTATCGGTATGATACCGTGTATACCGATTTTTTAAACTGTTTTTTTTAAATGTCGGTATATGCGGTATCATACCGATACCGTGTATACCAACTTTTTTTTCGGTATACCAAAATATCAAAAAATTGAAAATCTTATACCGATACCGAAATTTTCGGTATATATGATTTTTTTTCGATACGGTAAAGGCGGTATAATAACATTTCGGTATTTTTCCCCAACGCTAGTTGTACGTCACCGTCACAAGATATTTATGGAGAAAGAAGATCACATCAATTTGTACTCGTGAATGATGTAAATTATGAAAAAAACATGCCTTGTGATGCAGGCATTGGTATGGCGAAACACCAGAGGGGATCTGGCTCCACCATACGTACAACTAAGATCGTGCATTAGCTATCACTATTTTTGGAATTTTTTCACAGCGTATTTGAAATTTCCATTCTCAAAATTCTAGATTCATAAAATTTAGTATAAGATATACGCCAACACCCCTAATGGTTTACATATATACAGGGGCGGATTCAGAATTAGATGTTTGGGGGGCCGATTTGCCCACACACACAAATTTAAAAAAATAATTATTATATATTAGATATGTTGGACATCACAACTCTACTGAGTTAACAGAAAACTAAATCCGATACAATTATTTTAAAAAAAAACAGACACAATATTCAAAACCCACTTAAAAGAAAAAACAAAGAAAATTAAACAAAACACTATTTATCACCAATTTATTACTCTTTCCAATAGAAGAAATCTAGGAAACTAGATATCAATTCTGAAAATGCTTTTGGAAATAATAAGACAAAGAACCATAAGTGTTTACTCTAAAATAAATTGTGCAAATTCTTGGAGGATGTTGGATGAGGTTCAAATTCAAGGTATGAATCAATCCGAAAGCTATTGAAGCAACAATTCTTTCCTGAAAGTTTCATGTAACAAGGTCTTTAAACCAATTAGAACATATTAATTTCAAGAATCAATAGTTGTTTGTGTCACATCTATAATATCTTTCAGCTTTTGATGGATGCCAAACTGAAGGGATGTTACTCTTATTGTAAAAAATAACAGTTTCGTATATTATGGATCTCCCACAATTTCATTCAATAAATTAGAATCCTATTAAATAATTATTCTTTTACAAAAAAAACTACATATTTTTAACAATTGGATCCTAATTGTATGTCATCCCACTGCAAGATAATTTTCATGATTGAATCAGAATAGAGATGAATCATGAATTAGAGTGATAATGTAAAACTCACACGTAAGATAAACACTGACCAAAAAAGAATCAATTTTGAGAAAATATTAAAAAAAACACTGGTCACATTTCATTCATAAACCTATATTTCACCTCCAAACTATGTCTCATTTCACAATTTATTTACTTAACAGTGACTAATGTCTTTATATAACCAACCTCCATTAACCATGAAACTTACAGGAATGTAAAGTTATTAAATTATTTTTAAAACATCACTGGCCAGTTGAAATCCTTTAGTTTTTCTAAATGTACGTTTAAAGATTAATTAATTAGCCCAAGTGAGAGTTAATTAAAATCATGCTAAGTATGCATAAAATAGACAAAATATTGGACTCACGTTTATCTTTGTTTTTATAATATAACTTCAACAAAATATAGTATTATCTTCTCCAAATCTTTATATGAAAATCAATCCCAAGAAATAAAACATAAATTTCTATGATAGCAGTCACCTTTAATAGTTAAAAAAAGAACAAAATAGACATGAATTTTAAAAACCTAAAACAATCCAACCAAATTTCAATAAATTTAATCATGAAATTTGATTATTGATTAAATATTCTTACCATATAAACTCCAATTTTGTGATATGAAATTAGAACAAAGAAAAGATGAGCAAGTTTTCCCCCAATTTTCTTCTCCTCCAGTTTTTCGCCCAAAGCTGATGATTGCTATTTTTAAATTTTAATATCAAGTTTTATTTTTTTATTTTTAATTTGATACCTTCAAATTGGGCCTTTGGAAAAAAAAAAACGGAGAGAAAATTTATTTTTAAATTTTAATATCAAGTTTTATTTATTTTTTTTATTTTAATTTGATACTTCAAATTGGGCCTTTGAAAAAAAAAAACGTAGAGAAGATTTAAAAAGTAAAGTGCCAAATAGTTGAAGAGAATCGAACTCCGGTAAAGTGTAAAAATTTGAGAGTGCTAAGCCATCAACCTAAACCTGGAGAAACAACTTTTGAGGGGACCAAATAATATATATAGTAAATATAATATATATGTCATATATAATAGTAATTTTTTTTAAAATTTTCGGGCTGCATATATATAGTACCATAAACCAGATCCCACGACAGGAGAGAAGTGTGTTATTCTGAAATACGTTAATGCGAAAAAAAAAAAAAAAAGGTTCCACAGTATATGATATGAATATATTGCAATGAATTCCCTACAGCTCGTGCACATCCCTCGATTTACCCTCCGCATGAGTCAATGGGCCTCTGACTCATGTGGAATAGGGTCCCCTTCGAGGTCAATCTTTTTAAAAAATATATTGCAATGAATTAATTAATAGGTATACTCATCCACACGTTATGTACTCTAAGAACACGAAGAGTTCACAAGCAGCACGTAATTATTTAGCTATTGGATTTCGTCGTAATTAAAGAAAGTGATGCATAACAAAACCACATATATATCAAGTTTAGGCGACGCATGCATTAACGTCCCAAAACCAAATGTTAGATATGATCATGACCTAATTAATTGGTTTTATTTATTTATTTATTTGTTGGTATGAGAAGTTTATAATTATGTAGAATATCATATAATTTATCGTGAAATTAGTTCAGAGAGAGAGAGAGATATTTGATTTAATTCAATATAACACAAAGTTTCCAAACGTACACTGTTAATAAATTAAACTTGAAAAAGACAAATTATAACAGTTGTTGGGTTTAATTCATAAAATATATAGAAGGGTATCTTCATTCTTAGAGCAACCAATTAATCATTTTCTAACGTGCATTATATATGTGTATATAGAAAATGCTTCATGTTCGAATATATATATATTATATATTCACGCGACATGAAAATGTTAATCTAATTAATCCTTTTAGAAAATGACAACTTTCCCAACATTTAAGCGTAAAAGCGCCTAATTTTGCTGTCACAGAAAGTTAACATCACATTAGGGCGTAAACCCCATTAATCATTATGCTTTTAGGTAGTCGGTGCAAAGAACATACCATACAATCACCCATCATATAATATAATATAATATAATATAATATACTATAATATACTATAATATAATATAATATAATATAATATAATATATATGTATATATAAATAATCCATATACCATACATATATATGCCAATATGCCATATATTATAAACTCTTTTAATTTTATAAAACTATATATTACAGGCTAGCTAGAATCTACCCATGGAGGGTATTTGAATGGATCCCATCCATATATACACGATGGATCCTGAATCGGGTGGCCCGGCTAGCTTGCTATTATATTCAGATAGTGTTTACGAATATTTACGAAAATTGAAAACTTTGTAAAGAAAGTTGATACTCATATTTTATAGCATTTACGAACGTTACCAGCCATATTTTGGGATAATTTGTCGATGATATTTCAATGGGTAGTGCCTCAAGATGTATTTAAAGACTAAATTTTTTTGCACGCGAAATGTTCATATGTGATCCAACGGCTCTACTTTTTTTACACGCGAGATGTTTCCAGTATCCGTGTACTAGCATCGACATAACACGTACTTAGATCAAATCTGAAACGATTGGTGGCAGAATATGTGTAACACCCGGTATTTTAAATACGTAAATCCGCATGCATAATTAGGATATTTAATTATTTAAATTTTAGATTTATGGGTTAAATAATTATGTGAATTATTTGTGCATGATTTAATTTATTTTTAAGCATTTAACCCATAATTAGTGATTTTTATGATTTTTAGTATTTTAATTATTTTATCGCGTAGACGGGACCGTGGACGGACGAGATGACAACTTTCTAGCCAATTAATTTCATGAGCCTTTTTAGAGCCCTAAAATATTATTTTGAGTTTTATTATCTCAAAATTTTTAGTATTTAATTTTATATAATTTTAGGAGTCCATTTTTATTCAAAATAAGCCAAAATATTGAATTTTTAGTATTTTTAAAATTCCCTAAATTTATAATTTCGAAATTTTCATATGTTTAACTTAAATTATCAGATTTTAACTTTTAGTTAGAGTTTTAAAATTTTATGTTTTATATTTAAACCTTTTAATTATCCTAAACCCTATTTTAATTAAAATAAAAACTCTAACCTAATCTATCCCAAACCCATCGACCAAAAGCTCTTAGCCGCCTCCCTCTCCTCCATCTTCATCTTCTTCCTCGAACCAAAGCCAAGGTGACTCCATGGCTCGATTTTTCTGTAAGTTTCGAAGGGTTGTTCATCGTTCGTCGTCCCGGGAATCGTTCTACGCGCTTCTAAACTCAAACATCGGTGAAAGGCATGATTTTCTTCCAATTTTTTTTGTACCTATCAGATATTATATTGTGTGGATTGTGTATGCATCAAAACTTTCAATTTTTTTTTTAGAAAATGGTTCGAGTGTTCGGATTTTTCCCAAGGTTACTTGTTTTCATGATTCATGTTCATGTTTTTATGCCATGGGTGCGTTCTATCTGCTGGCTAGAGTCCCTAGGGTGTCCTAGGTGTGACTGGACTCGAGTGGCTCGAATGGCTCTAGCCAAACGAGCCCAGGGAAGCCATTACTGCAGCACGGCCGAGGGGGAGTCGCAGTCTAGGGTTTCGAGAAAGAGGGCCACGGCTCGGTGCGTGGGGCTACATGGGGGCTGGGGCTGGGTCAGGTCAGGTCCGCCCAGACGTGGGCTACGTCTGGGAGGCGGCGCTCCGGCCAGGGGCGACCGGAAGCAGCCATGGAGTGGCTGCTGCTCACGGCCGCAGCCGAGAAGAGGCTAGGGTGTCGGGTTCTAGGGTTTCTGTTGGGTCCGGGTCGGGTTTGTGGTCCGGGTCGGGTCAGTAGGGTAGTGGGTCGGGTTAAGTTGGTCCGGGTCCGGGTTCGGTGGGCCGGGCTCGAGTCTTTTTATTTTTAAAATATTTATGAATTAATGGGTTTTTGGGCCAATTAGTTTGAAATAAAATTATTTGGACTCCCAAATAATTTTATTTGGGCTTTTAAAATTTTAATTGAGTTAGTCCATTAATTTTATGGGCTTTTGAGCCCATAAAAGTTATTGGGCCAGTATTTGGGCTTTTGGGCCCATTGGGCCAGTTTAAGTTGTTTTTGGGCCTAGAATGTTTTATTGGCTTTAAATTATTTTAATTGGGCTTAGAACAATCTTATTGGGCTTAAGTATTTTAATGGGCCAGATTTAAGTAATTGGCTTGAGTGTTAGGGCCAGCAGTCCAGGACCATCCATGAGAAAATTGCACGTGTCCTGATTATATATTTAATTATTTTTATGCATTGAAGTTATTTTAATATTTTAATATTTATATGTTAGTAAGAAATTTAAATTAAATATATATGAAGGACACACATTTTAATTAAGTACATGCATTCATGAAATAATTTTATGCATAATTAAATGTTTAAGGTTGAGCAATAATAAAATATTTTATGTTGGAAGTTGAAGTAGTGTGACAATTTAAGGGGGATTCGTCCTCATATGTGAACTATTGAAGGGCAGTTTACTGCCAATTTAAGAGGTGATTCGTCACCGCCACGTACGTTAGTTTTCACGCTGATCAGTATTTAATGTATGATTTAAAGTTACACTACGGATACAACCATGCGATGTTAGAAAATTACCTTGCTCAACAATGTTATGTATTATGTATGTCTATGTTATTTAAGTTAATTTAAGTTATGTTTATGCCAGGATATTTTTAAGCATGCTCATTCATGTATATGTTATGTATTAATATTTAAGTGTTTTAAATTATTTTAAACCCTTGTTATGTTAGCATGTTGGGCCTCTAGGCTCACTACACTGGTATGGTGCAGGTGAGTACGTTGAGGATGAGGTTGTACCCACCGGAGGCGAGGATGTATGAGCGGACATGCAGTGACCCCGTGACCGTGATAGTTGTCTGAGTCACATTGCATGTTTTATTTATGTCAGCATGTTACATTTATTTTTAGTATTTTTCAGTGGTTGGGTTTTGGAATGTTACTTGACAGTATTTTAATTAAATGTAGACTCAGTTATTTATTTTATTAAAAAATGCATTTTGATTTAAGTATTTATTTATTTATTTTTAAATCTTTTTATTCTGTGCATATATGTATGGGCATATATGTACATCTTTTATTTAGTAAGTAAAAAAAAAAAAAGAAAAATCCGCATATTTATTTATTTAATAATTATAGAGTTAGGATCGTTTCAATATGGGTTTTGTCATGTGACACCTGAAGCCAAACGCCCTATGACGGTATAGTCCACAATATAGGTAGTTAATACCTAAAGATGAAAACCCTACCAATAAATGGACGATGGGTGACATGAATGAACCGATCTCACAGCGGAATAAGAGATACAAAAGATTGATATGTACTACTCATATCAAAAAAGCGCATATTTTTTTCGAAAGCTCATGACATAAAATTTTAAGGTTAAATGTGCTTGATTTGAGACAAGTATAGGATGCAGGGCGACCCCTGGGAAGTTTGCACGCTGAAAAGATCGGTCTTGATACAGTTGGGACAATTGTTGAATCTGAGATGTTATATGAACATCTCGCATGCATAAAAAAAAAAAAAAAAATCGTCCGATCTCAATCGTTTCGGATTTAATCTAAGTATGGGTTATGTAGATGCTAGTACATAAATACTGCAAACATCTCACGTGAAAAAAAAATATATAACCGTTGAATCCAGGTGAACGTTAAGTACGTACCATCTAGGAAATTTAAGAAGATGGGTGAGCTCTGCTCTGTTGCCTGCTAAGTGTCCCAAGGACAGCCATATATGTTTCCGAGTTGCTAATTTATCCACGTTACGCCACCATTGCCATACAACTTTATGCATTAATTCATGACTTCTACCAAATTCTCCTCCAGACAACGACACTTACCGTACGTTTAAAGTCTTATATGTTATCAATTCTTTACAGAAAATATAAATTTTACTAAAATATATAAGAACAACTTGTAAATAAGAGAGATTGATATAAAGACGCCGCTGAAATGAACTATCAATTAACTCAATTTTTTTTTTATAAAAAAAGCAGTGTGTTCTTTCAATAATTAAGTCATGAGTTGGAGAGAAATAATATCTAGATGTGTGTGTGTGCTGCAGGTAGAATAATTAGAAGAAGATGACAATTACGTTGAAATTCAATAAAAAGTATGTTGTTGTAGCTATTCTCTTCGTGAGATTAATGCGATCCGAGTCCCATTTTCAGTCACGTGAATGGTCCTTTTTTGACGTGTTTATGAGTCGATTGAGAGTGACTGGATTTTTAATTTATCACTGCCATATTTCGTGTGGTCTTATATTAATTTATGACGTTTTTAACTTTGTGCCATATTATAAATTTTAAGTTTGAGCATGCATGTCCAACGTTAACGCTTTATCAAAAGTTAGGTCATTGTTAGGCCGTGGAAATCAAAAGTATAACTTTAACTATGATATCAATGGTAACTTATAGAATCGAGAGCATGTAATTTCACCAAAAATTAAAAGAAATAATTTTGTTTTTAAAAAAGAAGAAATCGATTAAGAGTGACAAGAAAGAATCACGAGCGCCTCAAGTACGAATACTTTTACACTGAGCATTATTAAAAATCAATCACCATGATGTAACGTAAAAATGGCTAGCGAATAAATACACGTGCCTTACCTAATTCTTTAATCTAAATGGACAACTGATTTTGAGAACTAATTCGCAAAAATTCCAAATAGGAAGAATAAGACTTGGAATGGGCCGGCTATTGGAAACAGATTTGGCTACGCTTGTAAATGGGCCTAATTTCAGATGGGATGGACCATTTAACCATCACAATCCTTCCTATAAATGCATGAAAAGGAGTTGGTAGTTGAGATACAATCAATATACACATCAGATTGTGCAAGTCCAATTCACTGCATTCTCCAAAGAAAATAAAATAGGAGAAATAAAGTGTATATAATATATATAAAAACATACATTATGCAATCAACTTAACTTGTCTGAAAATCAAATCTTATCTTATCTTAGAAAGTAAGTCTGATACTCTGATACGAATGAAATAAACCAGATTCCCATTGTTTAGAAAATCCATAGTATATTTTTCCGTGTTTCCCACATCGATATGTATGTATCGGTAGTGCGAATGATGAAACTCAAACGAGGACTGAAGGCGATGTGGGAAGGAATGTAATGGCAATAGTTGTTTTCTAATGGGTTGGAGCAATAATTGGGTTGAATTTCGAGACAGATACATTTCTGGATTTTGTGGTTCAAATTCCAACCCGCACTTATTTTAGGACCGCCGGTCATTCTCACAGTTGGCCCAGATATTGGTAATAATAAATACTATGTTATCCTCTTTTTTTTAAAATAAAAATAAAAATTGTGCATTATTTATTTTTTTAATTTAAATCACCTAAAATATTGCCGATTTAATCCTAACTCTGTTCCAAATGTCATTGCGCCTGAATGTATTATTGGTTCAATTCAAATAACAAACAGAACAAATTTGGTATGTAAGAAAAACATGTGATACCATGTTAGTAATAGCCAATACTTATAATGGTGTAAGAGGCGGGCTTATAGTTCGATTGGTCTCATCTGTCCGCCAATTAGCGAAGACTCAACTTCGAGTCCTCTCCTCTCTTTTGTATAAAAAAATACTTATAATGATGTTAACAGGGACGGATCCAGGAATTAAATTTGGGGTGAACTTGAATTTAATGTGATAAATTATATATTATTACAGAAAATTTAATATATATATATATATATAACAAAAAAATCATTACATTATACTATTAAAAAGTATAGAAAAATTATTTTTGAGCTTATATGTTTGTCTCTTTGCGATTTTGGTCATCTATGTTGTCATATTTCAATTTTATTTTAGTATGTCAACTTTGTTTTTTTGCAATTTTAGTTTTTTTACGACTTTACAATGACATGAAAACAATGCAGTTTCGACTTTACAATGACATGAAAACAACGCCAACTTTGTTTTTTGCAATTTTAGTTTTTTTTTGACTTTACAATGACATGAAAACAATGCAGTGTTGATGTATATAGTGTCACACCAGCACTTTTCATAAAAAAAATAGTAGAATTGCCAAAAATAAAAAAAATTAAGAAAAAATTGAAATTTGATATCACGAGATTGTGTGCTAGAATATTTAAGATGATGAGTTGGGCTTCGGGTGTGGAAAATATGAGTTTTAATAGACTAAGTAAAAAAACAAACATAATTAATAACAAAAACTTGGGATTGACTACAGGCCTAGGACTGGCCTAAGCTAGATCTATTCTTGATAATGTAGTTGCATAAATCTTAGAGACATGCGTTCAATCACAGTAAAGAGAATAAACATAATAAACATAAAAAAAAAAATAATAATAACAATTATTATTGTGGGGTGACGGGAATGCAAAGAGAAGTCTTGAATTTTATAGATATAAAAATATATGAAAATGAGTAACATCACAATTAGGATCGTATAACTTTTAGATTAAAAAATCCCCGTTTGAATTATTATTATATCATTATTCATCGTTATTTGCTCTAATTAGTAGTATAACGACAATCAATCAACGGTAGCTAGGGAGTTAAGTTTAGAGTACTTGAAGCTGGAACATTAATGTATAATTAAACCCCATTAATAGAACATGATCATCAAATCCCCAAAAAATTAAATCACAAAATCAAGAATGGATTGTTCATTGACAAGCGAAAGATCCCACAAAATCAAACGTGGCCAAAAGCACATCGTAAAGGAGATTCTATCCGAAAGAATGCGGATTCACCTCATCTTTTTGGAGCCTAAAACTTGATATTTTTTTTTTGCTCATTTTCTTTTTTAATCTCCATTTATATTAATTAGTTATCATCATCCCTTAACCAAACCAATTTTTTTGTTTATTTCTTTTTTTTTTTTTACAAAGAAACATAGTTTCATTTTCTAAAAATTTGTAAGTGTCACACATGAATGTATGTTTAAATTATTATAGGTTTGAAAAATGAAATTGGTAAGCAAAAAATATGGTAAAAGGAAGTTGATAAGGGTGAGGCATTGGAGGCAATTAGTGGGATGATGAGACCCCATGATGGGGATCCATTGTCTCGTTTTCAACCTACATTTGGAATCATTATTATTGTGCCCAAGATTCTCATAATATTGCATATCTGGGCCACGCTTAATTCAACTCAGATTATATGCTAATCACCGTGTAATTTTGTCTCCCCAATTTAAGTAATTTTTCCATACCCATGCATTATTGCATCGCACTCAGTAGTTGACCACCAAAGAGTGTACCGGAGCTAGCATCTTCTAGGGTATATAGGAAAAGCCAAACAATAGAAAATTTCAAGTAAATTTCATATTATGATTGTAATTTTGAAAATATATATAAGTTCTATTAATACATTAAATCACACGTTTCACGTGAATTCATGGGTTTTTTTTTCTAACAAAAACTCTTGAGAGTTCATCTCGTGAATCAATTCTGTGAGACGGATCCGGAACCAACTTAACTGGAAAAAAAATCACGACAGATTTTTTGGAGAAAGTTTGAAATTTCAAATACTCTCATGAGGGACGACGAAGTATAGCTTTCTGAAAGTTTGTCGATGGATTTATATAGCAACATCACTCAAAAGTCTTTGTTTCTTGTCTAATTTATGATCTATATGTTAAGGTTTGTAATATCTGTGTCATTTCTTGGTTGACAAAATAAAATTTCTATGCACGTAGAAAATCAACCGTAAAAGTGAAATATCCAAGTTAGGGGGATTTTAAATTTTTAGTATTTGAGTATATGTGATGTTAATCAATGGTCATATTCAGTATCAAACTCTGAGAAAAGGTTTTGAATTTGTTTATAAATAGTTCATAATAGATTTTTACAATATCCGAGTTAACCACTTTGGTTAAAATGGATAGTTATGATTAAGATAGTCGCTCTTGAAACTTATTATATACATACACTATTGTATTGATGCACGCTTGTATAATAATTTTGTCATTAATTTGATTTATATTCGAATAAAAGTAATATCATAGTTTAAAATTATCGAGAGACTAAGCACTAAACTGTAATTTGAAATGTTGAAATAAAACAAAAACAAAAAAAGAAAACAAAACAAAAGTATAATATCTATATCAAAAAAAGACAATTTCGGTAATGAAAAAGATGGTGTCTAAGGGATAGATTCTTTATATATAGGAGAAGATAATCGCTAGCGAAGTCCATTACACGAAGACATATTAATTACTCAACCAAAATTCCTATGAGACCGTCTCAATGATCCATTTCGTGAGACATATATCTTACCGATCCGATACATGAAAATATTATTTTTTACGTCCAAAATAATACTTATCATAGATCGAGATGATCTATCTTACAATTTACGAACTAATAATATATAAACATGAAATAAGAATGTAATATAATTTCCCAGCTCGCTAGCTATATATGTATTAATTACACATTTATTTTTGTGGGGGCATTTTGGACCACCCGAGTCATATCTACTGAACTCGGTTTAGTTCACCGTGAAAGAAACAAACTCCAAATGTGATCTCAAGGGGTGAGTCACTTTCTCTTTAGTTTGAAGATTTCGCAAAGCAAAAAAAACAATGTTTTGTTTTCTAGTGTGATTTTGAGTCCTCGACTCCAAGTTAATTTCATGTTGATGATATATATATATATATATAAATTTGTGAAATATAATCATCTCGAATTATTAACTAATTATTGGGGTGGGTGCGCACTTTTATGACTTTTACTAATCAAAATCATTTATAACTATGCTTTAATTCTAAATAATCTTTCAAAATCTAAGTTGAATTTTCTCCTTCCTTTTTCATTTCAATTTCGTGAATCATATGTAAGCTAAGTATTCATGATGAAATACACAAAGTTTTCAAATACAGATAATATAAATGGAGTCATTTCAAATCCAATATTTTAAACATGCACATGCATTAATAAAATGAAATTATATATTCACTATACAATATGGAGCTCCAAAAAAATCAGAAATTTATCCAAATATTTCTTCTAATCAAGTTTTAAAAATTTGGCTAAGGTCATAAATTATAAAAGTTTATCATTATTAATTAAATAGATTGGTAAATATTTTTTGATAAGGATTTAGATGTCCTTAAGGGAGGATGGTGATGGTGGCAGGGCACAGCTAGGGTTGAGGATGTTTTCTTCTCATAGAGATGTGACCTGTCTCAAAGTCATCTCCACTGGTTCAAAAAGGCTCTACAATCAGTGATAACTGACAAATACTTCAATTATAATAATACGATTTTCGATTTATTTTACAGTTGTTAAAATTTTATATATTTCTTTAAAATAATCTTGCATAAACCTTGAAGTTTTTTCAAACATTTCAAGAGAAAACTTGTAATCAGTCTTTCTTTTTTTCTACATGAAAAATAAATTTTTTTTATGAATTGATTTGAGTAAGAGATCAGTCTCACGAATTCGACTTATGAAATTGTCTCTAATTCATAGTTTTATTTTTTTAAGAAATCACTAATTAATAGTTAATTATAATAATATCCTGCTTATAATATAACTGAAGCTTTGGATGTATACATGATATGAGAAATTTATGGTATATTTATTAATTAATAGTTAATTGTAATAATCCTTGCTTTTAATTGAAGATTTGGATGTATATATGATATGAGAAATTTTTTGTATATTTTTATTTATTTGATTGAAGAATTATCGCTTGATTTCCGTGATATGTCCTCAATCGATCCATTTATTGAGGATATGTTTGGAAGAAGACACAAGAAATTTAAGGGATCCTAATTATTCTCAACGAATATAATGACATTTTTATTACTATTTCTCGATTCTATTTTCTAGTTTGACAATATATAATTATAATTAAGCCAATCATGCACTCGAGACTAATTATTATTTTTTCTTTGATTTTTTGGATGAGGTATTATGCTTTAATTATTCCTATTAATGATTTTTGCGGTTGATTGATGCCGGCATTTATTGTATATTACATCTGAATTATGGTTGTGTTTGGGAGAGTTTTTGGAAGCACTTATCAACTTTTTTTTTTTACAAAATTTCAAAATTTTGTGGAAAAAAAAACTAAAAAGTGATTTTAGAAACTTTTTCAAACAATACCTATATAAGCTTGGCTTTTAGTTATGTTATACTTATTTATGTCCTTCGTTTTCTTTTTCTTTTTTCCTTTTTATCGAGAAAAAGTACATTTTTTGTCATTAAATTTGTATTGGAGTGAATTTATGGCCTTGATCCACTATATTCCATTTTTTTTTCGATTTAGTCTCTTTTTATCCGAATAACGTGACCGTCGTCTCACAGAAAATTGTTGATGTGGTAACGACCTTTGCTGCATATCTAATATCATGTCTACGGAAAGTCTATGTTACCACAAGGGCACTGCCCTTGGGGTGGCGTGGCAATCCGTGATTGGTTAAAATCAATGGGCCCCACGTGGGATCCACTAATTTTAACCAATCACGGATTGTCACGCCACCCCAAGGGCAGTGCCCTTGGGGTAGCATAGACTTTCCCTGCTACACTCCGTTGTAAATTAAAAAAGAAAACTAAAATTTTAGAATAATGCACGTTTGGATTATGATTATGAATTGAAAAATAACATGATTAAAAATAAAAAATATTCAAGTTACTGGACAAAAAATACAACCTTTCATTTTTTTTTACTCAATAATAATAATTAGTAAAGTCACTAAACCATGCCTAAATTTATTAGTTCAAGGTTTCAAGTGACAAATATTTTTACTTTTGATGGAGAATAATACATTTTTGAGTCTTCAAAGAGAATTTTCAATATGATATGTTTGATCCTACATAACTACATATAAGATAATAGTAAAATAGATTCAGTTACTTTCTTTGCTCGAGACAAGCACGTCTCGAGTCTATGCTGACTGCGGGTTAGTTTTCTAATTTATTTAGGTTGATTTAGTTACTTTCTTTGCTCGAGACAAGCACGTCTCGAGTCCATGCTCAAGTCTCATCGATTGTGTGTGGGCAATTTCATTCTTTAGCTACAATTTGATGTAATTTGATATCCGATGTACTTGTACTAAAAAAAATAGATAGAGGAATTAGAGGGTCTAAATTTTTTTACAAAAATTATTTTTTAAAAAAAAGAAGCTAATGAGTCATGATAAGTTTATTGAAACATCGGTGCTCAATTCAATATATTTTCTTCTAAATAGTTTATTTTAGATGTCTAGTTTACAGTTAATCATAAGCACTTTTTTTATTGTAAAAATAAATGATTTCGTTTTTCATTAGATTTTGAAATTACACAAACATAGAAAGTGCTTTTTTTTTTTTTTAAAAAAAAAAGAAAGATAGAAAAAAGAGGGGAAAAGTTGTACAAAATTGATCACATTCCCTCTGTACATTGTACACATGCATGCATAACTTGTCATTTTCATTTTGTATGAGCGTGGACTAATTTGACCAAAAATCTGAATAAAATTATTATAGGATTCTACGTTCCAATTATTAAATTTACTTAATTATTTGGAGGTATTCCTAGCTTTGTTAGCCGCAAAATGAGTTGATTTTTTTTTTTTAACTATTAATACTTTTGTTCCTCGTTGGTCGTTTTGGAAGCTGCTAAAAAAACCCCATTTAAGGAACAAAAATTGGGTCTCATAAATATCAGAAAGGCAGTAGCGTCATTTAGTCAAATACGCAACATTCAAAAAATTTATTAAGGAAAGGATGTCTTAATCAAGTATAATACCGAAAATAAGGGAAGCATAGCTTAATTAAAATGTGCATCCAGGTTGGTAAATTGCATTTGCAATCTTCAAAAATTTTAAAAACATCATATATTTATAAATAAAAATTAATCATCACACCTAGCTCCAACGAAATGATATTAAATACATGATCATGTGTGGGGTTTTTTTTTAATCTTGTATTGCACAATAAGTAAACCTTTGAACTTATGCAATAACCTTCAAATCATGTTAGTTAGATAAATTGTACTGGATAAATCTTATGTGATGGACAAACTTGATAAAGTGTTTGTAAAGAAATCGAACTTCTGCGTGTTGGTTAAACGCTTATTTACTCCATCAACTCGAGTACCCCATAAAAATCCATTTATATTTTTTTGGAACTTAATCGGTTAATTACGACGTGTCATATAGGAGACTCCAACGAGTTAAAACTTTGGCCAAACTAATGGAAGACTAATTCGTGATGTAACCCGAAATAATCAAACGCCTTACCAAATTTCACTGTTAACAAATAGGCACCTTTTTGGGGTGTAGCATGATTTGTTGATTTTAAGGCCATCTGGTTGCATGCTATTTAAACCGTGGGTGTCTGAGTTGGGAAGTAAATAGGTGCTAAATCAACATTTAAGAGTTCGATTATCTCTATTTTATCGCACATAATTTGCTCAATGTGATTTACATCCCTAACGTGGTTAATTTATTATTTACGAGCTATTGTGTTAGCATCGAAAGTTAACATAGTAAATATCAAAACATAACAACTGCGACTTATTGTCAATAATTATATATTTGAATCTCATAAGATAATATATTTAGAGTAAGTCTCTTGTGAGATTGACGTGTCAACCTTTTGCTCATATTTATAATAAAAAATAATATTTTTTCATGGATGACCTAAATAAGAGACCCGACCCGTATCACAAAATTAATCCGTAAAACCGTCTTACAAAAACTTTTGTGATATATTTACATTAGAATTCAGGTTATCATAAGATTGGAACCATAATGCTGAATCTAAATCTCGAAAATTGATGTGGACATGCCCATAAATATATATGAACTCGGCATAACAAAGTAAAATTGAATTCTTCAACGTAGTGTACATGATATTAAAAACATGATATTAAAATTTTGGCCATTAGGTGGTGGTTAATGATCGTGGTTCTTTCTTCTTTTTTTTTTTTTCTTTTCCTGGGCCACACCATAGTCAGTTCCCTTAATCATGTCATTTCCATTATTCAGTGTCAATTGATTGAATTTGAAAATCACCCACTTGATCTAGTTTTTATTCCGAGTTAATTAAATTTTTATTATTAAAATATTATTATTTAGCTAAAACATGTTTGTACATAATTACATATATTTAAGGCATTATATATCGCGGTTGTGTGTTGAACTTGTTATATATAAAATCTAAAATTGAGATATAATTGTTTGATAACAATCGAATAATTTCTCACTTAATTATACATTCAGATACTTTAATTTATTCTATTAAAATAGGTGAAAATTTTAAGCAACTTTTGCATCCAAAAAAGTAACACGAAAAAGCAAAGGGTTTCTTTATTTTGTGCCTCTCCAGCTCCCATTATAAAATATTAATATGGTTAATTAATTAAAAGAAATAAATTTTTTTCATTATTTATTAACATGCTCATGATCCCAGACATATATATATATATATATATATATATATATATATATATATATATATATATATTAGATGTATTATGCAATTTCCACGTGTCAAAACACGATTAGACAGAAATTGATAGCCCATTGGAACCAACCATTGGTATATTTGCACATGAAAGTCTCATACACATTCACATATATTAATATTATTGCATACACACAAACAAAAACACTCATAAAACTCACACTTCACCCTCAAAATCATAACAAGTTGAAGAAGAAGAAGAAGAAAAAGAAAAAAAAGGACACGAGAGTTTTGATGCAAGTAGGCCTGAAATTGTCGTCGGCTTTGCTCGGTGAGGAGCATGGCCTGAATCTCAAGGAAACTGAGCTATGTCTTGGACTTCCCGGCGGAGCTGATCCCATCAAGTTTACTGGGAAGAGAGGGTTTTCTGAGACTGTTGATCTGAAGCTCAAGCTTCAGTCTAATGAATCAGCTGCTTCAGATCTCGATATTGAAGCCATGAAAAGCTCTGCAAAGGAGAAAGCTCCTTCCAAAGATCCGGTCAAGCCACCAGCTAAGTTAGTTTTTTTTTTTTTTTTTTATATATATTTTACCTTTGTTTATCATACAAGACCAGACCGGAAAAATTAACGTATTAATTCTGTGTGCCTAACTTTTTTTTTTCTTTTTCTTTTTTAAGAAAACACATAATTGAAATATTTCATATCGATTGCATTATTATTATTAAGGAGTGTAATATTCCTTTATTCAGCACTGCTTTTTGCTAGCTTCACATTTTATGGAAAATTACACGTGCAAGCATGTGAGTTAGACGTGTGCACACAACGTAAAGTATGCTTATAAATTTCCTTGTATTAATAATAATTAATATATAGATATAAAACAAAACGAGATTAGATCAGTATATATGTATATATATATTTGTCTTCTGGAATGAACTAGTTTTAATTTGCATGGATAATATATAGGAACCCTTTTTTCTGTAAACTTAACTAATTATCTAATATAATTAACTAGCTAGCTATCTATTATATGTTTTCAGAATATATATTTAAGCTGCAATTAACAAAACAAAATCCATGCAATCCAAAGCACTTTTAACATTTCATGATTAATCTTTGAATTATGATAACATGACCAGACATCCATGTTTGATATATATATACACCAAAACTATCTTATATAATTCTTAATTTCATATATAAAATTAAAGATAATATTGTTTCTAAAGAATTAATGGAGAGTTTATTAGGGCACAAGTGGTGGGATGGCCACCGGTCCGGTCTTTCCGCAAGAACATAATGGCTCATCAGAAAAGCAACGATGAAGAATCCGGCGAGAAGAGCGGCGGCGGCGGCGCCACCTTTGTGAAGGTGTCGATGGATGGCGCACCCTATCTCCGCAAAGTGGACCTGAAAATGTACAGCAGCTACCAGCAACTCTCCGATGCCTTGGCCAAAATGTTTAGCTCTTTCACCATGGGTAAGTCAATTTTATATCCATTAATTACATTTTTGCATGAAATTATGAGATTTCATAATTAAAGAGAATGATTATTTGTTTGAATATATAATAGCATTAAATCGATCCACAATTCCACATGCAATACACTAAATTACACTTGAAAATGAAAAAGCAAATCTTAAAGATTTAGCTGGAATCTTGTCGTTTATATATATACTAATTTGAGTTAGAATTGTTGGTTTAATTTTTGGATGAATTATTAATTAAAATATATATAGGTACTGAAATTAATTATGGGAATTCGATAATTAATGTATAGTGATGTGTGTAATTATTATAAATACAGGCAATTATGGGACCCAGGGAATGATAGATTTTATGAATGAGAGGAAATTGATGGATTTGCTGAATAGTTCTGAATATGTTCCCACCTATGAAGATAAGGATGGCGATTGGATGCTCGTGGGGGATGTACCATGGGAGTAAGTTCATTTATATTCGTTAATTACTCACTTTTAATTTATTTATATTTATAATCCATGTTTTTATTTATTTATTTATGTTAATTAATTACCCTCAATTAATAAGGATATATATATATGCATGCCTATTAATAATTAATTCGACTGTGATTTGTATTACTTACGTGGCAGGATGTTTGTTAATTCATGCAAGCGCCTTCGTATCATGAAAGGATCAGAAGCAATTGGCCTCGGTATATTTTTTTGAAATTTTATTCTGCGTGATTTTATATATATCTTTTAATTATATTACCTAGATAATTTTTTTAAATAGTTTTTAAAATATATTTTTTCTTTTTTTTTTTTGGGCATGAATTTCAGCACCAAGAGCCATGGAGAAATGCAAGAACAGGTGTTAAATGATATATGATCATGAAGGCAACCTAATTATGTAACTTGTGAAAAAGGTTTGATGAAGCGATGCAAGAAGTTAAGTTAAGTTGTTTTCTATAAACGTGGTAGTAATTAAGCTTGGTTTTTACATTTTTATTTTTGTTCTCTTGAATTTGGTGTCGTGTCTGTATTTTTATTGTCGTAAAGACATAACAGAGGTGTCTAAATATTTGTTTTGCACAATAAGATACTGCAGTATTTGTGTGTTGTTTGGCTTGTTATTACTTTATTTCTGACTCTATTAATTAATCAAAGCACTGTCCTAAATGATAATTAAATTAATTAATGAGCCCCGCCCTGGGGGTCATTCTTGTGTCTTTGTCTTTTTTTTTTAAATAAATAACTGATCTGCATTGATATTAGTATTTATTTCTTGTACAGATTCTTCATATCTCTTTACTATTTTTAAAATTTTTATTTTGCGATTTACTATTTATTGATTATTTTAGTCCCCCAACTAGACTACCAGAGGGAACATGCCCATGTGGGTGTTAATGGGGGTTTCAGTTTTTGTAACTATTAATTGTAATATTTAATTACTGAATGATTGAACAAACTATTTAATTATTATCTGGCTGTTATTTGTTAGTCAAATTTGATTGGTCGATCTGATTGGTGGTTGGAAGCACATGCATGGTCAATGCTTCAATTTTACTTCCATCTGACTCCCGAATGTACCTATTTAATTTCTATGAATATTTTGAAATAAAAGCTCGATACTTTTTTACATTATATTGCATAATTAATGAATTATTGACATTTAGTATGAAAATTAATGTTTTTTGTGTTTCAGTGCATAATAATTTTTTTATGTTATGTATACTGTGTTTAGATATATGCAACATAATTTTCTACAAAATAAAAATAAAAATATACGTACATATGGGTAAGTGAGATGCGTGGTGTGGCTACCAAATAGTAGTCGTATGATATATATATTGCAGACGTATCAAACTTATCCCGAGGTGAATTTTTACTAGAGAATAACTTTTTGTTGGACAACTTTATACATCAAAGAAGTTTGTCGAGAACTTGTCATTTATTTAGAATATAAGGTTAAAAAATAATTTGGTTATTGGGGTTTCAAATATGTATTTGAGTATTTCAAGAGCCAAAAGATGAAGACGTGTGCAGTTTAATTGTAGCTAATTTGGGAAAAAATGTATATTGGTCTTGTGATTTTACAGTAATTTACATTTATATTCATTTAACTTGCATTTTGTTTTCTTACCAACATGGATCTTTGGAAAGAAAATCACATGTGTCATGATATTCATTTTCCAACAGGCAATAAATTTACACAAAATGAACAAATTTACATGAAAATTTTCTGAAAAAAAAAAAAGACATGTCAGCATCTATGACCACTACATAAGGGGATATATATGCTACACCGGGAGAGATACACCTCCTTTAATATTTTTTCAGATGTTCGCACGAACATCATGCTAAAAAACACTAGATGTTCGCGTGAATATGTCACTGAGAAAAAAACATGTGGACCCCAACAATAATTTTTTTGATTTTTTAATATAATGTTCGCGCGAACATATAGAAAAAAATAAAGTGTACCTCCATGGTGTGGCATAGATCAACCTCTACATAAGTAATTTTCGACAGACATGATGGCCGATTTCGAAAAAAAAAGACCAGAAATAGGGTGGGAAAAAACCATACAAATCACATTACTAAAAAGTAAAAATGCAAATTAATTGTTGACAAGACCAAAAGTGAAAAAATTAGCTAGGTACATATTACATGATCAAAAATTTAATTTGCTTGGATATGGTTTTCAATTGATTATGCTTGTGCATGATTAAATTATACCCAGTCTATGGATCTATAAATTTACAATTTATCATAAGCTTTCGAAAGATGGATAAATTTCCAATTTGAAACAATAAACAAATAATCCCCATACAAATTAAAGTTACACTGACTGGCATTCTTTTAATGGCCAAAGCTTCGATCTTTCTAGTCTTTCATGGATTTTGGACTTGTTTGTTTCATGCGGAATCAATCGATGTGATGTGGGGATTGGGGCCCTTCAAAATCGTAAAATGATGCAAACGAATATAAACCCCAATTTTTTTTCCCCCTAAATTCAACCCTTCTAGCTCTTGATTTTGTGCTTTCACAATATATTATATCACAATCTGGAATTATTAACTACTTGAATTTACTTTGTAAATATAATAATGTACACTACACGATTGTGCACTTTGTTGTATTTATGTATGATTTTCATGTAGGTTTTATGTGCTTGTTCTTATCAACAAAGATATACTTATTTTTCAATTGAACCGATTTCAAGATTCGCTAAATCAAGTCGATGGGGAAACTGGAAACACGTGCATATTAGATATTTTTAGCTAGTGAGAATGTGAGATGGGTGAACTCAATTCATATCTATAATGATTTTTTTTTTATCAAGTTGAATAAAAAATCGTCTCACAAAATTGGTCCGCAAAACCATCTAGCTAGTTTATGGGTTTTCAGAAAGTTATGAGTGTAAGGTTGGGAAAATGCCAAAATGGTAACTTTTACCTGCCTTATTCATTCAGTTAATCTGATGTCATTATTTATTATTTATTGAGTGGCACATATTTGAATTTTCATTGGCTCGTTTCATTCTATGGAACAAACGGGCCTTTAAATGAAATTAAATTATGGGCATGAAATGTTTTAACAATAGAACGGGCCTTTGCTTTGCACAAAAAGATATTGGCCTGTAAACTAAAACATTGGAAAGGAACACATTTAATTTGTCCCCATCCTAGGCCTCCACAATTACACATGAATAGGATTTATGAAATTATAATACAAGGTTTCTATAAAATAAGATTTAATATTCCTCAAACAAAACGAAAGATATTAACCTTAACTGTTCGACTTTTTTATGAATAAAAGATGTTTATAAAACAATTAGGCATAAAGAAGAATTTGAAACGTACGCATTACTTGTCCCAACAATCCATCTGATCACGCATGATTTTCTTCTGTATTTCTTAATGTATTGAATAATTAAGATATAAAATAATAACATATTTAAAAAAATCAAGGAATATAATTTTTTAATCAATCAGTTTACACCAGAAATTAATAATTTACTGTATTACATTATAAAGCTATAAATATTATTCTGAATAGATTGTTATTTAATAAACAGTAAAAAAATTGATTTATCCATGTAAATAATGATCATTGAAATAACGTAGTAGGGACTAGGGAGTATCGTGAGAATATCTTTTTTTTTTATTATTTTTTTTCGTGAAGCACTGACGAATATATCCCGTATTAACACAATAGTTTCCAAAATATGTTAGCCAAGTAAATCACATTAGACAAAGTATGTGTGACAGGATTATGACATCATTATATTGTTGACGGCTAGGTAAACCACACTGTGTAAATTATGACATCATTATATTGTTGGAAATAAGTCTAAATTATATGTTAAAATTCACAATTATTAATTAAGTCGGGATTCGGTGGGATAAAATTTCCCAGTATGACATCATTATTGGGAGGTAATTCTAAATTGTTAACGATATTGGCATCGAATTTCCCAGTTATGACATGTATAATTGCATGTTGGCAGCTAGTTCTATTATAAATTATATGTTGATTTTCACAATTATTAACGTAATATATATATATATTATAAATTATATGTTGATTTTCACAATTATATATATATTTTCACAATTATTAACGTAATATATATATATATAAATTATATATATATATATATATTATATCTGTATATGTATGTATATGGCCATTGTATAGGTCGAAAAGTATGTGACATTATTTACCTAGCTTTTTCATTTAATTGCACGATTGCAAATTTATTACTGCCTAGTGCATTCAATAGATTATTTGGAAATTGTTTGATATTATATATAAAATAAGAGTAATATATATCCAGTTTGGTATACAAACTATCGATAAAATATCAATTTAGTACATGAGCTATTGCAAATGATTTAATTGGTACATGATCAAATTAAAATGTCAAGTTTATCCTTAATCTAAATTGATATTAAGTCCAATTACCATTATTAAAATTTGATTAGGTACATAATTTTATTTTCAAGGTTATTTATTGATTAATTTTAAAAATATCATATTTATTTAAAATTATATCATTATAAATAATTATCAACTCAAATCGTACTACAACAAATATTGTAATATATTGATGAAAATATAATAAAATAAATATATGTCACTTGAGCCCGTTGATTTTTTTTTTTTAAAACTGTTGAAGCAAACATAATCATCATTTTAGTTTTTCAAAATCTGTTATATATTTTATGTTGGAATTCAAACAAATGTTCAGCATTAAAGTTTTAAATCATGAAAAGTAATATCAAATAACGCCTCGATGGATTATTAGATAAAGATTCTAAACTCATATGTGGAACGTTATTTCCTGGAGTAGGCAGTAGCCTAACAATTGAACTAGAAATTTTCAACAGAAATAAATATGTAAGGAATAAAAAAATCTACATTATTAGCTTCCAAAAAAAATGTCATTATTTATTAATGTCTCAATAATGCAAAACATCGTCGATCTGGTACGCCTAGTTGTAGGTCTATGGGGAGGAAATGTATGGAAACTTAATTTGAGCCAAAATGTGATATATATATATATATATATATATATATATATATATATATATATATAGATAATATTAGACTGTGTGGTTCTGTTTTGTTAACCACGCGAATATTCTTTACGTGCACCTTATAATTTTCCTTACAGTATTTGATGTTTGCCACGAGTACTTGGTGAACAAATTAACAATTCCAGTCAAAGAAAAATTTCTAATGGACCTATTTTAGTATTTTTCATTTCGAGTTTGACTTGAGTTTTCGAACTCGAGCTTTACGAGACATTTTTTTTAAAACATGAATTTTTCGATATGAGAAAGAATTTTTTTGTAGTGTATTTCTGTAGTGACCCTTATCCAGATCACCTACTAACAGAACTTAGGCATGCAATTAACTTAATTAATCAGATATCAGAATAAAACTGCGGAAACCAAAAACATTATACAATCCCAAGTAAAAGAATCTGTAATTTATCCAAATAATATACAACCAAATCGAATAGTTGTATCAACCTCAAAACAACAAAAATAAAACCTAGACGAAGCTCCAGCTGGTCAACCACTGACTAGCCCCTCTTGGATCCACCCGCCTCGTCCCATCGCAAACCTGCCCCATGGAATAGGGTGTCCAGAAACACAGAGTACGAGACGTGAGCATAAAAGATCAGTACGAGAGTATAAGTATACATGCATGCAAAATGAACTCCCTATAAATTCGAGGTCAAGGATCAGATAACAGAGACAGACCGGGCCCTGGTATGTAGCACGTTGTGCCGTCGCTTCAGGAGGTGGCTCCCATACCATAATACAAGTGGATATGCCAGACCCAAATCGATGAAAGTCCAACCACTAACAGGATAGGAAAAAACCCTACTAACAGACATCTCGAAGGAGATAGCTCAGTATGCAAATGAATGCAGCATAAATCAATGACATATAAACCATGCAGTCACATAATACATGCATACTCAGTCAGGATATCTCGAACAGTACTTTCGTACCTCAAAACAGTGCAAGCTCTACCAACTCTAGGTCCACGCCTATAGTCTACTCTACACTGCCAAATGATACTACTATCATTAAAGTGCTCTAAAAGCCTTAACTAAACTATTGCATACTCCTAAATACTTATAGAAAGCAAAAGCTATACCTTCTTCCGTCGTTAGCCCTTTGATGTCGATGCCTCCAGAACTTGGGCACAACTCCGCTACGACTATCGAACGCCTCGACGACTCCCGGGTCAAGCCTAGGAAGGCTAGAACAACTCGAATACGACTAGAGTAGAGAGAAAATCCGGAATTGGCAATTGAAAATGAATTCTCGGCCTTCTATTTATAGACAACGATCGAAACTTCCGATCCACGATCGGAACGTCCGATCCTGCCATCGGAGCTTCCGAAGATCCTTATCTGCCACGTGTCAAAATATCACTTGTTGACTTCGGATAGGGGTGATCGGAGCTTCCGATCCTGATCGGAGCTTCCGATCTAGCCAATCGTCATGCCTGACGTAATATGATCGGAGCTTCCGATCCTGTTCGGAGCTTCCGAACTCACCTTCGGAGCTTCCGAACTCTACCCAAGTAATTATGATTAATTCCTTAATTACTGATTTTGGGTTACGGGCTACTGCATTCTCCCTTACTTAAGATATTTCGTCCTCGAAATCAGATCTTAAGTACCGAATGCAATACAGAAATCAGAAACATTCTTTATTCAAATCAAACGTTTACAGAGTTTGCAACTGAATACAACTTAAGAATGAAATCAAAACAACTCAGGATGGTCTTCACACATCCTGTCCTCAAGCTCCCAAATAGCTTCCTCAGTGCCTCGGCGCTGCCACCGAACTAAAACCAGAGGAATGACTTTGTTCCGTAAAACCTTATCCTTATAATCCAGGATACGAATAGGTTTCTCAACATAAGTCAAATCATTGTTCACCTTAACCTCAGACCGCTGCAAAATATGAGATTCATCCGCCACATATCATCGCAACTGAGCTACGTGGAACACTGGATAGATGCGGTGGCAAAGCTAGTCGATAAGCCAAATCGCCAATGCTCTCTAAGATCTCAAACGGACCGATAAACCTGGGAGACAACTTGCCCTTAAGGCCAAATCTGAGAATCTTGCGGAAAGGTGAAACTCTCAGAAACACTTTCTCCCCGATATCGAACTGCAAAGGCCTACGCTTGATATTAGCATAGTTGGCCTGACGATCCTGTGCAGTCTTAATCCGTTTCTTGATCTGATCAACAATGTCTATCGCCTGCTTGATAAACTCCGATCCATCAGCCTGTCTCTCCCCCACTTCTTCCCAGAAGAGTGGAGTACGACAACGTCGCCCGTACAACGCCTCAAAAGGTGCCATTCCAAGTATGATAGCTGTTGTTGTACGCAAACTCGATCAATGGCAAATGATCCTGCCAGGCTGGACCAAAATCCATGACGCACGCTCTAAGCATATCCTCCAAAGTACGAATAGTGCGCTCTGACTGACCATCAGTCTCTGGATGATAGGCAGTACTCAAACTGAGAGTAGTACCCATTGCACGATGAACACTCCCCCAGAATCTAGAAGTGAACCTGGGGTCCTGATCGCTGACAATGCTCACAGGCACTCCATGAAGTCGAACGATCTCCTGAATGTACAACCGTGCCATACGATCCACATTGTACTCACGGCTATAGGCAATGAAATGCACTGACTTGGTGAGTCGGTCCACCACAACCCAGATAGCATCACAGTTCCTCGGGGATACCGGCAAATGGGTCACAAAGTCCATTGTGATAAACTCCCATTTCCATTCAGGAATAGGCAGACTGTGAAGCAATCTTCCAGGTCGTCGGTGCTCTGCCTTGACCTGTTGACACACCAAACATCTCGAAATAAATTGATAAATACTGCGTTTCATACCCTTCCACCAGAAACGAGTACGTAGATCCTTGTACATCTTGTTGCTCCCAGGATGAATACTCAACTTAGTGCGATGCGCCTGAGACAAAATCTCCTCTCGCAACTCTTCATCCTACAGAATCACAAGCCTACCAGACAAACACAGAAAGCCATCTGACTGATAATGAAATCCAGACGAGCTACCCTCGTTAGCTAGACGAGCTAAACGCTGGGTCTTCGAATCAGACATCTGAGCATCTCGAATCCGCGAATACAAAGCTGGCTCAGATAATATCGCAAACATCTGGATACTCGGCATACCTCTCTTATGCTTGAAGGTATAGCCTGAAGTACAACAGTCACTGATCGCACTAGACATCAAACAAGTCTGAAGTGCGGATAGTCGCACCTTGCGACTCAAGGCATCAGCGGTGAGATTAGCAGCTCCCGGATGGTACTTTATCTCGCAATCATAGTCCTTAAGAAAGTTCATCCAACGTCTCTGCCTCGTGTTCAACTCCGCCTGAGTGAACAAATACTTGAGACTCTTATGATCAGTGAAGATCTCAAATTTCTCGTAATACAGATAATGACGCCAGATCTTCAAAGCGAACACAATGGCTGCTAACTCCAAATCATGGACTGGATAGTTGTCCTCATGAAGCTTCAGCTGTCTAGAAGCGTATGCGATCACATGCCCATTCTGAGTCAGGACACAACCTAACCCCTGAAGAGAAGCATCCGTGTAAACCACATACCCTCCAGATCCTGACGGTAATGCCAACACCGGCGCAGAAGTCAAACGCCGTCGAAGCTCACAAAAATTCTCCTCACACTCGGAGGACCACTCGAAATCCACACCCTTGCGAGTAAGCTGCGTCAAAGGTAGAGCTAGTTGAGAGAAGTTTAGAATGAAGCGACGATAATACCCTGCTAGACCCAGAAAACTACGGATCTCAGCAACTGTCATCGGACGCGACCAATTAAGTACCGCTTCAATCTTGCTTGGATCAACAGAAATCCCCTCCCTGGATATGATATGGCCAAGAAAGACCACTCTATCCATCCGGAACTCACACTTGCTCAGCTTGGCGTACAACTGCTCATCTCGAAGAGTCTGCAGTACCAACCGCAAGTGAGAAATATGCTCTTCCGTATTACGCGAATACACCAAGATGTCGTCAATGAAGACCACGACAAACTTGTCCAAATACTCCCTGAAAACACGGTTTATCAGATCCATGAATATAGCCGGCGCATTAGTCAAACCAAATGGCATTACTAGAAACTCGTAATGCCCATAGCGAGTACGGAATGCAGTCTTGGCTACGTCCTGATCACGGACTCTCAACTGATGATACCCAGATCTCAAGTCAATCTTGGAGTAAACTGACGTGCCCTGCAGCTGATCAAACAAGTCATCAATACGAGACAAAGGATACTTGTTCTTCACAGTGACTCGATTCAGCTGCCGATAGTCAATGCACAACCGCATCGACTCATCCTTCTTCTTTACAAAGAGAACAGGAGCTCCCCAAGGAGATACACTAGGACGAATGTACCCCTTGTCCAAAAGATCCTGCAGCTGATTCTTTAATTCACGCATCTCTGACGGAGCCAGACGATACGGTGCTTGAGAAATAGGTGAAGTACCCGGCATCAACTCTATGCCAAACTCGACTTCCCTAGCAGGAGGAAAAACCGGAATCTCATCAGGAAATACATCTGGAAATTCATCCACAACAGGAATGCTCTCTATCCCAATACTCTCAGCGGACAAATCAACTGCATAGATAAGATAGCCTTCTTCGCCAGACTCTAGAGCTCGACAGGCTCTCAAAGCTGATACCAAAGGCATCGGGGGTCGCGCTTCCTCACCATAGAAAAACCAGTTCTCACTCCCCTCCGGATGAAAGCGTACTAATCTCTGATAGCAGTCCACTGAAGCTTGATAGGTAGTCAACATATCTATTCCCATAATGCAATCAAAGTCGTCCATCGCCAGGACCATGAGATTCGCTAACAGAATGTTTCCTTCGAACTCTAAAGGGCAACCTATCACTAGACGCTTAGCCAAAGCAGATTGGCCCGTCGGAGTAGAAACAGACATCACTACGTCTAGTGCAATGCATGGTAACTTATGCCTCTTAACAAAACGTGCAGAAATGAAGGAATGAGATGCACCAGTGTCAATAAGTACAAGAGCAGGTATACCATAAAGCAGAAATGTACCTGCGATGACTTTCTCATTCTCCTCCACTGCCTGATCATGTCTCAGAGCAAACACCTGGCCAGAACCAGAACCGCCTCCCCCAGATAGTGGACAATCTCTCCGGATATGACCAGTCTCTCCACAACGAAAACAAGCTCCAGAAGCTCTACGACACTTATCGGATGGATGGTTCTTCCCACAGTGATCACACTTGTCCTTCTTATCGAAATGGACAACACCAGCAGAGCCAGAGGAAGAAGAAGTAGATCCAGACTTCTTGAAAGATTGGGCACGGGGACCCAAAGAACTAGCAGGTCTCGACTGAGAAAAAGACCTGTTTCGCCGGATGCTGTCCTCCGCCTGGTGACAACGGCTCACCAAACCCTCGTAGGACATGTCGTCGCCAACCGCCACACGGTCATGGATCTCAGGGTTAAGGCCCTGAAGGAACAAATTATACTTCATCCCAGAGCTGTCAGCAATCTCGGGGCAATAGGATAGCAGATCAAAGAACTTCTGCTGATACTCATCAATAGACATGGCTCCCTGTCGCAGACTCAGTAGCTCGCCTGCCTTCGACTGATGGAGTGCAGGAGGAAAATACAGCTTCTGAAAAGCTGTGCGGAACTCGGCCCAGGTGGCCACTCCTCTCGCCGTAACAAAAGGTGCAGAAGTAAACCTCCACCGCCTGCGCGTACGTCCATCCAGAAGATAACCCAGGGTCTCCATCTTCTGCTCTTCGGTGCATTGGAAAGTCTGAAAAGTCGTCTTCATGCGGTCTAACCAGTTCTCCGCATCCTCCGGAGACTCACCTCCAACTAAGGGCTTAAGACCCATAGCTAAGAATCGACGCACAGTGAAACGCTCGTCGTCATGATGACGATGACGCCGTTCTCGACGAGGCTCCCGGTCGGCATCACCCCAACGCCCACCAATACTGCCATGAGAACTCTGGTCGTCACGATCTGCCATCTACAAAATTACCTCACGGTTACCTTATGCAGAGTCTAAATCCCAAGAATACTATGCATGCTTTGATACCATAAATGTAGTGACCCTTACCCGGATCACCTACTAACAGAACTTAGACATGCAATTAACTTAATTAATCAGATATCAGAATAAAACTGCGGAAACCAAAAACATTATACAATCCCAAGTAAAGGAATCTGTAATTTATCCAAATAATATACAACCAAATCGAATAGTTGTATCAACCTCAAAAAAACAGAAATAAAACCTAGACGAAGCTCCAGCTGGTCAACCACTGACTAGCCCCTCTTGGATCCACCCGCCTCGTCTCATCGCAAACCTGCCCAATGGAATAGGGTGTTCAAAAACACAGAGTACGAGACGTGAGCATAAAACGCTCAGTACGAGAGTATGAGTATACATGCATGCAAAGTGAACTCCCTATAAACTCGAGGTCAAGGATCAGATAACAGAGACAGACCGGGCCCTGGTATGTAGCACGCTATACCGTCGCTTCAGGAGGTGGCTCCCATACCATAATACAAGTAGATATGCCGAACCCAAATCGATGGAATTCCAACCACTAACAGGATAGGGAAAAACCCTACTAACAGACATCTCGAAGGAGATAGCTCAGTATGCAAATGAATGCAGCATAAATCAATGACATATAAACCATGCAGTCACATAATACATGCATACTCAGTCAGGATATCTCGAACAGTACTTTTGTACCTCAAAACAGTGCAAGCTCTACCAACTCTAGGTCCACGCCTATAGTCTGCTCTACACTGCCAAATGATACTACTATCATTAAAGTGCTCTAAAAGCCTTAACTAAGCTATTGCATACACTTAAATATTTATAGGAAGCAAAAGCTATACCTTCTTCCGTCGTTAGCCCTTTGATGTCGATGCCTCCAGAACTTGGGCACAACTCCGCTACGACTATCGAACGCCTCGACGACTCTCGGGTCAAGCCTAGGAAGGCTAGAACAACTCGAATACGACTAGAGTAGAGAGAAAATCCGGAATTGGCAATTGAAAATGAATTCTCGGCCTTCTATTTATAGACAACGATCGAAACTTCCGATCCTCGATCGGAACGTCCGAACCTCGATCGAAACGTCCGATCCTGCCATCGGAGCTTCCGAAGATCCTTATCTGCCACGTGTCAAAATATCACTTGTTGACTTCGGATAGGGGTGATCGGAGCTTCCGATCCTGATCGAAGCTTCCGATCTAGCCAATCGTCATGCCTGACGTAATATGATCGGAGCTTCCGATCCTGTTCGGAGCTTCCGAACTCACCTTCGGAGCTTCCGAACTCTACCCAAGTAATTATTATTAATTTCTTAATTACTGATTTTGGGTTACGGGCTACTACATTAATACATTGAAAAGGATCGTTTATTCGTTCAAAAAAAAAAAAAAAAGAAGAAAAAAGGATTGTTTAAAATGTTTTTTTTTTACACAATCTAATCTAAATAACAAAATATTCCAGTATTATTTAGTTATCAAACTCGATTAATAACGAGTAAAAGTGCTGAGACTCGAGTTTATCAAATTTAAATTCTAAAACCAATAATTAAAACTAACGGCTTGCACAAGCATGCAATGTGTGTGTTTGTTAGTGTATGGTTTATTAAATTACAATTTTAGAAATCAATTTATATGTAATACTTGTTTTATTTTATATATATCTAAAAAAGACTCAAACAGTTAAAATGTGACGGAGAAGTTACTTTTTAAAATCTATAAATCAATTGAAATTACTAGCTTGCATATTTGATTTTAAAAAAAAAATTGTCTTATTGGGTTAAAGATAATTTTAAAAATTAACTTGAAAATATCAAAAACACTGATACGATAAAAGATTAATTCGTTTTTTTTTAATCAAATATATTTACATCCTCCCAACTAGCTCCCAATCACTACGCTTCAAAGACCTATACAATTGTTTTTAAAAAAATAATCTACAACTAATAGTCATCATTATCTTAAATATATATTTTTACAGGGAGTGAAATATAAACTTCATATGTTTGGTTTGAAATGATTATGATAAGAACATTTGCACTAAGGTGTGAGTCTAGGAGTGAGTTTTCGGTATACCGTATAAAAATTATTGGTTTGAAAAAAATTCATACCGGTATCGATATCGAAATTTCAAAATTTTTGTATAGAAAAAATTCATACTCATACTGTATAGATACCGAAAAAAAATTCGATATAGCAAAAAAATGTCTATATATCGAAAAAATTTCGGTACAGTATCCCAAAAAATTAGTATTTTGGTTCGGTATCCGAGCCCTAAGTGTGACATATATAATTCGGATCTGATATCTCATTTACCTAAATTGGTATTCAATATATATTATCTGCTTGGCCAGTTGCTAAACAAAATTTTAATAACAAGTTTTTCGAATATTATTTCAAGTATCAAAGAACATGACGTGGTCCCTAAAAAACATAACAAAAACTCACCGAATCCACCACGCTTAATATCAAAGCTGTCTTAATTTGGTGGCGTCAACGTTAAATACTTTATTATTGTTGACTAATTTTGAATATTATATATTTTGTTTTTGGGCCGCAGCAGTTCATTATTATGCTTTTTAATCCTTAATAATAATAATTAGCTCAATCTAAGCCTCCTCTATTTGAAACCTCCGCTGAGTACGTACACTCTCAAATGGATCTCAAATATACATGCTCCTGCGTGCTGATGCCGCGCGCACACAATTTTGATATAAAATATAGTTATATAAAAAAAATAATTAAAAATATGACAAATCTAAGGTTGCACTTTGATTAATGAATTCCAAATTTATTTTTGTTGTTTACAAAAGTATATATGTCCATAAATTTCAAATTTTCATCTTATATTTTTGTATAGCATTTCATGTTATTTAGGATGTATTTCAGGTAAACTTATTACTATTCTCGATTGAAATTTATTGTAGGTTGTATTATAAATGCGTAAATTTTTTTTTTAATATGGAGATTTAAGATTTGGTTTATTGTTTCCATCTCAAACTCAGAGAAAAGAGATTCAAATCTCGACAGTGTCAAAACAGGTCAACGGAAAACGGACCGGCCTACAATCCGCCGTAACCCACCATTAGACGGAGTGGGTCGTCCCACCCTTTAGGCGGGTGGAAGAAATACCAACTCATCACACCTATTTTAGGTGGCAGGTCGACAGACCAACAATTAGACTCAACTGTAATTTGGTCGGTTGGGACGGGCCGACCCGCAATCCGCCACAACCCAACATTAAGCGAGACACGACGACCCGCCATTAGTTGCATTGAGAAATTGTTAACTTAACCTACTTATTTTATATAGCGAAACGGACAACCCAATGAACCTAATTCTTTTTCGACAACTCGACTCGTGTAACCCTACTCAACACGAAGGGGGTTGGCGGACGGGGCTCGAAATGCCAGCCCTGTTATCAAAATTTCTTTTAGGAAAAAAAGGTTCACAGAATATATTTGATAGTTTTTTTTTTCATAGGAACATATTTGTTTTTTTTGAACATATTTGTTTGGCAGAATATACTTAATAGTTTTTTTTAATAGGAATATATTTATTTTTTTGGTATTATTTAGTTTAATAAACAATAAAAAAAAATTCCTGTTTTTTTCCCTAGTGCTAAATTGCTAATCCTTGAAGTTGAATGGCGTGAACTCCGCCGCTCGGCTCCTTTTTCTTCTCCTTTCAAACGCACATACAAAGATTACATACACAACATGTAATCTGCGCAATCTCTCACTAGGTTTCTTCTCCTCTGCTAAAGGAGGAAGAAATTCGCTAATTCATACGAAAACCGCTGTTGCGCACGCATTAATTTGTCAAAGATTCAGCCAAGAGATTGTTTTTTTTCCTCTAATGGTTATTGAGAACAATGGTGGGTCCGGAATTCGGCCAAGTTGTACCGGTGGAGACTCCCATTGCCGTTGGAGGGTTGAAGAAGAAAGGGGCCGGGGCTCGGAGCTGGATTTTAATGGATTCTATGGGTGGAGAAACGGTTTTGGATGTCGACAAGTATGCGATCATGCATCGCGTGCAGATACACGCGCGTGATCTTCGCATTCTTGACCCTCTTTTGTCCTATCCTTCCACCATTCTCGGCCGTGAGAGAGCCATTGTTCTTAATCTTGAGGTTTTATTTCATTTTGCAAATAAACTTCTGCTGACCGTTTTGGTGCTTGAATTATACAATTGAAGGTCTTTTTGCTCTGATTATAACATGTTCGCTCAGTTCGGATTTATTTATTTGGAGGATACACATTTTTTTTCCCACCGTGTATCTGTTGTCATGATCGAGTTTTAAAACAAAAATTCGATATTGTGTCTGTTTGAATTCAAGATATGTATTTTTTGGATGTTAGTTTTTATGTACTTATTTGTTTACTTTTTCTGTTTGAATGAATACAGCATATCAAGGCCATCATCACAGCAGAAGAGGTAAGCTTGAAATGATTTTTTTTTATCCTCACTATTTTCTCTTCCGTTCTTCAATTAAACAAGGTTTCCAAAAAGTAAGCATTTTTTTGCGCGAGTTGGGGTAATTGAATTGATGGTGAGATATCCTTGGCTACAATTTGTTGCTCATCACTGCTGAACTCTTTCACAAATTCTCCTTGCCAGATTATATATATATCTTGGCTGGATATTTACTTTGTGAACATTGTTTGATATAATAAAATATGCTGATGCTGAGGTAGCTTATGACTTCCAATATCCAAGTGAAATTGAATTTTGAATCTTTGTTCTTGTGGCCCAAAACTTCAAATAATGTGACTCTAATGTGATTATGACATTCCCAAGATGAAAAAAGAACGTGTTTCTCTCTTGTTAACCAATATCTGGTAAAGTTTTTGAGGGCACATTGTTGCAGGCTGATGCTGAGTTTGCTATTGGTTAGGTGTTACTTCGCGACCCATTGGATGAGAACGTTGTTCCTATAGTTGAGGATCTTCGAAGGCGACTGAAATCGTTAAATGCAATTCGGGATGGTAATGGAGATGGGATCAATTTGACTGTGCATCATGATGTTGAAACGGGTGAAGAAGATGGTATATATTAGAGATTTTCCACCCTTTTTTGGAGAAGTATATAACATGTTATTCTTTGTACTTGTGATGGCTGAGTTATGACTCCATATTGCAGACTCTCCATTTGAGTTTCGGGCTCTCGAGGTTGCATTGGAAGCAATTTGCAGTTTCCTGGCTGCCCGTACTATAGAATTGGAGAGTGCTGTTTACCCGGCTTTAGATATGCTCACATCAAAGGTACATTTATTTTGGTTTCGTGTGAACAAGTTGTTTTGATCTAAACAGAATCCAATCAGGGAATGAAAGAGGTCTAATTATATGCCTTGTAACAAAATTATTTGTCTTCTGCATTTGCATATTCAACTTCTTACTTTGAAAATAATGTATCTGGCTTTGGAGGAACTTGTGGATGCATTCCATTTTCCAGGTGACTGACTGAATCAAAAGCTTCTTTAATCCCGACACGATACTTTCCTCTTTGCCATTTATTGGTGTTAATCATATGTGCATTCCGAGAACTGGATTAATTGTCTCCTGAGCTTTCTTTCTTTGTGTGGTAATGAACTTCTAGTATTATTGGTTTTCATGCATTACCCTACTTGTTTGCAGATTAGTAGCCGTAATTTAGATCGAGTGCGTAAGTTAAAGAGTCAAATGACAAGGTTGACAGCTCGTGTACAAAAGGTGGGGCTCTGGTTTTGTTGACAGCTAAACAAATCCATTACGTAATTCTTCTCATTTCTTAAGTTTGTTGTGGCCAAAAAACTTGATTATTTAATCCACATATAATCCAACCAGTTAATTATTGCCAGAATTTGGGCACCTGAGGATATCAGTTAGTACTTTATTATCCTCTTATGGATACATCTGTTTAACAACAGATTTATCGAGTTCTTGACGTTATTTAGAATATTTCGTCAAGTATTTGATGCAATCTAACTATTAATCCAACACTGCCATACTGGGTAGTTTAAAGACTGCCAAACAGGGATCCCATGAAATTCTGTACGGTGTTTGTTAGTGCCTTTTCTTTTTACCGTCACTTGTCATTTCATATGGAGTGTTCACTACATTGGTCGTTAGTTCCAGTTTAATTTTACAGCTTTCATGCAGGTGAGAGATGAGCTAGAACAACTTTTGGATGATGATGATGATATGGCAGATCTTTACTTGTCTAGAAAGTTGGCTGGTGCATCACCTGTGAGTGGCTCAGGAGCTGCGAGTTGGTTCCTTGCATCCCCTACCATAGGCTCCAAGATATCCCGAGCTAGTAGGGCCAGTGTCGCAACTGTTCGAGGAGACGAAAATGATGTTGAGGAGCTTGAGATGTTGCTTGAGGTGGTATTAATTCTGCTCATTTTACGGTTGATTTTTATGAAGTTGTTTAATGAAGAATTGTCGCTTATATCTATTGCAGGCGTACTTCATGCAAATTGATGGAACATTCAACAAATTGACCACGGTATGTCAATTACAATAATTTTTAAAAGTTAGATATGTATTTTCAAAGTCCAGAATTCAATCTCATTACAATAATTTTTAAAAGTTAGATGTGTATTTTCAAAGTCCAGAATTCAATCTCATTACAGTGCATGCATAGAATTGCATTGTCATCGAGGTTATTATCATGTATGGAAGAGATAACTGTGCTTAATTTGGAAACGTTAATTTTTCTCTGTTTTTGTTTTGAATGGAACCGAGAACGTCTGGTCTTTGGTAAGTATGTAACATCAACGGTAGCATACACCTTCTCTAGTATAATTTGCGTTAAATATCATGCTGTCCAATTATATATTCTCATTATTTCCATGCCTTCCCTGCTATACATTTGCAGCTGCGTGAATATATTGATAACACAGAAGATTACATCAATATTCAGGTAAAATATTAAACAAAACTAGGTATTTCATAAGTATTTTGTTTTCGGATCGATCTAAATCCAAATATATGCCTTTTCATTCCAGCTTGACAATCACCGGAATCAGCTCATTCAGGTCCGTCTCCTGCAACTTTCATGTAATTATCTAGTGCTTGCCAATTTAAATTTATTTTTGTTGCTGCAGTTGGAGCTCTTTCTCAGCTCTGGAACTGTATGTCTATCCATTTATTCACTGGTGGCTGGAATATTTGGTATGAACATACCCTATACATGGAATGAAGATCACGGCTTTATGTTCAAATGGGTACGATAATTTTACATTTTGTTTGATACTATCATTTTTAGTATTTCTCTGTGAACGATTCACGGATCTGGTTCGATCTTTTCAGGTTGTGATTGTCGCAGGGGCGCTTTGTGCGGCAATCTTCGTGCTAATAGTCGCTTATGCTCGCGCCAAAGGACTTGTCGGATCTTGATGCCAGGATGATATAGCGATACTAATTTTATCAACCTTTGAACAACTTGTACAAAAGTTTCCATACCATTTTTGGATGCTCATGCTAAAACATAATTTCAAGATTCGTATTTCATGAAAAGCTCAACAAGTAGCTATCTCACTAGTCAGACGTGCCTTGTGGTGGTCTATACTTGGGTCACAACTCTGTAGTGTATTTTGAATTAGTTAGGCTTGAATACTTACGTTTAGTATTCTTCAATGGTGCCACCACTTGCTGAAATGTAAACAGTGATTTGAATTTCCTTTTAAATTCTGAAATTTGGAGAATAATGTACAATTATTAAATTGTTTTTCTGGACATATGTATTGTTTAAAATCTTATTATTGCATGCTAATGCATATGAATCATACTAATGACTGCACACGCAGTTTTGATGCTGTAAATTACTAATATTTTTATGTAATTAATTTAGTAATATTTATCAAAAGTTTGAAAAAGTTGATTAAGCAAAAGTAAAGTTCTTTAAGAAATTTCTAGCGGCAACAAGTCAAATTAATTATTGACGCTTTTGCATAAAATTTGTGATTTTTCAAAAGAAGTAATTTATATTTTTATATATATTTGAAAATAAGTAATTATATTTTAATTATATATAAATATATATTTTTTCCATGCATCCGTTGTTTGAGTGATTAAATTAAATAAATTTAAACTAAATAATTTCAATGTTCAGAAATATCCTTATCCTCATAAATTTTCTTCACATATAATTATATCAATTGTGTTGGTAGATTTTGAAGGGTCCCGGCAGAGTGCTGAACTCGTATTCTCGCCGCCGAGGCTGGGGACTTCTCCATATTTTCATCTGTTATAATTTCTACTTGTATAATTTCAGTGTGGGCGGAATTTGAATATGGCTATCACCTCTAGCTATCAAATTTATCCTAGAAAAGCCCTTTCTTTGGATTCATTACAGAGCTCAGTCAGCAAACTCCATTTCAGAACAACCTTACAGTTCGTCCGATATAGTTCCTCAATTCCATTCAAGAAACAATTTATTTGTGCAGCCCATGATACATTCAACTCAGACTTCAATTCACCTGAAAACCCACCGAAAAGATCCAATCTTTTACCGAAGATTAAGAATGACAGGCCACACTCAGCAAGGGATATAAACGTGTCGCCTAGTAATTCTTGGTTGGATAAATGGAATGAAACCCACAAGCCAAATTGGCAAAAAAGGCCTCAGTCAGTATTGGATTATAAGAATAGGGGGCAGAATTCGGATTCCGAAGAGAGTACTAGTACTAGTACTGGTGGTAGTACTATGGAGAGGATTGTTGAAAAGTTGAAAAAATTTGGTTACGTGGATGATGTCAGTGAGAAGGATGGGAATGCCGGGAGAGTGATTGAGAAAGGGTCTATAGAGGACATATTTTATATTGAGGAGGGGCTAATGCCTAATACAAGAGGTGGATTTTCCAAAGATTATCCTTTTGGGGATAAAAACTTGGTTAAAAGTGGTAATGGGAAGGTAAGATTTCCATGGGAGAAAAATGTAGTGGATGATGAGAAACCGAGTCTGGATAGCCGGAAGAGCAGGAGCCTGGCGGAATTAACACTTCCTGAGTCGGAGCTCAGGAGGTTAAAGAATTTAGCTCTTCGAATAAAAAACAAAACAAGGATTAGCGGCGCAGGGGTGACACAAGAGGTTGTGGAGATGATTCATGATAAATGGAAATCATCTGAGATTGTCAGATTGAAAATTGAGGGAGCACCAGCACTAAACATGAAGCGGATTCACGAAATTCTGGAGGTGATTTTCTTATGAAACTTTGGTGGTCTAACTTATGTTAACTTCTTCTTTTTTTATTCGTTGCGGAAAGTTTAATGTTTTCTGTTGTCTCTATGCATTTTCCATGAATTCATGGAAGAGTTATGAAGATGATAGAGAATGATGGTATGGGTTGTTGATCTGATTCTTCCAATAATTTGTTCGAAAATATAGAGAGTGCAAAAAATTATATTGATAGGGTTTCAATTTAATAAACCTCTATGTTGTAATTCAGAAAATAATTTGTTAGAATGCAGGAGCTTAGGCCTCTGCAATAATTACTATTGTGAAGTGGAGAACTTGTGAAATTTTCTTCTATTAGGTTTCTCAGAGACGAAAAAATGGCAGATGATATTCGGGACATTAAGCGGTGCCATTTGCCTCCTAGTACTGTTATACCTTTTTAGTCAAGCTTCAAGGGGCAAAGGTGTAGTTTCTTCTAATGATAAATTCAGTTTAGAATCATTTGCTGCCAAATCCGCTAAGACTTTCAGTAAGCATTTGCAAAGCCTCATAGCTGCTTTTGTTGTAGCTTATATTTGTATCTCGTGTCGTATGCACCAGATTTTTAAGAAAAGTAATTTTCACTTGTGTTACAAATTCCAGGTGTCAAAGTATTTAACACCTATAATCATTCTACTGATTACCGATTACAAATTTCAACTGTCAAAGTATTCACCTGTGTTACAAATTTCAGGGGTCACAAATATTCAAAACCTCTATAATCATTCTAATGATTATTGATTACAATGTTAAGTGTCAAACTAATTTTACCGGATTTTTAAGGAAACTAATTTTCAATTGTGTTACAAAGTTCAACTGTCAAACTAGATTTACAAATTTTTTGGGAAACTAATTTTCACTTGTGTTACAAATTCAAGCTCCTGCTGTGAAATTGTTGATGGTTTCTTGATTTTTTGGTTCAGCGAAAAACTGGTGGACTGGTTATTTGGAGATCTGGCACTTCCGTGTCTATTTACAGAGGTGCAACTTATGAAGATCCTACGCTGAAGTTAAAGAAAATAATTTTCACTAAAAATGAAATTTCTACTGGTTCTGATAAGGCTGGTCAGGATTCTTCCGAATTTGGTCCTTTGGGTCACACTGATGGTCCACAAGAATCAGTTGGTGGTGACATGGAGGATAAAAGCCCTGAAGCACCATCTGTGGTGAAATATGAAGACGAAGTTGAGGAACTATTAGATTGCCTTGGCCCAAGATATACTGATTGGCCAGGAGAAGGTCCACTTCCCATTGATGCCGATTTACTTACAGGAGTTATTCCTGGTTTTCAACCTCCCTTTAGATTACTCCCTTATGGTGTGAGATCGACTGTTGGAACGAAGGAAGGAACTGCTCTACGAAGGCTTGCCAGAGTTTTGCCACCACATTTTGCACTAGGTATGCAAGTTTTCTTATAAACAGGACATTTAGTGAGCAAGAACCTTTGCGTAATGGTTGGCATCTTCAGGAAGAGGCAGGCAACTTCAAGGGTTGGCTGTAGCCATGATAAAGTTATGGGAACGGAGTTCAATTGCAAAAATTGCATTAAAACGGGGAGTCCAGCTAACAACAAGTGAAAGAATGGCTGAAGATCTCAAGGTAACATGCGATGCCCATTTTGAGACCTTAACATTGAAATAAAACTCAATTTGTGAAACCGTCAATGCATAGTAGTGAAGGTTGTTAGTATATGGGAGTGTTATTCTCAATAATGTAAAGGTATATCAATTGTAATGCAAGAATACTCAAATTTGAAATTAATTAATTGTCTTCTGCTTACAGTGATTGAAGATATGCTCTCCAATATTTGATTTACCGTAAGCACTGAAATAGTGCATGTAGACTTACAATACTTGAATATGCTCGATATTAACTTGATGCAGAAATTAACCGGTGGCATGCTACTGTCAAGAAACAAGGACTTCCTGGTATTTTATAGAGGGAAGAATTTTTTGTCACCAGATGTTGCCGAGGTATTACTGGAACAAGAGAGATTGGCGAAAACTTTACAAGATGAAGAAGAACAAGCTCGGTTTAGAGCATTATCCTTAGTGTCACCAGCTTTGAGAGAACCTAATGAACTTGGAACTGCGGGTACACTCAAAGAAACTTTAGATGCAGACTCTAGATGGGGAAAGCGATTGGATGATGAAAGCAAGGCAAAAGTGATGAGAGAAGCAGAATTGGTGAGGCATGCCAACCTTGTTAGAAAGCTGGAGAAGAAGCTTCATTCTGTGAGTTTCATAAATTTAAAATCGTATAAATCCCGCCTCCTTTCAACTGTTTTATGCATCATACTTAGCAATCAATAAAAAGCATTACTAATTTCTCATGTTGTTCCTTCTTCTCATCTATTGATGCAAATTTGATAAATTTCTCCGACCAGGCTGAGAGAAAGCTAACAAAGGCTGAAAGAGTGGTCTACAAGGTCGAGGAATCTTTAAATCCGGCAGATTATCCGCAAGATCCAGAAAGCCTTAGTGATGAGGAGAGATTTATGTTTCGGAAACTTGGTCTTAGGATGAAAGCATTTTTACTTCTCGGTAAAAAGATTCGTATTTTTTCCAAGAGTTGTTTTTGGAATCAGTAAATTTGTTGTCACACATTATTTTCTTCAGGTAGGCGTGGAGTTTTTGGTGGTACTGTGGAGAACATGCATTTGCACTGGAAATATCGTGAATTGATCAAGATCATTGTGAAGGCCCAAAACATTGAGGAGGTTAAGAAAATTGCACTCGCTCTCGAAGCTGAGAGTGGTGGCGTGTTGGTCTCGGTGGACAAAATATCAAAGGGCTACGCAATAATTGTTTTTCGGGGTCGTGATTATAAAAGGCCCTCATTGCTAAGACCCAAGAATCTCTTAACAAAGCGAAAAGCATTGGCACGCTCAATTGAACTTCAAAGGCACCAGGTACCCCAAGCATTTTCGTAATGTTTATGTAAAGCTCGAAGAAGAATACTTACGGTGCAGCCTATGCTGTTCATTTGCAGGCCCTCGCGAAACATATGTCGACGGTCCAAACACGAGTAAGCCAGCTGAGAAGTGAACTGGTACATCTTATCATTTTCTTTGTCGGCTCATGTTACTGTCGAGTGCATTATATGTTTTGTACCTTTTTTAACCCGTATTTGCATTTCCTTGGGGAAACGTTTATAGTAGAATCATTATCTTGGAAATTACAGGAACAAATGGCCGCTGTGAAAGACAAGGGAGACGAAGAACTGTACGATAAACTCGACTCGGCTTACTCTACAGAAAATGAGGACAGTGAGGTTTGTAGCTGATATCATTCCCATTACAAAATCACAAAAAGTCGTCGATCTCCATCTTGTGGAAATGATTTTCAACTTTTGCTCCAAAAATCGACTCTTATTCCTTTTCCTTCTCTTTAATCCGTCGCAATCAGGTGGAAGGAGATGGCGCTTACCTCGGCTCCTACGACAGCGAGAACGAGGTAGTAGATGAAACTAATGATCCTGATCCCAACGACTGTGAGGAAACAAATTTTTCGTATGATTTTGACGAGGATTCAGAGGCGGAATCTGAAGAGATGTATCGACAGAATAACATCAGCAACACAAGTAAAAATCTGAAGACGTTGTTAAATGGAAGAGATTAAGTGCTGCAGAGAATTATGCCATAAACATTAGTGAAGCTAGTTTTGTAGAATTTACCAAGAAATCTTGATTTCCAACTTGACTACGTACTTGTTTTGTCATTGTTGTACAGAGCTTGAAAACGTTCTTGTATATCAAACAATAGATATCGACAATAAAAATAATATTCGCTAAACTTCTCATAATTTGTTTCACATTTATTTGGTGGTTGCAAAAGCTTATTTTAAGTGTTTATCAGCTTCTGGCATATAATTTCCAAGCATTTAATCGGCTATAAGTTTGAAAATACCGCCTTTAAAACCCTGTTCACCATAATTTGATGAAGCTAGTAGAGACTGTAGAGTTTGTATACAACTACTTCAAATCCACTCCATTATGATAATATAATATAATATTCAATAATAATTAACATGATGTTTTAAGGATAAATGATTTAAAAATCCCTACCAACCCTTCAAACTTTATCTTAACTCCCTAACCACAATTTTCTTTATTTCAACTCCCTAGTGATCCCCATTTTTAAATTAAATATTATTTAGCAACTAATCCTTTGTACGTGACATTGTTAACCTATCGACTATCAGTTACGCAAGGTTTCCAGCCGATATATTCCGAATTAGGGTCCAACATGCTTTCGTAAGATGAAATAAATTTAAATACCTCTTTGACCAAAATGTCGTCGGGTCATACCTGCCGAGTTTTACGAAGTATTCCTCATACTCCAACCACGCAGTCGCAACAGATGGTTTCTGCACAAGCTCCTTCAACGACACCCAACACAGTCTTAATTCGTTTTCTACCTTAAGACGTATGACATATAAATTTAATTATAAAATATGAGCATGAAAGAACAAGAGGCTTTAAAGAAATTATTCAGACATGATATTATTACATAAATCAACTCCTTTGAAAAGGAGAAGACAACTTGTTTAGCTACTTATAGTAGCCTTGTTCTTGTAATACATAAAGAAAACTTAATACAATAGAGAAAAAAAATATTACAACAATTTATTTGTAAGAAAACTGAAGGAAATGATCGATATCTTCAGCTTCCTTGAACGCTTGTATTTATAGCTGAGGTTCCACTCGTTTCACCGAGAAACTTCAGGAAATCTTACAGCTATCTTCTATTTCTTTATGCCATTATTGATGGCATCTTTTACTAGTGGAGGAGGCAACTGTCTTGTATTTTTTATGTCATTATTGATGACATCTTTTACTAGTGGAGGAATCACATGCCTGCCACTTTTTTTTGGCTTTATTCTCCTCACATGCCTGCTTTATTGTTGTCGGGACATCTTTTGCTTTTGAAGTAGGCCCCTGTGAAAACGCATCTTTGGTGGTCCTTGTCCACTTTTGCTTGTCTCGGAAAAATCTTTTCGATCTGTTCAGGGTCTGAAGTTTTTTTCGAATTCTGGCTCCTTCTGGTTGGGACACTCTGGGCAGATGTTCTCTGACCATCTTCCGATATGAGCCATGTTACAAAATTTTCGGCAAGTCTCTTTACTCCCCGGCAGCTTGTTGTTACATAAAAAGTTTCTCTTCTTTTCGAAGAGTTCTTCCATAAAAGTCGTAGTTTTTCCTGTCATTGTGTTTAACAGGAATGATCCGTGCACAGAATTCTGATAAAATTTGAACGTAAACTTGACCTTGTCCATCTCGGTGAGACAAACCCAAATACCCCATGCCCTTCTGGTTGAGATTTTATTTTCTCCAAAAGTGGACACTAATGGTATTTCTTCAGGAATAGGGTCCTTAATGAATCTTTGATTATTCATGTCAGGTCTCCTTAGCTTGATGAAATAAAAGGGTTCGTGTGATCCTTTCCCTGTTGGTTCTGGAGCTGCACTAAAGAAATATAATTCAAGCACATCTCCTCTGGACAAATGGTCGTTATTTGCCCATATTTCTTGGACTGTTTCCTAAATCCATTTGGGTAACTGTGATATCTCCGGGAAGTTTGGTGACGTTGTATAAACTGAGGCCAAGGCTCCAAATTCATACCAAAACTTTACATCCTTAGGATTGACATTGTTTTTTAGCCATACCCTTGGATATATCCCTGCAACATCAACCCTGCAAGTGTTAGGGTTAATTTCACTTCTTGTACTTAATTTCTCCCACCTCTGTTGATAAACCTGAAATGGAGAAATAATAGCTGGATTAGTATCGATCTTAGATTTGCCCTTGTCAGTGTTGGACCTAAGATTGATCTCTTCCTCTTTTATCTCAGAGGCGGAGGGTTGACTTGATGAGGAATGCTCATCAATTGTTGCTTCATCTAGATCATCAAAAGCTGATGATAGATTAACACTTGTTTCTTGAGTTTTAGCTTCCTCAACATCTTGTTTTCCAACCGGTGGTTGTATTTCTTGTTTTTGTAAAACCAATAGTTTTAGCATATCTTGTTTATGAGAAACCAATGGTTTCTCTATGGCCTTCACAATTGGCCCTTGAATAACAGCCCATAGTTGTGTTTGAGCTTGCATACATCCTGTAATTCGATTAGATACTTTGATCCGATCCACTTGTTGTAACCTGCCGGCCATTTAGCATTAATGGCTAACTGGTTGAACTTGGTTTGAAGCAACCCAAGGTGTTCCCTGAGATGCCTCTGCATATTCATGATGGAATCCACGTCACTGCCTTCCATCTCTTGTTAAGAAATCTGCAAGGATATTTTCATGAGATTTAATAATAACAATATCAAAAATATAATTTTGACATAATGCTTGCCATTTTAATAACCTAGCTTTCTCAGGTTTAGATTCAATCTTATTTTTTAAGAAAGCTTTTACCTGGGTGTTATCAACTTTTAGCGTGAATTTTTTAGCAAGTAAAAATAATGGCCATTTTTCGAAAGCCCTTTTAACTGCATAAAATTCCTTTTCGTTGATATGCCATCTGATGGCCTCTGATTCTGAAAAAAGACCGCTACAGTATCTGCATGGTATTTCTCCATCCGGAGTGATCTTGGTAAGGACTGCTGCCCACCAATCGTCCTTTAATTGGTTTACCCCTTGAGTATGGTCTTCTGTCCATATAAACCTAGCATCTTTTTTTAACAAAGGACTGAGCACCTTTCTGTACATTGCTAGGTTGTTAATGAACATCCCTGCGAAATTAACTACTCCAAGAAAACTCTGGAGTTGTTTTATGTCTTTGAGTTTATCTGAAAAATTCTTTACATTTTCCACAATATGGGGTTGTAGAATTATTCCAGTTTCATCAATCTCAATACCAAGGAATTCAATTTTCCTTGTTGCTATGACTGCTTTCTTTTCAAATAAGACCAGTCCTTCTTGTTTACAAATTTTAGAGAAAATCTCTAAGTGTTTAACGTGTTCGTCTATATTTTTTGATGCTATAAGAATATCATCAATATAAACAAAACTAAAGTTGAAATAATCTTTAAAAATGTTATCCATCTTTCTTTGAAATATCTGGGGTGCATTAGCCAATCTCATAGGCATAACTTCCCAAATATAGTGTCCTTGTGGAGTAGAGAAGACTGTGAATTTCTTACTGCCTTCTTCCATTCGAATCTGGTAAAATCCAGACTTACAATCAAATTTTGAGAACACTCTAGCATTTCGTACACAGCTAATTAGGTGTTCTCTACTCGGTATGAAGTACCCATCAAACTCCAGAATTTTATTAATACCTTGGTAGTTAATAACTAACCTGAGTTTCCTTCTTTTTATTTCACCATGATTTTTGACCAGAAATCCTGGGCTGCTATATGGTGAAACTCCTTCTTTGATTAGACCAAGGTCCAAATGTTCCTTGATAATTATTCTCATATCCCTTTGATCTGTTATGTTCATCGGGATAGGCTTATATCTGACGAATTCATACTCTTTGCCTTCCTTTAGAGTAAGACTAGCTTTGAGTTGATTTCTATCCCACCATGCCAAAGGATGCTCGTTGTAACTTTCTTTGAGCCTCTTTTTGACATCTTCAAGGGATACCTTATTTTCTAACTTTATATCTCTGTAATTTAGAGTCACCTTGAGAAGCTCCATATCCTCTGTTTGGAGTTCTTGTTCTGTTGTTATTTTCAACATGGTTTCTCCAAACCTTCTTGGATCTTTCATTTTTGGGTGAAAAAGTTGTCCTTTATCACCACGCTGGCTGCGAAATATTATCGGCAATTGTCGATAAAAAACAACTTTGAGTCTTTGAACGATAATTTTATGATCACAAATTGTAGTGAACATAAGTCTTCTTGACTCATTGTCTTGTGTGTACTTCTTAAACATTTGTAAGAAGTTATTTCCCAACAGGATATCAGCTCCTGTATCATGGAAATAGATTTGTGGTGTCTTTATCTTGGACCAAGGTGTTTGACCTGCTCCTCCCATGAGGATTTCTGCTTGTTTTATTCCTTTGCAAAGAATTAAAATTCTTCTAGAGAAATCCCGTCCTGCAATTTTTGGCAATTCTTCTTTACATTCTTTAGGGAAGACTCCTCTTTTTGCTGTACAAATTCCTGCTCCCGAGTCAATATAAGCTACAAAGTATTCAGCCTTATATTGTTCATACAACATTCCTATTGGAATGTATATGGAGAAAGGACTTGTTGTCATTTTTTAACGGGATTACTAAATGGCCCTGCCATTTTTAACAGACTGTGTTGCAACTCAGTAATCCGATTAAGACTTTTCACCTTTAGTTTTCCTCAGGCTTCAGAAGGTAGAGTATGGTTACTTCTTTCTACTTCTTCGATGCGTCCTAGTAAATCATGTTCATGACTTACTAATTTCAATAGTTGCTTCTTCTTCAGTTTGTAAACAGAGTTTTTGAATCTTTTTAAGGGATTGTCCCTTATCCAATTCTCTTGGTTTTCCATCTCGTAGAATTTTTATTGAATCCTCCAAGTCTTCTCTTTTGCCATAAACTCTATTCCTTTTTCAAGGCGTTTCCATGGTTTATGGTCCTCCAGAAATTCTAGACCAAGAATGAGCTGATCCATTTCTTTTCCTGGAATTCCACATATTTGAACTTCTAATTTTCCAATATTTATCACTTTTTGGTAAGTTCCTTTTTCTTGTTGTTCCAAATAGTAAATCGAGTTACAAGGGAACTGATTCCGATGACTTGTAATTTCGAATACTATTTTCACTTCTTTCCATCCTTCTGGAGATCTAAGTTTTCCTATTATAGAAAACTCATTTTCTTTTGGTGGAATTTCTTGAATAGGAGATTTGTCCCATCTCCTACTTGTTATTCGGTCTCCTTGGAAAGATAACCTTCGGGGTTCTATTTTAAGTTCTCTGTATAGAACAGGTCTGTCTTGAATTTGAATGTCTGTTTTCTGAATTAAAGGAAACTCGATTCTTTTCGGGTATATTGCATGAGCAACTTTCCCAAATATATCTGGAATTTCAATGAACTCATTTCTAATAAATAATTCAGAATGGTGAGTATTAGAAAGAGCATATGAAATTTGATATGTAATAGAATATGACCTATTACCTTCCTTCATTAGTCTTTTTTCCTTGAAGTTTTGATGCAACGTCAAGGCTCGACTAAAATCTCTATCAGTTAAATTGTAGGCTATTCTTGGATAAATAACTCCCACAATTTTTCCTGCGCACAAATTTCCTAAGATAGTTCCTAGAACCGCATCTTGTATATTCCTTATTTTTTTATCGCATACTACGATATCTATGGGTGAATCTATTCCTTCTTTAAAAGTAGCTTTGATCTTAATCTGAATTGCTCCAATATGAATCCAAGACATTGTCTTTGCTACTTCTGCTTTTAATTTCTGTAATTCCTCTCGAATTTCTTCAATCTCGCTGAGGGATTCTCCTGCTAAGATCGATTCCTTCGTATCTGGCATAGTCATCTCCCATGCGATCTTGACAGATCCCATTAGACTCATTTCTAGAAGTTTAATGAATCCTTCTTTATTGAGATCTAATGTCTCTGCTGCAATTCTCATAGCTGACGTCCAATTATCTATAAGATCTTCTCTGTTTTTGAAGTCCAAAACATCAAGGTTTAACATAACCCCATAAGGATGTATCGGGTCTAAAACAGTTTTTCCATAAGGAGTTTGATGTAGTGGTATTTTACTCCTTCTTGATCTGGTTCCTGCTGGATGTGAATTTTCTCCCACATGGAACTCACTATGTGGTTCTTTTGTTTTTACCACATTTCTTGGGGGATTTACCATGGGTTGTTCACCCTCAGAAAAATTCATTTTTAGATCTACAACTTTGAGATTCGCAAAAGAATCCGCAAAATCTTGTAGATCCTCGAGATTTAATCTTTCTAAAGTATTCATCAGATAGTGTTTTTTTCTGATACTGTTTTTATAAGATTAATCATCATTTCATTATCAATTAAAGATTTTTGAACTATTTTGGTTTTACCTTTCTGATGTAACAAAGGTTCGGTACCAAACGAGAGTGGTAACCTTCCTCCTGTATTTCCTTTTCTAGAACCAGAAGTATGTTCTAGGTTTAGGATTTTATTTTGAAGATCCTTTAGAGTTTCAAGAATTTCTTCTTGTTTCTTAAGGATTTCTTCAATTTGGCGAGGTATTTCATACAACTGATTTCTGTAATATTGTACCGTCTTTTGAATTTCTCTAAGATCTCTGGAGAGTTTAGAGGAATCTGGGGTAATCACTAAAAATTTAGAGTTAGAAATCATTTTTCTTTATCTCTTCAAATTTGAGAGCATTAGTCGCAACCTGTTGTAAGTAATCTATTGTGAATAGATTAACTTGTTTATAAGATTTCGTATGAATAAAATCCTCTTGATTCAAACCTTCGTTTGAATCATTTTTTTGTAAAATCTTCTCCTCAACAAAGAAAAGCATGAATTAACGAATAATATTATGTCTGAATAATTAACCTAAAGCTCTGATACCATTTTTCCGCATAATTCTTTATACTGCAAATGAGCACAAAATCTCCAGATTCAAGCATAAAACCTTTACAAGTTAAACATAGAACCTATAGATTTCAAACATAAATTAGCATAAATCCAGCACAAGAATTAAATATTAAAATATTCAAGTTTGGTGGTCCTAGGGAGTTATAGTGAAAAATCTTTGGCCTAGGGAGTTATAATAAAGTTAGGAAGGATATTAGGGATTTTAGGACAATTCACTCATGTTTTAACGTAATAAAAATCTATTCACACGTTTTTTTTTTATTTGAATATATCAGATTTTGTTCTTCAAATAATACAGACGAGTATAAATTTATTGTTTCTTGGATAGAATTCATTCCAAATTTACATTGTTATTTTTATTTATTTATTTTTTTTGATAGAACTGTGAAGAAAAATTTATATCTAGTCTAACTATTATCCACACACATAAGATATCTTTTAAGAAATTGAACTCGTACCTAACACAATCCAAAAAGATTATCTTTATCTATATGTTAAACTCCAAATATATTAACCACCCGACATGAGATACCATTAACACCAACAATTAGACTCAGACCTAATTCGATCCAAAAAGATCATATGGATCCGAGAGCCGCACTTCAGTCCACTAGACCTGTAGATTTTTGACAATTAAATGTTAATTTATATAATAGAAAATTGTCTTTCTCCATGACGTGTAATGTATTCTCACCGAAAAAAACAATTTCCTGTTATATAAAACTAACGACCGAATTGTGGAAATGGAATGAATTCTATAATTTCAAGTCAACCTTCGTTGCTCTTACTCGTGTACGTGTGACATATATATAGCTCTTACTCGTCCCCCGGCGTTCCTATTTCTCAGGGGAGCTAATCAATTTTAAAAAAAACTGAAACTATTATTACATATTATATATATTGGGAAAATGGCATTTTGGTTTTGTATATTTATATTTTGGCTTTTCGTGTTGTCAAATTTCGATAATAATTGTGTATTTTTCAAATTTTATTTTATAATTTCGATCATTTTTCGACGGGTTGCTGATCCGACACTTCTATGTAAGCACCAAGTCGAAAGAATGATTAAAATTGTAAAATAAAAAAAACACACAGAGAATTAAAATCGCAATGAGATAAATATAAAAAAACCAAATATATATCCTCTCAAAAAAAAAACCAAATATATATTTTTCCTAAGTCATCATAATTTGGAATCGATGCAACAATTTATTATTCTCGCATTAAAAATATATTAAAATCGAAAAAATTAATTTTTTGGTCCATTAACTTATATATATTTTTTGTTTTGGTTAATTAACTTTTCAAACTTTTGTTTTGGTACACTAACTCAGCTATTTTGGTCAAAATGCTGATGTCATGTGACACCGAAAATACTAACGTAGCATCGAAAAATGATGATATGACACCAAAAAATGTTGACATGTCAAACTTACACGTTAGCAATTAGAACAAAATAACCAAAAATAAAAAATTAGTGTTTAAAAAAAAATATTTGGAAAAATCAATCGATCAAAATCAAGAATAAACAAGTCAATGGATTTAAAAAAAAAGTTCATTTTCCCTTTAAAATCTACCATCACATATAAAACAACGTTCACGAATATATATATATAATTATCATTTTCAATAATAAATTTACTCATGTTTTTTTTATAAAAACAAAAAAACAAAAAATAACGAAGAAATAATTTAGTCACGTTTAATCTGTGGACACGTTTACTGGGAGAAAGGTCCACACAGCGCGACATGGACATTGGACGCAAACCAAATTCCTCTACGTATAAAAGCCCTTTGATATGCTCCGACACTGCTCAAAATAGCTAGCCGTTAAAATTATGAAAACACTCTCTTAATTAAAACAGAAACAAAAGAGAATAATTAGCCGCCATCGAATCCATGGACGAATTCTTGCACCTCTCTCCAGGCAGTGTGTCATGGATTCAAGAGGTACTCACCATGAACCACCACAGTAGCACTGCTTTTTCAACCTACACAAACGAACCCATTAATATTGCATCGAATGGATCCACGACTCGCGGAAATGCGAACAAAAGGATGATTCAGTTCTTGAAGAAGAATTGGAAGACGTCTAATACTACTGCAGGAGAAATATTCATGATCAGTAGAGGGAGAGGGAAGAAGCACGTGATCGGTGAGAGGTTAAGAAGAAAGAAGCACAAGCGATGTTACGAAGCTTTGCATGAATTGTTGCCACCAGGAACTAAGGTACGTATAATTAATTACCTTGCCTTGCCTTGCATAGCATTCATTATTAATTAATTATGTATACGAAAGCATGAATTATTTTATGTTACATCTGGAGTACTTCTCCCCTCTATGATGTGGTCAAATGTCAATCATTGGATCATTAACACACATATGTCAATTTTTATAAGGGTCCCACGTGATCTAATGATATTGAAATAAGGAGAAAAACACTCCCGGTGTAGCATAGACTAACCCCAAAAGCATGAACACACACACACATATATAATATATATATAAACATTTTTAGGATTTTCTATTTAGATAAAATCCGGGTTTTCTCCATGCAACATCCAAGTTCACTATCTCAGTTGATTTAGATGGTGTTTAATTTGGAATTGTTTTAAAAAAAAAAGAAACTGATTACGAGCTTAACATTTCCAAACACTACCTTAATTGATTTAGCGAGAGTAGACTCGGAAGTACATTGTGTGTTAGATATATGTGATAGTTGTTAACAAAGCTTCTTTAATTTATCATCTGCACTAGCTAAATATCATCGTATATATTCAGCTTAAAATTTGCATCAACTGTATAGTTTATTTTTTTCTTTCTTGATCTCAGAGCGATCAGAAATCGATACTGGAAACGACGATCAAGAAAATCAAAGAGCTGCAGGATATGAAGGGAGAGTTGGAGAGGAGAAACGGTGAGGCAGAGATCATTTTGGGTGCAAGGGATGAAAATGAGGTAACATTAGAAAAGGCTGAGATACAATTACAAGTTGGGAATCCAGCTTCTGGGATTGATTCCATGTTGGGAGTTGTCAAATCTTTGAAATATACCAATTCTACGGCTACAGCCATACGCTCCGATTTTTCCCAACATCAATTTTCTGCAGTGCTGGAGTTTGAAACAAAGGTGTGTTTCGTCCTTTATGTCATTATCAATGTTTTAAAAAACGATATGGGGTAGGCGAGCGGTCACCTATCGTCTAGATGCTTAGACAGTTTTTTTTTTTTAGGCTAAATATATAATTATTCTAATACGATTCATCTTAATATTTCTCAAATAATTTTTTTTATTTAATTCATGTCTAAGTGGTGTTTTTTCAAGTCTAAATATCTAATTATTCATGTTCATTTTAGGTAGTGTTTTGCAACCTCTAAAAATAAGTGATTATGAAGATTCTCTTAGCAAATTTGTTAAGAAAATCTCTATAATCACTTATTATTAGAGGTTACAAACACTACCTTAATATTTCTTCAAAAATTTCTCTTTATCAAATTCAACTCGAAATACATGACACATTTCTCGTTTTCATCCGATACAACTCGACATACAGATATGTCAAAGAATCTTTTTTAAAAAATTAAAATTAAAAAATATATAAAATGTTATATGTTAATTTAAGCTGATTTTGAGACTTCTATGCGGCCTAAACGATCATTTAATGCAATAAATAACTCTTAAAATCTTTAATTGTCTAAAAATCGAGACGGTAAGCAACCGCCTAGCGCCTAAACAACGCCTTTTAGAACATTGGTGGTTATTATTATTATTTAGTACTATAATTAATAATATATAATATAAATATAACTATTATAAGTTTCTGAGACGCGTAGTACTGGAGTAATTGGGTTGGTTTGACAGATGAAAGCAGTGGACGTGGAAAGGGAGGTGCGGAGAAGTTTATTTCAAGTGGAGAGGAAATTTCTTAGAAACAGATTTTGAATTTTTGTCAATAATATATATTTTAATCGGAGCAAAAATTGTGGATATGCTCGAATTTCGTATACATCACTGTATGATCATTTGTGTTCTACTACAAAATTTTATTAGTCACATCAGCTTTATCTTTCAAAAAAATATACATTTATTCCTGATTTTTCTGTTTTCATATTTGTCTATCGTTTTCTCAGCTTACTGCAAATTTGTACATATTTGTCCTTTGTGGCCTTCTTGGACGCGAAGTCATCCATGAGGCGACTGATTATAGCTTTCCGAAGCATCAGTCCTCCGGCATCCAGATTCATGGCACAAATCACAACATTCCATGAAAGTGTTGATTTTAAATACATTTTTTTGTTGATACAACCTATAATTACAATAGTAACATAGGTGTAAGTAATCGTAGTAATATTTGAACACAGATGCATTAAAAAAATTACATGACAATGCTATTATTATTAGCAAGTGACTATCAGACTATGAGAAAACTATGGCATTAATGTTCTCTTTTTCTTCTTCCACCATAGAACAAAGCATAAGCTGACAAAAATTAGTGTAAAACCAAAGAAGCACGTGGTGTCAGCACCTCAAATGAAAAAAATTAAACTAAAGAATATATTTCAAAACTTTTTTAAGGTATATGAATATCCCTCCTCAACTTCCGACCAAAGATTATACAAGACATAATGTCAACTACCAGTCGTGATAATTAAAAGATCCCATAATATCAAGCCATTTCATATCTTTAAACTCTATTAACTTATTCCAAACAGTTTACTTCTAAAGTAAAATTGGCTAAATTGGCTTGATTCTTTTTACTTTTTCCCGGGAGCTGGGGTGCTATCATCATTCGATTGATCGCAGCCACGCTCCAAATGGTGACTTAAGAACCAATCTATTTATTTTCTTACCAATGTGCAATGTAAATAACAGAACATAGATCGCAAATAGCAGTAGCATTTTTCATTTATTGACATCACAATCCAAAATCTGAGATTTTTGAAACAGAAACGAGGTACAGAAAACAAAGGCAAAAGGAAAATGCAGAAACCGGAAGAAGTCCAAAAATCAAAGCCCAAGATGAAGGACGATGAAATTAAGTCGATTTTGCAGGGACATAAAATTTGATTTTTTTCCTTAACTTGTTGGGCCGAAACACAAACACCACCTAACCAATGTAAATTCTTCAGCATTTGCTGCTGCTAACACCCAAAAAGGGAGAGAAAAATATGCACGGGCATCACAAAAGGAGAAGAAAAAAAGACCCAGCAAATGAATTTACCAAAGCATTAACTAAATATACATCTTTTAACCATTCTCAAAGAAATCACGAGGGGGAGAATCAGTGAACACAGTGAAAATTACACCCGATTAAAGCTAAACAGAAGAAGATTATATTGCCGTCCTTTAAGTGTTTTCTCTCTTCTGGTCTTCTTTTTAATTCAATAGATAGATCTTTGATCGAAAAAATTATATTGCCCTTGCTTTAAGTGTTTTCTTTCTTATCCTTCTCTTCTTTCACGTCTCTTTTAAGTGTTTTTTCTCTCCTCCTTCTATTATTTCACGTCTCTGCGTTGTTTTTTTTTTTTGTGTTCTTTTTTCACTCTCCTTCCTCATTTTCCCTCTTCTTCTTCTTCTTTTTTTTTTATTCACCAAGCGGTCGATTGCCTTGAAAAAACGGTCGACCGCCTTGGGAAAGCGGTCGACCGCCTTCCCTGCCCAAGTGGTCGATCGCCTTGGGAAAGCGGTCGACCAAGGCTTGGGCTTGGTCGACCGCTTGTCGACCAAGCCTGGGTTGACCCAAGCTTGGGTCGACCAAGCCGGGCAACCATTGTATATATATTTTATTGTGTAGTATTATTATCAAAAATATTGGTGGTTTAGTGGTTAGAGTCCAGAAGGATAGAGGTGAGTCAGGTTCGAATCCTGGAGAGGAGAGAGGGAAGGGAGAGAGAGGAGGAAAAATGAGTATTGGACATATGGCCTCCCAAAAGTGGATTAGGGCAAAATGGAGATATTAACCCGGTGTTATAAGGGAAAAATAAGGGATATAGACCTGGTCTTGTTTTTAATTCAATAGATAGACCTCTGATTGAAAAGACTATATTACCCATGCTTTAAATGTTTTATCTCTCCTCCTTCTTCTTTCACGTCTCTGCGTTGTTTTTTTTTTCTATCTTCTTTTCTCTCTCTCCCCTTCCTCATTTTCCCTCCTCTTTTTTTTTTTTTTGTTATATTCACCAAGCGGTTGACCGCCTTTCCTGCCCAAGCGGTCGACCAAGACTTGGGCTCGGTCGATCGCCTTGAAAAAGCGGTCGACCAAGGCTTGGGCTCGGTTCACTGCCCAAGCGGTCGACCGCTTGGGTCGACCAAGCCTGGGTTGACCCAAGCCTGGGTCGACTTAGCCGGGCTGCCCGGCTTGGTCGACCCAGGCTTGGGTCAACCCAAACCATTGTTTATATATTTTATTGTGTAGTATTATTATCAAAAATATTGGTGGTTTAGTGGTTAAAGTCTAGGAGGAGAGAGAAGTGCCATGTTTGAATCTTGGAGAGGAAGAGAGGAAAGGGAGGGAGGAGTGAAAATAAGAGTTGGACATAATTTTTTTTTTTTTACAAAAAAAAGACCAAATTACTCTTAATTGAGACCATTTGACTGAATTAAAAAGTCAAGAGTCCCTTTTATTGAATTAAAAACAAGACCAGGCCTATATATTTAAATGGCTCGTGTTATAAGTATGAACAAAAAGATTATATTGTCCATTATTTAAAATATAATATTTTTAAAAAAAACTATATTGTTTTTCATTTAAAATATTAAATAAAGTGGGTGCATGTTTTTTTTCTCTCCTCCTCTGCTTCTTTCTTCTTCTGTGCGTTCTTTTCTTTACTCTTTCTTCTTTATCATATTTTTGTATTTTTTCTTACTATTGTTCTACGCATTTTTTCGGTTTTTTTTTAAATATATTTTTAGCAAAATCGTGAAGAGATCGATCATCATTGATTTTTCAATTCACATGAAATTATTTCTAATTCATATGAACTGATTTTTGAATTTTTTTGGTTCACAAAGACTGATTTTCGACCGATTTTCAATTTATATCGAATGATCTCGACCGAATAGGTTGAGTTTGACTGATTTTGAAGAAATCTCGACTGGTCTCGACCGCCTTGTCGACTGATCTCGACCGAGTATGTTGATTTTGACTGATTTTGAAAAAATCTCGATTGGTGTCGATCGTTTTTCACTGCTTTTTGACCAATCTCGACTGCCTTATAATTGTGTATATATATTTTTGTTAGTAATAATAAATAAAAGCATTTGTGGTCCAGTGGTCAGAACCCAGGAGAAGAGAGGATAGCAGGGTTCGAACCCCTGAAAGAGCATTATAAAAAAAAAAAATAATAATAATAACTACCCATAAATTAATACCATTTGACTGAATTAAAAATTCAAGAGTATCTTCTACTAAATTTAAAACAAAACCAGGCTTATATATTTAATTAGCTGGTAAAGTACCTCCGATTTACCAATTTATTATTTTTTGTATTTTTCCCATGAACCTGTAACCCGGTTTCCCCTTCATCCACAAGTCGGAACACCATTACATAATTTTATGGGGGAAAACCTCGGTTCAGTTTTAAATGTTTGGACACATTCCTGGTTCAGTTCTAAATGTTTTTACGTTCCCGGTTACATCCCAAATGTTTCAAAAAAATTCTCGGTTCAGTTCTAAATATTTTTATGTTCCCGATTTCGTCCCAAATCTTTCACAAAAGTTACCGATTCGGACCTTTCGTCTACTCGTGGTTAAAACTAACAGAATACATCACGTGTCATTCAGACGTTGTAAAAGCCCCAAAATCTCATATTGAAATCCATGACTTTCGTTTCACTTATTCCATAGTTTTGTTTCTCACTCTGTTCACAATTCTCTGTGTCATAGTTGTCTTTCTGGCTCCTTCGACACCGCAAATGGCTCACATGAACACGATCATCATTCAAAAACTCCATGATTTCTTCCTCGACCTGTCTTCTGGATTCAAATTCCATAGATGGTTTGTCATATATGGACACCATGGATGGTGGAGGGGCGGGACAAGCATAAACGATGGAATTCCTATCTTTTCGGAGTTTTTAATGTCTCGTGCAGTCATCTTGGCATTCTTTTCTACCGAGTATCGCACGATTATACTCCAAACCTTAAGATCATCGTGCTCTCGCAAGATCCATATGGCCTCCTCGAGCTTCATAGTTCCTTCATTTGACCAATCGACGACAACATCCGTAGCTCTCTCCACACGAAACCAAGCCTCTTCAAGCCTTTGATCCAAATCGTGTTTTTCCTCTCCAAATAACGGATTTCATCTCGCAGTCCTTGAATGTTGTCTCCGAGGGACCACCAATAACCAACATGGCGTTTGACGAAGGCTAGAGGCCATATGTAACTAGGGATTTTTCTACTTTTGTGAGAAAGAAACAAAACTATATATGAAACAAGTGAAACGAAAGTCAGAGATTTCAATATGGGGTTTTAGGGTTTTTAAAACGTGTGAATGACACGTGATGTATTCTGTTAGTTTTAAGTTTTAACCTACGAGTAGACGGAAGGACCAAACCGGGAACTTTTAAGAAACATTTTGGATGAAATCGGGAACATAAAAACATTTAGGACTGAACCAAAAACTTTTGGAAAATATTTGGGACACAATCGGGAACGTAAAAATATTTAGGACTGAACCGAAAATTTATCCAAATATTTAGGACTGAACCAGAATTTTGTCCAATTTTGTGACGTTTAAGTTGGAGTGGTTCGATTTTTTTACGAATATTTTATTGTTATAAAAAAAATAAATTAAAAATCAATAGATCAATGTAGTTCTATGTTTACAACGCATGCGTTTTTTTTTTTTTTTTTGCGATTGATCATATTTATTTATTTTATATAGTAATCTTATAATCTTAATGGCACAGACATTAATGCAATCTATTTGAAAACCAATTTTCAGTATCCAGAAAACCCTTTTATGTTTTCGAAAAAAAAAACCACCCCCCTTTTATTTATTGATTTATATATTATATATTCTCAATTTATTCCATGTTTTTTTTAAAAGATGTTTTCAATTCATTCGATGCGTTTCAATGCACATTAAAGACAAGTTGGCAAAAATCCCATTTAGACTAGTAAACTGCAAATTAAAACACGCTTTAATTTATTTGATTGAAATGCATATCTTTAGGGCAGTGGGGTTTCAATCTTCTTGACCACAGTTTTGAGCTCCAGTTGAAGGCTGTGTCTTGTAGGCAGCAACACTATATCTTTCCAAACCGAACCCGGTTTGTTTATCTGGTCCGGGTCTAATTTGTTAAGCTCGTATATACATTCCGCTTCATCGTTCAAATTGGTTACTAAATCCAAACACTTGATATCGTCTGTGTCCACTAATATTTTGCTGGTTCCATCTTTCCATGCTATCAGCTGCATGCCCATACAATATAGTCAGTAAAAGAAAGATTCATGTACGGGGTCAAACGAGTGTTTGTAACCTCTAAAAAACGATTATATTGCAAGGAAAGAAAATTAAACTATCGAAGTATATATATATGTATATACCCTTGGTGGACCTCCAGGAGCATTTGTACAGTATAGTCTTGCATTATCCACAAGTTCACAGTATCTGGGAAATGCACTCGCGAATCTCTTGTGGGATTTCAACTGCGAATTCACCCTCACTGCTCTCCCTATTTGTATAGCTCTCCTGCACCACCATTAATTGAACCTTCTACATCTCAAAAAGCGGCCTCGATCGATCTTTTTTTTCCAAGAACACCGAATTCTAATTCAACCGCTCGTCAAAATACGCATGTTGGATCACTTAAAATTTTTGTACCTGATACCTCTGACGACAGCTAAATAAGCATCGCAAATGACTCCAACTAGCTCGATCCTATACGGCTTTCTGATCATGTTTTCTTCTCCCAGCTCGTCTTCTTCCAACGGAACCCAATAATTTTCGATAACCGTGCCGTCATCTGCAACCTTGTATCCTTCTCCCATTCTATACCGGTGCTTGTGCACATTTCTTGCCATGGTGATGGTCTGCTCGACGAAGGGAATCCATGATAAGGTCCCGTCCATGATCACGTCGCGCCCTTCGTTGAGTGCGGTCACTAGCAGTGATGATGCAGCATCAGTTGATGATTGATGTACCTACATATAATATATCATCAAGTGGAAGCATGCATGCATTGCATTGCACTTCAAAATCAATGCTGTCACAGTTTTATAATATCTACTCAAATGTATTATATAGTGTTGGTATATTAATTGTGTCCTACATCGGTTAAGTAAATATCCTGAGAGCCCTTAATATAGACAAGGGCAACCCTCACCTCTTGAGCTAGCTTTTGAGGTGAGTTAGGTTCAAGTTTAATTTCTAACATGGTATCAGAGCCCGAGTTCTACCATTATGTGTTGGACAGCCCATAGTTGGCCTCACCCGTCCCAAAGTTGGACACCCGTTAATATCTCCACGCTCTAGCTTTTGAGGTGAGTTAGGTCCAAGTTTAATTTCTAACATATAGTGAGTTAGGTTCAAGTTTAATTTCTAACATACAGTGATATGAAAGATATCATGAGACATTAATTGAACTCACAAGTTCAGCAGTTTGGAGCATGTCTCCATGATGACCACTTGAACTCAGAGCTTTGTATATTACATCCGTTTCTTTAAACGCATCCGCCTCCACAACCACCGCATTCGCCGCTGCTCCCGACCAAAATGGTCTAGTCCGAATGATCAAAATCAATAATGACCGAATAATTATATATATTAAATCGTAAAATAATTATTAAGAGTATGAAATATTTAATTAATATATATATGTTACTCTTTCATGATGTCTTTTAGAACAGTGCTCTTGCCGGCTCCCATTCCGCCGCCCATGAGTAGAAGAACGGGGCATCGCTCACTTAGAGCAACCGGTGCCATCACAGAAGAAGTATTCAGATCACTTGATATGTTGCCAATGGCTTTCATCTCTTCCACTAATGTGGAGAAAACCCTCGTCACTTTCAAGTTCTTTGTTATTTTATCGAACCTTTGTTTCCTGAAACCACTTAATTAATTCATGGGCAAAAGGAAACGTAAAATTAACATTCATCCAACGCGCAAAAATATGTACCGAGTTTTCCCACCAAAAATAATCGACCTACTTCGACCAGAATTTTGGAGCTCGAGTCAAAGTCCAATTCTAATTAATTCGAGTATTAGTATAATATTGGTTTCTTAGAGAAAATCACTCGAAATTAATTACGAGATGGAGATGGAGCTCGGGTACTGCTAAATTTGTTTTCAAGTCGAGCTCAAACAGTATTAATAGTATTAATTGTATCAATGCATGCATGGTCTAATAATCAAGGTTCTAATTAAAAGCGCAAAACATGACCAAACATTACGGTCAAGCTTCAAACTTCACAAGTTTAAGCGAGTTTAGAATAAGTTTTAAGCGTGAAGAAGTGTTTTTCATTTTTTGTATAATTTTACTTATATGAAATTATTTAATAGAATAATTAACATAACTTAAAGATTTTAAGAATAAATACACAAATTTTCAAGTTATAAAAATCGTAAATCTCAAATAACAAATTATCTAAAATAAAATGTTTGTGTTATGTCAAGTTTTATCTCTGGTAGTAAAAAAAGAAATGTATGAATTAGCAAATTTGTTTTTGATGCGTTGAATGTTTTTTTTTGAAAAAAAAACTTATGTTATTAAATATTTATCATTTAAAATAAAATTTAAAATAAAAATTAAAATTAAATATTATTTTTTTAAAAAAATTAATTTTTTTCAGGTTTTTTTGTACTTAATATGGTCTAACAAAGGGTTGACTACTTTTTTCACGTTTTTGTCAAAAGCGAAGCTTTTTGCTCACGTTTTACGCTTAATCGTATTTAAACAGCACTTTTTTGCGTTTTTTAGAACACTGCTAATAATTGATATTTGCACAAATTTGTTGGGCAAGAAAATTTTTAAGTGAGTTTTTGAAAATGCACAACAAGTGCATTGATTTCAAACCAAATTAAATATGAAAACAATATATTAAGAAGTCGCGTTTTCGTCCCGTGATCCCGTCCCTGAGTTGATTCCAATTTTTACTTCAAACTTCTCTCTAACAGAAAAAAAAATGAAAAAAGAAAACACAGAGTAACGGTGAATACGCTTGAAGAAAAAAGATCGAGTTTTCAACGAAAACTAATATTGAAACCACTTTAAAATGTGGATTCTTAAAATGTGGATTCTGATAAAGTAGTAGTTGTTTCTTTGCTGCATTCGTAACGGTTTCAATATTAATAGGGCCGATCAAGTCTTAGCCCATTGGCTAATAATGAGACTATGAGACCAACTAATGTCAAGTTCGATTCTCGTTTGTGAGTAGTTTTTTTTTTAAATTTATTTAGATAGATTTGCATGTTTTTTTTGTAATTTATCTGTTCGAGATAAACAAATCTTGAGTTCATGCTCAAATCTTATCAGTAGTGTAAACAATTATATTTTTTGTAATATGAATTAAGATTATACTTGTACTCTCAAAAAATATATATCATTAATAAGGTTGTTCAAAATATATCTATAACGAAGATCACACAATACATGGTTATATACTTTTGAAATTAAAAAAATTATTTCAAATGCACTAATAAAACGATCTTTTCCATGAAGAATAACTTTATAATTTTAAAGACAATATATGTAGGGATGAAAATTTTTCTTACGATTTCAAAGATCCGCGGGAAAAACCCGAAATGAGACGGGTATGGGATAGTTTTTCGAATATGAGTTTGGGTTCGGGGATTTTTAAAAATCCCCAAAATATTTTGGAACGAGTATATCTGAACCCGCCCCGATAATAATAATAAATATAAATATTTTTTTTTTATTAAATTTTATTAAATCTTTGAATAACATATAAATTATACTAAATAGTAAAATTAAAAATAATTGTATTTATTAGTTTGTATTATTTTTATACATTATATATAATGCATGAGCGTATGATAGAATAATTTTTATAATATAAAAATATTATTTGATTACGTAATATAAATAAACTATTAAGATTAATCATGTATATTTATTATTTATTTGAAAAATTTTGAAAAAAAAATATATTCTTACTAAAATTTTGATAATAATATTCTATTTTTTTAAAAAAAATTCATTCACTTAAAAATAAAATCTTGATTGATAGAGATATTTCTTATTCAAGATATTGTGATTAATTTTAAATTTTAATTTTACAATTAAATTTTGACACCAAATTTTTTTTATGTATTTTACAATAAAATTGACTAATAATATATATAAAAATAAAAATATATTTATATATATTCGGATACGAGGACGAACATGAAGATTACGGTAAGGTCGATGTCACCCGCAGGGTACTACCCTGCGGGTGACGTGACGGATCATGATTGAGTAAAATCAATGGACCCCACGTGAAACCCACTGATTTTAACCAATCATGATCATCCACGTCACCCGCAGGATAATACCATGCAGATAGCATTTACTAAACCGAAGATTACATCCCCGTATATAAAAATGGGAAATATTCTCAATTAAAAATAGCAGGGATGTGGACGGATTTTGTAACATCCGAAATTTTTAATACTTAAATTCGCATGCATAATTAGGGATTTTATTTATTTAGAATTTTAGATTATGGGTTAAATAATTATGTGAAATTATTTGTGCATGTTTTAAGTTATTTTAAGCATTTAACCCATAATTAGTGATTTTCATGATTTATGGAAATTTAATTGTTTTGATCGCGGAGACGGGACCGTGGACGGACGAGATACCAAAATATTTAGCCAAAAATATTTTATGAGTTCTATGAGCCTTAAAATAATATTTTAAGATATTTTGTCAAGAAAATTTTAGTATTTATTTATATATTTAATTAAGGATTGATTTTTAGTCAAAATTAGTCCCTTTATTGACTTTTATTAAATTTTAAAATTATCCTATATTAATATTTCGAGATTTGAGATATTTTATCAGATTGTTATTTTTATTTAAGAGTTTAAAATATTTTGTTAAGGTATAATATCTTTATATTGAGTAATATCTATTATTATTCAATTATCTACCAATATTTTAAACCTAAATCACTCCCTAATCTATTCTCAAAACCCCATCAGCCGACAACCCTTCTTCTCCCACCCCAATCTTCAATCTTTTCATCGGCTTCCCACAGAAAACTCCATAGCCTCGTTTGTTCAAGCTTCAAGTTAGGTTGTTCGTCGTCCCGGAATCGTCACCTTCGCCTTTTTTCTCTTCAAACATCGGTGAAAGGCATGTTTTTCTTCCAAATTTTTGTACCTATCAGATATTATAGAGTGTGTATTGTGTAGCATCGATTTTTCTTCAAATTTTCAGATTTAAGGATCGGTTTTGATGTTCATGACATGTTTATGCATTTGTTTGATCATGACTCACGTTTTCTTCCAACATGGTACGACCAACTGCTGGTGCATGTCTAGGTGGGTGTGTTAGGGTCCCTAGGGTCGAGATTGGTCAGGTTTTATGGGTGTAACAGGCTGGAACCGAAGCCATCTATTTCTGATGCGCAACAGGTTGCAGTTTGAGCGGTTTTAGGAGAATGGTTCGTGTGCACTGGTGAAGACGAGTTTGAGGGTGATTCCAATTGGGTTAGAACCCCAAGACCTTGGGGAAGGTTGTACAAGTAATTTTTCCGGCCGGTGGTTGCCGGAGATGAGCGGCCGAACGGCCTGAAGCCTCTGGTCGCGTTCTGCGCGTGAGCAGAAACTAGGGGTAGATTGTTTTGGTTCGTTCTCCCTCTACAGAGATCCGTTTGAGGTAAAATTTATGGGGTTAGAACCGTCTTGATGTTGGTTAAGTATGGGCGGTAGTTTCATGGCCAAAGGTGGCCGAAGCAGGCGGCACGGTTAGTTTTTCTAAAGCCGTTCAGGGCTGCTCACGGCCGCAGCACAAGGAGAGATAGAGTTTCGGGTTTTAGGGTTCTAGGTGCTTTCCGGGTCGGGTCATGGGTCCGGGTCGGTTTCAGTAAGTCATGGGTCAAGTCTAGTGGGTTCGGGTCCGGGTTAAGTTAGTCGGGCTCGGGTATTTTATTTTTAAGTTAATTATTAAGTTAAAGTGTTTTAATTGGGCTAATTAGATTAATTAAATTAATGGGCTACATTTAAGTTTCTTAATGGGCTTGAATAATTTTTTTAAGTTAGTCCAATAATTTTTATGGGCTTTGGAGCCCACGGAAATTATTGGGCCAGTCTTTGGGCTTTTAGGCCCATTGAGCCAGATTAAGTTGTTATTGGGCCAAGTATGTGCTAATGGGCTTTAATTAATTAATTGGGCTTAGAAATATAATTTTGGGCTTAAGTATGTTAATGGGTCAGTCTCAGTATTAATGGGCCAGATTTAAGTAATTGGGCTTGAGTGTTAGGGCCAGCAGTCAGTACAATCCATGAGAAATTTGCATGTGTCCTGAATATATATATTTAATTATTTTTATGCATGGAAGTTATTTTAATAATTATATGTTAGTATGAAATTTAAATTAAATATATATGAAGGACACACATTTTATTTAAGTACATGTATTCATGAAATAATTTTTATGCATGATTTAATGTTTAAGGTTGAGCAAAAGAAAATATTTTATGTTGGAAGTTGAAGTAGTGTGACAATTTAAGGGGGACTCGTCCCCATATGTGAACTATTGAAGGGCAGTTTACTGCCAATTTGAAAGGTGATTCGTCACCGCCACGTACGTTGGTTTCCACGCTGATCAGTATTTAATGTATGATTTAAGGTTACACTATGGATACAACCATGCGATGTTAGAAAATACTTTGCTCAACAATGTTTATGTATTATTATGATATTCAAGTTTAATTTAAGTTTATGTTATGTTCATGATATTTTAAGCATGCTCATTCATGTATATGTTATGTATTAGTATTAAAGTGATTTAAATTATTTTAAACCCTTGATATGTTAGCATGTTGGGCCTCTAGGCTCACTACACTGGTATGGTGCAGGTGAGTACGTAGAGGACATAGTACCCACCGGAGGCGAGGACATATGAGTGGACATGCAGTGATCCCCCGCGGCCGTCGTCTGAGTCTTTATGATTATGTTTTTATGGAATATTAAACATGTCGTTCTTTTTATTCATTTTCAGTGGTTGGTACTAGTACATATTTTTATTGAAATATTTTCAGTGCATGCAAACTTTTATTTAATTGTTTAGAACAACATTTTTATTTAATGCATGACTCAGACATTTAATTTATTAAATGCTGCATTTTATTTGAGCTATTTTTAAATCTGTTTATTTTTGTGCATATATATATGGACATGTATGTACATCTATTTTAATTAGTATTTTAAATAAAAAAAAATTCCACATTTATTAATATTAAATGTTTCAGATTTTGTATTCGGGCGACGCGAAATACTAAATAAAAAGCATTAATAGGCGCAGTTGACTAAGGGCTGGGGTTGTTATTTGTGCCAACAGCTAACCACTTCGTACGTTGAACTTTATTGATCACAATAATTTTTTGTACTTAATTCTGAAAATATGCGTGGTCATTTTTGGATCTATTTATTATCAATAAATTAGATGTTTTTATTTGGTTTGAACAGAAAGATCAATGTAACATATAATATTATGAAAGTTTTTGTGCTTCACAAGGCAGTTCGGATCGATCCTTTATTTGAAACAATATTATCTACTTCATTCAAAAATAAATATCACAATATTCCTATAGTTTATTTCATCAATTTTTAAAGAGTAATTCCGAAAAATAAAATCATAATAAGATTAATATTAATTTGTCATAACAATATTGTTTGCGTCGTAGTTAATGAGCTGTCATTTTTATATTTTATTGTTTTGGTCACATCAAATGGTACCGTGCATTAATTGAATTTGTTTGAGTGGATGGATTTCAGATAGGGACATCCTAAGCTTTATGACCAACTTTTATTTAAATTTTATTACACGCCTATATATATTTAATCTGGAACTCAATAATTACAATTATAAATCAAGTTATTGGCAGCTAATCAAGTAATTGACTTCAATCTATTCTTTATTTTCTTTTGAGATTAGTTAAATAAATGCAGAACAAAAAGGTGGGTCCCTTCTGCCAACCAACTTGTAAAAATATTACTATAGTCCGAGTATAGACACATTTTATTTGTTGATATTATAATATATAATTTATGTACCAAGATATTCACGAGTACTATAAATAATTTGAATATATATTTTTTAAAAATAAAAATTCATGAAGAATCAAGACTGCTAATGAAATACTAACCTTGTAGCTGCCAGCACCAAATTTTTAAGCCTTTTCTGATCATAATCAGCACTCAATACCTAACGAATAAAAAATATATTAAAGTTAATTAACAGCACATGATCAATTCCATTAATGATTAATTATTATATATCAATCATTCAAGAATATTATTAATTGATCTTCTTCCTTCTGAATCTTCAACATATGAATATCCTAGGAAAGAAAGAAAATCAAAGATATGAATGCAAATACGTAAATTAGAATCAATTCAAGAAACTATCTAGAAACCTGATTGATCATAACAGGAGCTTGACTCCAATGAAAAGCGAAATATCCAACGATGCATCTCTCGAATTCTTCAACTAATTTGACATACAATTCCTCAGCATTTGCTTCATTGTTCAAATACTCGTATATCTTCTCGTCAACTCCTTTGGACCTTTTCAAGTATTCGTCCGCTAGTTTTATCAACTGCGGACATTCTTTTCCATCTTCAAATCCCATTTGCCTTGCTGCAAATTTATTAATAATATCATGTCTATATGTATAAGCTGATGACTGTTTTATAATTTATGATACTAAAGTAGTGTTTTAGAGAACTAAGCACTTTTCAATTTTCTTTTTTACAAATTTTGAAATTTTGTAAAGGAAAAGTTGAGAAATGTTTTTTAAAAGTTCTCTGGAACGCTACCTAGCTAATTACCAAGATAATGCGAGAATCTTTCGATCTTGGCAAGGCGGCCGGACCCCGTCCGGTCCAAGAGCGGAGCAAGGAGGTTATCATGATGATGCTCGGCGGGTTTCTCCTTGCGGCGGTGGAGATGTATAATCACGGCGGAGAGCAACCCAATGGATGCCGTAGCTGCGAGAGGAGCAAAAAGCCTCCCGCCGCCGCCGTAACCTCCATCTGCAAACAAATTAATTAAATCGCACATTATCTCTGAAATCAATGGATTATTGCACATAAAAATTAATCAAAGAGATAAAAAAGATTAATACCCCCATGCATGGCTACTGAGTTGACTCTCTTGGATGGGAATTACTCTTCAGATCTGTGGTGATGTTAGAAATCTTTAATGGCCTACACACAATGATTTTGATTTTTGAGACACCATCTCTTATCCAATTTTTATGCCCAAATGATAGAAAATAAATAATTAGTCTACGTTCTCCGGGTGTTCACCTGATATTTTGTCAGGTCAACTTCACGAAAAATTTGATTGGTTTTATTTTTAGTAAATCATTAATGATTTCAATGAGAAGTTCCTAAAATAATTATCTAGACTGTTAATTCCTCAAAAAAATTATGGTTAAATTCGTTTATCATTAAACGCAAAAGTAAATATAAAAAAAAAAATTAAAACTAATTTTTATTGATATTTTTTGTGTTAATTTATATACGTTTGTCCAAAAAAATAAAATTTGACGGTGTTTATCAAATTTCTGTAACAAATGATGTTCCGTTTTTACTTTTTAAATTTTTATTACATATCTTCGTAAATTTTTTATTATATCTTAAAAAACTAAAAAAAAATTAATTAAGCATAATATCTGTTGGGATACAATAATTGTCCTCGTTGGGTAGAGCGATCGAATCATGGTGCTTGGGCTGATGTGCGGTCTAAAAGATTTGAGTTCCACCATTACCACCAGTTATAACTTTTGGTAAAACGACAAGTATTCGGTCCTACAACATCTTCAAAAAATTATTAATGTGTGAAAAAAATTATTTATCATAGTCATAGTTAATATATTTGTATATTTATTAAAATTTTATAAAATAAAAGCAAAAATAAACAAAAATTAATATTATTATTTATCCACATAACGTAAATAATTCAAAGGAGTTGACGAGAAGATTTAATAACATAGAAATCTTAATTTTATCTTATGTTAAGATAATGTGTATAATATATCAAATTTATATAATATGTCAAATTTAAAAACAAATTTGATATATTATTATTATACACAATATCTTAACATAAACCAAAATTTTTCACATCCATTATTTCATATATTTTCGTGAAAACAAAAATTTGTCTAATATTTTGTATAACCATACCTTAGCAACATTTGGGATCAATTATAAATAATTTATGATCAAAATAAAATATTTTTTATTTTATTTATATATGATAAAATATTATGGAAAACTTTTACAAATATTTAACTTTAAGTTGTTGACATATAAAATTATTTAATTTGATGGTTTTTAAGGTCAAAAAAGATTTTATTATATAAGAAAAAATATTATAAGGGTAATCATGTCTAATAATATATTATTTAAATAAAGTGTAGTGTTATTATCAATTTTTGGAATGTAAATATTAACAATATCCTAAAAATAATAATTTAACCTAAATTTAAGAGTTTAAATTTGGTTTGAACACGTGTAATTTATGAAAATATAAATTTTTAGATATCCAACTATTATTCTTAATCTTAACCTAAAAATATATTGCCAACTAGAGCGGAAGGTTATTTTTTTTATCGGTGATTCAGGGGAATTAATGATATGTTATAATTCCCAGCTCATAAACGTTAATGGATTAAAAATTGCTTTTGCTTTTGCTTTTGCTTATGCTTTTTCCGATTAAAGCTATGATTTGTTTTGTGCATTATTGTCCTTGAAGCTTTTATTAAAACAATATATTGAATTTGAATTGGTGCATTTAAATAAATCAATTCCTCGTCAACTAGCTATAGAATCATAAGCTAAGACACCGTTCTGTTCACCATATTATGTATAATTCATATCATCTCATCTCACGTTTTTCTTATCATATTATTTATCTATATATTAACTATTTATTTTACATCATCAAATCATTAATTATTTATAATAAATCAATCAAATCATTGAATTTAAATTACTATATTACTCTTATAAATAATATAATTTTTATTTTATTTATTGTTAGAAGGACAAAATAGTCATTTAACATATTTATATAAAATTTAATCAATCAAATCAAATAAACTATAATCTATCAATCAAATCTAATACTATTTTAACTATCATTTCTTATTACATTATATTATTTATCTATGTATTACTTATGACTGACTGATTTTATAATATTCTCTGTGTTTCGACCCGAAATGACCCTTTTGGATTGCTTTCCATTTCTTTGTCTGGGAGTTTTGCAGTCAAGGGCGGAGCCACACTTGTGGCTAGGGGTGGATTTTCGGTATACCGTATAAAAAAATATTGATATGAAAAAAATTCATACTGGTACCGATATCAAAATTTTGAAATTTTTGTATAGAAAAATCCAGTCTCATACCGTATAGATATAAAAAAAAAATCGATATACAAAAAAAATGTCTATATATCGAAAACATTTCGGTACGGTATCCCAAAAATTCGGTATTTTTGTTCGGTATCCCAGCCTTAATTGTGACAAATTTTTTCAAATTTTTGTATATATAAATTTTGAAAATTTTTGGATTAATTTAGTATTAGCCCGGGTAGCTCAATTGAAAATATTAAAGGATTCGAAAGCTTAAAATTTTAGCCCGGGTAGACTAGGAATCCTGGCTCCGCCATTGTTTGCAGTGATTCTTGTTAATAAGGTGTATTCCGAATTCTGAAGAACTTGTACAACAACAGCAACAATAGCAGCAACTAGTTGAGGCGAGAGAATCTCTCTATCCGCAAGACGAAATTGCCCGTTAACAGTGCTCAATGTTGGCGACAATCGTCCCTAAGATACAACGACTAACGATCGTGATATAGCAGCACTACAAATATCACGAACTTCAGCGAACAAAAATAAGTTTCAACTTTTGTTTTTTTGAAAGTGAGGGAGAGATTTTGCAGAAATCTGATGTATACGTTATCAGATGTTTCTATATCTCATTATACGTTATAACTGATCATATAGATAGCCTAAGACTTCAAACAATACGTCTTATGGCCTAAGGATGCAACCCATGACAGAAAAAGCCCAGAAATAGATGCAACTTTTCGGATTGTAGAGGGCGCGCTCGGTCGGTTATTTTTTACCGATCGAGCGCCCCACTTTTGACAGACTTTCTGTCTCGCTCAAATAAGGGTGCGCTCGGTCGGTAAAATTTGGCGGACCGAGCGCCCAACTTTTCTGAATCCCACTGTCTCGCAAGGTGAGGGCTGCGCTCGGTCGGTCATTTTTGACCGCTCGGGCGCATTAAATTTTTTTTTTCTTTTATCAATTAAATTTTATCCAAAAAGAATAATTGATCATAAGATCTCGCCGAGCCGAGCCGAGCCGAGCCGGCCGGCCGCGCGTGTGTGTTTGTTGCATCGATTAGCGTTTTTCCATTTTACAAAACATCTAGTGCCCTAAGGGCCCAATCCCATAATCCAAAGTTGGATTATATAAGGTGAACAACAAATTGGAGTTGTTCTAATGTGGGACAACCAATTCCCCATTCCCTCCAATTTATTTCACCAAATTCAAATTATTTGTAACACTTGGGACAAACTTTTCAAGCCATTTGGGACAAGCTTTTCAAGCCCATTATTTCCACAATTCATTCAATAACAATTTTCAACAATCCCCCACATGAATGAATTTCACGTATATTAGCATTCTCACTAAAAAGTCATTTTGAGTTATTGTTACATCAGGATAGGTAGCTTGTGGCTTTGAACCTACCGTAGTAAAATACTATCGGATTTACTAGTTGCATAGTGACGCGATGTCTTGAACTAGTCAACCGTTTACGTAAACCAAGACAATAGTACTTACATAACAATACTCTAACATATTTTGTTCTCACGTTGTGTCCATTTCGGCCCTGGACCATATCTTAGATTCATAAGTGTTGCAATAAAAGCGGCCAATACTTTGCACTTATATAGGTGATCTCTTATAAAGAGTATCCTGCGTTACTCCACCTCATATATATAGGAATCATTAAAAGAAAACTTAACCTCACCACATTTTGCATGTCATTTATACTTGGATATTTCAGGAATGAGCAAGTAACAATTCCAAGCACTCAAACTAATATTTATAACTTAGTTGTCCCATTAAACCAAGGTTTTGGGATCTCCAATTCTCAAGGTTGGGTTACCACTATAAATATTTTAATTTGTGGATTTTAAACCTATTCCTCCAAGTAGTTTGTACATTTGATCTCTATTTATACTTTTTTTAAGCGGATCCGCAAGGTTTTCCTTCGACTTCATATAGTCAACCGAAATAAACCCATTCGAGATCAATTGTCTTATGGTATTATGTCTCCGACGAATATGTCGAGATTTACCATTGTATATACTACTTTGTGCTCTTCCTATTGCTGACTGGTTGTCACAATATATCGTAATGGAAGACACCGGTTTATTCCAACATGGAATATCTTCGAGAAAGTTTCAAGGCCACTCGGCTTCTTCTCCAGCTTTATCTAGAGCAATGAACTCGGACTCCATAGTCGACCGAGCTATACAAGTTTGTTTAGAGGATCTCCATGACACCGCCCCTCCACCGATTGTGAACACATATCCACTCGTAGACTTGGAGTTTTTTATGTCAGAAATCCAATTTGCGTCACAATATCCTTCTAGGACTGCAGGATATTTTGTATACATTATTCCATAACTAGAAGTGTATTTCAAATATCCAAGCACTCTCATTAGTGCTTTCCAATGATCCTCACTTGGATTACTCGTGAACCGACTAAGTTTGTTTACAGTATATGTAAGATCAGGACGGGTACAGTTAGTTAAGTACATTAAAATTCCTATCACCCTTATATATTCCACTTGTGAAACATGTTCTCCTCTATTTTTGGCTAAATGTGTACCCAACTCCATAGGTGTTCTAGCCGGAGCACGATTTGTGGCATTAAATCGTTCAAGAACCTTTTCTACATAATGAGTTTGGGATGACATAATTCCAGCAGGAAGTCTAGAAACTTTAATCCCTAGAATTATATCACACAATCCCAAATCTTTCATATCAAAATGTTGTCTCAACATCTTCTTGGTTTTCACAATCAATTCATGGTTGTTTCTCATGATTAACATGTCATCTACATAAAGACAAACAATTACATATGCATTTGTAGTACCTTTAATATAGACACATTTGTCACATTCATTTATTGTGAAACCATTTGACAACAAGCAGTGTCAAACTTTTGATGCCACTGTTTAGGTGCTTGTTTAAGTCCATACAATGACTTGACAAGTTTACACACTTTTTGTTCTTTTTCGGGTACAACAAACCCTTCTGGTCGTTTTATATATATTTCTTTTTCCAACTCTCCATTCAAAAACGCTGTTTTAACATCCATTTGGTGTATCTCAAGATCATGCAATGCTGCAATAGCTATGAGAATACGAATGGATGTTATTCTAGAAACCGGAGAGTAGGTATCGAAGAAATCATATCCCTCCTTTTGTCTAAAACCTTGAACCACTAGTCGAGCTTTATATTTATCTATAGATCCATCTTCTTTGTATTTCCTTTTAAGAATCCACTTGGATCCCAAAGGTTTACATCCTGGAGGGAGATCAACCAAATTCTATGTATGATTATGCATGATGAAATCTATTTCATTTTGTATGGATTCCTTCCAAAAAGGAGCCTCATAATTTGATAAAATCTCTTGAAGAGTTATTGGTTCATTATCTAACATGTATGATAGAAAATCAGGACCAAACGACTTTTCAACTCGTGCACGCTTGCTGCGTCTTGGTTCTTCTTTGGTTTGTGGAGTTTCAATTGTATTTTCATAAGTTCGCTTGTTCGAACTTATTTCTTTCCTTTCTTTACAAGGAAATATATTTTCAAAGAATACAACATTCCTTGATTCCATGATTGTGCCTTCATTTACATCAGGAATTGTTGACTTATGCACTAAGAATCGATATGCACCACTATTATATGCATAACCAATAAATATGCAGTCAACCGTTTTAGGCCTAATTTTTATTTGTTTTGGCTTAGGTACTTCTACTTTAGCCAAGCACCCCCACACTTTGAGGTATTGGTAAGAAGGTTTACAACATTTCCACTGTTCATACGGTGTTTCATCTTTCCCTTTGATTGGAATCTTGTTTAGAATGTGAGTTGCTGAGATAATCGCTTCACCCCACATATTTTGAGGTAAGCCAGAATTTATTAACAACGCGTTCATCATTTTCTTTAATGTTCGATTCTTGCGTTCTGCAACGCCATTAGATTGAGGTGAGTAAGGGGCTGTCGTTTGATGAATGATATCCAAAGTTGAGCAAAATTCTTCAAAAGGAGCCACATACTCTACACCTCGATCACTTCGAATCATTTTAATCTTTGAACTTCGTTGATTTTCAATCTCAGTCTTATATTTATTGAAAGTTTCAATTGCTTGATCTTTTCTTTTCAATAAATATACATAACAAATCTGGTGAAATCATCAATGAATTTTATAAAGTACTTATTTTCACCTCGTGTTTGTACTATTTTTAAATCACATATATCAGTATGTATTAATTCAAGTGGCGTAGTACTTCTCGTGACATTATGAAATGGAGCTTTAACAATTTTCGCTTCAACACAAATCTCACACTTATGTTGTGGATTTCTTTTAAACGTATGTATTACATTTAAATTTGCAAGTCGTTGCAACGTATTGAAGTTAACATGTCCTAATCGTTCATGCCATAATTCATAGCTTTCAAGCAAGTAAGCAGAACCAACAACTTTATTCTTCGGCTCAGGGCGGATAACATTCATTACATTCAATTTAAAGAGACCACTATCTTGGTACCCTTTACCAAAAAATACACCAGATTTTTTCAACACAAACTTATCAGACTCAAACACCATTCTAAACCCTGCCTTGCTCAAAAGATAGCCCGAAACTAAATTCTTACGAATGTCAGACACATGTAGCACATTTTTTAGCGTCATCTCCTTTCCCGACGTCATCTTCAACACTACATTGCCAACTCCAACGACATTCGAAGTTGCAGAGTTTCCCATGAACAATGTTCTATCACCAACGGTGGCATATGTGGAATACATATCTTTATCGGCACAAATGTGGCTCGTAGAGCCGGTATCAATCCACCATCCTCTTGGATCATCCACCATGTTGGTCTCACAAATAACAACACTAATATCAATATCAGAAATTTCTAAAGGTAAATACCTTTCTTGAACCATGTTCACTTGCCTTGGTTTCTTATTTTTGTTGTTTTGCTTTGGAAGTCGGCAGTCTCTTGCCATATGATTTGGTTTGCCACAGTTGTAGCAACTTCCTTGAAATTTCTTCGCTTTTCCCTTTTGATTTCCATCATGGGGATGCTTTCTCTTTTGACTCGTACTAGACTCCGCCAGATTTGCTTTGGCCTCGGTTTCCATCTTTTTATGTGACTTGGCCTCAGTATTTCTGTTGTCCTCCTCTATGCGAAGTCTCACGATCAGATCTTCAAGTTTCAACTCTTTACGTTTGTGCTTAAGGTAGTTTTTGAAGTCCTTCCACATCGGAGGCAACTTCTCAATGATAGACGCGACTTGGAATGGTTCATTGATTTCCATCCCTTCGGCCAATAAGTCATGCAAGATGATTTGTATCTCTTGCACTTAACTCGTCATAGTTTTTGAGTCTACCATCTTGAAGTCCAGAAATTTGCCAACCACGAACTTCTTTATATCGGCGTCTTCAGTTTTGTATTTCTTCTCCAAGGAATCCCAGAGTTCCTTGGCCGTCTTGACAAAGAAGTAGACACTATAGAGAGTGTCATCAAGGTCATTCAATATGTAGTTTCTGCACAGAAAATCGATGTGGTTTCATGCATCAACTACGGTCCTCCTTTGGGTGTCAGAATCGCCTTCAACGACGAGAGGGGGATCCTCCTTCGGGAATCTAGACAGATTGAGTGTTGTCAGATAGAACAACATCTTCTGCTACCAACGTTTGAAGTCGGCACCAAAAATTTTGGCGGATTTTTTCCATGTGCAGGGGCGGAAGCGAGAGGAGTGAATGAAACGGTAGGCATCTTCAGAATCTGAGAAAAACAAAATTTCGTCTTGCGATTGTTAATAGGGTGTATTCCGAATTCTGAAGAACTTGTACAACAACAGCAACAATAGCAGCAACTAGTCGAGGCGAGAGAATCTCTCTATCCGCAAGACGAAATTTCCCGTTAACAGTGCTCAACGTTGGCGGCAATCGTCCCTAAGATACAACGACTAACGATCGTTTTATAGCAGCACTACAAATATCACGAACTTCAGCGAACAAAAATAAGTTTCAACTTTTGTTTTGAGAAAGTGAGGGAGAGATTTTGCAGAAATCTGATGTATACGTTATCAGATGTTTCTATATCTCATTATACGTTATAACTGATCATATATATAGCCTAAGACTTCAAACAATACGTCTTATGGCCTAAGGATGCAACCCATAACAGAAAAAGCCCAGAAACAGATGCAACTTTTCGGACTGTAGAAGGCGCGCTCGGTCGATTATTTTTGACCGATCGAGCACCCCACTTTTGACAGAATTTTTGTCTCGCTCAAATAAGGGTGCGCTCGGTCGGTAAATTTGGCAGACCGAGCGCCCAAATTTTCTGAAGCCCACTGTCTCGCAAGGTGAGGGCTGTGCTCGGCCGGTCATTTTTTACCGCTCGGGCGCCCTAATTTTTTTTTCTTTTATCAATTAAATTTTATTCAAAAAGAATAATTGATCATAAGACCTCGCCTCGCCTCGCCTCGCCACACCGTGCCGGCCGGCCGCGCGTGTGTGTGTGTTTGTTGCATCAATTAGCGTCTTTCCCCTTTACAAAACATCCGGTGCCCTAAGGACCCAATCCCATAATCCAAAGGTAGATTATATAAGGTGAACAACAAATTGGAGTTGTTCCAATGTGGGACAACCAATTCCCCATTTTCCTACAATTTATTTCACCAAATTTAAATTATTTGTAACACTTGGGACAAACTTTTCAAGCCATTTGGGACAAGCTTTTCAAGCCCATTATTTCCACAATTCATTCAATAACAATTTCCAACAATGTCATACGAGCAAACCTGGTTGGTGATTAGCTCTGAGCTTCTAGCGTTCTGATATGCTCGAAAGCCAACATGTAGTTTCTTGTCACTTCCCCACATTCCATGACGCACGCCAAATTCGGCAACATATTTTGGGATTCCCATGTCTTCAGGGTGGAGATATATGACCTGCACATGCGGATAAATGGTCATCCCCTTTACAAACAAAATCTTCAACGCAAATCAATCTAGCATCATGGTGTAGATGCCAAGCAAAAAAAATATTGTTCTGTTCGAGGAAAAAAAAAACATTCCCTTTAAATATGAATAAAATTAAGATACAAGCTTGGTATGGAGCATTCATAGATTTACCTCGGGTTCGTGGCGCCAAGCTTGGTATGCGAAATTTGATGTGGAGTGCTCCATCATGATCAGTTGCCATGCCATTTCCCCATCTTTCCAGTCCAGCAGATGTAACAAGTGATGAAGATCCTTTTCTATGATACTACTAATTGGTCCCCCATCCGGAGTTCAAGTGACAGGCCTATAGAACCAATTATCAGGTGTTGAGTCTTGTATGACATTAAAGAGCAATTCAAAGTCTTTTTTTGATCAAGCAACACACATAGTTCATAGCATAAAGAATTAATGGATGTTTTTTTTCACAAGACAACAGCTTCTGCATACAATAAAACTTTATTATCTCATGAGCAACACTTAAAATATATGTTTATTTCAACCAAAATAGTGTACTGGTTTGAGCAAGAAAAGAGCGAGAAATCATGAAGGATATCGGTCTGGAAATTATTTGGCGATTTTGGAAGGAGATGATGGTAACACCGTACAACATTTCACATAGCCAAAAATAGAGTCAGTAATCAATCACAATGCAACAGCGATAACTTGTTTCTTTCATTAGCCCACGGGGATTAAAAGGCTGAGTTGGCCGCGAACAAAGATTTTAATGTATTTAGATTACAAACTTCCAATAAATAATAAAATAAAAAATAATAATATTTTCGTTAAAATTTTTTTTTAGTAAGACAAACAGTCGAAAATAAATATATTTTAAAAGAATTTTGATATACTTAATTTCTTAATTTACAGGGCGTGTAACCCTCTATGTAAGAGTAGGACTCTATGTACACATATCATTATCCTTTCAACAATGATGATGATGATTACATTATTTTGGGAGTGTCAAAATTGGTACTAAGAGGGTGTTTGGCTAAACTTATTAAAAAGAGCTTATAAGCTCCTAGTGCTTAAAAGCTGTTTTACGAGCTTATAAGCTGTTAGAACTTATTTTAAAAATAAGCTGTTAAAGTATTTAGGTAAACTTATTTTAAACAACTTAAAGATGTTGATATGTTTGGTATTATAAGATTTTTTTATTGTTAAAATTACCAAAAAAGAGTATAATTCTATGAAAATAAAATTTTGAGTTATAGTATGCATACGAAAATAGTTTTAAAATAAACATATATTAAAAAATAAAATTATTTTAATATTTTACTTTAGAAAAATTTATGTGATTTGTAAATTTTTTAAAAAATAATATTTAATATTTAATGGGTGGAGGGTATGATGGAGATTTATGAAAATATTCAAGGATATTTTAGAGAGATAGAATATTAAAATAAGATCTTTTTGAAAAAAATACCTCCCCCCTTACTTTTTTAAAAACAGCTTATAAGCTGTCAAACAACTTATTTTGACAGCTTATAAGCTGTTTTTAAAAATTATTGACAAACAAAATTTGAGAGCTTAAAAGCTTTTAAACAACTTATAAGCTGTTTGCAAGAGCTTTTAAGTTCTCACAAACACCCTCTAAGAGGGTGTTTGGGTGAATTTATAAGCTCTTCAAAACAGCTTATAAGCTATTTTGGAGCTTTTAAGCTCTCCAAAACTATTTGGTAAATTTTTTTAGAAACAGCTTATAAGCTGTCAAAATAAGTTGTTTGACAGTTTATAAGTTGTTTTTAAAAAAGTAGATATACCCCTACTTTTTAAGAAAATATCTTATTTTAATATTTTGTTTCTCATTATTATCCTTCTATATTATCCTTTTATATATATATTTTTTCAATTTCATAATATATTCAATTACAGTTTTCTTTATCAATTTGTTATATATATTAAAATAATATTTTGTTCCCGGTCAAAAAAATAATGTTATGTTCTATAATTTTTTATAATTTAAAAAACTAAACTATCGAGATACTATTTTAACATTAAATATTTTTTTAAATAAAATCAAAGCATACGATTTTTATAATTAAAAAAAACTATACTATCAAGATATTATTGAGTAATTTTAAAATAATACATATATTTTTTAAAAAAAAAAAATTCATAGTGTAAGATTTATATAAATTAAAATATAAAATAGTTTTTATTTACTTTTAACATGTATCATAAAATTTTAAAATTATTTTCGTATATATGTAATATTTACATCGCCTTCATATTATTATACTCTTTTGATAATTTTTACAATAAAAAGATCTTATAAAGCCAAACGCATCAACATCTTTAAGTTGTTTAAAATAAGTTTATCCAAACACTTTAATAGCTTATTTTTAAAATAAGATCTAACAACTTATAATCTCCTAAAACAGCTTATAAGCTCCTACAACTTATAAGCTGTTTTTAATAAGTTTAGCCAAACACCTTCTAAGTAAGTATTTGACCACTTAGATATTTGATTTTTCCCACCAACACTTTTTTGTCAAAAAAAAATAAAAAAAAAATTCAAAAGATCATCATAGCTCTATTTTTACAAAGCATACGATTTCTTTCACGAAAGATCATATTTATTTATTTTATATAGTAATCTTATAATTTTAACGGCAGAGACATTGAATATACAATCTATATGGAAAATCATTTTTCCAGTATCCAAAAAACTCTCCAATTCCTTTGGGTTTTTTTTTTTTTTTTTTTTTTTGTGTTTTGAATAAGTTTTCAATTCATTCGATGTTTCACTGCACATTAAAGGCAAGTTCGGTCAAATCCCATTTAGACATGCACTCTGATCCAAGTTAAGATTATAGACTAGTTAAAAGCAAACTAAACTTTCCAAACCGAACCGGGTTTGTTTATCTGGTCCGGGTCTAATTTCTTAAGCTCGTATATACATTCGCCTTCATCGTTCAAATTGGTTACTGAATCCAAACACTTGATTTCGTCTGTGTCCACTAATATTTTGCTGGTTCCATCTTTCCATGCTATCAGCTGCATGCCCATACAATATAGTCAGTAAAAGAAAGATTCATGCACAGGTCAAACGAATGTTTATAACCTCTAAAAAAGATTTTATTGCAAGAAACTTTCAAAACTCGCAAACGGAGAAGCTAGCAAAGCTCAAGTTTATTAAACATAAAATTCGGCATGAATGAAACAGATTTTTTAGGCCCTCATCAAGAAAATGAACAACGAACACGGGCTTTCCTGTGATTCCAAATGCACGATGATCATACAGGATCGATGCATAAAGTACTTGTATGGCTTAAGCTAAAGTAAACCAACACCCTAATGATAATGGCTTGGCGCATGGAACAGCAAGTTTTCTAGTGCCGAGGGGAATGAAGCCTGGTCTGAAATCATTGAAAACCATCGAAGTATATACGATTGTTAACATGAATTCATGCATGAAAGAATGGTTTCGAACCAGACAACATTCCCCTCAACCATATAAACAAGAGAGAGGCGATTGTTTCTTCATGTGGCCATTCATTTTGTTTTCTTGGACCCTTAATTTTGTATATATATATACACATATATAGACGTAAAGGTGAGAGGTAGCTAGTAATTAGTTGCACTTTACATTTCAACATATCATGCTTTTCAGACACAAGAATTCACAATGTAGCGTGCGTTTGTCACAGCCCTTTGATGCTCACACTTAATTAAGAAGTTGATTATATGCCTATGGAGTTCAGTCGGTTGTGGAGTCATGAAAACAAAAGAAGCCCAAGATGGAGTTTTGTCCACGTGGTATTGTTTTGTGAGGCCCAATCCAGTAGTTTTCATGTCATGTTCATAAAATGATGATGCCCAACATAAACATTGATGATGCCTTTTTTATGAGATGTTTTGGTCTTTCTGATCCTAAATTGGTGGGATATATAATATATTAGATGTTTTCTTATGAGTTGCATTAGAAGATATTAAAAATCATGGTATAGAATCTTTACTGCTTTCACAACAGGAATATAATTGCAAATACTGGGTAACATCAATCAATTCTTTTTTACAATTTCACATAATAATTTAAAATGGAATTTTCAGTTCATGAGTATACCAAACAAAGCAACGACCAGTCACAACTTACAAGGCTCAAAGACTAAGGAATTTTAAGCCTCGAGAAGTTAAACATGTTCACCATTAATTAGATAACTTACAACAGCTCAGTAACAAGTTTCAACATGTTTATGCTCTAATTTAGCATGAAGGAGCACGATTTTGGATATTAACCCCAAATTTTTTGTTTGTGGAAGCCCTAGGAGGACTATTCCTGCAGGTTGTGAAACCATGACGGGCTTCTAGAGTTCCCTTGTCTGCACATTTTGCATCATGGCAGCCCTTCCTACGACCCAACTTTGGCGATTTTGCACGAGTTGGAGGTGGCTGGTTTTTCAAATAGGAAAATCAACGAGTCAATATTTGTTTCTCACCTACAATATCAAATGCCTCAAAACCAGGATACGAAAGCCACATAACACAATTTGTTAGGATGACTAAAAACTGTCGTACCTTTTTCAACTCAACCTTGGGTGGCGGTCCCTCGTTGTAGAAACTAGGCATAGGAGTTGCCTTAAATAACAAATTCTTTCTTAGTTGCTTGATCGCGGCATCCATTTCTTCCTACGTGTTTTAAGACGAGATATAACTAAAAGGGATGCGCCTTAGTAAAGAGCAGAAAGCACTTTTGATAACATTAACAAAAGTGGAGGCTTTGAACTTCAAACTTATAGCAGTTGACAACATCTCATCAGAGAATAAAATTACCTTAGTCCTAGCCTCACATTGAGTTTTCTCAGACTCAAGTGCTTGATGTTTCTCCTCCAATTTTGAGTAGAACTAAATATACAAACATTGTTAAACAAAAATCAAAATCATGCATTCTAGTGTGCTTTTCTAAGCACGGCGATTATCATATACAAATAAATTAATAGAAAATAACCCCCTTCCTTCTCTCAGCACGTTCACAGCTCTTAAACACAGGTGCTGAGGTAACAATTGTCCTCAACTTTCTTGCAGATGCCATTGTTTTTTAAACATGGAAAATTAGACAAAAGTGTAACTATATAAGAAAGAACCTTAAATTGAAAAGATAATGAACCAGCCCTAGTGAGATTGGATACCGTGAGGCAAGATAACACTTGTCTTCATCCAATTGTTTCTTGTTATCAGGTTGCAGTGGCTTCCTAGGTACAACAGGCGAGCTTGTCTGTAACAGAGAGAATACGTAGCTAATGAGTAATGATATTGTTATCCCATAGGCCGTGCAAACTAGATGTCTCAATTTCTCAAGTTAAAACTACTAATTTGATTTCTCTACAACGTTAGCATTCTCATGCAAAATATTTACATTTTATAGAGGCTTCGATAGAAAACACAAACAACAAAGTCATGTAAAATCAACAAAACCAAGAAAGTGAACATTCTGTCTCACCATTTCTTCTCTTTTTTTGGGGAAAAAACAAGAAGAAGAAGAATAAGAAGAAGAAGAAGAAGAAGAAGAACAGAAAGATGAACGCAGGTGTACAAGTTCTAGTAATTAAAAAAATCAATCATTATTCTTCAAAAGGACTATATATATAAACTTAAATATCTAAAATTTGGTTCAAGAAATTTACTAGATCCTGCTTTGCAGAAGTTGGGTGTTGGGAAGCACGAATTGGAGATAATTTCTCTCCAGAAGTGATATTGTCAAGATCAACTCCACATGGGAGAGTTCCACCTGAAGCACGCTTTTCAGTTTCCAGAGCAAAGGGATGTGGAACTGTGCATTTAGTTTTACTGCTTCCGCCAGCAGATTTGGTAACCTTTTTTCCACAGATCATTTTCTTCTCAAAACAACCTGCCACCTTTTGACCTTCTGATGATTTGCAATCCTCAAACATTTTTATATCGTCGCTTGGCAAATTTGGCTCGTGTTGGCCAGCTTGGACAAGTTTGGAATTTTCAACCAACTTTTCATCATTGCATTCCTTCACTTCGCATTCCTTTATTTCAGTGAATTCGTCAAACACATCATCAAGCTGTGAGCCCAGATTATTGAACTCATACTGCTGAACCAAGTCAACTTGACCAGCACTCACTGCAGTAAGGTTGACACCATTTGTGCAATATGAATCATGGGGGACACCATTTGAGTATATTATAACACCATCTGGCTCCTTGTCAATATGAATGTCACTGCCTTCGAGCCCCATAATTATGAGATAACAGGAAAGACATTATATTAAGGTGATAATGTCATTCAAGAACAAGTACTTAAATTTGCCTATCTCAACATAGTCAGTATGCACTAATAAGAACCTTAATTCATGGTAGCAAACAAGATTACGAAAAGCTTATTCCACAAAAAAAACGACCCGAAATCATTGACCAAGAACGTATGTCATCGATAATTCATTCGATCCATATTGCACATGCTAACATTCATAACAGTGAAAGATCTTTCTTCCTCCTCGATTTAATTTTCTTTATGCAGTCTGGACAAATGCACTTGATGGAAAGGCTGGTTTCTTAACATGACATAAGAGCATGCTGAAAAAGGTACAATCATTAATATTTGAGGCACCCCGTGATGGAAGTTAGGAAATCTAGATTATATTCTAACAAATTGTATCATGCTGCTTCACAACAGCAAAGACAATTTGAAATGCAAAAATGGAAACAAAAATTTACCCTTGCTAACATATGTTTTCCCTTGATATACTAACATAATCATATGTAACTTGCACAAACAAAATAATGACAATTTTTTTAAAATTAGAATCTCTGGTTTATTCAACAAGAATTAAAGAAAAGTTTTACAAAATAAAAAATTTGATCAATTCAATCTCAAATGAAGAAAAATTTTCTTTCAAGTATTGATAAAATATTCACCCATTTTCGTTTTTCTTTTAAATTTGAAGGTAACAAAAACAGAAAAATTTCCGAATCCAGTTAAATTCACGAAACGTACAACTAATTGATGAATGACGATAGAATTCATTGAATTATACGAAGTTCAGCAAATACCAATTTCATCCTTGTGAGTTGCTGAACACTTTAGTATATAAATCTAATCAAGCGCAATAAATATCCCACCACGATTGGATAAATCAACTTCGAAATTCCAAAATTCAGCCAAAACAGGAAATGGAAAAAACAAACAAACAAACAGAATACAAATGCAGGTTATTTTGAACAAAGAAAAAATAAGCAGAACAAAGACGATCTTCTTGCTCAAAACTCAAAAAATGGGAACACCGGAATGAACATGGTTCGACCAGCCAATAAATGGATGCACAAACAAACACATTTTTACATATACAGAACTCAAATGAGGCGATTTTTCTCACAGAAAAGCGTGATCGTGATCTTCCGAGTTCGATTATCTTCTGGGTTAATCTTGTCTAGAGGAATCTCCCTCTCCCAATTGTGTGCGTATCACTGTGTGTGCAGATGCGTCTTCTGTTCTGTTGCAGATAGTTTATAGAGGGAGGGTTGGGAGAATAAGATAACGGCGTTAGTTGACGGCGGTTTGAAATTTTGAATCGTTGCAAAAGATTTTTGAGTGTGGTTCAAGTTTTGTCCCAAGATGTTGGATGTGGAATTACTACTTTAGCCTTTGGATTGGAGGCAAAAGATTTTGAATAAAATTTCAATCCATACATTAGTTTTTTTTAATATATGATGAAACCGCTGTCGTTATCTTCGAGTTGACGCAGTGTAGCCTGCAAATCACAGTAACAGCTAGCCATTTAAATCTCACAAAAAAAAAACTCGTCGTTCGAAAAAATATTAGTAAAGAGAATCGATATCATGACTATTACATTCACTCGAATACCGAATAAAGAGTGTAGTTGAAATGAGATTGTGTCGATGCTACCCCATTGAAGTAGTGCCCAATGAGATAACAACGGCTCATATTTAATGCAAAGGAGATGTTCACATGAACATTTCTCTTGTATTAAAAAAAAATGGACCGTTAAATACAACTCACATGTCAGCATCGACATTACCTTGAAATGAATTGCCTTCGATATAAGCCACTAGCAAAACTCATATCAAGACTGCTTATTAGGATGATTACAAAAATTGTTGGGCAACACTCTCATCATCAAATATAACATAGATTCAACGAAAGGTCTATAAATTTAGAGTATTTTTTCTTCCAAAATAATAAGATTCAACAGAAACACTAGACTATAATGGCTAGGGATGAAATTGTCAAAACAAAAGTTTAAGCATCGCTCCAAATGATGATTAGGGAGACAGCTAATTGTAACCAAAGAAATGCTTCGGACCCCATGTTTGATTACTATTTGGTAACCCTTTTGATAAAGCCAGTATACCACTTAATTAACTCTCAGTCTCTCACACACACGCATATAAATAATATATATTAAATTAAAGAAAATGAAAATGTACTGTACTAAGAAATAATAGATAAAAATTTGATTAAAAAAGATTCAGTTGTGCCACGGATTATGGACAACATTGGTGTCACCTCCTGTTTTAACATCATTTTCTTTTATATTACACTTTAATGGTAGGATTTTAAATTCGTGGATTTCGATTTTATTTAATTATTGACAATGAAATAATAGATTAAATTCTAAATCTATACACTACTTATTTAAACATTAGTTATATAAATTAGAATGCGTTTCAAATGAATTCATTATTGAGTGGACTTGAAATCTATCCTAACTAACACGAAATATCATATAAACATTAAAAGAGTAGATTTGAAATTTATGTTGCTACTTCTATATACAACAAAAATACATTTGAATATATATGAAACTCATTGATTTAAAATCCTTGTATCCAAGCACAACCTAATGTATTTTGAATTCATATTTTTTGGAACTTTTCTAAATTTGAATTTAAACGTCGCATCCCTCCCAATATTTTTGAAGTTAAATTTTTCTATGGTCGTCTCATGCTTCCATTTTGATCCGGGACCATTCCTTTATTTGGCAGTAATTTTATCAGACTGAAAGTGAAATTATAGCTAGACTGCTTGAGGCCGAACCACATTATAACTAAAGCTTTTTGGAACTCAGCCATGAAATTTAAATGTTTTTTTTGTCATATGCCACAAATGTAGATTAAATTTAGTTTTTGGAGCCTTCAAAGTTTATATAACTTCTAAATTTGTGAATATATTCGTATCAGGTGTCGCCCGTAAAAAAATTTTGGAATTATTTATATAGCAATCCCAACAATAGTTATGCCAATGTTTCTAGGTTGCTATAACCAGTGCAACTTCAGATGATTAATTGTATTGTAAATTTGTCCTACTTTGTTCTCTTGTAACCCATGAAGTGGACGTATGACATTTTGTGAAAATGACTATGTTTTTCCTATCTCACGTTAGGTGTCTTTGGATCAAATGACAATTTTTTGGATGATAATCAAATAAGGCAGAGGATTCCTGATTTTTGGATTTGGTGACCATAATTAAAGATAACGATCGATTGAATGTGATCACTAACTGGAAACCGTAAAATATGAAATAACATCCTTTTAAGGCAGATCACCGCGCCGTAAGCAAATCAAAAGATTCTAGACTCTCATGAGTCATGACTAAAAATCAAATCAAATTATTAAAAATAAAGCACAAAATACAATACACAACTAGATAAAAAAACTATATTCAATAAAAAAAAAAAATTGATGGATGGTTGAGCCAATTTTTCTTTTGATCAAATAGTTGAGCCAATTTGAACAATCTAATTCACGTGAGTGGAGCAATTTAACGAAAAAGATAGTTTTTTTAAAAAATAAAATAAAGAGGCTTTTAAGAAAAAGTAAAAAATTGACCACAATTTCAAATTTTTTTTAAAAAAAATATTTAAGAAGCTCTCCTAGATAATAATAATAATAATAATAATAATAATAATAATAATAATAATAATAATAATAATAATAGGTTTTGACAAATTTGAGGCTCTAGGCGATTGCTTAGGTGGCAACTCTTTGGAGTCGTCTATATCAACGAGCCTCATTAAACGAGATCAAACGAGTTTTTATCGAATCGAGTTTCGAATAACTCATGAACAACTTTGTTCATTTACATTCATAGAGAAGAGTACATTTGACATTATATAAATCACGCAAGGTCGTTAAAATTCTGAAAGTAGTTTGCTTTGTAATTCAATTATTATTGATCTCGCTTTTTAATTTTTTTTTCTTCGTATTTAAGATTCCATTTACTTGTGATTAAACAAATACATGCACTCGCAGTTTTCTCATATTAATTACAATCTACGCTTTCTCCAAGTTTATAAAAATACTATATTAATCAAGAACACTATAATTGAGTTCCCATTTATATAATTTCAACCAAAGCATTGAGTTCGCTTCAAGAAAGTGATAATGTATGTATGTATGATGGAAACAGTTTTTTTTTTTTAACAAGATGATGGAAACAATATTAATTGCTTTACACCAAACAATATATTTATCTATGCTTCAAGTCAATTTTTCAGTGATCAAATACGAAATATTCAAATTAAAGTGATGGTTCTGGGTCGGATTAAGGCCCAATTGATAATCTCAGGCTATGCTATACTAAACTTAATAGTAACATTTTTTTTAAAATAATGCTATAGAGGTACAACTAATATATTGTACAATGATATTTACAATAATTATTTCGTGATATTTTGCTATATCTCGTGAGATTTTGATATATATCGTGAGATTTTGCATTCAATGTATCATGATATTTGATAAATTAAAATTTTGTATTGAATTTTTTGTGGTATAAAAATTGTTGTACAAATTTGGTTGTACATATAGCATTGCGCTTTTTTTAAATGTCCCAATTGTATCTTCCACCACGCGCAACGCAGCACAAAACATAATTTTTATAACTTTTATCGGGCCAACCTCTTTGGAATAGGAGTTAGGATTAACTAGGATTAAATAGGATTATAACTAGTATCTTCCACCATGCTCCGATACGTTAGTATATTATTGAAATTAAACCCTTTTGTAGTACGTCGGTGAAACTTTTTTAAAAATTCCCTTACCTTCTTTCATATTTCGCTCCCCTTAATTTTCGAATTGAAATATTGGATGCATAGAACGGCATCTTAGTATATATATATATATATGTGAGGCCTCGTTTCTAATCATCTTATCTCGAATAATACAATCATACATCAATAATTAAGGTCCAAAGAAATAAAGAAGAACCAATTAATAAAAAAAATTATTTTTCTCTTGCTACAGGCCTCGCTCGATCGGAGCAAGAAAAACCCTGCCCAAGATTTCCAGGACCTCTCGCTCGATCGGTGAAAAGTTACCGATCGAGCGAGAAAAGTTTTGTCTCGCCACAAAGGGACATCTCGCTCGATCGATAATAAACTACCGATCGAGCGGGCACAATTCTGAAGTAAAATCCAGAACTTACTCTTGTGCTCAACCTCCAATACAACATCAACTCAACATGCATCCAACAAGTGTAATTAACTCAAAACAACAAGATCCAAAACATAGAAGTTTAGAGTTGACAAACATTCGATCTAGAAAAACATGCTTCAGTTCTAAGTTATACAATACAACTCAAAACAAGTTCAATTACAGTCTAAGTTCGATTAAATAATCGACTTCTAAAAATACCAATTTCTCACTATATCTTCACATCCCAACTATCCATGCGATCTCTGACTCGGTCATGCTCCACCTGTTGCCAAGCACACATATAAAGACAAGACAACAGCCGGATAAATTCGATGAGAATAATATTCCCAGTAAAAGAGACAAACATGTTATATAAAATAGGCATCTCAAAATGAAATACATCCACTTCCAGATATTCAAACATGAGAGTAAATGAATGCATGACTTCAAAAGTCTAGATTATCAATCCGGATATTCAAAAGGTAAAATGGTTCCTCGATTCTTTGGTTGGGATCCCGAGGATGAAATATCATAACAATCACACTGATTTTCCCTTTCGAGGTGAACGATGTATACTTCAATTCTCCAGACTCCGGAGCATTCAATAGAAAGTTGATCGGTCACTGTAGTAAATCGCCTATCAGTGCCACTCTACTATAATCCCCAGACCGTCTTAATTCAAATGAAACGAATCGTGACCAATATGAATGCATATGAAAAACTAAAGCATTCAATCATGTAATTCAAGTAATTCACATAGACATGCAAGTATGTGATTCCTCTAGGACACTCGAATCAATGCGGATTCGAGTTAATCGTCATATTCCATCTCATCACAATCCAAACGAAAATCAATTCAACAAAAAAGGTAAACTCGATACCAAACCTCGATCGACTCTTCGATGATTCGAACTTTAAGAACTTCGAGTCCAACGATGTTCAAACAGTCTGAAAGGAGATAATTAAGAACATCAACGTCAATCAATCCAAAACCACATCAATTTCCCCAAAATCTAAAAACTCAAACCGGCGGTATAACGGCTAAAAATCGACTATCCGAAAATCACAGACAGCAGTACAATATCTCATTCAACTCATACAACTCCAATCTCATAAAAAACAACTCAAATCAACCAAATCTCAAATATCCATTTTCGAAAAACACAAGAAAATTATTAACAATTCCGAACGACATTCTTTTTTCGATCCGATTGAGAATAAACAATACATGCAAGCTCAGACACGATATCTCCGAAAATCAATTGATTCTAGCAACGTCTATAAAAGGAAGCTTCGTAGAAATCAAAGAAACTTACTTCAGAACAGAGCTCTCAATGTTGTGATCTCGAATATGCCTTCAGATTTAATTTCTACCGGACGGATCGAACAATAACCCAAATCTGAAAGCTTGAATAAGCGTTTTGCTCTTCAACAATGGAGGGAGGCGGATTGGAGGAGAAGAAGGAGGAATGAAATGGAGACTAAGTCAACTCCAAGTGAAATATAATATAACAAATCCTATTTTTGCATTTTAGTCTCTGAAAATTTCAAAAATTGCAAAATAGTCCCTGATCAAAATTAAATCGATCCTCGAATTTTATAATCTCCGATTATCTCAAATAAACTCAATTAAAATAAATTTGGGGCGTTACAATATATATATATATATATAGAATATCGATGCCTGAACATATGTTCAAGTGACGTTTACTTATTGGAGAAGCTCTTTAATTTAAACATGATATATGTATATTAATAAATAAGATTTATTATGTAAATGAGTGTTCAAGTAGGTGGATTAAACACACTTGATTAATTATTAATATATTTAATTCATCATACCAATATCTTCTCAGTGATGAGCATATCGTCACATAAAATTTATCCAACCTGATTTACAAACTACTACATTATGTAAGATGTTTTCGCGCATGCAGGGACGGATCTTTTCATGGGCTGTAGACTGTAGTCTAGCCCAAAAAAAATTTTTTACTACTAGCCTACTCCAGCCAAGCCATCTACAGCCCAAAAAAATTTGTTTACTACTAGCCTACTTCAGCCAAGCCCAGTCCACCCTTTCAAATCCAGCCCAAACCTTAATTATCACTTTCCAATTTGTAGTTGGTGGCCTTTTCTCAATTGAGATTTTATTTTCTCATAAGTTGTACTCTGGACATTGGACAACAGTCCAACACTCAACAACCCACCCTTCTGAGCAACCCCCCTCCACCTTCTTTTAAAAATTTTTTGTCTTTCCTGTGTTTTTTTAATGTTATTTTTTCTTCTTTTTTGCTTTTACTTTGAATTATCTATCCATGTTTCTCTCATTTTCTTATTTTTTGCTTACGCATTTTTTTAATTTGGAATTTTTGAAATTTCTCGTTCTTTCCTAATTTTTTTTGAAAATATTTCTTATTTTTTTTATTTTCTTAGTATTTGTTTATTATTTATTTTTCTTTAACCACTGTTATTTTATAAAACTGAAAAATTGAATTTTTTGTGATTCAATTTAAAATTTTTTAGACTTTAAAATTTGTGATCCAACCCACAAATTGATTATTCAACCCAAAAAAATTATCAAACTTTAAATCAACAATATAACAATATGAGACCCTTTAATCTCAAAAAACAAAAACAATATGACACTCCTTGCACAAATCCAAATCTAGCGTTCTTTTCATTTTTCTTTGTCATTCAATTTTCATTCTATTTGTTTTAAACAAAATTATAATTACTTATGTTTATAATAATTATTATTTAATTGATTAATATGTAAATTCAGGGAAAATAGGAAAACAAAAAATCTGTGTCTTGTTTTGTTATATTCGTTTCTATTTACTTTAGAAACGAAATTTATAGATATTTATTGTATTCTATATTTGGTGTCTTTGATGTTGGAGTACAACTGTGTAAACTCAAACTTTAGTGGTATATTGAATCTCGTAGTATAATTTTATAACACTCAATTTTATGTTTCAAAATCTCGTAATTACAAATACGTTGACCAGTATAATATAATTAATTAATTATATATATATCGATAATTTTTTATATTTTTTTGTTAATTATATGTAATTTATTTATTATATTAAGTTCAAGCTCACCCCAACTCAAAATCTTGAATCCGTCCCTCATGCGCGCATGGAAGATTAGAGGCTACGGTGCGAGCTATCTCGCGGCATTAAAAACAGGAAAAGCAGTTCTCCAATCAAATATCCAACTTAAAATTTAATAATTTACAAAGCTACCGATAAACATAATAGTATTCAACCTGACCGTGTAGCTTCGGCCCCTCCTATATTTTAATTTAATTTGTTAATATATACAAATTAAATTAAGCGGTACGTTAATTCCTCAGGAAAGTTGGTTAAACTGTGTGCACCTTTAATTCGTTCACAAGGTCTGGACAAATTATATATCTACGTTTATTTACGATATACACGAGTATTATATATGTTAAAATAATAACATAATTTGAGATGAAATCAAGGTTCATAAGTCATAACCCAATTTAATAATCCTCTCTACCAAATCGAAAAAAAAAAAACAAAAAAAAACATAATTATTAATTAGAAATACTTTCTAATTTTCGAATGAAATCATAGGGGCGTATTCTCGGATTGAAGTTTACATATATGCACTGCTTGGGATAAATGGAAATTCAAAAAAAAAAAAAAAGAAAAAAAAAAAGGCAAAATATCCATTTGGCATTTCTCCCTTCTTTGTGTCAAATATCAAATACTCCACATTATTATTTTTAGATATACACACACACATTATTTTACCATCTTATTCCTTAACCGAGATGTATGTAATATTGTTTTTGCATGTTTAGGTCATCTCCAACCCATTACGTTATTTTAGTATAACACTAACTTCAAAATAGTGTAATTCTTACATCAAATACAACACTCATCTCCAACCCATTAACTCTAAACTCTATACTAAAAGAAATATTCTCGAAATATTCTCTATTATTTTATTCACAACAACTAATTTATTTCACAAAATATTTTTAAACACAATAATTAAAATATCAATAATTTCTAAAATAATATCTTCTACATAGAAATATTAATGAATTAAAAATTTTAATAAAATATATTTTCAAAATAATTTTAAATTTTTTTAAATATTTTATTTTATTTATTTAAATATTTAAACTCATTATTTAATTTATGAATTTTAATTTTATTAATTTAAATAATTAAAAAATTAATTAGAAAACAAAAAAAAAATAATAATAATAAGATAGAGGTTGGTGCAACGCTATAGTGTTCACCTTCGCCAAAAATGAAGCTGGGTTGGAGCAACAAATCAGGCGAAATGGTGTCTGATTGGGAGATGGCCTTAGGACCCAGACTCACAAACACCTGTCAGCTGTCACCTTGGGCGCGGCGATGTTGATGGGAGCAACGTGGTGCGACTGGTATTTGAGAGATAAGAGGAGGAAGCCTATTTTTAAGAATAATAATAATATTAATCATAAAAATATAGATCATAAAAATGTAAATTTTCTATAATGATATAGCGGAGTTTGATTTACACTTTAAATTTTAATGATCACATAATCATCTTGTCTTTTTAATTAATTTGATTTGATGGTTAAAATACCCTTTATTGCACTTATATTAATGGTACGTATTTAAAAAAAATTAACCTTTTAAAAAATTTATAATTTATTCATATCTTATTCACAACAGTCAACATGATCTATCGTTGGAATTTATTTTCATATAATTTCAATACAATTAATGTGTTCGTATTATTATTATTACTAGTGATCCGAAGCACGCTTACAGTATTTTTTTAATAAAATTTGTTTTTATTTCTGGTTTGGGAGAAAAAACGTTCGTTTGGGAGACATGTGATAAAGACGTGGAATGAAATTAGAATTATGAAAGTTGTCTAAATGTTATTTTGCTCTTTGCCTTAAAAAAAGAAAAAGAAACTGTGCAGATAACTTTCAATGAACAGAGGTAAAATGGAGAAGAAAATTAGTGTCATCTTGACACACCAAAAGTAGTTATTATATGGTGTACAAGTTTTATATAATAGTATAGATAGTATATGTAAGGCCCGAAAATATTAAGTTCTTAATTACGGGATTTAAGATTTAAATTCCGAATAAAAGTGAAAAGATGAATTGAAGAAGTTAAGAAATTAGAGATTTCAATTCCGGGTCAGAAATATTTAATTTGAGGATTTTTGGATTTTAAGATTTTAATATCCGGAATTCTTAAATTAAAAGATTAAAAACATTTGAATTGATATTTATGGAATTTAAGATGTGAATTTCAAGATGACAAATATCAAGGATTTAATTTGAGTATGAAATCCGAGAAAGGACCCATTTGCAAATATTGAGAAGTGCAAGGACTAAAATGCGATAAGGTCCGAAATGATTTAATTTTAATCCGAGAATATTTAATTTGAGAATATTTAGAGTTTAGATTGGAATTCTAATATTCTTAAATTATTTAGGATTGAAATTGAATTAAAATATTGGTCGAGGACCAAATTGCAATTATTAAAGAATTCAGGGACTAAAGTGCAATTAGGCCAATATATATCTAAATTAACATATTCCTAGCCCTCATTCACGTGGGATTCAGAGGGTAATCAGAAAAGAAACCGTGAGAAAAGAAAAGAGAAGGGTTAAGACATTTTTGCCTTTTCAAACTCCGATATCTTTTGATCTGTCCGGTAGAATTTCCAATTGAACATATATTTGCGATCACAGCTCCGAGTGCTATGTTTTGACGTAAGTTTTATGAAGTTCTACCATGTTTGAATTTTAAGTTTTTGTTAGAATTAAGATTTGATTGTATAAACATGTTCTAGCATATACGACGATAGCATATCCAAGACGGATCGAGAAAAGATCGTCGTTTGGACATGTTTTGGAATATTGAAAGATTTCTCGAAAATCTGATTTTTATGGATGATATTCACGTGTATAAGCTGTTGATATTGTTGATGTTATTATGTTAAGGTGGTAATCATATTGATGTTTAAGCTTTTGGAAAGATCGAAATCGTACCGTTACGCCGCCGGTTCAAGATTTTGAATTGTTATGCATTCTAAATGTCTAGAGCTCATCTTCAAGTTTATTGTGGATGAATTGAATATGAGATTATGTTTAGAATGAAGATATAATGATATTTGAATCGAAAGATTTATCGAACTCGAATAGTTGCGACGTCGATAGAATTCCGATTGTCTTAGCAAGATTTGAACTGAATAAGTTTTAATGAAACATCGATTCAGATTTGAACTTGATGTTTAGCTATGTTATAAATCATTTCAGATTTGAATTGAAGATTATCGAAGTCGAATCGACGAGTTCGAGTTCGAATGACTTGAAGTGTTTGAAGTTGAATCAAGAATACCTTCAAGTAGCACTGATTGAAATGAGCAGATTTTGATTACCGATTTGGCTAGCATTGAGATGACAGAATTGGCAAGTTGTTATTGATCAGCATTTGCAAGACTTTGCAATGATTCAAGATGATTGAATCCCGATCACAGGTATGAATCGACATTATTCCTGCCAGGTAGAACAACTCGAGAACGTGGTGGTTTTCGAGTTATCCTGAAATCACATACGTAGTTGTTTCAGTGCTTTTATGTGATTTATATGAGTTTTGATGCTTTGATTGATTATGTGATTATATGTTCAAGATGTTTTACAGTCTTTAATGCATACAGCTTATGTTGCATTCATCTTGAACTCCAGCCTGTAAAGCATAAGGGCAGATTAGCCTAGAGTGCGAAATGACGTTTGGAGAATTATAGTTGAGTGGCATGGATTGCAGCCTTCGCTTTCAGAGCCAGAATACTCTCTATAATTGCACCAAAGTCAGAGGATTAAAATACTTGATGCCGCCTCGATTGGGCGTGTCGGTGGTTTGATAGTTATTTTATTCCTCGGGATCCCAAAGAACTAAGCTTTATTGATATCAGATTTGATAGCCTATTCCTTGGCACATGCATTGCATTTATGCATGAACCTAGAGTTTTCTATGGTTTAGATTATGCAGTTATAAATGCTAGCATGTTGTGATACACTATTCTAGATATGAATGTGTATTATTGCTTTAGATGAATCATTATGTGTTAAGAGTTTAAGCGGCGATGATGATTCTATGAATTACATGTTATTACATGTTTTATGATTTTAGAGTTTTATAGCATATAGATTCCATATGCTTTCATGATGTATATGCATGTCTTTCATACTGAGATTTATTTTCACCGGAGTTATCCGGCTGTTGCTTTGTTTGTATGTGTGCATTGCATTAGGTTGGGGCAAGATCAAGCTAGAGTTGGCTTGGATAGCTTGAGAAGAGAGTTAGCATGTGGTGATTCGGGTTTTAAGCAGATGACATGTATTTAAGATTTGGTAAACATGTTAGAAAGCAAGAACCTTTGTATATATTATTTTTGCCAAGTATTGATTTATACTTGAGAGTTCATGTATTCTAGATCACTTAGTATGAGTTTGAATGCATGTAAATTATGTAGAATAATTTTGAGAAATTTATATGAAGTTTGTATGAGATTTGGAATCAATTATACAGCAAAGAAGCATTTTTATTCTCTGGACAGGGTGCCCGCTCGATCGGGTGAACTTCACCGATCGAGCGAGGCCTGTATTTTGCCAAAACAGAGGAGTGAGTTTTTGGGCTCGCTCGATCGGGAGATTTTCACTGATCGAGCGAGGCCAAAATGGATTCAGACCGAGAGCTGCAATTTTATGCTCGCTCGATCGGTAACATTTACCCGATCGAGCGAGGGGCCTTATTTAAAAAAAAAAAAAATTAGCTCTTGGTTTATTATTCTTGTATTGTTTGATTAATTGTTAATTAATCATTTATTGCCCTAATATGAGATTAGCAACCCGGGTCCCCACAACAGGTGGTATCAAAGCGTAAAGTCTTGGAGCATAAAGTCTTGAACTCAGATAGAAGTTGAGCGGGGTAGATGGAGTCGCATGCATTTATAGTATTGCATGATTATGCTTTACTTGATTTACAGAATTGTATGCGACGATGATTGTTTGATTGAACACGATTTGCTTTATTGAGATAAGAATTACATGCTTATATGCTGATATGTATGCCTGAGTTATTGAATTCATTAGAAATAGTGAATTCGTCTTAAGCATGTACTATGTGAAAAAAACATGAGTATTTGCAAGTATGTGTTCTATTCAGAAGCATGAGATTATATGTATGTTATACTGCAATTGTATGTTATAATCTCTGTCATATATATTGCTTCTGTTATCGAATAAGACAGCTTATGCAAAGAGTATGAGAACCTCAGATAGAACAGAACCGCAGATAGAACAGAACAATGTTAAGGTATGTTTTTGAGCCGATTGCACTGAGGAGTATGTTAGTTGAACAACTCCAAAGCTATGAATCATCAACTCAGAAAGATACAAAATATGATATGTCTAGAAAGGAGTTTATTTGAAGAGCTGGATCAGTTGTTCAAGAGAAGCATATTCAGATGAACATAGAACCAGCCTGATTTTATATCAACTCCAGGACTTAGCAAGAAGTTGGTGAAATTGCCAGAAAAAGTACTGAAATTGTTTGGCAGGTAAGTAAACAGAATTGTTTCTTTCCGTATATGCTAAAGATGATAGAATAGTAGAGACACATAAGTTGATTTCAAGCCAGTAAGAGAAGAACGAAATCATGAACCGGTAGTACGAGGCAGAGTTGAATTTTATTCATGCCTCTGTAATTGTGGAAACACTATGATCATCACCTCCACTACAACTTCCATAGCAGTATAGCTATGAAGCAAGAGATAGTGGCAACAACAGCAAAGATTGATTCAGTCTAAACGCCAGCAGATGAAGACATATAAGCATAGCTTCCTTAGCTGAAACAGATCGAGAGAACATGTGAATGACAGATAAGGTCATAGGCAATGCAAGTACAGAAAATAAGGCTCAAGTTGTATCAGATAAGAATATTACAGGTAAGTGAGTTAATTATAGTTAACCGCTTATATATTGATTGCATAGCATACATTCATAGATCAGTGATTTGTTATGCTATAATCTGTATCTGATGAGCCTGTATTCATCGTATTTGCTGAAATTTTGCCTTTGAGTAGATGGAATATATTTGTAAGATTCTATGAAATACAGACTTGAGGAAATAAAATTGAATATGCTAATATCAGACGTGAGATATTAAGCTAGAATGCATTATAGATATTAATGCAATAACTGAGTATCAGATAAGAATTGATTGATTCTGTGCAGTGATTAAGTTAGATCAGCAATAGCAATGAGTAGAGATCTATTTGATATGAGGTGCAGAAATAAATTTCTATTATGTCGGTACTGTTTATATCACGATGACCGTAGAAGAATGTCAGTAGAAGTTTAGTCGATATATTGAACTAGTACAACAGTAACCTAGAATTGACAGCTATGTCAGTGGTTAGAATGTACAGAAATAGTTTAATGTCATATTTCGACCTTTCTACGACATGAATGCAGTTCTATATAGAGTGTTGTCTAGTACAATGGTATTATGACAATTAGTATAGAAGAGCATTACTTGAACTGAAGAACTTCAGAAACAGCTAGCAGATTTAGTAGAAAAGAGTTATGTAGTACCGAAATGATGATTAATTCTATGACAATAAGTTAAGTCGAAAAGAGTATATTCGACTATTGTCAGCTGAGAATTAAGAATTAATAAATGAAACTATATCAATAGAGAATAAGAAAAATCAGTTACAGTTGAGCTTTTTCTTCAATTTTGCTGAAGCTATTCCATCATAGAAATCATGATTCTTGAATTTCTTGCTATCGATTCTGAGGTTTTTGTATTCGACCTCGATCGATTTTGATTGACTCTTATTCATTTGCTAGAGTCTGATTTGATTTACTCGCTTTAAGTTTTGATATGCAAGTGAGTTGTTTTCACTGTGCAGATTTTGTCATTCAGAATGTTTGATTTTGGGTGACCTTGACTTGAGCGAGTTCCTTTGATTTGAAATTTGAGAATTCTGGATTATTTGATGTGAATATTCAGTTTATCTTGAAGAATTTGGCTTGTAACTGATAGAAATTCAGATTCAGACTATTAGCAAGATTTTTGGGTTTTAGCTAATTGCTGGATTTATTGGGTACAGATCTGTACTTGTTGTATGTTTATGCTTGACAAATACTTAAACGATCAGAATTGTTGCGATCCAAGCTAAACTTGAATTAGTTTGGAAAGATAAAAGCAATATTGATCTTAGATCAAGCAATAGAATATTGATTGAGAATGCTAGATTAAGATAAGAGATAAGACAGCAGAGCAGAACAAATGAATGTTTGTGGTGATTAATCGTTTGATTATGCCAGATATTCTAGACATGGAATATCAGATTCTGAAAGAGGCATATGACAACAGATTTAATATCCATTCAGTTGTCTAAACATGTATGAGGTACATGTAGTCTTTACTTGGAGATGAGTATTGGTGAAAGAAATGAAAGCAGATACGACATAATTGACAGTACCAATACGAAAATTCCAGTAAAAGAAGCAGAAAAGAAGAACGCAAGTGGTTTATGTAACAGATTAGTTACATAAGAGTTGAAATCAGATCAAATTTGTGAACGACTTTAGTTCGAATCTACTCGAATCGTCATGATTTTGAAATTTAGATTGTAGTTGTAGTGACCCTGCATGGAATCACCTACTAACTGGCAACTAATAGCATGCATTAAACTTAATACAGCAAAAATACTTAACAGAGTAAAAACGTGCGGAAACTTAACCATAATTTACATATCAGCTTAGTATTATAATCCAGGCTTAAATCTGTAGTGATACAACCAAATCGAAATCTTAAACAGTAAACATTATACAGCTATATCGAATCCTGCTGTATAATAAAATCCTCAAGGCTCCTGCTCCCTAATCCTGCCTTGAACTACCAGTTCCGTCCATCCTGCGACCTGCCCCATGGAATAGGGTGTCCAAGATAACAACTAGGACGTGAGCGCTACGCCCAGTACATAGACATGAGTAAACATATGTATATAATGCATGCAACATGATGACTGGTACAGGGTCATCTGAAAAGTCATGCTCAGAACCGGCGCCACATGAGTGCTGCTACCGCACGGATCAACCTCTGGGTGCAACCACACTCGTCTAGTACACCAGAGTAGACAGACATAAATGCCCCCGCCGTCGCGGTACTCTCAGTGACAGACTATCGAGTATAGAGCTGAGCGGCTCTATAGTCAGGTATAACAAGGTATAGGCTCAACGTGTATATGCACATGACATATGGATATAGAAAGCGGTAAATCATATATCATGCCATATAATAATGCCAAATAAATGCAACATATAAACATGTATACTCGCTGGAAATCTCAGTCAATGTGTACGTACCTCTAGGCTAGTTCAAGTATAAAAGGATCCTAGGTTCCAAGCCTATATTCAAAAGTTCACCGTATCACTACATAAATTCTATAAGCCTTAACTAAGCTAATAAGTACTCCCAAAAATTAAATAGATTCCCGGACCATACCTTCGTCCGTCGATGGCCCTTTGAAGTCGCTAGTCCCGGATGACTATAACCACACCGTGGTTATTTCAGAATCTCACTATTAACCAATAGGGCCCTCAAGTGTATATCTCACACTATATAACTGAAGAAGGAAACGCGGGAATTCGTATTTCAAAACTGAAGCAAATGAGCCCTATTTATAGCCAAAATCTCGGCAACGATCGGAACCACCGATCTCGGGATCGGAGCTTCCGATTCCAGCTCATTCTGTGCATGTCCGACACGTCGGGATCGGAACCACCGTTCCGGGATCGGAACTTCCGATCGAACCCCCGATCAACACTTGTCAAAACTCACGGCTGAGTCATCGAGCATTGCTGGCTGGCTGAGATCGGAACCTCCGTTCCTGATCGGAACATCCGATCCCCGTGCATCCGATCTGCTTCCGAAGTGGTCAGGATCGGAGCATCCGAACTGGGATCGGAGCTTCCGATCTGGTCCAAAGTCAAAAGCCCAAATTCCTCTTCCGAAGTCCAATATCACTCCGAAATAGATCAATTACCAACCCTTAATCATGTTTAACATATTATTATCTTAAAATGGGTTCCGGGTTACTACATTCTCCCCACCTTTAGATATTTCGTCCGCGAAATAACATCTAAAGATAAATCAAGATAACAATATGAAACATCAAACCATGTCTTATTACAATAACGGTAATTACATCTTATATGGTAATCAAAAATACAAAGCAAACAACTCAGGATATTCTGCTCGCATACGACTCTCAGTTTCCCAAGTTGCTTCTTCAACGCCTCGGCGCTGCCACTGTACCATCACAAGTGGTATAGTCTTGTTCCGAAGAACTTTCTCCTTCCTGTCTAGGATACAGATTGGTCGTTCAACAAAAGACAGATCTGGCTCTAGCTGAATATCAGTAGATTGAATCACATGAGATTCATCAGCTATGTATTGTCGAAGCAACGACACATGAAAAACATTGTGTATACTGGAAAGAGATGGCGGTAAAGCCAAACGATAAGCAACATCTCCGATCTTCTCCAGTATCTGGAAAGGCCCAATGTAACGAGGAGACAACTTGCCTTTCACACCAAATCTCATCACCTTCCTGAAAGGTGATACTCGCAGAAAAACATATTCACCAGGCTCAAACTGAAGTGGCCTGCGGTGAATATTCGCATAACTGGTTTGTCTATCTTGAGCAACTTTGATCCTATGCTTGATCAAATCTACCTTGTCTACAATCTGCTGCACCAATTCAGGACCCTCGATTTGCCGTTCCCCGACTTCATCCCAGAATAACGGAGTACGACACCGTCGACCATACAATGCCTCGAAAGGTGTCATATCAATACTACGATGATAACTGTTATTGTAGGCAAATTCAATCAAAGGTAACTGATCCTGCCAAGATAAGCCAAAATCCATGACAGAAGAACGTAGCATATCCTCCAGCGTACGAATAGTGCGCTCTGACTGCCCGTCAGTCTCCGGATGATACGCAGTGCTCAAACTCAGAGTGGTACCCAACGCCTGCTGAAAACTACCCCAAAAACGTGAAGTAAATCGCGGATCTCTATCACTGACGATACTTACTGGAATTCCATGTAATCGCACAATCTCCTGGATATATAAGCGTGCCATGCGATCATAAGAATACTCCCGGTTATAAGGAATAAAGTGTGCTGATTTCGTCAAACGGTCAACAACGACCCAGATAGCATCACACTGACGTGACGTCATAGGTAAGTGGGTGACAAAATCCATAGTTACGTGCTCCCACTTCCATTCGGGAATCTCAAGATTCTGCAGTAATCCACCTGGTCGTCGATGTTCAGCCTTGACCTGTTGACAAACCAAACATCTCGAAATAAATTGATATACACTTCGCTTCATCCCCTTCCACCAGAATCTAGTTCGCAAGTCCTTATACATTTTCATACTTCCAGGATGAACTGATAATCGACTTCTGTGAGCTTGAGATAGAATATCATTCCTGAGCTCCGCAACATTAGGTACAACCACTCTATTGGATAGGCACAATAAACCATCTGCCTGAAAATGGAATCCAGATGTATTAACTCCATTGGCTAGACGTGCCAATCGCTGAGTCTTAACATCAGATATCTGAGCATCTCTGATCCGAGAATACAATGCTGGCTCAGATAGAATAGTATACAAACGAATCCCATTCCTCCCTTTCTTGTGCTTGAGCGTAAAACTCAATGAACAGCACTCTTGAATCATATGAGATATTTCATTAGTCTGAAGTGCAGACAGTCTCACCTGCCGACTCAAGGCATCAGCAGTAAGATTAGCAGAACCTGGATGATATTTGATTTCACAATCATAATCCTTCAGGAGATCCATCCAGCGTCTTTGTCGCATATTCAACTCTGCCTGAGTGAATAAATACTTCAAACTCTTGTGATCCGTAAATATCTCAAATTTCTCGCCATAAAGATAATGTCTCCAAATCTTGAGCGCAAATACAATGGCGGCTAACTCGAGATCATGCACTGGATAATTACTCTCATGCAACTTCAACTGTCGAGAAGCATAGGCAATAACATGTCCATGCTGTGTCAAAACACATCCTAACCCCTGCCCAGAGGCATCAGTATAGACAACATAACCTCCTGATCCAGAAGGTAGAGCTAGCACAGGTGCAGTAGTAAGACGTCTACGCAGCTCGTGAAATGACTCCTCACAATCCGAGGACCAAATGAAGGCAACATCTTTCCGTGTAAGCTGAGTCAAAGGCCTGGCCAACTGTGAAAAATTCTCGATGAACCGACGGTAATATCCCGCTAGACCCAAAAAACTACGAATCTTAGCAACCGTCGTCGATCGAGACCAGTTCAGCACTGCCTCTATCTTACTAGGATCAACAGATATCCCTTCATTAGAAATCACATGACCGAGAAATACTACCCGATCAAGCCAGAATTCACACTTGATTAATTTCGCATATAGCTGCTTATCTCGTAACGTCTGTAGAACAATTCTCAAATGCTGTGCATGCTCATCCTTGTCATGAGAATAGACAAGAATATCATCTATGAAGACGATGACAAATCTATCCAGATAATCTCGAAATACCTGATTCATCAGATTCATAAAGACTGCCGGTGCATTCGTCAAACCGAATGGCATCACCAGAAACTCATAATGTCCGTATCTGGTCCTGAAAGCAGTCGTAGATATATCTGAGTCTCGTACCCGCATCTGATGGTATCCAGATCTCAGATCTATCTTCGAATAAACAGAAGTACCCTGTAGTTGATCAAACAGATCATCAATCCGCGGCAAAGGATACTTATTCTTGATGGTGACACGATTCAACTGCCTGTAATCAATACATAATCGCATCGATCCATCTTTTTTCTTGACAAACAAAACATGTTCTCCCCATGGAGAAACACTCGGACGAATATATCCCTTATCAAGCAGATCTTGCAACTGCTGTTTCAATTCCCTCATCTCTGACGGTGCCAGACGATAAGGTGCTCGGGATATAGGCGTAGTTCCTGGTACTAGATCAATACCAAATTCAACCTCTCGAACCGGAGGAAAACCAGGAATCTCATTAGGGAATACGTCAGGAAACTCGCTGACAACCGGTAGCTGATCAATACCCGTACTACTCATGGACATATCAACTGCATAGATGAGGTAGCCCTCCCCACCTGACTCCAAGACATGACATGCCTTCAGAGCCGAAACAAGTGGCATCGGAGGTCGCGCACCCTCACCATAAAAGTACCAACTATCACCCTTAACGGGATGAAACTGTACCAGACGCTGATAACAATCCACAGTAGCGTGATACAAAGTCAGCATATCTATTCCCAAGATACAGTCAAAATCCATCATCGCTAATATCATCAAATTAGCCGATAACACATTACCCTCAAACTCCAGAAGGCAACCCATCACTAGACGCTTAGTTACTACCTTCTGCTCCAACGGAGTAGATACAACTAAATCCATATCTAATGATACGTAAGGTAATCTATGTCTCTTAACGAAGCGACTAGAAATAAAGGAATGCGATGCTCCCGTATCAATTAATACAAGTGCAGGAATACCACATAACAAGAAGTTACCTGCCAACATGCGATCGCTTCCCTCAGTAGCCTGCTCCTGAGACAGAGCAAACACCTGCCCTTGAGTCTGGGGACGAAAACCAGAAGAACTCTGTGGTGCTGGCTGCTGACGTGGAAAAGTAGAAGCCTGAGATCCAACCTGGGATCCCGATCCACTAGCAGAACCCATACGCTGAGGACAATCTCTCCGCAGATGTCCCTGCTGACCACAAATATAACAAGCCCCAGTAGCTCTCCGACATGAAGCTGCAGGATGCTTCCCACCACAGTGGCTACAAAACTCCTCCGTCTTCTTCTTCTTCCCAAAATGGAACATACCTCGTGAACCACGAGATCCAGATGAAGTAGTAGGAGTAAAAGAAGACGTATGTACAGATGGCACAACAGATTGAGCTCGAGGCTCAACAAATCCACTAGGTTGTGCTGGCATCATCAACTGTCCACGCCTGTTGCTGGTCTCCACAAGACGGCAACGGTTCACCAAAGTCTCATAAGACACCGGGTCATCACAGACGACAACCTGAGAGTAGATATCTTGGTTCAGGCCTTGCAGAAAGATATCATATTTCGACGCATCACTCTCATTGATATGAGGACTGAAAGGTAGCAGATCAAGAAATCGCTGTTGATACTGATCAATAGTCATTGATCCTTGCCTCAAAGTAAGCAACTCCATAGATCGTGCTTGGCGAACAGCCGGAGGAAAATACAATTTCTGAAACTCCCGACAGAAATCCCCCCAAGTCACCTATCCTCTCTCAGTACGTGCCTGAGCAACCTTGGCATCCCACCAAAAACGTGCTCTATCCTCTAGAACGAATTCTAGAACTTCCAGTTTCTGTTCCTCAGTACACTCAAAAGCTCGGAACGTGCTCTCAAGTTTAGACATCCAGCTTCTAGCTTGTTCAGGATTCTCGCCTCCCACTAAGGGTTTCGGTCCTACCTGCATAAACTTATTGATAGAGTAGCGACGTCTACCCTCATGATGACGATGTTGATCATCCTGATGATGATGGCGACGATGATGATGACCACCTCCCTGGCCAACACTACCGTGACTTTCGTCAGCCATATCCTGAAAAGAATTGCACATTAAAACCCCAAATGCGCAAGAATTACTCAAGACTAAACTAAATCCCAAGTACTAATCCCAAAATCTATGCATGCTCTGATACCAAAAATGTAGTGACCCTGCATGGAATCACCTACTAACTGGCAACTAATAGCATGCATTAAACTTAATACAGCAAAAATACTTAACAGAGTAAAAACGTGCGGAAACTTAACCATAATTTACATATCAGCTTAGTATTATAATCCAGGCTTAAATCTGTAGTGATACAACCAAATCGAAATCTTAAACAGTAAACATTATACAGCTATATCGAATCCTGCTGTATAATAAAATCCTCAAGGCTCCTGCTCCCTAATCCTGCCTTGAACTACCAGCTCCGTCCATCCTGCGACCTGCCCCATGGAATAGGGTGTCCAAGATAACAACTAGGACGTGAGCGCTACGCCCAGTACATAGACATGAGTAAACATATGTATATAATGCATGCAACATGATGACTGGTACAGGGTCATCTGAAAAGTCATGCTCAGAACCGGCGCCACATGAGTGCTGCTACCGCACGGATCAACCTCTGGGTGCAACCACACTCGTCTAGTACACCAGAGTAGACAGACATAAATGCCCCCGCCGTCGCGGTACTCTCAGTGACAGACTATCGAGTATAGAGCTGAGCGGCTCTATAGTCAGGTATAACAAGGTATAGGCTCAACGTGTATATGCACATGACATATGGATATAGAAAGCGGTAAATCATATATCATGCCATATAATAATGCCAAATAAATGCAACATATAAACATGTATACTCGCTGGCAATCTCAGTCAATGTGTACGTACCTCTAGGCTAGTTCAAGTATAAAAGGATCCTAGGTTCCAAGCCTATATTCAAAAGTTCACCGTATCACTACATAAATTCTATAAGCCTTAACTAAGCTAATAAGTACTCCCAAAAATTAAATAGATTCCCGGACCATACCTTCGTCCGTCGATGGCCCTTTGAAGTCGCTAGTCCCGGATGACTATAACCACACCATGGTTATTTCAGAATCTCACTATTAACCAATAGGACCCTCAAGTGTATATCTCACACTATATAACTGAAGAAGGAAACGCGGGAATTCGTATTTCAAAACTGAAGCAAATGAGCCCTATTTATAGCCAAAATCTCGGCAACGATCGGAACCACCGATCTCGGGATCGGAGCTTCCGATTCTAGCTCATTCTGTGCATGTCCGACACGTCGGGATCGGAACCACCGTTCCGGGATCGGAACTTCCGATCGAACCCCCGATCAACACTTGTCAAAACTCACGGCTGAGTCATCGAGCATTGCTGGCTGGCTGAGATCGGAACCTCCGTTCCTGATCGGAACATCCGATCCCCGTGCATCCGATCTGCTTCCGAAGTGGTCAGGATCGGAGCATCCGAACTGGGATCGGAGCTTCCGATCTGGTCCAAAGTCAAAAGCCCAAATTCCTCTTCCGAAGTCCAATATCACTCCGAAATAGATCAATTACCAACCCTTAATCATGTTTAACATATTATTATCTTAAAATGGGTTCCGGGTTACTACAGTAGTAGATATCAACAGATTCATGAATATGTTGTATTAGATATGATACAAACATAAAAAGATACTTGTGATGTATTTAGCAAGATAATCAGATTACAGGAATTATTGAAATCTATTATTGAGATAGAGACTTTAGATTTGTTTTCTAGATTGTGGCATTGATTGTCAGATGTTCTGAGTGTTTGGTTGTATGAGATTTCATTATACCATCCTCTGATTAGTGGACTATCAGATGTGATTATCCAGATTTTTGAGGATATGCTCAAAACTATAGTACTAGATTCGGTACTAGTTGATTGATTATTTGCCACGTGATTACCATAATTCCTGTAACAGCTATTTGATAGATATAAAGACAGTATTTTGATGATTGATTGATCAGAAACACAGAATTGTCTTTATATTGAAATAAAATTTCAGAAATATCAGCTATCAGACCAGCTATGAGTCACGAAATGATAGCGAAGGTGAAGATGGCTTTGAACAGAATAAGAATAGAACAGTATAGACAGAATGAGCAAATGAGTAACAGATATAGATTTGAAGCCTGAACAAAATGATCAGTTAAGAAGTTCTTTTTCGAGAATCATTAGGTTCAGAAAGAGGTTTCAGAATTGATTCCTATGAGTATTTGATCTAGCTTATGGATTAATACTCGAATTGTCAGATAGATGAATTGTTATCCATATGCATTGGCTAAAGAATATCAGCTACAATATGTATGTGCATTCAATTCAGATACAACAGAAGTAGATAAGATGTTAAGCAAGACAGATGAACTGATGCAGAATTCGATCACGAGAAAGAGCAACTTAGATATAAGTTGACTCAGTGATTATATGTATTGCAGAAGCAATCAGAAAGAAAAATTAAGATACGATAGAAGAAAAGATATCAGAATAGATATCGAAAGCTCGGAGAATTGAAGTAAGTATTACTTCAGTTAGTTATACGCTTACGAGAATCAGTAGTAAGATCGAATGCGATTTCGAGGACGAAATCATTCCTTAGAGGGGAGGAATTGTAAGGCCCGAAAATATTAAGTTCTTAATTACGGGATTTAAGATTTAAATTCCGAATAAAAGTGAAAAGATGAATTGAAGAAGTTAAGAAATTAGATATTTCAATTTCGGGTCAGAAATATTTAATTTGAGGATTTTTGGATTTTAAGATTTTAATATCCGGAATTCTTAAATTAAAAGATTAAAAACATTTGAATTGATATTTATGGAATTTAAGATGTGAATTTCAAGATGACAAATATCAAGGATTTAATTTGAGTATGAAATCCGAGAAAGGACCCATTTGCAAATATTGAGAAGTGCAAGGACTAAAATGCGATAAGGTCCGAAATGATTTAATTTTAATCCGAGAATATTTAATTTGAGAATATTTAGAGTTTAGATTGGAATTCTAATATTCTTAAATTATTTAGGATTGAAATTGAATTAAAATATTGGTCGAGGACCAAATTGCAATTATTAAAGAATTCAGGAACTAAATTGCAATTAGGCCAATATATATCTAAATTAACATATTCCTAGCCCTCATTCACGTGGGATTCAGAGGGTAATCAGAAAAGAAACCGTGAGAAAAGAAAAGAGAAGGGTTAAGACATTTTTGCCTTTTCAAACTTCGATATCTTGTGATCTGTCCGGTAGAATTTCCAATTGAACATATATTTGCGATCACAGCTCCGAGTGCTACGTTTTGACGTAATTTTTATGAAGTTCTACCATGTTTGAATTTTAAGTTTTTGTTAGAATTAAGATTTGATTGTATAAACATGTTCTAGCATATACGACGATAGCATATCCAAAACGGATCGAGAAAAGATCGTCGTTTGGACATGTTTTGGAATATTGAAAGATTTCTCGAAAATCTGATTTTTATGGATGATATTCACGTGTATAAGCTGCTGATATTGTTGATGTTATTATGTTAAGGTGGTAATCATATTGATGTTTAAGCTTTTGGAAAGATCGAAATCGTACCGTTACGCCGCCGGTTCAAGATTTTGAATTGTTATGCATTCTAAATGTCTAGAGCTCATCTTCAAGTTTATTGTGGATGAATTGAATATGAGATTATGTTTAGAATGAAGATATAATGATATTTGAATCGAAAGATTTATCGAACTCGAATAGTTGCGACGTCGATAGAATTCCGATTGTCTTAGCAAGATTTGAACTGAATAAGTTTTAATGAAACATCGATTCAGATTTGAACTTGATGTTTAGCTATGTTATAAATAATTTCAGATTTGAATTGAAGATTATCGAAGTCGAATCGACGAGTTCGAGTTCGAATGACTTGAAGTGTTTGAAGTTGAATCAAGAATACCTTCAAGTAGCACTGATTGAAATGAGCAGATTTTGATTACCGATTTGGCTAGCATTGAGATGACAGAATTGGCAAGTTGTTATTGATCAGCATTTGCAAGACTTTGCAATGATTCAAGATGATTGAATCCCGATCACAGGTATGAATCGACATTATTCCTGCCAGGTAGAACAACTCGAGAACGTGGTGGTTTTCGAGTTATCCTGAAATCACATACGTAGTTGTTTCAGTGCTTTTATGTGATTTATATGAGTTTTGATGCTTTGATTGATTATGTGATTATATGTTCAAGATGTTTTACAGTCTTTAATGCATACAGCTTATGTTGCATTCATCTTGAACTCCAGCCTGTAAAGCATAAGGGCAGATTAGCCTAGAGTGCGAAATGACGTTTGGAGAATTATAGTTGAGTGGCATGGATTGCAGCCTTCGCTTTCAGAGCCAGAATACTCTCTATAATTGCACCAAAGTCAGAGGATTAAAATACTTGATGCCGCCTCGATTGGGCGTGTCGGTGGTTTGATAGTTATTTTATTCCTCGGGATCCCAAAGAACTAAGCTTTATTGATATCAGATTTGATAGCCTATTCCTTGGCACATGCATTGCATTTATGCATGAACCTAGAGTTTTCTATGGTTTAGATTATGCAGTTATAAATGCTAGCATGTTGTGATACACTATTCTAGATATGAATGTGTATTATTGCTTTAGATGAATCATTATGTGTTAAGAGTTTAAGCGGCGATGATGATTCTATGAATTACATGTTATTACATGTTTTATGATTTTAGAGTTTTATAGCATATAGATTCCATATGCTTTCATGATGTATATGCATGTCTTTCATACTGAGATTTATTCTCACCGGAGTTATCCGGCTGTTGCTTTGTTTGTATGTGTGCATTGCATCAGGTTGGGGCAAGATCAAGCTAGAGTTGGCTTGGATAGCTTGAGAAGAGAGTTAGCATGTGGTGATTCGGGTTTTAAGCAGATGACATGTATTTAAGATTTGGTAAACATGTTAGAAAGCAAGAACCTTTGTATATATTATTTTTGCCAAGTATTGATTTATACTTGAGAGTTCATGTATTCTAGATCAATTAGTATGAGTTTGAATGCATGTAAATTATGTAGAATAATGTTGAGAAATTTATATGAAGTTTGTATGAGATTTGGAATCAATTATACAGCAAAGAAGCATTTTTATTCTCTGGACAGGGTGCCCGCTCGATCGGGTGAACTTCACCGATCGAGCGAGGCCTGTATTTTGCCAAAACAGAGGAGTGAGTTTTTGGGCTCGCTCGATCGGGATATTTTCACTGATCGAGCGAGGCCAAAATGGATTCAGACCGAGAGCTGCAATTTTATGCTCGCTCGATCGGTAACATTTACCCGATCGAGCGAGGGGCCTTATTTAAAAAAAAAAAAAAATTAGCTCTTGGTTTATTATTCTTGTATTGTTTGATTAATTGTTAATTAATCATTTATTGCCCTAAGATGAGATTAGCAACCCGGGTCCCCACAACAGGTGGTATCAAAGCGTAAAGTCTTGGAGCATAAAGTCTTGAACTCAGATAGAAGTTGAGCGGGGTAGATGGAGTCGCATGCATTTATAGTATTGCATGATTATGCTTTACTTGATTTACAGAATTGTATGCGACGATGATTGTTTGATTGAACACGACTTGCTTTATTGAGATAAGAATTACATGCTTATATGCTGATATGTATGCCTGAGTTATTGAATTCATTAGAAATAGTGAATTCGTCTTAAGCATGTACTATGTGAAAAAAACATGAGTATTTGCAAGTATGTGTTCTATTCAGAAGCATGAGATTATATGTATGTTATACTGCAATTGTATGTTATAATCTCTGTCATATATATTGCTTCTGTTATCGAATAAGACAGCTTATGCAGAGAGTATGAGAACCTCAGATAGAACAGAACCGCAGATAGAACAGAACAATGTTAAGGTATGTTTTTGAGCCGATTGCACTGAGGAGTATGTTAGTTGAACAACTCCAAAGTTATGAATCATCAACTCAGAAAGATACAAAATATGCTATGTCTAGAAAGTAGTTTATTTGAAGAGCTGGATCAGTTGTTCAAGAGAAGCATATTCAGATGAACATAGAACCAGCCTGATTTTATATCAACTCCAGGACTTAGCAAGAAGTTGGTGAAATTGCCAGAAAAAGTACTGAAATTGTTTGGCAGGTAAGTAAACAGAAATTTTTCTTTCCGTATATGCTAAAGATGATAGAATAGTAGAGACACATAAGTTGATTTCAAGCCAGTAAGAGAAGAACGAAATCATGAACCGGTAGTACGAGGCAGAGTTGAATTTTATTCATGCCTCTGTAATTGTGGAAACACTATGATCATCACCTCCACTACAACTTCCATAGCAGTATAGCTATGAAGCAAGAGATAGTGGCAACAACAGCAAAGATTGATTCAGTCTAAACGCCAGCAGATGAAGACATATAAGCATAGCTTCCTTAGCTGAAACAGATCGAGAGAACATGTGAATGACAGATAAGGTCATAGGCAATGCAAGTACAGAAAATAAGGCTCAAGTTGTATCAGATAAGAATATTACAGGTAAGTGAGTTAATTATAGTTAACCGCTTATATATTGATTGCATAGCATACATTCATAGATCAGTGATTTGTTATGCTATAATCTGTATCTGATGAGCCTGTATTCATCGTATTTGCTGAAATTTTGCCTTTGAGTAGATGGAATATATTTGTAAGATTCTATGAAATACAGACTTGAGGAAATAAAATTGAATATGCTAATATCAGACGTGAGATATTAAGCTAGAATGCATTATAGATATTAATGCAATAACTGAGTATCAGATAAGAATTGATTGATTCTGTGCAGTGATTAAGTTAGATCAGCAATAGCAATGAGTAGAGATCTATTTGATATGAGGTGCAGAAATAAATTTCTATTATGTCGGTACTGTTTATATCACGATGACCGTAGAAGAATGTCAGTAGAAGTTTAGTCGATATATTGAACTAGTACAACAGTAACCTAGAATTGACAGCTATGTCAGTGGTTAGAATGTACAGAAATAGTTTAATGTCATATTTCGACCTTTCTACGACATGAATGCAGTTCTATATAGAGTGTTGTCTAGTACAATGGTATTATGACAATTAGTATAGAAGAGCATTACTTGAACTGAAGAACTTCAGAAACAGCTAGCAGATTTAGTAGAAAAGAGTTATGTAGTACCGAAATGATGATTAATTCTATGACAATAAGTTAAGTCGAAAAGAGTATATTCGACTATTGTCAGCTGAGAATTAAGAATTAATAAATGAAACTATATCAATAGAGAATAAGAAAAATCAGTTACAGTTGAGCTTTTTCTTCAATTTTGCTGAAGCTATTCCATCATAGAAATCATGATTCTTGAATTTCTTGCTATCGATTCTGAGGTTTTTGTATTCGACCTCGATCGATTTTGATTGACTCTTATTCATTTGCTAGAGTCTGATTTGATTTACTCGCTTTAAGTTTTGATATGCAAGTGAGTTGTTTTCACTGTGCAGATTTTGTCATTCAGAATGTTTGATTTTGGGTGACCTTGACTTGAGCGAGTTCCTTTGATTTGAAATTTGAGAATTCTGGATTATTTGATGTGAATATTCAGTTTATCTTGAAGAATTTGGCTTGTAACTGATAGAAATTCAGATTTAGACTATTAGCAAGATTTTGGGTTTTAGCTAATTGCTGGATTTATTGGGTACAGATCTGTACTTGTTGTATGTTTATGCTTGACAAATACTTAAACGATCAGAATTGTTGCGATCCAAGCTAAACTTGAATTAGTTTGGAAAGATAAAAGCAATATTGATCTTAGATCAAGCAATAGAATATTGATTGAGAATGCTAGATTAAGATAAGAGATAAGACAGCAGAGCAGAACAGATGAATGTTTGTGGTGATTAATCGTTTGATTATGCCAGATATTCTAGACATGGAATATCAGATTCTGAAAGAGGCATATAACAACAGATTTAATATCCATTCAGTTGTCTAAACATGTATGAGGTACATGTAGTCTTTACTTGGAGATGAGTATTGGTGAAAGAAATGAAAGCAGATACGACATAATTGACAGTACCAATACGAAAATTCCAGTAAAAGAAGCAGAAAAGAAGAACGCAAGTGGTTTATGTAACAAATTAGTTACATAAGAGTTGAAATCAGATCAAATTTGTGAACGACTTTAGTTCGAATCTACTCGAATCGTCATGATTTTGAAATTTAGATTGTAGTAGATATCGACAGATTCATGAATATGTTGTATTAGATATGATACAAACATAAAAAGATACTTGTGATGTATTTAGCAAGATAATCAGATTACAGGAATTATTGAAATCTATTGTCGAGATAGAGACTTTAGATTTGTTTTCTAGATTGTGGCATTGATTGTCAGATGTTCTGAGTTTTTGGTTGTATGAGATTTCATTATACCATCCTCTGATTAGTGGACTCTCAGATGTGATTATCCAGATTTTTGAGGATATGCTCAAAACTATAGTACTAGATTCGGTACTAGTTGATTGATTATTTGCCACGTGATTACCATAATTCCTGTAACAGCTATTTGATAGATATAAAGACAGTATTTTGATGATTGATTGATCAGAAACACAGAATTGTCTTTATATTGAAATAAAATTTCAGAAATATCAGCTATCAGACCAGCTATGAGTCACGAAATGATAGCGAAGGTGAAGATGGCTTTGAACAGAATAAGAATAGAACAGTATAGACAGAATGAGCAAATGAGTAACAGATATAGATTTGAAGCCTGAACAAAATGATCAGTTAAGAAGTTCTTTTTCGAGAATCATTAGGTTCAGAAAGAGGTTTCAGAATTGATTCCTATGAGTATTTGATCTAGCTTATGGATTAATACTCGAATTGTCAGATAGATGAATTGTTATCCATATGCATTGGCTAAAGAATATCAGCTACAATATGTATGTGCATTCAATTCAGATACAACAGAAGTAGATAAGATGTTAAGCAAGACAGATGAACTGATGCAGAATTCGATCACGAGAAAGAGCAACTTAGATATAAGTTGACTCAGTGATTATATGTATTGCAGAAGCAATCAGAAAGAAAAATTAAGATACGATAGAAGAAAAGATATCAGAATAGATATCGAAAGCTCAGAGAATTGAAGTAAGTATTACTTCAGTTAGTTATACGCTTACGAGAATCAGTAGTAAGATCGAATGCGATTTCGAGGACGAAATCATTCCTTAGAGGGGAGGAATTGTAAGGCCCGAAAATATTAAGTTCTTAATTACGGGATTTAAGATTTAAATTCCGAATAAAAGTGAAAAGATGAATTGAAGAAGTTAAGAAATTAGATATTTCAATTTCGGGTCAGAAATATTTAATTTGAGGATTTTTGGATTTTAAGATTTTAATATCCGGAATTCTTAAATTAAAAGATTAAAAACATTTGAATTGATATTTATGGAATTTAAGATGTGAATTTCAAGATGACAAATATCAAGGATTTAATTTGAGTATGAAATCCGAGAAAGGACCCATTTGCAAATATTGAGAAGTGCAAGGACTAAAATGCGATAAGGTCCGAAATGATTTAATTTTAATCCGAAAATATTTAATTTGAGAATATTTAGAGTTTAGATTGGAATTCTAATATTCTTAAATTATTTAGGATTGAAATTGAATTAAAATATTGGTCGAGGACCAAATTGCAATTATTAAAGAATTCAGGGACTAAATTGCAATTAGGCCAATATATATCTAAATTAACATATTCCTAGCCCTCATTCACGTGGGATTCAGAGGGTAATCAGAAAAGAAACCGTGAGAAAAGAAAAGAGAAGGGTTAAGACATTTTTGCCTTTTCAAACTCCGATATCTTTTGATCTGTCTGGTAGAATTTCCAATTGAACATATATTTGCGATCACAGCTCCGAGTGCTACGTTTTGACGTAATTTTTATGAAGTTCTACCATGTTTGAATTTTAAGTTTTTGTTAGAATTAAGATTTGATTGTATAAACATGTTCTAGCATATACGACGATAGCATATCCAAGACGGATCGAGAAAAGATCGTCGTTTGGACATATTTTGGAATATTGAAAGATTTCTCGAAAATCTGATTTTTATGGATGATATTCACGTGTATAAGCTGCTGATATTGTTGATGTTATTATGTTAAGGTGGTAATCATATTGATGTTTAAGCTTTTGGAAAGATCGAAATCGTACCGTTACGCCGCCGGTTCAAGATTTTGAATTGTTATGCATTCTAAATGTCTAGAGCTCATCTTCAAGTTTATTGTGGATGAATTGAATATGAGATTATGTTTAGAATGAAGATATAATGATATTTGAATCGAAAGATTTATCGAACTCGAATAGTTGCGACGTCGATAGAATTCCGATTGTCTTAGCAAGATTTGAACTGAATAAGTTTTAATGAAACATCGATTCAGATTTGAACTTGATGTTTAGCTATGTTATAAATCATTTCAGATTTGAATTGAAGATTATCGAAGTCGAATCGACGAGTTCGAGTTCGAATGACTTGAAGTGTTTGAAGTTGAATCAAGAATACCTTCAAGTAGCACTGATTGAAATGAGCAGATTTTGATTACCGATTTGGCTAGCATTGAGATGACAGAATTGGCAAGTTGTTATTGATCAGCATTTGCAAGACTTTGCAATGATTCAAGATGATTGAATCCCGATCACAGGTATGAATCGACATTATTCCTGCCAGGTAGAACAACTCGAGAACGTGGTGGTTTTCGAGTTATCCTGAAATCACATACGTAGTTGTTTCAGTGCTTTTATGTGATTTATATGAGTTTTGATGCTTTGATTGATTATGTGATTATATGTTCAAGATGTTTTACAGTCTTTAATGTATACAGCTTATGTTGCATTCATCTTGAACTCCAGCCTGTAAAGCATAAGGGCAGATTAGCCTAGAGTGCGAAATGACGTTTGGAGAATTATAGTTGAGTGGCATGGATTGCAGCCTTCGCTTTCAGAGCCAGAATACTCTCTATAATTGCACCAAAGTCAGAGGATTAAAATACTTGATGCCGCCTCGATTGGGCGTGTCGGTGGTTTGATAGTTATTTTATTCCTCGGGATCCCAAAGAACTAAGCTTTATTGATATCAGATTTGATAGCCTATTCCTTGGCACATGCATTGCATTTATGCATGAACCTAGAGTTTTCTATGGTTTAGATTATGCAGTTATAAATGCTAGCATGTTGTGATACACTATTCTAGATATGAATGTGTATTATTGCTTTAGATGAATCATTATGTGTTAAGAGTTTAAGCGGCGATGATGATTCTATGAATTACATGTTATTACATGTTTTATGATTTTAGAGTTTTATAGCATATAGATTCCATATGCTTTCATGATGTATATGCATGTCTTTCATACTGAGATTTATTCTCACCGGAGTTATCCGGCTGTTGCTTTGTTTGTATGTGTGCATTGCATCAGGTTGGGGCAAGATCAAGCTAGAGTTGGCTTGGATAGCTTGAGAAGAGAGTTAGCATGTGGTGATTCGGGTTTTAAGCAGATGACATGTATTTAAGATTTGGTAAACATGTTAGAAAGCAAGAACCTTTGTATATATTATTTTTGCCAAGTATTGATTTATACTTGAGAGTTCATGTAGTGACCCTTACCCGGATCACCTACTAAACAGAACTTATGCATGCAATAAACTTAATAAAACAGATATCAGAATAAAACTGCGGAATCCAATAACATTATACAATCCCAAGTAAAGGAATCTGTACTTTATCCAATAATATACAACCAAATCGAATAGCTGTATAAACCCAAACAACAGTAATAAAACCTAGACGAAGCTCCAGCTGGCCAACCACTGACTAGCCCCTCCTGGATCCACCCTCCTCTTCCAATCGCAAACCTGCCCCATGGAATAGGGTGTCCAGAAAATACAGAGTACGAGACGTGAGCATAAAACGCTCAGTGCGAGAGTATGAGTATACATGCATGCAAAGTGAACTCCCTATAGACTCGAGGTCAAGGATCAGATAACAGAGACAGATCGGGCCCTGGTATGTAGCACGCTGTGCCGTCGCTTCAGGAGGTGGCTCCCATACCGAGATAACCGTGGAAACGCCGGACCCAAATCGATGGAAGTCCATCCACTAACAGGATAGGGTACAACCCTACTAACAGACATCTCGAAGGAGATACAGCAAGATGCAAATGAATGCAGCATAATATCATGGCATATAAATCATGCGGTCACATAATACATGCATACTCAGTCAGGATATCTCGAACAGTACTTTCGTACCTCAATACAGTGCAAGCTCTACCAACTCTAGGTCCACGCCTATAGTCTGCTCTACACTGCCAAATGATACTACTATCATTAAAGTGCTCTAAAAGCCTTAACTAAGCTATTGCATACTCCTAAATATTTATAGGAAGTAAAAGCTATACCTTCGTCCGTCGTTAGCCCTTTGATGTCGATGCCTCCAGAACTTGGGCACAACTCCGCTACGACTACCGAACGCCTCTCCGACCTCCGGACCAAGCCTAAGAAGACTAGAACAGCTCCAAAAGGACTAGAAAGGAAAGGAGAACTCGGAATTGGCAAATGAAAGTGAAGTCTCGGCCTTCTATTTATAGACAACGATCGGAACTTCCGATCCTTGATCGGAACGTCCGAACCTCGATCGGAACGTCCGATCCTGCCATCGGAGCTTCCGAAGATCCTGATCTGCCACGTGTCAAAATATCACTTGATGACTCCGGATAGGGGTGATCGGAGCTTCCGGTCCTGATCGGAGCTTCCGATCCAACCACACGTCATGCCTGACGTAATATCGATCGGTGCCTCCGATCGCTCATCGGAGCTTCCGATCCTGTTCGGAGCTTTCGATCGTGCCTTCGGAGCTTCCGATCCGTCCAATACCTAATTCAATTAATTAGCATTAATCCTTTAATTACTCAATTAGGGCACGGGCTACTACATTCTCCCCCACTTAAGATATTTCGTCCTCGAAATCCAATCTTAAGTACCGAATGCAAATACAGAAATCAGAAACATTCTTTATTCAAATCAAACGTTTACAGAGTTTGCAACTGAATACAACTTAAATAATGAAATCAAAACAACTCAGGATGGTCTTTACGCATCCTATCCTCAAGCTCCCACGTAGCTTCATCAGTGCCTCGGCGCTGCCACTGAACTAAAACCAAAGGAATGACTTTGTTCCGTAAAACCTTATCCTTATAATCAAGGATGCGAAGAGGTTTCTCAACATAAGTCAAATCCTTGTCTACCTGAACCTCAGACCGCTGCAGAATATGAGATTCATCCGCCACATACCGTCGCAACAGAGATACGTGGAACACGTCGTGAATGCTGGATAGATGCGGTGGCAAAGCTAGTCGATAAGCCAAATCGCCAATGCTCTCCAAGACCTCAAACGGACCGATAAATCTGGGAGACAACTTGCCCTTAAGGCCAAATCTGAGAATCTTGCGGAAAGGTGACACTCTCAGAAACACTTTCTCCCCGACCTCGAACTGCAAAGGCCTACGCTTGATATTAGCATAACTGGCCTGACGATCCTATGCAGTCTTAATCCGTTTCTTGATCTGATCAACAATGTCTATCGCCTGCTGGATAAACTCCGGTCCTTCAGCCTGTCTCTCCCCCACTTCTTCCCAGAAGAGTGGAGTACGACAACGTCGCCCATACAACGCTTCAAAAGGTGCCATCCCAATACTAGTGTGATAGCTGTTGTTGTAAGCGAACTCGATCAACGGCAAATGATCCTGCCAGGCTGAACCAAAATCCATGACGCACGCTCTAAGCATATCCTCTAACGTACGGATAGTGCGCTCTGACTGACCATCAGTCTCCGGATGATAGGCTGTACTCAAACTGAGAGTAGTACCCATCGCACGCTAAACACTCCCCCAGAATCTAGAAGTAAACCTGGGGTCCCGATCGCTGACAATGCTCACAGGCACTCCATGAAGTCGGACGATCTCCTGAATGTACATCCGTGCCATGCGATCCACAGAGTACTCTCGGCTATAGGCAATGAAATGCGCTGACTTGGTGAGTCGGTCCACCACAACCCAGATAGCATCACAGTTCCTCGGGGATACCGGCAAATGGGTCACAAAGTCCATAGTGATAAACTCCCATTTCCATTCAGGAATAGGCAGACTGTGAAGCAATCCTCCAGGTCGTCGGTGCTCTGCCTTGACCTGTTGACACACCAAACATCTCGAAACAAACTGATAAACACTGCGTTTCATTTCCTTTCACCAGAAACGAGTACGTAGATCCTTGTACATCTTGTTGCTCCCAGGATGAATACTCAACTTAGTGCGATGTGCCTGAGATAAAATCTCCTCTCGTAACTCTTCATCCTGTGGAATCACAAGCCTACCAGACAAACACAAAAAGCCATCTGACTGATAATGAAATCCACACGAGCTACCCTCGTTAGCTAGACGAGCTAAACGCTGGGTCTTCGAATCAGACATCTGAGCATCTCGGATTCGCGAGTACAAGGCTGGCTCAGATAATATCGCAAACATCTGGATACTCTGCATACCTTTCTTATGCTTGAAGGTAAAACCTGAAGTACAACAGTCACTGATCGCACTATACATCGAACAAGTCTGAAGTGCGGATAGTCGCACCTTGCGACTCAAAGCATCAGCGGTGAGATTAGCAGCTCCCGGATGGTACTTAATCTCGCAAACATAGTCCTTAAGCAAGTCCATCCAACGTCTCTGCCTCATGTTCAATTCTGCCTGAGTGAACAAATACTTGAGACTCTTATGGTCGGTGAAGATCTCAAATTTCTCGCCATAAAGATAATGACGCCAGATCTTCAAAGCGAACACAATGGCTGCTAACTCCAAATCATGGACTGGGTAGTTGTCCTCGTGAAGCTTTAGCTGTCTAGAAGCGTATGCAATCACATGCCCATTCTGAGTCAGGACACAACCTAACCCCTGAAGAGAAGCATCCGTGTAAACTACATACCCTCCAGATCCTGACGGTAATGCTAACACCGGCGCAGAAGTCAACCGCCGTCGAAGCTCACGGAAATTCTCCTCACACTCGGAGGACCACTCAAAATCCACACCCTTGCGGGTAAGCTGCGTCAACGGTCGAGCTAACTGAGAGAAGTTCAGAATGAAGCGACGATAATACCCTGCTAGACCCAGAAAACTACGGATCTCAGCAACTGTCGTCGGACGCGACCAATTAAGTACCGCTTCAATCTTGCTTGGATCAACAGAAATCCCCTCCCTGGATATGATATGGCCAAAAAAAAACCACTCTATCCATCCAGAACTCACACTTGCTCAGCTTGGCGTACAATTGCTCATCTCGAAGAGTCTGCAGCACCAACCGCAAGTGAGAAACATGCTCTTCCGTATTACGCGAATAAACCAGGATGTCGTCAATAAAAAGACCACGACAAACTTGTCCAAATACTCCCTGAAGACACGGTTCATCAGATCCATGAATATAGCCGGCGCATTAGTCAAACCAAATGGCATCACTAGGAACTCGTAATGCCCATAGCGAGTACGGAATGCAGTCTTGGCTACGTCCTGATCACGGACTCTCAACTGATGATACCCAGATTTCAAGTCAATCTTGGAGTAAATTGATGTGCCCTGCAGCTGGTCAAACAAGTCATCAACACGAGGCAACGGATACTTGTTCTTCACAGTGACTCGATTCAGCTGCCGATAGTCAATGCACAGCCGCATCGACCCATCATTCTTCTTCACGAAGAGAACAGGAGCTCCCCAAGGAGATACACTAGGACGAATGTACCCCTTGTCCAAAAGATCCTGTAGCTGATTCTTCAACTCACGCATCTCTGACGGAGCCAGACGATACGGTGCTCTAGAAATAGGCGAAGTACCCGGCATCAACTCTATGCCAAACTCGACTTCCCTAGCATGAGGAAAACCCGGAATCTCATCAGGAAACACATCTGGAAATTCATCCACAACAGGAATGCTCTCTATCCCAATACTCTCAGCGGACAAATCAACTGCATAGATAAGGTAGCCTTCCCCGCCAGACTCTAGAGCTCGACAGGCTCTCAAAGCTGATACCAAAGGCATCGGGGGTCGCGCTCCCTCACCATAGAAAAACCAACTCTCACTCCCTTCCGGATGAAAGCGTACTAATCTCTGATAGCAGCCACTGAAGCTCGATAGGTAGTCAGCACATCTATTCCCAGAATGCAATCAAAGTCGTCCATCGCCAGGACCATGAGATTCGCTAACAGAATGTTCCCTTCGAACTCTAAAGGGCAACCCATTACTAGACGCTTAGCCAAAGCAGATTGGCTCGTCGGAGTAGAAACAGACATCACTACGTCTAGTGCAATGCATGGTAACTTATGCCTCTTAACAAAACGTGCAGAAATGAAGGAATGAGATGCATCAGTGTCAATAAGTACAAGAGCAGGTATACCATAAAGCATAAATGTACCTGCGATGACTTTCTCATTCTCTTCCACTGCCTGATCATGTCTCAGGGCAAACACCTGGCCAGAAGCTCGTGGCCTCAAATGAGAACTCCCAGCAGACTGTCCCTGCGACCTCTGCTGAACGGTGGCCTGAGAACCCGATCCTGAACCAGATCCAGAACCGCCTCCCCCAGACTGTGGACAATCCCTCCGGATATGACCAGTCTCTCCACAACGGAAACAAGCTCCAGAAGCTCTACGGCACTTGTCGGATGGATGGTTCTTCCCACAGTGATCACACTTGTCCTTCTTACCGAAACGGACAATACCTCCAGAACCAGAGGAAGAAGAAGATCCAGACTTCTTGAAAGCTTGGGCACGGGGACCCAAAGAACTAGCAGGTCTCGACTGAGAGAAAGACCTGTTCCGCCGAATGCTGTCCTCTGCCTGATGACAACGGCTCACCAAACCCTCGTAGGATATGTCGTCACCAACCGCCACACGGTCATGGATCTCAGGGTTAAGGCCCTGAAGGAACAGATTATACTTCATCTCTGAGCTATCAGCAATCTCGGGGCAATAGGATAACAGATCAAAGAACCTCTGCTGATATTCATCGATAGACATGGCTCCCTATCGCAGACTCAGTAGCTCGCCTGCCTTCGACTGTCGGAGTGCAGGAGGAAAATACCGCTTTTGGAAAGCTGTGCGGAACTCGGCCCAGGTGGCCACTCCTCTTGCCGCAACAAAAGGTGCAGAAGTAAACCTCCACCACCTGCGCGCACGCCCATCCAGAAGATAGCCAAGGGTCTCCACCTTCTGCTCATCGGTGCATTGGAAAGTCTGAAAAGTCGTCTCCATGCGGTCTAACCAATTCTCCGCATCCTCCGGAGACTCACCTCCAACTAAGGGCTTAGGACCCATAGCTAAGAATCGACGCACAGTGAAACGCTCGTCGTCATGGTGACGATGACGCCGTTCTCGACGAGGCTCCCGGTCGGCATCACCCCAACGCCCACCAACACTGCCATGAGAACTCTGGTCGTCATGATTTGACATCTACAAAAATACCTCAAGATGAGACTAAATCCCAAGAAATCTTTTGCATGCTTTGATACCATAAATGTAGTGACCCTTACCCGGATCACCTACTAAACAGAACTTATGCATGCAATAAACTTAATAAAACAGATATCAGAATAAAACTGCGGAATCCAATAACATTATACAATCCCAAGTAAAGGAATCTGTACTTTATCCAATAATATACAACCAAATCGAATAGCTGTATAAACCCAAACAACAGTAATAAAACCTAGACAAAGCTCCAGCTGGCCAACCACTGACTAGCCTCTCCTGGATCCACCCTCCTCGTCCAATCGCAAACCTGCCCCATGGAATAGGGTGTCCAGAAAATACAGAGTACGAGACGTGAGCATAAAACGCTCAGTGCGAGAGTATGAGTATACATGCATGCAAAGTGAACTCCCTATAGACTCGAGGTCAAGGATCAGATAACAGAGACAGACCGGGCCCTGGTATGTAGCACGTTGTGCCGTCGCTTCAGGAGGTGGCTCCCATACCGAGATAACCGTGGAAACGCCGGACCCAAATCGATGGAAGTCCATCCACTAACAGGATAGGGTACAACCCTACTAACAGACATCTCGAAGGAGATACAGCAAGATGCAAATGAATGCAGCATAATATCATGGCATATAAATCATGCGGTCACATAATACATGCATACTCAGTCAGGATATCTCGAACAGTACTTTCGTACCTCAATACAATGCAAGCTCTACCAACTCTAGGTCCACGTCTATAGTCTGCTCTACACTGCCAAATGATACTACTATCATTAAAATGCTCTAAAAGCCTTAACTAAGCTATTGCATACTCCTAAATATTTATAGGAAGCAAAAGCTATACCTTCGTCCGTCGTTAGCCCTTTGATGTCGATGCCTCCAGAACTTGGGCACAACTCCGCTACGACTACCGAACGCCTCTCCGACCTCCGGACCAAGCCTAAGAAGACTAGAACAGCTCCAAAAGGACTAGAAAGGAAAGGAGAACTCGGAATTGGCAAATGAAAGTGAAGTCTCGGCCTTCTATTTATAGACAACGATCGGAACTTCCGATCCTTGATCGGAACGTCCGAACCTCGATCGAAACGTCCGATCCTGCCATCGGAGCTTCCGATGATCCTGATCTGCCACGTGTCAAAATATCACTTGATGACTCCGGATAGGGGTGATCGGAGCTTCCGGTCCTGATCGGAGCTTCCGATCCAACCACACGTCATGCCTGACGTAATATCGATCGGTGCCTCCGATCGCTCATCGGAGCTTCCGATCCTGTTCGGAGCTTCCGATCGTGCCTTCGGAGCTTCCGATCCGTCCAATACCTAATTCAATTAATTAGCATTAATCCTTTAATTACTCAATTAGGGCACGGGCTACTACAGTTCATGTATTCTAGATCACTTAGTATGAGTTTGAATGCATGTAAATTATGTAGAATAATGTTGAGAAATTTATATGAAGTTTGTATGAGATTTGGAATCAATTATACAGCAAAGAAGCATTTTTATTCTCTGGACAGGGTGCCCGCTCGATCGGGTGAACTTCACCGATCGAGCGAGGCCTGTATTTTGCCAAAACAGAGGAGTGAGTTTTTGGGCTCGCTCGATCGGGAGATTTTCACTGATCGAGCGAGGCCAAAATGGATTCAGACCGAGAGCTGCAATTTTATGCTCGCTCGATCGGTAACATTTACCCGATCGAGCGAGGGGCCTTATTTAAAAAAAAAAAAATTAGGTCTTGGTTTATTATTCTTGTATTGTTTGATTAATTGTTAATTAATCATTTATTGCCCTAAGATGAGATTAGCAACCCGGGTCCCCACAGTATAGATTATTATTATTATTATTATTATTATTATTATTATTATTAGTTTTTCGTGCGTTTATATTTTTGCCTTATGAAATTATTAAGCAAACACATAAATTTTATAGATCACAAAAAAACTATAATATTTAATATACATTCTGGCGATGATTTATGACGGATTACATGCAATTTAAACAGGTGTCCATATTTATTTAAATCAACCATACTATTCAATCCAATATGCTACATTTTGTCACCAACACAAACTTTAGGATTCACGGGCCCTTTTTACACCAATATCTATGCAAATAATAATAATAATAATAATAATAATAAGATATCAAAATAAAAATTAAAAAAAAAACCCAAATCAAGTTTTATTTTTTATTTAAAAAAACAAGAACAAAACAAAAAATTAATTAGTACTTGATCGAATACCAGAATAATGTTCCTGTTCTTGTTGCCTACCTTCCCATCAACTCTATATAGAAGGAGATCGAATCCTTAATTCCCACCAAGAAACTCAGCAATGGCCGCCGCCGCACTTCACGCAAGCTTCAGGCAAGCCCTCACCTCGAGGAATTCGATCATGGCTTGTCTCAACACGCGAACAGTCCAGCAGCCCCGCGCCGCCCTCAGCCGCCTGCACATGGCTTTTCATTTCTTGGCCGTATCATCTCTACTTTACTACAGAATCTCCAACCTCCTGCATGGAAATGTTCCCTTCCTCTCATGGGCATTAATCACGCTTTCCGAGATGATTTTCGCCTTCATCTGGACGCTCACACAGGCTTTCCGGTGGTTGCCGGTGGTGAGGACGGTGGCGCAGGAGAATCTCCCCTCGGAGGAGAAGCTCCCCGGGGTGGACGTTTTCATCTGCACAGCTGATCCTAAGAAGGAGCCGGTGGTTGAGGTTATGAACACGGTGTTATCGGCCATGGCGCTCGATTACCCTGCGGAGAAGCTGGCGGTTTATCTGTCGGATGACGGCGGCGCCGCCGTGACGTTGTATGCAATGAAAGAGGCCTGCTTGTTCGCCAGAAGTTGGCTTCCCTTTTGTAGGAAATATGGGGTCAAGAGTCGGTGCCCGGAGGCGTATTTTTCATCCGCCGGCGATGATGTAAGGGAACTCCACAGCGGTGACGATGAATTCAAGGCAGCCGACGAAAGAGTACAGGTAAATTTATATATTAATAAATAATAAATATTCATTATCATATTATTATATTTTAATCTCAAACTTCCCATTTCATAATTTTGAAGTCTTAACGTACCAATATGATATGTTAATTTCGATATCTTCCAGCTTTTTTGATTTTATTATAATATCATATATCTAAAGAATATTATGTTGTGACGCAATATGATTATTAATTATTTTTGCTTCAGCTAAATGATTTTCCTCTGGCTTCGTCGTGAAATGAATGGACGAATTTCAGCAAGCAAATTTGTTGTTAATTACACACCATTAATTATGTAAACAGACATTAATTTTTGAATTACCCCATAAATTTTATATATCATATGCAGTCAAATTATGAAAGTTTCAAAAGAAATGTGGAGAAAGCTGCTGAGATAGATGAATCCGGGGAGGATGATCGGCCGCCTCACGTTGAGGTATACAATCAGTCAATTTCATATAATTTCTAATATTTTGGACAAATATTATGTCACACAAAAGCAAATTTTTTTTATCATTATTTATTTCATTTAGGAATAAAAAAAAGTTGTAGATGAGCACTCTTCTGATACTAGGCTTGGGTACGGTACAATATACCGTACCGAACTACGGTACCGTATACCGTATCGTACCGTATCGGTATGAATTTCTTCATACCTGTACCATATCGAAAATAACGAATTTTTGGTATGGAGATATTTTATACCGGATACCGTGCCAGAAATTAAAAAAAATCGATATACCGAAAAATAATTAAAAAAAAAAATTCGGTATATTCGGTATACCGAAATAAAAAAATTTATATATCGATACGATAACGAAAATTTACCGTATCGAAATTTTCGGTATACCGATTTTTCGGTAATTTTTCGGTACGATATGATGGTATTTTCGGCATTTGTTATTTTTCCCCAGCCCTATCTGATACTAATGTGTCGAACATGAAACGAGATCTCGAAACCTTATTGAAACATTCTCTTCCCTCAATTAGAATAATAATAATAATAAGTCAACATGCAATTAGAAAATCATGTAGTGTATCAATATCAAATTAAATATGTGGCACTGTATATCATATTTTTTAATTAATATGACTTACGCCTACGCACTGAAATGTATTTGCACACTTTCTCGACACGTCAAAATTTTCCACCATTGGAGCTCGGAACCCTGCGCAGACAATTTATTATTTTCAGCACCGCAAATATTAAACGACAAAACTGGACTTAAATTTTATTTATTTATTTTTCCCTTTAATTTGCTGGAAGGAGTTAAATATAAAAATTAAGAAAAATTATTATGGAAAAGAAAATTTACATACAAAATATAAAAGTTTGTTTTTTCAACACACAGATTAGGAAAAATTATGGAAAACAAAATTTACTAACAAAACTCGTATTTTATTCATCCGAAAAATTGACGCACGATTTTCGAGACTTAAAGCTTATATATTTAATTGAAAAAAAAATAGAAAAAAAATGTCATCTATATGTCATTATCTAGTACTCAGAACTTAGAAGAGAACGAAACAGTCGCTGTGAGCTAGCATTGCGTTCATCGATCTATTTATATCCAAAAATATGTTGTCTATGTCAAAAAAATTTTTTTTTTTTTTTTTGAAAAAGGCAATATTGCTGTATATATTATACTTTTATAACGATATGTTTTACGAAAGTATATATATTACAGTGTCATACTTACATGTAGACGTGACAACATACCTAATTCACTTCAGAATATGCAACTATATTCATAATTGACATTTTTTTTCTTTATCTTATTAATTATTATATGCGAGGTACGCTAAAATGCGAGTGACCAATGATGACCCACCAGAGACCAGAATAGCCTTTCAGATACTTTTTTAAAGACAAAAAAAAAAAAAAGAGAGAGAGAAAAAGGAAAGAAAAAGGAAATGGCTCACAATTGGTTGATATATATATATTTAATATAAGTTTAATTTAATATTTTGACATTTGACTTCCTCATATTTTAGTTTTAACTATACAATAAAATATTAATTTCTAGTGTCATATAGGCAAAATTAATATACTATACGTGCTATAACTTTGCAGGTGATATATGATATCAAGCAAAATGAAGCAATATTAGATGATCAATGTAAAATGCCACTTCTGGTTTACTTATCTCGAGAAAAAAGACCATCCTACCCTCATCGCTTCAAAGCCGGTGCACTCAATGCTCTTGTGAGTAGCATTTACTTGAAAATCTGCAATTATATATGTTCTTATGATTAATAGATTTTGAAATTTCCGATTAGAAACCATTAGACATGGATATTGTTTACAAAATTCTCCATGTGTTGATAACATGCACACGTTGTACATACATGTTGCAGCTTCGAGTTTCCGGGATAATGAGCAATGCACCCTATGTTTTAGTGTTGGATTGTGACATGTACTGCAACGATCCTACCTCGGCTAAGCAAGCAATGTGCTTCCATCTTGATCCCAAATTAGCTCCTTCCCTCTCCTACGCACAGTTTCCTCAGATCTTCTTCAATGTTAGTAAAAACGACATTTATGATGGCCAAGCAAGGGCAGCTTACAAGGTACTGCAATCTTTTTTTTTTTTTTTTTTACTTGGTTATGTTGGTCGTTTGTAACATGTGTGCATACCTTTTTTGTGTTACTCTAAGTTTAATATGATTGAATTCTGAATCAAGATTTAAATACGATGTCTTATAGACCAAGTATCAAGGCATGGATGGGATAGGAGGGACAGTTTGCTCCGGCACTGGATATTATTTGAGGAAGAAGGCTTTGTATTGCAGCCCTATTCATGAAGGTATTTCATCATTTTGAAAGAAACTTTTTTGATGAATTACTTAAGAGGATGGAAAGGTGGCTAATTTTTGCAAATGGGACAGATGAACATCTTGAAGAGCCGGAAAAAACCTTTGGTTTCTCTGCAAAGTTGATCGATTCCATTCAAGCGCTGAATTCAAAGAAAGTGAATTATGACGGGGAAATTTTATCAGATTCAACGGTACATGAAGCCAAAAAGCTCGCCTCTTGCACTTATGAACTGAATACTGGATGGGGGAAAGAAGTACGCTGTCTTTCTATATATATGTTTTGTTGAAATGCCTCATAGTGGAATATTTGGTGTGAATCAGTTCATGTCTACTCTAAATGGGATGCCTTATTTAAGTAGTTGCATAAATCTAAATTACAAATTTTCTCAGAAACAAATGTTAAACTAGTGAGTGGTGACACTCATAGTTGGACTGAATATTTGCCTCTACTTTTTTCTCGTCAATGGTCCTTCTTTCGCCAACGTGAAGTACGAATAATTTCTAAATCTTGATATTCTCAGATTGGCTATTCGTATGAATGTTTGCTGGAGACCACATTCACTGGTTATCTAATGCACTGCAAAGGGTGGAAATCAGTTTACCTTTACCCAAACAGGCCTTGTTTCTTGGGCTGCGCCACGATCGACATGAAGGATGCATTGATTCAGCTCATGAAATGGGCTTCAGGATTGGTTCAAGTCGGGCTTTCAAAGTTTAGCCCGCTCACTTATGGCATGTCGAGAATGTCGATCCTGCAAAGCATGTGCTACGGATACTTTGCGTTCTCGCACTTTTACTCCATTGCTTGCTTGTTGTATGGCACGGTTCCTCAGCTATGCTTCCTTGCTGGTGTTTCTTTGTACCCAAAGGTAGTGACCCTTTCCATCTCTTTCTATTCAGTCCAACTCCCTTCTTCCATGTTAAAAAATTAAGAATTATGCAATTTCTTAAGATATTCATGCTTTGCATCATCTATTACAAAGTGCGCCGTTTTTTTTTCAATCAGCGTATAGTTAGGTATGAACCCACATCCTCTATGTTCTTGAGGAACTGAACTTTAACACCATATGTGATTTTCATCATCTATTCCAGGTGACGGACCCTTGGTTTGCAGCATTTGCAACAGTGTTCCTATCCTCTCTCGCCCAGCATATGTACGAAGTCCTCTCCAGTGGCAGCTCCATCAGGACAATGTGGAACGAAGAGAGAATTTGGATGATAAAATCAGTGACAGCCTGCCTGTTTGGATGCCTGGACGTCCTGATGAAATACATCGGCCTGGCAAGAGCGAATTTCAGGCTGACCAACAAATCCATTGATAAAGAAAAGCTGGAGAAATACGAGAAAGGGGAGTTCGATTTCCAGGGCGCCAAGATGTTCATGGTACCGTTAACAATGCTGGTTTTGCTGAATTTGGGATGTTTCGCTGGGGGCATGAAAGGATTGATTAAAGAAGGGAATGTTGGGGAGATGCTCGGACAAGGTTTGCTTTCTTCGTATATTCTTGTTCTTAGTCTACCAATCTTGCAGGGATTGGTTCCAAAAATAGGGAAGTGATTTGTTGTCTTGTTGTATTTGGAGATTTTAAACGAAAAAGGTTGATTTTCAGCCCGTTGAAACAATTCCAATTACAAAAAAAATGCAGTCTTTTATATCTTCTTTTAATTGAGTAATGTGGAATTACCGAGCCTATGAAGAGAACTTGCTGCATAAAGTCATGCCAAGTGAAGGCACAAAACATAAAATATAACAAATTCAATTCACGTACTTTCGAAGCCAGCCAACCAAAGGTTTTCCAATCAAATACATAAATCAAATGTCTTACAAACTTCAATTTCAAAAGCTCTAATATTCACATGTAGAAGAAATACCATCTAGGTTATCATAGATAGAAAGTTACGGGTTTTACTATGTTACATCCGGTGATACACATTGAAAGTCTTCTTTAGTATTGGTGTCCCACTCCATGTATATCACCTAGTGTAGCACGAAAAATCCCAATGCTTAAATTGACCACCACCACCACCATGTCCTTCACGCAATGAAATAAATTCAAGAATGAAACGACGCGCCAACCCTTGATTGCCACTCCATGCAGTCTTCAAAATCAAAACTACTAGCACAATCAAGCAACGCATTTTGTTGCTGCTCATACCGGCACATATAATTTAAACCGAAAAGTAACTCACAGATGGCTGCCTCTGTCTTCTCACGATCAGCAAAGTACAATGTCTGAAGCAAAAGAACGTTTGTCCTCGTGACAATTTGATGTTGTTCAAAATTGCGCTCGCTCTGCCACCTGATCATGCTATGTGCCAGTGGGGCGAGCCATTTGAGCATTGCATCAAGCCTGTACCTCCAATCATGCGCCAGAGGTGCATCGTATATAGCCAAATGTTTAACATAAGACTTCAATTTAGTCTTCAAGGTTTTTCTTAGGCTTGTTGGGAGCATCTTATATAAATCATCTCTCGCTTCTTCACCAACCAAATGTGGGTAGCGAAGCAGTTTCTCTATGACAATTATAACATTGGCATAATGCAAAGCTAAAGCAGAGCCTCCAACGGTGCTAGGAGGGGCATACACCAGTAACTTACTCCTCAGCCCAAGCCTCTTACTATTGATCAAATTGCCTTTGAACCTCCTCCGGTCTCTGCTGGAAGGATCACCATTGATGCGATGAACAAAGCAGCCGGAAAAATTGGGATGCTCGCTTGCCACACCACTTGCAACGCTAAAACAACCTGAAATTTGGCTATTTTTATCATCATAAATGGCATCATCATCAACATCATCGTCATCCACTTTAGAAGCGCTGCTCAAACTTAAGCATTCCATGAACATCCTACCTGGACTCATACCACATGGAAGGTTGTAATCTTCGTAACTGAATGCACCCCGTTCACCTTTCTGCAATCCCATGTTTGGTCTAAAGCTTGCAGGCCTCCTCTCCAACCTCTCTTCTACAACAGGCCTTGCAAGATTATAGCCATTACACTTGGTTGAAGTAGACTTTTTAAAACTAGCATCTCTTTGAACTTCCCTAAGTACATCCAGGTGACTGGATCTCTGCCCAGAATCTTTCGTGACAGGCCACAAAGTCCTGCTTAAACCAACTTGTGATCTGGAAACCAACAAATTAGAAGCATCACTCCTTGGAAGGCCATAGCCAAATACAATATGAATTCGTGCATAAACTGTACAAACGGTCCTTGCTAACAGCTCCACAACCTTATTGTATGTCCGGTTCCACAGCGAAACATCCTTCAAATGCTTCACGTCTTGTTTCTGCCAAGTCAACTTCTGTTCAAAAGCTTTCCTACTCTCCTCGTGCTGGTTCTGCTCAAACTTCTTGGTGACTACCTCCAGCTCATTCATAACCTCCATTTCACTATACAAACTTGCGGTAGAATTCACATACCGCTCCATTTTTCTCACCATACTCTCCATATCTTTCACCAAAAACCCCAACTCCTTGGTGTCAATCACACCAGAACTAATATCCCCATACACATGCTCAAATCCCTGCAATGCTGGGACCGTGCATTTCATCCCTAACCTGGAAACAACGCTAGCAACTCTACTCAAATCATCAAGTTTCTCAAGAAGGGCCAGTTCAAGAAGCAGCTTTTCATCAGTAGACACGAGTGTTTTAATGCCCTCGGACTTTAAGATCTCATTCTTTAGCTTAGAAATCTCATTGTCCGTCAAAGATTTGTGCAAATGTATAATCTTAGACATGACATTAGCAACTTCAAAAGAAAGTATTCCTATAATTTGTCTCTCTTGCGGCCCTTGTTTTTTGTTCGATGATTTCGCTAAATTTTCAATATATAAAGCATGCTTCAAATTACTACTCACCTGATTACCAATTTTTAATATCCAAGGCTCCGCTGCCATCTCCACCTCCTTTCGAGAAATAGATCCCAAATTATCACGTCCCATTTCAGATCTGGCTGCTAGTTTTCCATTGCCATTTAGGATTGCACAATGGCAGTCTCCCGAAAAGCAACCTGTCAAACTCCTATTAGATAAAACATCGAACAGTTGGCACCAAAAATGGTTTCTTTATCCAATAGAACCATCAAATTGGCAACGGGACAGCAAAAACGCAACAGAAACCAAAATGGTCATTAAATTGCGTCGAGAAAACCGAAAACAACAAGGCCCAGAAGCAGAAACAACGCTCCAAGTTAGCGAAACCGAAATTAGATTGCAGTTTCAGGAGGCGTGGTTAAAGAAATGCAATTCTGTGGAGCTTGGCAATTGTTAGAGAAGAGAGGAGTGAAAGAACTGAGGGAGAATGGAGGGAAACGAAGTAGAATGGATTAGCTTAGCGGAGGAAAGAGATTTCTCAAAGTTCTGTCTATTTGTGTGTTTTCGGGGAGATTTGGAATGATATTTCAAAACGAAAGCCACCTTTCTCAACTACTACTACTACGAGTTTGACTTTTGTTTATTTGTTTGGCTTATATTTTTTCCGAAACTATTTAATTTTATTTTTTAAAATTGTACTATATTTTGATTTTGTTTATTGTGTTATCCAAACTTGTCTTGAGAAAATAAAATCTTGACATACACATTTTTTATTTAGAAAAAAGTCGTATAAATTTTTATCGCGTAATTATTTTTGGATACCATGTAGTAATCTTTAAGGTTTGAAAATATACTGATTGTGTTATAGTGTAATTAAAATAATATGGTATTAGGAGGGAAAATTTTGAATTAGAAAGAATGAGAATAACTCAAAAACTGTTATGATAATACTTTATAGTTGACTCGATTCATGAAAATGTATTATTTTTTTAATGTGAATATGAGTCGAGTTAATTTTTAATGGGTATAAATTCGTGAAATATATCACGAGAGACCAAAAATAATCCAATTTCTGCTTAGTTGGGTCTCATTTTTATTTATTCTTTTTTCATTATTATTAAGATTTAAACATTTTACCCCTGCTCTAAGATATTTTAATAAAATTTTATAATACTATTTAGAATTTGTAAAATAATCAACCTTATACTTGCGTTTTTTTCATATATAAAAACAATTATTTAGGAAATAATCTTTCCATACGCATATGCCTATGATGTGCGGCCCAAGCTTGTCAAGTCCCAATTACCAACTTACGTTAAAATGATTGATTAGTGAGAAATTTGATTGTCTATGGAAAAAAAAGGTGAGGAATTTGATTAAGTAGTTTTCAAGAAACATCTTTGAGTTTTAAAATAAGCTATATGTTTACCCTTAAATCTGTTGTGAAAAAGTAAAAATATATGTTAAAAAGTAAAAACTCCAAAACTCAAAATATATCAAACTCTATACTTTATAATATTTTTTTATCAACTCAATTGTGATTTTCATCACAAATGAAGATCTATTTATAGACCCACATTTGAGATTAGTCCAAAAATTAATATATCATCATCTACATCATCACACACACTAATTTTCAATATTTTACAACTCAATATTCAATAATAATAAAATAATATATTTTCAACACTCCCCCTTTTGATGATGATCGTCATATGATGATTGTCTTTATTACGTGTTTATGTTGTCTCGTTAAAAATCTTACTAGGAAAAACACAGTGGGATAAAAATCATAGCAAGAAAAAAAGAGTGAAGCCACGTAAACTCCCCCTCATGTTAACATGAGTGATTCTTCACATATTCCGTAGATTGCGCATCCCAATGTTGTATATATGTTTTCTGAATATCATCGTGGGAAGTGCCTTTGTGAAGAGATCTGATTAGTTCTCACTTGATTGAATATAACAGATATCAATATCTTTATTCTTCTCAAGCTCTTGAGTGTAGGCAAAGAACTTTGGGGGTATATGTTTGGTTCTGTCACTTTCGATGTATTCTTCTTTTATTTGAGCAACACATGCAGCATTATCTTCATATAGTGTCACAGGCTTCTTGTCTACTGTCAATCCACACGATGTTTGAATATATTTGGTCATTGACTTTAACCATACACATTCACGACTTGCTTCATGTAATGCAATAATCTCGGCGTGATTTGATTAAGTTGTTACGAGTGTTTGTTTCTGTGAACGCCAAGAAATTGCGATGCCTCCACGAGTAAATACATATCCGGTTTGGGAACGTGCCTTATGTGGATCAGATAAATATCCAGCATCAGCATAACCAATAATACTTTGATTGGTGTCTTTTGAGTACAAAAGTCCCAAATCTGTCGTTTCTCGTAGATAATAAAATATATGTTTAATTCCGTTCCAGTGCCTCTTTGTTGGATATGAACTGAATCTTGCCAATAAATTTACAGCAAAAGATATATCAGATCTAGTGCAATTTTCAAGATACATAAGGGCACCAATGGCACTTAGATATGATATTTCTGGACCAAGAATAACTTCATCATCTTCACATGGACGAAATGTGAAACATCCTAGAACTTCTAGTGAATTTTTTTTTTTATTTTTAAAATAACTCTCTAACTATAAAATAATAAATATATATATATATATGCACATACATATATATATCGTACTAAAAAAATATACTTTACTTAATTTAAAATACATATACACAATAAATACAATAAAAGTATTCGCATGCAATTAAATACTTAAAAATAACTTTTCTTAATTTAATATATATCTACACATTAAACATAAATAATAACAAAAGTACATGCATGAAAATAAATACCTAACATTAAATACTAAATAATATTTTATAAGAATTCCATAATAAAACTCCTAAAAATTCATAAAAGAATTTGGGTGAAAATAACATCTCGTCCGTCCACGGCCCCGCCTACGCGATCATAAAATAAACTTTCTCAAATAAATTCATAAATCACATCATACCGATTTAAATGCCGAACCAATATTTAAAACATGCCAATAAATCACATAATTCACATAATAACATATAAAATTAATTTAACACATTTTCACATTATTTTAAAATTATTAAATCCCCTAGTTATGCATGCGGATTTACGTGCCGAATTTCTGGGCGTTACAATTCTCTCCCCCTTAAATGGAATTTCGTCCTCGAAATTGAAACGAACTCTAGGCAAGAACAAGTTTCCTCGTGTAGTTCCCAATAGAGCAATCCAAATATGACAAATTTAATGCATTAAATTAAATTACCCGTGACGTGCAAAGTATCCGGTGCTGCTTCCTCTGCCTGCATCACAAAGACTCGTCCAACAGCATTCTTCTTGGGACAATGCAGCATAATGTGTCCCGGTTCCTTGCAATGGTAGCACATGCCTGATCCCCTCATACACGGTCCTGGATGGGGCTTCTGGCATTTCTGGCCGAGAGGTAGTGCTTCTGCACGAGGAACGATAGCTCCTTGCTGTCTCAGTGGACTTGGGCCTTTCGACGGCCCAGTAGACTGCTTCTTTGCATCCCGCTGTGGATACGACTCATGGTACGATGTTTGTAGCTGCCTCTTCCTCTGTTGCTCCCTCAAGATATTCTTCCTACCCTCCTCGGATCGTAGTGCCCTACTCACCGCTGCCTCATAAGTGGTGACGTCCAACATGCGTACATCATGCTTGATGTCCGCCCTAAGCCCATCAACAAACTGTCTCAATTTCTCCGGTGCACTGTCAGCAATAAGGGGTACGAAGTGACACCCCCTCTCGAACTGTGTAATGTACTCCACCACAGACTTGTCCCCCTGACGGAGACTCATGAACTCCCGGATCATGCGGCTGCGCACATCCTCAGTGAAATACTTGGCAAAGAACATACGTCTGAACTCTATCCAAGTCAAAGTAGGTAGGTTCACGCCTCTAACAGCGCCTTCCCACCACGAGGCTGCATTCCCTCTCATCATATAAACTGCACACTTGACTCTGTCCACATCTGTAATCCCCATGTAGTCAAAGATAGACTCTAGTGATCGGATCCATCCCTCGGCAATGAGCGGATCAGTGGTGCCTGTAAACTCCTTGGGTCCCTTCTTCTGGAACCGTTCAGCCACATCCTCATCGTGTGAAAGCCTCGGACGTGCCGCCTGCTGCTCCAACAGAGCAGTAATCCCAGTCATCATATTGGCATTGGCCTGCTCCAATGCTGAAAGAGGATTCTGTGGAGGTGGAGGTGGAGGTCCCCCACGTCTGTTCACTGGTCTCGGAGGCATTCTGTACCACCACATATTTCTTTACGTAAATCGCCATGCATAACTAATATTTTTGACTTTAAGACTGTCGTAACTTTAAATTCTCATTTTCATAAAATAAAAAAAAAAAAAACATAACTCATGTGTCCCATGCATAAATCATAATTTAAAACACTTAAAACTTACAGACTGGCAGTGCGGCTTCTGAGCTCCGTGTAGCAGGCTAGTAACCCTCCAAGGACCAAGGCTCTGATACCAAATGAAACATCCTAGAACTTCTAGTGAATTTTTTTTTTTATTTTTAAAATAACTCTCTAACTATAAAATAATAAATATATATATATGCACATACATATATATATCGTACTAAAAAAATATACTTTACTTAATTTAAAATACATATACACAATAAATACAATAAAAGTACTCGCATGCAATTAAATACTTAAAAATAACTTTTCTTAATTTAATATATATCTACACATTAAACATAAATAATAACAAAAGTACATGCATGAAAATAAATACCTAACATTAAATACTAAATAATATTTTATAAGAATTCCATAATAAAACTCCTAAAAATTCATAAAAGAATTTGGGTGAAAATAACATCTCGTCCGTCCACGGCCCCGCCTACGCGATCATAAAATAAACTTTCTCAAATAAATTCATAAATCACATCATACCGATTTAAATGCCGAACCAATATTTAAAACATGCCAATAAATCACATAATTCACATAATAACATATAAAATTAATTTAACACATTTTCACATTATTTTAAAATTATTAAATCCCCTAGTTATGCATGCGGATTTACGTGCCGAATTTCTGGGCGTTACAAAATGGATCCTTTTCTATGTTTAATGATCTTACAACCATTGGAGTACTTAATGGATTTGATTTATCCATATTAAAACGTTTAAGGATCTTTTCTGTATAATTTGCCTGGTGAACAAAAATTCCACATTCTTTTTGTTCGATTTACAAACCGAGACAATACTTGGTTTTTCCAAGATCCTTCATTTCGAATTCTTCCTTTAAGTACATCATAACTTCTTGAATTTCTTTATTCGTTCCAATGATGTTTAAATCATCAACATATACAGAAATAATTACACATCCGGATGTTGTATTCTTGATGAAAACACAAGGGCATATTGGATCATTTACATATTCATTTTTCATCAAGTGCTCACTTAGCCGATTATACCACATTCGGTCGGATTGCTTTAACCCATATAATGATCTTTGAAATTTTACAAAATAAAATTCTCTGGATTTTGAACTTTGTGCTTCAGGCATCTTAAATCCTTCAGGGATTTTCATTATATATCACTATCAAGTGATCCGTATAAGTAAGCTGTAACAACATCCATAAGACACATTTCCAAATTTTCAGACACTGCCAAACTAATCAAATATCGAAACGTAATTGCATCCATAACAGGAGAATACGTTTTTTCATAATCAATTCCAGGCCTTTGAGAAAAACCTTGTGCAACAAGTCTAACTTTATATCTGATTATTTCATTTTTCTCATTTTGCTTTCGAATAAAAACTCATTTGTATCCAACAGGTTTTACATCTTTAGGTATGAGGACTATAGGTCCAAAAACATTACGTTTATTTAGCGAATCCAATTCAACCTGGATGACATCTTTCCATTTGGCCCAATCATGACGAGTTTTACATTCACCAAAAGATTTTGGTTCATGATCCTCATTTTCATTTATGATGTCACAAACCGCATTATAAGAAAATATCTCATCAATATCTTCTATGTCTTTTCGGTTCCATATTTTTTCAGTATTAATATAATTGATATATAGAGATTTCACGATTCTCGTCAGTTTGTGGTTCTGACAGAACATTTTCATCATCAGGTGTTTCTTCTGGAACACCACTTTCTATTTTATGATCATCGTGTTTCTCTATGCCTTTTCTTTTTCGAGGATTTTTATCCTTGGAACCGACTGACCTTCCACGCTTTAAGCATTTTATGACATCATGAGTGTCTTCAATTTGTTTCTTTGGAATTTCAATTCGAGCAGGGGCATTTACAACATGTATATATGATTTCGTTACCCCTTTTGTGTCTGCAAATGCATCTGGCATTTGATTTGCAATTCTTTGCAAGTGCACAATTTGTTGTACATCTTTCTCACATTGTTTGGTCCTTGGATCCAAATGTAACAATGATGGTACATACCATGTATTTTTTTTTTCGATGTGTTTCTTTTCTCCCCATAACATTGGGAAGATTTTTTCATTAAAATGACAATCAGCAAAGCGTGCTGTAAACACATCGCCTGTCTGAGGCTCAAGATATCGAATGATTGATGGACTATTATAACCGATATAAATACCGATTTTTCTTTGAGGACCCATTTTTGATCGTTGAGGTGGTTGATGGGCATGTTTGTGTTGCATATTTTAATATCATTGTGTTGTTATTTTGCATGCGTTTATGTGTTTTAATTAAGCATTGTGTTCATATTTCATACATCGTGTCTACATTACATTCTCCCATGTTTATTGTATAGGACGTAGCGTTTTGTCGAGAAAAATATGGAAAAGCTATTGCGCGAGAATGAATTACGGAGCATCAATGATCAGAAAATCATATTTAATTTGATAAAAGTTCAAATCCGATCTCTACTGTCCAGAATAAAGTTCAAGATGTTTTAAAGCAGCTGTCCAAATTTCAGCTCAATCCGACGGCTAGATCTCCGGATATGAATTTTACAAAATCGCTGCTCGCTGGGAGAAAAGTTGCTCGCTCGATCCGCAACATTTTGCGGATCGAGCGGCCAAAAAAATATGAAAACAGTAGGTTCGGAAAAGTTGCTCGCTCGATCCGCAACATCTTGCCAATCGAGCGAGACGTGCTGTTCGGGAAAATATTTGTAATTTAGGAATTTTTATTATTAAGGACTCTAGCCTTAATTAAAAGATATATCTCGAATTTTAGAGTCAGATATTGAGGGAAAAGATAGGGGAGACGCAGAAGAGGCTCAAGAACCATCTTGGCAGCTAGGTTTTATCTTTCTTGTTCTTAGATTTTAATTCTTCTTGTTTTTATTCTTGGATGAGGAAGACAAACCCTTGAATTTATTTATCTTGTGAGATTCAGATTTTCATTGTTTGATTTTTATCAAGTATCAAGAATTATTCTGAATTGATTGATATGCTTGTGTATGAGATTTTTAGATTGGCCATCTTAGGATTTCATTATACAGTCGAATGCTAAATTAGAATTCAAATCCGTAATTGTTTGAAACCTCTTATTTGCGAAGCAACTATGATTAATATTTTCTGCTGTTGAATTTGTTAAATCGTAGGAATAATAATTGACTAGGCTAAATTCATCTGCTTGTGTATGGGTTGTCTAGCTTTATCAGTTTTACTAGTTTGAATGCTACCGTGGATTTAAATCTGATCGCTGGTATTGGGTTAGTTTATGAGGCAAGGGTTAACTTATACTGCTGTTGTCTAGTTAACTAAAATTAAGGTGAAACAGGAATTAAATTTCCAATGATGAATATTCGATGTGAATTAATTATTTTTAGAGAATCGATGATCGAGTGAATGATTTCAAGGGTGTAGTCGACCGATACCAAGTCTCGTTATTTATTGATCTTTCTTATTTTAATTCTTGCATAGTAGTTAGTAAAATCCAAAAATCCCCTTTCCAGTATTTTTAAGAATACAAATAAATTTCACTGTCCTCGTGGGAACGATCCCTACTCTCGCTACTACATGTTTATTTAGTTAATCTGAGTTGGGTTAATTTGGGCGCGACACGACTAAGCGCTACCAAATTTTGGCGCCGTTGCCGGAGAAAGACGTTTAATTTATTTGTGTTTTTGTTTTTGTTTCATTGTTTTTTATTATTATTCCTCAGAGTGCTACTCTGGTTTGTTTGTGCGTGTAGGTGAATCTTCGGAATTAGAAGAATTTTCATATGACCCAGAGATAGAAAGAATTTTGCGTAGGAGAATGAGGATTCTTGCGGTGTAATACTTTGAGATGTCAAATCTACAAGTATTCACAAGTTTTACCCAGCAACACGGAGAGCCTTTCTATGCAGCATGGAAGATATTCAATGATTTAGCAACCCTCTTCCGGTATAATGATTTTTCTAAATATTCTCTCCTTACATATTTTTTTGATGGTTTGGATGCAGTGACAAGAAGATGGGTAATTGATGGAGCTTTCACGGCCCGTATTTCAATATTTTGCCGAGATGATGATATCATGAGACACCTGTTGGATGATATGACCGAGTTTGACTATTACTGGTATTCACACTCTCAATACCCGAATTTTACAGACCAACCATTTGAGCTTCAAAAGGAGGAGGGAAGTTGTTCACAGTTGATCTTACATCCGCTAGAGGATATCATGAGCAAGTTTGTGGCATCGACTGTGGAAGCTATAGAAGATTTAAAAAAGTCTAGATGCGACCTTGCGGAGCACATAGAGAATCTCAAGAGATCAATTCCCCAGGGACACAGAGAACATAAAGTGAAGCAAGATACTCAAGCAGTGACCAACCCAATTTGGTTCGATGAAGATTATTCAGAGAACCAGGATTGGGAGAGCGAATCAATTCCTACTGAAGATTTAGATGTGTTTGAGTCTTCTCTTCTTGTTGAACATTAGCCGAAAGATGTACTGGAAGAAACAATGTATGATGGAGTGCCAGTTTCGAAAGATTTTGGTTTCCAAGAGCCCGCAGAGATATTCTCTTCCCATGTTTACTAGCTACGGAGTGTTGTTGAGGTAACGAGCTTCATCTGTATATATCTGGCCAAGTTTGAGGGCATATGGAACCAAGACCCATTTGTAGTGTCATACGACACTTATTTTGGGCGTCAGCCGCTCTTTGAGCAGTGCTTCTGAGAGTCAAGCCGATGACTGAAAATGAAGCGCTGACTGGGAGGCAACCCAGTGTTTTTTTTCTTTATTTCATTTTTTGTTTTTTATTTTATTTTGTTTTGTTTTGTTTTTTTTGTTGTTTTATTTTCTTTGTTTTCAGGAGCCTATCCGCCCCATCTGCAGACCAATTTTCAATATGAGTCTCCCATTATTCAGCCTAAGGCCAAAGAGGACGACAACGCCAACACTTGAACCAGGGGAGTTCTGTTTTAATTTTGCATCTCGTTATCATTTTGTTATTTGTGTTGTGTGTTTGTGTTTTTAATGCTAGAGCATTGAGGGCAATGCTTTAGATAAGTGTGGGGGGTGCATTCAGTGTTTTGTTGTTTGTTTTGCATTGTGTTTGTTGCGTACATGCATTTAGTTCGTAAATTTTTTCATGAGTGTTTTGTATGCATAAGTAAAGGATGATGTAACACCCGGTATTTTAAATACGTAAATACGCATGCATAATTAGGATATTTAATTATTTAAATTTTAGATTTATGGGTTAAATAATTATGTGAATTATTTGTGCATGATTTAATTTATTTTTTTAAGCATTTAACCCATAATTAGTGATTTTTATGATTTTTAGTATTTTAATTATATTATCGCGTAGACGGGACCGTGGACGGACGAGATGACAACTTTCTAGCCAATTAATTTCATGAGCCTTTTTAGAGCCCTAAAATATTATTTTGAGTTTTATTATCCCAAAATTTTTAGTATTTAATTTTATATAATTTTAGGAGTCCATTTTTATTCAAAATAAGCCAAAATAATGACTTTTTAGTATTTTTAAAATTCCCTTAAATTGTAATTTCGAGATTTTAAATTTAGTTATCAGATTTTAACTTTTAATTAGGAGTTTAAGTTGTATATTTTATATTTAAAACCTTTTATCTATATTTAATTAACCTATATTTTTAATTAACACAAAATCAAAACCTAAGCTACCCAAAACCCTCTCAACCGATCACTCACCTCCATCAGCCGCCACCCTCACTATTCTTCATCTTCTTTGACCGAGCAAGCTCCAAGAAGAACACCATAGCCACGCTTTTGAAGGTCCAAAACTTGTCGTCGTCGTCCCGTCGTCCCGGAATCTTCTCACGCTCGTTTTCTCTTCGTTTTTCGGTGAAAGGCATGATTCCTTCTATTTTCTTTGTGCCATGACAGTAATTAGATGTGTGCGTGCGTGAACATCAGTTTATTGTTCAAGATTTTTCAGAAAAACGCTTTGATATGCATTGTGTTCTTGTATTCCTTCCATCATGTTCATATTTTTCCTACATGGCTTGTATGGATGCTGGTCAGGGTTTTCTAAGGGGTGTGGGGATGGCCTGGGCTCGAATGGCTCGAGTGGCTCGAGCCAAACGAGCCCAGGAGGGCGTTTGGTTCAGTCGGTCGAGAAGGGATGCGCAGGTAGGGTTTGTTGGAAGAGGGATGGGGCTCGGTCCTGTGGGGTGCATGGGCCGGGGTCAGGGGCTAGGTTGGGTCCGCCCAGACGTGGGCTAAGTCTGGGCGGCGGGGCTTCGGCCAGGGGTGGCTGGAGCAGGGCGGCAGCAGCCCTGGAAGGGCTGCTGCTCGCGGCTGCAGTTGCAAGGGAAGTAGGGGCTCGGGTTTTAGGGTTTGAAGGGTCCGGGTCGGGTGGTTAGGTCCGGGTCGGGTCAGTCAAGTCTTGGGTCAAGTTAGTTGGGTCCGGGTTCGGGTTAAGTTAGTTGGGCTCGGGTATTTTTATTTTTAAGTTTTAAGTTTAATTAAAGGTTTAATGGGCCTAATTAAATCTTAAAATATTATTGGGCTCCATTTAATTATTTTGGGTTGAATTTAATTATTTGGGGTTAAATTATTTTAATTAAGTGAGCCCACTAAATTTTATGGGCTTTAGGGCCCATAAAAGTTATTGGGCCAGTCTTTGGGCTTTTGGGCCCATTGGGCCAGTTTGAGTTGTTATTGGGCCTAGAAGGTTTTATGGGCTTTAAATTATTTTAATTGGGCTTAGAACAATTCTAATGGGCTTAAGTATGTTATTGGGCCAGTCTCAGTGTTAATGGGCCAGATTTAAGTAATTGGGCTTGAGAGTAGGGCCAGCAGTCCAGTACAATCCATGAGAAATTTCATGTGTCCTGATTATATATTTAATTATTTTTATGCATTGAAGTTATTTTAATATGTATATGTTAGTATGAAATCAAATTAAATATATATGAAGGACACACATTTTTATTTAAGTACATGCATTCATGAAATAATATTTTATGCATGATTTAATGTTTAAGGTTGAGCAAAAGAAAATATTTTATGTTGGAAGTTGAAGTAGTGCAACAATTTAAGGAGGATTCGTCCCCATATGATTGAAGGGCAGTTTACTGTCAATTTAAGAGGTGATTCGTCACCGCCACGTACGTTGGTTTCCACGCTGATCAGTATTTAATGTATGATTTAAGGTTACACTACGGATACAACCATGCGATGTTAGAAAATAATTGCTCAACAATGTTTATGTATTATGTTATTTAAGTTAAGTAAAGTTATGTTATGTTATGAAATTTTCAAGCATGCTCATTCATGTATATGTATGTATTAGTATTTAATTGTTTTAAATTATTTTAAACCCTTGTTATATTAGCATGTTGGGCCTCTAGGCTCACTACACTGGTATGGTGCAGGTGAGTTTGTTGAGGATGAGGTTGTACCCACCGGAGGCGAGGATGTATGAGCGGACATGCAGTGATCCCGTGACCGTGATAGATATCTGAGTCACATTGCATGTTTTAATTATGTCAGCATGTTACACTTTTTAAATATTTTTTTCAGTGGTTGGGGCTTTGAATATTTTATTTGAATATTTTCAGTGCATGCAAATTTTACATCATTTTTCTTATGCAGTATTTTTTTTATTAAATGTTTGACTCAGATATTTATTTTATTTAAAGAATGCAATTATAATTTAAGTTATTTATTTATGTATTTATTTAAATCTTTTTATTCTGTGCATGTATGTATGGGCATATATGTGCATATTTTATTTAGTAAGTATATATATAAAAAAAAAAATTCCGCATATTTATTTATTTAATAATTATAGAGTTAGGGTCGTTTCAGTTGGTATCAGAGCACGGTCCTTGGAGGGGTCATTACTGCTATGCGAGCTCAGAAATCCACGCTACCGGTCTGTAAGTTTTAAGTGTTTATAGTATGATTTATTTTTTTAAGGATTTAAGTTAGCATTAATTTTAAATCACTTAGTTATGCATGACGATTTACGTAAAGAAATATGTGGTGGTGCAGAATGCCTCCGAGACCAGTTAACAGACGTGGGGGACCTCCACCTCCACCTCCACCTCCACCTCCACAGAACCCTATTGCAGCATTGGAGCAGGCCAATGCAAATATGATGGCAGGGATTACTGCTCTGTTAGAGCAGCAGGCTACTCGTCCCAGGTTGTCCCATGAGGAGGACGTTGCTGAGAGGTTCCAGAAGAAGGGACCCAAGGAGTTTGTGGGTACCACCAATCCTTTGGTGGCGGAGGGATGGATTCGCTCTCTGGAGTCCATCTTTGCTTATATGGGGATCACAGACACCGACAGGGTGAACTGTGCGACGTACATGCTGAGGGGTGATGCAGCGCTCTGGTGGGAGGGTGCAGCCAGAGGAGTTCACCTTCCTACACTGACCTGGGCAGAGTTTAGGCGTATCTTCTACGCCAAGTACTTCACTGAGGATGTGCGCAGTCGCATGATCCGAGAGTTTATGAGTCTCCGTCAGGGGGACAAGACAGTGGTTGAGTATGTGAGACAGTTCGAGAGGGGCTGTCACTTTGTGCCTCTGATTTCAGATAGTCCACCAGAGAAGTTGAGGCAGTTTGTGGAGGGTTTGAGGGCGGATATCAAGCATGATGTTCGCATGGCAGACGTCCTTACTTATGAGTCTGCAGTCAGTAGAGCCTTGCGTTCCGAGGAGGGTCAGAGAGAGATTCAGAGAGAGCAGCAAGGGAAGAGGCAATTTCAGGCTGGGTATCAGCGACCATCTTCGCAGTCTCCTGCAAAGAAGCAGTTTACAGGGCCGGCTAAGGGCCCGAATCAGCAGCAGAGGCCACAGCAGCAGAGGCCGCAGCAGCAGAGGGGCGGGGCCCCTAATGCCATAGCTTATCCTACTTGCCCGAAGTGCCAGAAGATGCATTCGGGACCTTGTCTATTGGGAGCAGGAGTTTGCTACCACTGTAGGGAGCCAGGGCATCAGATAGCTAACTGCCCGAGGAAGAAGAACACCGCTGGTAGGGTGTTTGTGATGCAGGCCGAGGAGGTAGATCCAGACACCTCCTTGATCACCGGTATACCTTATCCCTAGCATTTTAATAATTTTCCTTTGGTTAAAATTTCGTCTTTAATTTGGAATTTGTTGTTATTTGGGTTATTTAACTGCATGTTAGAATAGAAAGCATGTTTTACTTGTGATTAGAATTAAGAAGTAGTAGTGACTCGTTGGGGAAAATTTAGTAGTGGTATGAAACTGTTGGGAATTTTCTGTGTGCAGGGAGAATTCTAGTTGGAGGCAACTCCATGTTTGCGTTGCTAGATTCAGGGGCTACGCATTCGTTTATCTCCCTGGAGTTTATCAGGCGGGTAGGCAACACACCTGAGAGTAGTGACAGTGGGTATGATGTTACTATGCCGTCAGGGCAGATTATTTCTACCTCGAAGGTTATTCGAGGACTGGAGTTAGAGCTGCAGGGACACTCCATTCGAGCAGATGTGGTGGTTTTACCCTTGAGCGGATTCGATTTGATTTTGGGTATGGACTGGTTGACAGTCAATGGAGCTTCGATTGATTTTCGTCGGAGATCAGTGTCAGTGAGACCTACAGTAGGCGACCCGTTCACTTTTCATGCATCTCAGAGCAGTGATATGCCTCGGGTGATATCTCATATTCAGGCGAGGAAGTTGTTGAGACGGGGTTGCCAGGGGTTTCTAGCGAGTATTATCACGACTTCAGAGCCATCTAGCAGCTCATTATCAGAGATAGAGGTGGTTCGTGACTTTCTGGATGTCTTTCCGGAGGATGTTGCAGGGATTTCACCAGTGAGAGATGTGGAGTTCAGCATCGACTTAGTGCCAGATACCGTGCCTATCTCTAAGGCACCGTACAGACTTGCTCCTACCGAGATGAAAGAGTTGAAGGAGCAGATTCAGGAGTTGTTAGAGAAAGGCTTTGTCCGTCCTAGATTTTCTCCGTGGGGAGCTCCGGTGTTATTTGTGAAGAAGAAGGATGGCAGTATGAGACTGTGCATCGATTACCGGGAGATCAACAGGGTCACAGTGAAGAACAAGTATCCACTGCCGAGGATAGAGGATTTATTTGACCAGTTGCAGGGAGTGTCAGTGTTCTCCAAGATCGATCTGCGATCTGGTTATCATCAGTTGCGTGTTAGAGATACAGATGTGTCCAAGACTGCTTTCAGGACACGATATGGGCATTACGAGTTCTTAGTGATGCCATTTGGGATGACCAATGCTCCAGCGGTTTTCATGGATCTCATGAACCGAGTCTTTCAGCCATATCTAGATCAGTTCATCATAGTCTTTATTGATGATATTTTGATCTATTCTAGGAGCATCGAGGAGCATAGACAGCATCTTCAGACAGCCTTGCAGACTTTGAGGGAGCATCGGTTGTATGCCAAGTTCAGCAAGTGCGAGTTTTGGCTTGAGCAGGTGGCATTTCTTGGCCACATTATTTCGAGAGATGGGATTGCAGTTGATCAGTCGAAGGTTGAGGCAGTGCAGAATTGGGGTATTCCGAAGAATGCTTCAGAGATTCGCAGTTTCTTGGGTTTGGCAGGATATTATAGGAAGTTCATCAAGGGTTTTTCCTCTATTGCAGTACCCTTGACTTCCTTGACCAAGAAGAATGCGAAGTTTATCTGGAGTTCAGACTGTCATAGGAGCTTCGATCAGCTGAAGGAAGCACTCACTACTGCACCAGTGTTAGCGATGACAGTACCACACGAGGAGTTAGTGGTGTACACCGATGCGTCTAAACTAGGTTTAGGCGCAGTACTTAAGCAGTGTGGCAAGGTTATTGCGTATGCGTCGAGGCAGCTGAAGATTCATGAGTAGAATTATCCGACGCATGACTTGGAGTTGGCAGCAGTGGTCTTCGCTTTGAAAATCTGGAGGCACTATCTGTATGGAGAGAAGTGCAAGATTTTCACAGACCACAAGAGTCTCAAGTACTTCTTCACACAGAAGGAGTTGAACATGAGACAGCGCAGATGGTTGGAGTTGGTGAAGGACTATGACTGTGACATTAGCTACCATCCGGGTAAAGCTAATGTAGTGGCCGATGCTTTGAGTCGGAAGTCGTCAGTGGTATCATGTTTGACCGTACAGTTACCACTACAGAGCGAGATTCAGAGATTTGGCTTGGAGTGTTATCCGAGTGGCCATGCACCGAGCTTGTCAGTGTTGACGGTGCAGCCAGTTCTGAGAGCCCGGATTAGGGATGGACAGTCTACAGATGAGGAGTTGCAGCGATGGAGACAGAGAGATGAGGCTAGAGGTAATCTCTTGTATTCAGTGGAGGATGGAATCGTTCAGTACCGTGGTAGGATGTGGGTACCGAACGTCGATCAGTTGAGAGCTGAGATTTTAGCAGAGGCTCACACATCTCCGTACTCCATTCACCCCGGAAGTACGAAGATGTACAAAGAATTGCAGCTATTTTATTGGTGGCCCGGAATGAAGAGTGACATCGGGAGAGTGGTGTTAGAGTGCTTGACTTGTCAGCAAGTCAAGGCAGAGCATCAGCGTCCAGCAGGACTTCTTAGACCTCTTCCTATCCCGGAATGGAAATGGGAGAATATTACGATGGACTTTGTGGTTGGCTTACCGAGGAGTGCCAGAGGTTGCACAGCGATTTGGGTGATTGTGGATAGACTCGCCAAGTCAGCTCATTTCTTGCCGGTGAGGACTACTTATTCTTTGACACAGTATGCAGAGCTTTACATCAGAGAGATTGTTAGACTGCATGGCATACCAGTGTCTATTGTGTCAGACAGAGATCCGAGATTCACATCTGCGTTTTGGAAGAGTCTGCACACGGCTTTGGGGACTAGGCTTTTGTTCAGTACAGCATTTCATCCCCAGACAGATGGTCAGTCTGAGAGGGTGATCCAGGTTCTCGAGGATCTTCTGAGAGCTTGTGTCATTGATTTTCGGGGCTCTTGGGAGACTAGACTGCCATTAGTGGATTTTACCTATAACAACAGTTTTCAGTCGTCTATAGGTATGGCTTCTTATGCAGCATTGTATGGGAGGAGATGCAGATCTCCTGTGCATTGGGATGAGGTTGGTGAGAGGATTTTACTGGGTCCTGAGATTGTGCAGCAGACAGCTGACATTATGACTCAGATTCGAGATCGGATGAGGACTGCTCAGAGTCGGCAGAAGAGTTATGCAGATGCCAGACGACGAGATTTGGAGTTCACTGTAGGTGATCACGTATTCCTGAAGGTGTCACCGATGAAGGGAGTAGTGCGTTTTGGCCGGAGAGGCAAGCTTAATCCGAGGTATATAGGGCCATTCGAGATCTTGGAGAGAGTTGGCACGTTGGCCTACCGTTTAGCTCTACCACCAGGGCTAGCGGCAGTGCACAACGTTTTCCATGTATCCATGCTTCGGAGATATGTCTCCAACCCGTCGCATGTGTTGGATTTCGAGCCCTTACAGTTGCCACCAGATCTAGTGTATGAGGAGAGGCCAGTGATTCGTCCTTACTTATGTGTTTGTTGTTGTTTCATTTTGTTTTTGCATGACTTGCTCGAGGGCGAGCAAGGATTAAGTGTGGGGGTATTTGATGGGCATGTTTGTGTTGCATATTTTAATATCATTGTGTTGTTATTTTGTATGCGTTTATGTGTTTTAATTAAGCATTGTGTTCATATTTCATACATCGTGTCTACATTACATTCTCCCATGTTTATTGTATAGAACGTAGCGTTTTGTCGAGGAAAATATGGAAAAGCTATTGCGCGAGAATGAATTACGGAGCAGCAATGATAGAAAATCATATTTAATTTTATATAAGTCCAAATCCGATCTCCACCGTCCAGAATAAAGTTCAAGATGTTTTAAAGCAGCTGTCCAAATTTCAGCTCAATCCGACGGTTAGATCTCCAGATATGAATTTTACAAAATCGCTGCTCGCTGGGAGAAAAGCTGCTCGCTCGATCCGCAACATCTTGCCAATCGAGCAAGACGTGCTGTTCGGGAAAATATTTGTAATTTAGGAATTTTTATTATTAAGGACTCTAGCCTTAATTAAAAAGATATATCTCGAATTTTAGAGTCAGATATTGAGGGAAAAGAGAGGGGAGACGCAGAAGAGGCTCAAGAACCATCTTGGCGGCTAGATTTTATCTTTCTTGTTCTTAGATTTTAATTCTTCTTGTTTTTATTCTTGGTTGAGGAAGACGAACCCTTGAATTTATTTATCTTGTGAGATTCAGATTTTCATTGTTTGATTTTTATCAAGTATCAAGAATTATTCTGAATTGATTGATATGCTTGTGTATGAAATTTTTAGATTGGACATCTTAGGATTTCATTATACAGTCGAATGCTAAATTAGAATTCAAATTCGTAATTGTTTGAAACCTCTGATTTGCGAAGTAACTATGATTAATATTTTCTGCTGTTGAATTTGTTAAATCGTAGGAATAATAACTGACTAGGCTAAATTCATCCGCTTGTGTATGGGTTGTCTAGCTTTATCAGTTTTACTAGTTTGAATGCTACCGTGGATTTAAATCTGATCGCTGGTATTGGGTTAGTTTATGGGGTAAGGGTTAACTTAGACTGTTGTTGTCTAGTTAACTAAAAAATAGGAATTAAATTTCCAATGATGAATATTCGATGTGAATTAATTATTTTTAGAGAATCGATGATCGAGTGAATGATTTCAAGGGTGTAGTCGACCGATACCAAGTCTCGTTATTTATTGATCTTTCTTATTTTAATTCTTGCATAGTAGTTAGTAAAATCCAAAAATCCCCTTTTCAGTATTTTTAAGAACACAAATAAATTTCACTTTCCTCGTGGGAACGATCCCTACTCTCGCTACTACATGTTTATTTAGTTAATCTGAGTTGGGTTAATTTGGGTGCGACACGATAAGCGCTACCAGTGGTGCAATAGGCACATACACCATACATCCAAAAATTTTCAGATGAGAAATATTTGGTTCTTTACCAAATGCAAGCTGCAATGGGAAGAATTTATGATATGCACTTGGTCTGATGCGAATTAATGCCGCAGCATGTAAAATTTCATGTCCCCATATAGAAATAGATAGTTTTGTTCTCATAATCATTGGTCTAGCAATCAGTTGTAGATGTTTAATCAATGATTCAGCTAATCCATTCTGTGTATGAAGATGAGCAACATGATGTTCAACAGTAATTCCCATTGACATACAATAGTCATTGAAAGTTTGGGAAGTAAATTCTCCAGCATTATCAAGTCTTATTTTCTTGATTGTATAATCGGAAAATTGATTCCGCAATTTTATTATTTGAGCCATTACTCTTGCAAATTCCACATTCTGAGTTGACAATAAGCATACATGTGACCATCTGCTAGAGGCATCGAAATATCATAAAATATCGAAATGGTCCACATGGTAGATGAATTGACCCACAAATATAACCCTGAATGCGTTCAAGAAATATGGGTGATTCTGTTTGGATTTTAGCTGGCGATGGTCTTATAATAAGTTTTCCAAGAGAACATGCTTTACATTGAAACTTATTATTCTGAAAGATCTTTTGGTCTTTCAATGGATGACCATGCGTATTTTCAATAATTCTTCGCATCATTATTGAACCAGGATGTCCCAATCGATCATGCCAATTTGTTAATATTGAAGAACTATTAACCATCATATTTGATTCGATTGAACTTATATGTGTATAATGCAATCCAGTAGGAAGCATTGATAATTTTTTAACCACATATTTCTTTCCTGATTTATATGTGGTAAGACACATATATTTCTGATTTTCATCAGTTATCGTCTCAGTATCATATCCATGAGAATATATGTCATTAAAACTCAACAAATTTCTTTTCGATTGTGGTGAATATAAAACATCATTTATCAGAAATTTTGTACCATTTGGTAACAAAAATTGTGCTTTACCACAACCTTCAATCAAGTCTACAAGACCTGATATTGTATTCACCATTGTTTTTGTTGGTTTTATTTCCAAGAAATATCTTTCATCTCGCAAAATAGCGTGCGTTGTACCACTATCCGATATGTAAATTTTCATGATATTATTTCCATGTTTGCTCATAGCATTTTCCATATCAAACTTCACAAAAATGCAATAAATAAAAATTAAGTACAATATAAATGCAAAATATAACATGCTTTATAATACAAGAATGCATGAAAAATACAAATTTTTTTCAATCTAGTCCCACCAATCTTTTAATCAATGTCTTCGAAATCATTCAAAAAATCTGCAGCATTGAAACTAGTTGAACCAATTAAATGGTCACTATTTTCAACAAAATTGGTCTCTTTTCCTTTTTCCTTTGCCGATTCTTTATAGAGCTTTTATAGGTGCTCAGAGGTTAGACAAATATGTGACCAATGTCCTGGAGTGCCACATCTATAACAAACACTCTCATATCTTTTTGAGTGATTTTAATTTTCACTCGTATTTTCATGCTGCCTTTTTGGTGGGTGGTTCGTGACGTTCTTTTGAGATGAATTATTGAAGTAACTATCTCGATTATTTTCATATCCACGACCGCGACCACGACCGCGATCATTTTTACGTCCACGTCCACGTCCACGACCAAAATCTGGTCTATGCCTTTTATTTTGGTTTTTATTTTTAATTACGACATTTGCTTCTGGAAATGCCGTTGATCCAGTGGGTCGGGATTGATGATTTATCACTAACAATTCGTTGTTTTTTTCCGCCACAAGAAGACATGCGATTAGTTCAGAATATCTCGAAAATCCACGCACTCTATACTATTGTTGTAGAGTTATATTTGATGCGTGAAATGTGAAAAATGTTTTTTCAAGCATTTCCATTTTAGTAACAACATGCCCACAAAATATCAGTTGCGAGACTATTCGATACATCGCATAATTGTAATCACTGACTTTTTTAAAGTTTTGGAATCTCAACGTATTCCATTCATCACGGGCGGTCGGGAGTATAACTTTCCTTATATGCTCAAATCTTTCTTTCAGCCCTTTCCATAAAATCATTGGGTCTTTTTCTGTGAGATATTTACATTTCAATCCTTCATCAAGATGTCTACGTAAGAAAATCATAGACTTTGCCTTTTCTTGTGAGGATGATATATTATTTTCTTTGATGATATCACTTAGACCCAATATCTCAAGATTTATCTCTCTACATCGAGAGTCCATGGCATATAATTCTTTCCAGTGATATCGAGCGCAACTGAAACGACCCTAACTCTATAATTAATAAATAAATATGCGGAAAATTTTTTTTTTATACTTACTAAATAAAATATGTACATATATGCCCATACATATATGCACAGAATAAAAAGATTTAAAAATAAATAAATAAATAATTAATTAAATACTTAAATAAAAATGCATTCTTTAAAATAAAATAAATATCTGAGGCAAACATTTAATTAAAAATACTGCATAAATAAAATGATTAAAATTTGCATGCACTGAAAATATTCCATAAAATATTCAAAACTCACAACCACTGAAAAATAATATAAAATATGTAACGTGCTGACATAATCAAAACATGCATGTGACTCAGACATCTATCACGGTCACGGGGTCACTGCATGTCCGCTCATACATCCTCGCCTCCGGTGGGTACAACCTCATCCTCAACGAACTCACCTGCACCATACCAGTGTAGTGAGCCTAGATGCCCAACATGCTAACATAACAAGGGTTTAAAATAATTTAAAACAATTAAATACTAATACATACATATACATGAATGAGCATGCTTGAAAATTTCATAACATAACATAACTTTACTTAACTTAAATAACATAATACATAAACATTGTTGAGCAATTATTTTCTAACATCGCATGGTTGTATCCGTAGTGTAACCTTAAATCATACATTAAATACTGATCAGCGTGGAAACCAACGTACGTGGCGGTGACGAATCACCTCTTAAATTGACAGTAAACTGCCCTTCAATCATATGGGGACGAATCCCCCTTAAATTGTCGCACTACTTCAACTTCCAACATAAAATATTTTCTTTTGCTCAACCTTAAACATTAAATCATGCATAAAATATTATTTCATGAATGCATGTACTTAAATAAAAATGTGTGTCCTTCATATATATTTAATTTGATTTCATACTAACATATACATATTAAAATAACTTCAATGCATAAAAATAATTAAATATATAATCAGGACACATGAAATTTCTCATGGATTGTACTGGACTGCTGGCTCTACTCTCAAACCCAATTACTTAAATCTGGCCCATTAACACTGAGACTGGCCCAATAACATACTTAAGCCCATTAGAATTGTTCTAAGCCCAATTAAAATAATTTAAAGCCCATAAAACCTTCTAGGCCCAATAACAACTCAAACTGGCCCAATGGGCCCAAAAGCCCAAAGACTGGCCCAATAACTTTTATGGGCCCTAAAGCCCATAAAATTTAGTGGGCTCACTTAATTAAAATAATTTAACCCCAAATAATTAAATTCAACCCAAAATAATTAAATGGAGCCCAATAATATTTTAAGATTTAATTAGGCTCATTAAACCTTTAATTAAACTTAAAACTTAAAAATAAAAATACCCGAGCCCAACTAACTTAACCCGGACCCGGACCCAACTAACTTGACCCAAGACTTGACTGACCCGACCCGGACCTAACCACCCGACCCGGACCCTTCAAACCCTAAAACCCGAGCCCCTCCTTCCCTTGCAACCGCAGCCGCGAGCAGCAGCCCTCCCCTGGCCGGAGCCCCGCCGCCCAGACTTAGCCCACGTCTGGCGGACCCAACCTAGCCCCTGACCCCGGCCCATGCACCCCACAGGACCGAGCCCCATCCCTCTTCCAACAAACCCTACCTGCGCATCCCTTCTCGGCCGACTGAACCAAACGCCCTCCTGGGCTCGTTTGGCTCGAGCCACTCGAGCCATTCGAGCCCAGGCCATCCCCACACCCCTTAGGAAACCCTGACCAGCATCCATACAAGCCATGGAGGAAAAATATGAACATGATGGAAGGAATACAAGAACACAATGCATATCAAAGCGTTTTTCTGAAAAATCTTGAACAATAAACTGATGTTCACGCACGCACACATCTAATTACTGTCATGGCACAAAGAAAATAGAAGGAATCATGCCTTTCACCGAAAATCGAAGAGAAAACGAGCGTGAGACGATTCCGGGACGACGGGACGACGACGACAAGCTTTGGACCTTCAAAAGCGTGGCTATGGTGTTCTTCTTGGAGCTTGCTCGGTCGAAGAAGATGAAGAATAGTGAGGGTGGCGGCTGATGGAGGTGAGTGATCGGTTGAGAGGGTTTTGGGTAGCTTAGGTTTTGATTTTGTGTTAATTAAAAATATAGGTTAATTAAATATAGATAAAAGGTTTTAAATATAAAATATACAACTTAAACTCCTAATTAAAAGTTAAAATCTGATAACTAAATTTAAAATCTCGAAATTACAATTTAAGGGAATTTTAAAAATACTAAAAAGTCAATATTTTGGCTTATTTTGAATAAAAATGGACTCCTAAAATTATATAAAATTAAATACTAAAAATTTTGAGATAATAAAACCCAAAATAATATTTTAGGGCTCTAAAAAGACTCATGAAATAAATTGGCTAGAAAGTTGTCATCTTGTCCGTCCACGGTCCCGTCTACGCGATAAAATAATTAAAATACTATAAATCATAAAAATCACTAATTATGGGTTAAATGCTTAAAAATAAATTAAATCATGCACAAATAATTCACATAATTATTTAACCCATAAATCTAAAATTTAAATAATTAAATATCCTAATTATGCATGCGGATTTACGTATTTAAAAATACCGGGTGTTACAATTCTCCCCCCCTTAAATTGAATTTCGTCCTCGAAATTAAAGTACTTACCCGAACAACTCCGGGTAGCGAGTCCTCATGTCTGCCTCGGTCTCCCAAGTAGCTTCCTCCTCTGAGTGATTCAGCCACTGGACTCTGACCATCGGTATGATCCGCGTCCTAAGCCTCCGCTCCTCCCTTGCCAAGATCCGCACTGGCCTCTCCTCATACACTAGATCTGGTGGCAACTGTAAGGGCTCGAAATCCAACACATGCGACGGGTTGGAGACATATCTCCGAAGCATAGATATATGGAAAACGTTGTGCACTGCCGCTAGCCCTGGAGGTAGAGCTAAACGGTAGGCCAACGTGCCAACTCTCTCCAAGATCTCGAATGGCCCTATATACCTCGGATTAAGCTTGCCTCTCCGGCCAAAACGCACTACTCCCTTCATAGGTGATACCTTCAGGAATACGTGATCACCTACATCGAACTCCAAATCTCGTCGTCTGGCATCTGCATAACTCTTCTGCCGACTCTGAGCAGTCCTCATCCGATCTCGAATCTGAGTCACAATGTCAGCTATCTGCTGCACAATCTCAGGACCCAGTAAAATCCGCTCACAAACCTCATCCCAATGCACAGGAGATCTGCATCTCCTCCCATACAATGCTGCATAAGGAGCCATACCTATAGATGACTGAAAACTGTTGTTATAGGTAAACTCCACTAATGGCAGTCTAGTCTCCCAAGAGCCCCAAAAATCAATGACACAAGCTCTCAGAAGATCCTCGAGAACCTGGATCACCCTCTCAGACTGGCCATCTGTCTGGGGATGAAATGCTGTACTGAACAAAAGCCTCGTCCCCAAAGCTGTGTGCAGACTCTTCCAAAACGCAGATGTGAATCTCGGATCTCTGTCTGACACAATAGACACTGGTATGCCATGCAGTCTAACAATCTCTCTGATGTAAAGCTCCGCATACTGTGTCAAAGTATAAGTAGTCCTCACCGACAAGAAATGAGCTGACTTGGTGAGTCTATCCACAATCACCCAAATCGCTGTGCAACCTCTGGCACTCCTCGGTAAGCCAACCACAAAGTCCATCGTAATATTCTCCCATTTCCATTTCGGAATAGGAAGAGGTCTAAGAAGTCCTGCTGGACGCTGATGCTCTGCCTTGACTTGCTGACAAGTCAAGCACTCTGACACCACTCTCCCGATGTCACTCTTCATCCCGGGCCACCAATACAATAGTTGCAAATCTTTGTACATCTTCGTACTTCCGGGGTGAATGGAGTACGGAGATGTGTGAGCCTCTGCTAAAATCTCAGCTCTCAACTGATCGACGTTCGGTACACACATCCTACCACGGTACTGCACGATACCATCCTCCACTGTATACAAGAGATTACCTCTAGCCTCATCTCTCTGTCTCCATCGCTGCAACTCCTCATCAGTAGACTGTCTCTCTCTAATCTGATCTCGCAGAAATGGCTGCACCGTCAACAATGACAAGCTCGGTGCACGACCACTCGGATAACACTCCAATCCAAATCTCTGAATCTCGCTCTGTAGTGGTAACTGTACGGTCAAACATGATACCACTGACGACTTTCGACTCAAAGCATCGGCCACTACATTAGCTTTACCCGGATGGTAGCTAATGTCACAGTCATAGTCCTTCACCAACTCCAACCATCTGCGCTGTCTCATGTTCAACTCCTTCTGTGTGAAGAAGTACTTGAGACTCTTGTGGTCTGTGAAAATCTTGCACTTCTCGCCATACAGATAGTGCCTCCAGATTTTCAAAGCGAAAACCACTGCTGCCAACTCCAAGTCATGCGTCGGATAATTCTGCTCATGAATATTCAGCTGCCTCGACGCATACGCAATAACCTTATCACACTGCATAAGCACTGCGCCTAAACCTAGTTTAGACGCGTCGGTGTACACCACTAACTCCTCGTGTGGTACTGTCATCGCTAACACTGGTGCAGTAGTGAGTGTTTCCTTCAGCTGATCGAAGCTCCTCTGACAGTCTGAACTCCAGATAAACTTCGCATTCTTCTTGGTCAAGGAAGTCAAGGGTACTGCAATAGAGGAAAAACCCTTGATGAACTTCCTATAATATCCTGCCAAACCCAAGAAACTGCGAATCTCTGAAGCATTCTTCGGAATACCCCAATTCTGCACTGCCTCAACCTTAGACTGATCAACTGCAATCCCATCTCTCGAAATAATAGGGCCAAGAAATGCCACCTGCTCAAGCCAAAACTCGCACTTGCTGAACTTGGCATACAACCGATGCTCCCTCAAAGTCTGCAAGGCTATCTGAAGATGCTGTCTATGCTCCTCGATGCTCCTAGAATAGATCAAAATATCATCAATAAAGACTATGATGAACTGATCTAGATACGGCTGAAAGACTCGGTTCATGAGATCCATGAAAACTGCTGGAGCATTGGTCATCCCAAATGGCATCACTAAGAACTCGTAATGCCCATATCGTGTCCTGAAAGCAGTCTTGGACACATCTGCATCTCTGACATGCAACTGATGATAACCAGATCGCAGATCGATCTTGGAAAACACTGAAGCTCCCTGCAGCTGGTCAAATAAATCCTCTATCCTCGGCAGTGGATACTTGTTCTTCACTGTGACCCTGTTGAGCTCTCGGTAATCGATGCACAGTCTCATACTGTCATCCTTCTTCTTCACAAATAACACCGGAGCCCCCCACGGAGAAAAGCTAGGACGAACAAAGCCTTTCTCTAACAACTCCTGAATCTGCTCCTTCAACTCTTTCATCTCGGTAGGAGCAAGTCTGTACGGTGCCTTAGAGATAGGCACGGTGTCTGGCACTAAGTCGATGCTGAACTCCACCTCTCTCACTGGTGGAATTTCGGCAACATCCTCCGGAAAGACATCCAAAAAGTCACGAACCACCTCTATCTCTGATAATGAGCTGCTAGATGGCTCTGAAGTCGTGATAATACTCGCTAGAAACCCCTGGCAACCCCGTCTCAACAACTTCCTCGCCTGAATATGAGATATCACCCGAGGCATATCACTGCTCTGAGATGCATGAAAAGTGAACGGGTCGCCTACTGTAGGTCTCAGTGACACTGATCTCCGACGAAAATCAATCGAAGCTCCATTGACTGTCAACCAGTCCATACCCAAAATCAAATCGAATCCGCTCAAGGGTAAAACCACCACATCTGCTCGAATGGAGTGTCCCTGCAGCTCTAACTCCAGTCCTCAAATAACCTTCGAGGTAGAAATAATCTGCCCTGACGGCATAGTAACATCATACCCACTGTCACTACTCTCAGGTGTGATGTCTACCCGCCTGATAAACTCCAGGGAGATAAACGAATGCGTAGCCTCTGAATCTAGCAACGCAAACGTGGAGTTGCCTCCAACTAGAATTCTCCCGGTGATCAAGGAGGTGTCTGGATCTACCTCCTCGGCCTGCATCACAAACACCCTACCAGCGGTGTTCTTCTTCCTCGGGCAGTTAGCTATCTGATGCCCTGGCTCCCTACAGTGGTAGCAAACTCCTGCTCCCAATAGACAAGGTCCCGAATGCATCTTCTGGCACTTCGGGCAAGTAGGATAAGCTATGGCATTAGGGGCCCCGCCCCTCTGCTGTTGCGGCCTCTGCTGCTGTGGCCTCTGCTGCTGATTCGGGCCCTTAGCCGGCCCTGTAAACTGCTTCTTCGCAGAAGGCTGCGAAGATGGTCGCTGATACCCAGCCTGAAACTGCCTCTTCCCTTGCTGCTCTCTCTGAATCTCTCTCCGACCCTCCTCAGAACGCAAGGCTCTACTGACTGCAGACTCATAAGTAAGGACGTCTGCCATGCGAACATCATGCTTGATATCCGCCCTCAAACCCTCCACAAACTGCCTCAACTTCTCTGGTGGACTATCTGAAATCAGAGGCACAAAGTGACAGCCCCTCTCGAACTGTCTCACATACTCAACCACTGTCTTGTCCCCCTGACGGAGACTCATAAACTCTCGGATCATGCGACTGCGCACATCCTCAGTGAAGTACTCTGCGTAGAAGATACGCCTAAACTCTGCCCAGGTCAGTGTAGGAAGGTGAACTCCCCTGGCTGCACCCTCCCACCAGAGCGCTGCATCACCCCTCAGCATGTACGTCGCACAGTTCACCCTGTCGGTGTCTGTGATCCCCATATAAGCAAAGATGGACTCCAGAGAGCGAATCCATCCCTCCGCCACCAAAGGATCGGTGGTACCTACAAACTCCTTGGGTCCCTTCTTCTGGAACCTCTCAGCAACGTCCTCCTCATGGGACAACCTGGGACGAGTAGCCTGCTGCTCTAACAGAGCAGTAATCCCTACCATCATATTTGCATTGGCCTGCTCCAATGCTGCAATAGGGTTCTGCGGAGGTGGAGGTGGAGGTCCCCCACGTCTGTTAACTGGTCTCGGAGGCATTCTGCACCACCACATATTTTTTTTACGTAAATCGCCATGCATAACTAAGTTGTTTCAATTTAATGCTAACTTAGATTCAAAGAATTAAATCATACTATAAACACTTAAAACTTACAGACCGGTAGCGTGGACTTCTGAGCTCGCATAGCAGTAATGACCCCTCCGAGGACCGTGCTCTGATACCAACTGAAACGACCCTAACTCTATAATTAATAAATAAATATGCGGAAAATTTTTTTTTTTATACTTACTAAATAAAATATGTACATATATGTCCATACATATATGCACAGAATAAAAAGATTTAAAAATAAATAAATAAATAATTAATTAAATACTTAAATAAAAATGCATTCTTTAAAATAAAATAAATATCTAAGACAAACATTTAATTAAAAATATTGCATAAATAAAATGATTAAAATTTGCATGCACTGAAAATATTCCATAAAATATTCAAAACTCACAACCACTGAAAAATAATATAAAATATGTAACGTGCTGACATAATCAAAACATGCATGTGACTCAGACATCTATCACGGTCACGGGGTCACTGCATGTCCGCTCATACATCCTCGCCTCCGGTGGGTACAACCTCATCCTCAACGAACTCACCTGCACCATACCAGTGTAGTGAGCCTAGAGGCCCAACATGCTAACATAACAAGGGTTTAAAATAATTTAAAATAATTAAATACTAATACATACATATACATAAATGAGCATGCTTGAAAATTTCATAACATAACATAACTTTACTTAACTTAAATAACATAATACATAAACATTGTTGAGCAATTATTTTCTAACATCGCATGGTTGTATCCGTAGTGTAACCTTAAATCATACATTAAATACTGATCAGCGTGAAAACCAACGTACGTGGCGGTGACGAATCACCTCTTAAATTGACAGTAAACTGCCCTTCAATCATATGGGGACGAATCCCCCTTAAATTGTCGCACTACTTCAACTTCCAACATAAAATATTTTTTTTTGCTCAACCTTAAACATTAAATCATGCATAAAATATTGTTTCATGAATGCATGTACTTAAATAAAAATGTGTGTCCTTCATATATATTTAATTTGATTTCATACTAACATATACATATTAAAATAACTTCAATGCATAAAAATAATTAAATATATAATCAGGACACATGAAATTTCTCATGGATTGTACTGGACTGTTGGCCCTACTCTCAAGCCCAATTACTTAAATCTGGCCCATTAACACTGAGACTGACCCAATAACATACTTAAGCCCATTAGAATTGTTCTAAGCCCAATTAAAATAATTTAAAGCCCATAAAACCTTCTAGGCCCAATAACAACTCAAACTGGCCCAATGGGCCCAAAAGCCCAAAGACTGGCCCAATAACTTTTATGGGCCCTAAAGCCCATAAAATTTAGTGGGCTCACTTAATTAAAATAATTTAACCCCAAATAATTAAATTCAACCCAAAATAATTAAATGGAGCCCAATAATATTTTAAGATTTAATTAGGCCCATTAAACCTTTAATTAAACTTAAAACTTAAAAATAAAAATACCCGAGCCCAACTAACTTAACCCGGACCCGGACCCAACTAACTTGACCCAAGACTTGACTGACCCGACCCACCTAACCACCCGACCCGGACCCTTCAAACCCTAAAACCCGAGCCCCTCCTTCCCTTGCAACCGCAGCCGCGAGCAGCAGCCCTTCCAGGGCTGCTGCCGCCCTGCTCCGGCCACCCCTGGCCGGAGCCCCGCCGCCCAGACTTAGCCCACGTCTGGGCGGACCCAACCTAGCCCCTGACCCCTGCCCATGCACCCCACAGGACCGAGCCCCATCCCTCTTCCAACAAACCCTACCTGCGCATCCCTTCTCGGCCGACTGAACCAAACGCCCTCCTGGGCTCGTTTGGCTCGAGCCACTCGAGCCATTCGAGCCCAGGCCATCCCCACACCCTTTAGGAAACCCTGACCAGCATCCATACAAGCCATGGAGGAAAAATATGAACATGAGGGAAGGAATACAAGAACACAATGCATATCAAAGCGTTTTTCTGAAAAATCTTGAACAATAAACTGATGTTCACGCACGCACACATCTAATTACTGTCATGGCACAAATAAAATAGAAGGAATCATGCCTTTCACCGAAAATCGAAGAGAAAACGAGCGTGAGACGACTCCGGGACGACGGGACGACGACGACAAGCTTTGGACCTTCAAAAGCGTGGCTATGGTGTTCTTCTTGGAGCTTGCTCGGTCGAAGAAGATGAAGAATAGTAAGGGTGGCGGCTGATGGAGGTGAGTGATCGGTTGAGAGGGTTTTGGGTAGCTTAGGTTTTGATTTTGTGTTAATTAAAAATATAGGTTAATTAAATATAGATAAAAGGTTTTAAATATAAAATATACAACTTAAACTCCTAATTAAAAATTAAAATCTGATAACTAAATTTAAAATCTCGAAATTACAATTTAAAGAAATTTTAAAAATACTAAAAAGTCAATATTTTGGCTTATTTTGAATAAAAATGGACTCCTAAAATTATATAAAATTAAATACTAAAAATTTTGAGATAATAAAACCCAAAATAATATTTTAGGGCTCTAAAAAGACTCATGAAATAAATTGGCTAGAAAGTTGTCATCTCGTCCGTCCACGGTCCCGTCTACGCGATAAAATAATTAAAATACTAAAAATCATAAAAATAACTAATTATGGGTTAAATGCTTAAAAATAAATTAAATCATGCACAAATAATTCACATAATTATTTAACCCATAAATCTAAAATTTAAATAATTAAATATCCTAATTATGCATGCGAATTTACGTATTTAAAAATACCGGGTGTTACAGCAACAAATTCAATCTTTGCCAAATTTGACATGGTGGTACTAAAAAAATAACAATGCATTTTATTAGTTAATTTCCATTAATATGACAATACAAAATAATGAAAGAACGAAGATTACAAGTGCGTGTACAAATAGAGAAAAAGTATGTGGTGAAAAATCGCTGGTGAGTACAAGACTCGTGAGCATGATGATCATAATCGCTATGAAAAATAACCTTAGAAATGCCATCATCTTCATCTTTGAAAAATGAGAAAATATTTTGAGAGAAATAATGAATTTTGGTGTGATTGAAAATGAGTTTGAGTGAACATATTTATAGACCAAAAACTAATCGTTTTGTTACCGTTTGTGACCGTTGGGGGTAAGGAAAAAAATCGAGTATGTGTTGAATAAAAATTCGTGATAATGATGCAATGCATATAATGATAATCATAATTAAATAATTATTTATATCATATCACATTATTATAAGTTCGGTGTCATAGACAACCTTTTATATAATAATATGAGATTATACGAATATGATTAGTATATAAATACACAATAATATATATCATATAACGTTATTATAAGGTCAGTGTCATATACAACATTTTATATAATAACATTAAATTATATATTAATACAGTTAGTATATATACATAATAAATATATATCATATCACGTTATTATATGATCAGTGTCATAGACAGCCTTTTATATAATAACATGAAATTATATATTAATACAATTAGTATATATACATAATAAATATATATCATATCACGTTATTATAAGGTTAGTGTCATAAACAACCTTTTATATAATAACATGAAATTATATATTAATATATATACAATAAAAATATATAAACAGTAAAATAAAAATTCTTACTTGTTAAATATTTTTGACTTCTTCTTGTATTTTGGAACGTCGAAAATTATAGAGAACCTTCGAGCGATCGTGCTGATAACGTGTTGTGAAAAAGTAAAAATATATGGTAAAAAGTAAAAACTCCAAAACTCAAAATATGAAACTCTACATTTTATAATATTTTTCTCTCAACTCAATTGTGATTTTCATCATAAATAAAGACCTATTTATAGATCCACATTTGAGATTAGTCCAAAAATTAATATATCATCATCTACATCATCACACACTAATTTTCAACATTTTACAACTCAATATTCAACATTCAATATTCAACAATAATAAAATAATATATTTTCAACAAAATCATTTTAATTTTGATTGATTTTTTTCAATTTGAATAAGATGGTTCAAAATTTTGTCGTACTGATTTTGACAAGTACAACTAACATTTAACTTTTTTGTGAGAACACACCAAAAATTTTGAATTTTTATTTTGTGTTTCAAAAATAGCACGTGGGAAATCAGAAATCATGGTGAAAAGAGTCTAAACATCCCAGAAAAGTAATGGCATTAATTAGACAGTGTATTTGGTGTCCTTTGATGGAGTCGTGGAAATTTTGAATGGGTTAGGATATATGATTCAAGTGGTGGGTAGGAATTGGTATTAAAAGGACCAACTAAATCTGTTTACTATAACAAATGGGTTTGGTTAAGAATAAAATCAAGACTTTAGAATTATTATTATTTGATTATGATATAAACGCATCCCATATTTCGTACGAGTAAATTGATAAGATATGTATGTATAATTGCCACATTCATTATGTCATTCCTTTGGAATTTCAATATAATATTAATCTTTTCCCCTAAGTATTCGGTCTGAAAAGTGCACAAAAATTTCTATTAGATCGTAACTCAATTTTATAATATGAATCTGCTATTCGATCTAATCCATGAAAAAAATATTATATTTTCATTAAAAATTTTTAACTTGTTTTACGAATATAAATATGTCAGATTATCTTATTAGAGATCTATTTTTGAAACTATTGTAGACATTCAATCGAACTCTCATTCTATCTGCAAACTTTATTAGAATAAGTTAAATATTGGCATTCAAATTGAAGGGGTACTGATAAGGTGGCTTGCCCAACCATTTTTCGAGTTTGGCAATGGAATGGTTAAAATTGAGCTTTGAGCGTAAGATCTGGTCTCAAAATTCGAATTCAAAATATTGATATTTTACAAGATACAATTTATAAGTAACATTGTTTTTACATTTGAATTCTGTGGGCAGTGAATAGTGATATCACGCCCGGAGTATTTTGAATCCAAAAATGAATCCAAAATCCATTTGTAGGGCTGACAAATGCGGCTTTTTCCAGTTGAAAGCCACCATAAAATGTTTTCGACATATTTACAAAGTCAATGCACGTAAAGGTGTAGCAAAATACACACACAGACCAGAGTCAGGATGAACCTTTCGGGTCCATTACCATACATAGATTTTATTGGAAAAGCAGTGCTTGCAGTAAGATTATTTTAATTTAATCAGCTCATGTGTTAGAGGAAACTTGGGATAATATTTAGTGAACTGTGTCCATTCAAATGTTAGATCTCATGTGTTGTATATATGATTATTATAACTGAGAGAAAACATATTAATTACAGTTAATTTCAAACTTAATATTTTGATTAGAATATGAGTGGAGTTGTCCATATATACATATAGTTGGAGTTGGTATTTTGGTTTAGGTGAAAAACGAATTGAAGGTGGATGCGGACATAGCAAACAAATCAAAAGGGGATTTGGATGTCCAAAGACAACAACAAATGACAAAACAACCAACAACTTGTCACCTGAAATCGTGTTTCAATGGTTCCAAAGACAGTGGTCTATCATTCGATGCAGTAGATAACACACTGATTGATTATTCTATCATATATTTGGCTTAAGTTTTATAAATAATTAGTATCAAAATATATTGATCTATCATCTTATGTCATTCGTTTTTATCATCTTACCCATTAGTTAAGTGCAGAATTAATAATTAGAGATTTGAAAAGAATTACGTTGTTGAAGTAGAACCGAAAAAAAAATTTATTATATGGTTACGTAACGTATTGTTGTTGCACCTCCTCAACTACGGCTGATTGGATCGGTGTACCATGTTAATATTATAAATATTATAAATCTTAGATAAATTAGTCAGCACTACTTTTAATATTAATTTTTAGAAAAGGTCAACACATCCAATGGCGCATAATTATATATCAAATAAGAGATTGTTTGTCTGAGCTTAATTATTTAAAAATATATATAAGTTATACTAGTTTATAAACTGATTTTGGAGCTTATAAGCTGTGATAAATTACTTTTAAAATAAGATGTTAAAGTGTTTGTATAAATTTATTTTAAACAAACTAAAATGTTGATGTGTTTGATATTTAAGATCTTTTTATTGTCAGAACTACTAAAAATATATGATAATATGAAGGTTATTTAAAATATTTTTAAAATTTCATCATAAATTTTAAATCTAAATTAAAAATAATAAAACTATTTCATATGTTAATTTAGAAAAATTTATATTCTTTGGGGAAAAAAATTTAAAAAATAAGTAAAATTTATGAGTGAAGGACATCATTGGGATTTATGAAAAGATTGGACACCTCATGAATTTATAAATAACGCTTTATTAGTTTAATATTTCAATGTGGGATATTGTAGCATTGCCGATCTCTTGAGAAGCCGACGTCTGCGACGGTCTACTCTAGATGACTTTCATTCACCTTTCTTTTGGTGGTAGCCCTTTTCTAGGTCGCCCCTTCCGCTACTACGACTCTCAACGAGAGCACCAATATTAGGTTATAAACTCATGAGGTTTTCATCCCAAAAGGCTTACCTATTGGATAAGGTTGCCTCATGAGTTTATAACTAACTCTTTATTAGTTTAATATTTCAATGTGAGATATTGTAACAAAGATACAATGATATTTTATAGAAATAAAATTTTAAAATAAATTCTTTTCAAAAAAAATTAGAGTCACCTTAATTTTTTTAAAAACAGTTTGTCAGCTTATTTTGATCACTTATAAGTTGTTTGACCAAATTATTGTCAAATAAATTGGAAGAACTTATAAGATCTAAAACAGTTTATAAACTGTTTTGAAGCTTACAAGCTAATTCAAACACTATCTTACTAACAGATAATAATATTAGTTTTGTTCTCTAAACAACCACCGTAAACATTTACATAATACTGAATGGTGTGACATTCATCTATTAAATTTACAAAACGACACACCTGTCAATAATAGTAACACAAGGTTAAAGTCATCAACACCTACGCACTTGTTGTCCAATATTGGACCAGCTAACATCGTTATTGTATTTATTAGGCTAAAGATATGGATTGCAAGAACTGTACAACTAAATCCATAAATCAACATATTCTACCTAACCCCCCCTTACTCGCGTTCCCAATTCTCCGGCCAACCCACATGCCCCAAAGGGCTTGGTGGGGTTCGGGGTTTATCCATTTATTTCTACGGTAAAAAATTAATAATAAATAAATAAAATTTTTATCATTTTTGGATCTCGATTTAGAAGTGGTATATTTAATGTGCCAGTCACATAAACTTGGTTTTGAAAATGAAAACAACTTGTATTTATGACGAGCGTTTGTCAATGCGTGTTTGCAGCTTATGGCACGTTGTGGGAATGTGTTACATTGGACTTTAATTATTGGTATTATGATTTAGAACTTAGAAGTGGTATATTTATGATGGGCTAAATTAATAATTCGAGTAAAACTAAGCCCAATTCAGTCTCTAAGACAAATAAAACTTATCTATATGTACCTATATCGACTCAAAAAAATGTACCACTTTATACCTAAAAAATATAATTACATACCTAATTCGGTTGGGTTGTGATGCGGCCAGAAAATATTTGTACTCGAAAAATTACTTCCGCAGAATCCGGATTGTCAACAGTCACTTGCATGATCTCAATCACAATCTTCAATGGATCCTTACTACGTCATAATTAAAAGTTAAACGTGTTGGGATGGTTTTCGACAAAGATACTCCAACGTTAAAGACTCAAGTCACCTATTATTATGAGAATATTAATTGAGTTCATATCGTTATAATGATTAAAAATGAGTGTGTCTTAAGAATGAGATGATTTGATCTATTTGCAAGTTTTATAGATTTTTGGGTCTTATTAACATACTTAAATAGTAAATTTTTTTAAATAATATACTTAAATAGTGATTAAATAAGAATAAACCCAATAAATAATTCTTGGGCTTTATCAATTAATTGGACTCTTGACCAAAAAATAATTGGAACGGGTCTCATAATCAAGCTTGAGCCCAATAGATTTTTAGGTCGTAATCCATCAAGTTGGTACTTTAATTTGTACTTTGTGCTATAATTTTAAATTTCCAAATTATATATTCAAATAATAATATTAGGTCACTATTAATTGTTTTTAAAATTAAATTTCGAAATTATATATTCAAAATTTGAATTTATTGTCAAATATAAAAAAAAACCTGAAGATATTAATTACGCGGATTGATTTCCTTGTCCATCAAATACCCACAATTAAATGTTGTTTTTGTAACTGATAAAAAAAAATGTCATTGTACCAAAAACTAGTTATTCTAAGGTTCAACAATGATTAATAGTTATTTAAACAAAAAAAATAATAATAGCACAAATAGACAACAAATTCTCATTACTTTTTAAATGAATTTTCCAAAATTGGAAAAAATTAAAAGTCCACAAATGTTGGCCGGATCAACGAGGGGGGATTTGGGAAAATAATTTTTTTTAATTATTTTTAAAAAAAAAATGATCTCACCAAATGATTTGAAATACATTACAAGAGGTCATTTTCTTAAAAAACAGTTGACTGTGGTTAAAATATATATATACAATCGCCCGATCCAACAGGCCTACATGATTCATGAACATAAAAAGAAATTTTTTTTTTTTGTACAGCAAAATCGAAAATAATTTTGAAGGTAATATTGATATGATTTTTCTATTATATTTCGATAAATGCCACTTCTTTAGTTTATTAGTGTTAAATTAGCAAAAGCAATGATTTGATTTATAAATTACTTAGCATCAAAGTCTTAAAACTATACAAAATCTCAAATTTGAGATATGAATATAACAAATATCTCTCTAACAAACATACATACATACATACATACATACATACATACATATTACTAGAGTAACACTCCCGTGAGACGGACGGATCAACCATATCCATATTTATAATAATAAGTAATAATTTTGACATAAAATGTAATAATTTTTAATGGCTAACTCATATAAGAGACCCGTCTAAATAAATGACCATTGATACCATCTTATAATAGTTTTTGTCATGATACTATTATAAACCAAGTACACCAAATAAAAACAACATTTGGTATATAAACGTGATTTTCCAAAAATACCTTTCAACTGAATTAAAGAAAAATAAAAAAAAACATATATTTATTTATTCCTAAAATCTATAGCTTCTCATTCTTATCCATTCTTTAACCTATTTTCTACAAAAAGTTTTTATGTTATAATATATATAAGTGTGTATGAATCATGACTCATGAGTGTGGGACTTTTTATTAAAATAATATAAAAATTAAAAATACATATACAAATACAACATTTTAGAAAAATATATCAAAGTATTGCAATCCGGGACTTACTGTCCCGGATTTGTCAGACTTTTCTTTCACCATGGCAGAAAGTCTGACATATATATTTATATATATTGTATATATATTGTTCCGATTCGGGTCGATTGTTTTTAAAAAAATATCAAAATTAATATTAGTTTTATTCCAATTTTAAAATATTTAATGAATTTAAATAAGATAATATATGTGTTTCAAATTAATAATTTAGATAATAGATAATCAAATCAAATTATACTTACACAAAGATAATAGTAATATTTAATTTGACATAGGTGCACTTGAATTGTTAAGTTTTTATTGTTTGGATATATCTACAATAAAAATATATATTTTTATTATTTAATTATATTTATTGTTTACTGAATTACGGATTCTATTTTTATATATTTATTTATGAAATAATCGGCTAGTTTAACATGTCTTGTTGTAGTCAATTTTTTTCGGTCAACCAATCATTTATTGACCAAAAAACAAAAATTACAAAAATTTGATATTTTTTGAAGTATTATAGTTTCAAACAACTGCATTAGTTTTATAATTTTTATATTATTTTAAAAAATATTGTTATCTAGTTCTATTTTATTTCATTAAAAACAAAATATTGTATATAAATCGAATTACATGTAACACTCTCGGCTTGTTTCTTCTCTCTATAATAACAATGAATTTTTTAAAAAAATAATAACATAAAAATTCAAAAATTATAAAAATAAAGCTGACCGTGTTGTATATATTTCGATCTATATAAAATATTTTGTTTTTAGTGAAATAAAATAGGATTAGATACCTGGATGTTTTAAAATTAAATAAAAATTATAAAACCAATGAGTTGTTTGAAACTATAATAATTCGAAAAAGATTAAATTTTTGTAATTTTTATTTTGGGTCAATAAATGATCGATTGACCGAAAAAAATAAACTGAAAAAAGATATGTTAAACTAGCCGATTTTTCATAATTAAATATGTACTGAATTCAATAAACAATAGATATAAAAAAATAAAAATAAATTTTTATTATTATAAATATATCCAAACAATAAAAAATTTAACCGTTAATTCCAATTATGTTAAATTAAATATCAACTATTATCTAAGTGCGAGTATAATTTGATTTGGTTTATCTCGATTATTAGTTTGAAACACATATATTATTTTATTTAAATTGATTAAATATTTAAAAATTTAAATCAAAAATATTTATAAGTTTTGTATTTTTTAAAAACAACCGGCTTGTTTCGGATCCCATATATATATATATATACACACACAGATTTGATATTATGAGCATCCATGATGTGCATTTTTGTGTGCACCCCTAACGTGACATCCTTTACATCCAATAGATGAACGTCACATCAACAGGTGCACACACACAAGTGCACATGATAGGTGCTTACTATATATATATATATATATATATATATATATAGATTTGATATTATGAGCATTCATGATGTGCACTTTTGTGTGCACCGCTGACGTGTCATCATCTACATCTAATAGATGAACGCCACATCAGCAGGTGCACACACAAATGGACATGATAAGTGTTTACCATATCAAAACTATATATATATATATATATATATATATATATATATATATATATATATATATATAATCCGTAACTTATTGTCCTGTCAAGCTTCTGCCAACATGGCCACCGGATTGCACCACATTGATCAACATTTGTAAAATGTTGTATTTTCATATGTTTTTTTTTATTTTATAATATTTTAATAAAAAAGCCCATGAGTGTGTGCGAGGTGGACAACATATAAAAAGTAATTCACGATATATAACATCCAGAAATATATAGACGTAAGACACGCACACAGGAAATATGCAAGATTGAAGCATGGATTTATTAATTCGATAACAACTCATTCATGTCTTTTCAAGCGTCACAAAATTTGACTATACATAAATGATAGAAATCATCTTCCATTAAAACACTCAATCTTCACTTTTGAAAAAATACATAAAAAAACACTCATCCAAGTAAAGTAGAGTCGGCGAGACGATCAATCCGTTAATTTTTAATTATAGTTGACAAGTTAGAATGGGTTGGTCTGCAACCCATCACAACTCACCATTTGATAAAACTGAGCAAAATGATCTACTATTTAAACGAATTGGAAATTTGACAACTCAACTTACCTATATAACAAGACGCGACAGACCAAACCCGCTAACTCAACCCATTTGAGAGTTCTTCATAAAAGATTCCAAGTTTTGATACATTGTAGCCCCACCACTTGTTTATATTATAATATAATTATATTATATTATATAATATATAAATATATATGAAAAGAATCCAAAACCGAGCTATTTGTAATTATCCCCTTGTCCAAAAGACTACTATCACTAAAAATATATTTATAATCGCCCACACCTCAAATTTTGACGGGCTTATCTTTGAAGTAAGCCCGAGAAATGAAAATCAAACACGTTTACATCAAAATGAAAAAATTGAAATTTACTTTAATTAATCGCCCATACCACGAATTTACTTTTATGTCAATTGGTATTTTTTTTCTTGAATCTATGTCAATCGGAATTGGAAAAACAAAATCCTCCTTATGACACAAAATATATATAAATATGTCGAACTAGAGATCAGCACAGACGCACGCGCGCGCACACATATACACACATATATATATATATATATATATATATATATAAGATAGAGGAGATTAGGTTGGGCAATGAGATGAAATCTTCGGTTATATTTTGTACTCTAAATCGTGTTATATTTTACTCAAACAATATGTGTTTGAAGAGATTATTAAAAATTAAACTCGATAATCATTGTGTACGAACAAAATACAATTTTTTAGATTAGTCTGGTGCACAAAATTTGTTCAGTGTACTTTACACAATTAACGTCATTTATATTCTATTGTGTTAGTTCTAAGTTTTACCCAATAAACAGAGACCACATGTTTTCACATCATAAATAAATATAATTAATTATTAAAAATACATTCGATTCATTAATTCCTCTCTAACTAATAAAATTTTAAAGTCCAAACATTGTTACTTTATAAAATGCTCTTTCAAATTAATCAATCCATACACAATCTTATATTTTAAATCCACAATTTGGAATAAAATAAATAGGATGATCATAATTTATCAATCATCAATCATAACATTATTGTCATCAATCAATCATAACATTATTTTTTATTAAATTATCCAATGCATTGATATCCTTAAAAAATGAATTAATTTTCTATGAAAAAACAAGGAAGGTGACTGAATTTTTTTACTTTGGTTTTGTGTTCGCATCGACACCATCTTAAATCAAAACCAGGTTGATTCCAAAAAAAAATCGAAAAATCAAAAACAGGTTAAATCAGATTTTTTTTTTAAAAAAAACAAAAATTTAAATACCCCAAAAAATAAAACTGTGAAAAGCCAGCAATCACATCTCATAAAAATCTATGAATATACATTACTGACAAAAAAAAAAAAGCTAGAAAAAAGGATATCATCATCTATCTAACTTTCCGGCACACACAAACGGCAAAAACGGAACCGGCTCATAACCGAACGGCTGCGCCGGGTGCCGCCACTTATTCATAACTACATCCGGATTCCCAGCCACCATCGCCGGTGCCGGAGATTCGTTTTTACGATCGGAGCAGGACTTCCTCTCATCCGTCAGATTATCAAACGGAGGCGACAGAATCAACGGCGACAAGAGAGGTATGGCCACTTTCCATTCCGTCGCCGGAGCGATCTGTATAGACGCCGGTGCACTCCTCTGTAAACGGGTCGATTGGCGACGCGCCGACGTATCCCCTTTCCTAAAATCAGCCATATTTGTTAAATACTTAAATCCGATTGGGAAGAAAATGGGTGAGAAATCGTTGAGAGAGAAATGGGTTGAGCTGGAATGGGGGATTGGGAGGTTATAAATACGGGGCACGTGGAAGACACGCTTGGGGTAAATCTGTCATTTACTTTCGGTCAAAGAAAAGGCTTTTTTCCGCCTTGACTGGGCGAGGCTTGGTTTGACCCTCTCTGCCTTAAGACGGAGCCAAATTATTTTAATTAAATTCTGGATTCGGACAATTTATAAATTAACCTAATTGTGAAGATTTTTTTGTTACAATTTTTAAAATATTTTATTTTCTATACCCTTTAATGGTGTGACCTCGTCTTGTTCAAGTCTTCTTACCAAATAGACATGTGAATTTGGTCTATAACTAAAGTGAAAATTAATATTTTTGTTAATAAATTAATCGGATATAAATTTCATCTCATAAAATTATGGTCTAATAAATATTTTTGTGATCTTATTTTATGTACCTTTCTTCTTCGTATTATCTCCTTGGAAATAATATTAAATAGTATATGATAAATAACAAGAGTGTATCTATTTCATCTTTTAGTAAATAATTCAAATTTTGATTTCACAAATCGATGCATATGGTTTTTATTTTTAGTTACGATGCCATCTAATATATATCATCTACCGAGACCATTATTTCGTGCCACAACCTTCTTATCATCCAAAAATATTGTTTTTTCTTTGGGGAAAAAAAATACGCGACAGAAGAAAAAAACATCAAGTTGTAGGATTATATTTCCAAAAAAAAATATAAATCATCATGCAAATTGTGTTCGAGTACCTTTAGGTAGTGTTTGAGAGAGCTTCTAGAAAGCACTTCTCATCTTCTCATTAACAAAATTTCATAAAATTATAAAATTTGTTAATGAAAAACTGATAAATACTTCTTAGTATCTCTCCCAAAAACTATCTTAATATAGTTAACCAAAATGCAATAAAAAAAAAGAGAGAAAGAATAAAAGCTTGCGCCACTCGCTTATTTACTTAGCTGGAAAGCTGATGAGCTGTTAGTTATAATAACGCCGAACCAACCCAACTACTTTCTAACGGGAAGGAATAATTAATAACTTTGCTTTGAGTCTTTGTCTTTACCATAATATTTTGGAGTTATTTGCATCAAACATCCCTGTGAAATATTAAAAATGCACACTTTTTTTCTGTGAAATTTTAATAGGCATCTTAAATCCTAACCTTTTAAAAAATTAGCACACTCGCCCCCTCAGATGAGTGATTGTTGCGTACGCGCCCCTCATGCGACTGGACAAATATTTTGATATTTTTTTTGCACCAAATACCCCTGTGAAATATTTAAAATGCATATTTGACACCTGTGAAAATAATTTTTAAATCTATTCAATCTATAATACATAATTTTTATTAAAATTTAATTATAAAATATTTAGCAAACACTTTTCGTTTCATTAATTTTATTTTTAATTTTTAATTTTTAATTTATTATGATTATATAATTATTTTCTAAAAAATATTATTATTTTATCTTGTTATCATTATTTTATTAAATTTTCTTCTTGTTTTCAACTTCTCAATTAAAAATGCATTCATAAACGAGATTTAAATACCTAAAAGTACCAAAATATTAAATCAAAATGATAATTTCATACATATTAATATTTTTCAATTTAGGATTATAGATTTTTGAACCAAAATCTAAATTTTTTAAATGCATTGCAGAATTTGCATTAAATAATAATACACAATATTTATTAAGATCTAATTATAAAATATTTTTCAAATATTTTTAATTTTATTTATTTTTAGTTTTTATTTTAAATTTATAATTTTCAATTAATTTATTTCTAAAAAATTATTATTTTATCTCGTTATCATTATTTTATCAAATCATTTCGTGTTTTCAACTTCTCCATTAAACATGATTCATAAATAAGGATTTAAATATCTAAAAATATCAAAATATTGAACCAAATGATAAGTTCATGAATGGTACTTTTCAATTTATAATTATATAAGCATGTTATTTTTTTATTATTTATTACAACTTGTGCAATGCATATTCTCGAAAAATTTAAATTTTTGTTCAATAATATATAATACTAAATCGGAAAAGCAATATGTTTGAACTTATCGGTTTAGTTTAATATTTTGGTACTTGAAATTATTTAAATACTTGTTTATGAATGCATGTTTAATTGAAAAGTTGAAAATAAGAAGTAAGTTTAATAAAATAATGATAACAAGATAAAATAATAATATTTTTTAGAAAATAATTATATAATCAAAATAAATTTAAAATTAAAAATAAAATTAATAAAACGAAAAATGTTTGCTAAATATTTATAATTAGATTTTAATAAAAATTATGTATTATAGGTTGAATAGATTTAAAAGTTATTTTTACAAGGGTCAAATATGCATTTTTAATATTTCACAGGGGTATTTGGTGCAAAACAAATATCAAAATCTTTGTTCAGTCGCATGAAGGGCGCGTGCGCAATAATCACTCATCTGAATGAGCGAGTGTGCTAATTTTTTAAAAGGTTAGGGTTTAAGATGCCTATTAAAATTTCACAGGGGAGAAGTGTTCATTTTCAATATTTCACAGGGATGTTGGGTGCAAATAACTCTATTATTTTGAATATGTAATTAATTTGGTATAACAATTTCACATATTTTTTTTTATGAAAGGTGTTAACTATGGTAATTTTTATAATAAAAATTATTTTTTTATATATGATTCAAATAATATATTCGTCATATTCGTTTGACAAAAATATCTGTGATCTAATATATATTTCTAAAACAACGGAATATTCTCTCAATTAGTAACGGTGCAACTATTTACATTGCAAGTATTTAGAATTTTCAAAATTGACCGGCGGGATGGGCCGGTCCACTATTTAGATGGATTGAGAAATTATCAATTCAATTTATCTATTTTGCGGTGTGGGACGGATCGAACTATCATTTTTTAGTTATATTTGGCGTGTTGAGACGGATAAGCACACAACCTATCATTTGACGAGACGAACCGACCCATTATTTAAACGAGTTGAAAATTTGTCAACTCAACTCATTTATATTATACGACGAAGAGGGCCAACTGAAAAGTCAGCGGGCGGATAACGTTTGTTCACCGTTATATTAAATGAGTTACAAAGAGAACAAAAGGTTAGTGGGGTCATTTTGAAAAATGCGTACAAAATGAGGGTTACAATGTAATAAAATATTTAAACGTCGTATAATACTATAATCAGTTTTGATTCCCGATGATCGACGGTTGTGGTATCCTCACGTGGCAATTTTTGGACCGATGAACTCTTGAATTTTTTATGGTAAATCAGATCCTATTTATACAGGCACTGTCTTGATATAGATTTAACGGTGTACATTTACCAATAAATATGGAGTTAATTATTTTTAGTGGACCCCGTATGTATTGATAAATGAAGACCTTTAGATCTATCATGAGAGTAATATCTGTAAATGTAGATTGAAATGAACCCTTTTTTCTTCACAGAAGGTAGAAAACAATAATTAATTTAATTCACTCAAAGATAATAATTAATTTTACACATTAATTATGTGACAATAAAGTTAATTTAACGATTTATACTACTACTAACTCGAAGAAAATAATAAGGTGATACTAAAATATTAAAATTTGTGGATTTGCAACGATTCATTTTTGCAAATGCCACCTCCACTTATTGACGGCAGCTATTTTTCCCAATTCCGACGACATTTTGTTTGGCTCAATTTTAGATTTTTTACAAAGGATCTATAAGATTTTTTTTTTTTTAAAAAAAAGATAAGAAAGAAATTTTCAAAATAACTAAAATAATCACTACATTTGTCATTATTTTTTCTCTGTCCCACTCATTCGATTTGTTAGTCTTATTTTTTTTCCCCGAGTTTTCATTCTACAAAACAAAAAATCGTGTATATATAAATAGCTTAAAATGATTTCATAGTAAGATGTAAGACATTACAATATATCTCATAAATTTCAAAAGCTTAAAAAGATTTAAAATAATATTTTAAGAAATAATCTATTGTTTATTTAATAGAAAACATTACAGAAATAAATTTCATCTCAAGGTAAAAAGAATACATTTGATCCAACAAATTGATATGAGAAACATATAAACTAATCCTTTTTTTAAAAAATATTATTGTATTATTATCGTTTAGAAACTTGATTGAAAAGATGATTGGGAACCAAATTATAAATGCCTCGAAATGTCAGCCGACCATGGAAAAATTTCAAAGGCAGGAAAATAAAACGTGGTGATGCTTTGCCAATCGTTGAACTGAAATTGAATTGAAATTGTCTAATCATATTTATGGAACAAGTCAAATTATGAACACAACTCCAAGTCTTCTTTAATCGAGAGTTTTTACTTCTCGAGAGTGTTTTTTGGGCCAATGTATATATTGACAGCCCATTATTTGACTAAATTAGGTTGGGCCAACAGTTAGGCCCCAGTATCATCAGCGGACAAAATATGTCCGTATGACAGAATCCGCTTTCAGATTATTATTTGTTTGGTTCCTCGACTCACGTAATTTCTTCTCTTTTTGTACTAAGAAATGATAACTTTCATGACCCGATTATGAGCGTGTTTGGGAAAAAAACTTGTAGTTTAAAAAAAATATTTAAATAAATTCAGTTTTTTTATAGTATTTTTATTTATAAAAATAATAAATATTTTAGCGTTTAGATAAATGTTGAAAAATATATTTTTTTTTAAAAAAACTTTAAATAGAAATTAAAGCAAAACAAAAAAAAACACATTTTTGATTTCCAAAAAAATACTTAAATAAATGTTTTTTTAAAAACTTATGTTGTAACCGAATGTCTAAATTTTTTTAAAAAAACAATTTTTTAATTAATTAATTATTTAAAAAGATCTAATTGAAGTATTTCAGTTGGCTATTCTTCCGAGTCTATGGCTTATATTCTGTACATGTGTATATATTTCCACTTTCACCTAATTGGTACCACATACAAGACGAAAATATATATATCACGAGCAAAACTTAACATGCATAAATAGTTTATATTAATCATCTAAAAATTAATAAATATTTTTTTATATTTTTAATTGAAAAATAAAATAGTTACAAATGATAAATGACATTTTTGTCAATTAATTAATTTGATCAAAGTAGTTATTCTAAAAAATTAGGCATTATTATATTGTATAGATATATATAATTCCACGTTAAATAGACAATAAATACATAATCATTTCACGTTTTAAATTTTATCTATTTAATTAATCAAAATATTAGTCTGTAGAAAAAATAAATAAAAAATATGTAGAATGGGCATTGTTATTATTATATTATATGAATTAATTAAATTGATTATATATTTGTATGATGCAAAATCAATGTTTACCTATTGATAAATTGATTCTTCTCAACTTCCTAAGAAATCACGACTCAGAGCCCTTATCCTTTTCCACATGTGTACGTTAGAGAGGCGCGGCCAGTTTTTCATTCTGACGTTAACCGGCGTCGGAAAAGCCGATCAGGAGCACCGCCTCCACCCCTCGCTCATCGCCTCCATCCGCTCGGCTCTAGCGCAAGTCAAGTCACAAGCGGTGCACGGATCGGTTCTCATCACCTTGTCCGAAGGAAAATTCTTCTCCAACGGCTTCGATCTGAGACATGCTCAAGCCGTCGGGCTCAAATCCGGCTCCGCCGAAGCCGCCAGAGACGAGCTGATCCGTATGGTGGATCTCTTCAAAGGAGTCGTCGCGGATTTGATGGCTCTTCCTATGCCGACCATCGCCGCCGTCACCGGCCATGCCTCGGCGGCTGGGTTGATATTGGCCATGAGCCACGATTACATCACCATGAATTCTTCGAGGAGTGTGCTGTACATGAGCGAGCTGGATATAGGCATGACTCTGCCGGATTATTTCACGGCTCTGATCAGGGGGAAAGTCGGGGGCAGTTCTGCTCGGCGGGGATTGGTGCTGGAGGCTGCGAAGGTGAGGGCGGAGGAGGCGGTGGCGATGGGGATTGTTGACTCGGCGCACGATAGTGCGGAGGAGGTGGTGGCGGCTGCAATGCGCAGGGGTGAGGAGTTGTCGAACAGGAAGTGGGATGGGAAAGCGTACGCGGGTATTCGGGTTGCTCTGTACCCGGAAGCTTGCGGGTTATTGGGATTGAAGGGTGAGACGGTAATGCTTTCAAAACTTTGAAATAGCATTAGGTTTCGTTTCACTCTGTGTGATGGAAAAGGTAATAAATAAAAAGAATGCTATTTCATTTTCCGAATAAAAGTTCCTTTGTGGTTGATACATCTTATAATTAAATACATCTTTTATCTCTCAATAAATTATAATAAGAAGTTGACAGTCAAAAAAATATTAATGTTTAATTTTTCTTGAACTTTTATGGCAAGTTGTATCATAAGAAAAATTGTTTTAAAGATTGCAGCTTGAAAGCAGCATCAAATTAATTATTCGAATCAAAAACTATTTTACTTATGCAATGAAATTTTAAATTATGTACCATGTTTCCATCTTCGTTTTTATAGTACTTTTTACCATTATTATATAAGATAGTAACGTTGAAACGTTGTCATTTACTCACGAAGCTGCTGTTATAAATTAGTTCGAATTAAGCTATAATATTGACGTAATTTATTTAATGAAAATTTAAGTATATTTTGTAGGTGGTGATAATTAAGCTTTTTACTCCATAAAATCACTGTCGGTTTTATATTTTCTCAACAAATAAAAATGAAGTCGCTTTATTATATATTATCTCTATTTTTAAGAAATCGTTGGATTGAATAAATAAAAACAATTTTTTTAAAATAAAAAATAATATTTTTTAATCGAACAAAATATTAATATAATAAAATTAAATTTTTGATGGGACGATTTCAAAAGATTTTTTAAAAAATGTATTTTAAAATACTTGAGGTATAACAAGAATGACGTATATACTCATTCTCATGGGTTAACATACCTAATCATACACGAAAAGATTAATCTAATACAGTCTTATACTCAGTGTTCTAAAAATCCCCGCCTAAGCGCTGCCTAGGTGTTGAGCGACGGCCTGCCGCCTCGATTAATGGCTAGGCGTCGCCCGATTAACTGGTCGCCTAGGCGGTTTACCCATATAATAAAAAAAACTTTTAATTTTTTTAAATAATAAAGAAAATTTAGAAAGAAGAAAAAAGACCATAAGCCCACAATCAAAAGAGAGAATAAACAAAACAAAACAAAATAAAAAGTGAAAGAAAACAAAGAAAAGCAGTCGTGAACTTGTCTTCAATATTCAACCTTCTTGCTGTCTCCCCAACTATTGAGTATTGACTATATTAATATATATATATATATATTTTTTACTATATTATTAAAGTTTTAAAAGAATTTTATACAAAAACTAAAAAAAAACATAAGACATAAATTATTTTTCACAATAAAACTCATAAATATTTCATGATTTTAATGTTTTAGGTTAAAAAAAAAACGCCTATGCCCCGCCTAAGCGGCTAGGCGCTAGAAGGTGGGTCGCCGCCCTTCTACCGCCTAGCGCTTTTTAAAACAATGCTTATAATATATACATATGTATGTATGCATGCATTTACATTATGTATAACTGTTTTCATGGGTTAACATACCTGATTTTACAAGAAAAGATTTTAAAATAATTATATCAATAATATTGTATTTTTAATTTTCTGAATATTTCACAAATTATCACAAAATGAAATAATACAATGTAATTTTAGAAAAATCAGACAATCTTAAGAAAATGAATGCTAAAAAAAACACCTTCATTGTTCAAACAGAGCCAAAAATGTTTATGGCATCCAGGTTCCAACTTTGGTGGATAAATAATCGATTCTTTTGTCAATTAAAAATAAAATAAACTGAGAAAAAAACAGACTACCAAATATTGGTGCCTGCCAGTGGAAGGCAACTAAAAAAAAAATAAATCAATCTTTAAAACTAAAACAATCTAATTCAAATCCTAGGATTCAAGCTGTCTTTGGTTTGGGGGCCTTTTTCTGTGGCTGCTTCCTCCTCGGGATAGAGTTCTTCATCCCTAGGAAATATAATAGTGCACCAACAAATGCCACACACTGCCACCAAATTATAAACCAAAGTTACTCAAACTGAAAATATAATGAAATGGTCAATCCCATTTCACCTTAAGAATAAGAGAGGATGGAAACAGCCACCCATATTCAAATACTCGATTTCGTAATTATCGGAATAACTAAAGTTTAAGCCATGCTCAAGAGGCTGTCGAGTTCAAACGCCACTGAAAATATTGTCATGTCTGGTGTTTATGACGATCGAGGACATTAGACATTGAATTTGAGCAAATCCTAAGATTTGATAAAGAATTCATTTGCACCACAAGGTATCTCATTTCCAAACAGGGTTACGTAAATGAAATACATAGGAAGTCTGATAGATCATGAGACAAACTTCCCATTACCCCTGAATGGTGTGCTGTTATATCTCATAATAGATTATGAGACTGGGTATTTTTATATGCTTGAATGAGTTGAAGAAAGTCCTTTATTTGAGTTTGAAGCTTTCAACATTACCTGGAGGAACTCATGCAAAAGCCTGATAAATTCTGTCTCACCAACATCGTAGTTGTAAAAGTCATACAACATAGGTGCTGTCAAAACCAAGTACAATATCTGCACGATTCAATAAAAAAGAACATAAATGTATTGGTAACGATGTGTTAACGAGTTTGGTATTGAGTAAGGTGTAGGAATATTGAAGTGAGTTCATACCAGAAGAAAAGCACCAAAACCACTGCCAATCACAAATAAAAGACCTCCTAACCCCTTCAAGAAAATACAGGCAGCTACAAAAGCCTTGGGCTGCAAATCGCACAACATAATGAGGAAAAAAACCATTTCGCACTCCCGGGAAGAAAAAGTATTGAAAATATAGAGCCTATACATCAACATGCAAATCGTTTTTCCCGATTTTGTTATCAACAAACTTCTTGACAAAATGTAGCTTGGAAGCCCATTCTTTAGCTGCAGGTCCACCATTGTCTCCAAATTCATTGAACCTACAATAATGCAAGCCGCATCAGTAGAAGGCAACGCAATACAATGTTTTGAAATGGGAATGGTCGATGATTTACATTGAACACAACACAACCAGACATGTCTTTCTCTAAATATTTAACTAAAATATGACTTGGGTGCTCACAACCATACTCTGATACGCACAATCAGAATTTAGTCACTCAAGTAAAAGAATTATAAAAAACTACAAGCCTCCATTAGTTTGACAATCTCGATAAGCAATCATACTTTGAAAATCTTAACATGTTTGGTTACTTGACTGTTTCGCAAACAAGTAAAGCTATCGTTGGGAATACAATCGGCAAGTCTATAGAACTTAATTTTAACTTAATTTGATTATTCTAATTCCAAATGTTAAAATTTATCAGTAATATTGGGAGGGTTACCCACATCCAAGTTGTCTTTTCACCCATTCTTATTTTTAGACGGCTATCTCCATATTTTTGTTTTGTCTGGACAATCTTAAGCTCTTCCTTCAATGCCAAAATGTAATCTTCCAAAATTTCAGATTTAAGATTCCACCATATCAGCTTTAATATCTCACTATCCAATTAATTCGAGTCTTGGCAATTTATTATGCCAAGAAGGTGATACATGTGAATTGTGATGGATGGAAAACACATGTATTAGGCTAAAAGAACTAAGGAAATCAAATAGTAAAGGTTGCTCATTTCATTGGTGGCTCATAAGAAACAAGAATATCTTCAAATTATCATCAGCTAACTCTATGAAAGAATGACGACAAAAGTAGTTCAGCAAATGCTCATCAGTAAATCTACTCTAAAATACCTTGTGTGAGCTAATATGAAGTTTCATTATCATAATAAGGATATACATTACCGACCAACACCATAAGAATAGTCTTGTGCAAAACTATACAAATAAGCAAGCGGACCAAAACCAAGTGGGAATGTATATCATAATCAAGTGGCAGAGGAGATAAATTTCGAAAAATATAAACGAAACTGAACTTCACTGAAACAAATACAAGTACCATAAGCTCATGTAGAAAATATCAAAGTAGAGGGAGAAGCTGAGGTCCTCTTTCTTCCTAACAACAATATCTATGCAAAAGTACTGTAAAAATGTAATCTTGGCCCCTTATTTACATTTACCACAGTACGAAACAGCCCTCAACACTCGAAATCAAATAAGAAACATGGTTCAGTTCTCCAACATAAAGGAAATGTTGAAATGCAGGAAGCATGGAAACCACAAATGAAAAACCCGAAAACTCAAGGTCCAATAAAAATTAAAATCATGCCTATCAAGGACCAACAAAATCAAGAAGCTATATAATTTTTTGTTTCATCTTCTCCGATTCGTAAACGGTTTAGCAAATTGCTCCGCCAAACGAAAAAAAAGGGGGTAGATCTGAAACTATGACACAATGCCATACAAAATAAGTCGACCTTCAAACTGTTGACATGCCACCACACAAACACATACACACATCTATCATCTATAGCTATAACAGATCTAGCTACACATAAAGAGGCAAGAACACGGAAAAAGAAAGAGCGAATTGGGTTACATTTGCCACGCAGATAGGATGAAGATGGAAGCAAAGAGCAGTCTTCCAAGAAAAGAAAAGAAACCCATCTTTCACAATGCCACAACCCTTTGCTCTTCCGCTTTACCCCTCTCCGTTGCGTGTGTGCGCTGAGAACCGTGAAAAACGGTGTAAATAAGTGAAGGGATCGAGATTCAGAAGGCAAAGATTAATGTATCTTAATAAAAGTAATGTTCTGTATTATATAATAATAATAATAATAATAATAATAATAATAATAATAATAATAATAATAATATTTTAATATAAATTTAGATGTTAATATAACTCATTGCACATTACTGAAGAAAATGTGGACTTTATCTAATATCCGGGGAAATTTCAAGTTCTCTTATGATATATCTATCTAACTCTGTCTATTTCATAATAGATGGTCAATTGTTAATATTTTCTCGTTTCACATGTTCATTCTTGAATATTTGGGATGTGTTGAAATATGTTCTATATCGATAGTTTAAAATTATTACGGTAGGATAAAATTTCAGAGAGTTCAATATATGATCTGTGGACAACCCTCATCCTTAAACTAGTTTTTGAGATTAAATCAGATCAAAGTTCATTTATTAAAACGATATCCGAGCCCAGACCCGTTATATGTATTGAGCAAATTTTATGTGATATTCGCATCATAGAATAACTTTTTCACCTCGTACAAATAAATAAGTATATAATTACATTTTTTTTTTTTAATGTGACATGCACACCCGCAAATAATGAGATCGATGTGGTTACTGGTTCAAATTAAGACTAAAATTCAATTGGTGCAGTTAACATTGAACCACTATAATATTATAGTAATAATAATTTCATTTCTCTCGTTAGAATTTGACTTTCTTCATGTTTCGCTTGTTTTCTTGGCTGTTGACTTCATTTACACATCTAAAATTCCAGCAATATCGTCATGTAGATCAACAAAGACAATGGATAAATCTCAGTTACCAGTTGAAATTACTCCAAAAAATGAGCATTATTTCGACAGAACAAGCGATCTAAAAGCATTCGATGAGGCCAAAGCTGGTGTGAAGGGACTAGTTGATGCCGGAATCACAAAAGTCCCTCGAATTTTCTTTTCTCCACCAGATAAGTTTCAAAAGGACTCCCATCCCACCATCAACCCTGGATTCAGTATCCCAGTTTTGGATCTTGATGGGATTGAAAATTACCCGCTTCGACGAAGAAATGTAGTCGACAGAATCCGTGATGCATCGGGGACTTGGGGTTTCTTTCAAGTGATTAATCATGGGATTGGTGTGAGTGTTTTGGATGAAATGCTGGCTGGGACTAGGAGGTTTTATGAGCAGGATAATGAAGTGAAAAAGGAGTGGTATACAAGAGATGGCATGAAAACAGTTGTGTACAATAGTAATTTCGATCTGTACAGGGCTGCATCGGCTAATTGGAGGGATACTACTTACTGCAATATGGCTCCCATGATTCCCAACCCAGAAGAATTGCCTGAGGCATGCAGGTAACTTTTTTTTTTTAAAAAAAACAAATATTTGTAGTATAATTTTTCATTGGATGCATATAGTAGCGTGGGAATTGTACATGGTTCGTATATAGATTGAAGAATTAGAGTTTGATTGATTTCAAGAGATTTGCGTTAATAGATAGGTTCAGAATACAATGTCTATGTCCATTGTCCACAGCAGAGTTTGATTTGAGCGAGAAAACGAAACCTCGATCGATATTATATATATATTTGAAAGGCTTAAGAATTTAGTGGTCTCTTCGGTTGTTCTTGTGACAATGTTTTCCTCGCAGGGACATCATGATTGAGTACTCCAAGCATGTGAAAAAATTGGGTCGACTTCTGTTCCAGCTACTATCAGAGGCTCTTGGTCTCGACCCGAATCATCTGAACAACATAGGTTGTTCAGACGGGCTAGCCATCTTGTATCACTATTACCCTGCATGCCCTGAGCCCGAGCTGACCTTAGGAGCAAGCAAACATGCCGACTACGACTTTCTCACCGTTCTGCTTCAAGACAACATAGGAGGCCTTCAAGTGCTTTGTTATGATCAGTGGATTGATATCACCCCTGTGCCAGGAGCTCTAGTAATCAACATTGGAGACCTTCTACAGGCACTCTTCTTTCTACTACTTTGAATGTTCTTGTTTGTTTAGTGTCAAAATCTAGGAATAAAATTTACACAAGTCTATAACATGTAGTGTCCCCTTAATCATAGATCGTGTTATTCGGGTTCCCCGTGTTAATTTATTGTTGTTTTGAATGTTTTGATCAGCTGATATCAAATGACAAGTTTAAAAGCAGCCAACACAGAGTTGTAGCAAATCTTGGTGGCCCAAGAGTGTCCGTGGCATGCTTCTTTACTACTGGTTTGATGCCATCATCAAAATTGTATGGACCTGTCGAAGAACTGCTGTCTGAAGAGAACCCACCAAAATACAGGGAAACCACAGTCCAAGAATACTCACTGCACTACAATGCAAAAGGCCTAGGTGGGACTTCTGCTTTGTTAGATTTCAGGTTGTAAATAGACGTTGCGGCCTGTCCTCTTATAACAGTATCAATTGTGTGCCATGAATTATATCTGTTTCTTGCTTTTTTGTTGTGTAATATCTGGAAAATTCTACTCTAAGTTGTATCATGTTACATTCTATCTTCAAGGTGTTGATCTCCTTTCAGTACTGGTAACTTGAATTTAAAACGAAGATATCTAACATTGTAGGCGTTGTCTGTCTCTCTTTGAGATCCTTGAGGTTAAATATCAGAGGTTTGTTTTTGTTTTGTTTGAATTTCCTTGTAGTTATCACACCTTAATAGCCTACGATCCCAGCTTCTAGTTGTCTTATGTATAAATTAAATACCAGGATGCCCACATTCCGATGCATCCCGTGTTCTCAAAGTTTTGTCCAAATCCATATCCTAATTGGCCTCCGGGAATCATGTCTCTCTTGGATCATATTCAAACACCTCGGATGCTCAGTCATTCCATCTGTTTTTCGAGCATTGGTTGATCGATCAAGAACGTTATCTCCGAGAACTTGTTCGGGTAATCGAATGCGGGGCAATGACGAAGAAGAACAGAGGTTTGAACAATTCGGTCACGACAAAGAAATCGCAATTAAATAACCATAAAAAAAAAACAAATGCACGTACTTATAATTTCGATCAACGTAGGAAAAGGAAAGCAGACGAGACGAGATTGGAGGATGATAGAGCTGGTGTTGGGCGACGATTTTTGGCGTAGAAGGAAGCGAGCAAGACGATGGGAGGAAGAAAAGAAATTAGGGGAGTTTTTGGGAGGGAGATAGGAGAGTGACAGCGGGAAGAGTTGAAAAAAATTAAAAAAAATTGTATAATGTTTTTAATTAAAAAATATGTGTTTAATTGGATTTTTAATTTATAAATCAAAAAAAGTTTGGGGGTTCGAATGAGCTGGAAACACCATCTATAAGCCCAAATTAGAAATCGATATACTGTCGCTGCTCTGTCAAGCAGGCAAGTAAAGAAGAGTACCTTCTATGCGCTTTGTCAAGCCGGCAAGTAAAGAGGAGTACCTCTCGCGACTGAGCCAGACAAACAAACAATTGTGAAAAGTGATTTATAAATAACAAATTATTTATTGAATTCTAGATGTGGGAACAAGTATATGGTTATAAATTAAGTTGATTTTGTTATCTGTGCTCCCGTTTTCATGGTTTATAAATTTATTTGTCACAATTTATTGAATTCTAGATGTAATAAATTGTTTTACACGATGAAATCAATGGAACAAGTCTTTTTATATTTCCCCATATCAAATAATTTCCATAAACACCCCGTAATTCCCATAAATACCCTTGATTGAAACTCCGATTTTTCTAATGTCCACTGATTAAACAAATGATCATTAGACCCAGCTCATCCTTCTTACCAATTATTTTTTAACACAATAACACACAATTCTTTCATGACACACACACACACACACATATATATATATACAAGAAACTTGAGAAAACAAAACAGTTGTAATAACACTACAAGACATGGATAAGTTCCCCTATTCTATGTCTTTCTTCCTTGTTCTAATTCAAGTATCATACATAAGCTTCGCTGCTGCAGGCTTCAACGTATCCACCATCCCATTCAACAGAGGCTTCACTAATTTATTCGGCGATTCGAATATCGTCCGCTCCGCCTATGATCGGTCCGTTCAACTCCACCTCAACCAATTCACAGGCACGTTTTTTAAAATATATATATGAATCTTTTTTTTTCTCCCATGCGGAATCAATTTAAATAATTATGCCATTTTTTTTAACTAAAAAATATTAATGCTTATTTATGAATATTTAATCAGCTTTGCTTTTATTCACTTGTCTGCTGCAGGCTCGGGATTTAAATCCTCAGACCTCTACAACCATGGCTTCTTCAGCGCAAAATTAAAGCTCCCGTCCGATTATACAGCCGGAATCGTAGTCGCGTTCTATGTACGTAGAAATATATAAATATATACATATAACATGTAACAATTTACATGGCTTTACGTACATATATAAATATACTAATTAACTAGTATATAATTGATCATGATATGTATGCAGACGACAAATGGAGATATATTTCGAAAGACGCACGACGAATTAGACTTCGAGTTCTTGGGGAATATCAAAGGAAAAGCGTGGAGGTTTCAGACAAATATGTATGGAAACGGGAGCACAGATAGCTCCTAATTTAAAGTTTTGTGACAGATGTGGGTTACTTTAAGTTTTTTTTTGCTGATTATGCCCAATCTATTAAATATTTTACACCCGTGTTACTTTGGCTTAACCCCTGAAATGTGTTTACAAAATCCATAATTCATCTTCCCTTTTTTTTTTATTAAATCTGTTTTATTATTTTTTTCATGTGTCAAATGCAAGCGCGCTTAAACATTATTTTTGAAACTTTGCTTTATTTCTTTATGAGTAGCTCACAATGTGGATTCTTTCAATTTTTAAAATATTCATAGCTTATATTTTCTGATATTGACTTTTTTAAAAATAAATTTAAGGGGCATAGTAAAAAAAATTGCCATGCATGGGATTAGAAGCTCGACCCAGATTTGGTTATTATTATACCGTAGCTTATTGAATTGGAAGCTTTATGATGACTTTCGGTTGCTTTAAGTCGTTCTTAATGATTATCTCTTATCTGTTTCTTCTCTTTCTATTATATAAAATATTCATAGCTTATATTTTCTGATATTAAATTGCGGCCTGTCGTCTTATAACAGTATCAATTGTGTGCCATGAATTATATCTGTTTCTTGTTTTTTTGTTGTGTACGTAATATCTGGAAAATTCTACTCTAAGTTGTATCATGTTACATTCTATCTTCAAGGTGTTGATCTCCTATCAGTACTGGTAACTTGAATTTAAAACGAAGATATCTAACATTGTAGGCGTTGTCTGTCTCTCTTTGAGATCCTTGAGGTTAAATATCAGAGGTTTGTTTTTGTTTTGTTTGAATTTCCTTGTAGTTTATCACACCTTTTTTAAGTACCCGATTTTACTATATTAATTAATTTATGTGTTAAAAATATGTATTTATAAATATCGGTTTATAGACGATATTAAAATAAATATGTTATTAATAGAGCACACAGGAGTTGAAATAACTCGAACCGGGTCAAGTTTGAACCCCGAATGAATAAAATAAGACACACATTAAAACAATACATATCTAATTAAATAGATATGGATATATATATTCAGACTGTTTCTCTCTCCGCCTGCATCGCGTCTTCTTCTTCTTCATTTCTTTTGTTTCTTTTCTTCAAATTTTCCTATCGCTTCAAATCTCCGTATTTTCTTCGTTTTTGGCCGGATTTCAAAAGTAAATATAGTTCTGGAATCCTCTCGACGAGAGCTATCTTTCGGTACCTATATTTCATATTTTTATTGAGATTTCCGAAAACCCGTCGCACCAGCCGCCGTCGTTCACCGTCGTTCGCCGTCGCCGATCGCCGCCGGAGTGTAGAAGGTTGTTGTTTCGGTTGATTAGACCTCTAATTCGAATATTTGAGGTAGATTTCGAGATTAGTGTTTCGAATTTTGGAAATTTTGATTCAATCGACTTCCGATAATTAATATTTGATTTATTATTGGTTGTAGGTATTATATCGGACTCGATTGGAGGTATTGGCTATTTTTTTGAAATTATTCTAGCATTATTTCGAAATTTCAGATTATTGTAGTTGGGGATTTTTGACTTTTAGGATTATTGCAATTACTATTTAAATGTTTCACTGTGTTAGAATTGTCTTATAGTAATTTAGGATTTAGTAACTAATTATGGACAATTTCAGATTATTTATATTTAGGTAATTCGACTTTTAGAGTCGTATATTCGATATTTGGTCATTAATAGGATGTTTTAATATTAAATATGAATTTTAGGATTTATGAGCAATTTTTCTGAAATTACAGATTCTGAAAATTTGGGATTGGAATATCCGAGAAATATTTGGAATAATTTCTATGGTAAATTAAGAATTGGTTGAGGTACGTATGAGCTGTTTATATTACGACGCCTATAATGGCATGTAATGATATTAAGTATTTTGTAATGAGTGCTAACGTGTTTTATGTGCTTATGTGGATTATATGATTGCATTCACTCATTTTACTAATTTTTCATAGCACGTTGAGCCTTGACTCCTTTGATTGCTATTGATATTGATCTCTTGAGATGTATTGAGTCATCGATGGAGCGAGTGACATTATTTATTGCACTCCTGAGTTAGCACGAGACCGAGCGGGTAGCAACCGTGCTCTCGATGCTACGTACGACACTCCTGATGACAGCATGAGGCTGGACGGGTCGCTCCTGTCACCCTCCGATGCTACGTGTATGGATTAGCAGTGATGATTCGAGGTCTGCTGCGTTCCTGGCACGGGTGGCCACTGAGTTTATTGTGATACGATTATTTGGACTCCTTTTGGTATCCCTTATTTCATTGATACCTGTCACGCATTACATTGCATTTCATTGCATTGTACTTGATTTTATTCATGTCAGTTATACTTGTCGTAATTTTTATAGTTCGTCGTACTGGGGTCCGACCCCTGTTTTCTTTTTATGCTGTGGTTGTTTGTGATTCCATAGCAGGTTATCCAGGGGGATTTGACGCATCTGGTGGAGCGTCATCTAGTGGTACCCAGTGAGGCGAGCGTGGAGTCGAGTTCCCAGATATATGTATATATATATATCAGTTTAGCGAGTTTTATATTTGTCGGGGTGATGCCCTGTGTATCTGTATAAATAGTTTTGGACCTTGTTTTGAATTGTTATTTGTGTGATCGAGCCTTGCCGGCTCTGCATGTGTTTAGTTGTAACGCCCCACTGTATCAAGACGGGTCTTTTCAGCGTGCTTATGTCCTCACTCACACGCATCCTGGAAAACTTCCCAGGGGGTCACCCATCCTATAATTGCCCCAAGTCAAGCACACTTAACTTTGGAGTTCTTATGTGATGAGCTTCCGAAAAGAAGATGCACCTTCTTGATATGAGCAGTACATATGAAATCTTTTAAGCCCTCCTCAACTATGTAGTCCCATACCTACACAGTCTCAGAATCCCCTCTCATTCAGGCACGGGATCGGTTCATTCATGTCTCCCTCCGCCTAGAAGCCTACCAGGAGCCGCTCATTGTCCGTGCAACCTCTTGGCACCGGCGATCACTCCCTGCCTCCTCAGCCCCGGGCGTCACATGCCCACCAGCTTCGCTTGGTTCGTCCCCGAACCATACCGTACTAAGAGAGGTCGGCTTTGATACCATTTCTCGATTTATGCGTGTCATCCTTGCGCAGGGGCCATGCTAATCTTCTCTGTATCGTTCCAATTTTATCGGATGTCCCCGAAAGATTGAAACGCCCTAGTACTACTAAATGCGGAAAAACTTTTTTTTTATTTTTTATGCTATACTATATACATATACGCCCATACATATATGTATAAACTTTAAAAATAATATTACAAATAATAACTCGCTTAATAAAATAATAAACATTTATTTGATAAAATCTTGAGTCATGCAATAGATAAAATAATGTCTATAATAAAAATTTATAACTTATGTCTACTAAAATCATGAAAAATCAATAAGTAATCATAACCACTGAAAACATAAAAATATCCTAAATAAATAACTCATGCATAAATAAAACTCTAGCGAGACGGTCACGGGGCCACTGCCATGCTCGCTCATACGTCCTCGCCACCGGTAGGAGCTACATCATACTCACCTGCACCATATAAGCGTAGTGAGCCTAGAGGCTCAACATGTCTAATCCTTTATAACAAGGTTAAAAATAATGCATCACGTAAATACTAATACATATACATGTACATGAGCATGCGTGGAAACATTTTTCATAACATAAATGCTTAATCATAAATCTTATACATAACATAACTTTCTTCATCATACATAACATAATTGAGCATGTCATAAACATAAAAACTGTGTATGATCATATCCATGAATGTGACTAATAACTGTGCTGACTGATCAGTCTAAAGAACCATCGTACGTGGCGGTGGATAAATCCACCTCTATGCTGGTAGTAAACTACCTCTGTGCCAGTGGTAAAACCCACTTCTATGCCGGTAGTAAAACTACCTCTGTGTCAGTGGTAAAACCCACTTCTATGCTGTCACATCACTTCAATTTCCATAAAAATATTTTTCATGCTCAAATCTTAATCATAAACACATCATAAAATATTTCATGTATGCATGCACTTAAAATATGTCCGTAATATATATTTAATTAATTTTAATAATAAATATACTTTTACTTAAAATAGACTTCATGCATAAAAATAATTAAATATATATTCCGGACTTAGTTTATTTTCATGGATTGGTCCAGACTGCTGGTCTCTCTACTAACCCCTTAACTGACTTAAAGCCTGTTAACTAACTTAAAGCCCATAATTAAATAATTAATTTTAAAAATTATAATTTTTACTAAAATAAAATACTTAAATGTTATTGGGCTTAAATAAAAATATTTAGGCCCAATAACTAATTAATTCATAAAAATTCCTAGACTGACCCAATAAAATCACTGACTAGCCCAAAAATTCCAATGGGCCCACGGGCCCATAAAATTATTGGGTTAACTTAAAAATAATTTAAAAAGCCCAAATAAAATTAATTGGAAGCCCAAATAATTTTATTTCTAATTAAATGGCCCAAAAATCCAATTAAAACATTAAACATTTTAAAATTAAAATACTCGAGCCCGGCCCACCTAGCCCGGACCCGGACATGCCTGACCCAACCCTAGACCCTACTGAACCGACCCACTACCCTGACCCGACCCGGAACCACCCAGAACCCCCCTACCCGACACCCCCCCTCTCCTTGCCCTCGGCTGCGCGAGCAGCAGCCTTCCGGGGCAGTTGCCGCCGTGCTCCGACCGTCCACTGGCCGGAGCACCACCACCTACCTCTAGCCCTCTTCAAGACGTTTCCAACCATGTAAGAACCAGCCCAAACCATCAAGTATAGAGGGAGAACGAAGCTCTGCAAAACTGCCTACCCGCAGCTCGCGCGCAGACAGGAGCAGCTGTGGCGTTTTGCTTCGTTCTCGAGATTCCGACCACCTAAAATCGCGAAACCAATTGCAAAACTCAGCCAACATCTAGTAGGTTCCAACCCAACAAACCTCACCCAAAATAGTGGCCTGAGGAGGGAGAACGAAGCCTTCTCCCTCAGAACACAAATCTGCGCGATCTGGTGCACTAGAGGAGAAGTGCTTCGTTTCAGACCAACCATGGACAAAACCAACAGGGCCACACGACCACAAGGACCCTAAGACATGCCCTCAGATGTGGATTAGCCGCCTGGACCTTTACCATGCATAAAAAACGTGATCATACTCATGAAAGATCAAGCAAAACGTGAGAAAAAGGAAAGGAAAATACCATCTGCATATACTTCTGAACAACAAACATATATACCACAAACTTTCTGCTGTAAAAACCAAAATAATAGCTTATATGGTGTTGAGAAAAGAATTAAACATGCCTTTCGTAATTATTTGACAACGAACGATGCGTTTACGGGACTCCGGGACGACGAACCTCCAAAATAACTCAAAGAACTCAAAGCTTTTGGCTATGGGGCTGTTGTTTCTGTTGAAGCCGATGAAGGAGAAGGTGAGGGAGAGGATGGAGGCGGCTTAGACGTGAGTTTAGAGTGTAGGGTTTGGTTTAGGATAATTTTTTTTGTATAATAAATATTAACTAAATAATATAGATAATATACCATAGAAAAATATAATTTAAAACTCTCTAATAATAATAAAAATCTGATAAAATATCTCCTAATCTCGAAATTATTAAATAGGCAAATTTTAAAAATTAATAAAAGTCAATAAAGAGACTAATTTTGGCTAAAAATAGCCCCTTAAATAAATATATAACTAAATACTAAAATTTTCTTGACAAAATACCTTAAAATATTATTTTAAGGCTCATAAAACTCATAAAATATTTTTGGCTAAATATTTTGGTATCTCGTCCGTCCACGGTCCCGTCTACGCGATCAAAACCAATTAATTTCCATAAATCACAAAAATCACTAATTTTGGGTTAAATGCTAAAATAACTTAAATCATGCATATAAATCACATAATAACACATAAATTCATTTAACCCTTATTTTAAAAATTAATTTCTCCTAATTATGCATGCGAATTTACGTATTAAAATTTCCGGGTGTTACAATTCTCCCCCCCTTAAATTGAATTTCGTCCTCGAAATTCGACGGAATCTGTCTGGGAGGCATTCTGTACCACCACATATTTCTTTACGTAAATCGCAATGCATAACTAAGAGTTTCAAAAGTCTTACTGAACATGAAATACTTAAAATTAATACATATGCTCCTTCTAAATCTTATTAAAACATTTAAAACTTACAGACCAGTAGCAGGATTTCTGAGCTTCACGTGGCAGATGGACACCCTCCGAGGACCGTGCTCTGATACCAATTGAAACGCCCTAGTACTACTAAATGCGGAAAAACTTTTTTTTTTTTTATGCTATACTATATACATATACGCCCATACATATATGTATAAACTTTAAAAATAATATTACAAATAATAACTCGCTTAATAAAATAATAAACATTTATTTGATAAAATCTTGAGTCATGCAATAGATAAAATAATGTCTATAATAAAAATTTATAACTTATGTCTACTAAAATCATGAAAAATCAATAAGTAATCATAACCACTGAAAACATAAAAATATCCTAAATAAATAACTCATGCATAAATAAAACTCTAGCGAGACGGTCACGGGGCCACTGCCATGCTCGCTCATACGTCCTCGCCACCGGTAGGAGCTACATCATACTCACCTGCACCATATAAGCGTAGTGAGCCTAGAGGCTCAACATGTCTAATCCTTTATAACAAGGTTAAAAATAATGCATCACGTAAATACTAATACATATACATGTACATGAGCATGCGTGGAAACATTTTTCATAACATAAATGCTTAATCATAAATCTTATACATAACATAACTTTCTTCATCATACATAACATAATTGAGCATGTCATAAACATAAAAACTGTGTATGGTCATATCCATGAATGTGACTAATAACTGTGCTGACTGATCAGTCTAAAGAACCATCGTACGTGGCGGTGGATAAATCCACCTCTATGCTGGTAGTAAACTACCTCTGTGCCAGTGGTAAAACCCACTTCTATGCCGGTAGTAGAACTACCTCTGTGTCAGTGGTAAAACCCACTTCTATGCTGTCACATCACTTCAATTTCCATAAAAATATTTTTCATGCTCAAATCTTAATCATAAACACATCATAAAATATTTCATGTATGCATGCACTTAAAATATGTCCGTAATATATATTTAATTAATTTTAATAATAAATATACTTTTACTTAAAATAGACTTCATGCATAAAAATAATTAAATATATATTCCGGACTTAGTTTATTTTCATGGATTGGTCCAGACTGCTGGTCTCTCTACTAACCCCTTAACTGACTTAAAGCCTGTTAACTAACTTAAAGCCCATAATTAAATAATTAATTTTAAAAATTATAATTTTTACTAAAATAAAATACTTAAATGTTATTGGGCTTAAATAAAAATATTTAGGCCCAATAACTAATTAATTCATAAAAATTCCTAGACTGACCCAATAAAATCACTGACTAGCCCAAAAATTCCAATGGGCCCACGGGCCCATAAAATTATTGGGTTAACTTAAAAATAATTTAAAAAGCCCAAATAAAATTAATTGGAAGCCCAAATAATTTTATTTCTAATTAAATGGCCCAAAAATCCAATTAAAACATTAAACATTTTAAAATTAAAATACTCGAGCCCGGCCCACCTAGCCCGGACCCGGACATGCCTGACCCGACCCTAGACCCTACTGAACCGACCCACTACCCTGACCCGACCCGGAACCACCCAGAAACCCCCTACCCGACACCCCCCCTCTCCTTGCCCTCGGCTGCGCGAGCAGCAGCCTTCCGGGGCAGTTGCCGCCATGCTCCGGCCGTCCACTGGCCGGAGCACCACCACCTACCTCTAGCCCTCTTCAAGACGTTTCCAACCATGTAAGAACCAGCCCAAACCATCAAGTATAGAGGGAGAACGAAGCTCTGCAAAACTGCCTACCCGCAGCTCGCGCGCAGACAGGAGCAGCTGTGGCGTTTTGCTTCGTTCTCGAGATTCCGACCACCTAAAATCGCGAAACCAATTGAAAAACTCAGCCAACATCTAGTAGGTTCCAACCCAACAAACCTCACCCAAAATAGTGGCCTGAGGAGGGAGAACGAAGCCTTCTCCCTCAGAACACAAATCTGCGCGATCTGGTGCACTAGAGGAGAAGTGCTTCGTTTCAGACCAACCATGGACAAAACCAACAGGGCCACACGACCACAAGGACCCTAAGACATGCCCTCAGATGTGGATTAGCCGCCTGGACCTTTACCATGCATAAAAAACGTGATCATACTCATGAAAGATCAAGCAAAACGTGAGAAAAAGGAAAGGAAAATACCATCTGCATATACTTCTGAACAACAAACATATATACCACAAACTTTCTGCTGTAAAAACCAAAATAATAGCTTATATGGTGTTGAGAAAAGAATTAAACATGCCTTTCGTAATTATTTGACAACGAACGATGCGTTTACGGGACTCCGGGACGACGAAACTCCAAAATAACTCAAAGAACTCAAAGCTTTCGGCTATGGGGCTGTTGTTTCTGTTGAAGCCGATGAAGGAGAAGGTGAGGGAGAGGATGGAGGCGGCTTAGACGTGAGTTTAGAGTGTAGGGTTTGGTTTAGGATAATTTTTTTTGTATAATAAATATTAACTAAATAATATAGATAATATACCATAGAAAAATATAATTTAAAACTCTCTAATAATAATAAAAATCTGATAAAATATCTCCTAATCTCGAAATTATTAAATAGGCAAATTTTAAAAATTAATAAAAGTCAATAAAGAGACTAATTTTGGCTAAAAATAGCCCCTTAAATAAATATATAACTAAATACTAAAATTTTCTTGACAAAATACCTTAAAATATTATTTTAAGGCTCATAAAACTCATAAAATATTTTTGGCTAAATATTTTGGTATCTCGTCCGTCCACGGTCCCGTCTACGCGATCAAAACCAATTAATTTCCATAAATCACAAAAATCACTAATTTTGGGTTAAATGCTAAAATAACTTAAATCATGCATATAAATCACATAATAACACATAAATTCATTTAACCCTTATTTTAAAAATTAATTTCTCCTAATTATGCATGCGAATTTACGTATTAAAATTTCCGGGTGTTACATTAGTCCTGGCCAGTGCGGCTATAGGTTTGTAAATTGGAGTTGTGACTCTATTTTCGAGTATATATTGCTGGTTGTGTTGTACAGGTTTTTGGGATGTCCTATTTACGAATAGGTCATGCCGAAATTTCTGTAGGCCCAAACACAAATTTTTAACTCGTTTTCGCTGTTTACATTAATTAATCCTGGTTGTTTGATCATTAAATATTAAATCAGGACACGGCCCCTTTCACCTTTTTAGCCTACGATCCAGTTTGATGCTATGAATGAGATGAGCAAGGGTCTAAGCCTCTAAGGGATAAGTAAATGGTGTAATATACATCAAGGTACTGTTTGATACATGAGATGATAGTGGGATGAGACACAAATTTTTACTCATCCCATGTTTTTCTCATTTTTTTGTTAACCCAATGATATCTTATGAACCGGTATAACATTAGATGTAGGCTTGATGACAAATATCTCTTAACTCATGGTATTAGTGGAGGATGAGTGAAATTGTGTGAAATTGACAATGATGATTAAGAGAATAAACACAATAATCCTACAAAATAAAAAACATACAAAATCACATATTATTCATATCTATGTCTTGCTTATCCACATCTCATCATGTTTTTATTCATCTATCGTACATCTCATCCATGATGCCAAACGGTATACAAAGATACCGGACAAAGATGAATAATATATTGTTTTGTGTGTTTTAACTGCATGATTATTGTGTTTAGCATTATTTTAAAATAACATATTAAATGTTTGTTAAATCTAAATCAATCATAATTGTCAAATGATATATTTATAAATTTCACTCATATCATACGTATTATATGTTGATCACGTGGATGAAGAAAAAAGACCGATGCAACTCACGTATAACGTCATTACGGATAATGGATGAAATCGATTTAACTTAAAAAAATAAAACAAACACGAAATGAATATAAAAATTATACACCATCTTACGTTCATAAGTGCATTAAACAACGGTGATGGATACTAATATATTAATTAATTAGTATTGATTAAGTTTAAGCCCAATTAGAGTTTTTAGGAGTGTTTAATGGGCTTGGGCCATGTAGCCAAAAAATACAAATATTGGTACGTAAGGTCTTTAGACTGAACCTTGCGACGTAGAGCATTCACATAGCGTAAGGTGAACCTTGCAGCGTAAGGTAAACATGTAGCGTAAGGTGAACCTTGCACCATAAGGTAAACACGTAGCGTAAGGTGAACCTTGTAGAGTAAACTGAAACTTCGTGGATCGTCACCTGCGTCACAAACAAATGTCAGAGGCGCCGGGTGGTTTCCCGGCGTAGGCACTCCGACGTTCAAGTCAGCCAAGAGCACAATGATAATCTCCCAAAATAAGAAAACTCAAGTTGGAGAGAAAAATGACCTTGAATATGGAGATGCTCCTCTATTTATAGAGTTTTTAGGAGTGTTTAATGGGCTTGGGCCTTGGGCCATAAAATTGGGCTTAGACTTAATCAATACTAATTAATTAATATATTAGTATCCATCATAAGCCCCCACTCTCGAGTGAGTGCATGCAGTGGAAATGCTCGAGAGTATACTATATAGAAAAGAAAATTATTCTCGAATTTTTAGGTAGGGGCAATTTTATATATATATAATATACATATATGGTAATTGTGCCTAGATTGGAAGGAATTAAACATAATTTGTAGAGTAAACGGATGAATGACTCACATTACGGAGTAAAATAATTGAATTTGACGTGTAGAAATTATTATCATCTTTATGGGATTAATGATGACATATCCCATTTAAAAACCGATTGGAACACAAGGTATTTGGTAGTTTCTGAAGATTGAATAAGGTGATAAAACTTTTCTTCTTATTATGCGCTTATTTTATTTTACTCCACGTGTTGAAGAATATTAATATTATAGTAACTTTTGTCGTCTATTGTTTAGGATTTGGATGATATTGCTGTAGCTTCTTCTTCTTCGGGGAATTATGGCTGGTAAGTGTAAGATAAATTGAACTTGGCCACTTCCTGTACTTTACTTTGTTGTTTCTCCTCGGTTGTTTATGTGTTTTTGATCTATGCCTCCAATATGCATTTTTTTGTTGTTGAATTATTCGTCGTGTATATTTCGAAGTGGGGGTGAGATGATGGCAATAGCGGCTAGGGGTGAGGATAAGAGCACAACCAGACAGGTTCGACGGGGGAGGCATGTGTCCATCATCCATTTCCAGTTTGGAGGTTGTGATTTGTGTATGGTTCTTTGCAAGCCATGACATGGTGGTCAATATTTGCTCCGGTCGATAATGGTGCGGCTGGGTTTCCTTCCCTTCGACGATGTGTGCTAATTGCTGCTCATCCCAGGCGACGCGAGGCTGCCGGAATCCATTTTAGATGATGGCGACCTGCTTGTTTTATCGACCCAGGAACGTGAGGGATGGGTTTGGGTAGATTAGGTTTTTAATATATAAGGAAATAGGTTTTTAGGTTAATTAATAATACTAGAAAAATATCATATAAATTTAAACATCCTAAATACACGTTCAAATCATAAAATTAGATTAAAATTTATAAAATCCCGAAATTAAAAATTAGGGGAATTTTAAAGATAAGAAAAAGTCATTAAAATGGCTTAACTTTGAATAAAAAGGACTCCTAAAATTATATAAAGTTAAATACTTAAAATTTTGAGATAATAAAACTCAAAATAATATTTTAAGGCTCTAAAAAGGCTCATAAAATAATTTGGATGGAAAGTTGTCATCTCGTCCGTCCACGGTCCCGTCTACGCGATCAAATAATTAAAATACTAAAAATCATAAAAATCACTAATTATGGGTTAAATGCTTAAAAATAACTTAAATCATGCATAAATAATTCACATAATTATTTAACCCATAAATAATAAATTTAAATAATTAAATATCCTAATTATGCTGGCGGATTTATGTAATTAAAAATACCGGGTGTTACAATTCTCCCCCCCTTAAATTGAATTTCGTCCTCGAAATTAAGGTACTTACCCGAACAACTCCGGGTAGCGAGTCCTCATGTCTGCCTCGGTCTCCCAAGTAGCTTCCTCCTCCGAGTGATTCAGCCACTGGACTCTGACCATCGGTATGACCCGCGTCCTAAGCCTCCGCTCCTCTCTAGCCAAAATCCGCACTGGTCTCTCCTCGTAAACAAGATCTGGTGGCAACTGTAAGGGCTCAAAATCCAACACATGCGACGGGTTGGAGACATATCTCCGAAGCATGGATACATGGAATACGTTGTGCACTGCCGCTAGCCCTGGAGGTAGAGCTAAACGATAGGCCAACGTGCCAACTCGCTCCAAGATCTCAAATGGCCCTATGTATCTCGGATTAAGCTTGCCTCTCCGCCCAAAACGCGCTACTCCCTTCATAGGTGACACCTTCAGGAATACGTGATCACCTACTGCGAACTCCAAATCGCGTCGTCTGGCATTGGAGTTGCAGGGACACTCCATTCGAGCAGATCTAGTGGTTCTTCCATTGACTGGGTTTGACTTGATTTTGGGTATGGACTGGCTATCAGTTAATGGAGCTTCGATTGATTTCCGACGTAGGACAGTGTCAGTGAAGCCAGCAGGAGGTGAGATGTTTACTTTCTTTGCATCTCAGTCTAGCAGTATTCCTCAGATGATATCATTTGTTCGTGCGAGGAAACTGTCGCGCAATGGATGTCAGGGTTTTCTGGCTAGTGTGGTCACTACCTCAGATGTTTCTAGCAGATCTTTATCAGATATAGATGTGGTACGTGACTATCCAGATGTTTTTCCTGACGATGTGACAGGAGTTCCACCAGTGAGAGAGGTGGAGTTCAGTATTGAGTTGTTGCCGGATACTGTGCCTATCTCTAAGGCACCGTATCGACTTGCTCCTACAGAGATGAGAGAGTTGAAGGAGCAGATTCAGGAGCTGTTGGAGAAGGGTTTTGTTCGCCCTAGCTTTTCTCCATGGGGAGCTCCAGTGTTGTTTGTGAAGAAGAAGGACGGTAGCATGAGATTGTGTATTGACTACCGAGTTTTATGCATTTAAGTTATTTTAATATTTATATGTTAGTAAGAAAAATTAAATTAAATATATATGAAGGACACACAATTTATTTAAGTACATGCATTCATGAAATCCATTTTTATGCTATGATTTAATTTCTATGGTTGAGCAAAATAAAATATTTTAGGTGGAAATTGAAGTAGTGTGGCCATTTATGTATGGGCAGTTTCTGCCATTTATGTATGGGCAGTTTTCTGCCATTTATGTATGGGTGGTTCGCCACCAGCCTCGTACGATGGTTTCCTAGACTGATCAGTCGCACTATGGGTCACACTTACGGATAGGACCATACGATGTTCAGAAAACAAATGCTCAACAACTTATGTATGTATGATATTATGTATGTATGTATGTTTAATTATGTAATTTAAGTTAGAAATTTTGAAGCATGCTCATTCATGTATATGTATGTATTAGTAGTTTAGTGTTTTAAATTATTTTAAACCCTTGTTAGTATGCATGTTGGGCCTCTAGGCTCACTACACTGATATGGTGCAGGTGAGTACGTAGAGGAGCAGGTTACTCCTACCGGTGGTGAGGATCTATGAGCTGTGCTGCAGTAGCCCCGTGACCGTGACAGCTTCTGAGTCACCGTGCATGATGTCATGTGAAACATTTTATTATATTTTTAGTGGTTGAGTTTTATGGGAATATTTTATTAAATGTTTTAGTGCATGCACATATTTTAATTATTTTATTTATGCAGTATATTTTTAATTCTAGGGTTGACTCAGATATTTATTTAATTTAAAGAATGCCTTTTATTTAAGTATTTAATTATTTATTTATTTAGTCTTGTATTTATTTTAAATATTTTATTCTGTGCATATATGTATGGGCATATATGTACATGTTTTATCTAGTAGTAAAAAAAAAAAAAAAAAATTTCCGCATATTTATTTATTATAGAGTTAGGGTCGTTTCAGTTGGTATCAGAGCACGGTCCTTGGAGGGGTCACTACTGCTATGCTAGCTCAGAAATCCACGCTACCGGTCTGTAAGTTTTAATGTTATTAGTATGATTTAAATTTCTAGAATTTAAGTTAGCCTTAAATTTTAAACACTTAGTTATGCAAGGCGATTTACGTAAATAAATATGTGGTGGTGCAGAATGCCTCCCAGACAGGTGAATCGACGTGGGAGACCTCCACCTCCACCGCCACCTCAGCAGCACCCCATGACAGCACTGGAGCAGGCCAGTGCGACGATGATGGCAGGGATTACTGCTCTGTTGGAGCAGCAGGCGGCACGTCCCAGACTGTCCCACGAGGAGGACGTCGCAGAGAGGTTCCAGAAGAAGGGGCCTAAGGAGTTTGTGGGGACCACCGATCCGTTGGTGGCTGAGGGATGGATTCGCTCTCTTGAGTCCATCTTCGATTATATGGGGATCACAGACGCCGACAGGGTGAGCTGTGCGACGTACATGATGCGAGGCGATGCAGCCCTTTGGTGGGAGGGTGCAGTCAGAGGAGTCCATCTACCTACACTGACGTGGGCTGAGTTCAGGCGTATCTTCTACGCCAAGTACTTCACCGAGGATGTGCGCAGCCGCATGATCCGTGAGTTCATGAGTCTCCGTCAGGGGGACAGATCTGTGGTTGAGTATGTGAGCCAGTATGAGAGGGGCTGTCATTTTGTGCCCATGATTGCTGATAGTCCGCAGGAGAAGCTGCGACAGTTTGTTGAGGGCCTGAGGGCTGAGATCAGGCATGACGTACGCATGGCAGACGTCTTTACCTATGAGTCTGCAGTCAGCAGGGCCTTGCGTTCCGAGGAGGGACGGAGGGAGATACAGAGAGAGCAGCAGGGTAAGAGGCAGTTTGGGCAGACAGGGTATCAGCGACCATCTTCGCAGCCACCTGCGAAGAAGCAGTCTACAGGGCCATCTAAGGGCCCGATTCAGCAGAGGCCTCAGGGGAAGCCACAGCAGCAGACTAGGGGCGGGGCCCCTACTCCAGGGAGATATCCAGTGTGTTCGAAGTGCCAGAAGATGCATTCCGGGCAGTGTCTATTGGGAGCAGGAGTCTGCTATCGTTGCAAGGAGCCAGGGCATCAGATTGCCAACTGCCCGCAGAGGCAGAATGTCAGTGGGAGAGTTTATGTGATGCAGGCTGAGGAGGCAGACACAGATACCTCCTTGATCACCGGTATACCTAACCCCTAGAACTTTTTCAATACTTTGCTTTTGTTTATTGTGATTATATCTGAATGCCTGTTGCATGAGTTTAATTATCAGCATGCTAGAATAAGAATTTTGTTTCTTTGTGATTAGAATTGAGGATTTTAGTGTTTTAACCTTGGGAGCATAGTGGTATGAATTGTTGGGAATCTTCTGCGTGCAGGGAGAATTCTAGTTGGAGGAAACTCCACGTTTGCGTTGCTAGATTCAGGAGCCACGCATTCGTTTATCTCCCGGGATTTTATCAGACGGATAGGCATTACACCAGAGGTTGTAGACAGTGGTTACGATGTTACCATGCCATCCGGACAGATTATCACTACCACTAGTGTCATCAGGGATCTGGCATTGGAGTTGCAGGGACACTCCATTCGAGCAGATCTAGTGGTTCTTCCATTGACTGGGTTTGACTTGATTTTGGGTATGGACTGGCTATCAGTTAATGGAGCTTCGATTGATTTCCGACGTAGGACAGTGTCAGTGAAGCCAGCAGGAGGTGAGATGTTTACTTTCTTTGCATCTCAGTCTAGCAGTATTCCTCAGATGATATCATTTGTTCGTGCGAGGAAACTGTTGCGCAATGGATGTCAGGGTTTTCTGGCTAGTGTGGTCACTACCTCAGATGTTTCTAGCAGATCTTTATCAGATATAGATGTGGTACGTGACTATCCAGATGTTTTTCCTGACGATGTGACAGGAGTTCCACCAGTGAGAGAGGTGGAGTTCAGTATTGAGTTGTTGCCGGATACTGTGCCTATCTCTAAGGCACCGTATCGACTTGCTCCTACAGAGATGAGAGAGTTGAAGGAGCAGATTCAGGAGCTGTTGGAGAAGGGTTTTGTTCGCCCTAGCTTTTCTCCATGGGGAGCTCCAGTGTTGTTTGTGAAGAAGAAGGACGGTAGCATGAGATTGTGTATTGACTACCGAGAGCTCAACAGAGTCACAGTGAAGAATAAGTATCCACTACCGAGGATAGAGGATTTATTCGATCAGTTGCAGGGAGCTTCGGTATTCTCCAAGATCGATCTGCGATCTGGTTACCATCAGCTGAGGGTCAGAGATTCAGACGTGTCTAAGACTGCCTTTAGGACACGATATGGACACTATGAGTTCTTGGTGATGCCCTTTGGGTTAACCAATGCTCCAGCAGTGTTTATGGATCTTATGCATCGTGTCTTCCAGCCGTATCTAGATCAGTTTGTCATTGTATTCATTGATGACATATTGATCTACTCGAGGAGCATTGAGGAGCACACGCAGCATTTGCATACAGCCTTGCAGACTTTGAGGGAGCATCGACTGTTTGCGAAGTTCAGTAAGTGTGAGTTTTGGTTGGAGCAGGTGGCGTTTCTAGGCCACATTATTTCTAGAGACGGGATTGCAGTGGATCAGTCCAAGGTACAGGCAGTGAGAGATTGGGGGATTCCAAAGAATGCTTCGGAGATTCGTAGCTTCTTGGGTTTAGCAGGATACTATAGGAAGTTCATCAAGGGTTTTTCCTCTATTGCAGTACCCTTGACTTCCTTGACCAAGAAGAACGCGAAGTATAGTTGGAGTCCAGATTGTCAGAGGAGCTTTGATCAGCTGAAGGATGCACTTACTTCAGCACCGGTGTTAGCTATGACAGTGCCACATGAGGAGTTAGTGGTGTACACCGACGCGTCTAAACTAGGTTTAGGCGCAGTGCTTATGCAGAGTGGCAGAGTTATCGCATATGCGTCGCGACAGTTGAAGATTCATGAGCAGAACTATCCGACGCATGATTTAGAGCTTGCAGCAGTGGTATTTGCGTTGAAAATTTGGAGGCACTATCTTTACGGCGAGAAGTGCAAGATTTTCACCGACCACAAGAGCCTCAAGTACTTCTTCACCCAGAAGGAGTTGAACATGAGGCAGCGCAGATGGCTTGAGCTTGTGAAGGACTATGACTGTGACATTAGCTACCATCCGGGTAAGGCTAATGTAGTGGCAGATGCTTTGAGTCGGAAGTCGTCAGTGGTATCATGTTTGACTGTGCAGTTACCACTACAGACCGAGATTCAGAGATTTGGTTTGGAGTGCTATCCGAGCGGCCATGCACCGAGCTTGTCAGTGTTGGCGGTGCAGCCAGTTTTGAGAGATCGGATTAGAGAGGGACAGTCCACTGATGAGGAGTTACAGCGATGGAGACAGAGAGATGAGGCTAGAGGTAATCTCTTGTATACAGTGGAGGATGACATCGTTCAGTACCGTGGTAGGATGTGGGTACCGAACGTCGATCAGTTGCGAGCGGAGATTTTGACAGAGGCTCACGCATCTCCGTACTCCATTCACCCCGGAAGTACGAAGATGTACAAAGACTTGCAGCTATTGTATTGGTGGCCTGGTATGAAGAGTGACATCGGGAGAGTGGTGTCAGAGTGCTTGACTTGTCAGCAAGTCAAAGCAGAGCATCAGCGTCCAGCAGGACTTCTTAGACCTCTTCCCATTCCGGAATGGAAATGGGAGAATATTACGATGGACTTTGTGGTTGGCTTACCGAGGAGTGCCAGAGGTTGCACAGCGATTTGGGTGATTGTGGATAGACTCACCAAGTCAGCTCATTTCTTGCCGGTGAGGACTAACTATACTTTGACACAGTATGCAGAGCTTTACATTAGAGAGATTGTTAGACTGCATGGCATACCAGTGTCTATTGTGTCAGACAGAGATCCGAGATTCACATCTGCGTTTTGGAAGAGTCTGCACACGGCTATGGGGACTAGGCTTCTGTTCAGTACAGCATTTCATCCCCAGACAGATGGTCAGTCTGAGAGAGTGATCCAGGTTCTCGAGGATCTTCTGAGAGCTTGTGTCATTGATTTTCGGGGCTCTTGGGAGACTAGACTGCCATTGGTGGAGTTTACCTATAACAACAGCTTTCAGTCGTCTATAGGTATGGCTCCATATGCAGCACTTTATGGGAGGAGATGCAGATCTCCGGTGCATTGGGATGAGGTTGGTGAGCGGATTTTGTTGGGTCCGGAGATTGTGCAGCAGACAGCTGACATCGTGACGCAGATTCGAGAGAGGATGAGGACTGCGCAGAGTCGGCAGAAGAGTTATGCAGATGCCAGACGACGCGATTTGGAGTTCGCAGTAGGTGATCACGTATTCTTGAAGGTGTCACCTATGAAGGGAGTAGCGCGTTTTGGACGGAGAGGCAAGCTTAATCCGAGATATATAGGGCCATTCGAGATCTTGGAGCGAGTTGGCACGTTGGCCTATCGTTTAGCTCTACCTCCAGGGCTAGCGGCAGTGCACAACGTGTTCCATGTATCCATGCTTCGGAGATATGTCTCCAACCCGTCGCATGTACTGGATTTTGAGCCCTTACAGTTACCACCAGATCTTGTTTACGAGGAAAGACCAGTGCGGATTTTGGCTAGAGAGGAGCGGAGGCTTAGGACGCGGGTCATACCGATGGTCAGAGTCCAGTGGCTGAATCACTCGGAGGAGGAAGCTACTTGGGAGACCGAGGAGGATATGAGGACTCGCTACCCGGAGTTGTTCGGGTAAGTACTTTAATTTCGAGGACGAAATTCAATTTAAGGGGGGGAGAATTGTAACACCCGGTATTTTTAAATACGTAAATTCGCATGCATAATTAGGATATTTAATTAGTTAAATTTATGATTTATGGGTTAAATAATTATGTGAATTATTTGTGCATGATTTAATTTATTTTTAAGCATTTAACCCATAATTAGTGATTTTTATGATTTTTTTTTAGTATTTTATTATTTAATCGCGTAGACGGGACCATGGACGGACGAGATGACGACTTTCCACCCAAATTATTTTAGGAGCCTTTTTGGAGCCTTGAAATATTATTTTGAGTTTTATTATCCCAAAATTTTAAGTATTTAATTTTATTTAATTTTAGGGGTCATTTTTATCCAAAATTAGTCAAAACATTGACTTTTTAGTATTTTTAAAATTTCCCTAAAATTTTATTTCGAGATTTTTAATTAGGTTATCAGATTTTTAAGAGTTTAAGTTGTTTATTATTTATTTTTAAAACCTCTTTATTTAATTAGTTAGCTTATATTTTAATTAAACCAAAAATTTAACCTATTCTACCCAAAACCCTAGCATTAGCCGACATCTCTCCTTCCTCCCAAGCAGCCGACACCCCATCATCATCTTCTTCATCGGTTCAAGGCACCTCCTAGACTCCATAACCATTTTTCTTCGAAGCTTCAAGTTTGCTCGTCGTCCCGTCGTCCCGGAAGTTGTCTCACGCTTGTTTATCTTCGTCCTTCGGTGAAAGGCATGTTTTTATCCATTTTTTTAAAACTCATATCAGTATATATATGCGTGTGGGTGTGTAACATCAGAATTTATATTTTTTTTTGACATCAAGCTTTTCGATTTTTCCTCCTTACTTGCTCTCGGTTTTGACATTAGTGTTGCATGCTCACGTTTCCCCTCTCCATGTTTGGTTCGGCTGTTGGCGAGTGTTCCAGAGGTGCCCTAGGGTGCCTAAGGGTCGAGCCATGGCAAGGCTTGGGGCTGAGAAGGGCTCGGCCGTGGGGTTTTTGTCATGGTTGGTGCAGACGGCGCAGAACTGGGGCTCGGATAGGAGGCTTCGGCCTTGGTGTTAGGGAGTGCATGGTTGCACTTTTCTCATGGATGGTTCTGGACTGCTGGCCCTACACTCAATCCCATTAACTTAACTTAAGACTTGGCCCATAAATCAACCAAAGCCCATTAAAACTAACTTAGGCCCAATAACACTGTCCCTGGCCCAATGGGCCCAAAAGCCCAATATCAGGCCCAATAATTTTCATGGGCTCCCAAGCCCATAACAATTTCTGGCCAACTTAAAAATTTAAATAAAATTTATTAAAAGCCCAAAAATAAATAAAATAACCCAAAATAATTTAAAGTAACCCAAATAAATTAAATGGTACTAATTAAATTTTTGGGAATTTAATTAGTCTATTTAACTCCTAATTAACTTAAAAACTTAAAAATAAAAATACCCGAGCCCAATTAAAATAACCCGGATCCGGACCCACTTAACTTAACCCATATTATTTTAGACCCGACCCGGATCCGGACCCACTTAACTTAACCCATATTATTTTACCCCAGCCCCATGCACTCCCTAACACCAAGGCCGAAGCCTCCTATCCGAGCCCCAGTTCTGCGCCGTCTGCACCAACCATGACAAAAACCCCACGGCCGAGCCCTTCTCAGCCCCAAGCCTTGCCATGGCTCGACCCTTAGGCACCCTAGGGCACCTCTGGAACACTCGCCAACAGCCGAACCAAACATGGAGAGGGGAAACGTGAGCATGCAACACTAATGTCAAAACCGAGAGCAAGTAAGGAGGAAAAATCGAAAAGCTTGATGTCAAAAAAAAATATAAATTCTGATGTTACACACCCACACGCATATATATACTGATATGAGTTTTAAAAAAATGGATAAAAACATGCCTTTCACCGAAGGACGAAGATAAACAAGCGTGAGACAACTTCCGGGACGACGGGACGACGAGCAAACTTGAAGCTTCGAAGAAAAATGGTTATGGAGTCTAGGAGGTGCCTTGAACCGATGAAGAAGATGATGATGGGGTGTCGGCTGCTTGGGAGGAAGGAGAGATGTCGGCTAATGCTAGGGTTTTGGGTAGAATAGGTTAAATTTTTGGTTTAATTAAAATATAAGCTAACTAATTAAATAAAGAGGTTTTAAAAATAAATAATAAACAACTTAAACTCTTAAAAATCTGATAACCTAATTAAAAATCTCGAAATAAAATTTTAGGGAAATTTTAAAAATACTAAAAAGTCAATGTTTTGACTAATTTTGGATAAAAATGACCCCTAAAATTAAATAAAATTAAATACTTAAAATTTTGGGATAATAAAACTCAAAATAATATTTCAAGGCTCCAAAAAGGCTCCTAAAATAATTTGGGTGGAAAGTCGTCATCTCGTCCGTCCATGGTCCCGTCTACGCGATTAAATAATAAAATACTAAAAAAAAATCATAAAAATCACTAATTATGGGTTAAATGCTTAAAAATAAATTAAATCATGCACAAATAATTCACATAATTATTTAACCCATAAATCATAAATTTAACTAATTAAATATCCTAATTATGCATGCGAATTTACGTATTTAAAAATACCGGGTGTTACAATTCTCCCCCCTTAAATTGAATTTCGTCCTCGAAATTAAAGTACTTACCCGAACAACTCCGGGTAGCGAGTCCTCATATCCTCCTCGGTCTCCCAAGTAGCTTCCTCCCCCGAGTGATTCAGCCACTGGACTCTGACCATCGGTATGACCCGCGTCCTAAGCCTCCGCTCCTCTAGCCAAAATCCGCACTGGTCTTTCCTCGTAAACAAGATCTGGTGGTAACTGTAAGGGCTCAAAATCCAGTACATGCGACGGGTTGGAGACATATCTCCGAAGCATGGATACATGGAACACGTTGTGCACTGCCGCTAGCCCTGGAGGTAGAGCTAAACGATAGGCCAACGTGCCAACTCGCTCCAAGATCTCGAATGGCCCTATATATCTCGGATTAAGCTTGCCTCTCCGTCCAAAACGCGCTACTCCCTTCATAGGTGACACCTTCAAGAATACGTGATCACCTACTGCGAACTCCAAATCGCGTCGTCTGGCATCTGCATAACTCTTCTGCCGACTCTGCGCAGTCCTCATCCTCTCTCGAATCTGCGTCACGATGTCAGCTGTCTGCTGCACAATCTCCGGACCCAACAAAATCCGCTCACCAACCTCATCCCAATGCACCGGAGATCTGCATCTCCTCCCATAAAGTGCTGCATATGGAGCCATACCTATAGACGACTGAAAGCTGTTGTTATAGGTAAACTCCACCAATGGCAGTCTAGTCTCCCAAGAGCCCCGAAAATCAATGACACAAGCTCTCAGAAGATCCTCGAGAACCTGGATCACTCTCTCAGACTGACCATCTGTCTGGGGATGAAATGCTGTACTGAACAGAAGCCTAGTCCCCATAGCCGTGTGCAGACTCTTCCAAAACGCAGATGTGAATCTCGGATCTCTGTCTGACACAATAGACACTGGTATGCCATGCAGTCTAACAATCTCTCTAATGTAAAGCTCTGCATACTGTGTCAAAGTATAGTTAGTCCTCACCGGCAAGAAATGAGCTGATTTGGTGAGTCTATCCACAATCACCCAAATCGCTGTGCAACCTCTGGCACTCCTCGGCAAGCCAACCACAAAGTCCATCGTAATATTCTCCCACTTCCATTCCGGAATAGGGAGAGGTCTAAGAAGTCCTGCTGGACGCTGATGCTCTGCTTTGACTTGCTGACAAGTCAAGCACTCTGACACCACTCTCCCGATGTCACTCTTCATCCCGGGCCACCAATACAATAGCTGCAAGTCCTTGTACATCTTCGTACTTCCGGGGTGAATGGAGTACGGAGATGCGTGAGCCTCTGTCAAAATCTCAGCTCGCAACTGATCGACGTTCGGTACCCACATCCTACCACGGTACTGAACGATGCCATCCTCCACTGTATACAAGAGATTACCTCTAGCCTCATCTCTCTGTCTCCATCGCTGTAACTCCTCATCAGTGGACTGTCCCTCTCTAATCCGATCTCTCAAAACTGGCTGCACCGTCAACACTGACAAGCTCGGTGCATGGCCACTCGGATAGCACTCCAAACCAAATCTCTGAATCTCGGTCTGTAGTGGTAACTGCACAGTCAAACATGTTACCACTGATGACTTCCGACTCAAAGCATCGGCCACTACATTAGCTTTACCCGGATGGTAGCTAATGTCACAATCATAGTCCTTCACCAACTCCAACCATCTGCGCTGTCTCATGTTCAACTCCTTCTGGGTGAAGAAGTACTTGAGGCTCTTGTGATCGGTGAAAATCTTGCACTTCTCGCCGTAAAGATAGTGCCTCCAGATTTTCAAAGCGAAAACCACTGCTGCCAACTCCAAGTCATGCGTCGGGTAGTTCTGCTCATGAATCTTCAACTGTCTCGACGCATACGCAATAACCTTACCACACTGCATAAGCACTGCGCCTAAACCAAGTTTAGACGCGTCGGTGTAAACCACTAACTCCTCATGTGGTACTGTCATCGCTAACACTGGTGCTGTAGTGAGTGCTTCCTTCAGCTGATCGAAGCTCCTCTGACAGTCTGAACTCCATATAAACTTCGCATTCTTCTTGGTCAAGGAAGTCAAGGGTACTGCAATAGAGGAAAAACCCTTGATGAACTTCCTGTAGTATCCGGCCAAACCCAAGAAACTGCGAATCTCTGAAGCATTCTTCGGAATGCCCCAATTCTGCACTGCCTCCACCTTAGACTGATCGACTGCAACTCCATCTCTCGAAATAATGTGGCCAAGAAATGCCACCTGCTCAAGCCAAAACTCGCACTTGCTGAACTTGGCATACAACCGATGCTCCCTCAAAGTCTGCAATGCGGTCTGAAGGTGCTGTCTATGCTCCTCGATGCTCCTAGAATAGATCAAAATATCATCAATAAAGACTATGATGAACTGATCCAGATATGGCTGAAAGACTCGGTTCATGAGATCCATGAAAACCGCTGGAGCATTGGTCAACCCAAATGGCATCACCAAGAACTCGTAATGCCCATATCGTGTCCGGAAAGCAGTCTTGGACACATCTGCATCCCTAACACGCAACTGATGGTAACCAGATCGCAGATCGATCTTGGAGAACACTGAAGCTCCCTGCAACTGGTCAAACAAGTCCTCTATCCTCGGCAGTGGATACTTGTTCTTCACTGTGACTCTGTTAAGCTCTCGGTAATCGATGCACAGTCTCATACTGCCATCCTTCTTCTTCACAAACAACACCGGAGCTCCCCAAGGAGAAAAGCTAGGTCGAACAAAGCCTTTCTCTAACAACTCCTGTATCTGCTCCTTCAACTCTTTCATCTCGGTAGGAGCAAGCCTGTACGGTGCCTTAGAGATAGGCACGGTGTCTGGCACTAAGTCAATACTGAACTCCACCTCTCTCACTGGTGGAATTCCTGCCACATCCTCCGGAAAGACATCCGGAAAGTCACGAACCACCTCTAACTCTGATAATGATCTGCTAGATGGCTCTGAAGTCGTGACAATACTCGCTAGAAACCCCTGGCAACCCCGTCTCAACAACTTCCTCGCCTGAATATAGGATATCACCTGAGGAATATCACTGCTCTGAGATGCATAAAAAGTGAACGGGTCGCCCCCTGTAGGTCTCACTGACACTGATCTCCGACGAAAATCAATCGAAGCTCCATTGACTGTCAACCAGTCCATACCCAAAATAAGATCAAAACCACTCAAAGGCAAGACTACTACATCTGCTCGAATGGAGTGTCCCTGCAGCTCTAACTCCAGTCCTCGAATAACCTTCGAGGTAGACATAATCTGCCCTGACGGCATAGTAACATCATACCCGCTGTCACTACTCTCAGGTGTGATGCCTACCCGTCTGATAAACTCCATGGAGATAAACGAATGCGTAGCCCCTGAATCTAGCAACGCAAACGTGGAGTTGCCCCCAACTAGAATTCTCCCTGCACGCAGAAAATTCCCAACAGTTTCATACCACTTCTAATTTTTTTCCCAAACGAGTCACTACAAGTTCTTAATTCTAATCACAAGTAAAACATGCTTCCTATTCTAACATGCAGTTAAATGACCCAAATAACAAGAATTTCAAATTAAATACTAAATCTTTAACCAAAGGAGAATTATTAAAATACTAGGGATAGGATGTACCGGTGATCAAGGAGGTGTCTGGATCGACCTCCTCAGCCTGCATCACGAACACCCTACCAGCGGTGTTCTTCTTCCTGGGGCAGTTAGCAACCTGATGCCCCGGCTCTCTGCAGTGGAAGCAAACTCCTGCTCCCAATAGGCAAGGTCCCGAATGCATCTTCTGGCACTTCGGGCAAGTGGGATGAGCTATGGCATTAGGGGCCCCGCCCCTCTGCTGCTGCTGCGGCCTCTGCTGCTGTGGCCTATGCTGCTGATTCGGGCCCTTAGCCGGCCCTGTATACTGCTTCTTCGCAGGTGGCTGCGAAGATGGTCGCTGATATCCTGTCTGTACAAACTGCCTCTTGCCCTGCTGCTCTCTCTGGATCGCTCTCCGACCCTCCTCAGAACGCAAGGCCCTGCTGACTGCAGACTCATATGTAAACACGTCTGCCATGCGCACGTCATGCCTGATCTCAGCCTTCAGGCCCTCAACAAACTGTCGCAGCTTCTCCTGCGGACTATCAGCAATCATGGGCACAAAACGACAGCCCCTCTCAAACTGGCTTATGTACTCCACCACAGATCTGTCCCCCTGACGGAGACTCATGAACTCTCGGATCATGCGACTGCGCACATCCTCAGTGAAATATTTGGCGTAGAAGATACGCCTGAACTCAGCCAATGTCAGAGTAGGTAGATGGACTCCTCGTACTGCACCCTCCCACCATGAGGCTGCATCGCCTCGCATCATGTATGTAGCACAGCTCACCCTGTCGGCGTCTGTGATCCCCATATAGTCAAAGATGGACTCAAGTGAGCGAATCCATCCCTCAGCCACCAACGGATCGGTGGTCCCCAAGAACTCCTTAGGCCCCTTCTTCTGGAACCTCTCGGCGACGTCCTCCTCGTGGGACAGTCTGGGACGGGCTGCCTGCTGCTCCAGCAAGGCAGTAATACCCGCCATCATCGTGGCACTGGCCTGCTCCAGTGCTGTCATGGGGTGCTGCTGAGGTGGCGGTGGAGGTGGAGGTGGAGGTCCCCCACGTCGGTTCACTGGTCTGGGAGGCATTCTGCACCACCACATATTTATTTACGTAAATCGCCTTGCATAACTAAGTGTTTAAAAATTAAGGCAACTTAAATTCTAGAAATTTAAATCATGCTATAAACATTTAAAACTTACAGACCGGTAGCGTGGATTTCTGAGCTCGCATAGCAGTGAGGACCCCTCCGAGGACCGTGCTCTGATACCAACTGAAACGACCCTAACTCTATAATAAATAAATATGCGGAAAATTTTTTTTTTTTATACTTACTAAATAAAATATGTACATATATGCCCATACATATATGCACAGAGTAAAAATATTTAAAATGAATAACCAATTAAATACTTAAATAAAAATTGCATTCTTAAAAATATAATAATAAATATCTGAGTCAAACATTAATTAAAATATACTGCATAAATAAATAAAAGTTTGCATGCACTGAAAATAATAAAAATATGTATCATGCTGACAACACAAAAACATGCATAGCGACTCAGAATATTTCACGGTCACGGGGCCACTGCATGCATGCTCATACGTCCTCGCCTCCGGTGGGTACAACGTCATCCTCAACGTACTCACCTGCACCATACCAGTGTAGTGAGCCTAGAGGCCCAACATGCTAACATAACAAGGGTTTAAAATAATTTAAACCAATTTAATACTAATACATACATATACATGAATGAGCATGCTTAAAAATTTCATAACATAACTTAACTTAAATAAACATAAATAACATTATACATAACATTATTGAGCAATTCATTTTCTAACATCGCATGGTTGTATCCGTAGTGTAACCTTAAATCATACATTAAATACTGATCAGCGTGGAAACCTACGTACGTGGCCGGTGACGAATCACCTCTTAAATTGGCAGTAAACTGCCCTTCAATCATATGGGGACGAATCCCCCTTAAATTGTCACACTACTTCAACTTCCAACATAAAATATTTTTATTGCTCAACTTAAACATTAAATCATGCATAAAATATTATTTCATGAATGCATGTACTTGAATAAAATGTGTGTCCATCATATATATTTAATTTAAATTTCTTATTAACATATAAATATTAAAATAACTCAAATGCATAAAAATAATTAAATATATAATCAGGACACATGCAAATTTTCTCATGGATGGTCCTGGACTGCTGGCCCTACACTCAAGCCCATTATCTTAAATCTGGCCCATTAACATACTTAAGCCCATTATTTCAAACCTTAAGCCCAAATAATTATTCTAAGCCCAATTAAATTAATAAAGCCCATTAAAATTACACTGAGCCCAATAACACTTAAACTGGCCCAATGGGCCCAAAAACCCAAAGACTGGCCCAATAACTTTTATGGGCTCAAAAGCCCACAAAATTAATGGACTAACTTAATTAAAATTTTAAAAGTCCAAATAAAATTATTTGGGAGTCCAAATAATTTTATTTCAATTTATTAGTCTCAAAAACACATAATTTTGTAAAATACTTAAAAAAATAAAATACTCGAGCCCGGCCCACCAAACTCGGACCCGAACTCACTGACCCGACCCACTACCTAACCGACCCGACCCGGACCACTCAGACCCGACCCGGACACCTAAACTAGCCCAGCCCGATCCCCCTCCCCCCCTTGCCTCTCGGCCGTGAGCAGCAGGCCCTCTTGGCCTGCTGCCGGCCGGCTCCGGCCGCCCCTGGCCGGAGCGCCGCCGCCCAGATGTAGCCCACATCTGGGCGGTCCCAACCTGCCATGGCTCAGCCCCAGCCATGGCCCCTAACTCGAACCCGAACCCCTCTTCCACTTAACCCTAAACTGCACTCACAACTCCTTCCAAGCATAACCCGATCGGCTAGCCTTCACCCAGCCAACAGCCTGACCATGGTTCGATCCTTAGGCACCCAGGGACCCCTCCTGACCGAACCCTCAGCCCTGAACCAAACCATGCTATCAAAACAACGTGAAACATGAACATGAATGCAACAACAAGCTTCAACCATTTTCTGAAAAAATTTTCTAAAACAATTCTGATGCACACTCACACACCCGCATATACACTGATACGACGCAAAAATATAGAGAAAAGATCATGCCTTTCACCGTAGATGACGAGAAACACGAACGTGGGACGGTTCCGGGACGACGGGGCGACGAAAACGAGCTTGGACCTTCAAAAGGGTGGCTATGGTGTTCTTGGAGAAAGCTATCTGTTGAAGAAGATGGAGAATGGATAGTGGAGGTGGGCGGCTGATGGTGGAACGATCGGCAATAGGGTTTGGGTAGAATAGGTTTAATTTTTGTGTTAATTAAAATATAGGTTAAATAAATAAGGATAAAAAGTTTTAAATATTAAATATACAACTTAAACTCCTAATTAAAACTTTTAAAAAAATCTGATAACAAAATAAAAATCTCGAAATAACAATTTAAGGGAATTTTAAAAATACTAAAAAGTCAATATTATGGCTAATTTTGAATAAAATGGACTCCTAAAATTATATAAAATTAAATACTTAAAATTTTGAGATAATAAAACTCAAAATAATATTTTAAGGCTCCAAAAAGGCTCATAAAATAATTTGGCTCGAAAGTTGTCATCTCGTCCGTCCACGGTCCCGTCTACGCGATCAAATAATAAAAATACTAAAAATCATAAAAATCACTAATTATGGGTTAAATGCTTAAAAAAATAAATTAAATCATGCACAAATAATTCACATAATTATTTAACCCATAAATCATAAATTTAAATAATTAAATATCCTAATTATGCAGGCGGATTTATGTAATTAAAAATACCGGGTGTTACAGTGAAGTTGTCGGAGTTTTTTCCTTGTTGTTTGCTTCAGCCATATAAAACCCGACGAGAATCAAGATGGTGTTTGCGGGATCTGGATCGTCTTCGAGGAGCGTTTGGATCTTCCAAGCAGTTGTGTGCGACAAAGATGGACCGGCGAGCTTGGAACGAAGATGGTTATTGTGATGTCTTGGCTTTGCTCAAGCTGCGGGTTTGCACACGGTGGTGATAGGCTGTGATCATTTGCTGCCAGGGGCGGCGACGGGCGGCTTGTAGTGAGGTGTTGTGTGGGGCAAGGAGAAGGGTGGCGAGGGATTTGTTTGGTTCCTTCTTTATAGTTCCTCGTTAAACGACAATCTTGAAGCGAGCGAGAATTTGGAGTGTAAGCATAATAGTTCTTTGACTTGGCAGGATGTCCAGTATTTGCGTGAGGTGTTGGGTGTACACCCTGAGTGTAAACTTAGGAGTCCGAAGCTGGGAGAGGATTGTCATAATCCACCGTTTGGATATTTCACTGTTTTTCTGGAATATTTTAATAGTGGACTGTTATTTCCTCCTCAACCTTTTTTATTGGAGATAGTAGAAAACCTTGGAATAAGCTTTAGTCAGTTAACCCCAAATGCCATCATAGTAGTTTCAGCATTCTGTCATAAGATGAGTGAAATACAAATGTCATTTAGTGTAGAATTGTTCCATTCCCTTTTATCAGCATGTCGAAGCAAGTCTGATGCGCATGTCTATTTTCAAATCTTCAAATGCTTGCTGACATGCTTCGGTCCATTGGAATCTTTTTTCTTGTCGTAAGATTTTGAATAATGACAAACCTTTGTCTGCAGAACGAGAGATGAAGCGGTTTAAGGCTGTTATTCTTCCAGTCAACTCCTGTATTCCTTTAACGCTTCGCGGGGGTTTCATTCCTAGAACAACTTTAATCTTTTCAGGGTTCGCCTCTATTCCTCTTTGTGAACCACCCGGCGCCTCTGACATTTGTTTGTGACGCAGGTGACGATCCACGAAGTTTTAGTTTACTCTACAAGGTTCACCTTACGCTACGTGTTTACCTTACGGTGCAAGGTTCACCTTACGCTATATGTTTACCTTACGCTGCAAGGTTCACCTTACGCTATGTGAGTGCTCTACGTCGCAAGGTTCAGCCTAAAGACCTTACGTACCAATATTTGTATTTTTTGATTAATTAATTAGTATTGATTAAGTCTAAGCCCAATTTTATGGCCCAAGGCCCAAGCCCATTAAACACTCCTAAAAACTCTATAAATAGAGGAGCATCTCCAGATTCAAGGTACATTCTCATTTTTCTCTCCAACTTGACTTTTCTTATTTTGGGAGATTATCATTGTGCTCTTGGCTGACTTGAGCGTCGGAGTGCCTATGCCGGAGAACCACCCGGTGCCTCTGACATTTGTTTGTGACGCAGGTGACGATCCACGAAGTTTCAGTTTACTCTACAAGGTTCACCTTACACTACGTGTTTACCTTACGGTGCAAGGTTCACCTTACGCTACATGTTTACCTTACGCTGCAAGGTTCACCTTACGCTACGTGAGTGCTCTACGTCGCAAGGTTCAGCCTAAAGACCTTACGTACCAATATTTGTATTTTTTGGCTACATCAAACGGTATGATGTTGTGCCAATTTCAGGTATGTGCCATTTGTGTAAAACTCATATTGCCTCCAAGAGCCATTGCCTATTATTTTGTAGCAAGAATACACAAAATTCTGGAATATTTTGTATTCTTTGAAGTTGACACCTTTTTTAGAATGTGGTATGGGGGTGGCTGGGAAAGTTCAAAAGGAGGATCTGGAAGTGTTTGCTATGTTGGTTTGGGTAATGTGGTGTGAGTTTTGTAAGATTACACACTCTAATGCACAACAGATTTGTGATATACAAACCGGTTGGGCTGTTGTTCTGTTGGATGCTTATCGTAGGGGAAAATTAGCATTTTGGTCCTGTATGTTGGCTTCTTTTTTGTTTTGTTCCTATATGTCGGCTTGTTTTGAAAAAGATCCTGTAACTCGAATTTTTTTTTGGATTTAGTCCTATATGTTGGCTTATTTTGGTTTTGGTCCTGTAAGTTGGTTTGTTTTTTGGTTTTCGTCCTGTATGTTATCATATTTTGGAATTTAGAAGTTGATCTCTAATTATTTTTGTAATAAATATTTTTTATTTTTTCATGTTTTATCTGCTTATTGGTTTGAGATAATTACAACTAACTAATAAAAAAATAATTTTTTACGCTTAAACTTTTTTTAATCTAAATAATTTAATAAAATCTAAAATATTTTAATTTAATGTATTAAATGTAACATACTTTTGTTCTTTTAAAAAACAACAAACAAACATTCATTTATATCGTTTTCAACTGTAATTTTGATTTTTTTTTATTTATTTGGCACTAAGTGTTCGCCCACTTAGCACCTATTAATGATCATATAAATAAGTTACAACCTAAATTAACAAAATTAGCTAAAAAACTAAAAATATATTTAAAACATACTTTCGTTCATTTAAAAAGTAACACTCTAATATATTTTTTTATTGTTCTCAACTATGGTTGACTTTTTTTGTTCCGCTTTTCTCGAAAGCAGAGCTTTTTAGGTATGTTTCACTTTTATCACGCTTAATCGCCGCTTAAGCGTGTTTTTTAGAACACTGCAAATAAGCAAAATTTTGCTGCTCCTTCCAGTTTTGGCGACGAGGAAAAATACAAAAAAAAAACGTACCTTATAGAAAATAATTATTATTTTAAAAAATAATTAGAAGGTCAACATCTAAATTTTAAATCTAATTTATTTAATTATAAAATCATAAAAAAATATTTATTATAAAAGCTTAAGCGGTGAAGTTGAAAAGTCAACTTCTAAATTCTAAATTTAATTTATTATTTTAAAATATAAAACATAGACGCTTATTCTAACTTAACCGAGCTTAATTTGCTCAAAACCGTATCTTTTCCATTACCAAAATAAAAAAAACAAGTCAACTAATAGGACCAAATCCAAAAAAAAAACAAAATTCCTGTACTTTTTTGAAAACATAACTTTGGATAGGACCAAAATCAAAAATTAAGTCAACTTATAGGACCAAAACCAAAACAATCAACATGTAGGACTAAATTCAAAATAAATACAAAGTTATAGGATCTTTTCCAAAACAGGCCAATATACAGGACCAAAACCAAAATGAAGCCAACATACAGGACTAAAATGCTAATTTTTCCCTTATCGTAGGGCTCGGCTGGTGGGTGTAAGTGGGTCTAGTGGGATCAGAGTCGGAGTAAGAATTAAAAATTACCTGGGACCGGCTCCGCCCAATATTATACTATATATAATAGTTGAGCATCGTAAAGTGATGACATCAATTATTTGTATATAACATATAGTATATTTTTTTCAATAATTTTTAAAATTATTAAAATTATTTTTATCTTATCTATAATGGTTAGTTGAGAAAAATATGAAAAAATATATAAATAAAATCAAATTTTTTTATTTATATTGTGTAAGGACAGTTTTGGAAAAAATAATTGGTGTCCTCACTCTAAGGTGCTCAATTATTATATATAGTATAGATATAGATAATAAAGTAAATAAAAAATCGATATATATATGCTCTTTTAGTTTAAAATTAAGTTGATTGTTTTTCTTCTCTTAATTTTATGATTTACCCAACTGTAAATTCAAAAAAATTTCAACAAATAATTATTTTTCAAATTTCAAAATTATTCAACTTTCGATTTTTTTAACTACAAAATCGCAATATAAGCCCAGTAATAATTTTATATCAATATTCTCAAATATTACAACCAATAGATTATTTTCTCAAAATTCGCAACAATAGATTTTTAGGCTAAAAATTCAATCTCAAAATTCGCAACAATAGATTTTTAGGCTAAAAATTCAAATTCGGAAATTTATAAATACACCACATTGTATTAAAAAAAATAAACAAACACATTGTGTTCCCAAATATCTAAATAATAAATCAGATATATATTTAAATAATATAAAATTTAAAATATTTTATTTAAAATAATTGTTAATTTATAAGAGGTTGGTAGTTTAAAACCTTTGTTAATGAAAAAAAAAGCATCAGAAAGTAATTTAAGGAAATTTTGGTCAAATTATGTGAAAAAAATAACAAAAAAAACTAGCAAATAAATGTTTCAAGACAGGATGTATTCAACTTGAAATTTGAAATTCGAATGGTTTATTAACATATTAATTTAATTTAAGAGATTTTATATTTCTTTTGTAAATGATATAGAGGCTAGATGAAATTTTCAATTTTTTACATAGGGCTACTGACCGCTTAATTCGGTATTAAAAATAATTACTGGCAAACGTATCAGGTCAAGTAATAGTAAGTGGACAATGAGTCCAAGTATCGACCCCACAAAGACTGTAGTCAATTTTCAAGAATTAATTATTTAGCTTAATCTAGACAGAATAATAAAAAAGATTTTGAATTGAATAAAAATAAGAATTTAAAAATAAAAACTGCTTAAGAAATAAGAATTAAAATAACTGAAGATAAAATTAATTAAAACGAGACAACCAAGACACACACATGTATCAAACAAATTATGCAAACAAGTGGCAAATCTAGGATCCAGATTTAATCTTAAATCACGACGAATTATCCTTTCTTGTTTAATAGTCTATTTTTAGAAAATGTTAAACCTATTCAAGTTATGACGGATTAATTTTCATAATTCTAATCAAACATGAATGCATTCAATATTTGTGATAATTCAGTTTTCACCTAAAACCGCATAGTGAAACCGAATACTATTTTTAGTCGGTTTAACCATATGTCAATTATTGGAGCGATCGAAATCAATTCCTCATCTGTCGACTTGAAATCAATTAACAAGCAAGTAAATAGTTGATCAAGTTTTTCACAAGACAGAATTTAAATCCAACAATCAATAATATTAACAAAAATTCAAAAATCATAAATAAACATCCAAATATTCAACATAAAATTGTTTGGCTCAATTTCGCGGTCTTGGTTAAAGAAAAACTACTCAAATAACGAAAACAATATTCAACTAAAGTTTAATAATCTAAAGAAGATAGGAAGAAGAACTCGAATGGAACGTTCTTCAATCTTCAAGCCTCCGTCCTAGCCGCCTCAGGATTTTTGCGTGCGATTGTCACCCCTTAATCACGTTCTGAACTCTCTTATTTATATGTCTTTGAAAGCCAATAAAATAAAGCCCGGAAATTTAAGAATTTTAATTTTCGAAATTTTATTTTTCTGATTCTGCGACATGCACGGACCCTGGATAAGGGTCCATGCCCACCTCCGGGTGCCCTCTGCCTAAAATTATTTTTTTCCTCGCGACATGTCCGGACCCCGTGCCACCTCCGTGCATGGGTCCGTGCATACATATGTGCTAGCGCGCAGGTTTTTTTTGAAAAAAATCAATTCTTGAGTTCTAGCCGTCGGATCAAACCGAAATTTGGACAGCAGCTTCAAAACATCTTAAACTTGATTATGAATGGTAGAGATCGGATTTAGATCTCTCTATCATTAAAAAAGAATTTTTGATCATAGCTGCTTCGTAATTCATGCTTATGGCTCTTTTCTTGCTCCAAAAATCATGATTTCTTCAATATTTCTACAAAATCAACCCGGAGAGTGAAATGCACTCATATGCAATAAATCATAAATAAAACTTATAAAACAATATGAATGCATGCAAAATAAACATAAAAATAACACAAAATAATGCACACAAAAAGCACTTATCAGCTACAAAACACGAACTTTTTTTTTCATTTAGGTGTGGCTGGAGCCCACCCTAGCCTGCCCCTGAGTGGGATGTTATGTTGTCGAATCTTAAATGGAGACCACCGATACAAAACCAATTAAGATTGGATGTGGATGTGGGTTTTGACCAAGAATATCTTCAGTGCAGGGCTATTGTTCGAGCCAAGGTCGAGTTTTGGGGGTTAAAGCTTGTCTTATTTGGCACACAGATTCGGTAAAAGGTGCAGAGCTATCAGCGATTCAGTTTGGCATGGAGTTCTGTGTGAGTCATGATTTATCAAATGTTTGTATTTATTCAGACTCGATACGAGCAGTTCAAGCCATAAATTCTCCATTGGAGGAATTTGGACCAGAGGGGGATATTGCTTCTTTAGCCCGGGCTATGCTACACCGGGTGTGCTTCACCCGGTGCACATCTGCCCTTCATTGGGCCCGGGACTCAGACAAATTGTGTTGATCACGAGCCCAATAAATGGCCAAGATTCCACATGTTCGGGCTCATCTTCAAGGTACAAGGTTCCATTACTAATATGAGGCGGACAGCCAACTTCGCAGCACACTCGATTGCTCGGTCCGATTTTGTCTTCAAGATTATGTATTGAACTGGCCAATTGTAATTTGCTTACGTGGCTCCTTTCTATTGTAACTAAGGATTGCAGTTTATAATATATTGACTGTTTTCCTTAAAAAAAACTATACGATGTGTCTAAATTATATAAATAGTAAGACATGATCGATCCAAGACTTTTTAATATGGAGATTAAAAAAAAAAAAGACTAATTAATATGTTGGATATATCATATGCTATTATTATATTACAAGTTCTAAAATACCGAGTCATCCGATATTTCTAAGTTTATAATTAAAAAAAGAAAATATAATATAATATAACATAATATAATATAATATAAATCCATGAATGTGCAGAACTAAGACCAAGGATAGTTTTTTTAAACACACATTTCATATAAATATAAATAAATATTATTTTTTAAAATAAATTAGAACAAACTGATTAACTTTCCTTGTTAAAAAATTAGCGTCGTGAAAATGATGGTCATTTTGGCCGAGTAGCTATAATTTTTCAAGAACAAGTATTTATGACACGGTTTCACGGATCTTTATTTTTTAGACAGATCGATTTTACTCATATTTATAATAAAAATTAGTACATTAGCTCAAAAATAATAATTTTTTATGAGTGACATAATTAAGATATATATCTTACGAAATTGACCCGTAAAATCTTGTTACATGAATTTTTGTGAATTTTTAAGGTATGGGTGGAAAGATTTCCTTTTTCACACCTTATTCTTTCTATCCTTATCTAGAACGTTATTTCAATTTTCAAAAGTGGTAGCAACGACTTGAAATAAAAAATTCATAAAACAGCACATTAAATAACAATGAATGATTATTATATATTAAAAAAAACATTGAATAAATGTGTGTGTTTTTCTTTTGAATAAATATGTTATTTAACTACTACTACCACAACGACTTGTCATGTTACCACTTGCCAGATCAGATCGGATAATCAATGCGTATTATTAAATTATAATTATTTGAACGATCGTTCTGGAAGTTGGGCAGCCTTCAATTTATTAAATTGTCAAAATATTAATTTTTCTATATTTTTATACTATAATAATTTACGTTCTTAATATCTTATCTGTAAATCCACAATTCACAATTTTAGTTTAATAATTTTCATTTTTAGTCTCTCAACTTTTTTTTTTTTTAAAACAATCATACTGTTAACGTAATGTCTCCGAAGTATGCCGACGTGATGGTGATATAACTCTAATAAAAAAGAACTAAAATAAAAAATATAAATAAGTGGATTAAAATAGTAAATTGATTGATAACAAGATCGTCACTAATTTAGAACTGATTTCCCATAATGGATCTTTAAAAATAATATTAATGGATTAGACTAAATACAAATATCAGCAGCAGGTAGCTTAATTATGTCCTAACCTCACCTTGATTAAAAATATGAGCAAGCCAATTAACACGTGATAATATCAAAATGTCAATTGTTTGAGAACAGATATGACGATCGAAGTAGCCCACCATTGGTGGGTTTAGTGTAATGACTAACTAAACTACGTAACAGTTTTTTTAATCTTGTTTTGTCTCCTCAACTCACTTACGTATGCGTATTATTCAAAAAATACATCTAATTGTCAATATTTCTACACATAAACATAATTAATGAGATATTATTGATGTGTCAAATCACATATGACATTGGATTTATGATTCGAGTAAAACCCTTAAGATAGGTTGAACTCTATCTAGATAGCATCGTCATGTCTATAAATTAGTTACAAAGATCACCCTCCTGTGATCAGGTACTAATCCTACAGTGCTCTACAGTTACCAGCTCCAATGGCAGGAGTAACACCATATGGTGACGGCCAGGAATATGACAGAATGGAAATGCTCCTGGCTTTCGATGAAACCAAAGCTGGTGTGAAGGGCCTGTTGGATTCTGGAATACAGAAAATTCCCAGGATTTTTATCAGGCCATATGAGGATCTGTTGCAGGAATCATCATTAACTCATAATAATAATAATAATAATAATATCCAGGTTCCCGTGATCGATCTCAGCGGAATTCGGAAGCCCGACAGGCGGAAACTGGTGGTGGAGGAAGTGAGAATTGCATCGGCAACATGGGGTTTTTTCCAGGTTACAAATCACGGGATTCCGTTGCCTGTTCTTGATGGGATGATCGAAGGTGCGCGCGAATTCAACGAGCGAGATTCGGAGGAGAAGAAGAAATATTACACGCGAGACGACACGAAAGCTGTGAGATTTAACAGCACCTACGATCTCTTCACTTCAACAACTGCTAGCTGGAGGGATACTTTGACCCTTTCCTTCTCCGATCCCGACCACCCAATTCATCCAGACGAATTGCCAGCTTCTTGCAGGTAATTTATACAGTGTTAAAAAGAGAATCTCTATAATCACTTATTTTTAGTCGTGGTTGCAAACACTTGCTTTAGTTACATTATAATTAATGCATTATTCCATGGTTTATATATAATTCATGCTCGTGATCTATATATATTGTATTATTTTAATATTTTCTACTGGATGATGTTAATTAGTTTAATTTGTATAGGGAATCTGCTATTGAATACTCCAAACATGTGGAAACATTGGGGAATCTGTTGCTGGGATTATTATCAGATGCTCTTGGGCTTCAAACGGATCATTTGAAAAATATGGAATGCTCGAAAGGGCATCGTGTGTGCTGCCATTACTATCCGGCATGCCCGGAACCGGAACTGAGTATGGGAACTGCAAAGCATTCTGATGCAGGATTCCTCACTATTCTTCTGCAAAACCATATTAGGACAGGTCTCCAGGTTATGTATGAAGGTCAATGGGTTGATATCGAGCCTGTTCCAGGTGCTTTGGTCGTAAATATTGGGGATCTTCTCCAGGTATATGTGCCTATTTTTGACATAAGTACATTGTGGATATTTCTAACTTCACATCAAATCTCCATCGTAGGCTAGAAAAAAATTTGCACTATATATTGGCTACACAAACACCCGAGTAGCTGAAATTAGAGACTTCAAACTTGTTTGATTGGAGAAGCCAAAAGATCAAAAACATTTTTCTTGAAAGTTGTAGCGTTTGGTTACAAAAATGGTTTAAAAAAAACACTTACAAAAGTGTTTTTTTAGAAGCTAGACTGGTTTTTGCTTTTTTGCTTCTAACACATCTAAACATAAACACAAGAACTTTTCAACGTGTATCTTATCCAAATGTCAAAATCGCTTTTGTTTTGTTTTTTTTTAATAATAATATAAAAATACTTAAAAGTGTTGAACTTATTTAAGTTTTTTTTTTTAAGTTAAAACTTATGTATCTAAACGGGTTCGCATAAGATGAACTAACGACCTAAAGCTTTTAGATTAAAATTTTATATGCACTTCTTCATAGATTTTAAATTATCCACCATGAAATTAGTTCAATGGCTTCTAGTATTCATTAAATTTCGTTGATCAAATAAAATATTGGGAAAATTACATTTATCCCCACAGTAAAATCCCAAAACGCACAGAAGTAGTTGTATAAAATAATAATAATGATATTTAAAAACTTTGTGCTTTTAAAAATCAAGCGTAAAACCACATGTAAATGGGACAACAATCCAACATGCATCAGATTCGTAAAAAACAGGGACTAAAAAGACATTTTCATTTCACAGGTGGAGTTTTATGTTTTTTTTAAAAATATATATCACAATTGTGGGTTTTGGTCATGATTTATCTCTTGTAATTTGTCATATATATGTAGTTGGTATCAAATGGAAAGTTCAGGAGCAACGAGCATAGGGCAATTTCTAATGGGATTGGGCCAAGAATATCTGTTGCATGCTTCTTCTCTGGACCAGTGAACGGGGCCAAAATTTATGGGCCCATTAAAGAGCTTATCTCACAAGAAAGTCCACCTATTTACAGAGAGGTTGTATTAAGTGAATATGTGGTCAATTTCCTCAGCTCTGGACTCGACAATTATCGTGCTCTTGATCATTATAAATTGTAGTAATTATCAACTTATATTGTCTGAAATAATGTATGTATGTATGTATTTATGTTGTTACAATAAATATTACGGGTGTGTTTGAAAAACAGGATACGATTTAAAAATATTATAAAGTTGTCGAACGTCGGTTTATTTTCAAACCATTTATAATTGGATTCAATTTTGATCTAAAGTTTTACAATTAAACCATAGAAATTTGTTTGCATACAGAAGTTCAAAAAACATTTTTAATATCCATTAAAAAAAGAACGTTTTATTTTTATTTTTTATTATTCGTTACTTTCCCGCTCACCTACCAACTCAAGACTCCACTATTTGTAAGTAGAGTTGTCGTCCGTTGGTTGGCCCGGTGCAAACAAATCGAATTAAATAATAGTAAAAAAATTTAAGGCTTGAATTCGACTCAAATTAAGTATATTCGATTTCGAGTTCGATTCGAAGCTCGAAAATTTCACATATTTTGGCTCGAGCTCGGCTCGAAATATTCGAATCTATTCGTGAATTATTTCAACTATTGCTCGAATATTATAGTTCGAAATGTCCAAAAAGGTTCGAAATATATATATATTTATATATCATTATATTACATTATATTAATAAAATATTAAGGCTCGCGAACTATCGAACAAAATAATTTTGGCTCGAAATCAGCTCGAAAAAAAGTTCGAACATGTTCAGATTCGGCTCGAATTTGATAACTTCGAATACAAATCAAATATTTATCGAGTCAGCTCGAAAAGCTCGCGAACCGGTTCGATTCGTTTACACCAATAGGCCCATCCCGCCTCGTTAAATAAGCATGTAGAATTGGCAATTTTTCAACCCGTTTGTCAAATGGTGGGTCGCGGGCCAACCTACATCAACCCGTCAAATATAACTAAAAATTGACAATCTGCCCGTCCTACATAACTACATAGACGGGTTGGTTTGTTAATTTTTCAGCGAGCCAAAACTGACCCACCAACTAGCGGGTTTTGTTGAGTTGCGGATTGACCCACTTTGTCGGCGTGTTTTGACATCTCTATTTATAAATATGACACGTCTCGTAAGATGGTAATACAAGTCGATTTAGTTCATATTTGGAGTAAAATTGACATAAAAAATAATTTTTTTATAGATCATTTTATACATGAGATCCGTTTCAAAAAATTGACTCGTCCAATTATTTCATATAAGTTTTTGTGTTATAAATAAATACATAGTTAAAAAAAAACTCAACCAAGTGCGTCTTAAAATAATAATAAAAATACAAGATACATTTTTTTGGTAGAATAAACCTTAAAATTGAACTTGGTGGAATCAAATGATTCGTCGACCAAAGGGGAAGATTGCCATACATCGCCCTTCTTCGCAGTATTTCTAAATGATGAAGCTATTTTATAAGTTCGGAATGCAAGTAAACTCGCTAGGTTAATAAACCAATTTATAAAATTATCAGATTCGAAATTAAAATCTTACTATCTTATTATAATAAAAATATTTTAATTAATTAATTTTAAATTAATTAGTAAAGTTTGAGATGAAATTACGATTATATCTTAACTTAATTCCCAATAAAATCAAAATTATTAGACAAATTAGACATTTTATACGATGTTCTCTTTTTTAGACATTATATTTTATTTTATTTATCAAAATGACACTCGCTATCTTTGTTTGTATTTTTAAAATATAAAATTAAATAATTATCACTGTTAAACTTTTGAAAATCTAATCTATATATAAAGAACTATGAGATTTTTTCTTTAAAAAAAAAAAAAAAACTATGAGATTTAAAAATATTGGAGTCAGAAATAGTCATATGTACACGTACCGTTAAATGTTAATCAGAAAGTCAATAACGTATCGACCAAGATGTTCGTTTGTTTGATATTTTCTTCTTTGGGTTTCGTAAAAGATTCCACCATCGAGCCGAGTCAATCTTACAAAATAAAATATTTTTTATTTTCTAAAAATAATAAATTTACAAAACTACTACTACTGGTCTCTCCTTTGTTTCTTAAAAAAAATAACCATTTACGGTAAAAAAATTATAAATTAATGTTGAGATAATAAAATTTTATTAATTTGGAGTGATTTTAATAATTTATTATTTTAAAGAGTATTTTTGTTTATTAAGCCAATATAAATTTAATCATATAAAAAATTATTGTGTTTCAACCGTACTTGTATCATACAGTCATACTATTTAAATTAATATATATATTTTTTTTATAAAAACTGATTATATGTGTGTGTGTGTGTATAATGTATATATATAAGTGACTTAATGTTTTTAATAATTAAATAATATTCATTGTACGATTAATCGAATTAAATTCACCATAAAAACAATAATAAAATAAAATTTCATGAAAAAAACAATAGAATCATACGTTATTAAATCGTACTAGTTACTTTTATAATTTTAGTGAATTATTAATTTATAATACTAACGAAACTATAGATTTATACAATGATCTTCTGAAAAATTATTATCTTATTAATCAATGAAATTCATTAATTTAATACATTGACCCAATTCAGGAAGATTTTACTTATTTTATTTTACATGCACTTGGTCCTTGGAAGTAAAGAAAATGAATGGTCCATTCCACTTTCCTTTTAGGCAATTTGGAAAACTTGTAGTAGTACTACCAAAATATCGTCAAAACAGAAATCTTTTATTGCCAGGACAGGCCACAACATTTGACTATGTCACAACAATTTGAGAATATAAAATAAGTGAGAAGGAAGAATCATCCAAGAACGAACATTAAATTAATGTTTTTTGGAGAAAAAATTATAGCTAATAATGATCATAAAAATCATTTCTAATAAAATTACTAAATTGCAGTGGGTATTTAAAATTTTTTCTATAAGTATAAAAGAATGGAATTGGAAGATTTTGCCTGATTACGAACAATTAACCCACCCCCTCACATTTGGGATTGCTCAATTAGACAATATCCCTTTGTCATTGTCCTATTAATTATTGTCCATAAGTAAAGCACGGAAGGTGCCGGCACCTTTTCATCTCATATATATCTAAAATTTTTCACTTTTTAGGAATTATTTTTCTAGTCAGAATTATTTTTCTTCGTGGAATTTGACTTTTCGTGTATATATGCAAATGGACGACTTTAATCTCAGTCGAGTAATTGACGGGTGTATTTCTTGATTGGGACCCTATTGGACGTTTGTTGCATTTTCTTGGCTACTCTTCCAAAACATGAAGTACGCGAGTGAGTGAGTGATAAAGGAGAATACAATTTTATTTTATTTTTTTTAAAAAAAGGTTTTTGATATTTCAGATGTTAAGAGTGAAAAGGTTTCTATATTCCGAATGTTTAAGAGTGAGATTGTCTCAAGATTTATATATTTGAAACATGTCGAATCGATCTATATATATAATGACTATTAATATTTTTTTTAATGAGTGAGTCAAATAAAATTTTTTTGTGAAGATAATATGTCTGTGTTTTCGCCTCAACTTCTCTCTCACTTGAGGATGTTAATTATATAAACTTTATTATCACAAACCAAAAACTAGACGAGACAGCACACATTTTTGTAACTTTGTTAGGCTTGCCGAATAGGTTTTGCTACCCTAATGCACCGAAGCTATAACAAGGAAATGAACCAACTACTAGAGCACGCTAGCCAGCAAATATGAACTAACAAGTTCATTAAGAAATAATTAATTTTTCGATCCACCGGGATTTTAAATATCCACAACAAATTTATTGGCAGCCAAATTTCTTTTTCTTATTGAGATGAGATTAGATACCTTTTAACCAACCATTCGCACACTTTCTTTGGGTGCATCTTCGTTTTCCCACCTTAAAAAGAGGTCCACCAAAATATATATACATTCACACGTCCAAACTTCGTATCGCCCATCTTCTTTAATTTCTCTCCCCCACACAAATCACCTCCAACTATAGTCTATATACTACCTTCTTAAATTCAAACTGGGATCCTTTTTTTAGTTTTTTTTTTTAAAAAAAGTAGACAAAATCTTTTTAATTTCCCCGAGCAAATAACATGTTCGGGACAGTTCAGAGTTTCATAGCGTCGCATTCTCATGTTTTCAAATCTTCTCCGATCGTCGGATCATCCCGAGTATGATTTGGAAGGAAGGAAATTCAAGTTCTTGGATGTTTTAGTACTCCCATCTCACTATTTTACACATTTTTTTTCTGAATTAATTTATTTCTTGAAAATAGAATGTCACTAGCTCCCATCCAAAGTCCGCCATTCTCGCATGCCAGCTTCCCCATTATCGCGGTTGCCGTTATAGGCATTTTAGCGACAGGTCTCTTGCTGGTTGGCTACTATGTGTTTGTGATCAAATGTTGCTTGAATTGGCACCAAATCGATCTTTTAGACCGGTTTTCGTCCTCCAGAAGACGCCGCCTAGCCGAAAACCACCCCCTGTCTCGCTCTCCGGTGCCCGAGAATCGTGGGCTAAACGAGGCTGCGATCAGAACAATACCACTTTTCAAGTTCAACAAAGGGAATGGGAAAGCGCCAGCAGTCCGAAACTCCAGCGAATGCGCCGTTTGTTTGATCGAATTTCAAGAAGAAGAGCAGCTAAAAATCATCCCAAATTGCGCCCATTTCTTCCACATTGATTGTATAGACGTTTGGCTTCAAAACAACGCCAACTGCCCACTTTGTAGAACAAGCGTTTCAGCCACTCCTACGAGTCGAGAAATTCTTGCCACAAATCCTTACGCTGATCATAACTTCACAGGAAGGGATGAAGATTATGTGGTGATCGAAATAGGATCCGATATACAGAGCCATCCCAATCAAGCAACACATGGGATTCAAGAAAATCCCAACTCCGGCGAGCTTTTCTCCATTAGCCCTTCACCGGCGAAGATGGAACCCAAGTTCTTGCGGAAGAAAACCAAGAAATTAAGCCATGTTTCGAGCATGGGAGATGAGTGCATCGAAAGTACTAGGCAGAAAGATGAGCAATTCGCAGCATTGCAGCCATTTCGAAGGTCATTCTCCATGGATTCAGCAGATGACAGGCAGCTGTATTTAGCTGTTCAACATATAATGAATCATAAAAGGGAAGCTGCAATTAGCAGAGAGACTACAAATTACGAAGGTTCCAGCAGCTGCAGAATGAAAAGATCGTTCTTTTCCTTTGGGCACAGCAGGGGTTCAAGAAGTGCGGTTCAACCAGTTGAGTCAGAGGCGTTAGGCTAGATTATTGTTTTAATTTTATTTTTTTAGGTATATAATGAAAAATAGTTTTTTTTTTTTTTTTTTTTTGAGAGATTCCTAGTTATATTGGCTGGCCGGTGGTAGGTATATTTCATATTATTTTTCTTTTTACCAATGTGTATTGTATATGTTTTGATGGATGAGTAGTTAAATTTATGTGAAAATAAGATTTCTTTTGGAAAACCGAGAGTAAAATTTGGAGGAAAAAAGTTTAAATAGGACGACGTAATATTTAGATATATAATATGAAGAGATACAATCAATCAACACTAAAATTTGCAAGAGACAATCTCGTTAGTTTTAGGAAAAACTACAATTTTGATCTTGTATGTTTATCACTTTGCGATTTCGGTCCACTATATTTTTAAATTTTAGTTTTAGTCTTACATGTTTCGATTTTTGGCAATTTCAGTTTTTTTTCGAAAATGCATACATGACACTATACACATTAGCTCAACATCAGCATTGCATTGTTGCCACCTCAGCGCCACATAAGAAAAAAAAAACTAAAATTGAAAAAAAAAATTGATAGCAAATTAAACCTAAAATTAATGTGAAAATATAAAGAATCGAAATCGCAAAGTACAAACATACATAATCAAAAAAATCAATTTTAAATTAATTTTATATAACAAATCTAAAATTGTTATAAATATATTATTATTATAGATGATTATCTTATTAAAGATATGTGATCAAGATAAATATGTTAATATAATATTTGTAAAGATTTGTATCTTGTAATCTTTCCCTATAAATAGGGGTGATTGAGTTCAATAAAATTTGCACCTGCGTATTGACTCATATGAATTCTCTCTCATCTTATAAATTCTCTCTATTCATCTCTCTATTTCTATTATGATTTATAACACGTTATCAGCACGATGCTGTAACCAACTGAGAATGAAAATAATTCTCGTTTTATTGATGCTATTGGAATAGCACAACGTGTTGTCAATACTCAAATTTATGAGAGATGTTCATTAGTGCTCTAGAAGTAGCACAAAGAGATATTCATTGCTACTCTAGAAGTAGCACAATGAAAATAATTGATATATTGGTGCCCATGAAATATCATGAATATGTTGATGGCTATAAAGTATCACAACATGATTTTATATTGAGAATTTGAAGAAATTCATGATCATGAAAATTATGAGAGATTCATGATTACAATTTTGATATATCGAAAGATATTCATGAATTCATGATATAATATATTAAATATTAAGATATTAAAGATTAAGATCTTATATACGATCACATATATTAAAAATCTAAAGAGATTTCTAGTTATAATATAATATATAGAAAATCTAAATAGATTCATGATAAATATGTGATATATGATTTCGTATATTGAGAAAGAAAAAAAAATCATGATTGATATCTGATATGATATCAAATATTGAAATATTGATAAAAAAAATGCAAGATTTGATAATATTCGTGAAGAATATTAATATAAAATTCAAGATTTAAAAATATTCTCGAAGAATATAATTTAATGCGCTTTTGGTTGTTGAGAATCTTATGAATTGAGAAATTTATTACAATTTCTCAATGAATATCGATATATGATCTAAAATTGTCAATATCCATAAGAAAATATTATTAAAGATATATGTGATATATATATATCAAAAGATATTGACTTGATATCGATTCAAATCATATATTTGTTTTTAATGCTCTAGAAGAAGCATGATCTATTATTTGTCACTATTTTTATGAATAGCGACTTGATGTTCAATGATGAACTGCATAGGCTATTGAATGAAAATTATGAATGTGCGGTAGTAAGATCGCAACACTATCAATCGAAAAAGAAAAATAAATGTTAAACCCAATGAATTGGACCATATTTTATATTACTTGCAAGTAAATGAAAAAGGACGCTAGAAGCGTGAACGATCAATTATTTCAATGAATCAAATTTGGATTATGTTATTCATTAAGAATAACAAGTATATCAAAATATGAGATTTCACAAATTATTTGGGATCGAAATGATATAATCATTTGTGTATTTTGCTATTACGCAAAATAATGATTATTTTGAACTACAACTTGTTGAACTTTCAATAACAATGATATGTGGCAATATGAGCAAATATTAGCAAAGTTTCTCAAAGTATTTCAAGCGGATTATGAGAAAATATTTGCACTTATCATGAATGCACTGATTTGATGGTGATACATATAGAAACATCCTCGAAAGATTCGATGCTCAAAATATTGTTTTGGCCAACTTGAAGAAGAAGAAAAAATATTTGGTATTGAAGTACCATATATATGGCAAAATCAACATCTGAATCAATTTTTGGCAAAGTCGTGCATAAGTTTGAAATATTAAGAGTGAATAATTGAAAGTGATGCTTGCAAGAGGGGGAGCAATTAAAGTTGTACTATTTTTCCCTTGTATATGATTTTTCCCACGTGGTTTTTCATAACAAAGTTTTTAACGAGGTAATTAACAAGTATCAATAGATGTTGTACTCTTTTCCCTTCATTAGGATTTTGTCCCACTGAGTTTTTTCTGATAAGGTTTTAACGAGGCGCATTCATCGTCGGAAAGATATCCAAAGAAAATATATGTTGTTGTACTCTTTTTTCTTCGTTCAGATTTTTTCCCACGGGGTTTTACTGTCAAGGTTTTAACGAGACAACACTTGAGTCTCGATAAAGTTCTCAGACATACATCTTGCCAAATGGAGATTTTGAAGAATCGATTGCTTATGCAAATAATCATATAAGGTGGAGTTTATAAATACATTATTATTATAAATGATTATCTTATTAAATATATGTGATCAAGATAAATATGTCAATATAATATTTGTAAAGATTTGTATCTTGTAATCTTTTCCAATAAATAGGGGTGATTGAGTTCAATGAAATTTGCACTTACGTATTGACTCATAAAAATTCTCTTTCATCTCATAAATTCTCTTAATTTATATCTCTATTTTTATTATGATTTATAACAAAAATATTATTATACATCAAATCGACTGATATCACATATTTATATTAATCAACCTCTAGAAAGTGCATGTACATAGGTATATAAATAAAAAGTGGACTCCCATCCCCCGTAGCTTGAATAAAGGAAAAGGAAAGTTAGATTTATTGGACCACATATCTAATTTTGACTTGAAGCCATGATTGAAATCATCATTGCTTTAACAACTTTCCACTTCATTAACCTCATTTTTTTCTTCGAATCATTGATTATTATGATTGAATAAAACGATTTTCCTTTTTGGCTTTTCTTTGAAATTTTGAAGTGAATGGAAAATATCTAGAATTACGAAAGAAATTTGGAGGGTTTCACTGTCATGCATCGGGAGGGAGGTTACGTAAAGGGGTCCCTCCTTCCCAAAACCCTATATTTTTAGTGCAAGTGCAAACAATGACATCTTACCAAATGTTAGATTTTCTTTTTCTAATGTAAATTTTGTGTGGATTCGGTTCCGAATTAATCCAGATCAAGGAAAGATCCAAAACTTGATTTATTTTTATTTATTTTTTAAAAAAAAGGAAGAAAGAAAGAAGAAGTATTCGAGGAGATAAAATCTTTCACCTTTTTTGCACTATAATTCTATATGATATAAAAATTTTAATTATGTAATGATTATTTGCCAAAACATAAATAAAGTTACTATAGATTTTTGGCAGAGTTTTGCTTTTCATATAGATGTGAAACAAAATGTGCAGATGAGATTGAATAGCCATATCTCAATAAAATCTTTTGTTCTGAATCAATACAAGTTGTGACTTAATTCTATTATTATTTCAAAATATGTGTTGAGTATAAGTGCTTATTGAACAATGCTTTTAATTGACTTTAGTAAAAATTCATCAACAAAGACAGCAAAGAATCAGAGGAGGTTGCCCTTTTTCGTTGGGTTTTCCATGGACTAAAAGAAGAGCCTCTCTTTCTTCTTCCGTTGTTTTTTTTGTTTTAAGCTCAAAAACACAAAATTTTTTGTGAAATTTTTTCGCGATTTAATTTTCTGAGACGAACTTATGACTTGACCTGACCCATGAAAATAATATTTTTTTATGTCCAAATTATTATTTTTCGCCACAAAATTATAATTTTATGTTATAAAAAAATATTGTGTAATATATGCATATTTAAGTGAAAAGAATTATTTGTTATGTCAAAAACATATTGTAGAATGTATACTGATTTAAGTAAAAAAATAATCTTACTTTTTATATCAAAATAATTATGGACCAAATTGACATTTCTCATAAATATATATCCATGAGATAGTTATATAGGAGATCTTTTCCTAAACTATTAGCCTTTTAAAGACATTTAAAGTTGATTAATGAGATCTTACACCGGTAATACCCAAATTATGCATTCAATGGTTCGTAATTTTACACATAGAAGTGATTAATGATATATTGTTGACGTGACAAATAATAATATATTAAATCTATCATTAAAGTAATACACATATGCTAGATTGAACTCAAACCATTTAAGATACCCTTATATCTTCCAGATTGAGCGGGTGGCATAAATGTATATGTATTGCGAGCTTTGACCGGAGCTCGCACCGCAACCACTTGAATGAGAAGTCCATCCGTATATAAAGCGTGAGCACGTGTGCGTTTAGATAAAAAGTCGCGGTTTTCTTCCAAAAGTGAAGCTGAAATTGTTTTTAACATATTGGAATGTGCATTTGCATAATTTAAACTAGATTAATACAAGAGATTTAAATTTAACATCTTTTTTTATTTTTTTACTAAAATTTAAATATGTGTTTATTCTTTAATTAATATAAATGTTACATATTTTTTTACCATTAAAGTTTAGTACAATACATGTCATTTTAAAGGGTTAGGACTATATATATAACCAGATTGGAATAAAAAAAACCAAGATCGATCCCAAACCCTTTCAAACGTAGTTCGATTCTCATGAATCCACCTTATAATATCAGAATAGAAACCATTTGGATCAAATATAAAACTTTAATTTTAAAATCATGTAATTTTGGTCAAAACCGTACAATCACGTCGTATGGGGAAATATTTGAGTAAAAATTAAGTAAAATTTCAAACCATGAATGGAAAGTCACAACAAATTCATCCAACAATCATGTGTTCTCTAGCAAGTAAATTTCTTAATTTTTGACAAGCTAACAAATTAAACTACGAGTTAGGAAATTAACTCCACCAAACAAAAATCCAAAACTCGTGAACTAGACCTATGCTAGCTCATATATGAAACTTTTATATCTTTTTTTTGCTTGAAAAGTAATGGAAAAGGATTTGACATAGCGTACTTGGAACGATCCAAGGTGAACAATCCTTATCTGGTCTAACATGATCTGTCCTGTATTGTCCGTTTATATGGGGCATGTGCATTGGCAGTCTCTATTAAAAATCATTTCTTTTGACTGTCCAAATGCCACGCTCGAAAATGTCTTATCTCCGCTCCTCCGACTCCATTTGTAGTGTAGGTTTTTTTGTGTAGGATCGAGTGTTTGTCATTTTACTAAAAGTTATAACTGATATAATGGGGCAACTCAAATCTTTTAAACCGCACAAGAGTTCAAGCATTGTGGTTCGATCGCTCTACCCAACAAAAACAATTATTGCATCCAACACTTTTAGACACCGTTCTGTTCACCATATTACTAATATATGTATAACTCATCTCATCTCATCCAACGTTCTTCTCATCATATTATTTATCCATATATTAACTATTTATTTTACATCAATCAAATCATTAATTATTTATCTTACATCAATCAAATCATTGAATTTAAATTACTATATTACCCCTTATAAATAATATAATTTTTTTTATTTATTATTAAAATGACAAAATAATCATTTAACATTTTTATATAAAATTTAATCAATCAAATCAAATACACTATAATCTATCAATCAAATCCAATACTATTTTAACTATTATTTCTTATTTATTTTTTATTACATTATATTTATTATCTATATATTACTTATACCATACCTCAAACCAAACGGTGCCTTAGATTGTAACATCCTTCTTTATAGTAACTACAATTTATAATGCCATTTTTGTTTATAAAGCCAAGATAAATTCAAATGTTAACATTTGAATTTTCGAAGGGATAGTTATTTCTTCCCACCATTTAACTCCTGTAACTTCTATTTGTTTGGATAATGATCATAATTAAACAAAACATATCACGATTAGTTTGTTTAAGTATTTGGATTGTGATGAAACAATTCATTTCCGTTTGTGATTGACGTCGGACCATCGATAAGTATCATTGTCGTCATTAGACGAAATCAATGAATAAACCAAAAAATTTTAAATCGAATAATATTTTATCAGATTCTTATGTGATATTCGTGTTAATTTTCTGTCATTCGTACTGTCGTACATATGCATAAATGCTTGATTGTGATTATTAGAGTATTTTCTTAAACTTGTTCTACTTAGTCTAACCATTCAATAACAGGTACGGTTATGATTCGTAATTAAATAATAAGAATAATGGATGTCCTAACATATTTGACTATATTTTGTATACTTTTTTCTGATATATACATAATATGAAGCATATTAATTATATATTATGAATGTTTTAATTTGTTCAAATTTAACAAGTTTGGTATTACTTCAAAAATTTATCTTCTCAAGAAAACTTATTTGCGGCCAACTAAAACCCTAACATTTTTCTATCTTCCTCCCGGAGAAGCACGTCTGCATAGTCCGCCTAAAAACATGTGGTCCGCACCTAAACCGGATTTCTCCGTTGAAAATAGATTTTTGCAAGTGGCGTATTGAGAACCCTAAGGTTGCGCTTGGATTGAAGTATTTCTAAATCCTTGGATTTTGATTATAATTTTAGTGTTAACAATGAAACATAGAAAAATTTCAAATTCATAAATTAATTATTAACACATTACTTAGATGGATTAAAAAAAATTCTAAATCATCACTTTATTGGATGAACTTCAAATTTATCCTAACTACCATGAATTACCATATAAACATAAAATAAGTGAATTTGATGTTTGTGGTACTACTTCTCTAAACAAGAAAAATGCATTTGAAATCCATAAATTTGAAATATTCTTATCCAAGCGGAGCCTAAGGTTACATTTGGATCGATTAATTTTAAATCCTTAGATTTCAAATATATTTTTATTATTTAGATAAGTGAGACTATAAACTTTAAATATATCCCTTACATATTTATATATTATTTCGTGTTGATTATGATGCATTTCAAGTTCACATAATAATATTGTTGTCAATTGAAATGCATTCTACTTTGTATTATTAATGTGTAAAGTGTAGATATAACATTTGAAATATTTTTTCATTGTAAATAATAAAACAATAGATAATTGAAATTCATTGATTTTAAATCTATCTCTCGAAAATCGGAACACACCTAATTTTTCAGGAGGTTTTATACACGAGGATTTGAAGACTGGCATGAAAATATTTAACAAATAAAGTTGCATTCATGAAGATGTTTAGCTCTATATATAATTTTTTTTAATTTCGTAGTCAATTCAATTAGCTTGCTTTATCACTTTAAGGTAGCGCCAATTGGATGTAGGATTTGGATTTGTGGAAAGATTTAGCTTGCAGAGTCAATATGAAATTGAAGTGGAAAATAAAGTGCACAAGGGATTGCAACTACTCTACATTTTACGTACTTTAATTGGTTGCTGAAACAAAAACTTCGAAGCAAATCTCCAATAAAACTTTTCAAGAATATAATCTTTAAAAAATTATAAACAATGATCCACTCACAATTGAGCGTCGGAGGGAGAGGGCTAGCAAGTTGAACCAACAGGTATCTTCCCCGACCCCTTCTCTATAAAATTTTACCAAAAAAACGTGAAAAATATGTGATTCTACGTTTATCTAATTCTTACATTTGTCGGAAAAAAAATAATCTCAATCAGTTCCAAAGTTTCTGATGTGCCACTAACAATACAATTCGATAGAGTGATTATAAATTATGTATTCGTGAAGATGATGTCAAGTAAACTTCAGAATGAATAATTAATTTTCTCCCAACATCTTTTACACTTTCACATGGCATCTATAAATAATCCTTCTGAACTTTATTCTTGCTACATATATGCTTCTTTTAGAAATTATTCTTGACTCTAATTAAGAATCGGAAAAAAAGGTGAATTTCCTTTATTTATTTCTAAAAGGCATTGCATGAAGATAATGACGGTTCAATTTGACCAATCGCATCGAATAATTTTTGGCATATATATTTAATTTTTTAAAATAATATCTGCTTCATATATATGTGGTAGTATTGACTGTCGGCACGAAGAGTTTACATGAACATATTCAACCCAACAAACAAGAACATGATGCCTATATTTGTATATAGTACTACAATGATCATCTTTATTGTCATCTCAAGAGTGAGTCTATGCCACACTAGAAGTAGAATTTTGGTGTGTTCATATAAGATTAATTCGTGTGAATATCTCAATGCAAAAATTTTTGTTTTGAAGTGAGATGTTTGTACAAACATCTATACAAAAATAAAACGAGAATGCTGCTCTCGATGTAGCTTACAAAACATCTCAAATATCATTTACTTTTTCAGATAAGACATACGTAACAGTTAATATAACCTTAGCTTTGAGAATGTATACAAGCATAATTTTTTAATAATGAAGAAATATCAAGAAATTTATCATTAAAACATCTATAGTTATATATAGAACCAAATATATTCATTTAATTACAAACTTTGTAATTAAAAGGTAGAATTCTATTACCCAAAATATGCATAAAACAAAATCAGGTGTACACACACACGCTGACACGCACACACAAAATCAGGTCTAATTTTCAATATCAGTTTTGTATATGTGGCAGTTCTATTGTTTTTTTCGCCCACAAGGGTTAATTCGACGTTTTGCAACATTAACATAACGTCAAAAAGAATAAAACTTCAAACAAATAAAAAATAAATAAATTGAACGAAAATTGATATTTAACACACGTACAAGACCTAAATCGCAAATAGTTTCTTTATATATCAAGTACAACATGTATCAAATTAATTGATCTAAATTCATGATTTGTGATGTTAATATATATGATGTTGCATATCTTCAACAATTTAATCAATATATAATGCAATTTCAAATAATCGAAAAAGATATTAGAAATTATGGGTATGTAAATACCATAATCATAATCAGTAAGTATCTTAACGACCCTTATGAGCTAAATATATATCAATTATCTAAAACCATTTTCTTTAGTGGGAAGGAAATTTTTGTTAGAATTAGGTTTCGAACTCGAGAGTTCGTCCCACGATTGGAACTTTGGTGTCAGATGAGCTACAAGTCATCGGCTATCTAAAACCATATTTGTTGCTTAATAAGTTGGTTTACGATGATTTGCATTTTCGAAAGATCTATTTCAACTTTATAAGCTCATATCATAATAGGCACATGCACCTCATATTGAAGAAGCTGGTGGTGTATTTATGTGTGTGTGTCTACTGTCTACACACACACACACTTCAATTTTGATACAGAATTAAAAGATTCTGAATGATATATGGGGGTTTTATACACTAATAGAAAATTTTGGCTACAAAACTCAAAAAAATTTCGATTTGATAGATCACGTTGTTGAATGTTGGGCGCCATTTCCCTGATAGTCAATAAACTTAAAAATCATATCTAGAAGTCTAGAACTATCTAGAAGAAAGACAGTACTGATGATCTTGTACGAAAACATATATAGTTATATATATATTTATACTAAGATACATGAAAATTAGTTTACAATTATTACATTTTTTGCGAACCAAAAGTTTGCATTAATAATTTATAATGAAGCTAGCTAGCTAGCTTCATGTATTTAATTTTCATGTCATTTCTTCTTCTTCTTGTCCAAGGAAGAATCCAACATCTCCTCCAACAAACTATCATCCAAACACTCCAACTCAATCCTCTCTTGCCCGGCAGCGCCACCCGAACAACAATAATACGACGAAGCGGAGGAGGACGAAGAGGACGCCGGAAATGCAGGTGAATACTTGGGATTGTATGGAGGAATCGTCAGTTGAGAGTAATACTCGTTAGGAAAGTTCAAAATTGCAAGATGACCCCTCAGCTTGAATGCTGCTTTGTCATACGCACGCGCCGCCTCCTCCGCCGTGTCAAATGTTCCGAGCCACAGCCGCGCTCCCTGCCGAGTCGGGTCACGGATCTCCGCCGCAAACTTCCCCCAAGGCCGGCGCCGGACGCCACGGTATCGAGTTTCGTCTTTTTTATCGTCCCTTTCTTGCATGGCCTTGCCTGATGATGATCTTGAAGCTCCTTCCATTTCTTCGTATATATACCGTCCCAATCAATATTAATTTTTCATATACAAATTATTTGGTGGGAAGAGACTATAACAAATTATACTTCATTGATGGGGTATATATACAAGATTTTTCTTGCAATGATGTCAAAAGGTTGAATTGTTCGGCCAAATCTAATGTGATATTCATTATTATTTCCCTCAAGAATCCGTAAACACCACGTGCCAAACGAAATTGGATCAAGGAATTTTAACTTTGTAATGTAATAATTTTCTTTAACATTTTAAAAAAATAATACATATATATATATATATTGAAATTTTCATTTAGAACAGAATAAATTCTCTTACATGACTTATACTTCTTATGGGCATAACAGAACATCGTAAATTTTGCAATACAACGGCGTGAGATATCAAATTAGAATTTGATACGTGGAAAGTGAACACGTATTATAGCTAGGATTTAGTGGAAAAACAGATCTAATCCGTATGTTTACAAGAACCCAACATAGAATTTCCCTGCTAGATTATGTATAGTATATGTGCTTGGGGTATATGAATTCAAAATTTTTTAGAATTATAATTTATTGAATACCTACTTTATGGTGGTCAAAATTAAGTATCATGAATTGTCGAAAAAGTTAGGATGGCGACATGTGAAGAAAGGTACTCTTAAATCTTAATTCACATATCTTCATCAAACTTCTTTAAGGTCTTAAAAACAATAATAAATTAATTTTGTGATTAAGTGCTTAATAAGTGACAATTTTCATGACCAATCGATATTTTGTTTCTTAATTTGTATTGTAGTTTTGCTACTTTCTTTACTAGCTATAATCTACAAAAATTTAGTAACAATTAATGAGCTAAATACTATTATTAGTTTGAATCGATTAGTTTTAATTACGTAACATAATCGACTACTGTAAATTTATACCTTGTTTTTTCTATCATAATCAGCTGAAAAGACCTTACGACGACAGTGAAATGCTGGGAAAAAAAACAGTATCCACTTTTGATAAGATAAGAAAAATTCTTGTCTATATATTTTACGTACCTTTATTTGATTTATATTCCTCATAATCAGTAGGTTTAGATTCTAGAATATTATTTAGTGTGTGTATAATATGTGTGTGTGTGATGCACTATCCGTTCGTCTTCCTTCAATCATGTTGTCCAATTTGATATGGATCTTAGATCAGTATGCACTTCATATATATATAAAATATATATAATATTATTTACACTTCATAATAATTTATTAAATGCACTTCACTTTTCAATTTTTGTGGCAAAATTGGACAATTAATAATACTCTTCCATTGAATATTTTTCTTTGAGTAAGACTCTTATGAAACGGTATCACATATCATCAATCGTGAGACGGGTCAACTATATTATTATATTTATAATAAAACACAAAAAATCTTGTGAGAAGGTTTCACATGTCAATTTCGTAAGACGAATCCTGTATTTGGGTCACCTAAAATAAAATATTACTTTTTATGTCAAAAATATTATTTTTTATTGTAAATATGAGTTGGATTCATGATTCATATCATAGATAAAGATCCGTGAGACCGTCTCATTAGAGTCCTACTCATAATAAAAAGTAATATTTTTAGGCACCGTTCTGTTCACCATATTACTAATATATGTATAACTCATCTCATCACATCTCACGTTCTTCTCATCATATTATTTATCCATATATTAACTATTTATTTTACATCAATCAAATCATTAATTACTTATCTCACATCAATCAAATTATTGAATTCAAATTACTATATTACCCCTTATAAATAATATAATTTTATTTTATTTATTGTTAAATTAACAAAATAATCATTTAACATTTTTATATAAAATATAATCAATCAAATCAAATAAAACATAATCCTTCAATCAAATCCAATACTATTTTAACTATCATTTCTTATTTACTATTTATTGCATTATACTACTTATCTATATATTACTTATAACATACATCATACCTCAAATCAAACGGTGCCTTAGTATAAAAAATAATATTTTTTCATTGATGACTCAATTAAGATATTTGTCTCAAGAAATGTATACATGAAACCGTCTCACGACAATTTTGTGTTCTTTCAATAGTAAATTGTCACGATATCTGCTCCCAATTTAGAATTTTAATTATTTAAAATATCATAAACTCTTGTGAGACAGTTTCACGGGTCAATTTCGTGATACAGATCTCTTAATTGAATCACATTAAAAAGTATTAATTTTTATATTAAAAATATTACTTTTATTGTAAATATGAGTAATTAAGGTTGAACCGTCTCACGAACAAAGATTTGTGAGACCATCTCTCTATGATATGACGTTTTTTTTTAAACTCGATCAACTTTATTTTCTTTATTTTTTTTAAAAAAAACGACTTTCTCAAATGTATTTAAAAAATGACCTTCTCAAGTGTATTTCAAATACACTTGAGGAGATCATTTTTTTTAAAAAAAAAAAAAAAAAAAAAAAAGTTGACCTAATCTATTGTAATTTTCTTTTAAAAAAAGTTTGATCGGATCTATTTTACAAATTTTTTCCTTAATAAATTATTATAGTTAAATTTGTCTATATTCGGAAAATAAGAAAAATACGTACGATAAAAAAATTAAAAATATTATACATTAAAATAGCTCTAAACTTTATTTTATTTTAACTTTATTTTTCGTTATTATTATTATTTTTTAAAAGAAGTTTATTTTTTTGAATCAAGTGATTGTTCCGTTTCTTACGTACGTTTTGATCATGTAATAAGTCTAAAAAATTAATTTTTCTTATCACATAAAAGAGATATATTTATTGAAAAAATTATTATTTTGCAATGAATACGATCTATAATATTTACTGTGAATATAAATCGTAATTATTTTTCAAAATTAAAATACAAAATTGATGGATTATGGCTCAATTTGACTTTCTCCCGGGCCCAAGCCCAATGACTCAATCCATTTGAATCTCATATTATTTATTTATTTATTTATTTGGATACTTTATCAAGACCCATAAATTTCTAAAAGCCCATAAGAGGCTCAAGCTCATGAAACTCTCCGACTATCTATAAATAGTTTAAGTTCTTTCATTCTTAAGGTACGCACTCTATAGTCATATGCTCTAATTCTTTAGAACTTTTATTGAGCAAATACTGACTTGGGCGTCAGAGTGTCTTCGTCGGGCAACCCTCGACACTACTCACTTTGCTTTGTGATGCAGGTAACAACCCACAAAGTTCGGTCTTTGGAATAGTTCGAGTATTAATCCAGTCATCCGGATCTCTACAAATTACCCAGATTCTCTCTAATCGGGTAATATCAATTTTAGGCTACATCAGCTTGGCGCCGTCTTTGGGAAATTGTTCACTGCATCATTGAGAATGCATACTCCATCACAAACATCTCAATGAAATAATCACAATGGAGACTCACCTCCCATCTCCAAACCACCACCTGGGTTTAATTTCACCCAAAAAACGTTGACAGCCTTAATGGAAGGAACGGCTGCACGCGCAGCAACTGAAGCTGTCGCTGAGTTTGTGGCATCACGTCAACGTCGAAGCACCGACAAGAGAGCGCATAAAATAGGGTCATCGTCTCGTGACCCCCTAATAAAGAAGACCCGAAGAAAACTCAGTTTAAATTTAATGACAAAGATCCTGAGGAGAAAAAAAAAAATAATACTCATAAAGAGGGTGAAACAAGTGCTCAGACAGTTCACGACGTCTCTGACGAAAACAAAACCATTGATCCAACCCGTAGAGATGGATCTCACACATATGTAACTGGAGAGAATTCGTCAGCAATCTTGCCTGTACGTCGGAGCCCGTTCACTAACGCCATTCTATCTGAAGCATTGCCTAATAGAGTCAAAATTCCTAGCCTACCTGATGGAACTAGTGATCCTCAAGATCATATTGACAAATTCTACGCGAAAGCATATTTGTATGACATTACAGATGCGGCTTACTTCAAGATATTTTGAACAACGTTATCAGGAAGAGCTCTCACATGGTTCAATAAGCTGCCGTCCGAATCCATTTCCAACTTGGGGCAACTCATCCAGTGTTTCATCCAACAATTCTCAATTAAAAAGAAATACGTGAAAACAACAGCTACTTATTCACAATTGTTCAGAAAGAAGGGGAAAGTTTGAGAGATATGTTAAGAGATTTACTCACACGGTTCATGAAGTCTCACACGTGAACCACGATATGTTATCTGGAATAATGCAGCAGAACTTGCGTCCTGGAAGGTTCAAGGAATCTATTGCAGGAAAATCCCCTAGCACCTTGGAGAAGCTGTTGTCTAGAGCCGAAAAATACATCCGCATCGAGGAAACTAATGAGCTGCACTCCTCGGGAAAAAGAAAACGAGAATAAAAATACGATGAAATATAGCGCAGGAAAGAGAGTCATGCCAATCTAAAGAAACTCTATATTCATAGAGCAAACACCTGCAAGCTAAAATAAATTGCTTCTCGCTACTTTATTTGTTCTACAGATCAAAACTTTTATTTGATTCTTTTTTATTTTAAGTTTAATAATAAACTTATGTTGATTTGTTTACTTTTCTATTTAATTATATAGGAAGGAACCCAGCTCCGTTAACGAATACTTAACTCATACGTCACGACCCATGCATTCATTAAGGCTACTCATCCATCATAGGCTTGGCCAGCCCTGTAGAATTACCTAAGCCACGATGCTGTAAAAGGTCAAGACAAAAAAAAATACAATCCCGGGATACCTCACCACCTAGCAAATAGAGTGGGTTCAGGACTTTTCTATGAGATAAAATCTTAGGAACTTGATCAATTCCTAAGTACTCTATGTTAAGCACTACGTTATTTCTACTAGAGCACAATAAAAAATCCAAAAAGTCATAGCGACTATAAGAAAATTCATGCAGTCATAGCGACTATAAAGAAAAATCCAAAAAGTCATAGCGACTTTAAATAATTTATGAAGTCATAGCGACTATAAAAAAAATTCAAAAAGTCATAGCGACTATAAATAATTTATGAAGTCATAGAGACTATAAAAATTTTTTCAAAAGAAATCATAGCGATTATAAAAAATTTTCAGAAGAAGTCATGACGACTATAAATAATTTATCAAATCATGATGACTATAAAAATTCTTGAAGTCATAGCGATTATAAAAAAAAATTCAGAAGAAGTCGTAGCGACTATAAAATTTTTTTCAGAAGAAGTCATATTGACTATAAAAAATTCATCAAGTCATAATGACTATAAAAAATTTCATCAAAGTCATGATAACCATAAAAAATTCACCAAGTTCTAAACACTATACAAAATCATAGCCCCAAGGGTTACATCTGATGCACCATCCTAAGAGGTTACGTGAAATACACTAACTCAAGGCTTTCATCAAAAATACTACTCCAAAGGATTGTAGAAAACGCATTCCCTCAAAAGATTGCTTAGAAGACAAAAATCTCCCAAGCGTTTGGAAAACTCTCCGTCGAAAATATTATATTTGGAGGTCCTAACGCATCCACCGAAATAGCAGTTGCGGTCCAACGCCCATATGTGAGCAAAAAAAATAACCGCTGTTATACCCCGCGGTCCGATTTTTGAAAATAGTGAAAATTCACTTATTACATTCACTCTCATCGTTAGGTTCCGCTAGATCAACAAACCAGTTGATATTTCGGTTCACCCTCAACAAGTACAATATCTTATACCAGAACGAACACCCCACCAAATATATATTTTTAAAATATATATCTAATACACCTTTTCCACTACCACTCAATACAAATAACCAAGTTATAATATTTTCAAAATATTAAACAACATTTGTAAAAGTGAGAAAATTAAGATTCTCAAGATTTTATATCATATTAGTGCATGCATTTGACCAAAACTCCTGCATTGGACCAAAAATCAAATAATTATTATCCACAATTCAAACATCAAACAACAATTATTATTATAAATTAAAAAAAAGCAAAATATGTGTATGTATATGCATGTATATGCATGTATCTGTCCAATCTCCCTCACGGCCCAAGACTTCATCTTCACTGTGCCGCTAAGTCATCACCGCCGCACCACCATGCCTTCGCCGCTGCGCCGCCCCTACGCCACCGCCGCCTCTGTTTCTTCATCTCAGATCTCGCCACCACTCTTTTTCCAGCCAGATCCGCCGCTCCCTCCCTCCTTCCCTCTAGGTTGCCGTCGGATGTGCTGTTTTCCTGTGGTTGAGCGTCGATGCGTCTCCTCCCCTCCGGATCTGCTGCGCGACCTTCCTCTTCCCCTCACGGCTGCATCACCGCCACCTGCTTCTTCTCCGAGATCTGCTGCGCCGATGCCACTAGTTCTCTTCCAAGATCCGTGCGCCGCTGCCTACATCTCCTTCGGTTCGACGCCGCCGCCTCTTCTCCTCCTCCCACCGTGGCCTCAGTACCTTCTTTTGCCCTTTCTTCTCCAGCCCTGCATCGTTGCCGCCGCCGCACCTTGCTGTCAATCGACGATGGGATGAAGGTCCTTGGAGATGGTGGAGATGATTGGATAGATAGGGCATATTTACACACCAAATTCACGTTGGAAGAGGAGAGAGGGAGAAGAGGAGAGAGGGGAGATAAAAAAAAAATTCATAGAATATTACAATTAAAAGCATGAGGAAATTTGATTTGTACCTGCCATGAGATTATTTTGACCCTCTCTTTTTATTTTCAACACATGAATACTTAAATAAAAAAAAAATTCAAAAACTTTGAGTTAGTAAGTTGTGATGAAAAGACTATGTTGTTGAATTTATAATGATAATTCAGTCAAAGTTTTACTGGGTTTTTACAATTATTATTCTGGCAGAACTTTGATTCCTATTCAATTATACCGCACTCGTAGTTTTGTCAGGATTTTAATTCCTACTATTTGTAATTCTACGATGGGTCTTCTCAACAGTGGCAAACAATATTCATTCTCGGCAATTACATTTTTGACAATACTCCGATAAAAATTCTACTCTCGGTCTTCTCAACACACGCGACACACCCAACCTATGATGGGTTACGACCTAAGTTTATTATCTCCCGTAATCAGACTCTAACTACATGTCTACTAACAGACTATTAAAAAAAACTCTTACTCTCGACCATCTCTAATAAACAAGACATGCTCGAGAGTGGGGGGCTTATGATGGGTTATGACCCAATTTGACTTTCTCCCGGGCCCAAGCCTAATGACTCAATCCATTTGGATCTCATATTATTTATTTATTTATTTGGATACTTTATCAAGACCCATAAATTTCTAAAAGCCCATAAGAGGCTCAAGCTCATGAAACTCTCCGACTATATATAAATAGCTTAAGTTCTCTCATTCTTAAGGCACGCACTCTATATTCATATGCTCTAGTTCTCTAGAACTTTTATTGAGAAAATACTGACTTGAGCGTCGGAGTGTCTTTGCCGGGCAACCCCCGGTGCCACTCACTTTACTTTGTGATGCAGGTAACAACCCACGAAGTTCGGTCTTTGAAAATGTTCGAGTATTAATCCACTCATCCGGATCTCTACAAATTACCCAAATTCTCTCTAATTGGGTAATATCAATTTTAGGCTACATCAAAAATAAATATAGAATAATTTTAATCTTTATTGTAAATATAAATAAAATGAAACCTTACTAGAATTATGAAGTTAAATGCAAGTGTATATTATAAATATTAGGTGGTGAAACAATGGTTAATTTCTTGATTTGAAGCAAGCTTTTCTCAAATCGGAAGCTCCATCATCTATGTTGAGAATTGAGATGAAAAATTTGGGCATCTAGGTTTCGTCAACCACATTCTGGAATATATCTATGCCTAAGATTTTGTTCCCTACTGTGCAGGGAAACTATGTGCACCGCGTGATGTTCGTGCGAACATGAAGTTCATTTAAAAAAAATATTTGAGATGTTATTGCGAGCATCTCGTAAAATATCTTAGATCGATGTTTGCGCGAACATCACACGGTGCACATAAATCTCTGCACACCAATGTGCAATGGATCAAATCTATCTATATCTATATCTATATCTATATATATATATATTTATACATATAAATTATAAAAGCATGGTTGATCATGCTTATATTTTAAACCATCATGGTCGACGAGAATGGGTATTTTATTATTTTGGTCTGCTCAATTTTTATTTTAAAAAATAGTTCGCCTCCTTATACTGAAATACATCGATGGTTCATTTTTCAAAATATAAAGTTTCATTAGATCCACAATTTTAATTCATCGACCAAGTCACCAAACACAATGTTGGCTTATCAATCTTTTTTTGAGTACCCATAAATAGGACGTAAATTAAATGGTGTAATTTAAACAAATAAAAGTTTATGTTGTCATTTAAAAGTTATAAATATGATACTCTGAAAATACAAACAATGAAATATCCGTTTAATTAACATTTAACTTTTGCAAATAGAATTATTTAAAGTAAAATATAACTATTGTAACCAATACTATATGTGGCAGAACGAAGTCCATGCTAGAAACGTGGTAACAACTAACAAGTGTCCAAAATTTTATTTATTTATTTTTTATGATCAAGGCAGTGCATGTTTCGACGTTGGCAGGTGAGGATAAGAGTACAAGTTTTGCCGTAAAATAATGATCTTATTGTGCCTTTGCATAATAAATTTTTGAGTAGGTTTTTGTGACACGATCTCACGAATTTTTATTAATGAGACGAGTTATATTTACAACATAAAACAATATTTTTATCATAATAAGTAATACTTTTATATGGATAATATAGGCATATCAACTCTTGACCTTATGAAATTTACACCCTTGCCTCAAGAACAAACACATAGTCAAACTAATTGTCATTTTACTAAATTAACCTCAATTATAATTATTAAAACTTTATAAACATTAAAAATGAATTTTAGAAATTTATGTAAAATTAAAACTGAAATATACATGTCTTGCTTAGATTAAATCGTTATGTTTGATTAATATCTTTTTTTCTCATAAATTTAATATTCGATTTTATGAAAGATTATTATTTGAAATTTAATATCGTAAAAATGGAAACTAGAAGATTTCCATATACTTGATAATTAATATTTTTAAAAATATTATTTCAAATATTTATTTCATCCACTTGATAATTAATCTCTGTTTAGATATTTTTCCCTTTTGAAATAAAAAAAACAATATCAAAATCAATTAATAATAACAAATTAATTAAGAATAATAATATTGATAATAATAATAATAATATAATAATAATAAATTAAAAAATAATCAATACTTCCTCCGTTCCGTATCCATAGATAAGTGTATATTTTCACATAAATTAAGAAAGTGTTTAAAAAAGTAAATTTCAAAAAAATAATTTCTCATGTTACCCTTATTTAACGAATATTTTAATAGAATAAAATAATTATACAAGTAGTTAATGAGATTCATTTAATAGTGATGAATTGGTAAAAGAAAAAAAAAGGATAGATAACATAAAATATGAAAACTAGACTATATATTTGGAATAGATGAAAAAAGAAATATAGCTTCAATAAATAAGACGGGGTAGTACATATTTTATAATTAGAATTTTTTTGTGAAGAAAAATGGTGTATTATGATATGAGCGGTGTATTTCAATAAATCTAAAGATTATTACACTAATGTAAAGGTATTTTTGTACCATATACGGTATGTTTTCAGGAATGTATGTACTAAAAATTTGAGAACACAAGGAGTTAACAACTATAAAGGATTTTCAGCAATTTTGTGATTTTACAGGAGTATTAATATATACAATTAACTTAATATTTATATAACATTTGGCTAGATATTTATAATTAGAACAGAATTTTTTACTTCACAAATAATTTCAAAAATAATATGTAATCAAATATATAATATTTATTTCCATAAAAAAATATATAATATTTATAAAAAATTTTCTAGATTTTTGTAATTAGAACAAAATTTTCAAATATAATATATAATCGGTTATTTAATGGGTTAATTGTCAATCACTCCCTAAAACACTTTATAACTTATTTATAAATTTCTACATAAATAAAACTTACTTTCAACTCCCTGGAGAGAGAAACTTTTGTTTCTAAATACCAATTTTACCCTTATCTCTTAAAAAAATGAGAGAATGGATAATAAAAACAAAACTAATCCAAATAGTATATATATAAAAATTCAAATTAAAATCAAAGAACATAAACCATATCATATACATGTTTATGTTGATACAGGAGCAAGTATGTGTTTAGGAAGCAAGCATATACTTCCAAATCATTATTGGAAGAAATATGATAAATGATTAAAAGTTCGAATAGGAGATGGATCAATAATCATGCTTAATACAGTAACAGAAAAATTAAAAATAGAAATAGAAGAAACAAAATTTGTAATACCCATTATATATCAAATAGAATCAGGAATGGACATTATAATAGGAAATAATTTTTTAAGAGAATATCTTCCCTTTACACAATTTAAAGATCACATAACTTTAAACAAAGGATCATCAATGATTTACATTCCCAAAATACGAACAGCATTTCGCGTAGGAAATGAAGGATTTACAAAAAATTTTCATAAACGAAATACAAATCCAATAGAACTAAAAATAGAAAATATTTTAACGATTAATCCTGAAAAGAAATCATGAGAAAATTTCATGATATATGTTCTGAAAATCCTCAGGACAAAATTAAGAAAATAAAACAATTCATTGCTTCAATAAAACTCAAAGACCCTAATATCACAATCCGTGAAGCACCAAGAAGATGTAACATGGATGATGCAAAAATATTTGAAAAAGAAGTTCAAGAATTATTAAAACTTAAGATAATCATCCCTAGTAAAAGTCCACACTCTTCACCAGCCTTTTATGTCAGTAAGAAAGATACTGATAAGAAAAGAATGGTAATTGATTATCGAAAGATGAATAAAGCAACAATTATGGATGTATATTATATCCCAAATAAGAATGATTTACTATCTTATATAGGAGAAATAAAATATTTTTCCAGTTTAGATTGTAAATCAGGATTCTGGCAAATTCAACTAGAACCACAAACACAATTACTTACAGCATTCAGTTGTCCAAAAGGACAGTATCAATGGACTGTATTACCTTTCGGACTTAAACAAGCACCAGGTATCTTTCAAAGATATATGGATGAATCTTTTAAATCATTAATAGATTTTTGTTGTGTTTATATAGATAACATATTAATTTATTCAAAAATACTAGATCAACATTATAAAGATCTCATGACAGTTTTAGATATTTGTCATAAAGATGGAATTATACTTTCTGAAAAGAAAGCACAATTATTCAAAACAAAAATAAATTATTTAGGATTACAAATAGAAGATAGAAAACATTGTTTACAACCGCATATACTTAAGAAAATTCATGATTTTCCTAGTGAAATCAAGGATAAAGATCAATTAAGAAGATTTTTAGGATTATTAACTTATTCTGGAAATTACATTAAGAAACTTGCAGAAATCAGAAAACCTCTTCAGGTAAAACTTAAACAGGACTATAAGTGGAAATGATCGAAAGAAGATACTAATTACATAGACACTATTAAAAAGAAAATAATTAGTAATCTTCCTGAATTATATTTTTCTTCAAATAAAGATATAATAATAATTGAAACAGACGCTTCAGATGAATACTGGGGAGCATGTTTAAAAGCTTATACTGGAGAAAAAAATTTAGAAGAACTTACTAAAACACCTACTAGAAATAATGAAGAATTATGCAACTATACATCAGGAACTTTTCAAGGTGCACAATTAAATTATCATTCGAATGAAAAAGAATTATTAGCTTTAATATTCACAATTGGAACTTATGAAATTTATCTTATTTCTAAACCGTTTTTAGTAAGAACAGATAATATGAATTTAACATATTTCAAAACAAGGAAAATATCAAGAAATGCAGGGAGAAATGCAGCAAGGCTAATTAGATGGCAATTGGAATTGAACCATTATCAGTTCGAGATCCAACATGTCAAAGGAACGGATAATTCATTACCCGACGCATTAACCAGAGAACTTTACCCAAACTATACTATCCGTAGTAACGGAATAATAAAGGAGATCCTAAGTGATCCAGAAAATGACTGTGAGTCATCCGAACATGCCTCAGAAAGCATGGAAAATATAAATTGATGAAATGAGATTTATATTCAGAAACATGAATTATTTTATGACTTTCAGTCATCCGAACATGCCTCAGAAAGCATGGGGAATATAAATTGATGAAATGAGATTTATATTCAGAAACATAAATTACTCTTTGAGTAAAATAATCAATTTAAGATTGATTCAATTCTTGCAAAAGAATTTATAAATGCAATGATACGCATAAAAAAACTATCCAAATTACTCACGAAAAGAGTTATTTTACTAACCATTATATATATAAATATGTTTTCTTGTGCAGAGTATAATCAAGATGGAGCAACTAAGTCAATTAAAAGAACAATTGATTGAATTGCAGGAAGAAATTCAATTCTTCAACTAAAAGAAAGGAATTTGAGTAGAAAAATTCAAAGGACAGAAGAAAAGATGATAACTTCATCATCATCATCCTCACCAAGAACACCAATCAAAATGACAACTCCATTTGACAAAATAATGGAGATAAAAGAGAAACAGTCAGTGGTCACAGCCAACACTGACAAAGAAAAAGAAAAGAAAAGAAAAAAGAACCGGTGAACACAGCCAGCACCGAGAAAAATAAAAAAGAAGAAAGGACGTTTAAAAGTGCCCTTGAAAAGAAAGAAGGAAAGATGGTCAATCTACGACCACAAAAACCAATTTTTGAGAAAACAAATTTTTCAGAAAAACTCAAGACTGAATTCTTTGAAACACTAAACTATTCGAGAATAGCCAAACCATCTGCAGAATCTTGGCTACAAACTTGTGACACACAGAGCATAACAAGAGCAAGAACACTGCAAGGTGCTCCAGCGCATGAAGTCGCAAGATTCTTTTCAAATGGATTATTAAGTGGATTGGAAGTCAGTCCCAACAATCAAGAAATGGAACTATTTCCATATCAGTTGAGAAATAGTATCATCCAGTTCAAGAAAGCAGTCTTTAAGGACGATCCAGTATTAATATTGAGTATTCACTCAACCCTTCCAGATTGGAATGATAACAAATTCTATCAACCAATGGTATATATTCAATGTCGAAAACAAAAAGACAAGTTCTTATTCGAAGGATCAAATGAAGAGAAACCAGTAATGGATATCTCAACACTTCCTGAGATAAGAATAAAGACATTGATTGATATGATCTCAAAGACAGGAAAGATTGATGGAAACTCAAAGGTTAAAATAAATTTTGCAACCAGTAAAATTTTATTAACCACTGGACACAAGGAGACAATCCAAAAGAAAGAACAAGCCATGTTAGCTCAATTCGAAGCTCCAATCTATGAAGCAAGAGTTGACATAACCCGAGAAACCCAACAAATGTTATGTCAAAGACTAAGAACAATGATATTCACTCACAAATGTGGACATTGCCAACTCATTCAGACAGAAAAAGCAGATGTCAAAGAGGACAAACCAGCTGTCAAAGAAGATAAACCAATAAAAAATGGTCCGAATGCACAAGTGATTCAGAGAGTGACACAATGTAAAAACAAATGAAATCGTGGACCACACCACATGTTAAAGGCATCCACTCAGATGTAAAATGAGTTGTTTCCATTATGTAGTGTCGGGTGGTCCCCCTCTTTTCTTTTATTTTTAATTATGTATGCGTTTCTCCACGCCTATAAAAGGAGATGTTTTGTGCTGTAAAAAAAGTAAGTGAAGTTTGAGTATCTCTCTCTTCTTAAAGTTTCTTACAATCTGGTTCATACAAGACGTATGAAAACTATCAGAAACTAAGAAACATAAAATCAGAAACAAAATAAGCCTTATGGCTAATAACTAAACAAGCAGGGCGTAAGGAGGATAAGGTTGGAAACCAATCATTGAATATTCATGGTTAAGAGTAAACCTGAAGATTCATAGAGCAAGTACCAGTTGATCAAGTGATCGTTAAGGGAAATCAAGGATTTGGCCTCTGCTCAAAACCAAGATTCATTCAAACAAAGTAACCTTCCTAAACCTCCTGCAGCCCTTAATTCAAAGAAATAGTCAAAATACATTAATCATGTCATCATCCTTTATAAGAAATGGAAGATTAATAATAAAAAAAACATGTTCGAAATAGAAGATGATCATGAATATGATGCATTTCGTGAATATCGTTTAAATACTTCTGATTTAACCATATTTGAATCAATTTATCAACTAAAATTTGTATTAATAATCCATGAATGGAACCAAACTAATATGAAAACATTTATCTGTTATAAATGAATCAGATCTGAAAATCCATGAATCAGATCTGTAAATCCATGAATAAGAAAATTCATAAGAATTTGAAGAATTCCGCAACCTGGTATCAGAGCTTAAATAAAGCAAATTATTAATGTCTGAATTAACTTTAGATATTGAGATTAAAAATTTATTTGATAAAATAATCTTACTAAAAGATTTACGTCAAATAGATCAATTATGGAATAAAATAAAAGATCTCCAAACCTTTTATTTCAAAAATCATAAAAAAGAACATTTTTCAAGCAACTGGAAAATGATAATTCAAATTTCTGAAAACGATGAAATTGAAGACATAACAATATGTTATGAATAAGAACAAATTTGTTATCGAAATCCGATCAACAAAAACAAAATAATAAAAGTAACAATTTTTACTAAATGGAAAATGTATGAAAATACAAAAATGAATATCTTTAATTTATATTCTCAAAATATAAATTTTGATATAGAAAATTGTGAAAACAATTTGAAACATCTTAAAAATTGTCAATCTTCAATTGATAGTTTCGAAGATTTTCAGAATTTATTAGAACAGATAGATTCGACAAAAAGGATTTTAATAGCCTTAAGAAAATTAAGAAGTTCTATCATCTGTTAAAATGACAGAAGTAACAATTCCAAATCAAAACAACCTGGTCGATGAATCTGAAGAATCTGAAGAAAACCAAGAGTATAATTTGAATATTATATTCAATCAAAACAAGTTTGCTGAAATACAGAAAACAGAGTTTTCTAATTCAAAAACAAATCTAATAGAACAACCAGGAATACTAAGTAAGATTTCAAATTTTATTAATCCCAGGAAAAATTTAATTTATTATTCGATTCGTACAAAAGAACGATCTTGTAAAATAAATAACGAATCAAGGTCTAATACTCTGAAGTTATTAACAACTCAAGATATTAATACCATCATGGAAAAAGCCAGTGAAAAAGAACGATCTGAACTAAAATATGTTCATATCGGAGGAATTGAAATAATAATATCAGCTCACTACCGAGAAGAAATAGATACACCAATTGAAATAATAGTTCGTGACAAAAGAATACGTAATTTCGAGGATTCTATCCTTGGAAAAATTGAAGGAAATTTATGTTACAAAAAGATGAAATTTTGTATTTATCCACAATACAATATATCTCTTTTTGATAAAAACATAAATGACGTTTTAACATTAGATTATTACTTTTATAGAAATAATCTTATGTTAACAGGAAACCATCCGATCAATATAAACTATGTTGTCGGTTTAGCAATAAGTAATAATTCTCAAACAGAAATAATTTCAACAAAACCAACTATTTCTGTTGAAAGAATGTTTGAAAATATTACAATAATTGAACACCCTCGAAAAGCATTTATTGAAGAAATAAATCCCTATAAAAGATGAAGTTCATATGACCTCCAAATCACAAAACAGTCTGTACCAAGAAGATCATTATCATTTGCTAGAAATGATGAAGATATTCTTGATAAGATTGGAACCATGAATCAAAATATTCTTAAAATTAAACAAGCTATTGTTAATGAGTCAAACTCATCGCAATGACGTACTTAATAAAATTAGAAAAAGATCTAGGAGATTTAGAAAATAATATTAATAAGATCAATCTATCAATACAAGAATTAGAGAAAAATTTCAAAGAATATATTGATTTAGCAACGACTAGATTAATAATTAAACAAGAAAGATATAGTAATGAAATATTAAACTATCTTAAGGAAGTTCTTCCAATAGATAAAGGAAAAAGAAAAATGGAAAAAGAACCACAATTCAAAATTGAATCATGATATAGAAATCCCCTTAGTTATGACAAACATAAGTATGGAGATGTTTAGTGAAACCGACTCATCTGATTTTGAACAAATAGGAGTAAATACAGAAGAATTATATCATTCAGAATTATATCATTTACATCAGGACTCAGAACAATACAGAGATATGAATATTTCAGAATCAGAATCTGAAGATGATTCTAGACCACGATTAAATCTACGAACGAATGTAGAAGGTTGTGGTGGAAGAGATGATGAAGAATTTAAATATAACAGAGACCAATACTCTGGATCTTATAAAGATGTTAGAGATATTCTTAGAGAATCAAAAATATCAGGATTTGTGAAACAAAATATCTTAGATTTAGGATGTTCAATAGCCAAAGAAAGAAAATCAAAGATAGATCATTGGGCAAATGAACTATCAGTACAAATTCAATTAACACCATTATTAGACAAAAGTGAGAATATTCAAGTTTTAACTCATGGGATGATAAAAATGACACTGGTAGGAGCAGTAAGAACTTGGGCTGAAAACCTAGTAATTACTAATCTACCACAAGGAATGACAGGACATCGATATTTCGAACTATTTGTTGATGCCTTGTACCAAAAATTTTTAGGAGTTTCTAATAATGATGCTAATTTGGTAGCTAAGAATATAGAACAAAATAGAACAATCTTTATATTATATAATATTAAATTATGCAATTTATGTTACTTAGAAGAATTTATTTGTGATTATGAAACAAACTATTATCAATTAATAGATGCTGATAAAAAGGAACATTATAAACTAAGTATCTTTAATAAGATACCTAATATACCTATACACAGTAAAGATGAATTCTTAACTAGTCCTTATCCTAAAACTTTAGGAGGAGCTATTAAATTCATCAAAGACATAATAACAAAGAAATGTCATGAAGTAACACTAAATAAAAGAATCTCTAAATCCTACAAACAAAACAATAAACTTTGTTGTGACAAAATAAAATTCACAGTAAAAGAATACGGTTGCAAAACAAACATGTCACGCAAATATTTAAAACGACAGAAACAGAATGAATTTAATAAACCTTATAAATCTTTTAATAAGAAATTTATTCCCTATAAGAAAAAAAAAATTTAAAAAGAATTTCTTCAGAAAATCTTATAAAAGAAAATTTTATAAAAAGTTTGATAACAAAAAACCACATTGCCCAAAGGATAAAGGAAAGAATTGCACATGTTGGTTGTGCAACGAAGAAGAACATTATGCGAATGAATGTCCAAAACGAAACGAAAAGAAAAATAAAATTAAACTTCTTGAAGAAATATATACTATTGGATTCTATCCCGTAGAAACAATTGAATTTTCATCCGATGAAAATATTTATTATCTTGATGAATTAAGTGAATCAGATTTTGAATCCGATTCCACATTTGATAAATCAAGAAATAATAATGATTAAAATAACGACAAGGGCATTTTCGGAAAGACAAATATAAGAAGTAAATTGAAAGTTATGTTTGATTTAGGGAGTTATCTACAAGTTACCCTTATTTAATATGTTTATAACAATTTCCCTTTTTTAAAAAAACAATTTTTCACTTGGCGAACGCGTGTTCAGAAACTGGGATCCATTAATTAAATTAAATTAATTAAATATACATATTTATGTCTAATCTAACTCACCAGCTCACCTTGGAGCCCAAGAAAAACATCACTATACATACATAAACCTCCATAGATCAACCAAAATGTCTTCCACTCCTCCACCAGAATTCAACACCGCCACCGCCACCGCCACCGCCAACGACGGCGAGAACGCCACCATGGATGACCTTGTATCGGAAACTGCAGACCTGAATCTTGATCCGCCATTTCCATTGATGGGCTATACTGAAAACGATTCAGCCACATTCTTGTCCTCTGGTAACCCCTGTTTGGATTTCTTTTTCCACATCGTGCCTAAGACACCCCCTGAATCTGTAATTGATAGATTGAAAATTTCTTGGGATCACGATCCTCTCACAACCCTGAAATTAATCTGCAATTTGAGGGGTGTTAGAGGTACTGGGAAATCTGACAAGGAGTGTTTCTACGCTGCGGCGCTCTGGATGCATCAGAACCACCCGAAAACGTTGGCGTGTAATCTGAAGGTAATCTCGCAGTTTGGTTACTTTAAGGATCTCGTTGAGATCCTATACAGGCTTATTGAAGGCCCTGAGATTCGATCGGAGAAGAAAGATGCGTGGAAGAGCACTAAGAAGGGGAAGGGGAGAACGAGGAAGCACTACTTTTGTGCTAAAAAGAAGGAAAAGAACGATGATCCCAATGAGGCAGATGAGAAGCGGTTGTTAAGGGCTAGAGTTCCGAGGGAGAAAAGGGTAGCTGCTAATGCCCTAAAAGTGAAGGAAGAAATGGATAAAGCAAGGAAATTGAAGCATTTGAAGGTGTTGAATATGGCCAAAAGAGCTGAAGAAAGGTATGATCAAGATGCCAACTATAGGCTCTTGCATGATAAGATTTCAACCCTTTTTGCGGAGTTGTTGAAATCTGACATACAAGCTCTGAATTCGAATGAATTCAACAAAATTAGTCTTGCAGCGAAATGGTGTCCCACCATTGATTCTTCGTATGATAAGGCCACTTTGATATGCAAAGCCATAGCTAAAATACTTTTTCCGCCTGAATCGTCACCAGAATACAATGGCATAGGTGAAGATCAGAATGCATTTATGGTGAGAAATAGGCTGAGGAAAGAAGTTCTTGTTCCGTTGCATCAGGTCTTGAAATTGCCTGAGGTGTATATGAGTGCAAAACAATGGGAAGCGGTTCCGTATGAACGTGTTGCATCGGTGGCGATGAGGAATTACACTGATATTTTCTTGCATAGGGACAATAAAAGGTTTAGGGAATATCTTGAGAATGTGAAGGCTGGGAATGCAAAGATTACGGCAGGGGCGTTACTTCCTCACGAGATAATCGAAAAGAATAGCAAAGGCAGCAGTGGAGCAGCCATAGTCTCAGAGCTGCAGTGGAAACGGATGGTAGATGACTTGCTGAAGAAGGGGAAACTGACGAATTGTCTTGCTGTTTGTGATGTTTCAGGTAGCATGTATGGTACTCCAATGGAAGTCTCTGTTGCACTTGGACTACTGGTTTCTGAGCTTAGTGAAGAGCCATGGAAAGGGCATGTGATAACATTTAGTGAGGTACCTGAGTTGCATTTGATTAAACCTGGTAATCTAAGGTCCAAGACAGAGTTTATCCAGAACATGGCTGCGGGTTACAACACTGATTTCCAAAGGGTATTCGACAAGATTTTGGAAGTTGCAGTTAACGGAAACTTGAGTGAGGATAAGATGATAAAAAGGCTTTTTGTTTTTAGCGACATGGAGTTTGATCAAGCCTCTGTGAGTCCATGGGAAACAGATTATATGGTGATACAGAGGAAATTTCGGGAGAAGGGATACAAAAATGTGCCGGAGATTGTGTTTTGGAACCTGAGGGACTCTTCTGCTACTCCTGTGAGTGCTACACAAAATGGGGTTGCTTTGGTTAGTGGCTTTTCCAAGAATCTGCTTACACTTTTCTTGGAGGAAGGAGGGAAAATTAGACCGGAAGATGCTACAGAGCTTGCTAGTGATGACGCTAATAAAGCATCATCAGGTGAAGAAATGAATCCTGAAGCAACCATGGAAGCTGCTATATCTGGTGATCTGTATCAGAAACTTGTTGTGTATGATTGAAAGGATGAAAACTAGCATGTTTCGGATTTGAGATGTTTTTGTCAATGTAATTCGTTTCATGATTGAGAAGGTTTTTCCTGGAATTTAATTCTATTCACCATCTGCCAAATATAATTCAACTATGATAAGCCCGACAAAATCTAAACCACGAAGAAGGCAAAGTCATAATTCCCTAGATATTATGTACACATTACCAAGAAAACTATAAAAACCAATTCTCTATGTTCTCTTCTGGGAAAAGAGTAATCAAAGAAATAAAGGATCGTTATGCTATTATACATTAGTTTGCATCTGTTATAAATTTTTGGCATCGGATCTCTCTGATACGTTATCAAGTTTTGGAACCCATTCCTGCAATCTGGAACGTGTTCTTGTGGATGCTCCCATAGTGCTGCCTTCAATGCTAATCCTGTTTTTGGGTTGGGAACTGTTGTTTTTTGAAAACTGGGTAGCAGCTGCCCTTGCACCCGCGATAGCTTCCACTAGACGGGGAGGTTTATCTTGTTGAGATACACTAGACTCATTTGGAGAAGAAGCCAGCGATCCAGGTTTCAAAGAGTGAGGATCTCGAGTATCCGGAAGCGGAAATTTTACCCGTAGTGGAGGTTCAACGGACATGAGGCCTCTAACTGCTGATTCATATACCTATAGCCAGGCAAGGGCAAGGAGTGTGATGTAAGCAAGATTGTGAAACAAACCCGGGGAAAACAAGATCGAAGAAAAAATGAAAAAGGTTGGAAGATTATGCATATTATTTCTGCTGTTTTACCTTACGTTCCAGATTATATACTCCCTGGTAACCACGCATCTCAAATGGTACAACGAGTTTCTGTGAGAATCAAGCAATAGTTATTCGTTGACATAGATAATACAAGAATCCAACAATAAACTCAAATAGGCGTGCATTATTGAAAGCCGCAAGGAAAAAAGAAGAAGAAAACAGAAGACGGGAAAAGACACTAACCTGTGGACACTCACAAAGCCAACAGAATGCTGTTTGCCCTTCCACTCGTACCTACAGAAACAAAGATTTGAAATACATGTAACAAAATACAATGCTGCCCAACAAAAAGCTACAGGAATATTGGGATCAACAGAGTCGGAATTTTTAAGGCATAGTCTAAGATTTGGTGTGTACCCCTGCATTTATAGCTTCCCAGCTTACTAACTCGTCGCAGGTAACACAACCAACAACCTCCACGCAACCTATGAAAAACCAGGTTTCAGGTCAGCTATACTCGCAAGAACAGCACCCACCATAAAATGCCAGAATCAGTAGTGACTTTTCAGCATTTAGTGAGGTGAACCAGGTTTCAGTCTAATCTCAACTTGACATTCTGAGATATATTTCTTTTTTTTTTCAAAATAAAGAAACAAATTTTAACGTGAGAATGGGGTGTGCATATTTCAGATGCCATTACAGCGGTTTCGACTTTTCACTTTTGTGAGACAAAGCTCGAGCTTCACCCAATAAGGCAACATAATATTCGCGTGCGTTGTATCTTCTTATTACCAAACGTGTATAAATAGGAGGAAATGAATATATTGACCCGACCGCATAAAGACGGGTATGTACATGATCAGCGATATACCTAGAAGTCTAGAGACTGGATAATGCTCCGGGAACTTGATATCAGTTATTCCATCCATTGCATAGATTTCTCTGTAAAAGTCCTCCATTGCTTTGATTGTCTCTTGTTCTGGGACCTTGCCAGCAGCATGAATCCAGAGCCGCCCTTTACAAAGGAAACCAAAACATGTGATATTTTCAATGTTTCACAAATACACAAGCACATTTGCTTGTGAGAACGCAAGTCATGCTAGAACATCGTCATGCTATTACTGAAGAAGACAGCCTGTGAAAAATAAAATTTAAACTCGGGGACGTTTCATAAGGTATACTGAAGAAGACAGCCTGTGAAAAATTTGTAACCTTGTTATACACCATTATCACGTTTGATGGCCCATCTTACCCCTTGGAAGACTGATGATAACCCAAACAATAGTCGCATCAACAACTTGGTCAACAAGGGCAAACATGATTTCATCGTATAACTTCAAAAACCATATTGCCAGAAAACCAACAAGCATTATAACGCCTCATTACAAGATCATAAACGAATTACTGTTTTCTAAGAAACTATAAAATATAATTTAGCATAGCATGAATACTAAGGGACAGTTAGGTCTGGAACCAGAGTAAAAGCTTCAAACCTACCATCATCGCACTTGAAAGGAAAAGCAAAAAAAATAAAATTGAAATAACCGAAAAGTTGAAATCTTTATAAAATAGCACCTCTAATAGGGGAAGGCCAAGATCTGCCTTCAATTCGTTTGATTCCATAAACAAGTAAAGAAGCCCATGGCTGATGCATTGTGAGACACGGGTTTCTTATGTTTGATGGTTCTGCTCGGTTCCTGCTCCCCATCTGGATGATTCTCGTGGATCGTTCCGTTAATTTGGGTAAATTTTATCTGTGAAAACACTAGCTGAAGGCAGAGTTGGCGGCCGCGTTTATATCGTAAACTTCCGATGCTCTTGGGCTATGTTTGTATGTATGCTAGAGACGACGTGATAAATAATATACATATATAATTAATGTATTGTAATAAAAAATAAAATAAGAAATAATAGTGGATATTGTTGAAAATATATTATATTATATTAGAATTGTTGAAAATTGAATTGTATTATTTTGAAAATTAGTGTGTGATGATGTAGATGATGATGATTTAATTTTTGGACTAATCTCGCATTGAGATTTATAAATAGGTCTCTCCATTTGTGTAAAAAAACACAATTTGAGAGAATAAATTTAAAGTGTGGAGTTTGAGAATATTTTGAGTTTTCGAGTTTTATAAATTTTACTTTTCACAACACGTTATCAGCACGATCGCTCGAAGGTTCTCTATATTTTCCGACGCTCCAAAATACAAAAAGAAGTCAAAAATATTCAACAAGTAAGAATTTTTATTTTACTGTTTATATATTTTTATTTTGTATATATTAATATATAATATCATGTTATGAAAAAATAAGTTTTTTATCAAAACTTGTTATAAATCCTGGGAGGATGTTAAGACGACATCCCACACTCCCGGTAAGGGATACGACAAGTATAAAAGCCTCTAAGGTTTTTAAACAATAACGTGATATATATTTATTATGTATATATATTAACTATATTAATATATATTTTCATGTTATTATATAAAAGGTTGTCTATGACACTGACCTTATAATAACGTGATATGATATATATTATTGTGTATTTATATACTAACCATATTTGTATAATCTCATGTTATTATATAAAAGGTTGTCTACGACACCGATCTTATAATAATGTGATATGATATACTATACCTGACTTTATACTAACTATATTGGTATAATTTCACAACATTATATAAAAGGCTGTCTACGACACTGACCTTATAATAATGTGATATGATATACATAATTATTTAATTATGATTATCATTATATGCATTGCATCATTATCACAAATTTTTATTCAACACATACTCGATTTTTTTCTTTGCCCCCAACGGTCACAAACGGCTAAATTTTTGCCCTATAAATATGTTCACTCAAACTCATTTTCAATCACACCAAATTCATTCTTCATCTCAAAACATTTTCTCCTCGGTTTTTTTTCGAAAAAGAAGAAGATGGAGTTTTTGGCTTTTCTAAGGATATTTTTCATAACGATTATGATCATCATGCTCACGAGTTTTGTACTCACCAGCGATTTTCCACCACATGCTTTTTCTCTATTTGTATACTTACTTGTACTCATAGTTTATCCATTATTTTGTATTGTCATATTAATGGAAATTAACTAATAAAATGCATTGTTATTTTTCTAATACCACCATGTCAAACTTGGCAAAGCTTGAATTCGTTGCACTCGATATCACTGGAAAAAATTATATGCCATGGACTCTTGATGTTGAGATGCATCTTGAGTCATTGGGTCTAAGTGAAAGCATTAAAGAAAATAATATATCAACCTCACAAGATAAAGCAAAAATTATGATTTTCTTGCGCCGACATCTTGATGAAGGGTTGAAATGTGAGTATCTCACAGAAAAAGACTCAACGACTTTATGGAAAGGGCTGAAAGAAAGATTTGAGCATATAAGGGAAGTGATACTCCCGACCGCCCGTGATGAATGAAATACGTTGAGATTCCAAGACTTTAAAAAAGTCAGTGATTATAATTCTGCGATGTATCGAATAGTCTCGCAATTAAAATTCTGTGGACTTGAAGTCACAGAGATGGAAATGCTTGAGAAAATATTTTCCACTTTTCACGCATCGAATATAACTCTACAACAACAGTATAGAGTGCGTGGATTTTCGAGATATTCCGAACTAATCGCATGTCTTCTTGTGGCGAAAAAGAACAACGAATTGTTAGTAAAAAATCATCAATCTCGACCCTTTGGATCAACGGCATTTCCTGAAGCAAATGTCGTAATGAAAAATGAAAACCAAAATCAAAGGAATAGACCAGATTTTGGTCGTAGACGAGGCCGAGGACGTGGGCGTGGACGTGGACGTAGAAATGACCGTGGTCGTGGACGCGGTCGTGGATATGAAAATAATCGAGATAGTTATTTCAGTAACTCATCTCAAAAGAGCGTCACGCACCACCCACTAAAAAGGCAGCATGAAAACATTAATGAAAATAAAAATCACTCAAAAAGAACCGAGAGTGTTTGTTATAGATGTGGCACTCCGGGACATTGGTCACGAACTTGTCGAGCCCCCGAGCACCTTTGTAAGCTCTATAAAGAATCGATAAAGGGGAAAAGAAAAGAGACCAATTTTGTTGAAAATAGTGACCATTTAATTGGTTCAACTAGTTTCAGTGCTGCAGATTTTTTGAATGATTTTGAAGACATTGATTAAAAGATTGGTGGGACTAGATTGTAACAAATTTGTATTTTTCATGCATTTTTGTATTATAAAGCATGTTATATTTTACATTTGTATTGTACTTAATTTTTCTTTATTATATTTTTGTGAAGTTTGATATAGAAAATGCTATGAGCAAACATGGAAATAATATCATGGAAATTTGCATACCGGATAGTGGTACAACGCACACTATTCTGCGAGATGAAAGATATTTCTTGGAACTAAAACCAACAAAAATAATGGTGAATACAATATCAGGTCCTGTAGACTTGATTGAAGGTTTTGGTAAAGCGAAATTTTTGTTACCTAATGGTACAAAATTTTTGATAAATGATGCTTTATATTCACCACGATCGAAAAGAAATTTGTTGAGTTTTAATGACATATATTCTCATGGGTATGATACTGAGACAATGACTGATGGAAATCAGAAATATATGTGTCTTACCACATATAAGTCAGGAAAGAAATTTGTAGTTGAGAAACTACCAATGCTCCCTATTGGATTGCATTATACACATATAAGTCCAATTGAATCAAATATGGTGATGGACAATTCATCAATATTAACAAATTTGCATGATCGATTGGGACATCCTGGTTCAACAATGATGCGAAGAATTATTGAAAATACACATGGTCATCCACTGAAAGACCAGAAGATCTTTCAGAATAATAAGTTTCAATGTAAAACATGTTCACTTGGAAAACTTATTATAAGACCATCACCAGCTAAAATCCAAACTGAATCACCCATATTTCTTGAACGTATTCAGGGTGATATTTGTGGGCCAATTCATCCACCATGTGGACCATTTCGATACTTTATGGTATTGATCGATGCCTCTAGCAGATGGTCACATGTATGCTTATTGTCAACTCGGAATGTGGCATTTGCAAGATTGATGGCTCAAATAATAAAATTGCGAAATCAATTTCCCGATTATACAATCAAGAAAATAAGACTTGATAATGCTGGAGAATTTACATCCCAGACTTTCAATGATTATTGTATGTCAATGGGAATCACTGTTGAACATCCTGTAGCTCATGTTCATACGCAAAATGGATTAGCTGAATCATTGATTAAACGTCTACAACTGATTGCTAGACCAATGATTATGAAAACAAAACTCTCTATTTCTATATGGGGACATGCAATTTTACATGCTGCGGCATTAATTCGCATCAGACCAAGTGCATATCATAAATTCTCTCCATTGCAACTTGCATTTGGTAAAGAATCAAATATCTCTCATCTAAGAATTTTTGGATGTATGGTGTATGTGCCTATTGCACCACCTCAACGATAAAAAATGAGTCCTCAAAGAAAAATCGGTATTTATATCGGTTATGATAGTCCATCAATCATTCGATATCTTGAGCCTCAGACAGACGATGTGTTTACAGCATGCTTTGCTGATTGTCATTTTAATGAAGAAATATTCCCAGTGTTAGGGGGAGAAAAGAAACACATCGAAAAAGAAATCACATGGTATGTACCATCATTGTTACATTTGGATCCAATGACCAAACAATGTGAAAAAGATGTATAGAAAATTGTATATTTGCAAAGAATAGCAAATCAAATGCCAGATGCATTTGCAGACACAAAAGGGGTGACAAAATCATATATACATGCTGTAAATGCCCCAGCTCGAATTGAAATTTCAAAGAAACAGATTGAAGACACTCATGTTGTCATTAAACGCCTGAAGCGTGGAAGGCCAGTCGGTTCCAAGGATAAAAATCCTCGGAAAAGAAAAGACGTAGAGAAGCACGATGATCATAAAATAGAAAATGGTGTTCTAGAAGAAACACCTGATGATAAAAATGTTCTGTCAGAACCACAAACTGACGAGAATCGTGAAATCTCTATCAATTATATTAATACTGGAAAAATATGGAACCGAAAAGACATAGAAGATATTGATGAGATATTTTCTTATAATGTGGCTTGTGACATCATAAATGAAAATGAGGATCATGAACCAAAATCTTTTGGTGAATGTAAAACTCGTCATGATTGGGCCAAATGGAAAGATGCCATCCAGGTTGAATTGGATTCGCTGAATAAACGTAATGTTTTTGGACCTATAGTCCTCACACTTGAAGGTGTAAAACCTGTTGGATACAAATGGGTTTTTATTCGAAAGCGAAATGAGAAAAATGAAATAGTAAGATATAAAGCTAGACTTGTTGCACAAGGTTTTTCTCAAAGGCCTGGAATTGATTATGAAGAAACGTATTCTCCTGTTATGGATGCAATTACGTTTCGATATTTGATTAGTTTGGCAGTGTCTGAAAATTTGGAAATGTGTCTGATGGATGTTGTTACGGCTTACTTATACGGATCACTTGATAGTGATATATACATGAAGATTCCTGAAGGATTTAAGATGTCTGAAGCACAAAGTTAAAAACCCAGAGAATTTTATTCTGTAAAATTGCAAAGATCATTATATGGGTTGAAGCAATCCGGCCGAATGTGGTATAATCGGCTAAGTGAGAACTTGATGAAAAAGGGATATGTAAATGATCCAATATGCCCTTGTGTTTTCATCAAGAAAACAACATCCGGATGTGTAATTATTGCTGTATATGTTGATGATTTAAACATCATTGGAACGAATAAAGAAATTCAAGAGGTTATGATGTACTTGAAGGAAGAATTCGAAATTAAGGATCTTGGAAAAACCAAGTACTGTCTGGGTTTGCAAATCGAACAAAAAGAATGTGAAATTTTTGTTCACCAGACAAATTATACAGAAAAGATCCTTAAACGTTTTAATATGGATAAATCAAATCCATTAAGTACTCCAATGGTTGTAAGATCATTAAACATAGAAAAGAATCCATTCCGTCCATGTGAGGATGATGAAGTTATTCTTGGTCCAGAAGTACCATATCTAAGTGCCATTGGTGCTCTTATGTATCTTGCAAATTGCACTAGACCTGATATATCTTTTGCTGTAAATTTATTGGCAAGATTCAGTTCATATCCAACAAAGAGGCACTGAAACGGAATTAAACATATATTCCGTTATCTACGAGGAACGACAGATTTGGGACTTTTGTACTCAAAAGACACCAATCAAAGTATCATTGGTTATGCTGATGCTGGATATTTATCTGATCCACATAAGGCACGTTCCCAAACCGGATATGTATTTACTCGTGGAGGCACCGTAATTTCTTGGCGTTCACAGAAACAAATACTCGTAACAACTTCATCAAATCACGCCGAGATTATTGCATTACATGAAGCAAATCGTGAATGTGTGTGGTTAAAATCAATGACACAACATATCCAAACTTCTTGTGGATTATCAGTAGACAAGAAGCCTGTGACGTTGTATGAAGACAATGCTGCATGTATTTCTCAAATGAAAGAAGGATACATCAAAAGTGACATAACCAAACATATCCCCCCAAAGTTCTTTGCCTACACTCAAGAGCTTGAGAAGAATAAAGATATTGATATCTGTTACATTCAATCAAGTGAGAACTCATCAGATCTCTTCACAAAGGCACTTCCCACGACGATATTCAGAAAGCATATATACAACATTGGGATGCGCAATCTACGGAATATGTGAAGAATCACTCATATTAACATGAGGGGGAGTTTACGTGGCTGCACTTTTTTTTTATTGCTATGGTTTTTATCCCACTGGGTTTTTCCTAGTAAGGTTTTTAACGAGGCAGCATAAAACACGTAATAAAGACAATCATCATATGACGATCATCATCACAAGGGGGAGTGTTGAAAATATATTATATTATATTAGAATTGTTGAAAATTGAGTTGTATTATTTTGAAAATTAGTGTGTGATGATGTAGATGATGATGATTTAATTTTTGGACTAATCTTCCATTGAGATCTATAAATAGGTCTCTCAATTTGTGTAGAAAAACACAATTTGAGAGAATAAATTTAAAGTGTGGAGTTTGAGAATATTTTGAGTTTTTGAGTTTTATAAATTTTACTTTTCACAACAGATATAATATTTGATTTGATTGATAGATTATAGTTTATTTGATTTGATTAATTACATTTTATATAAAAATAATAAATTACCATTTTATATTTTTAACAATAAATAAAATATAAACTCTATACAAACAGTATTCTTATACGTATCTATGCAAACATATTTTTTTTCTATATTTCAAATTTACAATAAAATAAAAATTAATAACATTATTGTGTGAGATTCTAAATTTTTTTTACTTATTCAAAAAAAGAAACTTTTTACTTCAATTAAACATATTAAAATTTTACAGAGTTACATTAACTGTTTAATTGCAATGAATTTCATATTATTTATCGATTTTTGTAATTCAAATCAATAAGTAAGTAAAAATACTTATACTGATAGATAAAAAAATATTTTAAAGAAATATAATTATTTTAAAAAATATATAAATAAAAGTTATTGAAACTCAACTACTAATTAATAACAAATTTAAAAATCAAAATCAAAATCATAAATTACAAAATTAATAGGATTCTAGAAAATTTTTACAAATGTCTGTAAAAATCATGAAAAACAAATCTGCAAAATTCCGTGAAAATATTTAGAAGTCTGTGAGACTCTATAAAAGTAGGTAGAAACCTATCAACTCCACAAAAGTCCGTAATTTAAAACAAAGTCAGTAAATCTCTATAACGAATACACCCTCCTAAAGTGTAAATTGATGTTCGGTCTCTATACCCAAACTCAAATACATGATTAGTCCCTGTCAGAAAAAAAAAAGTTGTTTACACTCCTTGGACCCACATGATTTTTCTCGAATTAAAGTCAGTACAAAACATTTAAAATATGGTACGAATACATGATATTTGAACATCAAATGTTTCAAATCTGGTACTAATGTATGATTTTTGAGTACTCAAACATGTAAGCAAATATTGATAATAATGACACATTTGTCTTTTTTGGATGGAAATCGACACAAAATATTGGAAATATGGGATTAACGGCCGCGTTTACCCCCCACAATCAAATTTTCATTTTTTTGGCTTTTTAAATATATATATTTTGATTCTTTAATTTTTTTTAATTATTGGGGTTTTTTATTTTTTTAAAAATATTTTTGGAGTTTTTATTTCTCTCTTTTGGAAATATGTATTTATTAAATTCAAGTTATTTTTTAAAAAAAATTTCCATGTTTTTATCTTGTCAAATTTTTGAATACCATTTTTTTCTTTTTATAATTTATATTTCAATACTACATAATAATGAACCAACTAATTATTATTGATATGGAAACATAAATAAATAATTTATAAGTTGTGTGATTTTATTTCAACTAACATCGAAAGAAAGACAATTGATTAAAAATGTGTAGTATTAGATAAATCTTTGTTGAAATTAATGATTTCAAGAGAATTAGGGGTAAACATTATATCATTTAACCAAATTAACCAAAAATTCGGTTCGGTTAATTCAAAAATTTGATTTTATTTTTAGAAAAGTTTGATTAATTCGGTTTGATTTTTGGTCTACATAAAAAATTCGATTAACCGAATTAACAGAATTACAAATATTTTGATTTTTTTATATGGTATTTGTTAATGTTTATATATTTAATATTTTTCTTATATTTTATTTTTTCAATAATAATGTGTTTTATTATCATAAAAATCTCATATTCAATTATTAGTTTCATAATTTTTATTTTTAAATAGTTTAAAAAATTAATTGGATAATGCGGTTACCGACTGAACTATGAAGAAATACAAAAAATATGAAACAAATATTTTGAAATAAAGAAATATGAAACAAAATCCAAAAAATGATGGAAAAAGAAGAAGAGTTAAAATATATTAAAAAAAACACAAAAAATTGAAAATTGGGTTTGGGGGTTTTGGGGGTGTAAATGCTGCCGTTTACCCTCACAGCATCCCCTAATATATGATATTTGAATATCAAATACGTTAGATCTGATATAAATATATGATTTTTGACTACTCAAACATATGTAGCAAGTTCTCAAATGAATAAAGATGTTCGGATTTTATAATCAAAATCTTATTTTTTGTATCAGATCTAAACTAATTAGTTCTCGAATATCATGTGCAATATTTTCAATGTTTTGTACTGATTTTCATACGGAAAAAAAATCGCGTGGGCCCAAGGAGTGTAAACAACTATTTTTCTGACCTAGACTAATCATGTATTTGAGTTTGGGTATAGGGACAGAACATCTAAAACTCCTTTTTTTGCTTTGTGTGCGTCTGATTCAAAATAGTTTCTTGATCAAAACTAGAGGTTTCAAAACGGACTAGCGGGGCGGGGCGGCCCACAACTCAACGCAACCCACCGTTAGGCGGGGCGGGGCGGCCACTTTTTAGGCAGGTTGGGAAAACATCAACCCAACTAACCTATTTTAGATGGTAGGGAAGGCCAACCTAGTGGACCTACGTGTAATTTGGCGGGTTTTGGCAGGTCAACCCACAACCCACCCCAACCCACCATTAGGCGGGGCGGGTTGGCCCACCTTTTAGGCGGGTTGAAAAATTATCAACCCAACTCACATATTTTGTATGGCGGGACGAGCCAACCCGACGGATCTATCCCATTTTGACACCTCTAAAAACATGTTTTTTAGATAATATTTGACACTCATGTTTCCTAATGGCAAAGGGATATCAAGTTCAAGAACCAATCATAATAAACTCATCCGCAAACTTTTAAACAAGAAAAGAAAGGAAAAGGAAAGGAAGGTTGGTTAAGTAATGTTCTTGTTTGCGCTCATGTTTATGTATAAATTTAATCAAGATTATTCACTCTCTGAAACAAAAAAAATCCTTCATAAGAATCAATTACTAAAGTCACCAAATACGATAGCAAAAAGTCAAGAGAGTAAAGCACAATTAATCAACTCTAGACCGACTCTGACGACATGACTTCGCGAGCTAAGTAATGAACAACTTCATTTGTCGTCATTCTCATGTGTTTTATAGATGAAAATATTGGGGAATCACGTAGTGTTCGAAATTTCATTGCAATTGTCCCTTTCGATCCCAAGAACTTGATTTGTTGTTTGAAACGCCTGAAAAGAATATATATATATATAAAAAAACAAATATTGGAATATCCTTGACGCAAACTTAAGTCCATGTCAAACCGAATCAATGTCTATTCTGCGTCTTTCACCAAACTCGATTGCAATAATGCGAGCCTTTGCCCCGAAAACACAAGCTTGGAGATCTCGAACTATTGTCCAACACTAAAATTGTTCTTGTGCCACCTAAATTCAAATCTACTAAATTGCATGCATTAAATTAAATAAATATTAGAATTATTATTTTTAAGTTTAATTGATTTAAATTCTTTATTTGAATTATGTGCTAATAAAATATTTTTATTATCTATTCAATGATTTTATTTTATGAACTATTTAATTAATATTTTTAGTTGTTTAAGTTTATTTGTCTAAATGATTTTATTGTGAAATTTAAATTGTGTTAAATATTTTAAAGGTTTAAGCTTGCATATTTAAATGATTTAAATTTAATTGTTTAGTTTATTCTTTTAAATGATTTTTAATTGTTTAGTTTATTCTTTTAAATGATTTTAACTGTTTAGCTTATTTGTTTAAATATTTTTGAGTGTCCAACTTATTTATTTTAAATAGACTAAGTTTAGCGGTTAGTTATTTTAAATTATTTTAAATGTCTAGCTTATTTATTTAAATCATTTTTAATTGTCCAAATCATTTTAAAGGTTTTTATTTCTGCTTGTGTATTTATTTAAATTGCTTTTAAACGTTAGTCTAGTTTGTTTAAATTATTTTAATTATTATGTTTGTTATTCAAATATTTTACTCGTTGCCGTGACATCGGAATATTTAAAGTGTTTAATTCTTGAATTTTCAAGCTTGTGCTTTATTTAGTGCAATTTAATTTATGACCTTAGTTGTTATTTGGAGAGTAGCACTTTTAATTAGTGGGTAGCACTTTTCCTATACCTACACACTCAAACATTTTCCTAACTTAAATATTTAACCCTAGCCTTCAACATTTTACACGCACTTTTCACACTCAAACTCACACACATCACACGATTCCTCTCATCCACTCCAACATACAACCCGTCGGCTTTCACTTTCCTCCACCATTCACACCGCCGCAGCTCCTCCATCTTCATTTCTCTCCGGAGAATCATTCCTAGGCAAGCTGGTCGAAGTCCTTCAGCTCGTTCCAGCTTGATTTCAGCTCATTTCCAGCTTCTCAATGTAGTGATCCTGCATGGTATCACCTACTAACTGGCAAATAATAACATGCATAAAACTTAATACATCAAAATAACTTAACAGAGTAAAAACGTGCAGAAACTTAACCATAATTTACAAATCAGCTTAGTAACATAATCCAGGCTTAAATCTGTAGTGATACAACCAAATCGAAGAACTTAAAAGTAAACATTATACAACTAAAATAAATCCCGCTGTATAAATTCCCCTGAAAAGCTCCGGCTCCCTAGTCCTGCCTCGAACTACCGGCTCCGTCCATCCTGCGACCTGCCCCATGGAATAGGGTGTCCAAGATAACAAGTAGGACGTGAGCGCTAACGCCCAGTACATAGACATGAGTAAACATATGTATATAATGCATGCTACATGATGACTGGTAAAGGGTCATCTGAAAAGTCATGCTCAGAACCGGCGCCACATGAGTGCTGCCACCGCACGGATCAAACTCTGGGTGCAACCACACTCGTCTAGTACACCAGAGTAGACAGACATAAATGTCCCCTCCGTCGCGGTACTCTCAGTGATAGACTATCGAGTAAGAGCTGAGCGGCTCTATAGTCAGGTATAACAAGGTATAGGCTCAACGTGTATATGCACATGACATATGAATATAGAAAGTGGTAAATCATATATCATGCCATATAATAATGCCAAATAAATGCAATATATAAACATGTATACTCGCTGACAATCTCAGTCAATGTGTACGTACCTCTAGGCTAGTTCAAGTATAGTAGGATCCTAGGTTTCAAGCCTATATTCAAAAGTTCACCGTATCACTACATAAATTCTATAAGCCTTAACTAAGCTAATAAGTACTCCCAAAACTTAAATAGATTCCCGAACCATACCTTCGTCTGTAGATAGCCCTTTGGAGTCGCTAGTCCCGGATGACTATAACCACTCCTTGGTTATTCCAGAACCTCTATTATAACCGATAGGGCCCTAAAATGTATAACTCACACTATATAACTGAAAAAGGAACTTCGGAAATTCGTATTTAGAAATGAATCTGGGAAGTCCTATTTATAGGCAAAATTCCCGGCCAGGATCGGAACCACCAATCTCGGGATCGGAGCTTCCGATCCAGCTCACGCCTTGCATGTATGACACGCCGGGATCAGAACGTCCGATCCGACGATCGGAGCTTCCGATCTCGCCTCCGATCAACACTTGTCAAAACTCGTGGCTGAGTCATCGGGTAAAGCTGGCAATCGGAGATCGGAACGTCCGTTCCAGGATCGGAGCTTTCGATCTCAGTGCTTCCGCTGAGCTTCCGAAGTGGCTGGGATCGGAGCTTCCGATCCGGCCCAAAGTCAAAAGCCCAAATTCTCTTCCGAAGTCCAATAACACTCCGAAATTGATTAATTACCAACCCTTAATCATGTTTAACATATTATTATCTTAAAATGAAGTCTGGGTTACTACATTCTCCCCACCTTTAGATATTTCGTCCGCGAAATAAAATCTAAAGGCAAATTAAGATAAAAATATGAAACAGAAAACCATGTTTTATTACAACAACTGTAATTACATCTTACATGGTCATCAAAAGTATAAAGCAAACAACTCAGGATATTTTGCTTGCATACGACTCTCAGTTTCCCAAGTTGCTTCTTCAATACCTCGCGCTGCCACTGTACCATCACAAGTGGTATAGTCTTGTTCCGAAGAAATTTCTCTTTTCTGTCTAAGATACGAATTGGTCGTTCAACAAAAGACAAATCTGGCTCTAGCTGAATATCAGTAGACTGAATCACATGAGATTCATCAGCTATATACTGTCGAAGTAACGACACATGAAAAACATTATGAATACTGGAAATATTTGGTGGCAACGCCAAACGATATGCAACATCTCCGATCTTTTTCAGTATCTGGAAAGGTCCAATAAAACGAGGAGACAACTTGCCTTTCACGCCGAATCTCATCACCTTCCTGAAAGGTGATATTCGTAGAAACACATATTCACCAGGCTCAAACTGAAGTGGCCTGCGATGAATATTAGCATAACTGGCTTGTCTATCTTGAGCAACTTTGATCCTATGCTTGATCAAATCTACCTTGTCTACAATCTGCTGCACCAATTCAGGACCCTCGACTTGTCATTCCTCGACTTCATCCCAGAATAATGGAGTACGACATCGTCGACCGTACAATGCCTCGAAAGATGTCATATCAATACTACGATGATAACTGTTATTGTAGGCAAATTCGATCAAAGGTAACTGATCCTGCCAAGATAAGCCAAAGTCCATGACAGAAGAACGTAGCATATCCTCCAATGTACGAATCGTCCGCTCTGACTGTCCGTCAGTCTCCGGATGATATGCAGTGCTCAAACTCAAAGTGGTACCCAACGCCTGCTGAAAACTACCCCAAAAACATGAGGTAAATCGTGGGTCTCTATCACTAACTATGCTCACTGGAATCCCATGTAATCGCACTATCTCCTGAACATATAAGCGTGTCATGCGATCATAAGAATACTCCCGGTTGTAAGAAATAAAGTGTGCTGATTTCGTCAAACGGTCAACAACATCCCAGATAGCATCACACTGACGTGAAGTCATAGGTAAGTGGGTAACAAAATCCATAGTCACGTGCTCCCACTTCCATTCGGGAATCTCAAGATTCTGCAGTAATCCACCTGGTCGTCGATGTTCAGTCTTGACCTGTTGACAAACCAAACATCTCGAAACAAATTGATACACACTCCTCTTCATCCCTTTCCACCAGAATCTAGTTCGCAAGTCCTTATACATTTTCATGCTTCCAAGATGAACTGATAATCGACTCCTATGAGCTTGAGATAGAATATCGTTCCTGAGCTCCGCAACATTAGGTACAACCACTTGATTAGATAAGCACAATAAACCATCTGCCTGAAAATGAAATCCAGATGTATTAACTCCATTGGCTAAACGTGCCAAACGCCGAGTCTTAACATCAGATATCTGAGCATCTCTGATCCGAGAATACAATGTTGGCTCAGACAAAATAGTATACAACCGAATCTCATTTCTCCCTTTCTTGTGCTTGAGCGTAAAACTCAATGAACATCACTCTTGAATTATATGAGATACTTCACTAGTCTGAAGTGCAGAAAGTCTCACCTGCCAACTCAAGGCATCAGCAGTAAGATTAACAGAACCTGGATGATATTTGATTTCACAATCATAATCCTTCAGAAGATCCATCCAGCGTCTCTGTCGCATATTCAACTCAGCCTGAGTGAATAAATACTTCAAACTCTTGTGATCCGTGAATATCTCAAATTTCTCGCCATAAAGATAATGCCTCCAAATCTTGAGTGCAAATACAATGGCGGCTAACTCGAGATCATGTACTGGATAATTACTCTCATGCGTCTTCAACTGTCGAGAAGCATAGGCAATAACATGTCCATGTTGTGTCAGAACACATCCTAACCCCTGACCAGAGGCATCAGTATAGACAACATAACCTCCTGATCCAGAAGGTAGAGCTAGCACAGGTGCAGTAGTAAGACGTCCACGCAGCTCGTGAAATGACTCCTCACAATCCGAGGACCATATGAAGGCAACATCTTTCCGTGTAAGCTGTGTCAAAGGTCTGGCCAACTGTGCAAAATTCTCGATGAACCGACGGTAATATCCAGCTAGACCCAAGAAACTACGGATCTCAGCAACCGTCATCGGACGAGACCAGTTCAGCACTGCCTCTATCTTACTAGGATCAACAGATATCCCTTCATTAGAAATCACATGACCGAGAAACACTACCCGATCAAGCCAAAATTCACACTTGCTCAATTTCGCATACAGCTGCTTATCTCGTAACGTCTGTAAAACAATCCTCAAATGCTGTGCATGCTCATCCTTGTCATGAGAATAGACAATAATATCATCAATGAAGACGATGACAAATCTATCCAGATATTCTCGAAATACCTGATTCATCAGATTCATAAAGACTGTCGGTGCATTCGTCAAACCGAATGACATTACCAAAAATTCATAATGCCCGTATCTGGTCCTAAAAGCAGTCGTAGAAATATCTGAGTCTCGTACCCGCATCTGGTGGTATCCAGATCTCAGATCTATCTTGGAGTAAACAGAAGTACCCTGTAGTTGATCGAATAAATCATCAATCCGCGACAAAGGATACTTATTCTTGATGGTGACATGATTCAACTGCCTGTAATCAATACATAATCACATCGATCCATCCTTCTTCTTGACGAACAAAACAGGTGCTCCCCACGGAGAAACACTCGGTTGAATATATCCCTTATCAAGCAGATCCTGTAACTGCTGTTTTAATTCCCTCATCTCTGACGGTGCCAGACGATAAGGTGCTCGGGATATAGGCGTAGTTCCTGGTACTAGATCAATACCAAATTCAACCTCTCGCACCGGAGGAAAACCAGGAATCTCATCAGGGAATACATCAGGAAACTCAATGACTATCGGTAACTGATCAATACCCGTACTACTCATGGACATATCAACTGCATAGATAAGGTAGCCCTCCCCACCTGACTCCAAGACATGACATGCCTTCAGAGCCGAAACAAGTGGCATCGGAGGTCGTGCACCCTCACCATAAAAATACCAGCTATCATCCTCGGCAGGATGAAACTGTACCAGACGCTGATAACAATCCACAGTAGTGTGATACAAAGTCAGTATATCTATCCCCAAAATACAGTCAAAATCTGCCATCGCTAATATCATCAAATTAGCCGATAACGTATTACCCTCAAACTCTAGAAGGCAACCCATCACTAGACGCTTAATTACTATCTCCTGCTCCAGCGGAGTAGATACAACTAAATCCATATCTAATGATACATAAGGTAATCTATGTCTCTTAACAAAGCGACTAGAAATAAAGGAATGCAATGCTCCAGTATCAATTAAAACAAGTGCAGGAATACCACATAACAAAAAGGTACCTGCCAACATGCGATCGCTTCCCTCAGTAGTCTGTTCTTGAGACAGAGCAAATACCTGCCCTTGAGTCTGGGGACGGTAACCAGAAGAACTCTGTGGTGCTGTTTGCTATCGTGGAAAAGTAGAAGCCTGAGATCCAACCTGTGATCCCGATCCACTAGCAGAACCCATGCACTGAGGACAATCTCTCTGCAGATGTCCCTGCTGACCGCAAATATAACAAGCACCAGTAGCTCTCCGACATGAAGCTGCAGGATGCTTCCCTCCACAGTGACTACAAAACTCCTCCTTCTTCTTCTTCTTCTTCCCAAAACGGAACATATCTCGTGAACCATGAGATCCAGATGAAGTAGTAGGAGTAGAAGAAGACGTAGGTCCAGATTGCACAACAGATTGAGCTCGAGGCTCAAAAGATCCACTAGGATGTGCTGGCATCAACAACTGTGCACGCCTGTTGCTGGTCTCCACAAGACGGCAACGGTTCACCAAAGTCTCATAAGATACTGGGTCATCACAGACAACAACCTGTGAGTAGATATCTTGGTTCAGACCTTGTAGAAAGAGATCATACTTCGATGCATCACTCTCATTAATATGAGAACTGAAAGGTAGCAGATCAAGAAATCGTTGCTGATATTGATCAATAGTCATTGATCCTTGCCTCAGAGTAAGCAACTCCATCGATCGTGCTTGGCGAACAGCTGGAGGAAAATACAGTTTCTGGAACTGTTGACAGAAATCTCCCCAAGTCACTTGTCCTCTCTCAGTACGTGCCTGAGAAGCTTTGGCATCCCACCAAAAACGTGCTCGATCCTCTAGAACAAATTCTAGAACTTCCAATTTCAGATCCTCAGTACAATCGAAAGCACGAAAATTACTCTCAAGTTTAGACATCCAACTTCTTGCTTGTTCAGAATTCTCGCCTCCCACCAAAGGTTTCAGTCCTACTTGCATAAATTTATTGATAGAGTAGCGACGTCTACCCTCATGATGACGATGTTGATCATCATGATGGCGGTGATGACGATGATGATGACCACCTCCCTGGCCAACACTACCGTGACTCTCGTTAGCCATATCCTGAAAAAAATTGCACATTAAAATCCCAAATGTGCAAGAATTACTCAAAACTAATTCTAAATCCCAAGTACTAATCCCAAAATCTAAGCATGCTTTGATACCAAAAATGTAGTGACCCTACATGGTATCATCTACTAACTGGCAACTAATAGCATGCATAAAACTTAATACATCAAAATAACTTAAAAGAGTAAAAACATGCGGAAATTTAACCATAATTTACAAATCAGCTTAGTAACATAATTCAGGCTTAAATCTGTAGTGATACAACCAAATCGAAGAACTTAAAAGTAAACATTATACAACTAAAACAAATTTTGCTGTATAAATTCCCCTGAAAAGCTCCGGCTCCCTAGTCCTGCCTCGAACTACCGGCTCCGTCCATCTTGCGACCTGCCCCATGGAATAGGGTGTCCAAGATAACAAGTAGGACGTGAGCGCTAACGCCCAGTACATAGACATGAGTAAACATATGTATATAATGCATGCTACATGATGACTGGTAAAGGGTCATCTGAAAAGTCATGCTCAGAACCGGCGCCACATGAGTGCTGCCACCGCACAGATCAACCTCTGGGTGCAACCACACTCGTCTAGTACACCAGAGTAGACAGACATAAATGCCCCCGCCGTCGCGGTACTCTCAGTGATAGACTATTGAGTATAGAGCTGAGCGGCTCTATAGTCATGTATAACAAGGTATAGGCTCAACGTGTATATGCACATGACATATGAATATAGAAAGCGGTAAATCATATATCATGCCATATAATAATGCCAAATAAATGCAACATATAAACATGTATACTCGCTGGCAATCTCAGTCAATGTGTACGTACCTCTAGGCTAGTTCAAGTATAGTAGGATCCTAGGTTCCAAGCCTATATTCAAAAGTTCACCGTATCACTACATAAATTCTATAAGCCTTAACTAAGCTAATAAGTACTCCCAAAACTTAAATAGATTCCAGAACCATACCTTCGTCCGTAGATAGCCCTTTGGAGTCGCTAGTCCCGGATGACTATAACCACTCCTTGGTTATTCCAGAACCTCTAATATAACCGATAGGACCCTCAAATGTATAACTCACACTATATAACTGAAAAAGGAACCTCGGGAATTCGTATTTAGAAATGAATCTGGGAAGTCCTATTTATAGGCAAAATTCCTGGCCAGGATCGGAACCACCGATCTCGGGATCGGAGCTTCCGATCCAGCTCACGCCTTGCATGTATGACACACCGGAATCGGAACGTCCGATCCAATGATCGGAGCTTCCGATCTCGCCTCCGATCAACACTTGTCAAAACTCGTGGCTGAGTCATCGGGTAAAGCTGGCAACCGGAGATCGGAACGTCCGTTCCAGGATCGAAGCTTCCGATCTCGTTGCTTCCGCTGAGCTTCCGAAGTGGCTGGGATCGGAGCTTCCGATCTAAGTTCGGAGCTTCCGATCCGGCCCAATGTCAAAAGCCCAAATTCTCTTCAGAAGTCCAATAATACTCCGAAATTGATTAATTACCAACCCTTAATCATGTTTAACATATTATTATCTTAAAATGAAGTCTGGGTTACTACACTCAAACCTTTCGGCCATAGCTCTTCGAGCTATAGTTTCTTTTGTTTTCTTGACTAGGCAAGGATATGGATTTCTTGCTCCAACTTGTAGATTAGTTTATCTTGTGTGTTGCATTTCATGACATTTTCAAAAACTTATGTTTATGCCCTGTTTTTATTTTTGAAAATACATGTGCAGTTTCGCATTCCATGCTTGAGGATTTATGATGCTATGATCTTGGTTTGTTGAGGATTGAAATGAGCATGTGTTTATGGTTCGAAAGTTTCCAGATTTTTCATAGCATATGGTTCGAATATTTTCCAGATTTTCTACATGGCATGTGTCCGAATGTTTTTCAGATTTTTCAACATGGAATGCGTTCGAATATTTGATGTAGTTCACATGGTAGTGTTTAGGAGGACTTGAAGTTGGTGGTTGAGTTTGATTATAGGTGCGCTTCGAATTTACGGAGGGTAGGGGCTCGGTTTTATTGATTTGAGGATGCCCTTGTTGAGCTAAGATCAAGCTGATTGGGGTGTGTTCTTAGGTGTTGGAAATGAGGCTAAATGTTGGTCTTGGTCCTAGGTTAGTGGCTTAGAACTTGGGAGAATTATAGCTAAGGTTTTTGGTTGGGCTTGAACATGAGACTTGAGCAGAATTTTAGGAGTGTTGGTGCTGTTCGGAAACTTATGATTAAGGAAGGGTTAAAAATGGAATTTGGATATAGGCTCGGGTCTGGAATTGGTTTAGGATGTTGGGAATATGTCGGTGAAAGCGGAAATTAATTCGGTTAAGTTTTGGTCGAGTTCTAGGCATGCAAATGGTTAGGTGCAGAATTTTTAGTATTGTAAGCTTGCTGTCCGGAAGTCTAAGTTTATAGTTTGGTTAAGCAAAGAGGGGTGCATCGAGGATGACTTTCTACCTTAGTTCTAAGGGTGAGGGAGTCGTGGTTTCAAGCGGAATTTTTTTTGAATAATAATTGAGTGAGTTATAGGTTTTACGGGCGAACCGCTCGAATTGACTTAAGCACAATTTATGGTTTAGATTCCTACCCTTGGTTTGTTTCCTAAATCACCATCCCAGTCATCCATATTTGAGTCTCTTGCATGATCATCGAGTTAACATTTACATGTACATTGTATCTACATATGCATGCTAAGTCCCTGAGTCAAGAACGAAAGAAAAACATTTTTATGAACGAAGTGAGATGATTGTGACTACAGTAAAGCATGTGTTTGGACGGGTTGGGAGACGTATTGGCTTCCCTTACCAATATATTCATGTGTATATATGGGATTAGAGAAATCTTGGATTCCCATATCACCCATAGGGCAAGACGGGTTGGGTGATATCCTGACTTCCTTGCGACATAGTGCACTGCAACCATGATCGAGATCGAAATCACAGAGTCACAATTCAAGGATCTAATTTCACAGTTACAGTTCAAAACATTTATGATCATATTTCAGTACAGTTTATGCAGTTACATTGATTATATTCGACTTAGCCATGCATATGTTTCATTCATGTTCACTTCCTTTTTAGAAATCTTTTGTTTAAGTTAAGGGCACAAAGTATTTTTAGTACAAGCTATTTTTAATCTGTTTGTGCATGTATTTATGTAGTACTCATTATTTACCCCATATTCTTGTTGGGCCCCTAGGCTCACTACATTTATTGGTGCAGGTTTAGGTTATCATTGAGATTGCGGGGCAGGACTATCGAGTGGAATGTGATACGGGTACGACATATCCCTCTGACCATGCCAGTCTTCCGCAAAAGTTTATTTTAGCACTTTAAAAGTCTTTTACCTTGTTAATTTAGTAAATGTAAATATAAAGATAATATTCTTTTGAATTGTTTGTGGGCACTTATGTATCAAATCGTTTAACTTTTGGATGTTTGTAGTGTTAATCTATTTCTCAGGTTTTTGTTTATTTTCTTTTCCCGGTCTAGTTTATTTAGTGTTGTTGGTTGGGTTTGTAATTTTGTTGTCTGTGTCAGGTGGGTTGTTATTTAAATAGATAGGACATGCCGAAAAGTTTTGAAAACCCGTATTTTATTCAATCATTAATTATAAGAAGTAGTTAGTCGATCATCGTATCACACATCGACATCGAACCTCAATTGGCATGGTAACGAGTGCTTCAATACTTGGTATTTTGGTAAGCTCTACAACTTTAATGTTGACAAGTTTCTGAAGTCCCGATCGATAATACCATATTTGAATTATTGACTTGGTGAAAAAATATATTTTGGTAATGATCATAAACAGGTGCTTCTGGCAATTTTTTCGACTTATTATCGGAGTTTACTTGCTCTCTGGTACAACAGGAGTAACTTTTGTGCTTGAATAAAACTTAAATCAGTGTGTAAATGTATGAAATTGAGGTTTGAAGTTGCTTATTTGAAATTATTTTTCTGGACGTGAACTTGAGCTTGTTATTCATGGTTTTTGGTTTGTTACTCGATTTTTGTTGATATTTTTCAATCATCTCTTTCATTCAATGTTTTCTGCACATGAGAGGGTAGACGAGGGTAGACCGATCCAAAAGGTCCTTTAAATGGAAAACCAAATTGGAAGAATAAAAATATATACCAAAAGGCAGACGAGGATCACGCTGTTGTATCCAAGTGGGAAGGAATAAGTCGTGACAAGTCAGCTCTGGAATGCTTTCGGTGTCATAAGTTTGGTCACTACAAATCAAAATGCAAAGCTAATTTATCTAAAGAATAAAAAAATTCCTTTTTTTTTTTTTTGCAGAAAAGGATGAAGAAGTGTCCTTGTTAATGGTTTGCTATGCTAAGGAGGAAACTAACAAGAACCTTTGGTACCTAGATACGGGTTGCAACAACCATACGTGTGGAGACAAATCTGTATTTTCTGAGTTGGATGAAACCTTTCGCGATGATGTAAAATTTGGAGACAACTCCAAAGTCTCTGTTATGGGAAAAGGAAAGGTAACGATCCAAACCAAGAATAATTCGATGTAGATTATCTATAATGTTCTCTTTGTTCCAGATCTAAGAACAAATTTGCTCAGTGTCAGTCAACTTCAAGAAAAAGGATTCGAAATATCTATTAAAGATGGAGTTTGTAGGATCGAAGATGAAAAGTTGGGTTTAATTTCTCAAGTTCAAATGACCACCAACAGAATGTTTCCTCTATATCTTCATAGCACAACCAATTCATGCTTCTCGATGAGATTGAAGAAAGATGAGGCTTGGATTTGGCAATTTACATATGGTCATCTTAACTTCACCGGTCTAAAAACTCTTCAACAAAGGAACGTGCTATTTGGAATTCCAGTGTTTGAACCTCTCTCTCAAATATGCGAAGAATGTTTTGTTGGGAAACAACATCGGGATCATTTTCCAAAAAGAAAATCATGGAGAGCAAAGAAAGTGGTAGAGTTGGTTCACTCCGATATATGTGGGCCCATCAATCCGATATCAAATGGCGGTAAACGTTATTTTGTGAAGTTCATTGATGATTATTGTCGGAAAACTTGGGTATACTTTTTGCAGGAAAAATCTGAAGCCTTGGTGGTTTTTAAAAACTATAAAGCGCTTATTGAGAGAGAAAATGGTAATCCAATTAAAGTTTTGTGCACCGACCGTGGTGGATAATACAATTCACAACTAAATTTTTGTGAAACACATGAAAAAAATACAGCTTACAGCAGCATACTCCCCTCAACAAAATGGAGTTTGTGAGAGGGAAAATCGGACTATAATGAATATAGTTTGAAGTCTTTTGACGAAGAGCGGAATGCCAAAAAGTTTCTGGCCTGAAGCTGTAAATTGGAGCTTACATATCTTGAATATATGTCCCACGTTTGCTGTTAAAAACATGACGTCGGAGGAAGCATGGAATGGACAGAAACCAAGAGTTGATTATTTCAGAATATTTGGTTGTATTGCATTTTATCATATTCCAGATCAAATAAGAACAAAGCTAGATGACAAAGGAGAAAAATGCATTTTTTTTTTGTGTTAGTGATCAATCAAAGGCTTATAAATTGTATAATCCCATCACTAAGAAAATCATTATCAGTCGTGATGTTGTATTTGAAGAAGACAGATTCTAGGAATGGAAAGATGCTGGAATTGGAAATCAAGTTCCAACAAATTTTGACGATGATGGAGAATAAAAAGGGGATCAATTTGTTGATGAGGAGCAATAATCGACAAATTTGTTTCCTTCATCTTCTACAAGATCATCAGTAAATGCTTCACATTCTCATCGCCTCTGAAGGCGACCAGTCAGATTGTGATCCTATGGTTTTTGAAGAAGCAGTCAAAGAGCCTAAATGGCAGAAAGCAATGGACGCTAAAATTATGGCTATTGAAAAAAACAACACGTGGGAATTAACCGAACTTCCAAAAGGTCAAAAAACAATACAAGACTAAGCTGAAAGAAATTAGAGAATTCGACAAACTTAAGGCACGCCTAGTAGCAAAATGTTATAAACAAGAGTTTGGAATCGACTATAAAGAAGTATTTGCTACGGTTGCAAGGCATGATACGATCAGATTGGTAATTTCCTTAGCAGCGCAATATTCATGGTCTATATTCCAACTGGATGTGAAATCGGCATTACATGGATACTTAGAAGAACAGGTATATATCGATCAACCTCCTTGTTATATTAAGCTTGGAAATGAGCATAAAGTGTATAAATTGAAGAAGACTTTATATGGGCTTAAGCAATCCCCACGAGCATGGTATAGTCGAATTGAGGCATACTTTTTGAAGGTGTGTTTTCAAAAATGTCCATATGAATATATACTTTTTACAAATTTTGAAGATGAAGGAAAAATGCTCATTGTTTGCTTTTATGTTGATGATCTTATATTCACGGGTAATGATAGTGCCATGATTGAAAATTTTAAGGAGTCCATGATGGTTGAGTTTGATATGTCGGATCTTGGCAAGATGCATTATTTTCTTGGTATTGAAGTAGTCCAATCTAGTGATGGGATTTTTATTTCCCAAAAAAAATATGTCCAAGAAGTTTTGTGCAGATTTAAGATGGAGAAATGCAATTTTGCAAGTACTCCTGTAGAGTTTGGTTTGAAGCTAACCAGATATTTTGAAGGAAAGAAGATTGACAGCAGGCTTTACAAGCAAATTGTTGGAAGCTTAATGTATTTGACAATAACAAGGCTAGATATTATGTATTTTGTTAGTCTCATAAGCAGATACATGGAGAATCCTATAGAAATACATCTTTTAGCTGCCAAGAGGATTTTACAATACTTGTAGGGAACACCAAAACTTGGTCTCTACTATAAGAAAGAGGAAAAAATCAGATTTGATGTTTTTTTGTGATAGTGATTATACAGGAGATCAAGACTATAGAAATGCACTTCTAGATATGTTTTTTTTCTCAGATTAAGCGGCTGTTTCATGGTCTTCAAATAAGAATTCCATTGTTACTTTATCAACCACCGAAGCTGAATTTGTTGTAGCAAGTTCATGTGCATGTCAAGCTATTTGGTTGAGGAAAATTCTTAAAGAACTTACGTTCGAGATTCATGGGCCTACTACAGTTTATTGTGACAATGCTTTAGCCATCAAACTATAAAAAAATCATGTTTTACATGGAAGAATCAATCACATTGATGTAAAATATCATTTCCTAAGAGATCTCACAAGAAATGGAACACTTGATCTCATTCACTGCAGAAGTGAAGATCAAGTAGCCCGCATTTCAAAAATTAAGGGAGCTGTTTGGTATTTGCAAACAGGAGAACAAGTTAAACTGATGATCTGCTTATCAATTCAATGGAGGGATTGTTGAAATAGTCAAAGTTGTTATCTATTTCATAGTCAAATAAATTCAGTTAGTAATGGTTATATGTAGCAAAATGGTAAAATTTAGTTGCTATTTTTTTGGTTATATTCGTTGATCTAATTTCCTATAAAGGGTTGGTTGATCAATAAAGAGTATATAGCAGTAAACAGAACTTTTCAAAAGTTTTTTTTGCTTGTTTCATATTTTATTCTCTCAATTTACATTTTTCTATCAATAACTTGTGGATAAACATGAAGATTATTGGATAATTATGATTTACACAAATAAATTTATTATTTTCTCATGATTTTAGTTAGCAGCCAAACATGGACAAAAATAATGATTCTAATTTTTTATTAAAAAAACCAGAAAACTCAAATATTTAAGGTGCTACAATCTCTCCTCTTTCAAATAATTTGGTCCCGAGATTCAACTGGTGTTATTGTGGAGATGAATTTTGAAATTTTAAGATTCGTAATGATGATTCATGTGGGTTCCTGAGTCCTGACTCGTGAAATATATCTTGACGACGACATCCTAGGAAATGAAACTTTAAATCATTTTTTTTAGGGATAATTGCATTTAGACCCCCTATGAAACACATAAAAATAAAAAAACACCCCGTGTAAATTAAATAGGCAAAAATCGCCCTCTGTTATTCAGAATGAAGCTCATGTGCCCGTAAATTTGGGAAATGATATTCACGCGCTGTATACGTGAGTATTCTTGAATTTTTGAAGAGTTTTAAGCACAAAGTACCGTAAATGCCCTTTTACCCTATATTAAATCTTGGCTATTTATCTCATCTTCTACAATAATTGGAACACACGATTCTTGAAGGCTGATAATGGAGTCTTCTTACAAACCCAAAAATCCAACTATTTTGAAGCCCTTGGATTTAAGGTACCCAACTCCTCCACATGTTCCTGCAATGTTAGAGCTGATATCAAGGTGGTGATGTCTGAAAAAAAGAAAACAAAGGGTTTGTTATACTACAACTGCTCGAAGAACCAGTGTGGTTTCTTTCGTTGGTGTCACCCCGATGATTATACTCTGTTTCCAAATGAAGACGGAGATGATTCTGATGGTGAATTTGGAGGTCATAGTTGCAATAGCTATGGTGGTGTGAAGAACAAAGATAAAGCTTTCAAAGAAGAGGTTACTTCTACTGTGCGAGGAAGAGATATCGGTGCAATTGAAGCTGGTTATGTACATGTTTCATGGGTTGCTTGTGTGTTGCTTCTACTAGTGCTTACTGTTCTTGTGTTCAAGTAATGGGAAAACAATATATCGTAGCCCATTGTTGAAGAAGTTTGAGTTTCTGTTTCAATTGAGTCTTTGTGTATTTCAATTGAGTCTGTGTTTAGTATTGAGTCTGTGTATTTCAATTGAGTCTATGTGTGATTAGTTTAAATCTGTTTGTGTTTCTTTTGAGTATGTACTGTTGCCCGATGATGAAATGAAAAATGACATTCAATTTCTGCGTTTTTTCAAACCATCAAAGAAGAAATTTATTTCGAATAACATGTAACACTCAAATTAGACTAGTTGAAAATTAGAACATTCATTGTAGACATTGTGTTTCATACAACCCAAAAGACATTAGTAGCCTACAACCCCCATTTTTTCAATTACCAAAAACAATACAAAATGTGACAAAGCAACAACAAAAATAATTGAACTACAACCCCCATCTTGGCAACCTTCTTGCCAACCTAGAAGGATTGGTGTTTGCATCAAACACACTTGAACTAGTGTTTTTTCCTTGACTCAAAGCAGCAACATTTTCATTTCTAGTTGTATTGACTGTAGCTCTAGCTCTCGAGTTTGCATTTCCAGTTGCAGTGGCCATGGATATAGATCTGAAATTTGAATCACCAGTGGCAGTAGCTCTAGCTCTTGTAGTTGCATTTCCAGTTGCAGTGGCTCTTGCTTTGGCACTTGCACCTCCAGTTGGTCTTGCAATAGAACTAGAATCCGTACTTGCACTTGCACTTGCACTTGCACTTGCATCTAGTCTTGCCCTATTCAAATGGCTCATTTGCACCCTTCTTGCAGCACTATCAATATTCTATAATCATTCATACATGTTAAATTCATAAAATGACACTAAATTATACAATAGAACACACAAAACACGTGCAGTATACAATAGGCGAAAAATCTATTACTTACACTTGAATATAAATTTGGTGCAAATGCGTAGCTCCAATATCATTTTGATTTCCAGAATTTTGAGTATTTGTTTCCTGACAACCAACCAAAATTATCATTCACTAAAAATGTTATACAAAAGTGCATTTAGTCTCACCTTTGGCATTGCTTGTGGTGTGCTACTCAATGATTCGTGATCAGTATTAGCAGGTGTGTTGTTGGAGGGCATAGATCCAATTGTAGCTGCCTCAGCTGCATCTTGATTTCCAGAAGGTCCTTGACCAGTCCTCTACATTAAAATTAATGTCAAAAACAGTCAACTATGATTTTTTTAAACTGAAATATGTGTAGGTACATTAAAATATTTTGAACTGGGATGAATTGGATTTTTACAAGTTGCCTTATTGTGTGATTTTCCCAAGCATCTTGAGCACGTATGCGTAAGACCCTTCCTTGTTGAAACACTACTCCCCTCATCAGCTTGTTTCTTTCTCATCTTTTGTGGTCTTTCCTTCTTGCTCTTATAAATTGGTGCATTCAATTGTTGCCAAGGTGCTTTGCAAAAATCAATTTCCCCAGGAATAGCATGTATCATGTACGAGTATACCTTTAAATATTCATCTTTGGTATAGAATTTGTGAACAAAATCCTCCAAATTCCGTCTACTGTGACCAATAGCAATGCAAGCATGAGAGCATGGAAAACCACATAATTGGAACATCCCACACGTGCAAGTCATCTTCATCAAATCAACCACATGCTGAGTTAATACACCATGGACTGACAAGCACTGGACTTGATACTCATTTTCACCTGAATAGAGTGCATAAAAGTTTCTAGAAAATTTTTGATTTTTGTTGATCTTCTTCAGTATGTTTGGACAGATCTGGCCAGTGTATCTCTCCATGCCAACCTTTCTCATTTGAATTCTCTTCATCAACTTGTTTCTTATGCACTCTAGCATTGTTATGATCGATTTGTCTCTTGCTTCCATAATGTAGCTGTTGAAGGATTCAGACAAGTTGTTCACCACAACATCACACAAACATCCACTAGAGAAATGGCTTCTAGCCCAGTGTACTGCTGGAATTTTTTTGAGCCATTCACATGCAGTCTCTTGGCTCACGTTCACTTTAGGATCCACCAGTGCCATTTTTTTCATATGCTCCTCAAACTCATTCTTGTTTCCTGTTGTAGCAGCCTTCCAGAACAACTCTTTCAAATCCAAACTTTTGAATTTTTTCTTGAAGTTCTGATACATATGCCTCAAGCAAATCTATGCTCAGATTCAGGAACAAGTTCTTTTAATGCTTCCACCAGTCCTTTCTGTCTATCTGATATAAAAGTCCATTTATTTTCTCTCATTCCTCCTACATCTTTCAACAGAATTGTGAGAAACCATGTCCAATTCTCTCTGTTCTCAACTTGTACCACTGCAAAGGCTATAGGCACCATATTGTCATTTCCATCCCTACCAACAGCTGCCAACAGTTGACCACCATGTATTGTTTTCAGAAAACAACCATATAACCCAATAATTGACCTACAACCTGCTAAGAAAGAAGCCTTCATGGCATGCAAGCTAAAATAAAGCTTATCAAATGTTGGGGGCTCAAAATCATCTTTTCTTCTGAGAATAAATGTACTTCCTGGATTAAAATTTCTCAATGTCTCGCAATAATCCCATAGATGATGGTATTGTACACTGTCAACACCTCTGATCTTCTGAAGAGCAGTCTTTTTAGCCCTTATCACCTTCCATTTACTTACATCAACTTCACATTTTGTCTTTATCAAATTTCTAAGCTGATCGATCTTTATATCAGGATTATCTCTAACAATCTTATGAATCCTCTTAGCTAAGTACCTAGAGTTGGCTAACTTGTTCTCAATACTTCTAGCACAAGTGTGTTTACCCTTGATAGTCTTGATCTGAAATGTTGGTCCACCCATAACCAGAGATGCATGGATCCTCCAATCACAACCATTTTTGCAATCACCTGTTATCCTGTTCCTTTCATTTTTCTTCAACACTAGCTCATAACCCTCTCTAACACTGTGATCTCTCAAAACCTCCCTAAATTCTTGTGCACTCTTGAATTTCATTCCCACAACAAGGAAAAACTTCTTCATATCTTGCCCCTCTTTGAAAGTAGGATGTCTAGGTCCCTCTTCATCAGATCCATACATGCTTAAATCATCATCATCATCATCATCATCTGCCTCACTTAACCATTCTAAGTTATCTCCAGTTTCACATTCTTTCCTCTTCTCACCAACTTTCCTTTTATCTTTTTTCTTATTCCTCTGTGCACTTTCCTTTGGATACACATCACCCTCAACATTCAAATTTCTAGCAGATGTTTCTTCACCACTATTCCCCTCAGTATCCTCCAAAAGTTCAGATGGTGCAGCTGAATAATTTTCATCAGATGAGTCATCGAATTCCCTAGAATCTAAAATGTCTTCATCCTCACTACTTAAAACTTTTTCAGAATCAAGATTATGGGGATTTGGATTTTGAGCATGAGAATAAATTGGAATATTGTCGAGAAAATCATCTAAAGTTGGAATATCTTCATTCAAATGTTGTTTTTGTCTATCAAATTCAGAAAATGCAGGACCAGAACAATCACCTTTCTCACAAGTACCATCATTATTTTCAGGATTCATTTGGTCACATTCATCCTCAAGAACTTCATGAGAGGCTGGAATTTTAGGATCATTTACTACAGAAGCATTTTTCAACATTGGATCATTTGTAGATGGAGTTTCTTGGTCATTAACATCTGTTTTATATTCAAGATAACCTATGGGACCGGTATTAACAAATGTTTCAATAGGTACAACGTTTCCTAATGGGTCTAGCATGATAAGAGGGTCTACCATTGTCTCTTCTATCCAAATGGTTACCAGTTCTAAATCCTTATACAATGCGTACATATTTGAAATTTCACCATCTCCAAAAATTTCTATCAGACCATATTCAATCACTATACCAGGAATTCGGTAAAAGAATTTGACATTAAACTTATTTCCACCACACAACCGGTACATATCACGTAAATTCGAATAGTTAAACCTGTCGAAGTTTACGTTTTTAAATTCATGTTTAATACCTCCAACATACACTATTTTTGGATATGTACTCTTCGGGTTAAGCTTAAACTTACCTCCATACCATACATCAAACTTCATCGATAAATCCATACAATGCAAGAGAAATAGAACCGAAGATGTACCGAATTTGCCAACACCGCCAGAGATTTGCGTACGCTTCTTCCACAGTGGATGGTGAGTGAATTGGGGATTAGGGTTTTCTTCAAAATCTCCTCAGCAAACTATAATGAACGATGTTATCACAGGAGATGGGTATATTTTGCTATTAGAGGTATAAGGGTAAAATAGTTTTAACCTAATTTCAAAATCCTTAAAATTTTCAAAAAAATAGGATGGGGCACGTGAGCTTCATTCTGAATATCAAAGGGTGATTTTTGCCTATTTAATTTACACGGAGTGTTTTTTTATTTTTATGTGTTTCATAGGGGGTCAAAATGCAATTTTTCCCATTTTTTTAACAGAAGTTTTTAAAGAATATTATTTAAATATCAAATTTATAAGAAATTTGGTACAACACTATCAATCAATTGTGTGTTCATTTTTTTCTTCATCAAGAGTCAATAGGATAAGATCAATAGGGAAATATTATGAGTAGAGCCGTCAATTTGGGTTAGGTCCGCTGGGTCGGCCCGGCCCGTCACACAATTTAAGTGGGTTGGGTTTACATTTTTTCAACCCAACAAAAGGTGGGCCTAGATGGGCCAACCCGCCAAGGCCCGCGACCCGCGCGGGTTTGCCCACCGCGGGCCTGGGTTGGCCCGCGGGCCTGGAGGATTATTAATTTATTTTTATTTTTATTATGATATATGTATTTTTTTAATAAAAGTTATGAATTTTTTTTGTAATAATTACTTTATATAATATTTACACATATGAAATCAATAATTTAAATTTTTATTAATATATTTCTATTAATATTTATTTATGAAATGATATTTATAATTAATTATAATTTTATTTATTTATTTTTATTTGTCGTGAGCCAACCCGCGGGCCGGCCCGCCTAACCCGCAACCCACCTTGGGTTGGGTTGGGTTGAGGATTTTTGGCCCGCCAGAATGGTGGGTCGGCCCGCCATCGACCCGCCAAAAGGTGGGTTTTTAGTGGCCCGGCCCGGCCCGAACCGCCATGGGTTGGCCCGTTTGACAGCTCTAATTATGAGCTTGGAAGCACATGGTTCTAGAACTTACATTATCTTAAGTACCCTTTGAATGAACTCCATCAAACTGTTCTTTGTTAATAGAATACTATTAACAAATTTTCTCTGTCACTCAAAAGTTTTCATGATAAACATGGGGTTGTGATACCATTTGTGAGCTCCAACTTGTATTATATTAACTTGCAGTAGTATAAGCATTTAAACAAATCAAAACCAAAGTAAATACTTTTTTATAGCTTAAAAAAAACTAAATTGAAATACTGAAATATTCGCATTACAACTTTGAGGATATTAATTAATTCTTTCAAAATAAATCATTAAGATCTATGAGTTGAATTTATGGTAGTCATTGCCACGTATTATACCAAAGAGACTATACATTCATATATTTGATAGAGACTACACAACCACCTTTTCATATGCATAAAACTTTTGAGTGAAGGATGTAATTAAAAACATAAATAAAAATTGAGTAACAAACCAAAAACCATGAAAAACAAGCTGCAAGTTCACCCATAAAGAAACAGTTTCAGGTAAGCAAGTTGAAGCTTTATTTTCATATATTTTCACACCGATTTAGAGTTTGGTTCAAGGAAAAAAATTATTCCTATAGTACCAGAGAGAAAGTACAAGCTAGTAATAAGATAAAAATTATGTTGTAACTATCTGTTTATTATCATGAAAATACCACTGTCCACCAAGTCAATAATTCAAAATTAGTATTGATCGGTTTGGATTTTGAAAAAAATTTCAACATAAAACTTGTAGATGTTATCAAAGTAAAATGTCTGGAAAAAGGCCGATTATACGTGGCCACAATAATTATGATCATGTGTCGAACACGTCGGTGCGTGTACCATACGTGTCGCTAGGTCGGATTGATTCCAGCTACCATACATTTCTACATAAATTTCAGACCTCTCCACCAAGTTTTGTAATTTTTGAAAATATGTTTGAATTATTATGATTTTTGAATGAAATAAACCTAAACTTATTGGTTGAAATTCTATAGAAAAGTAATTTTAAGATAGTTAAACATATATTTAAATCCAGTATACGTGCCTATTTATTATTATACACATTATCTGTATCATATGATTTGGTAGACTGATATTGTATCTTCAATGGTACTGATTGTTCCTCCATATTGGTCAGATCTCTACCGATAGTTCATCGTATTGATTGTATGTCACTTAAGGCATTGTTTGGTTTGATGTATTATTAATCTTTGTATAACTTATCCCAATTAATTTCGCCTTATTTTCATCATATTATTTATCTATTTATTAATTAATAATTTTACATCAATTAAATCAAATAAATTATAATCTATCCATCAATTCAAATAATGTATTAACTATTTTTTCTTATTTATTTTTAATTTACATTATATTACTTATCTATGGATTACTTATACTATCACTCAAACCAAACGGTGCCTTATTGTTTTATCTTATTGATTTAACCTCTTCGATTCTTCATTTTATTGACATCATCTCTACTGATTGTTCAACAATTGTTCTTATCGTACCATTTTCATGGTATCATCATACTGATCCCCATTCTTGTAAGTTTCTAATGAATGGTATTTTGATTACTACTCATTGATACCAAAATATTTATAATGATCTATTGAATGAACTAATGTTAAAATTATCAATTTTCATTGAGCCTTGGACTATAGAATTTGGTTTAGAAATTGAGTCCACTAGACAACGTGACCATTTTCTGAAAATGAGATCCCAATGAACAAAGAATAACTTATCCGGATATAGTTCATTTGAACAACGCGCACCAAATATTTCGGTCTGGACATGGTTAACCTTGGCTCATAAAATGATCGACTATATGTATTCTACATGACTCAAGAGAAAAAGTGTTGCACTGTACAAATCCGGTGGGAGCCACTTTAGCCCATGATATCCACATCTGGAGCCTTTATTGTCATTTACTTCTATGACCGCGTCTCTGTGATATTCATTTCACAACAAATTATCATACCAACTATTATCATTAACTACTGCAGGATTACTGAAATACATTACTTAATATATTTCCTCACTAAGTTCTCAAAGCCTTAATCTTCTATTTTATTTCATATATCATAATTTTCAATGACATGATTACAAGATTCAAATATGGATAATAAATGACAGTTACTGCCATAAATACAACTGATGGATCTTAGCGGTTTCTTTTAGAAGAATTAATATCTCAAATTTGTAAGGTTTAATATTATAGTATTTCAATTAGGATTTTGTAAGCTATAAAAAAGCATACTTTGTGATGCTGCACAAAATTTGTTACCCTGAAGAGTGTCTTCCGTGTGTTCAGTCAATTAGAAAAAATAACGGCTTAGCTTTAGGAAACCAAATGCACTTATCAGTCGTCAACTGCATCACGATATGAAGTTAGAGGCGTCGGGGGTTTTTCGACGAAAACCCTCCGATGCTCAAGTCAGCGATGAGACGTCCCGTATTTTTTTAAAAATTTAATAAAATAGTTGCGGAAAAAGAGTGAGAAAATTTTTCTTTACTTAAAATAATACAGGGAGTGCATCACACTAACTCCAAAAGAGTTTAAAATATAAATTTATAACAATAAGACTCGTGACTGAACGTTAACGAAGTCAAAGAAATACCGATGCAACCCTACAACAAATACCTTCTAAAATACGATACGTCAAAACCTACTACTAATATTTAAATGGGATAAGGTAATGTGAGTTACTGTAATCAAACTACTACATCAAATGTATTTCAAATAATCGAGGAGCTTCCATAAAAAATATCAAACTGAAATGAACATTTAAAAGACAAAAAATTTGAATCCCTCTAAACTCAGCATTTAAAATACTGACAACGAAAATAGTAAAATCTTTACTTTTAAATATCGTGCATAAATATTGTAACAACATTATGTAAATAAACATATGTAAATATTTTTCTTTAAAAACATCAGAGCTTCAGAACTGTCGTGTCATGCAGTGTCTTTGCCTCTTGGACTCTTCAGTCATGCTACCAAAGCTTTTTAAACCAAAACTGCTAAATCATCTGCACTATTCAAGTATAGTGAGTCTAAAGGACTTAGCAAGATTAAAATATGCATATCGATATCATTATTGCTTCAAAATACTTTAAACTTAAAATAGCTTGAACATACATAACATGATACCTTGAACTTGATAAACTTTAACGTAAACATCATGGACCTTTAAACTTAAAATCTTGAACATGAACTTCAAAACTCTTAAAAGATGCAAGGAACTTAAATATGAACATCAACTTACTTAACTTTAAATCTTGAAAATAAACTTCATGCATATTCTCAAAACTTTACCATTTCATTCTTAAATAAACATTTGCACTTAACATCTAATAAATAAAACCATGCAACTTGGACAACATCAAACGGTGAATATAAACCATGAACATAACATAAAAACTTATCGCTTTGGGGTGATGAATTATGTGAAATTGTGGCAACCTTCATAATGGGCACATTCGTAGTTACTGTTGATCAACAAGCATATGACACTAAGCCTCATAACATTCATTCTTTGGAAAAGCCCTCTCCGGAGCTCATCCCGGAGCACCAGTCCCGTGTACTTATCTGTCTCGTGAGCCATGTTTGGAAAGACCCTCTCCGGAGCCCAAACCGGAGCACCAATCCCGTGTTTGCCACCACAAAGACACATAAGACATCAAAAGCATTTTCATACATTAACATGTCATATCATGCTTTATCTTAACATTATTCATTCATGCTTCATCATCTTTCATTTCATCATCATATCATCTTATCATCATAACATATCATTTCATTATGAAGCATCATCATATCATCGTAATTTCCTTCATAAACTTTCATTTCATGAACATACAACTTCACTCAATAACTTCATGCATGTCATAAATGATAAAAATCCTACCTTCATATTGAGGTCTAATTGCATTAATCTCCCCTGTGAATAGTCTAAAAGTCATAAAACCCTCTAAAAAATTTTAGTAGGCTAATGCATCCCTCAGTTTTTTAAAATGTAGCACATTTCACCCCTATGTTATACAAACTCGGGCACATTTATACCCTCTCATAGGGGTTTTTATGCTAATTTTTTTAAAACATAGGGTCTAACATACTATTAATTTTACATAGGGTGTCTTAATTTCACCCCTATGTATGCTTTAAACTTTTGATTTCAAATAGCTTGTCTTAATTTGAGTTTTGGATGCAAAGGTACCGTTCGAAGTGTCATATTATTAATCTATCGATAGCTTATCTTATCCAATCTCATGTTTAGTTTGTCATATTATTTATCTATTTACTAAATATTTATCTTACATCAATCAAATCATTAATTATTTATCTCACAACAATCAAATCATCGAATTTAAATTACTATATTACCCTTAATAAATAACATTATTCAAATTTTCTTAAAATGATCATATAATTTCGGCATAAAATTATTTAATTTGATTGGGTATTTTAAAAATTCAATTAAATATCAAAAAATGATATTCTATAAATGATCATGTATGTAAAATATTATTATAGGTGTGTTATGAGAGTCGGTTAACAAAATGTAAAAAAAAAATTAAAGGAAATAGAAATATCAAAATAAAGTACGATTAACTTTTAAAATCTAGTCATAATAAAAGGGAATCCATAAAAACACCAATAAAAGGAAAATCTAGTCATAATCAAAAAAGTAAAATGAAATTAGATGCTTTATTTTTCTAAGAGAAAAAAAAAATCTTAAAAACTTCGTGATACTATCATTTTATGAAACGAATCTTTTAATTAACTCTATCTATAAAAAATATTTGTTTTTTATATCAAACTTATTTGTTTTCACATTATTATGTAAAAATATCGACTTATTTTATAAATAAATATAAACATTGCGGTTTTAAACAAAACCCCGAAAATAAAGAAAGAAACAAGAAAGTGGACGCGTAGAGTAACACGAATGTTTTATAAAAAGCGATTCCGATGTGAAATGAACAAAATATTCCATCCATTAAATAATTAAAGCAGCCAAAGCTAAAGTCTTCCATTTTAAACCCTCCAAGAACACGCATACCCCACGTTCTTTGGTCAATCTTGATTATACGGGAAAGGGAAAAAATCAAAAGGAATTCTCACCCCTGGAAAAATCGGTAACTTCTTTGGTTTCATTTTGCTTGTATCCAAATTTGTTGGATTTTGGGACGGGATATGGATTCAGCGGCACTTGATGACATAATCAACCGTTTGCTGGAGGTGAAAGGGAAGCCTGGGAAGCAGGTTCAGCTTTCCGAGTCAGAGATCAAGCAGCTTTGTTTGCAGTCCAAAGAGATTTTCTTGAAACAGCCTAATCTCCTCGACCTCGAGGCACCCATTAAGATCTGCGGTATGATTTTACTATAAATTTGGGCTATTTTTCCAAGTATTTTTGAGATGGGTTTTTGGTCTCGTGGGGTTCTTTTCGTTTATTTTACTGCTTAATTGGTGGTCTTGCTGAAGTTTCTTGATTATCTCGCTGTGCTTAAGCGTTTCTTTTTTTCTTTGTTTTTCGCAATTTAATTTTCCTGTCTTGAACTCTTTTTTTTTTTACTTGAAGTGGAATATTATTGATAAAAGATTAAATTGGATGCATAGTGCATATCTGTTTTTAATTGTTGAGAAGGATTGATCATTTATGAGTGTGAATTTCTCGTTTTTAAGTATGAGATTTTTGTGTGAGAAATTCCACATTAGGTGTATGACCGCGTAATGACAGCTATCTTTGAAGATTTGTCTCTCCCGAGAATCATGAGATGTTGTTCTATCACTTTGTACTAGATGAAAACAATGGATTCATGTGTAACGTTAAGCTTGAGCTTGTGGAAGGGGTTTTATTTGGTTGGCTTGGGTCTAAAAGTTTAACAATTGGAGGCTAGAAACTCTTTGTACTTTCACTTCTTGTATGTTTATTGCTCCATAAGGGTGTCGATGATTCTTATTGTAGGAAAAAGTATAATTACAATGATTATGATTTGTGGAAGGACCAGTGGAATCTTTTCTGAAACATAGCTGTATTCGCCAGCATGCAAGACATATTTCATGAGAACGGAATCTACAAATCCTGCCCTTTCTTTTACATTGTTAGTGGGGTGTTGTATGGAGGCCATTGTTCAGCCTTGTGTGAGATGCTCAAATATGATGGCTGGCAGTGCTCTGATACTTGACTGGAAATATTTGTCCGATGTTACCCTATGTGCTGCTCTTTTTATTAATACGTTTGACATAATTTTTTTTTCCTTTTTGTGCGAAAAAAGTTCATTGCTAAATATAGGAAGGCATAATTTGAGGATGTGGCATCCTCCAATTTAAGTTTTTTAGGTTTTAAACTGCAAAGCTACTTACGACCCAAAATATTACTCATAGAAAGAACACAAATTTTGACTTGGACTAATATATGTTTCTGATAAATTCATATTTTGACATATTTGTTTGATTTAAATGAATTGATTTTAATCGTTTAAATTTGTAATGAACCAACTTTTTTTACAACACTATTAACTTGCTGCTCTTCTTTTGACGGATAATTCGGTCCAAACTTTGTTGTGTTGGCAAATGCGGAAAAATTTGAATGGGAAAGGATCATGGTGTTGGGGTTTGATGGTGATGTGGGAGTAACTACTAATACTGTCTGCTTCTTGTTTTAAACATATTTGTGGAATTATAGAGTTCCAAGACTTCAAATAATTTAGTAATTCAACCACTGAGTCGGTGGGAGACTTATCATTTGTTTGCGAAGCACCTTTTATTAGGTTATAAGGAAGGGGTAGACGCTTCACTCCCTGCTTTTCACAGATCATTGGCTCAAACGATGTTTGTTCTTCTAAAATATTTACTTGTAACAGTTACTAAGGTCCTAATAAATTATTGTCACTCTTCTATATGACAATCATGAGTTGCATCAGCTATGGCTTTATTGCGAAAAATCTTGGGGTTAGATGTGAAATTTGTAGTATAAATGCCTCTTTTCTTGTGCTGGAATACTGGAAATTTTCATTTTTAAAATCGGATAGATTGCATGGCGCGTGACAGAATGCTTTGAAGTGGTGCTGTTTGTGTTTCTATCACTATGTAACTGTACACATGTTTTGTCGTTTTACTTCCTTTTCTGAATATTTTCCTGTGGTTTTGGAAATTTGTTAATGTTCCATCCTCATATTCTCATGTTGGAACAGTTCAGGGAAAGAGCATTGGTATACTTCTAGATAAATCCCGCAGGTTCCCAGTTGTCTTCTATAGTGTGGCAAATTGTGTTTGTGATTGGTAGTTTATTCAGTTAATCATTTTAGCCCAACGGTACTTCGTGCCAGAGTATTCTTAATGAGCATGTAGTCCTCACTAATTTTTTTGTCCATAACTGGGTTTCAGGTTGAGTGCAATTAGTACTGAATGCATACTTATTTAATACTTGCTTGGGATGATTTCTTGTTTTAAAGATTGTCTCATGTGTTCATTTGGTAGAAGTCAAGGTGGTAGTTTTTTTTTATCATTCCATCCGTATCATCATTTCTTGGTTTTCCACGTAGAAGTCAAGCACATGCACCTCTTGCCTCGTTTTTCCCTCAATCCAGTTTTATAGCTGATCACCGTTGATTAATTCAAGGTTATGTTTAATCTATTTTCTATCAAGCTGTTATTATTTTTTGGTCTTGCTTATTCTGGTAACATATTTTACAGGGGATATTCATGGTCAATATTCTGATCTTCTCAGACTGTTCGAATATGGGGGGTTGCCGCCGAAGTCTAATTACTTATTCTTGGGGGATTATGTAGATCGTGGAAAGCAAAGTTTAGAAACAATTTGCCTTCTACTCGCCTATAAAATAAAATATCCTGAAAATTTCTTCTTGCTAAGGGGCAACCATGAATGTGCATCGGTGAATCGTATATATGGATTTTATGACGAGTGCAAAAGAAGATTTAACGTACGACTGTGGAAAATATTTACGGATTGTTTTAACTGTCTACCTGTTGCGGCTCTAATAGATGAAAAGATATTGTGCATGCATGGAGGACTTTCTCCTGATCTGCAAGATTTGGAGCAAGTTAGAAATCTACATCGTCCTACTGATGTTCCTGAAACTGGTTTATTATGCGATCTTCTTTGGTCTGATCCGAGTAAAGAAGTCCGGGGATGGGGTATGAATGATAGGGGAGTGTCATATACCTTTGGTATGGATAGGGTGACAGAATTTCTTCAAAAGCACGATCTTGATCTTGTTTGTCGTGCCCACCAGGTTTGGTCTTGCTTTATTACCTAATTTGTTTTGTTGATATGAATACGGAAATCTGGTTATCATTTGGTCATCATTATTATTACAGGTTGTTGAGGATGGATACGAGTTCTTTGCTGATAGACAACTCGTTACAATATTCTCGGCACCTAATTACTGTGGAGAATTTGACAATGCTGGAGCAATGATGAGCGTTGACGAGACTCTGATGTGCTCTTTCCAAATATTAAAGCCAGCTGAGAAGAAGCCTAAATTTGGATTTGGGAGTACAACTACAACTAAGCCGGCCACTCCGCAACCGAAAATGAAGGTACAATATTACTTCTACTTGATACTTGACACACTAGTTTCACAGGTTATGCTGAACAGTGAACCCATTGTAAATATACCATATACCTATTTATTTCATTAATCTTGTGTTAGTTAATTATGAAATACCATCATTATTCTTTATCATCTCTTCGAACTTTTAGTCATGTATAACTTATGCCTAAATCAATGTTATCAGTAGTTTTCGATAATTTCAATATTCATACCACTCATTCTGTGCATATGTTCTGTTTTCATTTTACTCCTCTATGGCGTTGGATGTTTCTACTTTCTATAATGCATGAAGTGAGATATGCCTATTGCGTTAATTAATGTGGAATCCTGAAACACGCACAATTTATGGAGTGAATCTAATCTTGTGAACTAAAGATGGTCACCCCTCTAATGGCGCGTTTTGTTGTCGGTGTTTTCAGGAAAGTATATCTCCCCTTTTCAGACCAAAGCAACAATATTAATTCCAGTTTCATTTATCTTTGCAGTCATTTCTTGGTAGAAAAATAGGATGAAATCGATTTTCCTAAACAAAAAAAACACATGTAAGTTTAGTGGGTGGCGCCATTGGGAGATGAGCACTGTCTTCGGCTTTGACCATCGGTTTCCCCTGGGTGCTAGAGAAGACCAGAATTATGTGTAGAAGGATATCTCGCCAGAAGAAAACTGGGAGGACTGTAATAATTAATTTCAACCTTTCGTGTAGTTTCCCAATCTATTGGGGGAGTTGGATCTTTTGTGATGCATTCATGCATGCCGCAAGAGGTAAATACCGAGATGTCGAAACACCTTGTCTAAATCTGTCTCTGTATGATGTAAAGTGTTTCTCTTGTTGATCGTAAAATGGTTTTAGTGAATGTTTTTGTGAGTTTTCTCTGTATAATCATCACCTGTGGCCACTGCTGTTGTTGGTTTAGCTTTTTGTTGAATGTTCTTGGTCGTCCGGGGGACTGCGACAAACGTATGAGCTTCTTGGCAAAATTCATAACTTGATATGATTTACTGAAACTTTAATTCGTAAATTTTTCAACATGAAATTGAATAAGTGAAATAAAACTTTGGGGTCCGTACTCTCCTAGAAAAACTTTTTGCACCCATTTTCATACATAGAAGTCTCTGGATTCCAATCAAGAACCCTTCTCTGTACTAAATTAATTAATATTGTTTTTATATTCATGTTTTATAAACGAACAAGTCACCATATACAATCAATCGCACCAGAACATGTATATGGAATCTATGTACTGATGTGTCCCGCCAGAAAATTTAGACGTGGAATCTTAGCACAAACATGATTAAGAAATCCAATTCCTTTAGGCTATGTTTGGTTGGATTATTAATAATCCTTGTATAAATTTATCCTGCCTAATCTTACGTTCTTCTCATCATATTATTTATCCTTCTATTAATTATAATTTTACATCAATCAAATCATTAATTATTTATCTTACATCAATCAAATCATTGAATTTAAATTACTATATTACCCCTTATAAATAATATTATTTATATTTTATTTATTATTAAAAGGATAAAATGGTAATTTATCATTTTTATATATAATTTAATCAATCAAATCAAATCAACTATAATCTATCAATCAAATCAAATATTACATTCACTATCATTTCTTATTTATTTTTTATTACAATACATTACTTATCTATATATTATTTATCTCATCATCCATACCAAACATAGCCTTAATTTTTTATTCTATTTAAAATGTTTATTCCAAAATATATTCCAAGTTGATATAAAGAGAATTACGCGATCATTAGATTCATTCAGTTTGATTTATATAAGTATATATACCGGAATACCATTAGCACAAAGGTATATCCTATTAAGAGGTATTCTGAATGATATTGTATTTTAAATATGACTAAAAATGAGAATGTGCCACGGTCCAGGCTCCAATTCCATGAAGATAATTTATGTGAATTACTTTCTAGTTTTTACCTAAAATTTATCATGTCACAAAACACCTAATATACACAGGGATCTTGAAACCATCGATGCTTTCGCACAAACAGTATAGTAGGTACTTTTGGAGATTTAACCTAAAATTTATAATCACAAAACTTCGTTACATACATAAAAGTCAAGTTAATGCATTGGCATTACCTTGGACGGAAGGTTGCCGCAGTTGCTCGGGACTAACCTCAGGCCATTAAAGTTCCGGTACTGGCACAGTTCTATTAATGCTTTGTTATAAAGTTACACACACGGTTATATGAACAAAAGGGTGCCTGTATATATAATACACGCGCTCACTCGACTTAAAATCGTCTTCTTAAGGTTGAAAACACACCGGTATGGTGTCTCCGCCGTCGATCATCCATGGATGCTCTGCAAGAAACGGGAAACATAGCAACATAGTTCAAATTACAGCTCACATTTGATATGCTCGAAGGTCGTTTTAAAGCCCACAACCTCAGTTTTGAAACAGAATTGTCTTTAAAAATCACTTACTCAGAACTTCCTCGGCGGAAAACCTTGTGCACACATCCTTGCAAAGCATCTTTCTCAACAAATTCTTGGCTTCAGACGAAACCAACCCGAAAACGCTCTTGGGGAATCTCAAATTCGCCCTGCTCACAGCTTCAAAGATGTCTTTCGCCGAGTCCCCGTAAAAAGGAGGGATCCCGGCCAACATTATGTACAAAATGACACCTGCACTCCACACATCGACTTTTTCATTATAGTCCCTGCCTGCCACCACCTCTGGGGCGACATAGTACGGTGTCCCCACAATGCCGGACATTGGAATCCCGCTGTGGAAATACTCAGCCGACCCAAAATCGGCCAGCTTCAGCTGGTTGTAGTTGTTGAACAGAATGTTGTCCGGTTTGATGTCGCGGTGGGATACTCCACGGCGGTGGCAATGAGCTATGGCGTCCATTAATGGCACCTAGAAAAGATGGTCCCAAAACATATGAGACCAAATTACTTCATACATCTCTACAAAAAAAAAACACACACAAAAAAATTGTGGCAAAGAGAAACTAAAACTAGCTCACCATAACACGGTGGGCTTCTTCCTCAGAGAAAACGGGTCGGGCAGTGATCCGTTGATAGAGATCCGAGGAACCGCAATACTCCAACACAATATAGACAGAATCATCGTCCTCGTAAACATCGAAAACAGGGAGCACATTGGGATGATCGGAGACGAGGCGCATGAGCTTGGCCTCGTTGCGAAGACAGTGGCTATCGTCGGCGTCGTGTTGGATGAGGCGCTTGTCGATGGACTTCAGGGCGAAGCATTCCGCCGTCGCGGCGGAGAGGCACCTGAAAACGACGCCGTATCTGCCCCGACCAATCTCCTCGCACACTGTGTAGTCTCTGTCTAGCTGTTTGTTCATGAGGCGCAGTGTTTTTGTTTGCGGGGAACGCAACGGGCTGGGTGCTTAACTTTATTGGATTTATGGGTCGAATATTCTGTTAGAGTTGACGGAGTTTCTGTTCAGGAGTTAAGAGTCTGTTGTGCATTAAATTTATTTATTATTATATATATAATACGTTTTTTTTAAACAAATTATTATATAATACGTTAAAATTTTTATAATAAAGTACTATTGCTATCATTTTTTAAATTTAAATTTTCGATATATATATATATATATTTAAAAAAACATAAAATTATTCTATAAGAAATCATCGTGTTTCATGAATGGCATATCTAATTCATTTGAAATAATATAAAAAAAATAATAAATTTCATAGGTTATTAAATTGTTTTGATATAGTTACCATCCATTATGATACTCACATAAATGAGTAAAACTTATCAAGGGTGGATCTAAGAATTTAATCGAGAGAAGGTAAAAAATCAAATATATAAAAAAAATAGTTCATTTGTTCCAATTATATAAACATGTTTTTTTTTTTAATTTACAAATTAAGAAAAATCATTGGAAAAATAAATTTACACACAAATTCATATCTTATCCTTACTTGATTCATTCAAAAAATAGTTACACGTTTTTAAAAACATATTTAATAGGAGTATATTAGTAAAAAAAATAGAAACAAGATTAATAAATATATTATATAAGTCTGTATATTTGAGAAGACAAAAAAATATGACATATATAATCGAGACACGAACAAAATAAAAAATATATCATTTTCAATACAAGTAACTGAATTATCAAGATTAATAAATATATTATATAAGTCTGTATATTTGAGAAGACAAAAAAATGTGACATATATAATCGAGACACGAACAAACTAAAAAATATATCATTTTCAATACAAGTAACTGAACTATCAAGATTAATAAATATATTATATAAGTCTGTATATTTGAGAAGACAAAAAAATGTGACATATATAATCGAGACACGAACAAACTAAAAAATATATCATTTTCAATACAAATAACTGAACTATCAAGATTAATAAATATATTATATAAGTCTGTATATTTGAGAAGACAAAAAAATGTGACATATATAATCGAGACACGAACAAACTAAAAAATATATCATTTTCAATACAAGTAATTGAACTATCATTCATATATTCATCTACCATTCGATTAAGAAAACAATTCTTAAATGACGACGGAGTGGTAAACTTTTACTTCTAGATCATTGCTTAATTTTATGTGTATAATTTTAGTTTTAAAATCTAATGGCATACTTGTACCTTTATATCAAAACTCAAGGATCATCCCCCTTGCCCCTTAATAGATCCATCCATACTAGCTCATTGCTCCCATATCAAAATCATATGTTTTTATTCCGAAGTTAATTATATTATGCTGTCACCATGCATGTTACTCCATAGAATCAAACCATGTTTTAAAATGTTTTGGGCCTAATTATTATATTATGACAAAGATTGATAAGTTTTAGTAATAAAATAATGATGGATGAGGGTAAGTTCTAGGAATGGCAATAGATCGGGTATGGGTAGGATATCGTGCCTCCATCCCCATACCCATACCCATACTCATACCCATTGGATATTTAATTTCATCTTCATCCCCATATCCGTCGGATGATCGGATATCCATACCCTACCCATATACCCATTTATTGTATATACTTCATAAAAATAAATTTTTTAAAATTTTAATTATTTGATAAAACTATACTTATTTACTAAATTTTTATATCAAAATTTTTAAGATAATAAAAAAATAAAACACCAAAGAAAATTTACAACCAAAGACTTATATAAAAAATAAAACTTCTAAAAAATAGCATTAGTTTTATATTAATAATTTTCATTATTTCATCCAACTAACATAATTCAAAAAAAAAAAATTAAATCAGCATTTATTTAATATAAATTAATATGTGTGTGTGTATATATATATATATATATATATATATATATATATATATAATCGGGTATCGGATCGGGTATGGGTAGGATACCACTACATCCTCCTCCATCCCCATTTACGAGATCCTCATACCCATTTATCCATTTATTTAATCGGATCCAAAAATGCCTTCATACCCTCCTCCGTTCGGGTCGGATTTCGGGTTCTCCATCGGGTTCGGAGGAAATTGCCATCCCTAGTAAGTTCGACCCTACCCTATGAGTATTATCTCATGGGATAGGTGGAACTCCCTCATTGGTTCAATCATATGGGCCCATATCAATCATGTGGGGTCCACATCATTTGAGCCAATCACATGTTTTCACCTATCCCCCACCTATCCTCCCATGGGATAGAACCGAATTTTCCACAAGTCATAAGCCTAAACTTTTAACTAAAAGAGTCTTTAATTTCTTACAACATATGCCTTACGAAACGGCGCTCCCTGAATTTTAGCCAGCAGGAAGGGAATATATACTTGACAACAACAACAATAATAATAATACACATCTAAATATATGGAATATTTTATTCAGCAGTGAATACTTTTAAGATCTGTGCATAACAAATTAAAATAAATATAAATATCCTTAGTAATTCAAACGGCCAATAAACATTGAAAATAAGGAAAACGATCTTAAACATATGTCGTAAAAATAACTAAAATAGCAAAATATTAGCGATGGAAAATGGAGTATGAATAATAAGAGGAGGTAATTTATTTAAAAAAAAAATTAAATCCTACCAAGTACCAAGCAGTTGAATATGATGATGAGAAGGTATTTCACAAATTTTAAAATTTATCAACGTAGAGATAGAATTAATTAATGGAAAGCCATATGAAAATAAATAAAAATAATTACACAATACACTCTTCTTTTACTAACTGGAGTAATTATCATCGAAACACTTCATTTTTTTATTGATCAATAGAATAACTTCGTATCACAAAGTGTTCATGAACTCAAGATCTGTATCTTTAGGGTAAAAATTAAATTTATAAAATTAGGATTTAGGAACATGTAAATTAATTTGATTTTAAACATATGTCCAGAAGAACACTAATATTATTTTATTCACATATAACATATGTGTGGGCAGGCTAGCATATATAATATTGATGGGAAGTTAAAAGAAGATTAATTATCAACCACCAATCCTATGATTCCGTACATTTACAGTTGGGTCGGAGAATCATAACGCCGTCAAAATTCCGTTTAAATTCTCAACGCTAGCTCCAGTATTCCCCTTTGAAAATAGTACGGAGTTGATAAGTATTGATACTTATACATCGGGAGTCATTTACTAGTTATTGGTGATAAGCTATTCGTCGATCTGTTTTCTTTGTCAACTACCATCAGAACAAGTTTCTGATCAAAAATAGATCAGATTGGCAAATAGCTTCTCATCAATAACTAGTTGATGTCCTCCTATCATCAATATTTCTCCTTCTTTTAAAATGTAAAATTCTCATGTAATATTACATAACGTTCAACGTTTTTCAAATGTTTGCATAAACATCTCATGTATTGTCGAATAAACAAATATTTTTCAAATGTTCATATCAATATCTTAGCAAAAAATATTTTTTTAAAAAAATGTGTCAATTGGGGTAACACAACTTGTATATATATGTTGAAGCAACTTATATATTTATTCAATAGTCCACATGCACAACTTATTTGTGTGGTCCACGAATTGAAACTTTTGTGATCTTGTGATATCTTTGACGAATATCGGATAAAATTTGATTTTGAGCATATAATTTTAATATAATATAAAATATTATTATGGATTTGTTTTTTGAAATAATTAAGTATATGGATTAATTCATTTACTATTAATCAGTACATCTTAGTAAATCAATGGGGAAAAAACCTTTTGATATACAAAATTGACTTGTACAGAGTTTTGTGTTGATTTAAAGACTGTCTGTCCTTAAAGATTTTCGCTTAAAAGTTAAAACTAGAACGACTTTCAACGAGTAAAAATTTCAATTCAGATATATACAAGTATTTTTATGAATCTCTAAGTTTCACATACGACCCACGAATTATTATTACCAATTCAAAAATAATATCTATATATCCATAAATAAATATTAGAAATTATTGAACATACATTATTTATCTTTTGATTATTTTCTCAGGTATATACATATAACATATTTTTGTGAAAGTTTCATAAAACTCGCTCAACAACTGCATACTTGCATAGGTTCCTTTTAATTTATCCCAATTAAAACAATTGTCAAAAGATTTAAATGCAGCGAAATTAAATAATGTTCAAAATTATGAATTAGATTTTAGATTTACACAAACGCCCTTTTCAACTTGACGAACTACTTTTTATCTACCATATATTCCGTAAGAATTAGAAGCTGCTACTACTACTATTTTTCTTCTTCTTCTTACTATTATTATTATTATTTACAAAAAGGAGGAAGTAGAATATTTGTGGCCTCATTATTTATAAAAAGGAGGAAGTAGAATATTTGTGGCCTCATTTCAAACGTCTTTTGAGGAAAGCCAAGGGGTTCAAACTATATATATGATCAATGAGCTAGCAGGAACAATATGTAGATACAAAGCAAAGGACAATCTATGCTCTGTCGGATTGTGACTATCATACATTCATATGTTCGGAATGGTCTATGCTTTACTTTAAGTAATATCTGTATATCCAAATGTTATATATTAGGTTGCGTTGGAATTTGTGTATTTGATTCGGATGTACAGATTTAAGAATAAGTTTATATCGATGCATACATGGATGTATTTGAAATTTATCATAATAATTATTATCGAAATTACATGGTTTGAAATAGAGTGGATTTGAAATTAATTTCAGTTTTTTTCATTTAAACAAGTCAATGAAGTTCTGTTTGAATAGAAGTATTTGGATTTAAGGATGAATTTCAAATCAATTGAATCTTTTTTTTAAATCTCTTGCTTCGAATAAAATAAAATTTCAAAGAGGAATTTCAAAAATAATATTTAAATGGACCGATAAACACAGGCATCCATCTTGATTAGTTCAAACAAGCAAATAATGGTGAGAAAAAAAAATGGAGGAGTTGGATCAACATGATTATCGAAACCCCAAACAAAGGGAACATATAGATTTTTCCGATTAATTCAAACAGAAACTGCAAACCAGCTTGGGTGCAATTGCACATGTAGATGCAAAAATGGACCGATAAACACAAGCATCCATCCCATATTAATGAAAATTAATTAACAGAGGATTGTTAATAACTCAAATATGAAAAAAAATATATATTAATAAATAAAAATCGAGGTGGATCTATATATTATACGTACAAACAAACATGGCAACAAGAAAGAATGGCGAGCGTAAATCCCCTTCCATGCCTGCATCTGAGGTGAGAGGCGCCGTCGTGAAGAAGAAACGAAAGAAGAAAACAAGTGGAGAAGATTTCAAATGAACGAGCGTAAGGAAAGATTCAAATTCGCTAATTGTTAGGATACAAATTCATTGGTCAAATCTAACATATTTGAAATCTCAAATTCATGGGCTACTCTAACAAATGGAGTGGATTTGGATTGTGGATATGAAATCCAAATTAGCCCAAATCCACTCATCCAAGCAGAATGAATTTACAATTCAGGGATCTAAACACTACAATTAGATGATATGAATCAATCACATCTTAATGAAATTTGATATCATCCACTGGAAATGCAAAAACTAAAACTTGGTTATAACATATGAGGAAAAATACATCAGATTTCGCATCGTAAAAACGAGTCCCCTCGATATTGATCTTTTTTATGTGGAACATAACGAAATATGGAACAAGCTTCCCGTGGTTTAAGGGGGATCTATCCCATGCAAGTGTGAGCATTGCGTTTGATATAAAAAAATATTGGACATTACCATGAAAAATTTTGTATATTCTTTGTATTTGTATATATATATATATATAAATACTATCTCAATGTTTTGCTTAAAGAAAGTTCATGGTTCTTTAACAGTATGTATGCAGATATGAAATCTGATAAAATACCAGCAGAGGTGTCGTCATTCGTCAATGGCTGCCAAAATTAGGCTTTTAGCAGAAATGCAGAATTATAAACAACTCGAATATATTAAGCTCTAAATAAAATATTATCTTATCGAGCTTTAACATACATCATCATGATTATATGTTGGTTGATACTCGGTTAATCTTTTGTTCGAAATACTCCAAGAAGCTATGTATAAAGAATTTACAAAATAGTCCGTGAAATGTTTTTTCAGATTTAAAGATTTAAAAAAGAAGATATTTATAAAGGGATTTTCAAAAAATTGAAGGTTCTAAACTTGAAACATATAATAATATTAATCTAAATACATAAAATATATGTAGTGCATAATAAAGAGCAAATATGCTAATGTAGGTTGTAAATATAGCGTATGTTTAATCCTAATTACACCATCTTAATTCTAAATAAAATGCACGTACAAAAACGTATTATTATTTAGGTGTGAAGCACTAATTCACAAGAGAACCAATACACACCAGAACAAAAATCTCTCATTTGGATCAAATCTATGATCTTTCCTCCTCTTGATCTCTTGAAGCATGCAAATGCGTGGATCCTGCATACATGCACAGACCAGAGTTAATATATAAACCTCCCGATTCAATTGATGAAAAAGGCATGCAGTTTACAGCTTGTTCTACGTACCATTTTCATTCATCATCTTTCCGGAGTCGATTTCGTCTTGCCATCTGTCCATGGGATCAGAGGAATCTTGAACCTGTGCTGATGAGCCCTTGGATACTGTCGAACCACATTGGGGAACAGAGAATGAATATCTACTGCTGGTTGGCCGTTTTTTATTCGAAGAAGATTCAGCTGTGGAGCACAAATCCTCCTCCATTTTCGAGCCATCGCTTCTTCCATGCAAATTCCCTTCATCTTTGCCCCGTTCCTGTCTCTTCTTGCTTCTTGAATTCTGCATAGACGGCACCCTTTGGTCGTAAGATGAAATGGCTGAAAACGGAGTCCGTCCCTTCACAACCACGTTAGGGATGGACGAACTGGCGTAGGTCTCAGAGTTATCAAAGACGACTTCGTCTGTTCCATTGGTGTTTGCTGCTGCTTCGTTCCTGTGCATGATTGATATGGCTTCTGTTAGGCCAACCCTTGCCGAATCTACGTCGACTATAGGGTTAGGGTAGTTGGACCCCAAGTCTACGCCGGCAGATGTGAGCACGGTAAGAGGAGCGTCCCATGGATGATGAATCCACTCGGTTGGGATTCGTGCTAACTCGGGTAACCACTGCCTCACGTATTCACCATCTGGATCAAACTTGAATCCCTGAACCTGGAACATGAATCAAGAGAAAATTGATTTCAGAACTGTATATAAAGTAATGGGGCTTCCAAAGAACCAGTTAATGTCATGCTCAGAACCTAATGAATGTGAAGGTTGCCTAAGAACTCTGTTGAGTGCAGGATAACATTTTAGCTATTTTAAGTTTTAACAGACCGTAATACCCAACAGTCCAGAATTAAAAGTTGTTCATATATTCCTGCCATATTCAATGAGGGATAGAGTTTACGATCACCGAAATAACACAAGGCGGACGGTACAGAGATCACCCTCAATGCAATTCTAAGTTCTAACCAAAGTACAGGACTGATAGTATCCCCAAGTCTCCGCAGTGTGCTTTCACACCAGTAATCATGTCCCCACACACGTTAAGTTTGATAACTGCCTTGAAATCCTTCAAATGAACCCTGAAATTTTCAGGTTTCCTTAAACATTCCTAAATACAATTGCACACTTCACCCATTAGCCAAAACTTGCAAGGTTTATGAGCTCTCTTCGTTTACATTTACCAGATTGGCTTACAGTTAATCTAGGAACCAAAACACATACAACTGGAAATCAATTTCTCCCCCATTCTGTTGCTCAACCGAGTCCCAAGTTTACTTTCTTAAACTGGCACTTTTAAACTAAAGTCAGAAGAACCAGTCTTGTCAGGCAAAGAAAAAAATGTGTTTTCAAATTTTGGTTTGCATCATTACGTTTTCGGTGAAGTGCACCACAAACACATAGAATGAGCCTACGCAGACTTCCTAACGTCAATATCACAGCCATGATCCGCAAACTAAAAGATATAAGCAATATAAATTTTGAGATATAGAGCGATAGCACGAAACGTGAAACTATCTTACCTGCGGGCTATCCATTCGCTCTATTTCATGCCCATCAGGCAAACTTCCGGAGATGTATTGCCATCCCAGGATATCACTTTCCAGGTCTGCATCCAGAAGCGTATCCCAGAAATACTTCATCCCCCATTGCCATGGTAGGAGAAGAAACTTCACAAAGAAGCTTGAAACTATCACTCTTATCCTATTGTGAATCCATCCAGTAGCCCAGAGCTCTCTCATTCCAGCATCAACTAGTGGATAACCAGTTCGACCCTGTCGCCAAGCCTTGAATCGTGCTTGGTCAATGTTCCAGGGAAAAAATTTCAGGTTGCCCCGCAACGATCTCTCATGAGTAAATGGGTAATTAAAACATATATATCTGGAATACTCTCTTAATCCAATGGCCTTGAGAAAAAGATTTGCACTCTCTTCCCCAACTGAATTTTGTTCGTTTTTCCAAACTATTTGTTTCATTCGTACACACTGGAAAACTTTTCTTACACTTGACTCCCCAAAATGAAGGTACGGGGACATGAGGGACGTGCAGTTCCCCCCAACCCTGAGCCTATCTTTCGAGTAGTTGAGCAGATGATTTTCTACGAATTCGGTAAAAGCCTTGTCAGAATTGGTCCAACCTGGTGACCAACCCCTTCCCAGTAAAGCATTACTCGACTTTTCTGATTCATCTTCAAGACCCAATGCCTCAATAGAACAATTCTCAACTTTTCCTGTCAAAAAAAACGTAAAGATTGTTTGCCTTTACTTCAAGTACAACATAGTAAGCTCAGCTCAAGCTCAAAATTTGAACTTAAGCATCTATGCACCACTCTTGCTCAATTGATAGAATAACTAGTTAGGAAAGCAAGATTGATACAAAAACAAAAGGAAAGAGTTATTACCTGCAGCTGGAACCAATTGGCAGGGAGGAATATGTGTAGCAGGTTCCATTTGCATGTCTGAGCATTTATTCCAAAACGCGTTAAATGTTGTAAAAGCATTTCCATCATCATTGTATATTTCCCAGGGCTCGTGCAATAGCTCACCGTTGTAGCTTTGAACACCAACTCCCATATCACTCAACTTTTGTTTAATATTGTGATCACGGACAAGTGAAACAGGATCTAGATGGAACACAACAAATCCAGATTTAAGAATCAAAGAAAGTGCCAACAAAATCTGAAAAAAGACACATTTCAATATGAAGATTTTAAATCAACTACACTTGTATATAAGGTCAAATGTATATATCACCCGACTAAAAAAATATTATTTATTAAGCCTTGTTAGGGGAATTTTAACTTTCAACAGAAACCTGGCGCACGAATGATAGAGGTTCTGGACTCTAAGAAAACCATGAACTGCGTGGTAGACCACAATCCCACAAATCAAACTGGATAATGCATATATATTTAGCCAAGAAAAATATATATATATATTTAAAGACCAAATCATCTATGAGTGCATAATACATAATAAGCCAAAAAAGTAAGGATTCTGAAAAACTAACCATAGAGATGGTTAAATACGACTTTTGTAGCCCCAACAGCACTTATGCAATCCAATAGAGCAGAAAGAGTGCTCTGTGCTTTGATCAGCACCAATTCGGCCCCGAGAGATTTCAAAGATTGCTCCAAATGAATAAGAGATTGCTTAAGCCACCAACGTGAAACTCGACCGGGTAAATATTGGCCTTCTTCTTTAGGACACCATATAAAAACTGGTAATACACTCCCATCCCTAGCAGCAGCAGCTAAAGCAGGATTGTCTTCGATCCTCAAATCCCTCCTAAACCACACTATGCTTTTGCAATTACTTTCCATTTCAAGAATCCAATCCCTTAAAAATTATAGTTGCCCGAAAAATAATATATTCTAAGCCAACCCACAAATCCATATCCTTGATTCTATAACAGCGTTCATATTTCAGAAAATTCAACTTCCCAAATCCCTCCTAAACCACAACTATGCTCTTGCAGCTACTTTCCGTTCCCATGAATCGAATCCCTTTGAGATTAAAATTGCCACAATCCCTTTTCTCGACTCTATCCAAAGATTTTATTTTTCCACCATCGCAAGAAACCGTAACAAGAGACCTTCCAAAGCATGCCACAGTCAAATATCACAGACAAAACTTCAAATCCACCATAAAAAACAAGAACTTGAATCCATACCTAGTATGTAACCCATCAAATACTTGTTTTGACCAGAACCCACAAGAAAATCAAAGAAAAGTACCTACGCACGAGTTGGGTAAGAAGCACCAGTATCCGTGGAAGTGATTTTGATCACAGCTGAGAGTGAGTGAGAGAGAGAGTAAGAGAGAGAGAGAGAGAGAGAGAGAGAAACTTTATGGAGCACAAAAGATTAAGATTCATATGACCAAGTTCTGTGTTTCCACGACAAACTACCCACTCCACTCCATCCAGAAAATGACTAAATAATGTTATCCATAGGCCCACTCACTACTTCGAAGAGACGGAAATCAAGAATGATGGTATCGAAGGTAGAATTTGAATGTCTGACTGTAAAAACCAAGGTTATGAAAAGTACGAAAGCTGACGAATCCTGGTTAAGTTTCAAGTTTCAAGAAATATGTGCAATAGTTACCATCGGAGCTGTCCAACTCGTCTGTAGTAGGTGAATTGATAGGAAAAATAATAATAATAATAATAATAATAATAGAAATGTTGAAAATATATATAAATATATATTATTATTTATTGTTGAATGTTGAAGGTTGAAAGTTGAAAATTGAGTTGTAAAATATTGAAAATTAGTGTGTGATGATGTAATTAATGATGTATTAATTTTTGACTAATCTCTAATTGAGATCTATAAATAGGTCTCTCCATTTGTGTAGAAAAACACAATTGTGAAGAGAGAAAAATTTTATAAAGTGTAGAATTTGATAAATTTTGAGTTTTTGAGTTTTTACTTTTTACCGTAAATTTTTACTTTTTCACAACACGTTATCAGCACGATCGCTCGAAGGTTCTCTATATTTTCCGACGCTCCAAAATACAAGAAGAAGTCAAAAATATTCAACAAGTAAGAATTTTTATTTTACTGTTTATATATTTTTATTGTGTATATATTAATATATAATATCATGTTATGAAAAAATAAGTTTTTTTCAAAACTTGTTATAAATCCTGGGAGGATGTTAAGACGACATCCCACACTCCCGGTAAGGGATACGACAAGTATAAAAGCCTCTAAGGTTTTTAAACAATAACGTGATATATATTTATTATGTATATATATATTAACTATATTAATATATAATTTCATGTTATTATATAAAAGGTTGTCTATGACACTGACCTTATAATAACGTGATATGATATATATTATTGTGTATTTATATACTAACCATATTTGTATAATCTCATGTTATTATATAAAAGGTTGTCTACGACACCGATCTTATAATAATGTGATATGATATACTATACCTGACTTTATACTAACTATATTGGTATAATTTCACAACATTATATAAAAAGATGTCTACGACACTGACCTTATAATAATGTGATATGATATACATAATTATTTAATTATGATTATCATTATATGCATTACATGATTATCACGAATTTTTATTCAACACATACTCAATTTTTTCTTTACCCCCAACGGTCACAAACGGTAACAAAACGGCTAGTTTTTGCCCTATAAATATGTTCACTCAAACTCATTTTCAATCACACCAAATTCATTCTTTCTCTCAAAATATTTTATCCTCGGTTTTTTCGAAGATGGAGATGATGACATTTATAAGGATATTTTTCATAACGACTATGATCATCATGCTCACGAGTCTTTTACTCACCAGCGATTTTCCAACACATATTTTTTCTCTATTTGTATACGCACTTGTAATTTACGTTCTTTCATTATTTTGTATTGTCATATTTATGGAAATTAACTAATAAAATGCATTGTTATTTTCTAGTACCACCATGTCGAACTTGGCGAAACTCGAATTCATTGCACTTGATATAACCGGAAAGAATTATATGCCATGGACCCTCGATGTAGAAATGCATCTCGAGTCATTGGGTCTTAACGAAACTATCAAAGAAAATAACATATCATCCTCACAAGATAAAGCAAAAGCGATGATATTTTTACGCAGACATCTTGATGAGGGGTTGAAATGTGAATATTTGACCGAAAAAGACCCAATGATTTTGTGGAAAGGGTTAAAAGAACGTTTTGAGCATATACGGGAAGTTATACTTCCGACCGCACGAGATGAATGGAATACTTTAAGATTCCAAGATTTTAAAAAGGTGAGTGATTATAATTCTGCAATGTATCGAATTGTCTCACAGCTGAAATTTTGTGGGCATAATATTACTGAGATGGAAATGCTTGAAAAGACATTTTCCACATTCCACGCATCAAATATAACTCTACAACAGCAATATAGAGTGCGTGGATTTTCAAGATACTCAGAACTCATCGCATGTTTACTCGTGGCGGAAAAGAATAATGAATTGCTCATGAGAAATCATCAGTCCAGACCTACTGGTTCAACGGCATTTCCTGAAGCAAATGTCGTAAGTAAAAATGAAAACCAAAATCAAAGATATAGACAAGATTTTGGTCGAGGTCGTGGACGAGGACGTGGGCGTGGACGTGGGCGTAGAAATGATCGCGGTCGTGGTCGAGGCCGTGGATTTGAAAATAAAAGAGATAGTTATTTCAATAACTCATCTCAAAGGAACGTCACGAACCACCCACAAAAGAGGCAGCATGATAATACGGGTGAAAATGAAAATCATCCAAAAAGAACTGAGAGTGTTTGTTATAGATGTGGCACTCCAGGACATTGGTCAAGAACTTGTCGAGCCCCTGAGCATCTGTGTAAGCTCTATAAAGATTCAATAAAGGGGAAAGAAAAAGAGACCAATTTTACTGAAAACATTGACCATGCAAGTGGTTCAATGAATTTAGATGCTGCCTACTTTTTGAATGATTTCGAAGATATTGATTAAATATACTGGTGGGAAAAGAATGTAACAATGTAATTTTTATTTTATAAAACATATTATATTTTGCATGTATTGTTTGCATGTATCTTTCTTAATTCATTTTATTGCATATTGTTTTTGAAGATCATTATGGAAAATGCTATGATCAAAGATGAAAATAATGCACTGGAAGTTTGCATACCAGATAGTGGTACAACGCACACTATCCTCAGAAATGAAAAATATTTCTTGGAATTAAAACCAACAAAAACAATGGTGAATACAATATCAGGTCCTGTAGACTTGATTGAAGGATGTGGCAAAGCACAATTTTTGTTACCTAATGGTACAAATTTTTTGATAAATAGTGCTTTATATTCACCACGATCACAAAGAAATTTGTTGAGTTTTAATGATATATATTCTCATGATTATGATACGGAAACAATAACCGAAGGAAATGAGAAATATATGTGTCTTACTACATATAAATCAGGAAAGAAATATGTAGTTGAGAAATTATCAATGCTCCCTACTGGATTGCATTATACACATATAAGTCCAATCGAATCAAATATGGTTATTGGAAATTCTTCAATACTAACAAATTGGCATGATCGATTGGGACATCCTGGTTCAATAATGATGCGAAGGATTATAGAAAATACAAGTGGTCATCCACTGAAAGACCAGAAGATCTTTCAGAATAATAAGTTTCAGTGTAAGGCATGTTCTCTGGGGAAACTTATTATAAGACCATCACCAGCTAAAATCCAAAAGGAATCACCCATATTTCTTGAACGTATTCAAGGTGATATTTGTGGGCCAATTCATCCACCATGTGGACCATTTCGATACTTTATGGTATTGATCGATGCCTCTAGCAGATGGTCACATGTATGTTTATTGTCCACTCGGAATGTGGCATTTGCAAAATTGATGGCTCAAATAATAAAATTGCGGAATCAATTTCCCGAATATACGATCAAGAAAATAAGACTTGATAATGCTGGAGAATTTACTTCCCAGACTTTTAACGACTATTGTATGTCGATGGGAATTACTGTTGAACATCCTGTAGCTCATGTTCATACACAAAATGGATTAGCTGAATCATTGATTAAACGTCTGCAGTTGATTGCTAGACCAATGATTATGAGAACGAAACTCCCTATTTCTATATGGGGACATGCAATTTTACATGCTGCTGCATTGATTCGCATCAGGCCAAGTGCATATCATAAACACTCCCCATTGCAGCTTGTATTTGGCAAAGAACCAGATATTTCTCATTTGAGAATTTTTGGATGTATGGTGTATGTGCCTATTGCACCACCTCAAAGAACAAAAATGGGACCTCAAAGAAAGAATGGTATTTATATCGGCTATGATAGTCCATCAATCATTAGATATCTTGAGGCTCAGACAGGCGATGTGTTTACAGCACGGTTTGCTGATTGTCATTTTGATGAAAATAACTTCCCAATGTTAGGGGGAGAAAAGAAACACATCGAAAAAAAAATCACATGGTATGTACCATCATTATTACATTTGGATCCTAGAACTAAACAATGTGATAAAGATGTACAGCAAATTGTGCATTTGCAAAGAATAGCAAATCAAATGCCATATGCATTTGTAGACACAAAAGGGGTAACAAAATCATATATACCTGCTGTAAATGCCCCTGCTCGAGTTGAAATTCCAAAGAAACAAAATGAAGACATTCATGATGTCATAAAACGCCTGAAGCGTGGAAGGCCAATTGGTTCAAAGGATAAAAATCCTCGGAAAAAAAAATACATAGAGAAAAATGATGATCAGAAAATAGAAAATGGTGTTCCAGAAGAAACACACGATGATGAAAATATTCTGTCAGAACCACAAACTGACGAGAATCATGAAATCTCTATCAATTATATTAATACTGGAAAAATATGGAACCGAAAGAATGTACAAGATATTGATGAGATATTTTCGTACAATGTGGCATGTGACATCGTAAATGAAGATAATGAACCAAAATCTTTTGGTGAATGCAAAACTCGAAAGGATTGGTCAAAATGGAAAGATGCCATCCAGGTTGAATTAAATTCGCTAAATAAACGTATTGTTTTTGGACCTATAGTCCTTACACCTAAAGGTGTTAAACCTGTTGGGTACAAATGGGTTTTTATTCGAAAGAGAAATGAGAAAAATGAAATAGTGAGATATAAAGCTCGACTTGTTGCACAAGGTTTTTCTCAAAGACCTGGAATTGATTATGAAGAAACATATTCTCCTGTTATGGATGCAATTACGTTTCAGTATTTGATCAGTTTAGCAGTGTCTGAAAACTTGGACATGCGTCTAATGGATGTTGTTACAGCTTATTTATACGGATCACTTGATAGTGATATATACATGAAAATCCCTGAAGGATTTAAGATGCTAGAAGCACAAAGTTCAGAACCCAGAGAATTTTATTCTGTGAAATTACAAAGATCATTGTATGGGTTAAAGCAATCCGGCCGAATGTGGTATAATCGGCTAAGTGAACACTTGATGAAAAAGGGATATGTAAATGATCCAATATGCCCTTGTGTTTTCATCAAGAAAACAACATCGGGATGCGTGATTATTGCTGTATATGTTGATGATTTAAACATCATTGGAACGAATAAAGAAATTCAAGAAGTGATGTTATACTTGAAGGAAGAATTTGAAATGAAAGACCTTGGAAAAACCAAGTATTGTCTTGGTTTACAAATTGAACAAAAAGAATGTGGAATTTTTGTTCACCAGTCTAATTATACAGAGAAGGTCCTTAAACGTTTCAATATGGATCAATCAAATCCTTTAAGTACTCCAATGGTTGTCAGATCATTGAATATAGAAAAGGATCCATTTCGTCCATGTGAAGATGATGAAGTTGTTCTTGGTCCTGAAGTACCATATCTAAGTGTCATTGGTGCCCTTATGTATCTTGCAAATTGCACTAGACCAGACATATCTTTTGCAGTAAATTTATTGGCAAGATTCAGTTCATGTCCAACGAAGAGGCACTGGAACGGAATTAAACATATATTCCGTTATTTACGAGGAACGACGGATTTGGGACTTTTGTATCCAAAAGATACAAATCAGAGAATAATTGGTTATGCTGATGCTGGATACTTATCTGATCCACATAAGGCACGTTCCCAAACCGGATATGTATTTACTCGTGGAGGCACTGCAATCTCTTGGCGATCACAGAAACAAACACTTGTTACAACTTCATCAAATCATGCCGAGATTATTGCACTACATGAAGCAAGCCGTGAATGTGTCTGGCTTAAATCAATGACTCGGCATATCCAAACTTCTTGCGGATTATCAGTGGACAAGAATCCAATCACACTGTATGAAGATAATGCCGCATGTGTTGCCCAAATGAAAGAAGGATACATCAAAAGTGACAGAACTAAACATATTCCTCCTAAATTCTTTGCATACACTCAAGAGCTGGAGAAGAATAAAGATATTGATATCTGTTACATTCAATCAAGTGAGAACTCATCCGATCTCTTCACAAAGGCACTTCCCACAGCGATATTCAGAAAACACATTTATAATATTGGGATACGCAATCTACGAAATATGTGAAGAATCATTCATGTTGACATCAGGGGGAGTTTACGTGGCTGCACTCTTTTTTCCTTACTATGGTTTTTGTCCCAATGGGTTTTTCCTAGTAAGGTTTTTAACGAGCCAGTATACAACACGTAATGGAGATAGTCATTCTATCATGATCATCATCACAAGGGGGAGTGTTGAAAATATATATAAATATATATTATTATTTATTGTTGAATGTTGAAGGTTGAAAGTTGAAAATTGAGTTGTAAAATATTGAAAATTAGTGTGTGATGATGTAATTAATGATGTATTAATTTTTGACTAATCTCCAATTGAGATCTATAAATAGGTCTCTCCATTTGTGTAGAAAAACACAATTGTGAAGAGAGAAAAATTTTATAAAGTGTAGAATTTGATAAATTTTGAGTTTTTGAGTTTTTACTTTTTACCGTAAATTTTTACTTTTTCACAACAAGAAAAAAGTAATTTAAGATCATATGTGTACATTTTCAAGTTTAAAAATCCATTAAGTTTTGAAATTACAATGATTAATAGTACTTTTCTACAAATCCACAAATTTCAACCACGAAAAAAAAAAATGAACTCATCATAATTAGTGTGTCATATTTTAATTCGTGACTTTTTTTTTCCATATTCTTTTCATAAAACATTTTCATTTTAAAACATAATTTATCAATTAACGTGGAAACTAAAAATCCGATGATTAATCAAAACTAAACGTATTGAAACTTAGACAATATTAAGAACTTTTTAAGCAAATTTTTTAGAATACTTCGTGAAATGAGTTAAACATGTTCACGTTTATAATAAAATTAATATTTTATCCATAAAAAATGATATATTTTCATAATTAAATAAAAATACTCATATCACAAAATTAACAAGTAGAATTACCTAGAGAATTTTGGTGATAGATCGTAATGTCAATGGACAATGATAAAGGAGGCAGATTATAAATTCCTCCTATTCCTAATCCAAACCTAACAGACAAAATGTGGAAATGAACATTTTCCCCATGGGGTCCACTCCACTCTTATCCCGGCATGGATGTCACAGCGGTTGTCTCCCCAGCTGGATCCAGAAAATATATAGGCACAGATTTTGTTTTGTTTCAACATTTTCTTTTTTCAAGTTCCCTCAAATTATGAAACTATTGATCTCATAACATGTTCCCCGTTCGTTTTCGTGGAATATATTATTATAATTGGATTTCGAACTTAAATCTCCGTCTTATACTCTGTATGATAAGTTATCGGCAGCCTTTCATTTAAGTTTCTTATTCATACAATCAATCATTCATTAATATAAATGTTTTTTTTCTCTTTATGCAACATTCATATCTTGGTTTTAAATTTGGCAAGAACCTCAAATATAATATGATATGCCTTGTAAAATAAAAGGAGTGGCACAACAATTCTTTGTTTCCTAAAATGGTTTTCCCTTCTGGCCTGGGAAAGATGGTGGGACTGTTTAGTCTAAGTTTAGTCGACAAAATAGATATCTTGAAGTTGTGTGTCAAAGTGGTTCGTGTAGGAATTTTGGTTAATATATTTACGACCCTTCTTTTTACGTGATAACAGGGAATGTTCTCCTTGATGGTATCATGAAAAAAGTAAGGAATATAAATAAATTTTTTATATATGCTATTCTTTATTTCTTTTCTAGAACAATCTTTTCTTATTTAAAATAGCATATCTAGTTTTGATTATGTCATGTCAAACTCTTAATCAAACCAAAGCTATTTTTAAAAATATTAAAGCACGCCAAGGGTGAAAATAAGATAAAATTTGTTTGGCTTATTGTGCAAATAAAGTCATGTTACAGCCAATCAGGTGCCTAGTGGTCAAGATTGAGGCCCTGAAACTCGTGGTCTCAGGTTCGATTTCCGCTGACTGCGGGTAGATTTTTTAATTTATTTAGATAGATTTAGGTATTTTTTTAGCTCGAGACAAGCACGTCTCGAGTTCATGCTTAAGTTCCGTCGGTTGTGCGGACAAATTTCACTCTTTAATGTTGTAATATGATGTAATTTTAATATTCGATGCAATTTGTATTAAAAAAGAAGTCATGTTACACGCACTGATATTCATTGAAGCAAAAATAAAGAGAAAAATTAAAGCAAAACGAAGTTCGGTATTTCGACGTGAGTGGGGAAAAATATTTCGTTTTTCTTAAGTAGATTTTAATATATAATATGATTTTATTATCTTCGTATGAATCACATAATAAAATATCAATGCTAAATAAGCAATTTAGTGATTTCAAGCAAAAAAATGACCCAAAAAAAAAAATCAAATTTATTCAATGAAAACCAAACATTGATAAATTAGATTACTGAAATCCAAAACAGACCAAAATCCAAATTTTTCCAACTTAATTTTTTTTAGTTGGCCTTTGTAAATATATATATATATAGTTTTGATATCGTGATTCGTGAACACTCACTATAAAATGTATATATAAGCGCACCAGCTAAAAGCCTGAAACGACTTTTACCTATTAGATGTATAAAATGTCACGTAAGCAATACTTATATATAAGTGTTCATAATAAGTATTCATCATATCAAGACTCTATATACTTGTCATACGTACACGTAAGTTGATTTTGTTTTAAAGAATACTCTAGTTAAAAACAATTGAAGAATAAAAATTAATATTTCTAATCATTTAGTTTTAAAAGTACTCTAATTAAAAAGAATTGAGGAATTAAAAATAAAATTTTCTAATTGTGATAAAGAAATAAAGGGATAAAAAAAAGAAAAAAATAAGCAGTGTTTTAAAAATCAGCTTAGACGGAACTTTTAGGCGCTAGGACCTACCGCCCGCACCGAAAAAATGCTAATTGGTCACTTAAGCATCCTTAGGCATTCATATGCGGGACTAGACGGGCCCTATGTGGAATGGATTTTATTTTTTTTGGGCTTTTACATTAAAAATTCAATTAAAAAAAACCGACAAAAAATTTCATTCAAACTTCCACGAGAAATCCTTTCAACGCCGTTTTCAAAAGAGAAGAAAACTTAGAGAAAATATTGAGAATAACAAGTAGAGTAATTTGTGGTATTTTATTGGTTATGTAATTTTGAACTCATTTTATATATGATATTATTGTGTTAGAGTTATAATATGTGATTTATTATAAAATACCGTGAAATCTGCCCAGCGACTTAATTTCAGTTTAGGTGGCCTATACACTGATCTGGCACCTGGAATTCTAAAAAATTGCGCCAAAACTCTAACTCGTCTCTGTTGTGGCTCAATTATCTGTACTTTATCACATCCACCTCCCTTCATTCTATCTTCCTCACAAGAGGATGGAAAAGTCAGTTTAGGCAAGGCGTTGTTTTCTGGTATCATGCGAATGCTCAACAGCAACAAAAAAAAAAAAAGGCATCTGCAATTTTTAACCTCATATTTCAAAAGGCACATGCACAATTTAACGGAAGCACACAATATTTTAGTATTCAACTGTCAATAGACATAGTCACAAATATTCTTCATTGGGAAGCATCATGAGAAGAGGAACAGCGTAATACCCGTAACAGGAAAAACAATGAGTTCCAAATCAGCCTTCCCAGGGGTTGGATTATTTTTAGTTAAGCCATGTATAAAAGCATACACAAGAATTCCAAGGAACTTCTAGTTCTTGGAGACGCTCCATAATATATTACCTATCTTTCATCTGTGGAACAATTCCACAATAGCAACCGCTTCAACTAGCACGTTCCTTGATCACTTCAAGGTTCATTTCAGTAGGGTCGGTTGCCTGAATTTCATAATGTATACCTTCCAGTTCCCTCCTAAACCTTTCCTTGGATGTGGCGTAGAGCATCTTTGCACGGATCCGAGAGGTGGAAGGAGACCTGAAAGGAACATGAAAATCTCAATGATGGTTATCACCTCGTTGTCATTTGAATAACTATATGCAATCGAAGATTTTTCTCTGGCTTTCGGTGGGGAAGGAAGTCATGAAGGGGATGCAACATTTATATGCTGCATAAAAATCATGCACACAACACCAGGATAGTAAAACATTAAGAGAAAAGATAAGTTTCAAAATATAACCAAAAGAAGCCTGCACCCTGTAGATTCTAATATTCAACACACAAAACATACCAGAAAGTGGACAATTTGGTACATTTAGGTGAGGTTGATGACAAGAGAAGATACAACAATTTCATCAGTACAAAACTCTGAAGTCTGACCACAAATTCTTGTTTTGATTTCAAAGCCAAACATCTTAAACAGTAAACTTAGTTTCATCCTATATGCAACAAATATTTGTATTATCCAAAATGCACTTAAATTTAGAGTATCCAAGCACTCAATCAACAAATGTAACCAAAATCCAGAATTTGTTACACTCGTCTAAACTCTAAACTCACAGCAATATTGTTTTCTATCAACTGGTTTCACTTGGATTTGTGAAATGGGATGGTCACTGGTTCCTAGATCATTGCAAGAAGTTCAAAACTCATAAACAGAACAAAGGAAGGAGAAAGACACTTAGGTAGAAGGGATAGCCATTGTGTGGTGTCTGTTTCACCTGATTTCAAACATTATTTCTCCCACTTGAGTTGGAAAATTTTGAAGGACCAATTAAACAGGCTGGGTTTGGCCTAACACTGCATTGCATTCAGCACAATAACAAATGAAACAGTTTTTTTTTTTTTAAATGTGGAAATAGTTATTGAGATAGACAAATAAGTATGCAAAACAAAATCACCTTAAACTGGACAGTAAAACAGTGAGTTGCAAAGAACATGCCATAAAAAGAGAGAGCATTTTGAAAATGGGGATTGTTTCCAAAATATATCACAAGGAAACCAATCTAAACGAAGGGGTTAAACTAAGTCATTCTCAAGTGTGAAAGGATATGTGCATGAGTTGCCTACAAGAAATTGTTTGCATTAGAGAGTGACAGAAAGAGAGACCATGCTATAAAGAAGATCTTGCTCTTTTGGCAGTTCTCAGAAGTCACATAATCGAAGTCATAAACAGCATATCGGCAGTCATTCTCGGGAAGAGATGCAGTGAAATCTTCGTAGCTCTCAGCCAGGCTGCCGGTCTTCTCGACCACAACTTCACTTTTCTTTTCTTCAATCTTGAAAATTACATAGCGGTGTACCTTCTTCCGTTGCAGTTCCATGTACGTGGTTTTGCAGTGATCAGCGACACCCATCCCGGAGGATGCATTTCTCTGAGATAGTAAATATAGGTAAAAAAAAAACTTAAGAGTAAATCAGAATAACATAAATTTACAGACAATATCCTGCACACATATTAATCTAGATGAAAATAGCTGATCAACAAAATTAAGTTAGATGCATCGTGCATGGTTGTTTATTTGATTATTTAACTGTCAAGTCGATGCATGGCCCAAAAATAGCAGAAAAGAAAATACAATGTCGCAGATAAAACATGCATGGCATGATAATTTTTTATCACACAGTTAGTGACTCTGTTAGCCAGGAGGGTTCTTGGAATGGTCAAGCATTCAACAATTAACTCAGATATCATACAACCAAATTTAATTAAAAAAAATTAACATCAAATGCCAATTTATGAGCCCACGAAAAATCGAGGATACATCCTATGCTCCATCAAACCAATTTCAAAAGGACCAACTTGGACCTTTCCATGACTCCAATTTCCAAACACTAGAAAATCCTCCACCCACAAACCAGTGCAAATATTTTTTACAACCCTGACACCAGGAATCCAAATCACAAAACAAATTATCATGCTAGTTCCAAATTCCAATTCTTTGTAGGCCAACAAAACAAACCATACGCAAGGAAAGTAACGGCAACAAACCAACCCTACAATGGGTAGAAATCAACCCAGATGAATATAAATCCAAGCGGATCGTGTAATACATAAGCAAACAAGAACAAGACCATATCCAAGGATGCTACTTTAAGTCTTCAAATTAAACTACAAAGCAAGAAGATCCGCAACACCTTACTTTAACTGTAGTTTCTCACAGAGATTCAATAATTTAGCAAACAAAAAACACAAACATAAAGATATAAACTACAAGATCAGAACGCTAATACATAAACAAATCGGTCGACCAATCACAGAAGTAAAACGTAAAAATACCACAAAAACATAGAAACATAGCAAAAGAAACAGACCCCTACTCCACGGAACGACATGGCCACAGTTGAGGAGATTATTGTACAGCAAATGGAGAAAATGTAAACACCGAAAGGGAAAAAAAAGGGAAAGAAAAATAAAAAGTACCGGAAGAAGAAATTCATTTGTAGTGGTTATGGTATATATTCTTCTATATTTTATCTTTTTATTTTTTTATTTTTTGTCGATTGGCAAATTTATTTTCTGAAAGAATGTGTGGGTTTGGTAGGAAATGACAGTCTACCGAATTTGGGAATGGGCCACAAAAAGCCAGCCCAATATTCATAGGCCTAAGGCCTGACTGTTTTGTAACTTTATATATAGTAATTGATTTAAGTTTTTCATTTTTGTATGAAATTCACATATTATCAAAACTATCGGATTCGGTTCGTAAAAGATTAAAAGAACGAAATATATTTTTCCAATTTTGAAACAATAAAAAAAATTATTAATTTCTGAAATTAAAATTTTAGAATAAAATTAAAAAATATATATATAAAAAATGGTATTTAATATAGCACATAACTAAGATCGGTGTCTTGTGGTGATCTTATGTGGGTCTCTACGCTTCAGATATTAACAACCGTATTGCGAACCTAGATATAATTTTGTTTTTCCATGTTAAACGAACAGCCAATTATGTGGCCCATTTTTTTTAGCAAAGTTTGCTTGTTCTTTCCCTGCATTTTTTTGTTGGATGTCTGAAAATTTTTCCACTTGAATTGTAAACCTTGTAATGAATGAGTGATATTTCTTAATAAAGTTACAAACTTTCGTCAAAAAAAAAAAAAAAATTTATGTAATTAGTTTGAAAAGATGGAGGGTATTTTATGTAAATTTAAAATTATAATATGATTAGTACATATAATTGTATATGATTTTTTTTTTTATCTATACTATATATAAAAATCTGACTAATAGGTAAAAAGAGACACCATCTTTTTTTGTCAAATTTGTCCTTATATAACTTATATATTACACTTTTTGTTTTTTTTTTTCCTTTAGTTTTTTTTTATTTCGACATTTCAAATTGCAGTTTAGTTTTTCGATAATTTTTACAATTATAATATTACTTGAATATAAATCAAATTAATTTTAAAAAATATGTTATGTGCACCGATAAACTAGATATATATAAAATGTTAAAAGAAATTTGGTAACGTTTGTCACTCTCTAATTTTATCTTTTACTAGTAACTGTGTTATACGCAATGTGTATATACAATCCAAAGAAAACAAAATATTTTCACACGGTAATATTTGTAAGATCATGATAGAGTCAACTTCAATATTTTAAAAATCATGGAAGATAATTAAAAAAGATAAACAAAACATGAAATAGAAGGTCAGAAAGTTTTGCGTGAGAAAAAAACTCCATCGTGGTTAAAAAAAATAGAGTGTCTTTTATAACCATTTTGACCCTAAAGTACGTGAATTTCATAGTGATGTTTGAGCTATTTATGTAAAATTATATTGGTATCGGAATTTTTAAAAAAAAATTAACAATAGAACCCTTCCTTTGTGCAATAATATTGATGTTATCAAATTTCTAACTTTTGAAAGTTTTATTTATTTTACCACAATACTATTATTGATGTAACGTTGAATGACATCGATGTTATATTAAAAAAATTAACAGTACGCAAACGCAACGAAATATGATTGAGGTCTTTTGTCAAAAAAATAATAATAATAATTTATTAAAGTTGAAATTTTAAGTTTTTAAGAAATGATAATTGAACCACGATCGGGAAACGTGAAAAAGATGGGGGTATAAATGATAATGTCCCTTATCATTCAACATGCTATCATTTTTTTCTCCATTCAAAATACCGTTATCCCAAATTCTGCAACAGAAAATAGCAGCAACTGGCGCGAAAAATGGAGTTAAAAGGTAAAAAAGTGTAGCAAACCCTTGGATTTCACGTATCCTTTTATATACAAAGGAATTTGGATTTGCTTTTGTCGATTTGTTTTTATATTTTTTTTCCAGCTTTGTTTTAATATAGTATAATATATCTAGGGCACGGAGGATTCAATAATCCCAAAGCCCTGCTCTCCTCTCAATTGAAGAGGAGGGAAAAGCTTCTGGACGAACTTAGAAGCGTTGAAAAACAGGTAATTTTTTAATTTTTTTTTAAATTGTTACAAATTTTATTCTTCATTTTGTTTATATGGTATCTGTGGGGTGCTTAACTGCTGGACATAATTTAAATTAATTACTGAAATTGTAGTTGTTTCAGGGGTGTGTGTGTGTGTGTGTTTTGTTTTGTTTTGCAGATGAAAATTAAGGCTTATATGAGGTTTTTCTGTTTATGTAAGTTGTTTTTCGATTCAAGTATTGTGGGTGTTGCTCATAGGTATACGAACTGGAGACAAACTATTTGCAAGAAACCAACATTCTTGGGAATGCCTTGAAAGGTTTTGATGGATTTCTTACTTCATCGAAGAATACGTCTCAGTAAGCAACTTTATACTGTACTAGGTGACATTAACTTTGTATTTTAATCGGTCGACCTGGTAACCCAACTATTGTGCACGTGATATGAGCCCTATTTATGGGTGGAAATTTGGGGCTTGTGTTGTGCATTTGTGAGTTTTGAGTTGTCATATTACTGTTATAGTGGCCTTTTTATTGACCTAGGTTTGTAGTTCTCAAAGCTGGTTGATATCAATGTATCAATACATTGAGCATATCTGTATTTTCACCAAATCTTTTAGCCATTTTCGACAAACCTGTTGGATTATGATTTTAATGGAACTACTACTGTTTTGACTGGGTTCTATGGTTGAACACTGCATTCTGTTGTTGTACGCTACAAGGAAGTTGTGCGAATAGTCATGTTGGAGATCATGAAAAACTCATTCATCATTAAAACAGATAATTATGTGAACTGAACTTTTTGGAAGAGAAAAATTCGAGCTGACCACTGGAATTATTATGCTTTTAAGCATCTTTCACTCGTGTATGTTCAAGGGTGCAAATTATTTCTCTGTACTTCTTTGTGGTAATTTATGTGATTTTTCAATAGTAGTTTAAACGACAGAGCATGCAAAATATATTGAATTGTGATATCTGAAATGTGAGAGTAGATGCTCTATTTAAGATGTCAGGAGGAAAAAGAATGAGGAAAACATTATTCATTATGTACAAACCTATCTTACTCATGCAGAACATCATTACAATAGAAGTGCAAACTAAATGTCACTAACTTGATAATCCTTGTATGCCACTATGGGAAGTTTTACTTCATACCTGTTATCATTTCTCTTTTTGATGCTTTAGTGACGTCCAACACATCGTACTCTGTGTATCAGCTTAAAAAGATCCAGAAAGTTTCAGCTTCAGGATAGGGTATTTTCATTGTCCTCGGTGACTTCACCTGCGGTATGTGCAAGGTCCAGTCCTTCATACATATGTTCGAGCTTGTGCCTTAAATCCCTTATATTGAGCACTCTGCTGGAATAGATCACACATGTACATTCATGACTACCTGTGGATATATATTTATCAAAACATGGAAAATTTTGATAGTTTTATGTCGTCGCAAAAAAATCTGTGCTGCTGAAAACAATAAAATACTCAAAACTTAAGAGCTTTAGAACTTCTGAGCCATTTAAACACCTCATGCATGGTGCACATAATCCATTACAAGTTTTACCACCCTCCGTTCTGAATAGGCTGATAACATTTTGTTGCCTTTTGGCAGTTCAAGTATTTGATAATGATCCCTTTATCAGGGAGGAATTAAAACAATCAGGTTGTACTGGTGGCTTTTCATTTATTTAGAAAATAAGCAGAACAGATGAAACTGTACTTGCACACTTGAAAGATGGTGCTATCATGCTAAATGTTTTGTTTCTATTTCCTCATCTATTTCCATGTTTTCCCCTTCATCTAGGCGGATGAGCTGAAAGCTGGAAGAGAAGGTTAGTTCTTCATTACGCTAATAACTTTTTTATACTTTTGGACGGTTACAATCACACTGAAGTCATGGGTTGGGTTGGGTGTCGAGGCTGGTGGTGGTTAAATGCTGTTCATTTTTTTTTCAATCTCTCCTGCCTCTGTCCGCAGATGGAAAATTGGATGTGGTTCAAAGTCGGCCCAAGGGTGGAGGTTTAACCGCCTCTACACAGTAAGTGCACCTTCAACATTTTTAATTTAGTCTAGTGGCTCATAAATATTTACTTATTGACTAATTTTTGTAATCCTGTGATTGAATGTTTAATTTCCAGAATCATTAGCCTTTCACAATCTTTATACTAGTTTGAGTCAACTACATGGATCTCGTCTTTCATTGTACTCAATTTGAAATGAAAGTACCAATGATCACCATCCCTTTTGTTTTTTTTTTTGGTATACCGAAGTTCAGTGTTATTATACATGCGATTCAAATTCAATTTTAGGGGAAAACCAAAGAAGGGAAGGGCAGGGCAGAGGGATGTAAAGAAAATGAGGCTTTCAAGTGAGTTGGATCCAGATGATGAGGAGGATCTGGATATGAGATAGCTTAAATTTTGCAACTTATGATTTGTGGTCTAAGCTGTTGAGAGTTATTCCATTTCTAATTAGCTCTAGTGAGATTTCGTCAATTCTGCGTTACCATCGTCCAATCTGTAATCCTATAGAGGCAATTTCAATCGTCTGTTTCAAACTGGTGATTCATATTTCATATAATGCATTTACTGCTACTCGGTTCTCGTGCTCCTCTCCCGTCCGCTGCCTGCTTCTTTTTACTACTATGTAAATAAAAAACATACAAGTTCATGCATATCTCACACACATCGAGTATTTTTAGTTTTTTATTCTACCAAATAACCAGCAATCGAGCAGTGTCCTGAACTCCTGATGGTGGAGCACTGGAATTACACATAAAATTAGCTTGTTTGCTACTAATATATGCTTTATAAATAGGTTTATTTTCCAACAATTATTTAGCATTCGTCTCTTAAAATTGATTAGCTTAAGTTGTTAAAGAAATCATGCATATAGTCTTGTGGAGCTCTTAACATATGCCTCGTAGTTAGAGCCATCAATTTGGGTTAGGCTCGTTGAATCGGCCCGCCCCGCCACACAATTTAAGTGGGTTGGGTTAAAAAAATACCCAACGAAAGGTGGGCCAAGACGTCTAGGCCCGCGACTCCCGCGGGTTTGGTGAATTATTATTTTATTTTTATTTTTATTGTGATATATGTATTTTTTAATAAAAGTTTTGAATTTTTTGTATTAATTACTTTATATAAAATTTACACGTATGAAATTAACAATTAAAATTTTTATTATTATGTTTCTATTAATATTTATTTATGAAATGAAATTTATAATTAATTATAATGATTTATATTTATTTTTATTTGTAGTGAGCCATCCCGTGTGTCGACCCGCCTAACCCGCAACCCACTTTGGGTTGGGTTTGGTTGACGATTTTCAGTCCGCCGGAATGGTGGGTCGACCCGCCCTCAACCCGCCAAAAGGTGGGTTTTTAATGGGCCGGCCCGTTCCACCATAGGTTGACCCGTCAGACAGCCTTACTCGTAGTCGTAATTGGATGAAGGATGCAGTATTATAATTATCCCTCATTAAACAATGAAATCTCAGAAAAATTATAAGTCATGTCACGAAAATTCTTATTCTAGATATAGCAAATAGTTGATTGAACAATAGCAACACTTATTTTTCAAATGAAAATAATTTTAATTTCATATAAAAATAAGTTTTGCTCCAACGATTAAATTAAGTCACATTACTCACACTAAAATACTATTATCCTTTATATAATTTTGTTAAAGAGATGAGCTTTACCCCTACTGGCCTACATAATCTCAATTCTCAATAAGTTACGATTAATCCTGATTTCCAAGTGGGAAATGGAAATGATGTATTGTTTGTTCTTTATTTGTTACTGCTGATCGAGACATCCGTGAATATTAAATAAATCAAAGTTAGGCAAATAAAAAATTGACGAATATAAATAATAAAGAAATATGTGGGGTGGAAAATTTTGATTGATAGTTCTTTTAAATTTTGAAATCGAAGATGATACTAGATTCTATGATATATATGCTAAAGAGAGCATGATTATGATTTCGACTTTTTTATCTTTTTGGTTGCGTTTAATTTAAATGATGAGATTGAGCAAAAATAGATTAAAGTATGATTATATAGATAATTTGATAGGATATAGAGTGATTATGGATAAATAATAATATGTTTAGTTGGATGGATTTAAAAAAAAAATCATTCTCTCACCATGTAAAGATTTATAATCCCATGAAAAATTTAGGACTAAAAGTCATCTGTAAATCCTATCATTAACGGGCCGAAATATTTATACTCATTTTCAATTTTGCAAGTAAACATAGGATTAGTCGGTATTAATTATGTAATCCTTTATTTATCAATGCAAGTAAACGTAGTCTTTATCAATATAAATCCACGAGTATTATTATAGACTATATATGTAAATTAACGTTTGTATCACATTGACGGATCAAATCAATTAATATAAATATGTTAATTTTTTTTAATAAATAGCATAGATTACGATGATACCTACGGCGCTATAAAAGTTTAGTGGTCACTTGATTTATTTATTTTAAATTTTTAATCGAAATTGGTGCTCTCAGTGAAATTAAAATCGAAGAATGCCTTATTTTGGCTAAAAGGTGTATATTATCAATGAGTAATACTCCTGTGAGACAGGTCAATTTTACCCATATTTATAATAATAAGTAATACTTTTGACATAAAATATAATATTTTTAATGGATAATCCATACAAAAAATCCGTCTAAAAACAATGATCCTTAAAACCCTCTTATAAAAGTTTTTATCATTAACCTCTAAAAACTCTTTAGCGATCCCTCCCCAAATATTTTAAAAAACATATAATAATAATAATAATAATAATAATAATAATAATAATAATAATAAACTTTCTCCAATGACACGTCATCAGTTTTGAAAAATCCTTAAAATCGAAAAAAATGTAAATTACCATAAATTGGCCATGTATATTCAAGTAAGTTCATTATAATTTAATATAAATTGTCAGGTCAAAAAAATTACGATTATTTATTGATGTTGAATTTTTCAGGCTTTCAAGCCTAATTTTCCATGTCGAAGTCGCAACTCGCAATGCTTCAAAATTTTGTGAATGGTAGCTCAAATTGTGTTCTAGAAGTTATCTCAAATATTATCTTAACGAGTTAAAAGAGATTTTGGTTTTTTTATATTTCTTGGTTATACGTAGTTTTTAAATAATGATATGTTTTCTTGTATCTATAAATGAAAATTGAAAAAATGATGCATATCAAATATTATGTTTTTTATTCTCTCTCTATTTATCTAAAATACAAAAAAAAAAAAAAAAATTGTAATATCCATCTCAGGTGGGATTGTGCGGAGTAGAATTGACTAATAAAGAGTTACAATATATTCTTATACCAACTTGAGATATGAGTTAACTATTTTCGTAAAATAAAAATGGATACAATCATACAAAGTAATTGCTACAAGAATAATCTATTGTTCGTCCAAATATGAAAAAAACTAAGTTGAGGCGTGACAGATAAATTAAAAAATTTCACAGAGGAAATATCAATTCAGAACACACAAAATATATATATATTATTTAAATAAAGACTCACCGGAGACTTTGATATGCTTTGATGATCGATACTTTCTGGGATGATATATATATATATGAGTTTGGACGATATATGCTGCAAGCCTAAAATCATGAATCGTATTGTTTCTTGATAAATGGAACTTTGGTAAGAGCAAAGTGAGAACTTATTAGTATATACGGAAAATTTATATATTCCAAATAAACTATTTTAAAATTTTATTTATAATTCTTTAAAAAAATTTACGTTTGTTCATCCTCTCAAAATTTTAGCATAAACGTACATGTATATCCTCATATTAAATATTTTTTTAAAAAAAAACATTAAAATAGAAGTTTAAAATAGAAAATTAAAGCAAATATATAAAAAAATAATTCCTAAAATTAAGTTATTAAGGGAAAATTCGATGCCACCTTGAGGGTAGTAACCTCAAGGTGGCGTGTTAGTTTGTGATTGCCTATATTTGTGGGTTTCACGTGTGGGACCCACAAATATGGAAATTTCGAACCTACCCATGAGGCAATACCCCATGGGTGGTGTGGAGTATTTTGATTGGTCTAATTATGTGGGTCACACATGATTTTATGTGGGTCCCACATGATTGAACCAATCAAAACACTCCACACCACCCATGGGGTAGGGTCGAAGGAACCCACAAATATAGTCAATCACAAACTGACACGCCACCTTGAGGGTAGTGGCATCCACATTTCCGTTATTAAGAGGGGGTTTAGTACATGCCGCCCGCAGGGTAGTGCCCTGCGGATGATGTGTAACCTCATGATTGGTCAAAATTAGTAGGTCTCACATGGGATCTACTGATTTTAATCAATCATGCGCCGCCACGTTATCCGTATGACACTATCCTGCGGATAACATCTACTCAACCGATGAACTCGTCCATGTATGTGCTCCTGCGTGACGGGCGTTAAGAAGGAGACAAAAATTCTGACTTTGACCATTGATGCAGGATCTTTACCAGTCATATAAAACATGGATTCTGTACTTGAGAGTGCCAAAAAATTAGTGCATTTTTTTTCAGAATATATATATTATATAGAAATGTTAAGATTAATTTTTATCTAATTCTTTTACCGTTTTGAAAAATGTTAATACACGGAAAATTAACTTTGAATTTGATAAAATAAATTGTATTTTAAAATAAAATTTGGTTAGTCATTATATCTATGTTATAAGGTACATAATAATAATTTAAAATTAACCCCGTCATAAAAATTAACTTTTAAGTAATAATAACAAAATTAAGAAGTTATAGAATTAAAAAATAAAATAATAAATACAAAACATAACTTATTTCAAAAAATTGAAAATATAAATATAAATAGAAATAAAAATAAAAACTTAAAAAGTAAAGATCTTTTGTTTCGACTTTTAAATTTTATGAAAAATTTAATAATCTTTTTGGATAATTAATTTTTAAGATAATTTATTTTTAAAATTGAAAGTACTAATGAATTTATAAAAAACAAAAACAATCAATTAAAGAGCATTATTGTTAATATTTTTATAAAATTTAAAAATCAAGTGTGTTTAATAAAAAAAAAATAGAGTGTAAATAACACTCTCTATATAATAAAATCATGTAATTAGTTTCATAAAATGATAAGTGTTTTAGGTGTATCCAAAATTACACAATTACTTCATATAGTTATTACGTATAGATATATCAAAAAATTCATGTGAGACTCTTTTACTGATAAATTTTGTGAGACAGATGTCATAATTGGATTACCCATGAAAAAAACTATGTCAAAAATATTATTTTTTATTGTAAATAAATAAATAAATAAATAAATATATATATAAAATTGAATCCTCCTACAAATAAAAATCCCTAAGACCGTATGGAACATAAGATTTTACTGTAAGATCACACCGTTTGGTTTGATGTATGGTATAAGTAATATATAGATAAGTAATATAATGTAATAAAAATAAATAAAAAATGATAGTTAAAATAGTATTGGATTTGATCGATAGATTATGGTTTATTTGATTTGATTGATTAAATTTTATATAAAAATGTTAAATGACTATTTTGTCTTTTTAACAATAAATAAAATAAAAACTATATTATTTATAAGGGGGTAATATAGTAATTTGAATTCAATGATTTGATTGATATGAGATAAATAATTAATGATTTGATTGATGTAAATTAAATAGTTAATATATAGATAAATAATATGATGAGAAGAACGTGAGATCAGATGAAATAGTTATACATATATTAGTAATATAGTGAACAAAACGATGCGTAAATATACAACATGTTTGGCGTTGTGTCATCATCATATATAAATTTTGTACTTAATTGAACATTAATTAAAAAAATTAATACGAAGTTATACAAAAAGCCGGCTCCATTTAATTATTGTAACGGACACTCCCACCCCATTCGAGTACTGCGCCGCTTGATGCTGCGTGACATTGGCACGTGTTTTGTGCTGACTAATGTTGACCGCGCTGGCACACGTGAGAAAATTATTAATTGACTATATATATATATATATATATATATATATATCATCTGAATACTATTTGATCATTAATTGTAATGTGTTTGAAATTTTCTACCAACATTTTTTCGGGTTTTATAGAGTTTTGTCGATACGATTTACATAATTAACGTGATAAACTACTCAGATTAAAGTATAAAAAAATGTGTAATCAAATGTCATTGCATATATATATATATACATATAATGTCATTGATTAATTATGAATTAACTCAAACAAAAGAATCAATATTCAAATCGGAAAATGATAGCAAAACAAATTTACTTCCAAAGGACAGACTGGAATCCCACGTGAATCCTCAGAGTGATTAATATTTATAATAACTTAATGCCGCGCGCATCATGCATGCCAAATCCCATTTATATATAATATATATATTAACACGACCCCGAACATGCAACAACATTAACGTAGTTTACTTGACTAACGTAGTTTGCAAGTTATTACGTTAGTTCGAGAGTTTATCTATTGTGCATCGAAAAATAGCGGCCGCTGGTTACAACGTCATTAAAAAAAACAAGAGCATCAATGATGGTCATTATTTTAGTACGTAATTTCGGAATCAAGCTAGCTAAATCTCTTTGTGTAATGTATAAGAAATAGGGTTTTGTATATGCCGCCCGCAGGGTAGTATCTTGCGGGTGACGTGTAACCTCATGATTGATCAAAATCAGTGGGTCCTATGTGGAGCCCAATGATTTTAACCAATCATGATCTGCCACGCTACCCCTAAAGCACTACCCTGAAGGTAGCATCGAACTAACCAGAGAAATAGATCGACAATTATAAAAGGAAATTAAAGCAATTAGAAACTTCAAATAATTAAAGGAGCATAGAGATGAGAGAGTGGATTTAATAGAGTATGTAGATGGGATGCATTGCAGATTGGTTGATTTGAATCTAACATGTATGGGATATTGCACACCAAGAGTACTATTCAAATAATTAATATAATTATAAAATACTTAATAGAATAACTAGTAGCTAGAATATATAAACGTGAAGTAATCGGAATCGATTATATAATTAAGGGCATGCATTGGAGCGCGATTCTTTTAAATATTCCACCAACAGTGCTTTATAAAAGAACAAGAAAATAAAGGTACGTTAATCAATCAATATTTTAAAAACAATAATTGTTCACTTTTACTCATTGTAAAAAGTTGATGCATGTGTACATAGTTATTCAAATTAAGTATAATAGCTAGAATAATAACTTAATTATAATATATCAGATTTAAATAAAAGAATTATTAATATGGGAGAAAGGAGATAGAATATGGTGGAGTACTTGGTATCAACTTGGATATACAAGAAAGATGCTGCGGTATCTTATGTCAAACAGCACGAGCTAGCTAGGATACAAATACATAAATACCCACCTTTGGCAATATATTATGCAAAGCACCTTATTCTTGATTGATTTTCAAAGAGAGAGAAAGTGATCACAAAATCAAAACCAAAGAAACACACACACACATATTTGAGAAAAAAAAGGGATATATACATCTATATTACTATATATCGATCAAGAAAATAGGCCTAGCTAGTTGCAATGGTGAGAGCACCTTGCTGTGAGAAAATGGGACTCAAGAAAGGGCCTTGGAGCCCTGAGGAAGATCAGATTTTGGTCTCTTTTATTCACAAAAATGGGCACGCCAATTGGCGCGCACTCCCCAAACAAGCAGGTACGTACGTTATAATTAATCACTCTAATTTATATATATATATATTGTTGAATCATTTTCCCCATCATGAATTTTCATATTAATTGATATATAGTTAATTTTCATATTAATTGATATATATGTACAGGCCTGACGAGATGTGGGAAGAGTTGCAGGCTTAGGTGGATCAACTATTTGAGGCCAGACATCAAGAGAGGAAATTTCACCAAAGAAGAAGAAGAAACCATCATTAATTTACATGAAATGCTCGGAAACAGGTATGTACATATATATATATGCTCAAACTTTTTGGGGTATTATATTTCTTCTTATTCCCTTTACGCTCTGAATTAAACATTAATTTTGAAACCAAGACAATAATTAGTCTGACATAATTACAATATCGCACACGAAATTTTACTATATAAGTTAGATTAAAATCTAATCTACTTGTATACGCCACCTCCAAGAGTTAGTGGTACAGACATAGGAAATGTTTGGTTTGTTTTGCTGAGACGACTTTCTTGAAAATGTAGAGACGGAGAAAGCAATGATTTGATGCCTTTTCTTTTAATTTTTTAAGAAATACTAACTTTAAGGTATAATTAAGAAATTTTAAATTATCTAATATTATAAATCTAAGAAAAAAATCACTATTTTTTTTTTAGAGGTGAGCATTTTCAATATTTATTTATTTAATTTTGTTTAATATGTTTAAAACTATTTTTTTATAGTATTTTAACACGAGTAGGTTAATTTGTAAAACGGGTTGACCCGATCTATATCTACAATAAAAATAATAATTTTTTTCATAAATTCGATTACATGACTTAAAAATTCATCTCAAAAAATTAATCGATATTAATCAATCAGTGAGACGAGTTTTTATGTTTTAAACATTTGATACATGCGTCATGTGATCAATTAATTTTTTTCCTTCGAAAATTTAACAATAATTAACATTCAAGATTCACGTGGTTCGACCACATCATGTAAATAGTACTTGAACTCGTCGTGTATCATGCATTAGCTATCGGTGTTCATAACATCACCGGTCACAATCATATATATATATATATAAATCATATTTTATATATAAATAAAATATAAATATATATGCACAAACATGCATAACGAATTTGGACAAAATTTAATTCAACACGATGCACGTACAACTATTTTTTTTGTACTATAAAATTTATTTCTACACGTCTCTCTCTCTCTCACGACGACTGATTGCATCTATAATAATCCTTCCATCCTTCACAATATTTCACTATTTTTTGATCAATTGATTATATATTCGTTAATTTGTTCGATAATATAGTTTCAGCTAGCTAGTTGAATATTAATGAAGTCTACACCCTATTATACACGCGATCCCGAACATATGATACATAGATAAGGTTTGAGAGAGCTTCTAAAAAGCACTTCTCAATTTTTCCTTAACAAAATTTTGCTTAAAAAAAACGGAAAAGTGCTTCCTAAAAACTCTCTCAAATACTACCATAACTCTACTTAAAATTAGAAGCTTGTATCATCTAAATGTGTTGGGGTAATTTTTAATTCATCCGGAACTACATAGAGGTAGCATTATCACCTATAAGAACTAATTAGAAGAGATTGATTTTGCCCAAAAATAAAAAACAAAAAAAAACAACAATTGATTTTGAAGAGAAATAAACAATTAGTAGATCCCATCTCTTTAAAAGTGCCGTGCTTGGAATTTAGCGAACCACTAGCCAACAAGATCTCCGAGATTCCCTTTAATGGCAGAGCCAAATTAATAAAATTAATTAATCATAGAAAGGCATCAAGTGTTGATGCCAATAACTATGCACGTACTAGTTACGTATTTTAGTTGGATTTCAATCTCTATAATTTTATTCACACTACCAGCTTCTGTGTTTGTCTTAACTCTTCGAATGCCTCCATCTCATGCCAAAAATAATATATTAGAGTTAAAAACCGTAATATTATATAATATATATATATCATTCGAATCAAACAATACTTTAATATATATGTTCGATTGTGATTAATTGATTATGTATCAGGTGGTCAGCAATTGCAGCTAGGCTGCCAGGGCGCACAGATAACGAAATTAAAAATGTTTGGCACACCCAACTGAAGAAAAGGCTCAAGAGTCATCACGAGCCTTCTCGGGACTCCAAGAGACGCCCAATTGACACCAAAGTCATTAGAGAAGATACCAATGTTAAAGAACATGCCCGTACTAGCCCGCAACAATGCTCTAGCGAGATGTCGTCCGTGACGGATTCTTCTACGAAGAAGACGACTACGACGATCTTTATCAAAGATGAAGAGGAAATCGATTACTCGTCGGAGTATTTCCCTCCTATCGACGAAAGTTTCTGGTCCGATGAATTATCCACCGTGGAAATCGAGTGCCCGAGTCCATCGAATACGATCTTGAGTGTGGAAATTGGTTCGAGATTTGATGATAGCATGGACTTTTGGTATAATCTTTTAAGTAGGGATGGAAACATTCAGGATTTACCAGAGTTCTGAAGGGTATTTTGGGTTTTCTCTTTAGAGAATGGGAGATTTAATTTGATCTTTCAAGTTCTTTAAGACCATTTTGATAATCGGTGTTGCAAATTAGACACTTGATTAATTAAGATTAGACTTATTTCGCCTTGTAACGATTCCAAATAAATAATAATAATTGTGGTGGGGCTAGTTAAATTAATTGGCTTTGTAAATGAATACAGATTTTCTATTAGTGTTTTGTTAGTCAAATTTAAATTTTTGAACATGGCTAGCTATTTTTGACAATTGACATACTTTAGACAATAATGATTATGACAAGAAGAAAATTTAGTAACGCACTACCATAACCTTTTCATGCATACAACCTTTTGTTATTTGTATAATTTGATATCCAAAAAACAAAATACGTGATTAATAAAATAACGATTTATTATTATTATTATTTGTTTTTTTTAAGCGTGAATCTTTCATTGTGTGGGGAAAATTTTCAAGTCCTCCAACTGTAACCTTGTTTCAAGGCTTTGTAAAAGAGATAAGAAATTTCTAAGTAGGAGGGCTATTCTAGTCAAATAATACTATGCATCTTTGGGGTCTCATGATCTCATCCACCAAGTTTGAAAAGAAGGGAAAACAAGTTTGAAAGAGGAAAAGTTCAAATAATATAGTCTTTGGAAGAAAAATGCAATAAAGATGAATTTAATCGATCACTTCCTCCAAGTGGTAGTCGAATTTACTTATTTGGAAGAAAAATACAATAAAGATGAATTTAATCGATCACTTCCTCGAAGTGGTAGTCGCAACTTGCTTTTTATTAGATCTTTTGTAAGACGATTTTACGGATATATATTCGTTAGATAGGTCGATTCTATTTATATTTACAAATAAATATTATACTTTTGACATAACAAATAATATTTTCATAGTTCGAGTTGAATAAGAGATATGTGATCAAAAGATTGACCTATAAGACATTCTCATAAAAATTCTTGGGTTTAATTTTAGTAGTATTGAATAGACGTGTGGTAGTTCTAGGACTCTTTGTGTTTGGTTGCATGGATTTCATGGAATTTTAAATTAAGAATTCTATTTTGAGTGTTTGGTAGAATGAAATTTTAAAATAAAATTAGTATTTGGTGGTATTTAATGAGATTTAATATAACCAAAAGAAATCCTAGCAAAAATGAATGGATTCTATGATATTTAACTTATATCGACAAATAATTTTATTTTGTACTTTTCAAAACTTATAAATCTCATTTCGAAAAAAACCGATGCATTAAAAAAATATTTTTTTTAAATATTAAATTGTAATATTAATTTTAACTATCTATTATAATTTTTTAAATAACATTAGTCAAACACCACAATAGAATTCTAAATCCAATTCCAAATCACATATACAAGAAAAATTATTAATTTATAGATGCAAGCTAGAAAAAATATATTTTTTATTAATTTTTTTAATAATAAAAAGAATTCATCAACTGAAAATTGAGATAACAATTTGTGTGCACTATTTTAAGAAATTTGAATAAAAAATATTTAATTTACGTATTGATTTATATATTTATCACATCAATTGTCTTAAATTGAGTACAAAATCATGATTTATATTTTCATTTTTAGATAAATGAAATGTAACGAAAAAAACTTTATATAAAAAAAACTTGTTTTTGTACCAAATTTGAAATATTTAATACTGAAATTTCATATATTTATACATGATTTTTAATGTTTTATGCCTATTTTTTCATTTCGAAAGTGATTTTTGGGCATAGAGAGTACACACAAACTTTTTATGAATCATGAAGTGCAGAAAAAATAAAATTGTGATAGAGACTGAATCCTAATCAAACATATGACATGGAGATTTTTTTTTTATCAATTAACTCTTATATTAAATATTATCAAATACCAATTTTGTTTTAAATTTTATTCTGCCACCAAATTCTATGAAAATCCACAGAACCAAAAAAACAGTAAATATTATTAATAAAGAAGATATTTAAAAAACTAATAAACAAAACATTTTTTTGGAAACAACAAACAAATTTTTTTAAGAAAAATATCAAAAATATTAATTTTAACTATAAAATACCATTACCAAACACCACAATGAAATTATACCTCCATTAATTTCAAATCAAACTCTAAATCCAACGGAATCTCATTCTTAGTTACTCCAAACATAGCAAGTTATCAACATAATTAAACACAGAGAGTCCAAATAGAACGTATCTTAGGTAATTTCCAAAAAACAAAAACAAAAACCCAATCCTAAATTCCATATCTGATCCAAAGGCCCAAATTGAGTCCACAATTAATATTGTTAATTTGTTATATCACAAGGAAGATAAATTTTACAATCTTCAATTTTGTGTTATCATCCATTAACTTTTCAAAGCAATGTTTTGATATAATAAATTTTAATTTTTGATTATTTATGTCATATTATTAATGTGACACTCAAAAATACTAACGTGACATTAAGAAAAATTATTGACTTGTCAAATGTCAAATCAATAATTAGATCAAAACTGAAAATTAAATGTCGTGTGCCAAAATCATAATTTGAGAATTTAATGGACATAAACCCCAAATTGAACAAGTCAACGAATTAAAAAGTTATAATGAATGTCATCATCATCATCATCATAATTATAATGCACGCGATATGTATACGCACACAAAAAGTTAGTAAAAATCGATTTGGTCACCGAAACCTGTACAATCAATTACGAATGTCCTGTCCATATTCAAGGCGGCACAATTTTTAATATACGTGAAAACAAACACTTGTCTATTGACATTAGACAGTGAAAGACTAGAACAACGAGTTGAGATCTTAACCATATCAATTTTTTTTTTATATAAAAGAACACTTGTCTATTGACATTAGACAGTGAAAGACTAGAACAACGAGTTGAGATCTTAACCATATCAATTTTTTTATATAAAAGATGAGCATGAAATACTAATTACTTTGAAGACATCAAAAAATATTATTTCATAATTACCTCTTTCTATCTACTATCACAATAAACCTTCCGCTCACTCCATTTTTTACTTTAAAAAAAACATATAAAAAAAGATTTTTATATACACACACAAAAAAAGACAAAGACAAGACATATGCATTTTTCACTAGTGGTTATGTAACGACCCACGTCCTTCCACCGCATTCCTCCCCAACCTATAGCATGGGCTCGGACCGCATGGTTCGACGGGCATCGCATTTCATGATCTTCCCACTCCTGGCAGTGGATTTTATGCCCTCCCCTGGAGGTACAGGGTTCAAGTGTTGGGGAGGGCATAAAACCCACTACCAGGAGTTGGGAGATCATGAAGTGCGATGCCCGTCGAACCATACGATCCGAGCCCATGTTATAGGCTGGAGAGGGATGCGGTGGAAGGACGTAATTGTTATAAAGATTCGACAACTGATATCATTCTTTCATATCTGTATTTCACATATTTTTCGAGAAGGTATTGTAGTAGTAGATGCATTAGTTTCTAACCTTCATATCTCTCTAAACTACTCACAGAATTATTATAATTTAAAATAATCTTATAAAAAATAATTCCTAAATATTTGTTATATTTTCTTAATATGGATATTCATAATATTTAACATAAAAAATAATAATTTTTCCGTCTAATAAAATTAATCAGAAAGACAGCAAAACTATAATAGATTTTAACAAATATGATATATCAGTCCCCCACAATCAAATTGACCCATAAAATTTGCGGTGATGAGTAATTGTATTGCATTTTTTAAAATTCAAGAGCGTGGAAAAACAGACTAAACATGCATATTTTTCTCGTCAAATTACAAAATGGATCGACTGAATTATCTATTTTCCCATTATTATAAAGAGAAAATAGTTTTTTTTTTTTTTGTCAAACACATGTCACATGACATCGAAAAATGTCTGACACGTCAAATGTCAATACATTTTATTTGCTTCTCGAGCTTAACTCTGTGTATGCCCTGGTCCCAGTTCTTGTTCACCGTGGAAATCCTTTGCCGGAGTCGTCTATTATACTGGAATACATCGACGAGGCTTGGAAAAACAGCCCGCTGCTGCCTTAACTTGATCCTCTCGAAAGAGCTCAAGCATGATTTTGGGCTAAGTTCGCCGACGAGAAGGTACTACATATATACTTGTAATTTAACATTTTGCATGAATCAGGGACTTGTATTTTACTTTTGTGTTCTTCAGGTTTTGCCAGTTTTATGGGGAGTTCTTTGTTCAGAAGGTGAGATACAGGAGGAGAGATTGAAGTTGGCCATGGATGCACTGCAGAAGTTGGAAGAAATTCTGACGGGGAAATATAAGTTCTTTCGGAGGGGAAAGAATTGGATACTTGGATCTAATGCTTGGATTCCTTTCCTACATGTTGCCTGTTTGGGAGGAAATCGGGTGTTTCAAGGTTCTTGATCCCTCCAAATATCCAGCTTTGAATGCTTGGGTTCATGACTTTCTTGATTACGAGGCGATCAAGGGTGAATATATGCCATCCAAAGAGCAGATGAAGACTTACTTTCAATGGCGTCGAAAGGCATTTATGTGAAATTCTCATATTATTATTTTGTAATTCAAGTTTTTGTCAGTTGGGGTCTCAGTGAGATTGTTGAAACAGCTCAAGGTTCAAAATACTCTTATAATTAAATACTGTAAATTAAAAACCATTTCAAGAAAGTAAAAACTTTTTGCCTTTTTATTACTACGTACATAGAAGAACATAAACCACATTTGCCGCATTAAACAAGAAGCAAACTCCCCACATACGGTGATAATTATTTATTCTCTCGAACACAGAGAAATTAACCTTCACAGATCATTCCCATTCCCACATATATATAACATAATTTAAGCGTCATATTCTCGAGACTTTGACCCTGGACTAAACAGAGTAGCTTCTTCTCTTTTGTACTTCAAATCCCAGGCATCCTCCCTCGAAACTCCATATGCATTCGTCAAAACATCCACAGGCATTGCCCGGATGGCGGAGAGACGCCCGGCAAGTTGGTTGTTGATCGCATTTTCGTTCGTTTTGAATGCGATCCATTCGAAGCCTTCGTCGCTTGCTCTCTTTACTACCACAAAGTTTTGTGGCACGACAAGAAGCTGCCCTTTGTTCACCTCCTCATCAAACACCCGTTTCCCGTTGTTTCCAACCACTTGAATCCTCGCGCTTCCTCTGGTCACATACAATGCGCTGTGGGCGTTCGTGCTCCAGTGTGGGCTCATTATAGCGTTCTGCAGATTTTAAAAAAAAGTACATAGTTACCTTATATATATATATATATATAGAATGACAAAAAGCACAAATGTCATTCCAATTTCTTACCTTATAGAGGACACCTTTCTGAGCACTGAGGCGGAGGTAGCTGAGAATAGGCAGAGAATGGCTGTTGACGGTGCTCAGCCGTCCGCCGCGAGGGTTGTACTCATCGGCCCTGGAAGGATGATCTATGTTCTCCCTAATCTTTGCGGTGCAAAAAGTTTCCTCGAGTCCATTGTATCCTCCTCCCCCAGGCTCTCGTTCTCTTTCGCGCTCTTCTTCGTACTCGGGCAAAGACAAATGGAGCTTCTCTGCGCGGACTATGACGCCCCTTTCGTCGTCCTTGGATTGCAATTTGCTTATAGTCTGTGTGTCGACATTCAAAGCCTCCGCCAGAAGGTCCTGATCGAACCCAGCGAAGATGTTCCCCTTTTCCTGCTCTTCCTCGCGACCTCTCCCGCCTTCTGATCCATGTTCTCTAGACTTCCTGCCCTCTCCGTATTCACCTTGACTTTGGGATGATTGCGGGTTTCCAGCCAGGAAGAATTTCTACACGACCAAGAGTAGATTTTGTCTAAAATGACGAAACTAAGGCAAAGAATATAGTTTCTTGAAATCATTGATGGTTTTTTTTTTATCTTACCCTGAATTGCAAATCAAGTTGGTTGTTATCATTACCAACATCAACAAGTGCCACAATGGTGATCGGGGTGTCTCTGTCATTATAAATCCAGTAGGCAAGTGCCTGAGGGATGGCCAAGATATCGCCTTTTCGGAACCTCCGAAGCTTCTGGTGGCGGTCGCGGTACTTGGATTCACGGCCCTCTGAAGAAGAGAATTCAGAGCCTGATTCGTATGTCTCAGCACACCCTGGAAACACGACTCCATGGATACCACTTCCTGTAAAGTTTCCCACATGAACAAGTTAAAAAAAGATGATAAAAAACACATCAAAATCATGATCCCGCATGTATAAAAAAAAAAACCTGCCTTCATCAACGTAGAAGACTGCAGGGGCACCAAGGTAGTGAGGAAGATACAGGCCCTTGGGCTGGATCACAAACCGAACAAACTCAATACCAGCACACTCGAATTCCTTGTTATCCGAATCCCAAATCTCGTAACTTCCGGCATCATAATTGTACTTCCGGCTCGGTTCGCGAGCATTCAGACGTTCGATCCTGCATTGGGTCTTGGCCCGGAGGCGATGCTGTTGCTGCTCCTGCAAATTCTGCCAGAACTGCCGCTGCGGGAGCTCAAGCTGAGCGATGCAGCCGTGGAACAAGAACATTAGCACGAGGCTAAGAGGGAGCAAAAGTGAATTAGCCATGGCCGAAAGTTTTAGAAAGCAGAGTGAGAGTTATTCTCGGTGGTGAAGCGGCGAACTGCAAGTGTGGACATTTATAGGAGGGGAGGATTTTGTTAGGATTTGACACGTAAAGTGATCGGTGAAACAGATGGCTTTTGAGTCTGTGCATGTGTTTTTGTTTCTTCTGCATGGATTGAAGATGGTTTCTTGAATTTACACATGGGGAGCTGGCTTTTGGTATGTGGCAGCAAGAAGCTGATTCAGAGCAATTCAATGGCAATCCTATTTTTTCTTGAATTCACCCCAATTCACATCTACGTTCTTTATAATATATAGAATAAAAAAGTATATCTTTTTTTTTTTTTTTGAGAAAATCTTATTGATATATTAGATGAAAGATTTTGTGAAAATATAGTGAGTTGTTAGTGAAAAAATTTATAAGGTAGTTGAAAGGACGAAATAAGCGCGCCAAATTCGGGCAACCTCACTCCTCAGCTGCCAACATTTTTCCTAAAGTCATGTCCCCTTTCTTCTCCCATGATTCAAACCAATCAACCCATTTCACATTTCCTGGCAGAACGTCATGAATTCCCTCAGATTCCTGGTTTTTTCTATGATCACTGGTTGATACTTGGTGGGTTACTTGTAATTTCCCGGGATCTTTCCATATTCTTCCAGATCGGGAGGAAACACGAATAATCTGGAATATATGTCAAGCTTTTGTTTCCGTTTCTGGGAAATTAATGATTGACCAGAGAAGATTGCATTGGGAACATCTATGGAGACTGTACGGAGGCCTGTGACGTTAAGTAGGTTCATTTGTTGGATACCCAAGGTTTGTTTCAGATGGAATGGCAGATCCTGCTAGTTATGGCAACCCTGATCGCGATACCGAGCAGGTAACCATGGTTGGTTTTTTTTTTTTTTTTTTTCTTCTTCATTACCATAATCAAAGAAATCATAGAATGTTGAGGAGGGAATTTGCAATATTAGGAAAAGAAAAAAAAACAGAAAGAAAAATTAAAGATTTGTCGTAAATGTATTTTTGCAAGCATACGAGGAACCATTCGACTAATTGTACATGTGAAACCCATTGCGTCCCTCGTTCGGATAAAGTGATGATTTGAGTTACTTAATCTTGTTGATTCATTGAAAATTTCTAAAATGTATTTCAGAAGAAATATCGGTTTGGGATCATTTATGTGTGTGAATGGATTAAATGATTAATCTAGCGAATTGTTAGATTTTCCTCTCATAATATCAATATTAGTGTTTACTTGGCTAAGATTTTTTTCATCACCTCATTATCGACATTCGACATCCCCTGGTTTTGTCGCATACAAGACACACGGGCACATAATAGGCTCAACTAGCAATTATTTTGCATCTGGTTTCCCAGTATGAAGATCATTAACCCAATTTATTTGAAGAGTCTGATTGTGTTCTCTGTTGTGTAGTATTTGAAATCAACATTTTTATGTTTGGCAGCTGAATTTTGATTTTGTTATGTCTGTGAAGGCACTCATTGCTTTGAAGAAAGGAACTCAGTTAATAAAGTACAGCAGAAAGGGGAAGCCTAAGTTTCGCACGTTTAGACTTTCTCCGGTGAGTATATATGGTCATCCTCCAAAACCTTGATGTAACTTTGCCTCAACTACATCATGCAAGCACAATTCATTTGGCTGTTTGAGGATGTGAATATGATTCAAACTATGGATTTGCGGTAATTGCAGGACGAAACAACATTAATCTGGTACTCACATAAAGAAGAGAGGCATTTGAAGTTATCTTCCGTTTTACGAATCATACCGGGACAGAGAACCGTAAGCAAAAAGATTTGCATACAGTTTATGCGCTGCGTCTTTACTTAACATTTGATATTTATGGAGATCTAAACTGATTGACTATTTCAAAACTATGTTCCACAGCCTGTTTTCAAAAGATATTTACGCCCAGAGAAGGAGTACTTGTCATTCTCACTCATATACAATAACGGTGATAGATCTCTCGATCTTGTAAGTGGTCACGATTTTCTCTAGTTACATGAAACCTCATTAGCGTAGATGGTGTGACAAATTCTAGGCCTTCCATGTTCTCAAACAGGTCGAAACTAGTGTTTCTCCTATTGATTGCATCATTTTACACTTTGTAGATCTGCAAGGATAAAGTTGAATCTGAGCTCTGGCTTGCTGGCTTGAAGGCTTTAATATCACCTGGCCAAGCACGCAGTAAACGTACTAGAAGTGACATTTCTGATGTAAAAATTTCATTTTATCCCTTGTCTTTATAGCCATATATCGCTATTTCTTATTATATTACCTATTCGTGAATACTTATGCGTATGCAGTTAACTGGTTTTGGTGATCTCTCTCAAGATAATCGTCCCTTTGGAGCGTCTCTTGAATACACTTCAAGTATACCCCGTGGAAAATCCTTTGCTGAGTTTAACAATAACTTGAACAGCTCAAGCTCACATGTGGGGCCTGAAAGTGCAAACATGCAAATAAGAACAAGTGGTACAGATGGTTTTCGTATTAGCGTCTCGAGTACTCCTAGTTGTTCCAGTCAAGGTTCTGGACCAGATGATATAGAATCGCTTGGTGATGTTTATGTATGGGGAGAGATTTGGTCTGATGGAGGTGCCAACGATGGAACTGGGAATCCAGTTCCTATGAAAAATGATGTCTTAATTCCCAAACCATTGGAATCAAATGTAGTTCTTGACGTTCACCAAATTGCTTGTGGCGTTCGCCATGTTGCTCTTGTTACAAGACAAGGTGAGGTATTTACGTGGGGTGAGGAATCCGGAGGAAGATTGGGTCATGGAATCGAAAAAGACTTTAGTCGCCCTAAACTTGTAGAATTTTTGGCTGTTACGAATGTTGACTTTGTAGCCTGTGGTGAGTTTCACACATGTGCGTTATCAACATCTGGTGATTTATATTCTTGGGGAGACGGTACCCACAATGCTGGACTTCTTGGCCATGGGAATGATGTTAGTCATTGGATACCAAAACGAGTTTCTGGGCCTTTAGAAGGCCTCCAAGTTCTATCAGTTGCATGTGGGACATGGCATTCAGCACTAGCGACTTCAACTGGAAAACTCTTTACATTTGGTGATGGGACATTTGGTGCTCTTGGCCATGGCGATCGGGAAAGCATTCAGTATCCAAAGGAGGTCCAATCGTTGAATGGACTGAAAACAATAGCTCTTTCATGTGGAGTATGGCACACGGCTGCTATTGTAGAAGTCACGAATCAGTCAGGTGCAAGTGTTGTCTCCTCGAGAAAGCTTTTCACTTGGGGTGACGGCGATAAAAATCGACTTGGTCATGGAAACAAGGATACATATCTTGTTCCGACCTGTGTATCTGCTCTTATAGATTATAACATCCATCAGTTAGCATGTGGGCACAACATAACTGTTGCCCTTACAACATCCGGTCATGTCTTTACCATGGGAAGTAATTCGTTTGGACAGCTAGGAAATCCCCAGTCTGATGGAAAATCACCATGTTTAATACAAGATAGGCTAGTGGGAGAATTTGTGGAACAAATTTCATGTGGTGCACATCATGTAGCTGTGCTCACCTCGAGGAGTGAAGTATTCACATGGGGAAAAGGAGCTAATGGAAGATTAGGCCATGGCAATGTTGATGATAGGAATACTCCAACGTTGGTTGAAGCCCTTAAAGACCGACACGTGAGGAATATTGCTTGTGGATCAAATTATACTGCTAGTATTTGCATCCATAAATGGGTTTCTGGTGCGGATCAATCGTTCTGCACTGGGTGCAGGCAAGCATTTGGTTTTACCCGAAAACGACATAACTGTTACAACTGTGGGTTAGTGCATTGCCATGCTTGTAGCTCAAAAAAAGCTTTGAAAGCAGCTCTTGCCCCGACTCCAGGAAAACCACACCGAGTGTGTGATTCGTGCTACCTGAAACTTAAGAAGGCTGCAGAATCTGGAAATATCGCTACTTTTAGTCGTAGAGCCTCAGGGCCTCGACGTTCAATGGATATGAGTAGTAGAGCAGATAGAGGAGAGGCAAGAACTTCAAGACTTCTTCTGTCGCCTACGGTTGAACCAATCAAGTATCTCGAGGTGAAGTCGGGTACACAATCTGATAACTACTCCATCGTCCGAGCATCTCAAGTTCCGTCACTTTTGCAGCTAAAAGATGTTGCTTTCCCAAGTTCACTCAGTGCTCTTCAATATGCTTTAAAGCCTGTAATCACATCAGCACCACAGATTCAGCAGCTGCAGGTTCAGACTCCATCCCAGTCCAACTCGAGGCCAGCTTCCCCATACTCAAGGCGACCAAGTCCTCCTAGATCTGCTGCTCCAGTGTTTTCGAGGGGTGTCATTGACAGCCTGAAGAAAACCAACGATCTTTTAACTCAAGAAATATCTAAACTTCATGGCCAAGTAAGGATTCCCTCTGATAAACACTTTCAAGTTGAAGTTTGATCTGTTTTCTTTACTGTTTATGAACATCCATGTTCTTTTGTCATCAGGTCAAGAGTTTAAAGCAAAAAAGTGAAGGCCAAGAAACAGAAATTCAGAAGTTAAAGGCAGCTTCTCAAGATGCTGCTTCCGTAGCTTCTAACAAACCACCTAATTCTTTAAAACCAACGCAAGCAGTCAAAACAATAAGAGATCAAGTAATTCGAATGTTGCATATCTCAACCTATCATATGTATTTGAAAATGACGGAATGTGTTATAATTTTTAAAATTTTGAACCCATTTTTCTTGTTTCTCTTGTGCAGTTAAATGGCATAAAAGAGTTGTTACCTCCTGAGATATCTGAGAGTGAATCTTTTAACATAGTGCGTGCTCAAGTTGGAGTGTGGCTTGACAGAGTTGGAAATGAGGCATCTGAAGATAATTCCACACCTGATAAGATTGCATTAGCCCACGAATCTAGTAGCAAGGAAGATCATGGATTAGAAGATCCTGAAGGAGTTCGGGACCTGTCACAGAATCGTATTGTATCTCTACATGAAACTGGCGAATCATCTACTTCAAATGCTAGAATAGGGAATGAATCAAGCGTGGAGAGTGGCTCAGGGACACCTCAAGCTGCTAGAATCGAAGGGACAACAGAAGTTATTGAACAATTTGAACCAGGTGTTTATGTCACGCTTTATCAACTTGCAAATGGAACGAAGATATACAAAAGGGTTCGCTTTAGGTACAAATTTAACGCTTTTCTGTTTGATATGATCTTCAAGCATCAAATCTTGTTCTCTACATTTTCCTGTTATGCTTGTTTTCTAATTTCTAGTCACGGTTTGCATTCCCTGTCATATACATTCTGTGTGCTTTCATAGCTAGAGTTCGTCTACATTATACACAAAATTAATTTGCTAAACTTTTGCGGAAGAGAGAGCTTCTGAAGAACATTGATTTTTTTAACACACTGCCACAGCAAGCGTAAATTTGCCGAGCAACAGGCGGAAGAATGGTGGAAAGAAAACAAAGATAGGCTGCTGAAAAAGTATAGTCCTCCAAAGACAAGCAACACGCAAACGGAAGTAACTGCGCCTCAGCCACCAGAGGAGGATGGTAGCCACGAAAACAGCAAGGCGCCGCCACAACCTTAATAGGATAAAACTTTTAGCGTTAGAAAACTAGATTGGACAATGGTCTATGGTCTAGATAGGAAAGCATGGCGTTCAACAAGCTTGAGAGCCCAACTTTTTTTTCCCTCATTTATTTTCGAATTATAGGTTGCACCAGTTCATTTTTCTAGCTTATTGTTAGAATTGGAGGAAGAACTCTTTCATGATATGAAAGGATAACTCTGAATCATACAAGTCTTTTCTTTCATGTTAAATTTAGTGCAGAATTTCAGTTTCTTGGTAGAACTATTAATTTATTAATCAGATTGTAAGTAACATTTTTTAACGTCAGATATGTGTTGAGAGACACAAACAAGTGCCAATAATCAATATTTTGATGATATAGAAAGCTGTTGCATTGAATCCCTAGCAGCATCTGCATCATATCTTTCCTGGTACTAAACGTTTATCATGTTTGGTGCGGTCTCACGAGTTTTTATAAGCTCGTCGGGCACCCTTGGCTGGTTTCCTGAAGCAGATGTTTCTTCTCCCCTTAACAAGCATTCACAAAAGAAGCATTTCGAGCTATGGAGCAAATATCACTCATCCAATCGGCTGTTATAAGGCTCTAGCTCAGACAAGAGAATTCGAGAAAGCAGAAATCTGAATATATATCGAAATCCTCTATATTTCTTTCTGAAAACTTTTGCTCTTAATTAGAAATGAACCAAACCAATTTTTATATATATGCAACTTCTTGGAATACAGAGAAGGTGGCTCGATAATCAAATTTTATAGAACTACATTATTTTATATTTTCAGTAGAATAGCTTGTGATATAATAATAAGGTGCATGCGTAAAGTTTCATAAAAGAAAAATGGTATTACTAATTATAGAACAGAAATCTCATTGGTTTGTTTAATATAAATTTTATAGAATTAAATATGATACACACAAGCATTAGTTATTTAGTTGCGTAATTTTTATCTGATTCCGGATTTTTATGTAATACAATAAATAAAAAAATTAAAAAATTGAGAAAAGCACGGTTTTAGTATCGTTTACATTTTTCATTTTTAATATTGTCATTGGTCAATTCATAATCTTAGTCCACTAACTTGTACTTTTTTTTATCAATTTTAATATGTTTTCATCATATATAGTATCAAAGTGACATCGGACACACCATCAAACTTCAATAGCACGTCAACACTCCATGATGAATGACTAAAATCAAAATAATTACAATTGTGGACTAAGTTCTTAAATTAACTGACAACGTAACATGAAAAAAATATATATATACATGTTAGAACATAAAAATATCATTAAATATTTATTTTAACATAAAAAATAATTATTTATTTATTTAATTAACATCATGAAAATCATCGACACGCTCAAGCCAAAAATATATAAATAACTAAAGTTTCGTTTGGACATGCACTTATAAAACATTTTTATAAAAGTGTTTTTAATTTTTTTTTATAAAATGTTTTAAAAATTGTTTTAATTTAAGAACTAATATGTATTCGGACAACTATTCTATAAAAACATTTGAACATTTCAAAAGTAATATTGTTATCTTTGCTTTCTACAGTTTAATTCTAAAAATATCTAAACACGTCTCCTAGTATTTTTTAAAAAACTATATTTGAAAAATACTTTTAATTTTTAAAAAGATTTCCAAAAATTTTTTTAAAAAAATTTTCGAACACATATTTTATTTATTTTTACTTATAAAACATTAAAAATGTTTTTAAAGTATATATTCAAACAAAACCTGGCTAAATGATGTTCGAGCACGTATGACGTATATACAAGTGTTGTAATCATGGCGAAGTTGAAGCACTGAATCGTATTAACTTGTCGAGCCGGGTAAGATTTAATCCTTTAAACTGCAAGACAAATGACATTATATATATGTGTTGGATATACACTTGGATAAAGTCTTAAAAACTAAGTTGAAGCTCAAAGGAAAAGTAATTAGTTAGAATCTAGCCTTGATTATAAAACTAGCTGTATGATTAATTATGTAGTGTTGGGAAATATTTTTAACTATTAAAACGTTTTTATAAATAGTTTTCTAACACCTTTTTAACTATTAAAACGTTTTTGTAAAATAGTTTTGAAAAACATTTTTACAAAAACATTTTTAAAGTATACGTCTAAACAGAACCCAAGTATAGACCTAAAGCATTGTTTGGTTGGCCAACTATTATACATTTTCTTATAATCATTATATTAATTATTTTACATTTTCCATATAATTGTTACACCCTCTCTTTCCGCATGTCCACATCCGAAATTTACCAACAATCTCAAAATCATTTTCCAATGACATGATATTTGGATAAAATTGTCAACCCATGCATGCATTCCCCCCGCATATATTAACGTCAATAGCCGCCTCTTGGACTTGCCTCCCGGTCATCATCACGCCACCCATCACAAAAAAATCCAATATACACCATCTCTTTCAGATTAAGTACTAATGTATAGATAGATATCTAGATCCTTGATGGTAGAGAATGATGTATATTACTGGTATATACACTTAATTAGCTTCGAGTGTTAGCTATTTGAGCAAATTAAAGTTATAGATAGTACTAACGTATATTGTAATTTTAATATTTTAAATCGTAAAGTAGCTCAAATGTTACATATATTTCAATATTATATTTGTTATCTTATTAATTATACCCAACAATCTTGATTTTGATACGAATAATAGGACTGAACGGTTATCGATTTACCAAAATCTACACGTTTTGTTAATTGTAAGACTGCAATGTTTTAACAACACCTCAATAGTTATGTCAATGTTAACGGCTCGAGTTCGATTCGGCCTTTTACCATGAGGTTCGAGTTCAAATCATTTGAAATTACTAGGCTCGCGAATTCAGCTCGTTTATCATCATATTTAAAGAGCTTAGCTCGAGCTCGAACATACAATATAATATATATCTATAAACTAATGGCAAACTAACATGTTTGCAAATATAGTAAATGATTGGAGCTCGTGAATAATTGTTCGTGAGTCTATAAACAAAAATGTTTGTGAGCGTACAAGTTGAATATTTTTGAGCTCGAGTCCGACTTGATAAATTTATCGAATTCAAGCTCGAGAAGATTAATGAGTTTTTTTTTTATCGAATCGAACTCCACATAATTTGCGAGCAGCAATAGTGTAGTTTATAACCCAACCAAATTATGCTTGTTATGTGTGCTTAATTACATTGTATTAAATTATTAACTTATATTTGCTATCCAAAAATTTTTGTTCAGCATCTAACTTAATGTTTTTATTTAATTATAATTCTTTATATAGTCCTAACTAAATATTTATTACTATCTATATATTAACTTATTTAATTATTAAATGTAATATTAATTTATTTTAAGTAACGTGCATGCATTAAAAAAATATCTGTTAATGTTGATATCATTCATGCATCTCAACAATTCAGAGTGTGTGTAAGCTGTTGTCCCAAATATTTGGTTTTTTTTTCTAATCAAAATTATTATGTACAATGCATGTACTCACAAACAAAAATCCAATTATTATATTATTTCTTATAAAAATGACAATTTCTTTTCCCAAATTTTCTTTTCTTGAGTTGACGATGGCTTTCCGCGTACATGATTAGGTTAGCGTTTGAAAAAAGTTTTTAGAAACCATTTTTTAGCTTTTTTTTTAAATAAAATTTTGAAAATTTTGTTAATGAAAAGCCAAAAAGTGCTTCTTAATTAGAAACTCTACCAAACACTACCTAGTTGTCTTTTTGTTCAACATTAATTCGTTTCCTAAAGGCTAAAACTATATTCTTGTTTATTACTATGTAAATAAATTTGAAAAAGAAATTAACATTATAAATGGTGGCAAATATTTTGCAAAACTAAAGTAACATTAAATCAACATTTAATCGACGACCAAATTACCCTTATTAAAGGAATATTTAGACTCAATTTTATTCTGGATCTCAATCTTCTTATCTATGTAAATAAATCAATTTGTAAATCTTTTAGGTCCTCTTTCTTCTTAGGCAGATTCCTTTACCATCATTAGGATGATTTCTTTTGTAATAGTTTATATATATGTTTGTACGTCTTCCTTATCAATATACAAGAATTTTCTCTCATTATCATATACTTCACACATTTTTACATGGTATCAGAGCAATCTTTCTGAGAAAACTTCCGCTGCAATGGGAGATGAAAACAAGAAAACGGAGACTGGATCAAACCACTTGGATCCCCTCACTTTACAACAATCTGATCATCCCGGTTTGGTTCTTGTCTCCAAGTTATTTGATGGGAATAACTACGGGCAATGGAGTCGTGCAATGCGCATCGCTTTGAGTGCTAAAAACAAAACCGGATTCATCAACGGAACAATCAAAGCGCCGACGGCAACGGACGACAAATTTTCAACATGGGAACGATGTAATCATATGGTCTTATCATGGATTCTAAATGCTGTTCACCCCGACATCGCTACGAGCCTCATCTATACAGAACACGCATTCGATGTTTGGAACGATTTGCATGACAGATTCTCGCAAGGGAATGACGCTCGCATCTTCGAAATTCGTCGCGAAATCATAGAACATCAACAAGGACATCAATCTGTGTCGATTTACTATACCAAATTGAAGGCACTATGGGATGAGTTGGCTTCTTATTATGATCCAATTGCATGTACTTGTGGTAGTGTCAAAGTAATCACCGAGAGAGACGAGAAGGAAAAAGTCATGCAATTCCTCATGGGGTTAAATGATACTTTTTCCATCATCCGTGGCTCAGTACTCTTGATGAATCCATTACCTGACACCCGGAAGGCTCATGCTCTAATTCTACAACATGAGAGACAAAATGATGTTGCTGCCAATCGAGACGCTACTGGATATAATGCAAATTTCACTCAACAAAAGGTGCAGAATCGAGCTCGGCAAACCAAAGACTCTGAGTCTCACCGACTGAACACTGGAAACAAGCCACTCCAATGTTCCTACTGTGATTTGGACGGTCACACTGTTGATCGTTGTTTCTACATTCATGGGTTCCCACCCGGACATCGCTATCATGGAAAAGATGTCAAACCAAAGGGAAAGAAAAATATCAAGCCTCCATCCATTTCCAACGTGGAGACTAAACACCTCACCTCCAAGGAGTATGATCAAATTATGGCGCTTCTCCGCAAAGAAACTGGTAACAATGAACCTCTTATCAATACTTCAGGTAATGATTCTATTTTAAGCCATGGCAAGTGGATACTAGACAGTGGCGCCACTAACCATGTATCAAGAATCCCTCCTATTTCAAATGTACTAACTGCTAAACATCCCACGGTGCAGTTACCAAATGGAGAACACGCACAAATAAAATCCATTGGATCCATGAAATTGTGCAATGATATGACTGTTGATGATGTACTTTATGTCCCAAACTTCAAAGTTAATTTGCTTTCTATTAGCAAACTTACACAAGCCTTGAATTGTAATGTGACATTTTACCCTGATTTTTGCGTGTTGCAGGATTCAACTACGAAGAAGACGATTGGACTGGGCAGACAGAGTAATGGTCTCTATTATTTTACCCCGAGTCAGAGTCCACACTTATCCAATACCATCCGTCACTCACCCAACCTTTGGCATAGAAGACTCGGGCATCCTTCTGCTAATCCACTCAAGTTATTATCTCAAACTATTCCAGATATTTCTTTTGATTTTAGCTCTACTTGTGATGTTTGTCATCTAGCAAAACAATCACGCTTACCATTTCCTTCTAGTCATATTTCCAGTAATAAACCTTTTGAGTTAATACATTGTGATATTTGGGGACCGCATAGAATTTATTCTCATTCTGGAGCACGTTATTTTTTAAGTATTGTCGATGATTTTTCTCGTTATACTTGGGTTCATCTCATGCGTCATAAATCTGAAACCCAATCCCTCATTAAAATTTTTTTCGCTTGGGTTAAGACACAATACAATTGCTCCATTAATACCATACGGTCGGATAATGGGAAAGAATTTATTTCTTTGGAAACAATTTTCCTTGAATATGGCACTAATTTCCACCGATCTTGCGTTTACACACCTCAACAAAATGGGGTTGTTGAACGAAAACATCGCCATCTTTTAAATGTTGCTCGTGCCCTGAGATTTCAAGCTCATCTTCCCTTAAAATTTTGGGGCGAACTTGTCACTACGGCTTGTTATCTTATCAATAGTTTGCCCTCACCAATCCTATCTAACAAAACACCATATGAGCAACTACATAATCGAATCCCCTCTTACTCTCATTTGCGTACCTATGGGTGCTTAAGCTTCGCTACACACCTCCACCCCACTCACAAATTTGATGCCCGCTCACGCCGATGCGTTTTTCTTGGGTATCCATCGGGACAAAAAGGGTACCTCCTCTACGATTTGGAGGATAAAAAATTACTCACTTCACGGGATGTTGTTTTCCATGAAACTGTTTTTCCCTATTCCACTGACCCCAATGATACCACCAACAATACTCTAATCCTACCGACATCCATAGACGAGGAGCTCACCTCGGACGTTCCATTAGCACAAGCCAACCATGATCCTTCACATACCTTTACCAATTCTGAACCAGAATCAGTTATCTCTCACTATATTCCACAACCTGATTCACCACACCAAGCATCCTCACATGAGGACACCGAACATCAAGTCATACCAGCAGCAACATTTTGAGCCTCTACTCGCTCACGACGTCCACCAGCTCATCTTCAAGACTATGTCATCAACCATACTCTTTCTGCCACAGGATCGTCTCTTCCAGTTGAATCTAGCACCAAACACCCATTATCCAGGTATGTGTCATACTCCAATATTTCCCATACTCATCGTTCATTTACCCATAACATATCTTGTACATCAGAACCAGAAACTTATGAGCAGGCTTGCCAAGATCCAAAATGGGTTGCCGCAATGGAAGCTGAAATTTCAGCATTAGAAGCAAACAAGACTTGGTCTCTCATGCCTCTTCCCTCTGGACATCGTTCGATTGGATGCAAGTGGGTATTCAAGATCAAATATAATTCCAATGGCACCATTGAGCGATACAAAGCCCGTCTTGTAGCCAAGGGTTTCACTCAACGAGAAGGTATTGATTATCATGAAACATTCGCTCCGGTCGCCAAACTCACAACCTTTCGGTGTCTCCTTGCTCTTGCTGTTATTCATGATTGGAAACTCCACCAAATGGACGTCCAAAATGCCTTCTTACATGGCGACCTCACCGAGGAAGTATACATGCACCTTCCTCCGGGTTTCCGTCGACAGGGGGAGCCACTTGTATGTCGACTTCACAAATCCTTGTATGGCTTAAAACAAGCCTCACGAGAGTGGTTCCATAAGTTTTTATCCAGTATCACAAACTTTGGTTTCCACCAGTCGCAGGCTGACCATTCCCTTTTTACCAAGGTGCGTGGAAACTCATTTACAGCTATTTTGTTATATGTCGATGATATGATCATAACAGGGAATAGTCCGGAAGCCATCGACAATGTGAAAGCATTCCTTGCATCTTGTTTCAAGCTCAAGGATCTTGGATTGCTAAAATATTTCCTTGGGATTGAAATAGCCCGTTCTAAGATGGGAATTTCGATTAATCAGCGCAAGTACACTATTGATATTCTCCAAGAAGCGGGGCTACTTGGTGCAAAACCGGCAAAGTTTCCCATGGAACAGTCTCTAAAACTCACTCCCACTGAGGGTGAATTACTCAAAGATGCTACACATTATCGGCGCCTTGTGGGAAAGTTGATTTATTTAACAATAACAAGGCCGGAAATTTCATTCTCGGTTAATACACTGAGCCAATTCATGCAACAACCTAGACGGCCACATCTAGATGCAGTCCATCGTTTGCTTCGATACTTAAAAAATTCACCTGGACAGGGATTATTCTTTCCTTCTCAAAATAATGTGAATTTAGTTGGGTTTTGTGATGCCGATTGGGCAGGAGACATCACTACACGTCGATCAGTGACTGGTTATTGTGTTTTCCTTGGGAAAGCTCTCATCTCTTGGAAAAGCAAGAAGCAAACAAATGTGTCTAGATCCTCAGCTGAGGCGGAATATAGATCCATGGCATCAATTGCTTGTGAGATAACTTGGCTAAGACAGCTATTACGAGATTTGCATGTCAATCACCATCAACATGTACTGTTATATTGTGACATCAGACAGCCATGCATATCGCTGCTAATCCAGTTTTTCACGAAAGAACAAAACATATCGAGATTGATTGTCATTTCATTCGTGAACGTATTGACAAAGGGGAGATCAAAACAGCCTATATATCAAGTGAAAATCAAGTTGCAGATATATTTACCAAGGCATTAGGGCAAGTTCTTTTTTATTCACTTGTTCGCAAGTTGGGAGTTCTTGACATTCACGCTCCAACTTGAGGGGGAGTATTAAAGGAATATTTAGACTCAATTTTATTCTGGATCTCAATCTTCTTATCTATGTAAATAAATCAACTTGTAAATCTTTTAGGTCCTCTTTCTTCTTAGGCAGATTCCTTTACCATCATTAGGATGATTTCTTTTGTAATAGTTTATATATATGTTTGTACGTCTTCCTTATCAATATACAAAAATTTTCTCTCATTATCATATACTTCACGCATTTTTACAACCCTCAAAACATCTATAGCTAGGCGCTAGCTATACACCAGTAACACGAAACCGCATTCTCAAATTAGCTCTGATTTATGATTTTAAAGAAAAATGCTCTGGTTAATTTGGCTTCGAATTAAACTCCTTCGGCTACTATTTATATTACGAAATTACCGCTATCGATTTGTATTATATTAGATGTATATTTATGAATTTACTTTATTTGTATTCCTAAATTAGTGTATGTCAAATCCCACAAAAAGAGGATCACGACATAATAGCCTTAAATCTAGTCTACCATATTAGTCATTCCTTTATGTATATATTGCATATTGATAATGAAAGAATACATCTCTTCTGCTGCATACTCTTGTTCGAACATTTTTTGCTTGTCCATTTATCTTCTTTTGTCAATATTCAAGATGGTATCAGAGTCCATCCTGGTGCCTGATTACTAATTTTTTTTTCAAAATTCGACCATCACTACTTTATAATTACAATGTCAGATGAAAATCAGAAATCACCATCCCATACAACACCTCACGTTCATTCAAAAACCAACTCTTCGATGGATCTCTCAAACCCATACTTAGTTCATCATTCAGACCAACCTGGACACATCCTTGTTCCAACAAAACTGAATGGCTCCAATTATCCATCATGGAGCAAATCTATGATTCATGCCCTCACAACCAAGAATAAAATTGGTTTTATTGATGGATCTATTGAATCACCTTCTGAAACAGAGAATCCAAAGGAATTTGCACTTTGGAATCATTGCAACAACATGATTTTATCTTGGTTCACTCACTCTGTTGAACCCGATCTAGCCAAGGGGTCAATATTCACGCTAAAACAGCTCGTCAAGTATGGGAAAACTTCAAAGACCAATTCCCACAAAAAAACGCACCAGCAATTTATCAGATTCAAAAATCTCTTGCCTTTCTTTCACAAGACACAATGACAGTTTCAGTTTACTTTACAAAACTCAAAGTCTCTGGGACGAATTAGATACATATCGACCAATTTCTGCTTGCAACCAGATGAAGGAGCACATCGCACAAAGGGAGGAGGATCGGATAATGCATTTTCTCATGGGTTTGAACGACACTTACAGTAGTGTTCGTAGCAATATCCTCATGATAACCCCACTGCCGAATGTTCGCCAGACCTACTCATTGGTCATTCAAGATGAGGTACAAAGGGAAGTAACTACAGAAACAACTGAGAACTTTTCTATTGTAGCTGCAGTTCGGAACCATCCGAACAACTTCTCAAATAAATCAAAAGGCAAGTATTGTGAACATTGCGATCGAGACAGCCACACAATTGAAAATTGTCGTACTCTAAAGTATTATTGCAAACACTGTGATAAAAGAGGGCATACAGAGGATCGATGCAAATACAAAAATGGCACATGGACACCCAACATCGTGGGAAATCGACAAGGCCAATCACAACAACAACGTGGACCTCGCAAGAACACTTTTCCTACTACCAATGCCACATGTTATCTTACACGAGGAGTACATCCAAATGACAGTAGCAAAATAAGCCAAAGTATCGACCCAACCAATATCTTACAAGTATTTTTAACCGAGCAACTCCAGCAACTCTCGCGAGCATTATCTACGATGAATCCACACCACAATACTGGTAATAAAGATTCTTTTGCGAATGCAATAGGTCTGGCCCCTTTCTTTGATGTTTCGATTAATTCTGTTTTCACTAAACCATGGATTTTGGACAGTGGTGCCACTGATCATATCACCTCTGATTCTTCACTCTTCACTACGACACAACCTACACCAGTACCAATTGTTAACTTACCAACGGGATCCACAGCTTTCGATCACTTCGACTGGCACTATATCTTTAAACCCGGATATCACCTTAGATAATGTTCTATGTGTTCCTAGTTTTCGCTTAAATTTAATATCTATTGCTAAGCTTACTACAACCCTGAACTGTTGTGCCATTTTTTCCCTAAGTTTTGTATTTTACAAGACTTGGCTACGGGGAAGATGATTGGCTCGAGTAAACAACATGGTGGTCTCTATTACATGCCTCCGGTACACATAGCACCAACTTTTAACCAAACTTCACACCCTTCTAGCCTTTGGCACATGCGTCTTGGGCACCCATCGCCATTTCGTCTTAAGTTAGCTTCTTTATTGTTATCTACAAATAATATCTCTTATGATAATAAATGCACTGTTTGTCCTTTGGCAAAGCAAACAAGACTTCATTTACCATTAAGTATTATCTCAACTCAAGCTCCGTTTGATTTATTGCATTGTGATATATGGGGTCCTCACAAAGTTCCCACACACTTAAGAGCACGATTTTTTCTCACCAGTTTAGATGATTTTACACGATGCACATGGATCTTTCTTATGCAATACAAATCTGAAACTCAAAATATTTTGAAGTCCTTCATCCATTTTGTTCGGACCCAGTTTCAAGCTTCCGTCAAAGCAATCCGAGTAGATAATGGCTTTGAATTTTTTTCTTTGAGAAATTATTTTAAATTTCATGGTATTGAGTATCAACACACTTGTGTCTACACTCCACAAAAAAATGGAGTTGTTGAAAGAAAACATCGTCACATTTTAACTGTAGCACGCGCATTACTTTTTCAGTCTCATTTACCTTTACATTTTTGGGGTGAGTGTGTTTTAACCGCCGTCTATCTTATTAATAGATTATCATCTCCATTACTCTCAAATAAAACACCTTTTGAAATTTTATATAATCGTCCTCCATCTCTGACTCATCTTAAGGTTTTTGGTTGTCTAAGTTATGCAACCGTTGTACACCCCATTCATAAATTTGAACCCCGTGCAACACGTTGTGACTTCATTGGGTACCCGACTGGACAAAAGAGCTACAAATTATATGACATGGCAACAAAGAAAATTTTTGTCAGTCGTGATGTCAAGTTTCATGAAACTACATTTTCTTTTCTTACCCCAACTCCTTCAGATTCTGATTTTGCAATACCAAACTTTATCTTTGAGCCTACTGAAACATGGACCCAACCACAGAAACACCTCATACTCCTCAACCCATCACCCCCGTTGTTCCTAACAGCACCAACCAGCCTCTCACAACCACACCACTTCTTGAAATGATGCCTATTCATTCCGACCCTATTACTACCTCTATTCCACTAGACAAATCCACAATTTCAGACACATCAACCATTACTCTTGAACAACCTACTCCATCCAATCCACCTACAAGACAGTCCACACGACCTAAGCAAACCCCAACATGACATAGAGATTTTCTAATGTCATCTCAAGCAAATCAGTCTGCCTCGCCACCAAGTCCTAAAGAAGGTACTCGATATCCACTCTCTCATTTTCTTTCATACTCACGTTTGTCATCTTCGCATTCTATATTTTTAGCCACTGTCACAGATCATGTCGAACCCAAAACTTACGGTCAAGCTGCCCTTAATTCACATTGGCGACAAGCTATGAAAACAGAATTATAAGCTTTAGAACTCAATAACACATGGAACCTAGTATCTTTGCCCGATGGACATAAACCAATTGGTTGTAAATGGGTTTATAAAATAAAATACAATGCCGATGGCACCATCGAACGTTACAAAGCTCGTCTTGTTGCTAATGGGTACAATCAAATTGAAGGCATCGACTATCAAGAGACATTTTCATCTACAGCAAAGCTTACGACACTTCGATGTCTTTTGACCGTTGTTGTAGCTCGTGACTGGTATATCCATCAGTTAGATGTTCAAAATGCCTTCCTCCATGGTGATTTACATGAAGTTGTTTATATGCAACCTTCACCCGATCTTCGCCGACAGGGGGAGAACTTCGTGTGTCGGCTCAACAAATCTCTTTATGGACTCAAACAAGCCTCAATAAATTGGTTTTCCACATTTTCGAATACCGTTCAAAAGGCTGTTTTCAACAATCAAAAGCTGACTATTCACTTTTCACTAAGGCTCAAGGTACATCTTTTACAGCAATTCTTATATATGTAGATGATATACTTCTCACAGGTAATGATGCACATGAAATGAAATGCCTCAAAGATTTCCTTCTCAAACGCTTCCGCATTAAAGATCTTGGAGACTTGAAATATTTTCTAGGTATTGAATTCTCCCGCTCCAAAAAAGGTATTTTTATGTCTCAAAGAAAATATGCATTGGATATTTTGCAAGATTCAGGGCTCTTAGGTGCACGTCCTGAAAATTTTCCAATGGAGCAAAATTTAAAACTTACACCCACTAATGGATCATCTCTAAATGATCCAACAAAATATAGAAGACTAGTTGGTCGATTGATTTATTTAACAGTGACAAGGCCCGACATTGTTTATTCTGTTCGCACTTTGAGCCAATTTATGCAGGAACCTAAATTACCTCACTGGAATGCTGCCATTCGAATCCTCAAATACATCAAAGGTACACCGGGACAAGGACTACTACTTTCTTCCAAAAAACAATCTAGAGCTGAAAGCCTTTTGTGATTCAGATTGGGGAGGGTGTCATACTACAAGAAGATCAGTCACAGGATTTTGTATTTTCCTTTGAAATTCTATTATATCATGGAAATCAAAAAAGCAAGCCACCGTTTCTAGATCATCGGCAGAAGCCGAATATCGAGCGATGGCTAACACAACTTTGGAGTTAACTTGGTTGCGTTATATACTTCATGACTTAAAGGTAGATCAAGCAACTCCTACACCATTGTTCTGCGACAATCAGGCAGCTTTGTACATTGCAGCGAATCCAGTTTTTCATGAGCGTACCAAGCACATAGAAATAGACTGTCATATTGTACGAAAAAAAAATGCAAGCTGGAATGATTACTCCATCCTTTGTGTCTTCAAACTCGCAGTTGGCTGATGTATTTACGAAGGCATTAGGAAGGGATCAGTTTGTGAAATTACGCAACAAGTTGGGACTTCACGACATTCACTCTCCAACTTGAGGGGGAGTATTACGAAATATCCGCTATCGATTTGTATTATATTAGATGTATATTTACGAAGTTACTTTATTTGTATTCCTAAATTAATGTATGTCAAATCCCACAAAAAGAGGATCACGACATAATAGCCTTAAATATAATCTACCATATTAGTCATTCCTTTATGTATATATTGCATATTGATAATGAAAGAATACATTTCTTCTACTGTATACTCTTGTTCGAACATTTGTTGTTTGCCCATTTATCTTCTTTTGTCAATATTCAAGAATTTAAGATATACAAAATAAAATAATAAAAATAAATTTGTACCGCAAATTATACATTCCGGAAACATTAATTAATGCCTAAATTACGACGTGCCCCTTCCATATAGATCTAGAAACATAATGTTGTTGATTGAACGAGGTTTAGAATGATTACATTACTACTGAGTACTGAGTGCTTGTCTTGATCACTTCAATAACGAAGAAAGTTCATCTTACTTAATTAATACAATTCCACTTACATTATATATATCCTATTTTTATTTTTGAAACTTACCATTTATTTCATTGAAAATTAGAAACTCCAGGGAAGCGAAAAATACATTATCTTTCAATTTTAGTTTTTAGGGATATAATTTATATAACTATATATAAAAGAATTAACTTTTAGATAAAAGGAAAAATAATGGATTTAATAATTTGTCAAAGTTGGAGTGTTCATTTAGCGTTGGGATGCCATCAATTTTTTTTGATGTCACGTTAGTACTCTGAATAACTATATATGACACAAAAAAAAAAGCATTTGTGTATGACTAAGGTAGTATTTAGAAAAGTTTTTAGGGAGCACTTTTCAGTTTCTTCTTCGCAAAATTTTAAATTTTGTTAAAATTTGGAAATGAAAAGCTGAAAAGTGCTTCATAGAAATTCTCTCCCAAACACTACCTAAGAGTATTTCAACTAAGACAAGTTAGGTCATCTCCAACCACAAACACCATTTTGGTGCGAGTTCTGCACTAAAATAGTGTAATTTCTGCACCAAACACCGCATTCATCTACAACTCATTTACATCTAATCTTACACTAAAAAGAATATTTTCGGAATATTTTCTTTATTTTACATATATTATTCTTATCATTTATTTAATATCTTTTTACAAATTTAAGAACATAATTAATATTTTTATTATAGAAATAATATTTTATTATTAATAAATGAAAATAATATTTGAAAATTATTAAAATTTATTTAATTATTATTACATACATTAAATTATAGATTATTTTTATTTTATGTATTTGAGTTTGTATTTGTATTTCAATTATTTCTATTATGTATTCCAATTTGATATTTTTAACCCAATTTGCATTTTTATTTTAATTGTTTAATAATTATTTAAATAAATAAATATTAAATTAAATACATAAATAGCGCCCCCGTTGGAGCATACTCCTGCACCAAAAATGCACAATTTTGGTGCTCGGTTGGAGTTGCTCAAATTTAGAGTGTGAAAATATAAAATATGATAACAACTTACAGGACAAATGTGACTATTTTTCTCTTAAACTTAAAACTTCGGTAACTTATACGACAGTTTCATTGATTTACATGTGTGACACATAATGATCCGATTTACATTGAGAATGAAAAATAATAATTTTTTTTAATACATAAAACGTATAGTATTTTCTCATAGTTGGTCAGATTGAATATATATCTCAAAAAACTAACTCATTCATAAGACAATATCATAGAAGTTTTATATGAAATATATATATATAAAAAGACTAAGTCTTAATTAAACATTTAAACCCATATAGTAAAAGTAAAATAATGGGTAGGACATACACACCAAATTATCAAGACTAAAATCATCCCGATATGAAAGAAAATTTGACTTGGGAGGGGAAAATCCATATCATTGCCTAATTTTATTTTTTTACAAAAAACTTTGTATCCATCCATTTACCATTATGTCAAACTTCAACCTCCTTTCAAGTCCACAAAAGCCCTACGATCAATTACCAACATTTCACTCTTCCCCCCTGCACGGTCTTCGTGTGGGGAACACGGTTAGTGAACTAAAGAGAAAAAAAAAAATTCTTAAACTTCATATATTTTTTAATAATTGTACGACAGTTTCATTGACTTACATCTGTGACACATAATGATCCGATTTACATTGAGAATGAAAAATAATAAATTTTTTAATACATAAAACGTAATATTTTCTCATGGTTGGTCAGATCGGATATATATCTCATAAAACTAACTCATTCATCGATCATACACTCATATCATAGATGTTTTTTGTGAAATATATTTAAAAAAAACACTAAAGTCTTAATTAAACCCATATAGTGAAAGTAAAATAATGGGTAGGACATACACACCAAATTATCAAGAGTAAAATCATCTCGATATGAAAGACAATTTGACTTGGGAGGGGAAAATCCATATCATTGCCTAATTTTATTTTATTTTTTTACAAAAAAACTTTGTATCCATACATTACGTCAAACTTCATCCTCCTTTCACGTCCACAAAAGCCCTACGAATAACCAAAATTTCACTCTCCCCCCCTGCACGGTCTTCGTGTGGGGAACACGGTTAGTAAACTAAAGAGAAAAAAAAAAAAAAAAAAGAATTTCTTAAACTTCATATATTTTTTAATAATTGTATGCAAATTATACCACAAATGCGAACGATTCTCCTCTTATCCACGCCACTCTACTCTTCTATCTCTTTCCACAGCGCACACATAAATAACGTATAATCTTAATTAGTACATTAAACAGTCGAACCACTCTTTCTTAACACCAAAATTAAATTAAAAAATGGACTATACATATTGCTCCATCTTTCAGGTCCATGTCGCTCGTGCACATTTCTCGATTTAACCTTCGCACGAGCCAATGACCCTCTGACTCATATGAAATGGGATCCGAGATCAACCCTTTAACAAAATTAAATTTATAATAATAATTACTACCATAAAAATTACAATATCACATCAAAATTGCAGAAGAAAATTAAACCCCACAAAAGCTCCGTTATATTAATTAGCCAAAATTCTTAGGTAATTCCAATAGGAAGAATCAAACATATAATAGATCTGCGCGAAGGAAAATCAACAAGAGATCACTACTTCAACTTGTTATACTGATCTAATTGTCTCATTATAATGATCTATCTTCCCCTTTTTCCCTTTGTCTCGCTGCAAACATCAAAGCCCTATACGGTACGTAGCTTGCTTGTTTCTTGGCTAAAACCCTAGCTAGCTAAAATAATCCATCCGTAGATCGATCAGATATTTAACATGGACCCAATAAAAACCCAATTAGAAATGATCTCTCCAGTCATCAATTTCACCGAGGCCGCCGCCGTCTCTGCTGACTCAGGAGTGATGGGTTCTACTTGTATATCACCAGCAGGCTCCTCCCAGCTCAGCCGCTACGAGAACCAGAAACGCCGGGACTGGAACACTTTCGGGCAGTACCTCCGTAACCACCGCCCCCCTCTGGCGCTATCCCGCTGCAGCGGAGCTCACGTGCTGGAATTCCTCCGATACCTTGACCAGTTCGGAAAAACCAAGGTCCACACTCAGCTCTGTCCTTTCTTCGGCCACCCCAATCCCCCTGCCCCTTGCCCCTGCCCTCTCCGTCAGGCCTGGGGCAGCCTCGATGCCCTCGTGGGCCGACTCCGGGCAGCTTACGAGGAAAATGGAGGCATGCCCGAAACCAACCCGTTCGGGGCACGGGCAGTTAGGCTTTACTTGCGTGAAGTTCGTGATTCACAGTCTAAGGCAAGAGGCATCAGCTACGAGAAGAAGAAGAAGAAGCGCAAGAAATTACCATCTGCAATATTGCCATCACCCAGTTAATTAATTAAATGTGCTTCCACCAATATTAATCTACGTTCGCAAAACCAGGTTCTATATATATATATAATAATAATAATAATCCTCGCCACTATTTTCTTGGGTTTCTTGCAAGAATTCGAGTAATATTATAATAATATTCTATTTTGTATTGATTTCACCGACATGATGATCCTAAATCAGCTACGTACCTACGAGGCATTATGATATATATATGCAAGAGTTACGTTCACAGTTTTTGCATAACCACTTTATTTATGCGCTACGAATTTTGGATCTTCTGCTGTTGCTGAAAACACATCACACATTGACATTGTTGTACACCTTTTTAGCTAGATGAGATGATTCACGTACAATTTTTCAAATTTTATCTACAAGCTAGCTAGTACTGTAAAAATGTACCGCATGCCGTGTTTTCAACACAGCAGAGTCTGCTATCCAAACTCGTGCTATATATATATTTCCGGCAACAATGGGCTACAATTTGTGGGAGTTTAATATTGGTATGATGCCACATAAATGCTCTCAGAGTTGATGGAATCTGTTAGCTTCTTCTTCTCAAAACTTATAATGGAATATAGTAATTATTAACATTATGTCTTTGCCAGAAACTTTTACATATTTTTTAATTGTATTGTAAATAAATGCATGTAAAGGCACTAGCTTAATTCGTTATACATTCACAAAATATTGTATGAGTGATAGTAAAATGAAAATTGTTGGACTGCTAGCTAGATTCGGCCTCAATTATGAGATAACTTGAAAGAGTGGCATTTTGGGACCTAGCTATTGACGTCGGTTGTTAACTAATTGTGACTGTGTTACCAGTTAATTTGTCGCTGATGTGTAGAAAATCCATTTATGCCTGCCAAGTAATAGATTTGCATTTTTTTTTTATAAGCATCGTGCCTTTATTTATTTTTTTGGCCCTATATTTTATGGGTTTTCTAATGGGTGTTAGGTTTTTGGTAAATCATGAGCCAATGTGGAAAAATTTTGTGATGGACGTACAGTCATGGCAGCTAGTCAGGGCCTAGCTAGGGGGTTATTAATTTTTGCATTTGTGCTTTTTGCAAATTAAATTAAATTATCATAAAAAGGTAAAATACTATTTTCAAATGATATAGAATCTCACTCGCCGTTACTGTTGAATTTGTCAAGTAGAGTTATGAATTATGATACATGAATAATGAAAGATATACGATTATTCATTATTTTTTAAATTATAATTATAAAAATATGTCGTATCTTGAAGAAGTGATTGTTTTTATAATTATACAAGTATTTACAATTGCGTGCGTGCGCGTACGAGAGGAAATACGCAATTTGAACTTTGATCATTAAGAAAATTTGTGTAATTTTTCTTCAAATACTGATTAGCATTTGTTATCTCTCGAAACGATTAAGTTTTTTGTTGCTATATTTTATTTTCTGAATCTTTGTTGGTAGACTATTGTGATACGGGGCCCCATTTTATCGGAATTAATTGTAAAGAAATCAATATGTTTAAACAATTTTCGTGACTTTAAATACTGTTGGTGGCAGTGGGTTACTGGATCTGTCAATAAGATTTAAATGATAGATACTAATTTTATTTTATTCTTGTCACCATCATAATCCCGTGATATGTAAACATTTGTCGGCAATTTTTATTGTAAGCTTTAATTTGTGATTAGTAGAAATAAACCAGCTTTGTGTTAGTAATTTTTAGATTTCATCAGCAAATTAATTAATAAAAGATATATCTAAATTTACGTTGCTTGAATTCACCTCATCATTAATGGAATTAGAGATCCTTCAACCGAGATTTTATCCTGCATATATGAAATGAAATCCATGATATATATATACATATAATCAAATCCAAGTTATTAGTTAATATTTAATAATCAGAAAATGATTATGTACAGTGTGTATGTTCAATAGTTAATTGCTCAAATATATATTTACCGATTACAAGACCATCCTTAAATACACCCCATAAAAATCCAGTGAAAGTTACTCAGTCCATTCTCCATTATTAATGCTGGAAGTTATTTTATTGATCACCTTCTTAATATTTTTTTTCCGACGATGGAACTTCCTGTTATTATTTTTTAATATGCATTGAGTAAACATCCAAATTATAGCAGTTTATAAATCACGTTAATCAATTAAACTACACTGAACAAACAGCATTGCACGATATGCTAATTGGTATGAGGAAATATCGATATAAAAAAAAATTAAACCTACAATCACTAATCAAAGTTCATTTTTTTCATGAATTCTAATGGTAACCCACCTTTTTAAGTAGATTGTCTGTATGTATTCTATATATATGTATATATATATATATAGTGTATATGCATGGAAAGTACACATAATCTCCACCAAGTTGCAGATGTTTTTTTCTATTACTATTATTTATCGCTCCTCTATTTTTATAATCTGCAGTATACATTTTTTGTTCCGCATTTATTAGTTTTGTTTTTATTTATTATGTTAAAGTTTATATAATATAATATTATAGTTTTTGTAAATTTGGACTTATCTATCTTCTTCGAATTTGCCATGATATTAAATATAACTAATTACTAATTAGTTCTTAAATTTTAACACTTTTGAACCGTAATTATAAAAATACCATCAAGGTAGATCTCACAGTTCTCTTTAGTCATAAATTAAAAGTTATCATGAATAATTATATAAGTTTGCAAAAAAATTATATAAATTAATTATATTTGTATCATATTTGGACGAATTTGGCCTAGGCTAGCATGTATTATTCAAGCCTAACAAGCATTAATTAATTTTCAAATATAGAAAATTGATTGGCTCCGGTCAGCTTTTACAAGGTAATTATTCCTTTTTATCCACTATACCACGATGTTAAAATATGTATATTTTTAACTTTTTCCCATGATTATTGCTACATATTTAATTAAAAGTTAATATTTTGTGATACAATCTAACATTTTTTTTTTCTTGAGATGTGTTAATCATACTCATATTTAAAAATAACATTTAATAATTTTGATATAAAAAATAGTAGGTCTCTTGTGAAACGATATCACCGATCTTTTATCTGTGAGACAAATCAATCCTACCCATATTACAATAATAATTAATAAATTTGACATAAAAAATAAATTTTTTTCATGGATGACTCACATAAGGGATTCGTCTCACAAAATTAACTCGCGAGATCGTCTCACAATAATTTTTGTTATAAAAATAATATATTTTCATAAGTAAGACAAATAAGATAAGTCTCACAAAATTGATCCGTGAGAGTCGTGAGACCATTACAAATAAATTTTTATATTTAATTAATTGGTTGAACACGTTTTTTAATTACTTTAGTCATGTGAACGTGATTCGTTCACGAGGGCATATCCAATAGGTAATGATCAGATTACAAAGAAAATTAGTAAAAGTTTTCACATCGTTTATTAATACAATATATTATTGAGCATAGGTTTTGCCCGCCATCATTGGCTTTAAAACCAATTTCGAATGGGGAATTACATTTTTTTTTATTCTGTAATTAATAAAAATACAAATAAAAATAATAATAATAATAATTTGTTCTCGTACGAGTTAATTCATGGTCACAAATCACAATCCACTAACTAGTTCTTGCACTTTATTTCCAATTATTGTTGATTGTCACTGAGATGCTGACTTGATATCAAACAATACATAAATATCTATCATAAGATAACAATTTTTACGTGATACGTCATTATTTTCCTGCGATACATCAATACTTTAAGTTAAAAAATGACTAAAATCGAAAAAGAGTAAGATTTAAAAACCATTATATATATATATATATATATATATATATATATATATGCAAATTACCTAAACAAATATATAAAATTTAAAATATTGTTAACATTTTATTATGTTTTAATGAATTTTTCTTTAAACATGAAATTGTCGCAAAGCTTTCAAATGAATTTTGATTTTGAAAAAGAAAATATAAATTAGCCAACTAGGAATTGATATTGTTTCCATCAACCTACAACAATCTTTTTGTGTTACCTCTATATTTATATATTTTATACATTATATACATAGTCAGGTCCTGGATGACGAAAAAAATGTTGAATAAGATTAGTTATACACAGATTTATAATATAGCTAGGCTACCAAACGGAGCATATATGCATAGTCAGGTCCTGGATTAGTTAAAAAAATCTTTGACTAATTTTTCGTTATCAGATTGAATATTGATTAATACAAATATAGGTGGATTCAATGGTTAAAATTATCTTTATTTAATTAATGCTAATTAATTCATATGTGATTTTAGAGGAGTAATCAAACTTTATATCTGCGTAAAAACTTGTTAACCACATAAATTATAAGAATATATCAGATCAAAAACAACCACTTATTATGGATATGTTTGGATAAATATTTATAAAATGTTTTTATAAAAAAATATATTTTTTAAAAAAATGATAAAATATTTAAATTTTTTTTAAGAATAAATATGTACTTGAACAACTATTCAATAAAAAATATTTTTAACACAAAAATAATGTGTTTTAATTTTAAAAATTGTATTTCATTCTAAAAACATATATCAATTTTTCTTTAAAAACTATGCTTGGAGAAATTTTTTTAAAAAATTTTTTGAAAATATTTTACACAATACTTACTCAAACACATACTTCAAACTTTTTTACCTATAAAATATGACTAAAAAGTTTATAAAATACACGTCCAAACGAAACTCACGTATGTCAAACATTGCATTAATGACACAAAATCCTCATTATTTTTACCCATGATCCTCTCTTTTTTCGTTCTGACATGGTTCTAAGTTCTAACATAATCTTACATTGAACTACACTTTTTTTTAAAAAAATTAAAATCATTTTCCAATTAAATACAAATAGTTTATCATATTATGTTCTAATCCAACATATTTTTTAAAAAAATATTTTGGCAGAAAATCATCTAACTTGTTCTGACTAAAATAATAATGTTATTTCTTCAGGGAAAAATAAAATAAAATCAAACTTATAATTTATATTTTTCCAAATTATTTCTTCAAAGTAAGAAATTAAATACTCGAGGTCTATAAACAAAAATTGAAAATGTCTCATCTCCAAAAAAATAAAAATAAAACTAAGAGAGTGAAAAAAAAGATTAGCGTACAAAAAAATGTCTGTCTAAAAAAGATTAGCGTACGAGAATCCCTCTGAATTCACTCAGTCTTGCGAGTTTCAGTTTGAGCTGAGCCATCAGATTTGACGTAAAGGTCGTAAATGGGCCCTATGACTCTGTACATTGCACGTGGGCTTACATGTCAGTGTCGGCCCATTTGTGTGGTATTATTCAACGTAAAAAAAACACACGACTTAGACTACGGAGATACTGCCACGCGGATGAATCGGAACCGTCAAAATTCTGTTGTCTGAGTTGACGTGGACCATACCACATGGGCTTGTCTTTTCTAAAGCTGTGAGCCTGTGAGGTTTTTTTTCTTTTCTTTTTTTTTTTACAAGAAACAAATGGAATTTTTAGGGTACATTTTCTCCGCTTGATTTTTAACATTTTAAATTTTAAGATTGAATATTGATATGATTAGGTTGGGAAAATTAAAGCAGATAGAATTATTTATTTTTTCCCTTGAAAAATGATATTCTAAATAATCTTCTTGGGCTTTGAGTTTCGACTTTTTTGTATTTATTTTTTTCGTTCCACTTATTTAGGTTATTTTTTTCATCGTCTCAAATACATAGTTTACTTTTCATATTCAATGTTATCTCTTATATTATTTTACAAATATACTTCAATTAAACTAATATCATCAACTACTTGTAATCTTCATTAAATAAAAATAAAATGAGAAATTGCTTTCTAAAATTTATTTTCTCAAAAACTTTTTAAATTTATATGAAAACACACCATTGTTTATATCAATGAGAGTATGAGACCTTTACTACAAAAAAATAAAAAATTCCTTACACAAGCAGTTTTTTTTTTTAAAAAAAAAACCTTTAAGAGCAGTTCTCAATCACTCCCAAACTTTTTACCAACGGTTAATTATGCAATCGATCATCTTGTTTGGCACTCCTACGGGAGTACTTATGTTCACATGTGGCATGATAAACTCAACAAATTAGTTAATTGAGTATTTAAGAATTGCGATTGTATTAGTTGTTTGTGAAATTATTATTTAATATGGACGATATTTTTGTGTGTAGTTAGTTTAATACATTAATATTGTTATAAGTTATAACTATATATAACACGTAGTTGCAAAAAGTAAAAATAAAATAAAAAATCTATATACACGTTCGTCTGTTTTCCAAAATTGTTGAATGGACGTGGGCTAGTAATCAGAGAGATAGGAAAAGTATGTCCAAACTCCAAAGGGAATTACGTTGGTCGACCCAAAATTATAACTGAAGCCCAAATCAATCAAGAATGGTATAGTGTTTGTTTATTAATCAACAAATTTATGGAGCACTTTTGGCCCATTGTCTCCTTGGTAGCCTGCATATCAGCATATGGAACATGAGGATTCGAGGAATATCATTTAAAGCTACTCGACAAGTGAAGACTATTTCATAGAATGTTTTGCTAAACTTATTAAAGGAGTGTTTGCAATCATTTAAAAATAATAATTGTTAGATTTTAGCTTAAAAAATCATTTTTGTTTGTTAAACTCAAATTATGTGTTAGCTTATGCTTAACTTATAAATTGAAATCCAAAAGCTAGTCATATGGTGATTATGATTCTCCAAAGTGATTTTAATAAAAATGTCAATGTCAAAATCACTTATTTATCAAACACTACCCAACTTTGATTTTTAGATTTTCACATTTTTTTTCAAACACTACCAACTTTTGATTTTTCTTAACTTTTTTATAATCTATAAATTTAATCATTTGTACAAAAGCATAATATTTTGCAAACACTCCCTATAATCATTTGTTTGATATTATAAGAGTTTTTTATTGTCAAAATTAGAATTTTATTTAAAAATAGTTTTAAAATTTTATCATAAATATGAACCTAGTATTATCAAAAAATAAAAAAATTATATTTTAATTTAGAAAAATTGATATTCTTTGAAATTTTCATTTTTTAAAAAATATTTAATATTTAATAAATAGAGGACATGACGGTGATTTATGAAAATATAGAAGACTATTTAGAAAAAAATAGAATTTTAAAATAAGACAGCTTAAGATGAAAGAATGTCAAAATTCATATATACAACTTACAAAAACTTAATACAACCAATATAAGACAAGTAACAATTACATTTTTTTATCTATAAATTAAATCAACGGATATTTCTTTTATAAAAAAGAAAAAACTAGTATACATTTTGCTACATTCAAATAAATATTGTTGGACATGACATGAATTCATATTAGTTTACTAGACTAGCCATAACATTTTGATTCATTTGGAGGGTAGCAGCCGAATCAAGTTAGGTAACACATATATAAAACAATATCTCCACTCAATCATAAATAAATTAAAATTCAACTATATGTCCCAAAAAGATAACTACTATAAAATTTTTGATTTCAATAGGATCTACAAATAATTATTCATGCAAAAAATCTAAATAAGAACAAAAGAAATATTGTTCAAATTTTTGTCCTAGACGTGGTCAAGTGGTCAACCCCCTTCTTCAAATGTTAGATTATTCCTGAACCAAATCCGCACTGAGGTTTTGCTCCCGTGGACTGCTGACATATATCTCCCCCTTTTCTTTTTTTTTGGCTCTTATGTAACATTACCTTCAATTTCTGTTTTCCCTTCACATACACGCAACGATTCATAGTTCAACCATTTTTTGTGCTTGAAAAGAATTGTTTTTGATTGACTTTTCATCCCAATGTACAGAATCGGGACCTGGGTTTTGTGTTTCTAACCCTCCTTTATCCAATTTGTTGACTTTTTCTAGGTCTATCCAATTACGCAGAGTTTCTTTTTGGATTTAAATCACTTTTACTTTTCCAAGCATCTCAAATAATATAACCCACATATTTAATTTCCCCCTAACTGTATGTATTGGGCAGATTTTAGGTTAACATTTTTCAAAATCAAACTTCTTTTTCCGTGTTGGAAATGTTTAGTTGATAGGTTTTTTTATACTGGAGAAGAACATCTTTTTGGCTTCCAGTAATTTTTTGTAATGGATCTGATGGTGTAAATTGAGAGCTCTGGATTTTGATTTATTAAAGTGTAAGATTCATATATAAGATCAAGAAGTATTGCTTTCCTGGTTTCAAATAATCTTTGGGAAATCAATTATGGATCATGTTGTTGGTGGAAAGTTCAAGCTTGGTAGAAAGATTGGTAGCGGATCTTTTGGAGAGCTTTATTTGGGTAATCGATTTTTGATTATCACTTTCTACTCTTAATTATATCTTCGAGTTTTTTCTTAAGGCGACAGTTGATTGAAAATATACACAAATTTTGCTCTTTTTTTTTTTTCCCTTTCAGGAGTAAATATACATACCGGAGAAGAAGTTGCTGTGAAGCTGGTGAGTAGCTTCTTATGTGATCTCTATTATTATGGTATATTTTTAAATCATTTCAAAAATTGAATCTGGAAACATTTAAATCCAAAGGGGATTGGATTTGGGGGAGCCTTTTATTTGATAGGATTAGGACTGCTGAGCTTTATTTAGTCTATAGTGACATGAAAATTGTGATTGGTGGATTTATTGTTCCTACTTAATCAATTGGGCATCAGTAATTTGATGTGCGTTAATGAGATTATGTACCTACTCTGTGAGTGACTCATGTCAAAATCGTGCCTTAGTTTTTACCTTTACTCGTACAGCTTCAGAAGTCTAGTGACTCATTCTCTTGAAACCTGCATCTCTTTTCAGGAATCTGTTAAAACTAAGCATCCTCAGCTTCATTATGAATCGAAGTTGTACATGCTCCTTCAGGGTGGAAGTGAGTAACATTGCTCAATTCTTTAGTTTTGATCTTGTTCAGACAACTTGAATGAGTTTCCTTAATGCTCTCGTTTTCTATTATGAAGCTGGAGTTCCTCACATAAAATGGTATGGAGTTGAAGGCGAATACAATGCCATGGCTATTGATCTTCTCGGGCCTAGCTTAGAAGATCTGTTCAATTATTGCAATAGAAAGCTCACATTGAAAACAGTTCTAATGCTTGCTGATCAGTTGGTAAGTGTGCCTCTATTGTGAACGATTTCTTTATGGTTTTTTTGATATCGCCTTTGCTAACTGTTATTTGTCTTTTGCAGATTAATCGAGTTGAATACATGCACTCTCGAGGTTTTCTTCACCGTGATATAAAGCCTGATAACTTCTTAATGGGCCTGGGACGCAAAGCAAATCAGGTATTCTCCCCTCGGTGTATTGTCTGTACCGTTGCTTGTTTATTAACAAATTTATATCTTGATTTTCCCTGAGCATCATTTGGCAACCTCTGGGGAATGCTATTAGCCTCAATGCCTCATTTACACATCTTACTGTGTATGGGACGATATTTTCAGGACTTTAGATTTGATTATCGATCTACTCTCGTGGAATGTTGTTAGTTTTTACAACACTTAAATGACCACTGCCTGAATGCTTACTGTCGAGGATGCCGAAATGAGACGAATGATGTTAATTGTGGTGTTTTATTTTTTTGTTTATAACCTTTATCTACTAAAACTATATATTTCCTTCCGTTACAGGTTTATATTTGATTGTTGACCAAAAGAAACTACCCTTTCATCTACTTGTTCTGTTATTTTTCTCATCAATTTATTTCATGCATTTGACAAATACCGCAAAAATGATATTTATGTTAATTGGAGTACGAGATATACACCCAAAGTTGTTCATTCTAATACTCAATCTGGTGTAGATTTGTTTCTTTGCCTCCAATTTAAACCAATCTGAGCAACCAGATGGATTGACATACTGAGATAGGTTTTGTTTCTCATCCTTGTTAAGTTCATCCAACACAACTTTAGGCTCACACTCCTCATTTTTGTTATAGGTATACATCATTGATTATGGGCTTGCGAAGAAGTACAGAGATCTTCAAACGCATAAGCATATACCTTACAGGTAGGGTCAATGACTCAATCGTCAACCTTTTTGGCACTTGTTTGTTTATATATTTTGAAAGTTGACGTGATGTGTAATTAAGTAATATTTGGGAATGATGAGTGAAAAATTGTAAAATAAAACAACGATTGTTTGAATGCTAAATGGAGAGTAAATTATGATTGCATAATGGTTATGTTTGGAGTAGTTGATTTGAAGTGTGAAATATTGATTTATTTGAAAACTTTGAAAAGAAAATTTCAAGCGGAGTTTTGAATTTAATGATGAAAATAAATTATTGAGTTGAATTGAACTCATATGAGCTTGAGAGCCTGCCCATATCATGTCACTTAACTCATCCTTCCACACTCCGAAGAGAAAATAAATTACTTTGTAAGAACTTTATGGTTGAAATTAATTTACATCCATTAATCATCTTTTAACCCAGCTTTTTCTACTGTGTAGTTATATCCTAATGAAGCATATCTTTTGCAAAATTCTTGTTTACGTTCGTGAGAGTATAATTTTTTATGTTTTATTTTTGCAGGTGTGTGAGGGTTAGGGTGCTTAACACTGTAGGGGGTTGGGAAAATTTGCATTTGTACAATTGGTAATATTGATTCCTTATATGCATAATTCAGCATGATCCTCTCTTCAGGGAAAATAAAAATCTCACAGGCACAGCTCGTTATGCTAGTGTAAACACCCATCTTGGACTTGGTAAGTGAAACTTAAAGTTTTAACTAATGATGGCTCAAGATGACTGTCTTGCTTTGTGATTTTTCTTCTCTCAACTGTTGTCGTGTCTCTGATTTCTTATTTCAGAACAAAGTAGAAGGGATGATTTAGAATGTCTTGGCTACGTCCTTATGTACTTCCTTAGAGGAAGGTTGATCACAAGTTCTTCACTTTTTATTTCTGTTTCATTCCATTTATTGCTGCATACATAACCTGCTAATTTTATATTTTTCATTGTAGTCTTCCCTGGCAAGGGTTAAAAGCTGGCACAAAGAAACAAAAATATGACAAAATTAGTGAGAAGAAGATGCTTACGCCCATAGAAGTATGGTAACTTACCAAAATTCTAGTGTGTATATGAAATTTAGCTAATGTATTAGTTATCTTGATTGAAAGTAAAATGAAAATGAAGTGGACTTAAAAGTTCGTTGGTGCTTTGCTGCTCCTTTTTTTTTTCCGTCTCGTCCCAGATGGTCGTACCTTGAACCGAATCTTTATTTTTTTTTTTGGCTTTTTGCAGGTGCTTTGTAAATCTTATCCATCAGAGTTTGTTTCATATTTTCATTATTGCCGATCCCTTCGGTTTGACGACAAGCCTGATTACTCATACTTGAAGAGACTTTTCAGAGACCTATTTATTCGAGAAGGTAAAAACCTTTGGGAATAATTGCAATAACATCAGTTTTTTCCCCCTATAAATTGATCACAATGACTGGTTCAGGTTATCAGTTTGATTATGTGTTTGATTGGACTATGTTGAAGACTCCACAGATTGGCTCCAGTTCTAGAGCACGAGTTAGTTACTTCATTACTTGTCGATCACACACCTGCTTTTGTTTCATTACAAACTACGCAACTTACATGCTTGTATTGTTGTCAGCAGCCGATGGGGAAGTTACCATTACATTTGGGACCATCAGTCGAAAGAGTAGAAAAAATTCCAGGTGTGATGGGGCATGATTATCTGATTTTTCTGTGCCCGTGCCCTAAAATCTGAATAAATGTAATTGTATGATAACCTAGCTAATCAAGATATTATTGTACTTAATATCGCATTGAAGAAGAATACATGGATTTGTGTTTTGAATGACTAATTTTTCCATCAGAATTTTAGCTGTTCCAATTGGGGCGTCTTTTTCGTTGTTATAACCCACAGCTGTATGCACAATGCACGTGAATACTATTACATGAGTGAACTGGGAATCCATGGGTAATCTACTGCTGACACATTGTATTTGATATTCGAATTCTGTCTGAATAGATTATAGGTTGGTTGTGATATTGATTCTTCCGTGAAATTTCATGGTGACGCAGGAGTGATTACATTGTCTTCTAATGAAAGCATGGAAAATAATTTAAAACCGAGACTTGTTTACTTAGTTTCATTATCTAGCAATCAAACTCTTTCCTGTGAAAATTTCATTTTCTTTGTCCTTGTTGGATTACATGCTACCAATTTCATGGATCTGATCATCCCTACTTTTTTTTTGGACAGTCATCCATACTGATCATAAGTTATGAATGTTTTGATCCATGCCCGGAATTCAGGAAATTACAATTTGAACAGTATTATTGATATAAATATTTTTGTAATTCCTTCCTTCCCCTTCCCGCTTGTTCTTGTTATTAAGTAGAAATAATTTTTTTACATGCAACGAGCACGACTGTCGGTCACAAATGTTTCTACATGATGAAAGTCATGCAGTTTGCTTTATTAATTTGTAGTTCAAGGATTTTGTGGAATGCAAATTTTTGTTTCGACTTAAACATAACCAGCTGTAGCTTATGACTGATGAATGCATCCTAAGACGTGTTATCTGGTGAGATCAGAGATTCGAGGCAAATCCTCTGGTGCTGCGGAAGCATTTGTTCGAGGGAATGGTTCAAATTCAGGCTTGCTGGGGGATCATTTGAGGCAAAGAACTTTGGAGGATGTACCATCATCTAAAGATGTGGTATACAACAGACTTTTTTTTTGTTTTATCACTACAACTGCTGTCGTATTTATTAAGTGACGATTTCATTCTCAATTACCCGGTTCTTGATTCTCCAGCATATCGACTCTGAAAGGGGTCATGTTTCTCGGACTGTTAGTACCTCAAAGAGGGCAGTGGTATCAAGCACCCGGCCAAGCTCCTCAGGAGATCCCAGTGACAATCGTAATGGACGGTTGGGAGCAGGTAGAGATCGTCTATCAACCACGCAAAGATTACTTCCTGGATTTGAGTCTAAATCATCTACGCTCACTCGGCCTCATCCCACTAGAGTTGTCCGTGATGATACTTTTCGTAGTTTTGATTTGCTGACAATTGGCTCGGGGAAAAAGAAATGATAGGACATCACAGCTTTACACAGTTTGATGTCCACACAAGAAACTAGAAAGCACTTGATGATCCGTGGGAGGTGTAAGCCATCGTCGTACCATGAGATCAAAGTGAGTGGATACTCTTTTACTGTTACTGGGTCGTTTTCATCCGGCTGCACTAAAAACCAATTATCGTATATGTTCTTTCATGTATTACATTGTATATTTGATATCAATATATCGTTGTAGTTAATCAAGTACCATCTTCTCAATTGTTTGATTGACTCTCGAGGATCCTCGATTCTTCTATAATGTCTCTGCAAGATTATGTTGTCTATTTCACTTTGTTTGCGAAGCATATGGTTCAGAATGTGCCTCAGGCGGAATACTGTTGAAATTTGCTATCATTTTGGAATTGTCGTGAAGAAAATAAAACGAGGATAATATACATATTCTCGGCCCATATCATCCTCGCCCCCTGCAGGGACGAGGAAACCGCACACGGAAGTTTTCGCGTGAGGTGATGTTGGGGGACCCGTGTGGTTCTCTATTTTTTTTTCTAAATTTTTGTTTAAAAAATTATGAACGTTGAACTGGTCGTTCCAGATCAATTATCAGTTAAATTTGACCTTTATAAAAAAATTTTTAAATTTAAAAAAATTTGAAAAACTGAAAAAAAAATAAATTTGTGTTTTACTCTTAATAAGTAATGTGTTATTTTTAATCATGTGTATTTTTTTAGTTGTACGTGTTTTTAATTTATTTATGTTATGTCTTTTAAAATTAAGTGTAAGTTTTTTTAAATTTAATTATGCGATGTAATTATGTGTAATTGATTTTTTTTCTCAATTATGTGAAATTTTACATTTTTTAAATTTTAAATATAAAATTGTTAAAAGAAATTTTAAAAAATTATTATTTCAACACCGTCAAATCGTTATAGGAATAAATTATAAATTTATTAATGTTAACATCATCATGCGATCAGGTTATAAATTCGTTACAATAACTTCACCACACCAACGTAAATGTTCTAGTTTTCAATTGCGGGGTTTCGTTTGTGGTGGTCGGCATATCAATAATGTATTTGTTATTACTTAGGTATTTAAATAAACTTTATTATAAGTTAGGGGAAGTTGATCTTTCATAATCCATGCAAGTTGGCAGAGAAAAGAGGCCAAAATATGTATAATGCTTATGTACAACAACTGGCACCTATACTATTACTCTGTCGGTATTCAAGGAACGATGCAATTTTTAATATAGTCATTTCATTTTCACATCTTTTCTCCCAAAAATACATTTCTATCAATATAATAATTATAATTTACTCAACTTTTCACTTATTCTAAAAAATATTGGATTAATATTTTATCCCATCTAATTTTAAAAGATCTAACTCTAATTACCATCTACATAAATATTGTTTCAGGCATAACCTCATAATATTTATGACACAAAATTTTATATGACTTGATTGGACACTATAAAACTGCTCCCTTTAAAGAATTGCACTAAATTCTAGTAATTACGGGGTAGAAAACTAATGCTTTCAAACATCGAGGAGCCGAATGCAAAAGTTGACTCTTTAATACAACATCTCCTCTAATGACCACAAAAATCATTATTAATCAGTATTTAGATTAGACCGTACAACCACCAAACTTGGATAATATTATCAAATTAAATTATTGATTTATAAATATAATAACAAATAATGATAAAGGGATTACCTACACATACAAACATAAACATATACATATATATATATATATATTTCTTCGCTAAAAAAATAAATAAATATTATCATATTTTTCATATCTGTCTTGCCCACATTTATATGTTTTCCACTTTTCACACGATCTTCCATATAATCATAATTTGCATATTAACTTTCAATTTTATCGAAGTAAACTTTATTATTAGACTTTTGTTTTATTATTATTCAAAGTAAACCCTAAAATTAATTTCAACAAACATTTTCTTTTGTTATTTCAGGGTTTTTTTTATTATTAATTTAAAAAAGTAAATAAATTTCAAAAGTACTTTAAACGAATCCTCCGTTGCAAAGAGCGGACGCTTTTATAAAATTATTATTTAGATAATCCTTTATATGTTATATAAATTTTGTAAAAGTTTGATTTATGTTTGGATCGATTTCGGTTTTTAAAATTTTTTAATAGTACTTTACGTCAACCCGATTTGAATATAATCTATTTAATATTTTTAACCATTACATTTTTATTTTTGTTTTTTTAATAATTTTTTTAGTTGGACATAAAATCCAAATTTAAAATTAAAATTTAGAATTTTTTAGAAACAAAATTATATATTAATAATAAATAAATAAATAATGATTTTATTACAAATTTATCAATTATAAAATTAATTTTTTTAAAAAAGCCCAAATATATATTCGAATTAACTCATCTATGTTTGTTAATAGAACTGAAAGACCTCCATAAATCCAAACAAATTAAAATGAACCAACAACTACCTAACAAACTATATAATTAAAAAAATAATATAAAATAAAAAATAAAAAAATATGTGTTAACCAATATTTTTATAAATATAAATGATCACAAATAAATTCCTTTAAATGGTTTAATTTTTTTAACTATTAAATTTTATTTTTGTTCTTTAGTTTTTTTAGTTGAACATCAAATCCGAAATTTAAAATTAAAATTTAGAATTTTTGAGAAACAAAATTCTATTAATAGTAAATAAATAATGATTTTATTAAAATATTTATCAATTATATAATTAATTAGAAAAGACCCGAATATATATTCGAATTAACTCATCTATGTTTGTTAATAGAATCGAAAGACCTCCATAAATCCAAACAAATTAAAATAAGCCAACAACTGCGCTAACCAACTTTGAAATTAAAAATATAATAAAAAATAAAAAAATATGTGTTAACCAATATTTTTATAAATATAACTTATCACAAATAAATTCATTTAATCGGTTTAATTCTTTTAACCATTAATTTTTGTAAAATTAATTATATAATTAATAAATATTTTTATAAAATTATTTATTTATTTATTATTGATATAGAATCTTGTTTCTCAAAAATTATAAATTTTAATTTTAAATTTTGGAATTAATTATATAATTAATAAATATTTTTATAAAATTATTATTTATTTATTATTGATATAGAATTTTGTTTGTCAAAAATTATAAATTTTAATTTTAAATTTCAGATTTGATGTTCAACTAAAAAAAATTATTAAAGAACAAAAAATAAAAATTTAACCGTTAAAAAAATTAAACCGATTAAATGAATTTATTTGTGATCATTTATATTTATAGAAATATTGGTTAACACAAAATTTTTATTATTATTTTATTTTATATTATATTTTTAATTATAAAGTTGATTAGCACATTTGTTGGTTTATTTATTTGTTTGAATTTATGGATGTCTTTCAGTTTTATTAACAAATCTAGAGGAGTTTATTCGAGTATATATTCGGGTCTTTTTATTTTTAAATTAATTATATAATTGATAAATATTTTTATAAAATCATTATTTATTTATTATTAATATAGAATTTTGTTTCTAAAAAATTCTAAATCTTAATTTTAAATTTCGGATTTGATGTCCAACTAAAAAAATTGTCAAGGAAACAAAAGTAAAAAAATTAATGGTTAAAAAAATTAAACCGAATATATTCAATTCGGGTTGACGCAAAATACTATTAAAAAATTTCTCAAACCGAGTTTGATCCGAGCATAAATCAAACTTTTACAACATTTATATAAAATATAAAAGATTAACTAAATAATGATTTTATAAAAATATTTATTAATTATATAATTAATTAAAAAACAAAAAAAAATGAAAAGAAAGTGACTTGGGGACTTGCAAAAAATTCAAGTCCCCAGCGTCCGCTGGTGCTGGCAGCGGAGGATTGCAGTTGTTTTAAGTATTTTTGAAATTTATATTTTTTTTAAGTTAATAATAAAAAAACCCGTTATTTCAACATCTACAAAATATTTATATTTTCCGAAATTTTATTAACGAGATCCCGAGAACAAACCAATAAAGTACTTTGAATGTCATCGTGCATAATACACATTAATGTAAAAGTCGATCGTGATAATTTTTTTTTTTTTTTTTTGGAATTAAATGTGTCTTTAGTAATTGGTCAAATGCAAAAGTTAATGGGGTTGTTGGCAGTTTGGTAGACCACGCTCATCTTTTTAAACAATAAAATTAATTATCTTAAATATATTTTATTTGAGCTAGCGTATCAACATTCTTTTCACACTCTTCATTTCTATTCAATATTTCTCTTGCTATCTCCTTCACCAATTTTCGATGGTCATAAATCTAAAGTCAGAAAGTCACCACTACTTTCTATAATGTAGTTTTTAAAATAAAATATTTAATGATTTTTAGGACAAAAAAACTATTCTACGATTCAAACTGTCACATCTTCGTATTTCTAATTTAATCATTTGAATGGGGACATCTTTTTTTCTTTTTTAAAATGTTATGATTGATAAAAGAACTTTCACAAATCACAGTGCTCTTCGAGATTATGAATCAATTTTGTAAAATATCGATTCACATGAAAAATTATAATTTTTGTCAAAAAATCTTACTTCTAATTGCAAATATTAATCTAGTTGACCCGTCTCTCGGATATAGATCCGTAATATCGTTTTACAAGATACTGTTATTAAATTTATCAAGATTTTATCAACGCTAAAAAATAAGTAGCGATGGTGGTATTTATATCACAAGAAAATGACAATATCAAAATTTATTAAATGCAAATTGGTCTGAAAAATATCAGGATTTCGTCTCAAATTTAGACGATGAGATATATCGGTGTGCAAGTTAATATGAAAAAATCAAGATCTCGTCTCAAATTTAGACACGGACGCACGCACGGATCATTGACAAGTGATCGGCCCCGTTGGGGATACAGTTGTGCCCAACTCGTACGAGCTACCCGTTAATTAATTTTTTTTCCATAAAATAGATAAAATTTCCAAACGATTACATAAATGTTCGAGCAATTTTGCCTTTTTCCCTGTCAGGAATCCGAAGTCCTTCGCACAAATTCACACTCACTTTCTCTCTCTCACACACGAACAATGCAAATGCAAGCAGCTTTACCAAAAAGCCTGTGTGAGTGCTTCTTCTTCTTCTCTTCTCTCACTTCAATCTATTCTACTTTTTTTTTTTTAATTTCCAATTTCCTGATGTTTTTCGCAGATTTATATGTTTTTTTGATTTGCAGGATTAATCTCTGTGTGAGATCTGAAGCATTGTTCTGTAAATCCCCTCGGAGCTCGTTTTATCGGCGCGACAATGAAGCCGAACGTTCAGCTTAGCTCGGCTGTTTTTCATCTCACCCCGACCAGAACTCGGTATGCATTTTGTTAATAACCACTAATTGTTGTTTTCACATGAATGAGGTTTTGTTTCGGTGTGTGCGCGTATTTTTGTAGTGATCTGGGGAATGATTGAGGATGACGTTGCGTTATTACACTAATTGATTTTGGCTGTTTATAGGATTTGTTTTGTCTGTTATTGTTTGGGAATTTTGGATTGCATAGCATGCATTGTGTGAAACTTTCGTCAGAGCTTCTTGGATATTGTGTAGAACTTAAATATACATGTAACGTTCATTTGTTCTTTAGTTGTTCGGGAAAACTCGATTTATCTTTTATGATAACCGGTGTGTACGTGATTTGATGGATTTGTAGTTGATGTTAACTGTTGATCAATCGAGATTATAATTAGATGCGGACAATAAAAGACTCTATTTATGGTAGGTGGACTCTGATCAGTTGTTTTTTCTCGAGTAAACAACTTTTCTATGGGGTTTGAGCCAGGGGTAGGGGGGAATGAGTTGGTTATAAAAATAATTTCAGTGTTTGGATTTAGCACTTTTTCTTAAAATGTTTTGTGATATGGAGAGATTTATGTTTTTTTGTTATACTCAGAATTTGACAATTTTTATCGTCACTTCGTTTTATGGTGTTAATAGACTCTGATACTTTTAGTAAACTAATGTTTAAAATGAGAAGAAAGAAACTGCAGTTGAAATCTGGTGACATTATGTAGGTTGATGTCTTGTTATTTATATATCTTGTGTTTGACCGGTTTCACCAACAGGTGTGATTTGATCATCATATCAAATGACAAAAAAGAAAAAATTGCTTCAGGATTGCTGAATCCGTTTCTCTCCCATCTCAAGACTGCCCAAGATCAAATATTGAAGGGTGGTTATTCAATTTTGCTTGAGCCGAAAAATGGCAGTGATGCAGCTTGGTTTACAAAAGCCACTCTTGAAAGGTTTGCGTAGGACACAATATTATATTAGTGTCTAGTTTTTCAGTCTCGCCACTTTTATACTGACGGTACACTCTTCTAAATAAGCTTTTGACTGCTATCTTTTAATACTTGCCTATTTGATGAAAAGTAATTGCAGTGAAACTCTTCCCGCATTCATGTGATTTAATTTTAGAACACTGACTTAAATGATAATTAATTATATTTTCTTTTCACTTATGAAATAGGGTTATTCATGACTTCCTTGGTGAGTCTGTTTGTGTGTGTTGATATTGATAGATATTTCATGCTCTGTGCTAAACAATAATTAAAGAATTCTTCTTGAAGTTTGGGACATTCTTTGCCTCACAGATAGAGATTGGACTTTGAATCTGTTGAAACTTTAATCTAAAACCCGAAGGTTAGATTTTAATTTGCTGCTGATGTTATCATGCCCGTCTCTCAAGTTTCCTCTAGAATCTTTTAGCGCTACGCACCAACCAGATAGATGTTAAAGAAAAAGAGGAAATTATGGCTAGTGGACTCATCCTGTGTTTTGTTTATAAAAGTACTCATCCCCTATGCATTAAAATATGTAGGATCGTGTCCTAATAATCTTTACTAGTATGAAGTTGTGGTAGCTAATGGTCACCTTATGCATTGGAAAGAAGACCAGAAATTTATGCCAAACTATTTGACCCCTTTAAAAATGTCGAATACCATTTGTCCCCTCAATATCTTATCACATTTGTCAGTGACGCATCTGGATTATGTCATGTATGCTAGGAGACCGACCAGTCCCTAGTGATAAGTGATCGATATTATTTATTTTTTATTGGTAGATTTCCTTGACTTGAAGAACCCCTTTAAAGAATGAGTAACTATGTACCAACTCTAAGGGCTTGCTACTATCTTTGTTTTCACATCTTTTGGGACATTATTGATGTATGCTATTTCACACAGGTTTGTTCGTTTTGTGAGCACGCCGGAAATCTTGGAACGTGTGCACACGTTAGAAACTGAGCTCTTACAGATCGAGGAGGCAATCATCTCTCAGAGTTGCAACGATATAGGGCAAACCATCGTAAACTACTGATCAATGAAATGATTTCTCTACATTCATTGGACACCAACTGATTTAACTCTATTATTTATTTGTTTTGAAAGGTGGAAGATCATCAAGAAAAACCTATGAGAGGATCTGAAGGTATCTTAGAAGACAATATTATCCATGTTTACTAAGATGGGTCATTTTGTATCATTGCATGCTTTCTGGTGAACAAGGTCTTGGCTATGTATTTTAACTATAAGCTTATTCTCTTCTGTTGGTTTTTTATCTGTTATGCCTGTCCATTTTTTAGTTACATGAAACTGTAGAAGCAACATAAATTAGAATTACCTTGTTGATTACAACAGTCCCTCCTTGGTGCTGATGATTGGTATACATATATCCTTTGGATGATGAATGTCTGTATTTACAAGTGGTTGCTGCTTGAGAAATGGATTTATATCTAACAAATGGAGAAACGTAACATTTACTCTTTGCACTCTCAAATAACATACAGGAAACAAATCTGTACATGATAACGAGGAGAAAGCAATTGTTCTTTACAAGGTGACTGAGAACTCTGCCAGCTCTTCCTTCAATCTATCAATTACCTGCTTTCACACTTTCGTTTTTCTGACAGCCCGAGGCACCACTTCCTGAAGCCGATGGCTCATGCTCGCAGGAGGGAAATTCTAAGTATGTACTTCAATGAATGCACCATAGGATATTCCTTGCAATGCGACTGTTTCATAATTTTTTGTTTGTGCGTGACTGTTAGCCCATTTCATGGATTAAGCTTTAACAGGCTTGAGGTTGTGTCAATCTTAACATGGCACGTGAGGCTTACAATAATGAAACTGAGTACTGAGGTGCAATGGATATATTATACTTCCACTCAAAAGTTCTGCTTCGTGATACTTAAGTTTGTGGCATCATTCTTTAAAGTTTTGAATGGTTTTCAATTCCATCTTGACATTTGCAATCCTATGTTGGCACCTGATAAAAAAAAAATTTATATGTGTTTTTCTTCTATCTGAATACTTTAACATTCAAAATTTGTGTCTGCCATTTTTTGTGCCAAAAGATAGTGGTCCATTATGAAACAGAGTGGAGGGAATCTGATTTTAGTACCTCGGGTTTATAGTTCGAGCATTTACGTCTTCAAAACAAATGCATTGTGTTTTCATGGAATTTTGAGTAGCACTAGAACATGGTAAAATTATGAAATGGCCAATCTGAAATATATCTTCTCATGAATCTTCACGTTCACACACCTAAATGAGTGAAAAGAAAAAGAAAGAAAAAGGCAGGGAAAGGATCTTCTTTCTAGTTTGATTGCATACATTTTTTGGCTTTGTTTTATTGGATTCATGCCTGCCTTTTTAAGAATTTTATAGTAGTTAAAATTTCTGAAAAGCCGTAGGTTCTTGGTTCAAAAATTAATGTTTGATGGAAATTGCTCATATACTCCTATCAACTATAGGTCAGTTGATAAGCAGATTATTCATCCTTTTTAATGTCTCTTTGCAAAATTGTAAACGTCTACACCACTGTGATTGGAGATATAGGAAAGAATATACGTCATTATTTTATGGAAATGATATACTTAACCATATTGATTTCTTGCTATGTTCCACTTTACATGTTATCTGCCATCTTTGGAAAAATCACAATAAAATGAATTTATTGGGGATTTTTGGCGAGTAGAAATATTCAATGAATTTGACTCGCACGTACTATAAGTCTATGGCCAATGTGAGTGCTATGACCTTTGATTTGTTGAACTTATTAAAGCTAGTAGATCATGTTTAGATGAGAAATGAGATGAATGAAAATGTGTTGAGATATCCTGATTGTCACCTTTTCCTATTGAATTAGAGTTCAGCTTTTGAAAATCCTTGAAACGCGCAAAATAGTGCTAAAAAAAGAACAAGGTATGGCATTTGCTCGTGCTGTGGCAGCTGGTTTTGATATCGATCATGTGGTGCCACTTGTATCATTTTCTGAGAGCTTTGGGGCCACGCGATTACTGTAAGCACCTTCCTTCTTCTACCTTCTCCTGATAAGTATGTAAAAGATTAGCATTGATCCATAAATACCCAGACACTTCTGTATTCTTGATATTTTCTTTGAACTGGGCTATATCCATGTGACAGAGAAGCATGCTCAAGATTCATAAATCTTTGGAAGAGTAAACATGAAACCGGGCAATGGCTTGAACTTGAAGCATCAGAGGTGTTGTCCACTCGATCAGAGTTTTCTGCAATGAATGCATCTGGTATTTTTTTGTCTGGCACAACTGACAAACATGATGAGACAAACCATGAGCTGGCTACAGAGAGTAATGGGAAATTAGGCTCGACCAATAATGCAGGTAAAGATTAAGTCTTTGTGAGGTGTTACACAAAAATTTCCGGTGAAAAGAACAAACTATCTGTATCTGTTTGGCTTAAATTTGATTTCTTTGTTGATTCATCATTTTTCATTTTTGTCATATATCTGTGGATGACCTGGATGCAGGGTATATCATAGGCACTCTTATGTATTCTGTGATCTGAAGAAGGAAATTGGTGGAAATTTTAAATTTGAAGAAAATTGATTTCAAACTTCAAAAATATCGTGTTTCATTGAAAGCATCAAGAAAATAGAGGGATAATTATAGCATTAGCAAGTATCTCTAATCATGCTGGAGCCAGCACTCAACTAATTTTATTCTATTCACACCAAAAGAAATACAATCGTAGTGGTTTCCTCCATGGAATTCAAGTTTCAAACATAGCCTCAGTACGTCAGGAGTCAACTAGAAAAGAAGCAAGCTTCATAGAGTCTTAGTGTGATCATGGTTTTTTTTTTTCCAAGCTTGTTTGTGAACAAACGTGAATCCATTGAGGATCATAGATATGTAATGTTTATTCCCTTGCTCCAGCAGATAACTCAGCTCCAAATGGTCAACAAGAATATTTTCAGGGACAGTTTCCTCATCTAGTGTTTCCATCGTGGCCTATGAATAATCCCCCTGGTGCCCAACCAGTATTTCCTGCATACCCTGTTCAAGGAATGCCATACTATCCAACTTATGCAGGCAATGGCCCATTTTTTCAGCCACCTCATTGGCCCATGGAGCACGCCTCATCAAATTTTGGTCATCAGTCAGGGCATAAAAAACGCCCCAGTGATGGTAGGGATAATATTACCGGTTCAGAAATGTCAGATATTGAGAGAAATAGATCACTGGATGATATGGAGATGAGTTCAGATTTTCCAGAGAGTCGTAAAGTGCATAGAAAAGGTGGAGGATCTAATAAAAAACAATCTGGCATGGTTGTTATACGAAATATTAATTATATTACTTCGAAAGAGAAGAAATCTGGCAATGAATCAAACTCAGATTCAGATTCTGACACTGACGGAGAATATCAAATTTCTAAGGTTGATGGTCTTGAGAAGATCCATCAAAATAGTAACAGACCTTTGAGAAATAAGGGAAGCCATGTGAATTCTTTGGATAATTTGAGTTTCAACAACGTGGTCTCTAATTTTGGAAAAGATGCTGACGATACACACTGGCAGGCTTTTCAGAACTGTTTACTCCGGGAAGGTGATGAGCATGATAGTGCTGACAATAAGGGAATGTTAGCCATGGAAAATAATGCAAAAAGACGGGCAAACACAATGGTTGCTGATCCACTGGTTCATGGTTCACTGGAGCGAGGTGCAATACAAGATGCTAAGTTTAATGGCACTCATAAAATTGATGAACGTACATTCCCTAGGTCCAGGGGTTCAGATGATTTTATTATTGGCAGTCGACAGAACCAACAAAAATTTGGAAATTCATTGGGTGCACTAGATGTGAATGGTTTTGAGGGTGCCACCTATCAAATGGATGGAGAATCTTCTCACGGAATGACTGATGAATCTTTGATTGTACCATTTCGGACAATGTCAATAGATCAAGTTGGAGGCAGGGATAGATCTGCTATTGATATGGGTTCTGAGATTCCGTCAGCACGTCAAAATTTGGATGTTAGGAATGTAGTCAATTATGAACCTGATGGTTTAAGCTTAATGCCGGAACGTGGAACCGAGAAGAGGTCAATTGGATATGACCTTACTCAGGACTATGAAATGCAGGTCTGTGCTGAGAGTTCTCGAGAAAAAGGGAAAAAAGAAGTTGCGGACCCGAAGGGAGTATTACGGAAGTTGGATAAGGATAAGAGATTGAAGGTCAACTTGGATCCTTTGAGTAAGCAAAGAACTGGAGGTCCAATAAGGAAAGGCAAATCTTCAAAGATGAGTCCTTTAGAAGATGCCCGTGCCCGTGCTGAGAAGCTGAGATCCTATAAAGCTGATTTGCAGAAAATGAAAAAAGAGAAGGTATATGGTATTATTTTATTTGCTTTACATTCTTAAATGTTACTTGCTTGACTAGACTAATCGAAACTTACCGAAGTGAGTGGCATGTTCTTATCGCTAATACAGTGGAATGATACTAATCATCAATAGGATGTTGGGCCTACCTATGTCTTCTTCCAATTTCTCATTACTTGATGATAATATATACATGTTTGGAGACCATGTTTGATCTGCCGCTATGTTGTATGACATTCTTGATAGGCTTTGTCTATATTCTAATGGTCAACTGTTTACAGGAAGAGGCTGAGATGAAGAGAATTGAAGCTTTAAAGCAGGAGAGGCAAAAGAGAATTGCGTCGAGGGGCAGTTCCAACACCACTTCTGCAAAACCACCCTCGCTCTCTCCTCAAATAAAACAATTGCCAACGAAGCTTTCTCCAGCCACTAATAAAGGATCTAAGTTCAGTGATTCTGAGCCTGGGTCCTCATCACCCTTGCAGAGATCAAAGATTAGAACTTCAGTTGGAGCGAGTGTGCCACCCAAAGCTTCCAAATCCAGTAAACTAAACGAGGGGAGTCACGCGGGAGCTAATAGATTGACTAGATCCTCATCTTCATTATCTGAACCGAAAAGAGATAGTCACGGTGTTACACCTGATTCTAAGGCCTCCATGGCGCGGATTAGGAGGTTATCAGAGCCTAAAACAATCACCAACCCTCCTGTTATGTTGACGAAGGCACGAAGTGCTGAATCAGTATCAAAGAGGAAGTTGTCTGAGGGGGCTGAGAGGAATAAAATATCTGCTATCATAAACCTAGACAGAAGTAAAGCTGCGATGCTGCCTGAATTGAAGATTAAAACACCAAAAACGCTTCTAAATTCAGGTGAGAATGGTTCGACTGTAAAAGGCAAACAGAAGGTGAATGAAATAAATCCTTCTACAAATGCTGAAGTAAATGTGAAAATCTCAAATAGATTACATCAGATTGATATTGATGACAATCCGATAGTTGAGAAAACCGTTGTCATGCTTGAATATGAGAAAACATTGCATCCATCAGAAGGAAAGTTGGAGATGGGAAATAAGCATTATAATGACCGTGACACAGGAGAGAAAAGTAGTGTGATGTCCAACTCAGCTGATGCGCATACTCCACCTCCAGTGAGCCGTGTTGATAACCATTTCTTACCTTCTCAACTCCAGAAGCAATCAGATTCTAATGAGGTGTGATATGTAAAATTAATAATTTCTGGTATGTCTACCTTAGGAATAAAGAATGTGTTTCTGCTTCCATTTAGGTTTTGGCATATCGAAATTCAGAAATGAAAAAGATACAAGCATTCCATCTGTGAGCCAATGTTAATGGGTGTTTAATGAACCCCTTTAGCTCGTTTCACAGGATTGGTTTGCCATGATGCATTTATAATGCTCTGCAAGGTGTCGGTATAATTAGTGTGCACCTTCTTGTATGGTCTGCAATGGATACTCTATCAATTGCTTTTGCAATTGCCAACCATTTCTTACCTTCTCAACTCCAAAAGCAATCAGATTCTAATGAGTTGCAGTAAAATTGATAATTTATTGTATGTCTACCTTAGGAATAGAGAATATATTCCACTTTTCTGCTTCCATTTAGGTTTTGGCAGATCAAAATTCAGAAGTGAAAGATACAAGCATTCCATCTGTGAGCCAATGTTAATGGGTGTTTAATGAACCCCTTTAGCTCGTTTCAAAGGATTGATTCGCCATGCTGCATTTATAATGCTCTGAGTGTGCACCTTCTTCTATAGTATGCAATTGATACTCTTATTCCTTTAAATGCTGATTATGATATTCAAACTTGATAATTTATTGTCCTGGTCCATAAAACATTTTTAATAAGATCCTGATGTAGCTTCCTGTGGTTACCAGGTTAAGGGATCTTATTCGGACTACAGCAAAGCACATGTGGCAAGCTCAAAACTAGAGAAAAGAGTTGAAGGAACTGTCAGAACAAATGTACCTGATGTTAAAACTGACCAAGTGGACAAAAATTCTGGGACGTCAGAGAAGACGCCTGTCAAGGAATCAAAGGGTTTCAAGAGACTTCTGAAATTTGGAAAGAAGAATCACCCTTCATTGTCAGTGGATCAAAGTGTTGATTCAGATTGTATTAGCGTTGATGGCGCTGAGCATGATGATAATGCGAGGAATCCTGCATCATCAAGTGAAGGTGAAGCCATTTCTCTATCTTAAAAACTCCTCAGACATGCCTGCTCACAAAATTACTTGTATACATTTATCATAAGGTAAGAATGGTAGAAGTAATAAACACTCATCATTAAGCATTTATTGTGCCAACTTGTCTTTACCAACTTCTTTGTCATTGCCATTCCATGTAGCAAAAATAGAGATCATCCAAATTTCTCGCCTTTACCGTTTAAGTCAAGATGGGCGTATTCAACTATTCATTGTATCTAAACTATGTGCATCTTAATTCCATTAACGGGTCTCAGACTAATAATGGACAACGACAATCTGATAATAATGGACAACGAGTAATAAATTACTTATCCTTGGTACATGGTACATGATTGGAAGGCTCGGAAACATTTCTCAATCTTGAGTTTGTGTTGTATGATCAAAGGGTGGTATTATGTGCATGGGCACAATCTTTTTTGTGCTCACTAATGTCGATGAACAGCTATTAACATAAATCCACCATCTTGCTGATGTTATCTTTATCTTTTTCTGGTACGTCCATGTTTGGGTGTTTTTTTCAGTTCTCACTTTGAAGAATCTCATCTCACAAGATGAAATTTCGACTGCTGGCAATGCTTCACAAAAATGTACGTTCTTTGGCATACAATGTTAATGCCTTTGTTGCTCTTCTATTTTGATTTCCAAGGCTATATTAAGTTGTTTGCCCCTGATCTCCGTTTTTCTTACAGCTTCTCGCCATTTCTCTTTATTGTCACCTTTTTGGAGCAAAACAAGTGAAAAGAAGCAAGCATCATAGAGTCTTGGTGTTTTTGGATGCGTTGTGTGACAAATCATGGTGAATTTTGCATTCAATCTAAGCTTCCTGTAACATAAGTCTTAAAGTACTTGCAGTATTTTGCTTTGGAGATTGAAAATACATCATATTTGTCGCTTGCTTGAAGATATAAAGTTCTCGATTCTTGTAAAGGCTCCCGAGATTATTTACTCTTCTTTTCTGAGGTGCAATAGTAAACATTGACGATAGTTTAAAAAACCAGACTTAAAGAAGGATTAGCACCCCTCTGTTTTTACTGTTCTTCTAACGCATACCTAGAGGGCCGCGGCCATGGCAAATCTTCTAAAAATAGTCCCTTGAGATTTATCCTGGTTAAACAACCTCCTCCAAATACTCTGTACTCGGCCGCTTCCCGAAGGTTTTCTTACCATTTGATGCCAATGATGAGGTTCAAAATCTGTGTATTATTTTAGTTAAAGTTTTCCAATAATTTGAGTTGAAAAATTAACATGTTATCTTTGTCTTTTAGTGTCAAACGATATCTAATATAAGGAGGTCACATTTTTCCATTTCACTCTTCAGCTCCTACCAAAAAATTTGTTAATTTTTTGCTCAAAAAGTTTGTGCCACGATAAATTTTGTAATAGAAATTTCGCTCAGCTCGTTTACTGGGGTCTGGGGGTCTTAACTTCGTTATGTAAAATTTACTTCTTCAAAGATCTTAGAGTAACGATATAACATATAATGCAGATTCAGCACCAATTTTAAGAGACAATTAGAAATGAGCCGTGCCTATAATAGTTTGGTAGAGTTCTTGCAAGGCAAAGTTGTGAATTTGTTTTTGGGTTTTTGGTTAAAGTTGAATTTAGCATTAGTTTTAAATAACTAAACTCCTACTAAATAATTTCTTACTGAATTAATGTTGTTGATATCCTATTCTTTTCTTTCAGTATTTTATTTGCATTTATTTCTTCGTTATTTCCCATTGATGTCTCCTATGAGGCTATGACTGAAGTTAAACATGTTCTAATCATTTAAAAGTTTACATATTGGTGTTATCGTTCATCACTGATGTCCCAATATTTTGATGCTTTCCATTATATGCTTATTATTTTAAAATTCAATTAATGTTTATTTAATTATTATGTAATTGAAAAAGAGGAAAAAACCCAAATTGGTTCTATAAGTTGTCATATTTTCTATTTTCGTCCTTTAATCTATCGAAGTTGAGTCTTAATCCTATAACTTTGTTTTTTTTTTTTAATCTTATTTTATCGGAGTGATGAAGTGAAGCCAAAAACTGTTGATGTAATATTGAAATTAGCTTACATATTCAATGTCAGGTCAGTATTATGGTGAAATATGATTAAAAACATAACAAAATTACATTAGTAAAACTCAACATTGATAAGTTAAAGAACATAAAATACAAAAAAACTTATAGAATTAAAATGACTACTTGATTTTTTTTTTTTAAAAAAGACTATTTTTGTCTTGAAATTGAGGCAAACTTATAATGGTTTAATAAAAAAAAACATATGCAATCTTTTAAATGTAATATCGGCTTTAAAAACAAATGTTCATTAATAAACCGTGGACATAAATTCGGGGTGAGATACCAAATCAAAACACGACTTTTTGGGATATTGTACCAAAATTTTTTCGATATATAGACATTTTTTTGGCATATCAATATTTTTCGGTATCTGTACGGTATCAATATGAATTATATCAATACCAAAATTTTGAAATTTTGATATCGATACCGATATGAATTTTTTTCATACTAATATTTTTGATACAACATACAGAGAACCCACCCCACACATAATAAAACAAAAAAACCGCCCCTAAGGGAGTGTACAAGTTGGTGGAGTAGGTGAAACCTTGGCCAGATCTGGGTCAGGAGTTCGATTTTCCCTACCAACACCTTCTTGGACTAGCCTGTCACACAGGGCTTGCCTAATATGGTTTACCTGGCTAACCCAGTTTGCATGCTATTGCGTTAGTTCGGGGGTTTACCCAGTGTACACCGAAAATAGCGGCCGCGAGTTCTCACGTCACAAAAAAAAAAAAAACAAAAAACAAAAAAACCCACGAAAATGTCGCAACAGGGATTTGAAGCTCAGTTAAACGTGGCGACGACTATTTCATATTCCATGCACGTCTAATTTTTCTTAATCAATAAATAAAAATATTTACTTCTTATAATTAAAGTGTCGAATTCTTTCTCCTTTGCACTTTCTGGATCCAATTCTGCGCGCGTTTTAATCCAAGGTTTGCCGTCGCCATCTGCATGTTTATTTACTTACGGCCTCCTACTTATTATGCATGTCTCAATGTGATTTATTGTTAATTATCTTGATTTTTTTGCTGCATATATGATTTTCCCATTTATCATATGTTGATTTTATCGATTTTTTTTTTTGGTATAATTCAGATTTAGATTATTATGGCTTCAGTGTGCATCTGCCTTGTTTCACAATTTTCTTGAAACTGTGTAATTTGGACGATATTTTAGTTAAATGTTTCACGATGAATTTGTATTGCATTGTCAGAAAAGTTCTGCTATGGCGGAGAATGTTTTTAGTCCTTGTTTGGAAGGAATTCAGCATGTGAAATGTGAACAAGGAGATATGCTCACCATGCCATTCTTGGATTTGTGCAAACTCATATTGCCTATTCTAGGTAATTTGTCCGTAACTTAACATCACATTTCAATAACTTGGATAAATTCAGACCAGCAATTTTGGTGGGGTGTGCTTCGAAGTGTATATATGTGCAAAGATTTGAATTTTCAAGAAGGTAAAAAACTTTATAATTACTTTGAAAGTTTTGAGTTTTTCAATTGGTGAAATGTGATTATCCTGTTAAATCTATATTATATCTGTTAAATCTATATTATATCTGTGATGTATGAAGAAACAGTAGGTCCCCGACGGATTCCATATAGGATCCATTTTGATCTAACCGACCCGTCAAATGAAAAGTTAAGTGTAAATATACGTTCACGTTGTGGTTAAAGAAGACGTTGCTGCAGTAATACTTGCTTAGTGTGACATGCTTTCTTGTTTTCGTTTTCGTTTTCGTTCTGTTTTGTTTTGTTTTGTTTTGTTTTGTTTTGTTTTGTTTTTTTCAATTTTGTCATTTTTTCCGTTTTCACTCGATGCTTCCTCTGTTTTAGACAAATTTGGAGCAGCAATGATTGTGGTAAAATCCGATATCAGTGGCAACATAACAGTAAGATTTTATCTATGCTTGATATATTCTTGTAGGTTAAGTTGATGTCAATTTTTGTTGGATGCCAAGGCTGATGTTATCTATTCATTAACATTTCAGAGGTTGGAATCTAAGTACAATTCGAATCCCTCGCGATTCAAATACTTGTACAGCTTGGTGCAAGACGAGGTCGAGATAAAAACTGCTAAATCATCATCTAGTTGTACCAATGGGCTTCTTTGGTTAACAAGGTGATCTTAGCTTCGTCGCTCTGTTGATACCCGGATTTAGGCAAAGTTGATTGTGAATGCTTTGTTGTTACGATGCCAACGATTTTTCTTATGCTTCAGGGCAATGGATTTCGTGGTCCAACTGTTCCATAATCTTGTGGATCATCAAGATTGGTCAATGTCGCAAGTTTGTAACGATTCATACAGCAAGACATTGAAGAAATGGCATGGTTGGCTTGCTAGTTCAAGTTTTATGGTAATGAAATTGCTTCATGCACAACTTTTTTTTTTTTTTTTTTTACTTAATGGATTGATGGACTCGCACTGTGGAACTATTGAATTCAATAATTTTTGTATTTCTAAAACTTTTTTCTGAAATAATCATCAGCACTTCAACAAAAAAATTGTTGAAGGCTGGAATGATCACTACAATTAAGTATTCTTGTGAACCATGTGTGTCTGTACTTCTGTAACGAGTATTATTTTTTCGTGTTATCGCTATTTTTTTGTGGCGGCTGTCAAAATAAATTTCTCGTTTATGCAATGGGAAATAAAGGTGGCTATTAAGCTGGCACCAGATAGGAAGAAATTCATGGAGGTGTTGGGCAATGAAGGCGATATCCAGGGCGATATGCAGAAGTTCTGCACAAATTTCTCACCAATTCTTGCTCAGATTCACAAGTTTTTGGTACGATGCAAACTTCGGATTGATTTTAAGCTTTTGGAACTGTTTATTTTGTGCATACAATATCATGCATGATGCAAACAATTTTGGATGCAGGCAAGCGTCGGATTGGACAATATGAAAGCTTCATGATGTAGTAGTTATGTTGGTTTGTGTTTCCATTTTCAAGAAGCTTTTATCTGTTATACGTTTTCATCTTTACTACCCCTTGCATGTTTCTGTGTATCGAACTATCCGAAATTAGCTCGTTCGCGGCTTTTGTCCATTTTCCTGCATATCTCACAGTATCATGATTTTATAAGAAATTTTTTGTCACAACACATACATGAAACATGGATGCGTATGCACTCCTATGTACGTTTAATTATGGGAAAATTGATTTTTTTGGTCCTGCATATTTGACACTTTGCGATTTCAATTTTTTTATATTTTCAGATTTCAGTTTTAGTCCACTATCTTAATTTTTTGACAATTTTAGTCATTTTTCCGACGTGGCACCAATTCAGTGCTGATGTGGAGCTGACGTGTACAGTGTCACGTAAGCATTTTCGAGTAAAAAGGACCGAAATTGCCAAAAATCAAAACACGTAGGACTAAAACTGAAATATGAAAACATATAGGATCAAAATCGCAAAGTAACAAACATACATGAACAAATTTACAGTTTTTCCATTAATTATTAATGTTTAAGCATGAGCATGTAAATACAACATTTACTCGTCAAAAAAACTAAGTACAGGCCTAACATAAGGTGTTGAATGAGCTATCTTAGGTTGAGAAGGAATCATGGTCTTTCTTTGCAAAATGAATATATATTATTTTGGAGAGGTGGTTGCTGCAGTTCTTCTTGTTGAAACTTGAAACGTTCTTTGTTCCGTTAATTTTCATCATTTCTTTCTTTAATTGAAAATAAGTCAAACCCATGTTCCCAAAAAAAATAATAATAATCAAACCCAATCTATACAGTCGATATAAACTGAGAAACGGCCGACCCATGTGAACAACGGCGAGTTAGGATTTCAGCTCCACTCAGGGACGTAACTAAAAATTTAACTTTGGGGGGCTAATTTTACTTGAAAAAAATTAGTGACAAAAAATCAAATATCCCTTTTATTATGCTCATCCTGTATAATTTTAAGAGTTAATTTAATTATATTATTTTCATAATATAGAGTATAATTTTTATTTTATATGTTATTATAGTTGATCCATTGTTCGAAACATATATATGAATATTTGTCTATTTTATCGATTTAAACATCCATCAAGGTATATTGTGAACAAATAATTAATTTAGTACTTGATATGTATTCACATTAGAATAATTAAATAACATTAAATTTGCCACCATGTAACTAATCTAAAATAAAACATATTGAGACCGTATTGAAAAATCTTAAACTGAAGACCAAAATATAAACAATGTGGGCTGGATTAAATTATATTGAGATCCATTAAAATAATCACATAGTCCATATGTATAAAATATTAAATTGAAGCACCGGATAATATATATATATATATATATATATATATGGGCTATTTAGATTGAGGCTAGGCTGGGCTCATAAAATATTAAATTGAAGCCCAAGATAATATATATATATGGGCTATTTAGATAGGGGCTAGATTGGGCTGGAGCCCAGCCTAGCTCCTATAGATGGTCCGTTCCTGGCTCCACCCGAGCTAGATTTTTTTAACCAGAAACCCAAAAACCATGGAACCTAAAATACTGATTTTTGCAGAAAAAACAGTAGAATTTGCTAAAATAAAATCAGCAAAAAAATCTCCTAAAAATAACTACAAATAAATTAAATATTTCTCAGTGTATATACAAACTTCATCATTGTTTGATCGACCTACCATGTAAAAATGGAAGCATTATAATGTTTTTTTTTTGGTTGAGTGAGAAACATTATAATATTGGAGAACTTTAAAATATAGAGATGGTTGAAAAGGTGCTAGTCATGAAGAACGACCCTTTTTTGTTTTTGTTTTTCTGGACTGCTTTGAGAACTACAATGATATATGGCTGCTTTTTTTTTTTTTTTTTTTAATTAGACCACCTAAACTAATATAATAATAGTCCAAAAATAATATTTAAAAATTTTTTCCAAAAAATAATTGGGATACATAAATTTTTTAAAAATGTATTGGGCCACCCAAGTCCGTTACTTGCCTCCGCCCTTGATGTGAACTAAAAAGCAATCAAAACCAGTCTAAAATCTAAATATGATTTCATTCCAACATAGGAGTGCATACAAGTCAAGCTACTCGTGAGGCTCGAAAGCGACTCTGTCAAAACTCGACTCGAGTAACTTGAATCTATAATCGAGCTTGAGCTCGAGTAGTATCTGTGCGCGAGCTACTCAATTATATATATATATATAATTATATAAATAAATATAATAAAAAATGTATATAAATATAATATATAATATTATTGATATTAATTACTCGAGCTCGAGCTCGAGCTCGAATAGCTCGAATTATAATCGAGTTCGAACTCGAGTATAAAATTCATTACTCGATCGAGTTTGAGTAGCCAAAATAAATTCGAGCTTGAGTAGTATGATAGTCGAGCTCGATTCGACTCGATTACACCCCTACAAACTTGTCACCCATCAAAAAACTTAAAAAAATATGCAAAACACCAAAAAAATGTACAATTCAGGGGAAAAAAAAGGATAAAAATCGAGTGCGTGTTAGTGGATATGGATATTATAAAAAAATGTAGATTTATGAGTTGAGGGGAAAAAAACGAAGAAAGAGAAAGAAAATAAATATTTACATTTCATTTTATATGTTACACTGAAAAATCACTGAATAATATTATTTTCTAAAACAAATAGATAACTTTTGTATCCTAGCTACTTTGATCTCAATCACAACTAAAATAAAAGGCAAAACGATGGTATAGTTTCTAGTTTCTACTTGATTGTGAGAAATTAATTATCATAACATACAGATAATTTCATATGTTTTTTTTCAAAGAAATGCCTTCATATATTCGATCAAGGACAAACCTTACAATTTTGCAGACGAGGTAAAAGTCAACAAGACATTCGTTTTTATAAGATGGCAAACAACAACTTATTTGTTAAATTCTAAATTCCCTGTTTATATAAATTATATTCCTTTTTTTTCCATCTCTCTGAAAAGAAAAGAAAAGAAAAACAAAAGGGAACATTGACGAGTATCTTATTTCCCCTCAAAATCAAGTAGTTTGGTTGGCTATTTTGGAGGGTGAGCATTAAAAATGATTAAATGATTTGTGGATATGACTGTAGTCTGTATACCCATGTTTTCAAAACCGGACCGGACCGGCCGGTTCAACCGGTTCAACCGAGAACCGGTCACTGATCCGATTCGGATTGCTCCTAAAAACCGTTTTTACGGTCAAAATCGGTCAAGAACCGGTCGAACCGGCTTCGAACCGGTCAAAAAACCGCCCCAAAACCAGTCAAGAACCGGTTCAACCGGTTTTCCGATTTTTTTTATTTTTTTTTTGAAAAAATATATTTTTAATTTTAAAACCTTAATTTAATTTTTTAATATATATATACAACATTATTTGAAATTTGTACTTCATAAAAAATATTATTTTAATAATATTAGATTTTTTTAATTAATTAATTAATTTTTAAAAAATATATGACTAAAATTAATATTTTGAATATATTTATATGTTTATTTAGTTTCAAACTATGATAAATCTATATATTTTTCTATTTATATACATCTTTTAGGTTTTAAAATTTTAAAATATATTATTATTATATTATATTATATAAACGGTTTTCCGGTCCGACCGTCTGGTTAAAACGATCCGACCGGTTGGACCATTTTTTTAAGATAAATCGGTTCGATCACCGGCCCGATTATGAAAACATTGATGTATACCATTGGATGGATAAGATTGCATTCAAGGGATGTCAATTCGGGTGGGTTCGGATCAAGTTGGCAAAAATATTTTTTAAAAATTTCTCAATCCGACCCGACCCGAACCAACCCAAAAATGGCCAACTTGAACCCGGATAACCCGACTGACCCGATCAACCCGAACCAACTCGATTTTTTTAAATTTTTTTAACAAAAAATTAAATAAAAATTCAAAACACATAATAATAATAATAATATTTAATTTAATCACATAATAACAAAATTTAAATTTATATATAATTTAAATTTGAAAGTTTAGTTGTAAAAAATTTAAAATATACTTACTACAAAAAAATAAAAAAATAAAAATTGCACAAAATAAACATTAAATGAATAAAATCTATTATATCAATATACAATAATTTTTTTCAAACATAGAATATATAAAATGTAGCAAATTTTTCTTAATTTTATATAAAAATGTAAAAAAAAAATGGGTCAACTCGGGTCGACCCGAACCCAACCCGAACCCGATTATTTTTTTCGGGTTAGCTTTCAGGCCAACTTGATTCGACTCGAATAAAAAAAACCCTCAACCTTAACACGATATTTTTTGGGTCGTCTCGTGTCAGGTTGGCGGATTGGGTTGAGTTTTGACATCTCTAAATTTTCACATGATAAAAACATAGCGTGATTATAAAAGAATACAATTTTTGTGAGATGAGATGATTCAATCCTTACATGTAATTAATAGTATGTAATATTTTTCATGAGTTGGTCGAGTTGGTTGAAAATTTGTCTCATATGATTAATATGTGTAACGTTCTCACACAAATTTTTGTTTTTATCAAAATGTTTGAGTTGCATGTTGAATAATAAATAATAAATAATAACATGTTCAGATTAATTGATTGAATTTGAGATGAAAACAGAAATCTCAGCTTCACCTTTTATGATTAATATAATAAAAATATATAAAAAATTAATAATATGATTGACGTGAGATAAATAATTAATAATTTTATTGATATATGATGAATAGTTGATACATAAATTTGCAACCAATCATTTAATCTAATCCCATAAAATTAACTTAACACACCCTTTAAATGTTCAAATTTAATGTTTATTACCAATAAGTCTAAGAGAGTGTTTGCAACTACTTAAAAAAATAGTTTTTTTGGCTTTCAGTTTTTAAAAATCAGATTTGTGTATTTCTAAAACAAATATTTAGCATTGACTTATGATTAATTTAAGTGAAATCTAAAAGTTGATCTTATGATGATTTTGATTCTCCAAAAGTGATTCTAATAAAAGGTTAATTTTAGAATCACTTATTTATCAAACACTACATATCCACTTTTGATTTTCGGTGGCGGGACGGGCCAACCCAACGGGCCTACATGTAATTTGGCGGATTTTGACGGGCCAACCCGCAACCACCATAACCCACCATTAGGCAGGGCGTGGCGTGGCGGGCCGAGAGCCACCTTTAGGTAGGTTAGAAAATTTACAACCCAACCCATCTACTTGGTATGGTGGAACGGATCAATCTGATAGACTTAACTCATTTTGACAAATCTACTCAAAACCAACGATGCAAATTTGAATGTACACGTAATTTTATTATTGGTACAATCTTTTCTCAATATATATACATGATATCTAGTCTAACAAGTCAATAAGTAAGTTACATTTCATACTCATTCAACGGAGGAAAAATTCGACCCTACCTCATGGGTATTACCCCATGGGGTAGGTGACATCATTTTATTGATGCATATCATGTGGGAGGTCACCTACCCCATGAGGTAATAGCTATGGGATTGGGTCGAATCATCCCGCAACGGAGATCAGAGAAGAATATGGGTAGACAGTGTCATCCATTACTGAGAGGTGGAAGAAGAGAAACCAAATACACTCATGGCTTTCCGCCATCCGAAATGGAGGCACTCGCTAGTATCTGTGAAGTCCTCCTACCCCCACTTCATAATTCTCCACAACATCAATCAAATCCCGACATTCGATCTTTCTACGAATCCTCGGGCGCTCGATATCCAGTTCCCGACGAGGTAACAACCATAACTGATCGATCCAAGAACCTCTAAATTGGCACACACTGTGTTCTTGCATGAATTCCATCCAAAATGGATTTTCTTTTTGTTGTACTAATTCTTTCCTGCTTTTGTTTTTTGTGAAGGTGGCTGAGGATGTGCTGAAGAGGGGCTTTTGGGAAGCAAGAATATTGGTGAGATTGCTGTTGAAATTGCTTTCGACGAGGGTGGGGACATTGCTGGTCTGTGGTGTGGAGCTCTGTGTTTCAGCAAAGAATGGCCGTATCTGAACAAATTTTCAGAGATTTCTTTGGAGAAAAGAGAGAAAGTGTTGCAGAAATGGATGAAGCATTGGTTGCTGACTCCGATCAGGCTTGCGTTTGTATTCATCAAATTCATCTGTTTATATGCCTTGTTCACTCAGGTAATTGGATCTCTCAGCTTATTATATATATGTTTATTTCCCAAGATCTCTGCTGTGGTGTCATGTTATATCAAGAGAGTGTATACTACATCGAGAGTTTTCTGTGTGTTTGTATAAGATGTTCACGCGAATATCTCATAGTCACAATTTTTGTTTTACATTAAGACGTTGGCACGAACTATCTATCTTATACAAATAGTAAACAAGAAAAATTACTTTCGATGCAGCAGAGGAGCATAAGATTTCTTGTTGCCAAATTCCAAAGCATGAAAAAGTTGCTTTTTTCGCGTGAAAATATTACAAGTGTATCGTGTGAATACGAAGGGAAGTATTGTGAGTCAGTTGAATATTTAATTCACACACTGTCAGCACCATCGAATAAGGAGTAAGGACAAAGGCAGTTATAAGTTTATTAATGTCGCCATATAATAATGACAAAGATGTTATTAGTTTAGTTTCACTTTCTTTTTTTCGATCAGTTCGAATGTAGCACGACTGAGTATTGAAATGACATCAATAGAAATGATTAAAATTATCGAAATTTGAAAAATATGTTATTCTTGTTGAAATTTGATAATATAGAAGATTTAAATTACAATCACAAATAGATAAATATATAAGATTAAAAAATATATGATTTTCCCTATCAAGTATAGTTGGAAAGGGAAAGAACTGTGGATAACAATCACCGGGATGAAATCATTGATGAGGGGGTTCCTCAAAGAATTAATCAAAAATTATATTTAACTGAGAAAAAAAATGAAAATATTCACATTTTGAAATTAAGGAATTAATTAATAAACCTTGGTTAGTACGTAATTTAAATTTTTTATTTTCATTTTACATGATTCCTTAGTTTCTAGTTATTTCCTATAACGAATTTTATGTTACAATTTTAGTAGTGGCAGTACTAATTAAAACATTTATTATTTAACAAAAACTCATATGAAACGGTCTCAATGGTCATTTTTTTTAGACGGGTCTCTTATATGGGTTATCAATTAAAAAAGTATTACATTTTATGCCAAAAATATTACTTATTATTATAAATATGGTTAGGGTTGACCCGTCTCACGGATGAGACCGTCTCACAGGAGTGTTACTCTTATTATTTATATGTGTTAAAACAAAAATTCTTGTGAACCCGTCTCACGGATTAATTTTATTTTACGGATCCGACTCATGAAAAAATATTGTTTTTTTATACAAAAATTATTGTTTTTTCACTCTATATATGTGGATCCGGTCAAATTGTATAACGGATAAATATTTTCAAGCTCGTTTGACAATTTGTAGGCAAAAAAGGAATTTTTTTAATTAAAAAAAATGAAAGAAGAAGCCATGGTTGTCGGTTGATAGGCGATAGCAATAAGTGATAAGCCATTAGAAGCAACCAACTACCCGCTTTACATTAGTGGATTGAACTAATTTATCCATCGGACAAGTTTTCAAAATTAATGTTCTCGCCATAATAGCTAGTTAATGAAAATGACGTCTACCATTTTTGATCATTTATATTATCAAATTGTATTGTTGAATTTGTATATCTTTGTCTCTTTATGATTTTGAGCAATATATAAATTATCAAATTTCAGTTCTATTCATGTATCTTCCTATTTTTTTGTAATTTTAGTCATTTTTTATGTTAAGTTTCGATGTGTATATATCAGTGCTACACTACATTAAAAAAATTTATAGTGCAATAAAATTAAAATTGACAACATAAAAATGAAAATCATAAATAGAGACACTTATAGAAGCAAAAATGCAATATTACCCGTGGGAATTTGGAAAATTAGTCTATCTTTGTGGTTTCCTGCATTCCAAGCTCACATCCATATCTACATTCTTAGAAATTGGATTGTCCCACTGATTCCAAGCTCAACAAATATTTTGAAATTTGTACCTTAAAAAAAAAAAAAAAAGAACTAGTGATGAAATTCGATTTTTTTTTTTGTTTCATTTTATTTTTTTCCTTAAAAGGGTAAACGAATATGTTCATGCACATGTTCTGTTTTGTTATGGTGCAGCAATGGAGCCAGTAACTCTAAAAAGGTAGAAAAGCTAAAATATTAGAATGGATGTACATAAGAAATAATTTGACTGCTAGTTTCCTATTCTCCATGTCTAACTATATATCTATAAATAAATTCATAGGTTGGAGAAGATTCAAAGAATCCTGCATGGAAAGCTATGGACTATAATGTTGATATTGATGAAAACTCGAACATGTACCTAAGAACAGGCCTCTAGAGAAGGGAATTGTAGAAACCATTTGCGAAAAGGAGTCCACATTCGCAGATTCATTGAGAAAAAAGGCCTCAAGGTGACAGAAAACGGTATCCTCTACAAGATCCAATGGGATGTGGTACTTGTAACTATGGTTGCATAAGAGAAGACAAGAAAGGAACAGACACAACTTTGCTGGTTGATGCAGTGAACGGAGGTGCGGTGATCGTTGCAGGGTGCAAAGCAAAACGATTCATGCTCGAAAAGAACACTCGTGGATTAGGCTTGAGGCGGAAGAGGTGCTTGGGAGTTCTTGCTAAGAGTACTAATCCGGCCATCAAAAAGCACATACAAATAGAAGCCAAAGTCACTATATCTGCTTGTGTGACACCACCTTTGATGATTTCTAGTGGATTGAAAAATAGGCACATTGGTCGGAATCTCCACCTTCATCCGGTGCTACTGGCTTGGGGACACTTCCCTGAAACGAGTTCAGAATTCGAGGGAAAAGTTTACGAAGGAGGTATAATTACCTCAGTGCATAAAGTTGGGGAACACAAATCAAATCCTAGAGCAATTGTTGAATGTCCTATAATTGGACCTGGTGCATTTGCAGCATTATGCCCATGGGAATCAGGAATCTACGTGAAAAACCGGATCATAAAGTATGCAAGAACTGCTCATCTTCTCTCATTGATCAGAGACAGAGGAAGCGGTGAAGTTAAATCAGAGGGAAGATTAAGTCACAATCTCTCTAAACTGGATAAAGAGAACATTAAGATAGGACTGCGACGGTGTTTAAGAATTTTGATAGCCGCGGGAGCCGTGGAAGTAGGAACATATCAAAGTGATGGACAAAGGCTGAAATGAAAAGGCAATACCAAAGATGAAGTGAGCAAGTTTCTTGACACTGTCGTCGCCCCGGAAGGGCCAAAGTCTTTAGCAGACAAGTGGACTACATATTTTTCGGCTCATCAAATGGGAAGTTGCCGAATGGAAGTCAGGGAAAAGGAGGGTGCGGTGGATGAAAATGGAGAGAGTTGGGATGCATCAGGTCTTTTTGTTTGCGATTCTAGTGTTCTTCCGAGTTCTATCGGCATCAATCCTATGATCACCATTCAGTCTACTTCGTATTGCATATCAAACAAGATTGCTGAGATGCTGCAGAAACAGAGGTTTACATATGGTTGATTCATCATGTTGCCTATCGAGGCTATACAAAGGATCTTGTACTACATGCTGAATGCTATTATTTGAAATAAAACATATAATTCTATATTATATTTATATGTATATTTTTTCCTTTTAACATGAAAATGTCGCACTTTTCTCCAAGTTCTTAAACTGATCAAAAGAAATGGTTAGAGATTGATAACAGACATTAATGGCAAAGAAATTATCAAAACAAATTTTTGCATTGTCATTATAAACAATTTGCAACATTGAAATTTCGATGAACTCAGAATAAATTAGAGTCAAATAAAGGGTTGAATAGATTTAAATATTTTGTGCAGGATATACACTCATATGATCAAACTATGGTTAGCACTTTCCAAATGAAGATGGACACACTTGCAGCTTTGCCTGCTCCATCAGCTTTAGATGGAGACGCAACGCTCACTTCTTGGTTAATAGTGGTAGAATACTCGATCAAGTAAGTGATCAACGATTTTCGGATCCCTTGATGAATGGGGAATAGTCTTGAATGACCTTCCTGCCAGGTCTTTCGGATATGCCAGTAAAAGGTGCAGCCGGTGAAGTTCATCCATCAGAATCGGCCTCGCGAAAGGGTAAGGGAACTGTTTTCACAGCTCTGAATTTCCCAACATTGTTCAAATGCTCATTTTCCAGTCTATGAAATCAAATAACATAAAGTCAGTTTAAGCAAAATGCTCATTGGAGACCACATTTTCCCTCCAAATTTTTTTTGGAACATATACCTATAGTAGTTCCAATGTCCACGCCGAATGACCTCCAATGAAGCTAGGGAAAAATCGAGTAAATGTGACTTGAATACCCCAATATTGAAATGCATCACACTCTCCACCCATGCAACTCTTAGGACAAGATTTATGGCCTGAAAGTTGCATTTAGTGCATCAGAACAAACAAAAATTCAGAGACAACAACCTGACCATCTTAGCGACCAAAAAGGAACAAAAGAAAGATGAGCTTACAATTGACACATAGTAAACTCCTTTGTTCTTCAATATCAGGTCGTCTCTTAGCCACAGATTCTTGGATTTTGGATCAAAAAGGCCCCAATCTTTGATGAAATCCCAGTAGAGCTGATAAACCGTGGCCACGATCGAAGTCACCAATACTATTGCCATCCACAGATTTGATGGCTCCCTAGCATAAGTTAGCCTAGCCCCCGCTGCCACCATTGCCGAGACATACTTCCCAAGATTAGCCAAATGGTCTGAATTGGACTCATCAAACCATCTTCTTGCACACTAAAAAAATTACAAATTAGGCAAACAAGATATGAGAGCTACAGTGTTACATCATACATGTCTGACATCCCGAGTGGTTTGTAAGTTTAGGAGATTTTGGACTCAATAAACTTGTCTTTTGAATTTGATTCCTCTTTTGTACCTGGACTAATGTAATTACACCGAATTCCAGAGATGCAAATCCTGATTCTACCTTTGAGTTTAGAAGTGAAATGATAAGTTTATATTGCAAATTTTCTGCATGAAAAATAACACCACGACGGTAGCGTCTTACCTGCATTGCACGCCAGTAGTAAGGCGCGAAGGAAATAACATAAGCAAGCTCCCTATAAAGTTTGCCTGATTTACACGTTTCATACTGGTGTGTTTTGATGCTTCCAGCAAGAAAATAGCAGGCTGCTGATTCCATGTGTCTTAATAATGTAATCTATAAGATAAATTCAACATGTTACTTTCATTTATTCGGAGACTCGAAATGCTTAAAAATCATGTCTTAGCTATATTGTCAATCTGAAGATTACCTGACTAGTCAGTTGATCAGCCATGAAGAAATCTACCAACAAAACCTGCATGTTATATTTCATTTGCACGACATATGGAACAATATGTCACATATTTTGCAAGACATGAATAACAAGTATACTAAAAGATTGCATAATTTTTCTTACAATTACCTTATAAAATGGAGAGCAAACAATGTTTCTTATTACTCTGAGGAAGCAATAGCGGGTTGGGCGATAAAATATGTTAAATGGACACACCAAGAGGACGACGAAAAACTGAAACACACGAACAACATGATCAGATCAATGTGAATTAAGTCAAAAAAAGGCAACACATGTATCAGCATGAAATCTTGAAATAGTTCTTGCACTTATTTAATCTAGATTACTTATAAGCATGGACAGGTACTCGATCCAAAGTCATACTAAGTACTAACCAGTAACAGAATTCCGGGGATCATGTCGACGTGATGAGGAGGAAGACCAGTGGAGAGTAGGATGAGATGAATGATCAATGCTCCCACAACTGCTGTCATCAAACAAGTGCAGATGAGGAAAGCATCCCTATACTTGAGGGCGGTGCTCGGTTGAAATTCGAAGATGAAGTTGTAATTGATCCTCGTGTTCTTCCACATGAAGAGATTGCATCCGTACATGAACAAGTGCAAGCTTAGCAATGCAAACATGCTGCATGATAATTTACACATTTTCAGTTAGGCTTAGCATTTCTTTGCCAATTGATATTTTACTAGTATGGTTGACACTTGCAACGACTGTCACGTCTATTTTATATTTAAAAAAACATAAAAATAATTGCACTTTGATCCCGGATTCTTGGCACTCCATGATGGGGCATGGAGCTGAGAAAATTCCAGGTCTTTTGTTTTTTTTAAAAAAAAATAATATTAAAAAAAATATTATAAATATATAGTTTTTAACTCGTTCGGACAATCACCTATTCTCGTCAACGCCTAGGTCGTCTTAGAATTTTAGATTGTGTTTGGATTGGGTCATTTGAAATTAGAATTTTAGATTGTGATTGGGTCATTTGAATTGAAATCTGAAATATATTTTTATTGTTTAATAACTTAAACAAGAGAAATTCAAAATCTTCTCCCTGACTTCAAATCTTTGAAATATTTCAGTCATTTGATTTTTTATATGCATAATTATAGTGTAAATAAATATATAGAAGATGAATTTGAGTTTATTTAGTTTTAGTTATTTAACCATGAAAATAAATTTGAAATCATGGGTATATTTACAAACTCCAGGTGAGAAATTACATTTTAGAAATTTATATGTACATTGAGACAACAAAAAAATCACTATAAGTTCATAAAGTTCAATACTATAAACATTTCTTATTTTTTTTTGAAAAATTGCACTTTCGATAATGTATGCTTAATTTGCTTCATTGAGATTTTGGTCATCTATGTTATCAAATTTCAATCTCACACATTTTACCTTTCAATTAACAATTTAGTCATTTTTCATTTGGAGTGCTGATGTGACACTACTTACGTGTACTTCGTATATATGCCACATTAGCTCCATGTTGAAAAAAAAAATATTAAAATCAACCAAAAACTATAAAGGTAACAAACTATGATTGAAATTTGACAACAATAAAAGTCGGAGTCACAAAAGGTCAAATATACCGGACCAAAAATACAATTTTAATTATTTTTTATCGTATAATACCTTATTAGGGCTAATTGCACCACATTCCTTGTGAAAAAAGTCTAAGAGACATAAAATTTTTTAAAAAATATTAGTAAGCTAATACATCTTTCATTTTTAATAAATCAAACATATTTCACTCACGCATTACAAAAATTCAGGCACATTTACCCTCTTTGAAACAAGTTTTATGTACAATATATTAATTTTAGATAGCATAGTTTTAGCTTTTTTTTTTTTTTTTTTTTTTTTTACTTTTTGGCGATGAATGTTGATACAATTAGCCCGACCCGGTATTCTAAAATGATGATATGGTGACTGCTTAACAACCACAACAGAAATGAAAATAAAGCATACCATAAACATATATATAAAGAAATATAGTAAGGAAAAGAGGTTAATGTGACGCAAAGTTTTGTTAATTTACCTGAAAATAGGGTATACGGTTTCCATGTAAACAGGGGAGAACACGCCGCTTAGATGTGCCAATATTGCGTATACACTGAATAATGTTACAAAACAACCTGTAAATAAACCTGCAGCAAATTTACAAGCATTCAAAAAATTACGTACTCGTAACATTGAGATGGATATATAAATATGATAATAATTTTATGAATTATGTTACATGTACACACCTGATTACACGTACGGTTACATGTTACTTTTGAAATTACAAATTATTTCATACGCACTAATCGAAACATTTCTTCATTAAGATATTTTTGTAACTTCAAAGTTAATGTTTAATCAAGTGCGTTACCGAATATGTACATATAGTATTTTTCATTTATTAATTCTTACCGACGAAAAATGTAACCATGTGAGATTCAGTGTTTTGTTGGGGTCTCAAGAACTTCATGGCCTTTTTCCTGTCACTGTTTGTAAAGTGATGCGTGAACAAGGTCTCCACCTCGTCCATTAATCTCACAACCTTTTTCAAAAAAATAAAATAAAATAATAAATAAATTATTAATAATAAATAATAAGTTATGCCACAACAAGAGTTATATTCAGAAGAAAGGGTAATTGTAGTATATACGTATCCCTATATCTCATCAATTTAAAAATTAACAATTAAAATTATTTACAAGGACTACGTACAGTAGATTTTTACAGCAATTTTGTTTAACCAATATTTTTCAAAACGAGAATAAATACAAAGGAGAATTAGTCCCATCACTTCATATTCTTGTATCTAGCATTATAATTAATTTCACATTCTTCCAAATGACTTTATACATCTCCAATTCTTCTCTTAAGTACAAGTCTTTGAATCAAATCACAATTAATTAACATTTTGTTCATTCAACATTTTGAGACTGTGCGTACACACAGGGACGGACCATCTATAGGGGCTAGGCTGGGCTCCAGCACAGTCTAGCCCCTATCTAAATAGCTCATATATATATATATTATCTTGGGCTTCAGTTTAATATTTTATGAGCCCAGCCTAGCCTCAATCTAAATAACCCATATATATATTATCCGGTGCTTCAATTTAATATTTTATACATATGAACTATATGATTATTTTAATGGATCTCAATATAATTTAATCCAGCCCACATTGTTTATATTTTGGTCTTCAGTTTAAGATTTTTCAATACGGTCTCAATATGTTTTATTTTATATTAGTTACATGGTGGCAAATTTAATGTTATTTAATTATTCTAATGTGAATACATATCAAGTACTAAATTAATTATTTATTCACAATATACTTTGATGGATTTTAAATAAATAAAATAGACAAATATTCATATACATGTTTCGAACAATGGATCAACTATAATAATATATAAAATGAAAATTATACTCTATATTATGAAAATCTTATTTTTTGTTACTAATTTTTTTCAAGTAAAATTAGCCCCCCCAAAGTTAAATTTCTGGTTACGTCCATGCGTACACATGAATATTTATGTTTGAACCAAATAAATTTAATGTTGGCATTAGTACCAAACCTAAGCCTATTAAACTAGAATCTAAATCTTAATTAGACCACGATTTCAGGAAATTCCGTAGGCTAATTACAAGTCTTAATTAGGATAAGTTAGATCCTACTATATAAGCACTGCCTTGAGGTAGATTTAACGGTATACATTTATCAATAAATGTGGGGTCCATTATTTTTTAGTGGACCCCGCATATATTGATAAATGAGAATCCTTAAATCTATCATAGGGTAATGCTTGTATAGGTAGGTTAAAATGAACCCTTAATTAGATATGATGATGTCCATAATTAAATTTATAGAAATAAAAAGTACACGTGTTTGTTATGGGAAAACAAAAAGTTTGTTAGAAATTCAGACGGAATGGGGAGGTAGATTATTGAATAGGATATTGTGAATTCAATAACTCAGTTCTCCAGTAATTTTTATTAACTTAAATTGGTATGAAAACAGACTAACTACTAATTATTTCAAAATATAAAGGAGTTCAAATCATCAATTAATTAAAGTAAGCACAATATTTGAATAAGTGGTAATTACTTGTATCAAATGATTTTATTATGTAAATTATAGCATGTTATGTTACCTTATCTGAACTAATGAAATGCGCCCTTTTCACTACTTTTAGGTAACTTGCTGAAGCTTGCTGGTTTGACACCTGTTGATGAAAATACCAATTAATTAAAATTCCAAAATATTTATAAAAAAATGGAAATTACATGTAATGATATGATGATATCCCACTTAATTCAAGATATCTCCATAAGTAGCATAATTTTCCAAAATAATTGTGGTAAAGGCTCGAACTGAAGAATGACATCAATTAACTTCTCTAAATGATTTCCATTTCAATCTATTGAGACTTTTCAAATATTTCATATTATTATATTAATATTAATAGATTTTTGATTCCTTGCCTTGTCAAATTTCTTGAGTATTTTCGTGAAGGCCACCATATTCAACGAACTGCCAAAAATAAACACAAATTTTAGATACAAAGAATAAGCACAATTTTTTAACTACCAAATCTCTTATTTGAAATGATGATATCGATGTTCTAAGTTCTAACTATATAGCATGTATGTGTATGCAAAAGAAACATTCTTTTGGTGAACACAAATAAATTATATTACTCGACTCTAGCTCACAATATATATATACTCAACGAACAACTATTTCGTATTCGTCGCTGTTGTACGAGAATAATCGACTCGAATGATCAGATTAGTATACGTACTATAGCTCCAAAAATTCAATCATATTGACATAATATTGTGATGTGGACTAAGATATTTCAAACTATGATTAGAACTGAAACATCAGGAGATTTATATATAGTTAATTAATCGTTTATGTAAACTTTCATGAGAATCTTTCTTCTTATTTTCTCATGTTTATTACGTTCAACACTTGTTTGTTTAGCATGGAAGTTGAAGCCACAAGGACATTTTTCATACCTAACTAAGTTTGTTTTATTTGAGTGTGAAAGATCATGTGACATTACCAAATAATTAAGTCGATTATAATTAGTCGACACGTTATGTACGTTTCAACTTATGTGTTATTTAATTCAAAATATTTGAGAAACATTAATTTCTTTCATATTTAAATTATTAAAGTTGAGTTGAGAATGCACAAATATTGGGATGCATTTACCTTTTTATCCCTGATCAAATTAAAGCTATATTTATATTTTATAGCATAATAATTGTGAAATAAAGTTAAAAGGTTAGTGAGAATTAACCTGTATTTTTTAAGCAAGCCGAGGCCTTTGTATAATTCCACAAATGCCCCTCGTATCATCTTTTCAGCGCATTGTATCTTCTTTCTGTTTATGTACTCTCCTCCTTCCTTCTTAGGGTTGTTCACCAGATCCTCCAACAGCATAGACGTCACGGCGGCTATCGTTCGGGTCGGTGTCGTGGCCGGAATGTCGATCCTCGTCCTCATCTTCGGCTTCCCGTTTTTCGACTTCGATCGTGTCGCCGAGTTTACGAAATTAATGCCATTTTTCTCCAACGTTTCGATGACATCATCTGTTTGTGAATCGGTTGGACTAGCAAAACACTCGCTATGGCTTTCTGCATCATGAAGACAAAAAGATGATGTGAGGAACTAATTAATATACTAAAATTAAGGGGGGTGTGATGTATACTTTGTTTTTGTATCATAATAATAAATATTGTGATCGGTGAAGTTAATAAATTTCCATTTATTTTAAATGACTTTGTATCTTCTGCTACACTACCGAACATTTGTTGCATTTAGAGTTTCAAATTAAATAAGTTTTCTAATTTCTTATATAACATCCACAAATAATATTTCTGGAAAAAAAATGTTTTTTTTTTACATTAATGTATTTCAAATAAATTCTTTTTTTTTTGGCCGACAACTCACATCTGCTATCTGTCGGGTGATCATCGGGCGTAACATGTACAATAGCATGATTATTTAAACCCGCGCTATTAATATTTAATTATAAATTTATTTTAACTTCATCAAATTTCGGTAATAGCTCAAAACTTTTATTTACAATATCTACCGCTAAATCAACATCTTAATTTAATAAGGAGTTATAAATTGTGTAATTATGATAGAAGAAGTGAAGAACCATATATGGGACCTGGGTAATTGAGGAATGATATATCAAGATGTCAACTTAAAATATTGATCTAGCATGCTTTTATTTCATTGATTTGTAGCCCTTGATTTTTGTACTAGGTAGTGTCGTGTGGGAAATTTATATTAGTAATTAAATTTAAATTTATTGATCTTTATGATTAAAAGTTGACAGGATTAAAAATCGATATGGTCATTTGTCTCAACCAGGGTTGCAATCGAGCCGATCTGCATACTACTCGAGCTCGAGCTCGAGCTCGAGTAGCATCTTACTCGAGTTCGAGCTCGACTTATATTTAACTACTCGAGCTCGAGTTCGATCGAGTAGTAAATTTTGTGCTCGAGCTCGAGCTCATTTATAGTTTGAGTACTCGAGCTCGAGCTTGAAAATTATATATATATATATATATATGAATACTTAAATAAATATAATATTATATATATTATATTTATATATATTTATATTATATTTTATATATGTGTGTCTTATCGAGTAGCTCGCGAGTTACTCGAGCACATAGAATTAAAGCTCGAGCTCGGTCAAATCAAGCTCGAGTCGAGCTTTGACCGAGCTACTCACGAGCTGCTCACGAGTAGCTCGGCTAGTTTGCACCCCTAGTCTCAACTTCTATCTTCAAAAGCATTTATTGTTAGGGCTAATTGCATTAATTTTTCATGTGAGTCTAAATGAGATAAAAACCCCTAACAAATATAGTAGGCTAGCTAGCTAATGCATCTTTTATTTTTTAAAAAAATCTAGTACATTTCATCCCTATTTCATAAAAACTCAGGCGCGTTTATCCCCTCTGATTGGGGTTTTACTTAATTTTTGAAAAGAGTCTAACATACTATTAATTAATTTTATACAAGGAGATTTCTTTTTTCTTTTTTTAACAAATTAAGAGTGTTAATATAATCCCTTCATTGTTATTTATAGACAAGCTGTCCTGCTTTCGAGCTCCACTAGCTTGATCAAATCATAACATGTAGCTGGTGTTTGAGCTAGCAAGTTTGGATTAATTCATCAACTTGTTTGTAATCTTTATATATATAATTTTTTTAATCATTTTCTTATTTTTAATAGCATGATCAATTGTTATGACCGCGCTCAGGTCGCACAAGCGTGACTGCACAATAGACTCTTAAAACAACTAGTTCGCATCTATCATCGTTTTATGAAATAATCAACCAAAGTTACTATAAGAATCTATCATAAGTTATTATAAGTCAGTTCAAATCTTTATTTTATTTTTTTTTCGCATGGTACAAAAGTATCACAAGAAGTCTAGTCGATTTACTCAAGCTGGCTTATGATGAATTTCATGAGCCTAATTGACTAAACTCGTTAAATTCCCTCCCACACACTAGCCCATATATAGGGTGGGGGGCTCGTACATGCGAGCTTGTACCGTGCACAATGAGCTCATAAATGTGCTTCTTGAGTTTATTGACTAAAGTACTCACTCTCATCACTCCCCGAGAAGTGAGACTATGCATAAGGAGCTTTAGTAGGAACTATTATGCATTCATTCTCGTTTGGATAATGATTGATTCAAGTTGATAGAAAAATAAATTACAGAAAACACAACTCACCGGAAAAATCGGAATTTAGATCGGAGGAGTTAGACCGAGAAAAACGTTTTGAGGTCATAAGGTTGGCGGCGACATTTTTCCGGCGCCATTCGTTGAGAACTCGCTTGAGGTCTAGTAATATTTGAAGTTGCTTGTTCAAAATCTCTCCCCTTTCAAGGAATTCGCTTTCTCTGGTCTTGTAAAATTGGTTCACTTTGTTAAGCTCGTCGTCCAACATCTCAAAGAACATCTTAACCTATAGAATGAGACAACCAAATTAAACTCTAGTATTGGACGTACACCACTTATGCAATTAGGTAAGACTCAATTCACAATGCAATATAATTTTATGCAAATTTTGCAAGACACATTAATTTTATTTTTTTATGACATGAGAACCCGCAACCACTATCTTTGATGAGCATTATGTAAACTCCAGGTTAATTCTACTCAGATACATTAATCCATGCTAGTTAGGTAAATACTCATTTGAACTATCACACCTTTATTTGAGAAGGTTTCCTTTTCTTTGCTCGCCGTGCCATATTAGACATATTCGTTTTTATACTTTTTGCACGTGTTTTTTTTTTTCTGAAATAAAATACTGTTTTATTTATATCTCTCCCTATATGTATACGCACCCTAGAGATCAAAAAATATATATATATATATATATATATATATATATATATATATATGGATTTTCAGCTGTCCAACCATGTTTTCTCACTTGGTCCGCGATCACGTAGTGGGTTTTAGTGATGCAAAAAAAAAAACAAAAACGTTTTAGTGGTCGCGGACCAAGTGGAAAAACATGGTTGGACAGCTGAAAATTTATATATATATATATATAAATTATAAAGAATCTTCCCCTTAGACACTATCTTTTGTTTTGTCAAAATTGCTCTTACGTGATATAGATTAATACACTTTTTTTAATTTCGATATTTCAAATTGCATATTAGTCCCTGATAATTTTTACAACTATAATATTTCTTTTATTTGAATATAAATCAAATTAATTACAAAAATATTACACAAGCACGTAACGCGTGCACCAATACACTAGTATATATAATATATGTGTGTGTGGGTGTGTGTTTATATCTCAAAATATTCAGATATTTTTTTTCCAAACGAATTAGATATAAATATATATAAAGTTTGAAAAGATTTTTTTCGATTTAAATATTATCTCGGTTTTATTATAAAAATTCGGGCGAAACGCAAAATACAACAGAATTTATACAGACCTTTATGTATGATGATTAAAAAAATTTAGAATAAAAAAATTAATAATAATAACCAACTAAATATAATGGAGCTAGGTAGCGAAATAAAGTCGTAAAAATTTAAATTAAATATAAAAATGGGGTTTTAATTTGCATTACCTCGTCTTCTTGAGAGAAAAGCTGAACAAGCTCAGTTTCATAAACTTCAACATCCTCCTCCTCTCCGTCTTCTCCAACGCTAATTTTACTTTTTACCTGCAAACCAAAAAAATAATAGTATTATTTAATTATGATAATTTTTCTTCCTTTTTTAGTTATTTATTTATAAAATATATATATATATATATATATATATTTGAGGTAGTTAAATTGTCTATCTAGTTCACGATTCTTTCGTGATACATGGTGACAGCAAACCAACTTCGTGCTTTAGCAAAATTTATGAATTGAAAATACAAGAAACCGAAAAATAATATAGAAAGAGCAAAACAACCAAAAGTTTGATCAATTTATAAGATCACAAGCAACATAATTTCTTGAAAATAATTTAACAAAGTAAAAAAAAATGATCTAGGAGCAGAATCCCACTGGCCTCATGAAATTAATTAGAAAAACAATTGTGTGTGTTTATTTATTTAAATTACAAAATTTCCCCGATGGTTATTTTACTTACTTATCACGTGAATGGTTTGTTTCTTAAAAAAAATGTTAATTTTTTCCCAATAAAATATCAAAATTTCTTGAAATAAGCAAAAATGGATGAAAAGAAATAAATACCATTGCCACAAAATCTTAACTTTGTCCCAATAAAATATTAATAAACTTTCTTGAAATAAGGGGGAAAAAACCGAAATGAAAAAGAAATACCATTTCCGTAGCCATCATCGATACGGTGATATATTAATTTATTGCCTTGTTTTCTATTTTAAGGGAAAAGTCACAATTTTATCTCTCTTTTTTTAATTTTTTAAAAAAAAAAGAAAGAAAAGAAAGAAATACATTGCATACGTGTTTGCGAAGTTCATCAAATATTCACATTCTGCCACCTTTTTTTCACCAGCGCTTACCAAACAAACTATTATATTTGCACAAATTGGATACCAATACGAAATGTTTATGTATATCAATATCATTACAAATGATGAACACACAATTAATCCCGCAACCCGAATTTGTTTACTGTCATCATCAATATTATAACACATAATATAGATATGTATATAATATTTTCATGTGATATATGGATGGATAGCATCATTAATTTTCACCTGGATAATCTGGGGGTCCTCTTCTTGGTTCTTCATCCATCCGGAGACTTTGTTCATTAAAATCCGAACAGGGTCGAAAATGGAGGCCCCGTAGTCGTAGCTGATATGCGGAACATGTCTTGGTTTTCTTGCCAACATAATCTTTTTGACATGTTTCTTCAATTGCCAATAGTTTACAAATGCATCTTTCCATTCCGGGATGAGTTGTGCCTCAAGTTCTTTGGAGAATTTTACCATATTATATTGTTTGTTTTTTATGAGAAGAAGGAGGGGGAGAAAAGAGAGCTTATTGGCATGAAAGTGGGATTTGAGCTAGGTTTATATATATATATATATAAAGAGAAGTGGAAAAAACACACACGAGAACAATTAGATAGTACTGCTTTAAATTTTACGTCTCTCTCATTTGATAATGGTCAGACTTGACTATTGTCCATTTTCTTTTTTGCTTTAGTGTGCGCGGGATAATATATATATAATGACCAAGGTTTTAATTTGTTTATAATTATATTAAATTAATGAGCAAGCCTATTCTCCATTAGGAGTCATTGATCTCCTCGCATCTCAATTATGTATATCACGGTGAATTTCTCACGTTTTAATATAAGATGGCATCATGTGTTGATGATCTAATGGTTTAGAACTTTAGATGTGACAACATGATATGAAGTGAAGAGTTTATGTCGGTGCCCATGTGCTGCATCCAACGACTCTTTTTATTTACATTTCAGATGTTCACATGAACATCTTAAATGGAAAAAAAAAAAAAAAAAAAAAAAAAGGGTTGTTGGATCCCCACATAAGTAACTCATGTGGTAGCATACACTCTCCCGATATGAAAAAAATGCTACAAAATTAGGATTAAAAAAAAAGGAAGAAAACTCCTTAATTAGTTTTCTTATGGGCATGACTATTGACTAGATGTTTACGTAATCACCAGAGCACATTTTCGGGCAAAGAATGGAAACCTTAAGGTGTTGGGACTTGGGGCATTCATCCTGATTTAATTTGTCATATGCTATTTGACGCTAATTAAATGTGGCGCAAGGTCTCGCTATTTTGTGGTCCTGTGACCATGAAAATTATACCATGATTTTTATTTTTATTTTTTGAAAATCATTATACCATGATTTTAGTTGAACATCTAAGTATATATTATACAGTACTTAAGGAACATTTCCTGAAACATTTGAAATAATAATCAAATTGCAATGAGAAGAATGTTATGAACCATAACGGCGAGTTAAGACTTTTTCCGAAATCGGGACTGAAAAGTGAATTTCATCCATATTATTACAGACACGGAGCGTGGGGGTGGCCGTTGGTGGCCACGGTCTCGTTAAAAAGGCTATATCTCCCTCTTTACCGAGCTTTTGGAATAGACTTAGGTTAAAATCTATTATTTTAATATGGTATTGGAGTCGGGCTATACATACAACTCTCAAAAACTTAATTCATCTTACGTGGAACATCTAACACACTCACTCCTGCTTGTAAATTTGATTTCAATGTCAATAGGAATTAGTAAGATTATTTTATGTGAGTTTTCTTAGTTCTATAATAGTTCTCGTTCATCAATTGATTAAAATATTTTCTACTTGAATTGCAGTATTCAATTTGACAGTGACATATTAATATTTTTTTAAAAAAAGATTTTTCAAGGCTTTTCTTTAGCTTTTTTTTTTTTCAATTGGAATACGTGAATGAAAAATTGAATTTGTAAAGTATTTTTTTTATTTATTATTTGAATGATATTGTATCAGCGCGTTTCATATATATGATTTTTTTTATATTGTTTTTTGGACATAAAAATTGATTCTTATTTCAAGAACGTTGTTTTTATGATAATGTTGGTTTTTGGAAAATTTTTATGATATAGCATTGGTGTTTTGACACTAATATTTATTATGAGTACATTTTTAAAAAAAATTTACAATCATTTTTCTAAAAAAATTTACCACCCCTCGTAAAAATATCTTGCTCAGTACGTTTATATAAATCATCGGCAATGATAGGTTTAATTATTGATGATTGTAAAAGACTAGTGACAGATGTTTCAGTCTCTAAGTTTGCTTTTATGCATCGATCAGCGAATCAAGCTGCTCATACTTTTGCTAGGGGAGCTATTTCTATGTCTGGTCTGATAGGATGAGTCTCTCCTAATCCTATTTTCTTATTTGATGTTATTGTTCGTGATTTGGTTTGATATAATATTTTAGTTTGCTTAAAAAAATCATCGGCAATGAGGTAAAACGCATGTATATCAATGTGGGTAAGTGACGTTATAAATTAGTACATATCAACGAGTCTTGATTGGCATGTGTATTCGAGTTAATTACACGTGTAAAATGTTATGTCATTATATTTACATTTGATACATATGTGTATATGTATTTAAAAATTTTGATGTTAATTTAAAAATGATTTTTATAAGATTTCTTTATAGTTAATTATGATTATTATTTACGTATTATTTAAGTATGATAGTTTATATTATTAAGTTCAATATTTTTTATATAAATTTTTATGTTAGAAGTGATATGATAATTATTAGAAACTCAAACAGTCAAAAGTATAAGGAATAAAGGAAAGGTAAATAAATAATTTAGTAATTTTATAAAATTGATTAAATACGATAGTTATAAGTGACCTATAAATTTACTCGGTGGTCCTAATTAATTGAAGCGTGAGGGAGCCAAGGGTACTCGTTCTAAAACTAAATAAATACAATTTTTTATGTTGTTGATTATATCATGATATAATGAATATATATGATGGGAGATTTTTAATTAGTATTTTTATATTATCGTATAATATATAGATATATACACACACACACACATAATTTGTGATGGATGACTTGGTGTGTGATCGCCTCGGATTCCACTAAAATCTCCAGAATGGAATCATTCTTTGGCTAAAGCACTCTCAGCGGAGTATATTCCTAATTAAGAAACTTAAAAAGGGTAGCGAGAATTGGAGCCATTTATTCCATCAAAAAAAAAAATTTGGAGCCTTTTCACGTGACATAATAATAATAATGTTCATTAACATTATCTGTTGAATAAAGTCGGGACCCGTCCCATAACTTTCTTACCCAATTTTCGTCCCGAAAATAATCGAATTTTTTTTTTCTCTCGATCTCTTACCCGAAACATTTCACGACCCGAATATTTGGGATCTCGAACACTCGGGATCCCTCGGATAGGGGAAAAAATTCCAAAATTATTTTTCACGTTCAATATTTCATTCAAAGAAAATGATTGTTTTATTAAAAAATTATTTAAAAAATATATTTCTGAAAAAATTAATAATATTAAAATATTTCGAATAATACTTTAAGGTTTTATTAAGAGAAGTAGTGCATCGGATAATTATAAATAAAATATTCGTATATAAATTACTAGCTAAATTTTGTTAAATAGATTTACAAATTGCATATCTGGTTCAACATATTTTTTCTAATTATATATTTATAAATATTAATTAATTAAACTATTAATTTAATTTTTTTGCTAAATACACAAAAATAAAATTTTATTTCGTGATTCTACCATTCGATTGTTCCAAAAATAAATAATTATGCTAATTAAGTCTAGAATTACTTGTAATATGGGTTTAAGCCCAATAATATTTAGTTCAATCTATTGATAAAATTATTAATAAAATATATTATAATATTATTTCGGATCGGGAATCCCAACTTCCCGATTTCTCTCCCGATATTATTAATCGAGATGGAAAAAATCTCGAAAATTGTTGTCGAAAAGATGTCGGGTTGAGATTTTATCAGGATGAGAATGAGATAGAACTCGAAAAGGATCGGTATTTCAGAAATTTTTGTCACCATAATTCACGTGATTGAACTTAGACTAGCTACTGGATACAATTTTTTTAAAAAAAAAATTAGAACAATAGATATCGTTAATCTTGAACCAATAAGTCATGAATTACAATGTAATGAACTCGATCAGGAATATAATCACTCCATTCAAAGTCTGAATATAAAAAGAGTGTTTTACGAGCTAGTTGATGCGCTGGTTGGTTAGCTTTTCTTCTCATATGGTGGTGAATCGACTTGAAGGAATTAGAATCCGACGTAGATCGAATTGTTATCCAAGATGTTAAACTTGAAAACATTAATATAACAAATCCAGTACAATAAGAGTAAACAATAAAGCGAACGAGAAATAGTAAGAAAATTGTAAAGCAAACCGAGGTCTGTAGCTAAATATAATTTTCTTAAAAATGCTTCGTCGTCTCCACAAGGTGCTTGAGGATCGACATATACAGACATCTGTTTTTCAGGATACAGCAGTTGAACCAGTAGCAAACTAAGCACAAATTCAATATTTCGGCGAACTCAAATCGTACCTTCACTTTATCACCAAAACTTAACGGAGATCAAATGAGAAGCTAACAATATGAAATGCAAGAGAATACTTGAATGAGATCTTGAATATCTTTTTGTGTCTGTAGATTGAAGAAATAAACACACTATTTATAAGCTCCAAAAGACACACAAAGAGTCATGCAAGATTAATTAACTCTATTAATCTTGAAATTAACTCAAGAATGTGAATAGGCAAAAGTTTCAAATTAACTCAAAAATATAAAGAGTCAAAGAACATTCTCACATTCATTAACCATAATTTTCATTCAAAATTTAATTTAAAACAAATTTCCAACACAAATTTCTAATACCACGACTCCTTCTGAGCTCCGATCATCTTCCGTAAATTGCTCAGCCCTCACCGTATCCAAAGCGTCCGAGAAAATACATCCAAAGCTACTAGCTAGACACAATATCGATATATCTTAATTAGAATTTTTATTTCCTAATCCCTTTCTTCCGTTTCGTTGCAACATAACTTTACAATAAAAACAGATTAAAAGGATGTTGTTGGAAATGACCGTAATAATTAAAATAAAACATTATAACCTATAATGATCGCAATATTATCATATATGATATTATATATATATATAGAGTTTCTTTCAAGTGCCTACTTAGCTATCATGCACACCAATGATGTGGCACTATTCTATTGAATGTGATAAAGATGTGGTCCAATATAATAGTTTCACATCATTGATGGGCATGATAAGTGAGCACTTGAAAAAAATTATATATATATATATATATATATATATATATATATTGTTTTAGGACTTCATACGGTCATACCCCTATATATTTCTTTAAAAAGGAAAAAAAGGCTTTGTTGGCTCGGAAGAACAATAAGACTGACACGTAACAATCATAATTCACAAATAAAAGAAGTATAATTAAGAATATGTAATGGTTTACAGCATGGACCTTTAGTCTTAGTTCTGATTAGCTAAAATCCATATATTTCTACGGTTCAAAATTACAAATTTTTCTATTCCAAATCTCCACTTGACCCGAATCGATTGTCAGTGCGTCAAAAACATGTGTACAGATTCATTGCCACAATTAAATTCATGTTATATAATGGACTATCATATAACATGTATCCCCCAATAGATAATAATATCGATAACTATAATATATATAGATGATATTCAATTTATATAATAGGAGATAATTAATATTTTTATATTTATTTGATGGGTTTTAAAGAACACAAAACTCTTGCAAATCATCTCACGGTTTATTTTTTTATGTATATCCGATCCGGCGATCCCCAACGTGATCTGAATTATAAAAATATTTTTATGTCAAATAAACTAACGAATTTGACACTGGTCGCTGATAGTTGTTTTCAACAGTGGGGAGTGACCTTGAAAAATATTGTTATAAAATAAAAATAGTGGTGGCTATATATGTGTATATACATAGACAATAGTGGACTAACTGTGACACAAGATGGCCATTCAGCAAAATTGCCTTTTAACTTCATATTTGCGTGACGTTCAAACAATGTTCCTCTTTTTGTGTCATCCCACACTATAACATATTGCACCCAAAATCCTTACGTACTAATTAATATAATATATATATATATATATATATATATATATATATATATATATACACACACACACACGAACTAATTAATATATATATATATATATATATATATATATATATATACACACACGAACTAAAAATATATTATGAGAAATATTTAAAGGTGCGTACGTACAATTAGAAATAAAATCCAAATTTGTTATTAACTAATGGAGATTCCAAGTGACAAACATGTAAAAAAAAAAAAACCCCCGTTTCATAACACAAATGTATTTATTCGAATAATTCACACGATTTTTTTATATTAAAATATAATTAATAATTTTAAGGTGAAGTACGTACTAGTCGCTCTAATGAATTAAGCTATTGGCTAACAATGGCACGGTCAAAGTCTGTCCGTAAACCATTATGGATTATTTCCCTAATTAGCTAGCTAGAGAGTTTTATACAGTCACGAAAGCAATAGCGAGAATATATATCTGCAGGCACGATCGAGTGGATTGCATAAACATACATTTCATACGGAAGAAGAAGGGGAAAATTTCAATTAGTGTTGTTAATTTGCTTAAAGTCGAGTGGATATGATAGTGGATATGATAGTGTCACATCGAATTTTCTTAATTAGTAACAATAAATTTATATAAATAGATTATATATATAATATATAGTGTATATATATATATTATATGTATACTGTGTGTACATATATATATATATATATTATGTACGTATATAATATATAAGTAAATATGTACTTACATATATTATATATATTTCATTTATAAAATATATGCATGTATGTATATATACTAAATAATAATTCAATTAAAAAAATTAAAATTAAAGGAAAGCGGGTTGGCGGGTCCAATATCGTGTTTTAATGCGGGATGGTCCAAAAAGAAAGGCAGGGCGGGTTCGGGTCCGGGTCCGATTTTTTTCCGGCGGACGGGTCTCGGGTTTGGCCAAACCCGCCCATTATCATCCCTAGTCTATAGATTATATATATATATATATATAGAGTTTTTTTCAAGTGCCCACCTATCATATCCACTACCATGCCCACCAATGATGTGACACTATTAGAATTTCCTTAATTAGAATAGAGTTTGTGGTATCAAAAATGCATGCCAAATGCGCGCAATCTACGTTTTTTCTCCTAACATGGGTTGTGGTCTTCACCAGATCGATGGTTCCACACTTCCATTCCCTGGACACTTATAAGCATTTTCCAGATTCCAATATCAATCGCTACCAACGAAAATTGCCTTCTCATCGATCTCGTGTACGAAATTTTTTTTATAATCGAAGAGGGGGTGTTTTTTATAAATCAACGAGATCGAGTTATAATTTAAATTATTAATTATTAATGTAATAAATGCATGAACTTTTCATCATGCCCTGGATTCCGAAAACTTTTCATGCCATTTACGAATCTTCGATATTGTCCACGCGTTGAGCTCCAACAACTTTTCTAATCCTTCCCTTTTTCATTGACATGTTGGCTAAAATGAGAGGTGAAAATGATCGGGACCCGTCCCGTAATCCTTCTATGTTTGTCTCGAAAAGAATCGAAATTTTTTTTTTTAGGAACTCGAATGCTCGGGATCCCGTCGAGTATGAAGATAAAATCCCGAATTTTTTTTTATTTTCAAGATTTCGTTTAAAAAACCAAAGAATGTGATTATTTTATATAAAACAAATACTATTTAGAAATTTATATTTCTAAATAAATATTAAAATTAAAACATATAATATTAAAATATTCCGGACAATGTTTTAAGGTTTTATCAAAAGAAGAGCATCGTAATAGGCATTGAATAATTATTAATAAAAGATATAAATTACTAGATAAATTTTGTTAAATAGATTGCCAAATTAAATCTCTTATTATAATAATTGTTCTAATTATATAATTATAAATATGAATTAATTAAATAATTAATTAAAATTTTTAAAAAAAATACACAAAAAATATCATTTCATTATTCTACTATTCGGTCTTTTCAACAATAAACAATTATTTAGATTAAATTCACAAGTAATTGTTATATGAGTTGAAATTTAATAATATTTAGTTCGATCTATTAATAAAATTATTAATACAATATATTATAATATTATTCGGGACGGAACAGGACGGGTCGGAAATCTCGTCAGGATAAGGTTTTATTTTCGATCACTCTCTCGATATTAATCGGGACGGGAAAAATCCCAAAAATTCGGGTCGGAAAATGTCGGATAGGGATTTTTTCGGGACGAGAATGAAATGGGATGAGATTAGGAAAAGATCGAAATTTCGGGAATTCTTACCACCCCTAGTCAAAATCTCTCGCTGAATTTAATTTGTGAATTAGAAATCAAAAATATTTTTAATTAACATGCATGTTGATTTTAACGATTTATATAATGTCTTTGCAAATATATAATTTCCCCACAATCTTTAACTTTGATAGGATCGGTCACGGTATGTAGAAGGGGTGAATACACACTTTTAAAATATTTTGAGCAACAATAGCTCGTTTCTTGAAATATTGAGCACCGATGAATTATATCGGGTTTGGTTTTCAAACCAAGCGGAAGACACCCGAAATAATCCTTCGTAGAAACTAATTTATCATTTTGTAAATTATTTTAAAAGGATGCAAGTTGATAGATGAAAACAGTTTAGTTGAAGCATTTTATCAAACACTTTGAATGCAACATTTAGGTATTTTATCAAACACATAAAATACTTCAACAATGCAATCAAAAACAGTAGCAATGAATAAATGCAAGAAATAAAGATACACGGATTTGTTTATGGATGTTCGGAGATTTCAACAACTCCTACGTCACCCCTTCTTCCTCCTCGGAAGGATCCACTAGAAGACTTTGATTTATACAAGTCATTTGTACAAACCTAATTCAAGACTAGGACTTACCATTGCCTATCTTAGAACTCCTAGCCACCACTCGATTGTAGGCCGCAACCTCACAATCCGCATATAGTTTTACGTCTTTATGCCAAGACTACAAACACAATTTTTAACATCTTTGTGTAAAGACTCTCACTTAACTAATCTATGAAATACATCTCTCTTTTATATGTGAGTGAGTTGGGTGTGAAGAACTTGGCATTTCACGCTCAAAAATTTTGATGTGTTCTTCACACCTTGGGTTTTGCTCTCAATTAACTGATTTATTCAAGTAGGTTGCCCATGCTTTGAATCTCCTTGAAAGACTTGTGTTTGAACTCCAAGATGATGTATTTATAGTCTCCAAAAATGATATAGCCGTTAGACACATAAATAGAGCCGTTAGAATGTTTTTTTGTACTGTTTCTGTACTGTTTCTGGAGTGCCAAACTGATTGAATAACTCGGAGCTCAACTGATTGAATATCCCCACATGATCCGTTGATATCTGGGCAAATTGATGAATGCAAAAGTTGTAGATCTTGATCTTAGCTTTCCAACGCCACCAGAATCAATCAATTCGTAGTAAATATGGAAAAAGTTATTCTCGAAATACCAGAGCTGCTCAAAATCGGTTTAGCACAGAATCAGTTGATTGCATACGATCAGTTTAGTGTTATGTCTCTTGATTCGTTGATTTATGGGTAAAGTGATAAACATAAAAATTTTAGCCATTTCTCTTAGTTTTCCACGGAATCAAGAATCACTCAATTTGGAGTTCATATGCAAAAGTTATGCTTAATACACCAGATTGTTCTAGAAATTCTGCTGTGCAGAAATTTCTGTTCCAAACCAGTAGGATCCGATTCAGTCTTTGACTTGTGAATATGATAGATACTTTTCTTATCTTTTCAAATCATGGTAAATCGTTCCATTCTGATAATCGAGCTGCAAGATATGGCCAATATACCATAACTGCTTGAGGTAAACTGATGGTGTATTTTCTACTAAACTGATGCAGTTCACTTTGGTATTGCGACGTCAGTTTGTCCAAGATAACATCCGTTTTTGCTCAACTAACGTGAAATAAAATATGTTCCAAATTGAGTTTTCTTCGTATTCATATTGGCGGATAATAATTTGAGTCTCTGATCTATGAGATATCATCCAAACAGTAGAGCTCACCAGAGATTCAGTTTTGCTAACTTTGAGTTTTGACTTCCAACTTGAGTTATCAACTTCACACTTAGAGTAAATATGTTAGAAACACAATAACAAGTTTTGTTATCATCAAAATCAAGATTATTTGTGTTCTAAAACCCAACAAACCTTTTTTTTTCTGGTTGGTAAATATTAACAAGTTGTGTACATCGTTCTAGCAAGCTATTTGTTATCCATTTAATTAGCTATATATACCTACAAATTACTTATGGAAACTATTATATATAAATAAATCCCTTTAGCATAATCAAAATCACCGTATTATTATATTTTGAATTTCAATAAAATTAAGCAGAAGTTAAAGTAGAATATGAGTTTAAAAAACATACAATATTTTTTAAAGTCAAAAAATGAAAATCGTTTTCTTTAGTTATAACAAACACTTTTTTTGTGATGTGAGAAATTGCAGTCGCTATATTTTTGGGCCGCACAACCTGCAAACTACGCTAGCCATGTAAATCGCACTAGACAAATCATATGCGATAAACTAGTACTCCAAGAAGTTGCTGATGGGAAGAATCAAATTTCTGACTTTTAACCAAACGTTCATCTACTCTATCAACTCGAACACCACTCAAAACAACAACAAACACTTTGTTGGATTCAAAATGGTTGATTGGTATGGCATATCGACAAGTAGTAGATGAGACAAAGTGAGAAAGGTAAGAACAAAACTGCTATTTTTACGGAGAAATGGGAAGGACGAGGAACAAGTGGTACGATGGGGTCCAATTTTGGCAATTATTTGAGCGGCCCCTTTCCGATTACAAATGCCATCATATGATACTTGGAAAATTAAAAAAAGAAAGAAAAGCCCATTTCATATATTGGTGGATACTATTTTATTTTTTGTGTTTGTTGGACCAACAGTGAAACCCAACAATTACAATTTACAATGGTCGGGTTTTCAAACAAAAATCGATGACTTTGCGTGTGAGTTGTGACTTCTCAAAAACAAATCAAAATTTATCGGTTTTTAGAATATTTTTATTTTTTTTAGCTTTCATTTTCGATTTATTGATTGTAGAATTTTTGTACTTTTTAATAAATTTGAACAATGCAAAGAAGTATTAAATAATGAGAGGAGAAAGATACAATCATGGATTTTTGAGTGGGGAGGCGTTATTAGTGTATATTAAGGATAATATATATATTAGAAAAAAGTTAAAGCCACTACGTGTAATTTTTGTGGTGGAACTATGACTCTTTGATTGGAACCCTTTGAGCCACTTTCTTCTAATTTACTTGCCCTAGTCAAGATCCGATAACCCGAATTCGATTAGGAATCGGTGGTTGGCTCCAAACCTAGTGAAATGAGATATACTGTTTATTATAATTAAGTTTAAGTTTCCAACGCAAGATCTCGTCTTAAATTTAAGATTTTAATTTCTTATAAATTATAAGTTGTAACTATAGTCTAGATTACAACTTCTATACACTTCAGGCTAAACAATTGCTTTTAAATGGGCCCTAATTTTGGCACTGAGACTTGAAAAGGAATGAAATATTTTCCTCAAAAGAAAAAAAAAAAAAAAAAGGAAAGAAATTTCAGTGGTGATACGATTTTTTATTTTCAACTACAAAATAGTGATTGTGATGTAGATGGAGTAGAGGTATGGAGTTGTGATGTAGATGGAGTTAACGAAATACCAAATATAGGATTGGACTAAATTATTATTGATTAATAATAATATTAATAAAATTTTAAAAAATAAGGGTAAGAGATATTTGAAATTATTCGATAGGTTTACTAATGCCATTTTCCTCAAAACCTAACTTCATGAATCATGCACTATTACTCGTGGTCAATAATTAAGGACAAAATGATAACGAAAGTTGATAACAAAAACCATATGTATGATATAATGGGTGACTGCGTTGCTATTTTTGACCAATTATTTGGTTGGTAAATGGCATTAATTTACGAACCATATTTGAAGCCGTCACAAGATTAGGTACAAGCTTCGTAGGAGTAGTGGCATATATTAATTAGATGAGATTATTTCAAATTACATCAATAATTTTCATCATTTTTTTCACATATTTTAATCTAATAAATATGCTAATAGTCTCCATTGTAATATATAAAACTCAATTCAAAGTGACTAAACTTATTGTGTAACACTTAAATAGGCCCCAACCATCAAATTAAATTTTAGATAATATTTGGATTTGATTAAGTATTTGAGGGAATGGTTTGAAATGGCTTCATGTTGGAAATATTTGAAATTTATCTTAACGACTTACATATATATATAATAACCTGTTGGGATTTGAAATGCATTGCTACGTGAATTTGCCCGAACAAATCAATGGACTTAAAATATGTAGCGTCAAATCCATCAAGTCGCAGATTTTTGAGACGATAGATTTCGAATTCTCTGACTTGCTTGGATAAACAAAATTGAATAATTCATATCAAATTATGCAATTTCAATATAATGATGGTAGATTTTTCAAATACACTATATAAATATAATTGGAATTAATCCCTTGAATCCTTCGTCGAATCAAACTCAACCCTTCAAATCAAATTAATCAACCGAAACACGATCTTAAATTGTCTGGGCCAACACTTTATAAAGTGGTTGTTGATCAATTTGCAAATTATATGTTTAATTAAGTTATATTCAGTCACATTATCGATCTCCGGAATTGGTTGTAACATATAATTTCCTTGTAATTAAGGACAAAGTTGGACTAGTGGTTTTACTAATCGCTTTATGGCGCACTAATTAAACAAAAAAAAATTCTTAATCACGTCGTTATTTGGTATCATGAGTAAAAGCCTCGAAGTCCACTCAAAATTGCGCATTAACAAAAAAAGTTGTATTAATATCCATAAATTTTTATGTTAATTATTGGATTCAACAAGATAATAAAGTGATAACACGTTTGTAGATAATGTAAATTTTTTTTATCAAAAATAATAATAATGTGTGAACCACGTTTATATAAAAACTAAAAAGTATGTATATTAATTGGATAAACGTCATAAACAATAGCCATCATCGCTAATATGAATTAATATCAAAATATTTATAAATTAAAATGTAAAGCTCGACATTGCACCACGCTCAAGAAACAACCAAAAAAGAAAAGTTTTTAAATTAAATAATATTTAAAATATACAAAACCAACATATCAAATAGATTTTATTTTGGTGCACTAATTAAATAAAAAATGTTTCTTCAATCACGTTTTTTTTAGTCAAGAAAATCGACTAGACAATTTCTATACGACAGACTAGTTCAAGAAGGTGTTGGTAGAAGGAATCGAACTCATGACCTCTGATCAAGTAATCACCTACTCCACCACTTAATCACATTGTTAATATTATGAAAATTTGTTGTATCTTTTTTTCTTTCTTACTTCTGGACGATTTATAAGTTTATCTGACGTTAATATCTTAAGTTTTTGTTTGACCACCAACTAAAAATATATATGAAGTAAAACCTCTTTAAATTAATACTCGATAAATTAATAACTTTTTTAAAAAAAAATTTCAGTCCCGACTTAGGCCAGTTTGCTAAGTCGATAATTTCGATAAATTCATAAGATATAATTTTTCGGAAGAGTCTTATATAAATATATGGTCTCATCAATATCATAAATTAATAATCTTCTAAAATTACAAAATATAACTAGGACAAGTTAGTAAAATGTGATTATATTGTTATTTATTCATTTTATTGAAATTCAAATCTAATTTAAATGTAATTCTAATCGAATTTTATTTTTAAATTTTTTCATAGCATTCAAAAGTTCTAGTTGCATTCTCAAACCGTGACAACAAATTGTGAATAATTGTTTTCTCTATGAATGTTTTTTTTCACTTAACTGGTTCCAAATATATTGTATCATTTTCAACTTCATCATCGATGATTTTGCACTTGTGAATGCATACATTTTCACATGAATAATATGTAAATATTTTTTTATTATACGGAAACTTCTAGTAATACATTAATTTAATCATTATATATATTAGTTGTATCGAAAAAGTATTCTTCAAAATAATAAATTATTGATTTAGCGTTAAATTATTATCTCTATAAATTACTAAAATTTTATGGTCCCAGCATTATTAATTTATAGATGTTTTGCTATGTTAGACACCTTTTATGGGATTTTTATTGTTCAAAGGAGTGGGCCGTACTTTGCACTTGTACGAGGTCAGGGGCCTTCCAAAATTGTTCCATCGACTGGGATTCGAAATGTAGGCCCATTATAAATGGGTCGATATTTGTGAACTCATGCCCTTCTTTTACTTGTACAAGGGCCGGTCTTTTAATATTTTTTTTCATCCCTATAAGTTTTTGTTTTTGTTTTTGTTTTTTTACTATTGTTATTACTTATTAACTTATTTCTTTTTTTTTTTTGAGAGGTTATTAACTTATTTCATATAGTTTGTAGGATACATTACTGTGCTGTTTTTTTGCGCTTAAAAATCATTTTGTTTTTATGTGGGAATAATTAATTTCATCTTTGCTTAAAAATAATAATAATTTTCATCTTTGAGTTCTAATCCGTACTTCAAATTCATCTCCTAATTTTTGGCGACTCAATTGTTCAGACACTATACCTTAATATTCTCAATAAGTATTTTTCATTTTTGTGTGATTTGACCAAAAGTGTCGCTAGTCAGCATCTTTTATTCTTTTATTGGACGATGACAATCGAGTTCCTATCCAACTCTTGCAATTAATTGCAATTTAATTCAATGATTATTATTTAAAAAATCTTTGAAAAAATAAAAAGCATTCAGATTAGGTAATAGGAGTAAAAAAAAATTCACAAAGAACTACATAATTTATGATTTTTTTAGTAGAAATTAAAACAATATATATCAAACGAATTCTTAGTACCAAAACATGACATATAGATATAAACATATGTGATTTCTATGTTGGTGATTGGACATGTCAAGATTCAAGAATACATGAAAATCAAATTGTTGTAATATACATTGGTATAAACTTCTCCATCATTTATTTATCTACTTTGTATTTGGTTAATAATCTAAACTAACGAGCTAAAAGTTAAAAGGTACTAGATTTTTTAGATATATTCTCTGTATAAGAGATTTTTACAAACTACATATTTTATGTACCCTTATTTGTTGTATTTCTCAATTTTGGTGTCACATATATGTATAAAGTTGCGTCAAAGAGTCATGATACATTTAATAACAAAATGTTCAAGATATAATAATAAAATCTCACATATAATAACAAAATTTTCACAATATAATTGATGAAAATATCAATGCAGGAGGTATTTATTGTTGTATTTTTAGGATTATTCTTTGTTGAATGGCTATTTTTTAACTAATTTTTAAAATATATTATGATTTAATTTTTGGTTATGGAGGTAAAGTTTCTATCAGAAAAATCAGAAATTGATTATTAAAAATAATTTTGAAAGTGCGTCAATCAACTTCCTGCTTCTGCTAAGCGTCAACCTGCAAACCCCAGGTAAGGGTTTTGGGACGAATCACTACAAAAATTGAGTCCTTGGAGTTCAATAATTTCGTTTTTACTGGGAATTTTTTATTCTGTATTTTCTTTAATTTTCCCCTGAAGTAGTGTAAAGCCCTAGTTTTGCAACTGAGTTTTTTTACTTTGAAGGGATCGATTTATTTGGGGATTGTTCTTGGGTTTGTTCACTATGTGTTCCTGGGGAACGAGGATAATCTTTTAGTTCCTTTGAAATTTTTTCATCTTGGATTAATTAAAACTTGGTGTAGTGCCCATATTTTCCCGTTGAACCGATCTTTTTGGCAGCTGATGGACGCAGAGCATGGGGTTGTTCATGAAACCCTTGCCGGTGGTTCACTAGCAAATATAGAAGTTGAGAGCTTAAATCGACGTGTGGATGAAATTTGTGTGGAAGTTGATGAGGTAAGAATTTTCGGAAACATAATTTTTTAATGGTTTGCTTAATATTTATCGATATACTACTCCTTTCGTCATGCTATAGTGTTTTCTGAAGGTGTACGGGAATTACTTTTTTTTTTTCCCTCCCGAATTGTTGTTGAATTGATTATTTATTTTAAGTTAATCCATTATATTCTTGACATGTTGCATTGTAAACATTATTGTTTTAAGATCATCACTGTTCAAGTTGTTTGTATCTGCTAGCATTTTTGGGCGATTGTTTTTATACCAACAATGCATCAATTTTGTTTTTCAAATCAAGAAGTACTCTTTACCCTCCTCCAAGTGATTTTGATAACTGTAGGTGTAATATTTGAGTAATACTTCTTTTTATTAACAGCTAGAGCAAAAACTGAATGACGTCGAACGATTTTACTCTAGTTTAAATACCAAGCAGTCGAACACGCCAAGAGGGAACTCCATTGGGAAGGAAAAAGATAGAGAGAAGTCGTTAGTGAATTTCAAGAAGAGGCAACAAGATGTAGCTAATAGGGAAGCAGCTGCCGCGAAGAGAATGCAAGATCTCATGCGGCAGTTAGGAACTATAATCCGCCAGGTAATGTAATGGTTTGTAATTCTGCTCTAGGTCACTACAAAGAACTGGAAATGTTTCTCTTGATCGGAGACAGCTAGAACATCTCCAAACCACACTTTTGTGATTGTTATTCCTTCTTATGTCTATAAGTTGGTGAAGGAAAAATATGAACAGGAGCAGTGAAGCAATGTTTTATGGTGCAAGTTGGAGGAAGATACAAAAATGATAAGATGGCATATAAAATAAAGATTTAACAGTTGATGGGATGGTGGTTTTAAGATATAAAGAGAAGGAGGAAATTGCTTGATTAGGAGAAAGAAATTGAAGGTTAGGTGGGCGCAACAACTAAGTCGCAAGGAGAAGGAGTGAGCGCGGAAGGAGCCAGTGCAAAGTTGCATAATTGTTGCGATTTTCTACTTTTTGTATGGTCTGAATTAGAATGAAAGTGCAATGAACCAAATATATCTTCATTTGGGCAGTTGAGAAGGGATCCACATTATTTTAAATTTTGCTTTATTGCATTGTTGCTGCAGACCATGATTCTCTTAGAGGAGAAATTTAATCAATTTAATGATTATTTTGTCAATTGTTAATAAAGTTTTAAGGAGCTCACACCGTCTCATAAATCATGATTTTGTTGCTCTTGTTGTTGCACCAGTCACTCCTTACCAATTAGATGCACTTGTTAGATTGCCCACGTCTTGTGCCTTGTCTATTTGGGCAACATCTTCGTGAAAATTTTCATTTAGCAAGATTGTCATTTTTCATTGTTTCCTCAGATTGTTATTATTTAAATAATGATACGTCTGAGGTTAGCATTGGCTTTTTTCCTCTTGTTTGTACTGAACCCCTGCAACTAAACTCGTCATTGATTATTTTTTGCTTAGCATTGTGGAAGAAAATTTATTGTCAGCCGTATGAAGTGATTTTAAGAAAATCTGAAATCTATAATGAAACATGTTTTACCTAAAAAATTTTTGTGACTTTCATTTCATTTTTTTGTGCTTCATTATGATTTGCTTGTTTCCGTGTTAGTTTTACACCAAAGTTACATACTTATATAACTTGTCCTTCTAATTTCTCCATGTATACCTTAGCCTTCTTTTCTATTTGCTTTTAACTTTACTATGTATCTACCTAGCCCTATCATTTCTTCTACTTTCTAAGGGTATATTCTGGAAATAGAAATTCACTTAAAACAGTTCATATTTCCATGATTTTGCAGTCTGCTCAAGGTTGTTGCTTCTTGTCAATTAATTAAATCTTTAAAAAATCTTTTTTAATTGAATTGGCTTTACAGATAACTCAGCATAAATGGGCAGGACCGTTTATGCAGCCTGTGGATGTTGAAGGTCTTGGTCTACACGACTACTACAAGGTAAATCTGTCTAATTCTCTTTCTGCACGTTGTGTCATATAGACAGTCCACAACTATTGTTACTCTCTCCATACCCCTACCCTCACGCACTCATTAAGCATAATTTTAACATCTTATAAGCTCCAAGTGATTAAAGAATTTCTGGCGCTGTTTAGGAGTCTAATCTTATTTTGTACTACCCTCCCATTTTATTAAATTATGTGAGTTACATTTCTTATAAGATGCTTTTGGTGACATCATTTAAGTCTGCATGCTAAAAAGCGAGAGAGTCCTTAGATATTAACAAATAAATTGGGATCTTCTTACAGTTCTCAAAATAGCTGTAAGATTTTTGCATCTTAAGACAACCAAAAACTAAAATGCGTCTTGTCGACTATTTAAATCTTATTAACAGAATACTCTTGCTTATGTTCATTGAGCCCCATAGATGAACTTGGATTTGCAATCATGGGATCCTTTCTATCAAATAAGGAAAGGTTGCAGCACAAAATGTAAATTTTGTTAATTGCCATTTAGATCCTATATCGATTTTGGTGAATAAGAATTATGCGATTCAATTGTTCCAGTCTTGTCAGTTTAGCATAGTATACAATTATGTTAAATCTTAAGTCATGCAGCATGTTATTTATTGATTTTCTTATTTCAGCGTGTTATTTACGACCCTCTTTGCCTGTGTTTTCCTAATTTTTACTTTTTGAAGCTGCATGTTAGGTCATTGAGAAGCCAATGGACTTTAGTACTATCAAAAGTAAAATGGAGGCCAAGGATGGCACTGGATATAAAAATGTTCGAGAGCTAAGTGCAGATGTAAGGTTGATATTTAAGAATGCAATTAAATATAACGAGGAAAGGGATGATGTCCATGTCATGGCATTAACTTTGTTGGACAAGTTTGAGACTAAGTGGCTGCAACTTTTGCCAAAGGTTGATGAAGAGGTAGGAGTTTGTTTTTTCATTTGTTGCATGATCCCTGTGCATAAAACATAACTGCTGTTTTTTGTAACCTTAACATCAAAGAAATTTAGTGTCTAGCCCATTATCTTTTCACATGATTGGTGATATTTGGATGTTAGTTCATACTAAGTTGTACAAATGATTTCAGAGTAGTGTTTGATTTTGGAGCTATCTAATCATAGGAAAAAAGGCTAAAAGATGAAGAAGCTGATATGCAACTGGATATCCAGCTTGCCCAAGAGGCTGCACATGCCAAAATGGCTAGAGATTTAAGTTTCGAGGTAAGTGTACGGAAATCCTGATTGGTAATCGGAAACAGTTATTTTATCTCATCTCTTAAATAGAAAGAAATGAGTGACATTTTGTTGGGGTGCTAGATTTTAGCTTATGATGGTCTTTAGCCTTCATGTTGTTCTTTGTAAGCGAACTGATAAAATCCTTTGAACAAACTGTGTTCATCTTTCCAGCTGGATGAGTTTGACATGCATCTGGAAGAACTCAGAGACACGGTACTACAGAAGTGTAGGTATGTTCCTCTAGAAGAGAGAACTGGTTTTGTGGATTGATTGTTCATCTGGTACTAGGCATTCAGTGTTTGCTTGTTTTTTAACACTTATAAATAATTTGGGTTCTATCGATTCTGAACAAACCATACACCAACCGAGCTCGTGAGTGTGGAAAATATTTCAAAAAATGATCGAGTGGATTCATTGAAAATAAATTAGATGACACCACTGTGTCCACATATTCTCCTGACTCGTGAGTGTTTTTTTAGTATACAAGTTCTTGGGATGGCATAAACCTAATTTTATAAATGAAATTTAATGTGCTTATTGCAGAAAGATGTCAACAGAAGAGAAGAAAAGATTAGGGACTGCTATTGCCCGATTATCTCCTGAGGACATCAACAAGGCTCTCGAAATTGTTGCCCAGAACGATCCCAACTTTCAAGCGATTGGGGAAACTGTGGAAGTTGACATTAACGCTCAGGTTTTTGCAGGAATTCTTAATCATTTTTCGTGATCCTATAAGTCCCATTTCATAGCGGTGCAATTTGAACCGATAATATATGTTCGCCTATGCAGAGTGAATTGACGTTGTGGAGGTTGAAGTTGTTTGTGAAAGATAGGCTACAAACACAACCAAAGAGTTCACCAAGCACTGGAGTGAAAAATGAGATAAAAAATGAGAATAATCAGAACAACAACAACAACAACAAGAGAAAACGCGAGATTTGTTGCGCACTTGCCAGGAGTAGTTCCCAGAAAAGGAGCAAAAAACCCCCCAACTGAGATTTACCTTGCAACTTTCCTTGGCCTTCTATTTGAATTATCTGCAAATGTATAGTTCTTTTGAAATTAAATTTGCAACTAGTTTTGATCGAAATGTTTCTAGAAAAAAGCTCCTTGTATAGAAACACTCATGGTTTGGTTGGTTTTTAATGTGTGTATGCGTTAGGGGTGTTCACTTGACGTACACGAGATCTAATGGAGCATCTACGAAATTCATTAATTTTTCAGAAAAAAAATATTAATGAAGCTTGTACTATTTTCATATGATCTATGCCCCACTAACTTCCATATCGATTTGCCTCTTGTGTGCAAAACTCTGAGTTTGTGCTTGAATGGATGATTTAAGATGTTGAGTTTCAAATCTATCGATTTCAATTTCTTAGCTTGCTTAGATGAACAAAATTAAGAGTAATTGCAGTGGATTTCAAATAAGTCAAGATTGATGTCTGAATTTTCAGAAATTGATTTCATGTTACACGTTGTTTGTTAGTTAAAAGATGGGTTTATTCTTGTTTTTTTTTTTTTTTTTGGCAACCAAAAGATGGGTTTATTCTATTTCTATCGAAGTTTGGCAAAATTTAGGCACTCAAGGATGCAAAATGTCGAAATATTCCACTTTTGAGAAGTTTGCTTTAATGGAGAAGTCTGATTGAGGGTGTGGGGTCTCAGAAGTAAATTACTCTGCACATGTCAATTTCTTGCCTTGACAAACTCAACATGTAATAATGCCCGAAATTTCCAATAATTGATTGCCGCAAACTCCAAAACCTCGAAACACCATGTATTACACGATGATTTTTTTTTTTTTTCAATACAAATATTATTATTTATTACTGTCAGTTGAATATTCTTATATATGGGATTTATTCGTGCTATTTTATGGGATTTAATTTTATGAGATTTTTAAATTTTGCGATATTGTGGGATAGTTTTTAAAAAGATGTAGCTTAAAAAATTTTATTCTTAAAAAAATTCTAAATAATTTTTGTTGGAGTGCAACAATTGTCCCTATTTGGTAAAACGATCGAGCCATGACGCTTGGGTTGTTGTGCGGTTTAAAATATTTGAGTTGTACTATTACCATCAACTATAGCTAATGGTAAAACGGCAAGCGCTCGGTCCTACAATTGATATCATAGTCAAGGTCATAAGTTCGATTCTCATTGATTATGGCATCCCCAAGGGGCGAGGAAGCGCGAGATTGTTGCACGCAGATAACATCCACGTGCGGGGAAGAGGTGGGCCCCGGTGGAAACCCTTAGCGCGGTGAAGCCCACCTATTACTTCTTTTTTTTTTTAATTTTTTTTTATTTTGTTTAAAAAATTTGAAACTGATCTATGGCCAGATTAATCTGGATCGTTGGAATTAAATAAAAAATTAATATTTCAACATTCTCTCCACAACATTATTTCACCCTCGCAGAACCAAGCAATGAAGTTATCACTGCTGACATCATAATGCAATGAAGTTACGCAATAATTGTCCATACTTGGTACAGCGATCGAACAATGACGTTTGAGTTGCTGTGTGGTTTAAAAAATTTGAGTTGTACTATTACCATCAGTTATAGCTTTTGGTAAAGCGACAAACACTCGGTCCTACAATTTTGATATTTGGATAAGTGTTGAAAAACATTTTTACTTTTATTTTTAAATTGAAGTAGAATTTGAAGCAGAAACTTCAAAATCGTTGAGTTCAACCTACCTTAGAAATATTACTCTAATTGTCAATTTAATGGTTCAATGATTTATCACGTCACCTCTCGACCGTTAATTCCTCAAAAACCACAAATTCTAGCTTTTAAAAAAGCCTTTATAACCAAACATTATATTATTTTAATAAAATATTTCTGTTGACTTTTTAACTAAAGACTGTGTCTAGAGAATCCTACACTCCCGAATATTAAGCAGTCAAGAAACATCCTAAAATTTTCTAAGCTACTGACGATGAAAATATTCCGATGTATGAGGTAGGCAGTATTCAAGTAATTATCTTGCAAAAATAAGATAATTTATTAGTTAAACAAGCGAAAGATAATAATTAATGTTAAAATATAAACCGAAAGTTTGGGCGAGCATACACAGAATAAAATCTTTTACAACATTTTTATGGATGGATAATGTATGAATTTAATTGTTCTACTTTTTAGAAAATTATTACCGGATTATATACCAAAATGAGATTAAGCCCTCAAATTTGGCTGTGTATATATCTGAGAATTGGAATTTACGAGGATCGCATTAATATTTTTGCCTATAGTTTGACATGTAAAATTCGGTTCTGTCTATGCTAGCACATGCACATGGGCAGTGCCCATGTGATCCATTGATTCAATGGTCTTTTTTTTTTTTTTCATTCGGGATGTTCGCGTGAATATATTAAATACAAAAAAATTTGGGTCGTTGGATATCCATTCGAGCACTATCCTAATGGGGTAACATAGAAATAAAAGAGAAGCAAAAATCCATAATTTTTGGTGTTATTGCAAAAATCCATAATTTTTGGTGTTATTTATTTTATAATATTAAGTTGTGGCCCCTTTTTTGTTGTTTACAAGCGACGTTGGCTGATTGATTATTCAATTGTTTTTTCCTAATTAGCCATGTATGATTTTATACTTGTTCGACAATTTTCCCATACTATCCGATTTTTTGGATATATTACTCTATACTTGTTCATTATTTTACTCATTTATCACATAATTATCTTTTAATTTTAATGATTTTTATCATTGCATTTTCTCAATTTCTTTTAAAATTTCTCTATTTAACCTTCTCTCGTGAATACCATCCATATAATTTTAAATCTATTATATAAGTTTATACCAGTATAAAATTGACAAAACAAATACTTCAATTTGCAAAAAATAAAATTCAATCTTTTATAAGTGAAGGCTAAAATTAATTTGTAGTAAGTAAAACATCTCAAAAAAGATAAATAATTTGTTAATTTTTAATTGGAAAGAGAGATGATGAATATCGTTGAAAGGTGGGGGATGAATATGACATTAACTTCAAACTTGGGAGGAATATAAATTTTACCGAGGTTTGATAATTGTCTGTCAATTAGTGATTGATGGAATAGAAATGTGGAACGAATTATATAGAAATTTTAGGCTTTTTAGCAGCAAAAATAAATTAAAATATATGAAGAAAATTTAATTTGATCGAGAGAAAAGTAACGCAAATTATTCATAATAATTGCCTCGTAATAATTAACGCGGCGCAACGCTGTCAATGTTCTTCATAAATAGAATTCAATACATTTCAGTTATAATATTTTTTTGGGGCCGTTTAACAAATGCTCGATCGCGCGTGTGTTTTATAAATAATTCTTGTCCATGTTTTATAACTTATTAGCATAATCGCACACACACGTAGCGTGTATAAAATGTATAATATATTTAATATTGTATGTTATGTATAAATATTATTTTTTCGATAATATTTAATTTATTTTTATTTTTAAAATAATATAAAAATAAATTTAAAATTTATTTATCAATTTATCTTATTTATAATCTTTAGTTGAGAAAAATATGGAAATTTGAAATATCGAAATTTCAAAAAAATAAAAATAAAAATGTAATATTTATATCACATAAAGACAATTTCGACAAATGAAAAGATGGTGTTTAAGAAAAAAAAATTTATATATAAAAAGAGATTTATACAAAAAAAACTCTTTATAACACTGTCAAAGTATTGTATATAACTATATATACGTTGAATCGATTCATATCATGAATATAAAATTTTGTAATTATCTCACGATAAATATACTTATAAAAACAAAAACTACTAGTTGACCATATATAATTTCTTATTTTTTTCACGTGGGAGAATGCAAAATTTTTTAGGCAATGGTTGTCTAGTCTCGTACTCTATATTGTCAATTTGTCTTTTTTCCGGAAATATAATCCAATACTTACTCATTTCTTTTCTTTTATTTTTTTCAAAAAAAATACTTTTAAAATGCTTTGCGAAAATACCGGAAACATATCAGAATTCAGTGGCGGTCTGAGAAAATTGAGACACGGTACGAAGATGAAAATGTGTTACATTAATTTGAAAAGTCAAAATATATATATAAATCAATTGAATACCATAATCAAAGTAAGCAATAATATATAATTAAGAACTATACATTAAAAACCCGTTTTACACAAATTTTCAAAATAACTTATTCATCCCATGAATAATATTAATCAAAATGTGCTTTCTCGCATTTTTTGAAGCAATGTGATGAAATATGTCATGGTATGAAATATTCTCAAATCTTTATCAATGAAAATGATTGCCAACTATTTGATCAATTTCTCTTGATTCATTGCACTCTCAAACAAGATTTCAGTAATTTTAATTTGAAAAAACTTAATTTACTCGATAGTGTGTCAACTTATGAAGCAATATTTGAGGTTTTTGATAAATTTTTGTGCTTAGTTAAACCACACGAGGAAAGAAGATGAAAGATGAAAACATTTTTCCAATTTATTTATTTTGTTATATCATTTTTTAATATAAATTAAAATTATATAATGAATTATTAATTTTTTAAAAATAATTGACGGCCCCTCTCAAAATGAGATTCTGGACGGTCACCTGATCCGTCCTACCTCAAAACCGTCCCTGACGTGAATTAATTATACATAGTTTTAAATGCATATATCACCACGTACATCGTGTATCTTAAACTTAAACTTTATTCTATATATGACGTTATAACATAAATTGTGGAGTTTATATTATATGATGATACACGATATTTTATATAGAAGAAATACATCGGATCCAATGATTTATATAATTACAGACTTACAGTCCGTGTCTTACTGATCAGTGCACGTACGTAATATTATACTTTGAAATTTAACTATATTTATGTATCCATTGCTTATAAATGTAAACTTAATTAGTTTAATAAGCTGTATAAATGCTTTAAGGTAGTGTTTGCAATAGATTGTACTTTTGTAGAAGTGATTAATTTATAGATTATAAAAAAGTTAAGATAAATCGAAAGGTAGTAGTGTTTGGAAACAAATGTGAAAATCTAAAAATCAAAGTTGGGTAGTGTTTGATAAATAAGTGATTAGAGTGATTTTAACAATGACCTTCTTATTAGAATTACTTTTGGAAATCATAATCATCACGCGCTTTTGGATTTCAATTAAGTTAAGCATAAGCTAACACATAATCTAGGTTTAAGAAACACAAAAAAATAATTTTTTAAGTCAAAATATAACAATCACTTTTTTTTAGTGATTGTAAACACTCCCTAAGTAGGGACCATTAATCAATCTCTATATATCCATTCTATTATATTAAATTTACAAAAATCTTAATTTATTTGTAAAAATACAGTAGTAATTGCTTATAATTAATCCTAAATTGATCCCACGTACATATACGAAGCGTACGGTTGCGTGAGATAGAATTATCAATCCAGCACATCACAGATAATTATAGGATTTATTAATCAAGACAATCGGCAATGCACATGCCTTGCTTTTATCACGTGTATAATAAGTTAATATTTCAAGTAATATATATTTATTTCTATTTACATATATTATAAATGAAGTGGTGCTTATTATTTTTTCAGATGATACCAATATCTCATAAGATAATACATCATGCATACCATTTTTTTATATATAATAGATACTAGTATTTTAAAGTCATGAGAGATGTAATTTTATTTCTTTATATTTGTTTTTTTAGCAATTTTGATTTTTCGTGTTCTCAAGTACTCAAGTTTCAATTTTAATCATATATATCTATAAATTATTCGTAATTTAATAAGCCTTTTTTTTCCCCACATGAGTGCTGATTTGTGATAATACACACAACGATGCCACACCACTTACACGTAATTGGAGTTACATCAGGAAACATAACTACAATTATTATAAAAACAATAAAAGATCACCTATTAAACTCAAATTTGATAACATATATATCCAAAATTACTTGCAAGGTTGATACCTCAAGATCCAAATGGTCTCAGGTCAGAATTCTACTTGTACATGTAGGCTTAGGTTGATATATTTCTTCCACCTCTGTTGTATAAGAAAAATTAAAAGTTTTCCTATTTTGAACGTTAATTTCTCATAAATTCATAATGATGAGTAGATCTCTTGTGAGATCATATCACGGATCTACATTCATGAGATGGATCAATCAACTCAATTCATTATTGTAGTGAAAAACCATACTTTTGAGATTAAAAAATAATTTTTTTCATGAGTTGGTTCGGGTCACACATCCGTATTAAAAAATTGACTCGAGAGACCATTTCACATGGAGTTTTTGTACTTAGTAACATAGCTAGTGATTACACACACGCAAACGTCTCTCTTGATGATACATCTAGTGTGCAGACGCGCACGCGCACACGCGCGCACACGATAGACGAACAAAATGCAGTATATATTAAAGGGGGAAAATTAAATTATAAACCAAATGCAGTCTTGCTTTCGTTGCCATTCCGTAGTATATATGCATGCAAAAGAATCCATGCAAGTCTACAGTATAATTACAGCGTCAAATGCATAAGCCTAATCCAATTCGAACGTGTCTTAGCATTGTGTGTATAATATTGGAACCTTCGTATAAGTCATTACACCAATAATCTACGGGTCGCCGCACCTGCATCACGTGAACTTCTTGCACTTTCGGACATCCTCATGACCTAAACAATTTTATTTTTGTTTCCTATAAATCATACAAACGCAATCCATTCTATATAGGCACACACAAATTCACATGAAAGGCAATTTATAATAAAAAAGAACCAACGCTCCATTCAATTTTTAGTTCCAAATATAATCTCACTTCCAAAGACAATATATCGTCATACATATAGTATATCATATGATTCATTATTCTTAAATATATAATATGTCACACATTAATAATATATATATAAGGTTTTTGTTAAACATTCAAGCCAATTAATTAAGCTTTACAACGCATACACAAAAGATTCCAATTTGCATTTAGCAAACACAACATGAAACTGCGAAAAGAAAAAAAATGAAAGACCTGAATGCAAATTAAGATAAAATTTTGGAATTGAAATGTGTAATGAACAAATGTATCACGTGCGGCACCACACCTGTGCAAGCAAGCAAAACCCTACATCTGAATCCACCGCCCTAATTGCGTGGGATTCACTATTCCAGGGATGTGGACCCCATCGCTCTTCAGCAAGCTCGCCACCTCAGCATACCCATGCGGCTTCGTTTGTCCTCTAGCCTCGGCTTCGGTCGCCGGCTCGGCCCGGTTCGGAGCCACCTGCTTGTTCTTGCTCAATGGAACAGCCTCGGCTCGGGCCGGATCGAACTTCTCCCCGAGCAGGGTCCCCTTGGTCAGGAACTCGTGGGCCATGTAGCCGGCCAAGAGCCGGTTCGAAGGGAGAGGCTTCTGCTCGGCCGTTTGTTGGACCAACGGTTTCAGGGACGTGGAACCGTCCATCTCTTTCCGCTTTCGTGACGCGCCAGGCGACACGAGTCTCCGCGCGTGGTAGTTGTAGCTCATCCTGGCCGTCGGTTGGAAACAAGGGACGAGAGAGAGCCACGTCAGCGAGATTCTCAGAGGGCTAAAAAAGTCAATTCACAGATTATTAAATTAGGTAAAAAAAAATTTAAAAGAAGAAATTTGAAATTACAGGAAAGAAAGTAAAAGATGTGAGTCTAGGAATCAGAGTCGTCGGATAGAATACAGAGAAGGCTTTGAAACAATACAATACATATACATACATATATAAAAAATGCACTTGTCTCATTTAAAAAAAAAACCCCAAAGAAACATATATATTATATCGTATTATTTATATAACATTAAAACTTGAGGGGTAATTACGGGTTTAGCAGCGGGAAAATGGGATTATTAGGAAATCGAAAATCCGTGCCGGAGACGGTGAATCTACGGCGGAGGAGGACGGAAGGTGAGGCGGCTCCGCCGCGTGCGGTGTCGGGAATCGGAGAGTGGTGGGGGCGATATAATTGAGAGGATTATAAGAAAGAGAGAAATGGAAAGAGGGGGTGGGTATGTGCACACAAGACTGAATTCTCCATTTATATAGCAACTACTGCGTATCTAACTTTGCCCCTCTATATTCAAATATTTTTCCAAAATGCCACTGAACACAAAATCTGAAATTCTAAAATTACCCCGGGTCATCCGGAAGAGAATTTAACGTGAATAATGGAGATGTAACTCAAGAAATAAGGGCGATTCAGTAATTTCGCCGTTTCGCTTTTTCTTTTTCTTTTTTGTTTTGCGCTGTTGCTAGGTTTATCATGTTTGTGGTGTCGTTCTCGTACAAGAGATTAATAATTTAATATTAGCGGATAATGAGATATATATATATATGATGTGTGTTGCGTAAAATAATCAGAGAATGAAATTTTTAAAAAAATATTTATATGAAAGTTATTATTTTTTTATACTGAGGTTACAGAAAACAAAATAAAATATAAAAAAAAAGTAGTGTTTGTAATTGGATGATATGAGAATGTGTTGGAGAAGAAAAGTTTTACCACATATCAAAGTTATTTAAAAAAAATTAACTTTAATAAATTGCATATAGATGGATAGATACACAAGTACTAAAACGCGATGACGATGCATTAATGAAATAAAATAAAATTATAAAAAAATCGGGTTAAAAAATTAGGTTTTAGTTCATATGACTTGGAAAAGATTTTCAAAATTAGACAAAAAATTACTTCTATTTTGGGAAAAATGATATGTTATATATATATAGACGCATTGATGAGGTCCACCGAATATAATAACTATGACTACATCAAGAATGTTATTTCCCATGTAATGGTTGAGTTCAACACATCCTATAGATATCATTGTCATAACGATTGATCCAACTATTTATGTTTTGTCACATTAACAATATCAACATTAAAGATTATCCTCATGTTCAGTTATAAACAATTGGATATATAATTGAAGGCAAAAACTCATATGAGACGGTCTCAAGGGTCATTTTCTTGAGACGGGTTTCTTATATGGGTTATCCATTAAAAGTATTATATTTTATGCCAAAAGTATTACTTATTATTATAAATATGGGTAGGATTGACTCGTCTCATTTGTGAGACCGTCTCACAAGAGTATTACTCATAATTGAAATACTATTCCAAAATTAGCATCTCTTTAATTAACCTGATAAAGCATGGTAATAGTAATTACAAAATAAGAATCATTTGAAAGTTACCACAAAATACAAGTTATATCCTTTACGAAATAGCTTTAGAAATCACTCGTTTATAATTATAAAAAGAAACGATACAAAGTACAATTTTAGCGTCATAAATAAATATAAAAAATATTTTGTTTGAAAAATATTTTTAAAAAATATCTAAAATGACACATAATTTACATAAGATTGTGACATGTGTAGATTAGGCCCATGTCTCGAATCAAAATATGTGGTACATCTATGATCCGCAATGGTGGTGTCATATTTCATGAATAGCCCAATGAGATCATTCAGATATTTATTAAATTCTTATATAATTATATGTTTTTGAAAATTATATAATTGTAGTTCAGATCGACATATATTATATTGTAATTCATTTAGACATAACACATATGGGACGAAAGATGAAATAATACATAAAGTAAAACATTACATTGACGGAGCGAAAATATCTAAACTACGTATATCTTGTGTTTTCTTTGCATGCACAAAGAAAATGAAAGTCACGAATTTTTTTCCCAAGGTTTTTGTAGTTTGTTAATTTTTTTTATCATAATCTGAAATGTTAAAGAAAAAAATAAAGGTGAAATTAATTTACACGTTTTAACCACTATTAAACAATTTACTGGTTTTTTTCCAATAATAAAACGTACTATATTAGTCATTAATTAAATTATAATTATAAATTTCTTATAGTTTCTTAAATAAAAAATCAAAGTTCGTGTGTGTATCAAAATAAATTTGTAATATTTTACTTTGTTCATGTACACAATATTGAATATACATATCTATTACTATTATTATGCAAGCGACCTTTAGTTGGTCTCTTGTTATGCCAAAATATTAAAATATATTGAAAAAAACACACACACACACACTAAAACTTCTTCTCTCCACTATCTTCATTTTTTTTATTCTTATTTAATTATTCCTATTTAATATATAATACAATCATTTTATTTATCTATTTTCAAATTCCAAATTATTTGAAAAAAAACTAATGAAATAGGAAATACTTAATAAAAAAATATGGTGTTTTAACTACTTAGGATGACAATTCTTAACAAAAAATTATTTTTATTGCTATAAATTTATTAATTTTTTTTATTGAAATTAAATATAAAAAAAAATTCGTCACATACATCGTGTTTGCAAATATACTAGTATATTTTTTAAAAAGGGAGCTGTGCATGATATAGCTCATCGGGTCCATGTAATTTCGGTACGTGGACATCATCCAACGCGTTGATTTGACGTTTCGAGATTTTTGGAGGGCATTTTGTGCGAAATTATAATTATATTTAATTTTGTTTTCTGTTTTTTTTTTATTTTATTATTTTTTTTTGCCAAAAAAAATTAAATTTAGCTACTATCGTTCAAGGGAGGCCCGGTATAGCACTGCTTGGAACACGAACTTTTTCATATATTCTTAAATTAAAATTTTTTGCATATATATATCTAGGATGAGCGGAATTTCATTTTACCAAAAGTATATATATATTTATATTTAGTGATAACACTATAATTATACTATTTTAAACTACAAAAGTATTGACATGGTCAAGATTTTTAACACGTGATCGGGTGCGAATTCAATAAATTTTTTAAAAATAAAATACATAATAAAAATTATATATTAACTATATATATTTTTATAATAACACTGTGATATTTCATACTTAAAATAAAAGAAACTCGATATAGTGGAGCAGCGGCGAAACACGAGTCACGGTGGCTATTGAGAACAAAAGCCGAGTCACGGTGGCTATTAGAAAATTTTAATAAAATATGATTTTAAAGTATTTATTTTTTTTATTAAAATTAATGTTATTATTGTTTTATTTACACTGTAAATTTTTTTGATTATTCAATATCTTAAATATTATTTAATTATTAAAAACAATGAATATCACTTAGTTTTATAAATATTTATGTATGATAAATTATATATTATTTCAAATAATATATATGATGCATGTATTAATGAAATAGGATAACTTTTATGTGATTAAATGTATGTTCACGGGATAAAAAACACTCTTAAAATAATTATTTTAACAAATATTTTATATTTTTCTAAAATAATAAAAAAAATTAATTTTTAAATATTTTATTGTCATACTGAAATTTTTTAATGTTTAGTGAGCGGTGACATCTCAAGACTTGCAGTTGCAGGGAATCCAGTGTATAATAGTAACACAAACTAATACAAGCATTACCGAAATGAGAAAAAATATCGAATTTTCGGTATATCGAATTTATCGTAACGAAAAAAATACTGAATTCACCGATTTTTGGCATACCGAAGATTTCATTACAGTACAATAACGATAACGATACCGAATTTTTCGGTACGATATGATATGAATTTTAAAAATTTTGGTATATACTGATATACCAAAACAATATGAAAATTTTAAAATACATAATGTTTATAACAATAATTTTTTAAAAATATAAGCTTTTTTTATATAAAATAATATATACCGATACCGTATCAAAAATTCGATTTAATCGGTATGTTATTTAGATGTAACGAAACTTTTGGTATAACGATAATTTGATACGATATCGATATAACATTTTCTTATAACATAATTTTATAATAAGTGGATTTAGGATGCAGCAAGAAAATGTGATTAATGAAATAGGATAACTTTTATGTGATTAAATGTATGTTCACGGGATAAAAAAACACTCTTAAAATAATTAATTTAACAAATATTTTATATTTTTCTAAAATAATAAAAAATTTTAATTTTTAAATATTTTATTGTCAAACTAAAATTTTTTAAATGTTTAGTGAGCGGTGACGTCTCAAGACTTGCAGTTGCAGGGAATCCCGTGTATAATAGTAACACAAACTAATACAAGCATTACCGAGGTGAGAAAAAATATCGAATTTTCGGTATATAGAAGTTATCGTAACGAAAAAAATACTGAATTTATCGATTTTTGGCATACCGAAGATTTCATTACAGTACAATAACGATAACGATATCGAATTTTTCGATATGATATGATATGAATTTTAAAAATTTTGGTATATACTGATATACCAAAACAATATGAAAATTTTAAAATACATAATGTTTATAACAATAAATTTTTTAAAATATAAGCTTTTTTATATAAAATGATATATACCGATATCGTATCAAAAGTTCGATTTAATCGGTATGTTATTTAGATGTAACGAAAATTTTGGTATAACGATAATTTCGATACGATATCGATATAACATTTTCTTATAACATAATTTTCAGTATCGTATACGATATATGATTTTCGTTACTGTATACCACCACTAAACATTAGATATTGATGTATTTTCTAATCGGAGTAACTATTGCACCCAAATATTATTGGTAAAAAAAATTTAAGATAACATTCAAAAGATAAAACATATATATATATAATATATATATATATATATATATTGAAAATTGAAGATAAAATATCTTTTAACTTATATATTAAACTATGTTTTGAGCATGAATAGTTTATCTTTTATATATTACTATTTACTACCACCCTTGTCAGTTGCTTATGTGTTTTTATTCTCAAACATATTTTATTTAGTGTATCATGTATTTTCATATAACTGATTATTTTCAAAATATGATATCATCACTTATTGATGATCATACTTCATAATTTACCCTATTATTATTATTATTATTATTATTATTATTAGTATATCAACAATTATTTTCGCAAAACATAAGGCAACTAGTTATTCACATTTCACATGTATCTTGTTATTTCAATAATAATTTTTTTTCATATAAATTTCGTGACACATGCTCGTCGATCGACCCTTGGTGTTTACTATTATTAAGCGATTTGGGGTCGCACCTAAATTCAAATGAGTTCAAGATCCTGACACTTGATCGTGCCTCATCTGCTTTGTATTCCAGAGATGTTGAAATGACCCATTGACGACTTCTAGTTCGTGTGATTTAAAAAGTCAAAGATTAAAATAGTATGAGATGTTTTTTGAGTTGGTGATTCATTTATAATTATCTTCTCTTTCAATTGATAAATAGAGGTTGAAATACCATATAATAAGTAATTACACTATATAAATTTTTTTTATATTTATCAACTTTCCATTAATTATATCACATGTTAACTTCCCTCTATCATCCTATCCAACGAGTGAAACGAATATATGGTATCAAAACTTTAATAAATGAATTCAATTCATCATGGGTAATCTTGGATTATCATATGCTAAACTTATTTATCTTCATATGATGTGATCAATTGTTAGCTCTTAGATCATAAATATATATGTCAATTTTCATGATATGTGATGAAAATACATGATCATGATATTAAAATAAGAGGAAAAATAGTTTCGGTGTAGCATAAGCTAACCCGATAATCTTTTTGTGAGATGATATCACGGAACGATCTCACGAAATTTATCATCGAGATGACTTGATCCATATACAAGATGAAAAATAATAGTTCTGACGCAAAAAAATAATAAATTTTTATAGATTGAGTTAGATCTTGTAAAATTACACGAAAATTTATTTGAGACGGTCTCACAGCTTAATTTAAAAACAAATCTCCTATTTGAATCATTTATATAAAAATATTACTTTTTTATATCAAAATATTATATTTTATTGTAAATATAACTAAAGATGATTCGTCTAATACGAAAAAAAATAAAAAATTCCCAGTGACAATTTCATATCTTTATCATAAAATTAATCCATAGCTTACGAGACAGGGTCACGTGAGTTTTTTTTTTTATTCATCACGGTTGAGTCGGAGTTGTGTAAGACACCTCATCATTGAATATTTGAATTAATCGACAATTTATTTGTAATTTCGATGCATATTTTAAAGATATATTCAAACTGTGGGACTCACCCAGTACGCAACTCTCCCTCCTTTTCTTCTAAATAACAATTTGCTAATGCAAACTATGAATGAAAATTTTTAATTCCCAACAAAGAATGTTCAACACAAAGCAGTAGATTCGGCAAATTTTTTAATGGGCAACTTTGAAAACACTCTCTAATTCAAACATAACTTTCATTTTACTTTCTCTTTTATTTGTTTCGAAAATGCCCTTGTCTTAATTTTAATTATTATTATTTATTGAATTATCAAATGTAGAATCGGATTCAAAATCTGATTCACTTTATTCATCAAAATAATAAATATTTTCATCATCAGATGAAAATTCATTTGTTTCTACTGGATAAAATCCAATAATATATAATTATTCAAGAAGTTTAACTTCGTTTTTTTTTTTCGTTTTATTTTGAACATTTATTCGCATAATGTCATTTTTCATTGCACAATCAACATGTGTAATTCTTTTCCTTACCCTTTGGGCAAGGTGGTTTTTTGTTATCAATTTTTTTATAAAATTTTTGTCTATAAGATTTTTTGAAGAAATTCTTTTTGAATTTTTTTTTCTTATAAGGAATGAACTTCCTATTAAAAAATTTATAAGGTTTATTTGGTTTATTCTGTTTCTATCGTTTTAGATGTTTGTTTTGCAACCATATTCTTTTACTGTGAATTCTATTTATCACAACACATCTTATTGTTTTGTTTGTAGGATTTGGAGATTATTTTATTTAGCGTTACCTCGTGACATTTCTTTGTTATTATATCTTTGATGAATTTAATAGTTCCTCCTAATGTTTTGGCGTAAGAGCTAGTTAAGAATTCATCTTTACTGTTTATTGGTATATTATGTATTTTATTAAAAATACTTAATTTATAATGTTCCTTTTTATCAGCGTCTATTAATTGATAATAGTTTGTTTCATAATCACAAATAAATTCTTCTAAATAACATAAATTACAAAGTTTGATATTGTCTAGAATAAAAATTGCTCTATTTTGTTCTATGATTTTGGCTACTAAATTAGCATCATTATTAGAAACTCCTAAAAATTCTTGGTACAAGGCATCAACAAATAGTTCGAAATATCGATGTCCTGTCATTTCTTGTGGTAGATTAATAATGACCAGGTTTTCGGCCAAAGTTCTTACTGCTCCTACCAATGTCATTTTTATCATTCAATGAGTTAATACTTGAACGTTCTCACTTTTATCTAATAACGATGTTAATTGAATTTGTACTGATAGTTCATTTGCCCAATGATCTATCCTTGATTTTCTTTCCTTAGTAGTTACACATCCTAAATCTAGAATATTTTGTTTTACAAATCCTGATGTTTTTAATTCTCTGATAATATCTCTAACATCTTTATATGATCCAGAATACTGGTCTTTATTATATTCGAATCCTTCATTTTTGGTCCCACTTTCACTACCTACATTCATTCGTATAGTTAATCGTGGTCTAAAATCATCTTTTGATTCTGTTTATGAGATATCCATCTCATATTCGAACTTTTAATCCTTTATCGTATTTCTTCTAATAATGATTTAAAAGTATATGTTTACTTGCTAAACACATACTTGATTCTGTATCAATATAAGCATGTATGTTATATGTTTTATGCTCTTTTATTTTTATTTGAATTTTTATATAATTAGTTTTGTTTTTTATATCAATTCTCTCTCATGTTTTTTAGGGGATAAGGGTATTTGGGGAATTTAGAAATAAAAATTTCTCCAAGAAGTTTTATTTGGGTAGGTATTTATAAATAAGTTGCAGGTGGGTTTAGGGAGATATTTAATGCAACGATCGACCCAGATCACTTCTCTGACTTTGAACCTTCTCTTGCACTGTTCACAAGAAAGCACAAAAAAAAAAAAAAAACTACAATCTTTGATTGGTGTAGGACAAAAATAAAGGAAAAAAGGCAGTAGTTTTCGATTCTTGGTTAATCTCACTCAGCCTGTAAAATCGAGAATTAGCCCTTTTCCTGGTGTAGAGAATAATGGGTGGTGATGGCTTTAACGCCTTGTGGGCTCTGGGCACATGCCTTTCACCAATTTAAAGGTGCCCTTTATAATGATTGTTTGGATATTTTTCTTTTAACCCTCTTATAAAATTATTTTTTACAGTTGGTTTTCGTTTTCATTATGATGATATTGACGATGGCCTTGTATTTCTTCGACTTTAACAGTGAAAATTTGCATTCTTTGACTTTATACTTCGGCTTGTCTGGTGCTAAATCTATCTTGGTGTTTGGCAAAATTTTCTCGAGTTACTGTCTTTATACTCCAAGTTCCTTTATCTTGGGGCTTTCCTCGGTCAACATTGTTGGTGATCTGAATTGGGTTTTGAGATTTTGTTGGGGATTTCTGATTTAAGAGGTAACGATGGAAGGTTTTTAAGTTAAATTTTGTTTTGAAGGTTCGAACTTTACTGCAGTTATTTTATGAACTTTGTGTTTATGATTAAATGGTAACATATATGCGTGATATATATTTTTTGAACTGATTCCTTATTAATGGTTGGTGTTCTTTTTTTTTTTTTTTTTTTTTAAAGTATTATAAATGTAAATGTACGATGAATGATGCAGGGCTTCTGCTTCCTTGTAAAAGGAAAGTGGTTGAAAGGTATGGGAAGTTTTTAATGACCATTGGCAATCTATAGAATGCTATTCAAATGCTTTCTTTTTTCAATCTTATATCTGTTTCTATGTGCATATAATGGGATTTTAAGGAAAGTTGAACGAAGTTTACTTGCAGAAATGATGCAAAATATGTGATTATGCTATTACGTGCAAAAATCTAGTGTATGTTCTTTAAGTTTTAAATTTTCTTTTGATATATGTTTATAGGAAATCAGTGAAATCACAGAGTGTGATGAGACGGGATGAGCTTTAAATACTGGCTACACAACCAAAAGACTAGCCTGAGTTTGAAATTTAGGAAGATGATGAAATGTATTTGCTCTGGAGAGCAATTGAGAGGAGATGAAATCATTCCTTCGTCGGAGTCCCTTGCAACTCGGGACTTTTCAGCGAGCGGGTATTCTTCTCGACCAGGGGATGTTGATATGAAAGCCGACTCCAGCAATATAGAAGAGGCGGAATCATCTCTTCGAGAGAGTGGGTTTCTTAATTATGAGGTAGTTTATTGTAGCTTTAGTTTTGCCAAATGTGGCTAGAACTTGAAAATTATTACTATGTAACTATTTATACTTTCATGGTGTTGGCAATTTAACCCTATGCGACCGTATTTGATAAGAAACACCCGATTCTTGATAGTATTTTTCACCTCTGCTGTTCGAAAAGTCAAATGAGATTAATTACAAGTTGGTAAACCTTTTAAGTTCATATTTTGTGTAAGTGCATTATGAATCGTGCATAGAATGAAGTGCTTGCTAGGACTTTAAAGTAGGGAAAACTCAACTATGCATCATGGATGTCTTGACTTTTGTTAATTATTCCACCTTGTAGGAAGCCAGAGCTTTATTGGGGCGACTAGAGTACCAGAAAGGGAACATCGAAGCTGCTCTTAGTGTTTTTGAAGGAATTGATATTGCTGCAGTGATTCCTCGAATAAAAATAACTGTAGTTCATAGGTGTGAGCTGTCTAGACGTCATTCTCAGAGCGACGCTGCTCTACCGATGTCTATGCATGCCGTTAGTTTGCTTGTTGAGGCTATATTTCTCAAAGCAAAATCACTGCAAGCTCTAGGAAGGTATGCAGGTACTTTTTTTTAACTTTTCCACTTCATACAAGAATTTTTAGTTCTGATGTTTAGCATGTGAATTATTTGTTTCAGTTTGTCCACTCTCACAGCTAAACCTTAATCCGATGATATTTGCAGAAGCTGCTAAATCATGTAAAGTGATATTGGACGCTCTGGAGTCTGCAATCCCTGAAGGCGTGCCTGAAAATTTTGCTTCTGATTGTAAATTGTTGGAGACCTTAAACAAAGCCGTAGAACTACTTCCAGAGTTATGGATTCTTGCTTGTTCCCCTCAAGAAGCAATTTTAGCCTACAGAAGAGCCTTGCTTCATCAGTGGAGTCTTGATGTAGAGACCAGAACAAGAATTGAAAAGAACTTTGCCGTATTTCTTCTTTATAGTGGTAACAATGCTATGCCTCCAAATCTTCGCTCCCAAATGGAGGGGTCGTTCATACCAAGAAACAACATTGAAGAAGCAGTTCTCCTCCTGTTACTTATTCTCCGAAAATTTATCCTCGGGAGGGTTGGATGGGACCCAACAATCTTGGATCACCTTGGTTTTGCATTATCCATCTCCAGCCAATGTGTGTCCCTCGCCCATCAAATCGAAGAGTTGCCTCCAGGAACGAATGATGAAAATGAAAAATACACGTCTCTAGCTCTTTGTTACCATGCAGAAGGTGAAAATATGGTTGCTCTGAATTTGTTGCGAAATTTTCTGAATAACAGAGAAAGTCATGATGTAGGGTTTGAGCTACTGCTGGCTTCGAAGATTTGTATAGAGGATTGTGATTGCCTTGAGGAGGGGATAGGGTATACTTACAAATTTCTTACTAAATTAGGAAACTGTCTTCAACGGGCTGGTTTTGCAAACTATTTTCGAGGTCTCTGTCTCTCATCACAATCTAGAGGCGTATTGTCTGATTCCAAAAGAATATCGAAGCAATCCGAAGCACTTGAAGCATTTGGAACAGCTCAAAGAATGACTAATGAGAAAAACACCTGCATTGTATTCTCTCTTTGTCTAGAAAATGCTGAGCAGAGAAAGTTAGATGTTGCTCTTTATTATGCGAAGCGGCTATTGAAACTGGAGGCTGGTTCTAGTGTAAAGGGATGGATTCTTTTCGCTCGAATTTTATCTGCTCAGAAGAGATATGTTGATGCAGAAAACATTATTGATACAGCTTTAAATGAAGCAGGGAAATGGGATCAAGGAGAACTGCTGCGTACTAAGGCCAAACTTCAGATTGCACAGGACCGTTTAAGGGATGCAATTGAAACATATACAAAACTCCTTGCTGTTCTTCAAGTCCAGAGGAAGAGTTTTGGAGTCCATAAAAAGCTTATGAAGGTATGACTTCTTGTTTGCGAGGATTCATTGAATTCAAAGTTCTGAATGTTTTTCTTAATATATTTTGTTGAAAAGTAAAATCTGTGGTTAAGAAATCCAATGCAAAATCACGTTTCGTAAATGTGATTGGTATTCGGTTTCATGTTCATCTTCTGTATATTCATGACCTTTTTTTGTGTCTGTAGGCCAAGAGGACAAACAATAGAAGTTTAGAAGTAGAAATATGGCATGATCTAGCAAATGTGTACACCAGCTTATCACGGTGGCAGGATGCCGAAATATGCCTTTCAAAATCTGAAGAGATCAATCCACATTCGGCTTCAAGATTACATTCCACAGGTAGATCTGGATTCACAAACCTTCAATGTTCTCATTAGAATAACCTGTTCAAACTCTAGTAGTTGTCTTGGAGTCATCCTATGATCCTATAGATTTCTTTTATGATCATATCATCAATTCACCCTCAGATCTCCTTGATGTTTTATTATCGATGCAGCCATAGATATGAATTTTCAACGGTTTTCCAATTCTTTTCGCAGGTTTACTCTATGAAGCAAAAGATCTACATAAGGAAGCTCTAAAGTTTTTTGAGAAGGCGCTAGATATTGAACCTAATCACGTCCCAAGCTTGATATCTACAGCCATGATTCTCAGACGACTCAATGAGCAATCACAGCCAATAGTTAAAAGCTTTCTGACCGATGCATTGCGCCTTGAAAGAACCAATGCTACCGCATGGTACAATCTTGGCGTGCTTTACAAGACTGGGAGCAAGGCATTAGTGTTGGAAGCAGCCGAGTGTTTTGAGGCTGCAGCCCTGCTTCAAGAATCCGAGCCAGTCGAACCTTTCAGGGACGTGTGATGCATATTTTCCTTTCGATTTAAACCCGCGTGCATAGGATGTTGTGATTTTCCCCTGACCGTGGTGACTTTGATTATGAAAATTAGCATATAACAGAAAACATTAGTTAAATCTGGATCAAAAGGCATGTGTAAAAAGTCATTTGTTAGATAAAAGGAATCTGTCACCGATGATTGTTCTTCTGTATGCCTTGAGTGAGTCTCCCTCGTGTGTGGAGACACTAGAAGATTTCTGAGTAAAAGTGATACTTCCATAAGAATCCATGTGATAGTTGAAACGTTGTTGGATTAGCTGGGACAGTCGCGTTTTTGGACACTCCAAATACATGGACTATCCCTCTAGTAACTGATGTTATATATGTGACATTACGTATGTAAATTTTGTTGTGAATTTGCTACTTGGTCATGTATGAAAATCTCAGTACACTCTTTACCCAATACTCTGCTAGGAGTCCTCTGATGTTTTGACACGCTGGGAGTCTTTGAATCATTCAAGCTTTTCAATTTTCATCTTTCCTTTGACAAAATCTAAAGCCAGACCTATGTCTATCAGGAGAACTGAATTCAAATACTAAGCAAATCGAGTTGAGATGGAGTAGACCACAATCAGAACTCAGAAAACAACATGCTACTCCCTAAGTTTGACTTATAATATCGTTTCATAAGAGTTTTTGTACAAAATCAATAAAGTAATAACCTTTTAGTTCGAGAGTGAAAGAAAACTAAATGAGGTTTAATATTATCTTCATCACGATGTTGATATCTTACAATTCATAGTTTGTCAAATAATATAATTAAGACGATAAAAAGAAATGGAACATACGCAACTATGTCTAGTAAATTTTTTTGTTTGATGTACACAATGTTCTCAATTGACTGCTTCCGACCAAACTAGAAACAAATGGGTTGATTGACCCTTGTAGGAGGTTACTATCCCCTTACACAGGGGCGGCCCTTATGGGGCGAGCCGGCCAATCGCTCACGACTCAATTATTTTTATAAATTATAATGATATTCATATAATTTTAGTTAATTAAAGAAAAATAAAATATTTGAGAATATATCTCTACGACAATCACGTACAACCATAATTTAATCACTTATTTCTTTCAATCCGTGCTAGGTTTATCAAATTTAATTTTCATCTTTAATTTCTCGTAGTGTGCACCTCTCACATATAAGTAAATTATTTTTTTTTGTTTATGATCTTATTCGATTTATACATTTTGAATTATGTCTAATTTAAAATTAAATTGAGAGAATTTATAATAAAATTAAGGCCCAAAAAGAAGACTTTCCAAGTTAAACAAAATGATTCAAGAGATATTAAATAATTTAACGATTATCCATATTAAAAAAAAAATTTGAGAATATTTCATAGGACTGTATAATTAATGATTTTTTTATATATAATAATTACAATTATGATGCATTTTATATAATATTGGTTTTTAAATAAGTTATAGTAAGAAATTATGTAAAACATTATTATTATTATTATTATTATTATTATTATTATTATTATTATTATATTTGAGTTTTCAAGTTAATGTGATAGATCCCATATTTTTTTATCGCCCTGGGTTTCGATTTTCTCAGGACCGATCCTACTCTTACATAATTACATTCGGAGACTGTGGGGTGAAGAGTTGGGATATCGAACCAAAATACCTGAAAGGAATATTTTATTCCTTAAAATCATCCTAGTTTGAAAAAGATTTTATTCAATATCTTTTGCCTTTCTTGGACATGAAGTTATTTATTTCTTTGAATAACTTGCTTTAAGTTTTAAATAAAGTTATCAGAATATTATTATCATATTTCTATTGATTTAAATTCCTTTTTGTGTAGATTTGTCTTGATCAAGATCTAGAGTCCTACGCTTACAAGAAAACATTCTAAAGGAGGATTCTTGGTCTATTTATTGAAGATTTGCGTGCACAAGGAAGAGACCGAAAAGATAGAGAGACCGATACATATAGAGACTGAGAGAGTTTTCAGAAAGCTTCAAGACACGTACGTTGAGTAAGATCTGCTGAAGCTTGTACCGATCGTGATTGCTTGAAGCCGTGAAGAACATTCAAAGATTGTTGATCGAAGAAGTGTGCTACTCACGTGTTTTGGCTTCAAGAGTTTCTCTCTTTAATATATTTTCCATTATTCTATTTCATATAGAATGTTTTTAGGAGAAACTTTATTGTTTATTTTCTCACTTGTTTTGAGAAATTGATTTTACAATAGTCACTAGTTTTAGGGTTTGTAAAACTCTTTAAAAGGTTTCTAGTGAAGTTTTGCCCTGAGACACTGCAAGAGTATTTTATACTCTTGTTTAATTCATTTGAGTCTATTTATTTGGTTGCTTGTTTATTTTATATACGGTTACATTATATTCCGCTGCAAATTACTCAAGGTGTTATTGTAGGTGTTGTCAACACCTTGTGACAACACCTCAAACTGTTTATGTGCAACCATTATTTCCTTACAAGTGGCATCAGAGCCATATTCTTGATACACTAAGAACTAATCTTGGTTGCTTATTTTATTACAGGAAATAAGATGGACTCATCATCTGTTTCGAATTCGTTTCTCAAACCTCCAATCGTTGATGGTGCAAATTATGCACTTTGGAAGCATAGAATGAGGTATACTATTAAAGCTATGGATGCTCGTGCGTGGCAAAGTATTTTGACTGGTTGGACTCCTCCAACAACGCAAGATGACGACAGAGACTATATCATCAAGAAAGAAGAAAATTGGACTGCCGAGGAAACGCAAAGCTCAAGCTACAATGCTAAGGCACTCAATGCAATCCTTGCAACTGTGGATATGAGGATGTATGGGATCATATCTGACTGCACTATTGCTAAGGACGCATGAGATGCTCTTCAAGAACATTGTGAAGGAACAGATAGTGTGAGAAGAACAAGATTGAGATTGTTAAATGCTAAATTTAAGAGAATCAGGATGGATGAGAATGAGACTATTGCTGAGTATGATAAGAAACTTAGGGAGATAGCTACAGAGGCTCATGCTCTTGGAGGACCTATTGCGAGTGAAGCTATGGTGAACAAGGTTCTTCGATCCTTGCCTAAAATATTCAATGGGAAGATATGGGCGCTTGAAGAAGTAAAGGACACTTCAAAGATGAAGATGACTGAACTGATTAGCATCCTTCAAGTCTTTGAGATGAACAATAGGGAATAAGAGAAGGATAAAGGAAAATCAATAGCTCTTCAAGTTTCGAAGCCCTCATATGAGGAATATGTTAAATTTCATCAAGAAGTTCATCAATCTGATTTAGAAGAGGATTCGATCTCTCTCATGACTAAGAAATTTAATGACTATCTGAAAAGGATGAAAGAGTCAAGAAAGACGGATAAAAAATTCAAGACTCCAATGTTCTCCAACAAGCCCTTAAGGATTACTGGACCAGAACAATCACCAAAGAAACCTACTGATTCTTCTAAGCCTCGGATGATAGTGGATGAAAAGAAGAAGTTTGTCTCAAAGAAGCTAGACACGGTTCAATGCCATGCATGTCAAGGTTTTGGAAACTATGCAAATGAGTGTGCCAACACGCTTAGAAAAGGGATGAACACGTCTTTGAGTGATGAAGAGTCTGAAGAAGAAGAACATGAAGATGAAGAGAGTCATACTGCCTTATCTGCCTTACTGGAAAGCAAGAAAAAGTTTCAAGTCAATCCTTTAGGTGTTGCCGCAGGTATTGCCACACCTGGCCGCAACATCTCTCAAAGGTCAGTTTGTTTGAATTCCTCCACTACTGATAATATGTGTGATGATGATACAGGTGAAGAGACAATGTCCATAGAAGAAGCTCAGATGATATTTGAAGAATTACACACTGATTGGATTGAAAAGAATAAATTGAACACTATCCTTTCAAAGGAAAATTCTGATTTAAAGGCTGATGCGTCAAGGCTGAAAGTCATGCTGAGTAAGAAAGACATCGAGTTAAGCCAAGTAAAGGAAGAGCTCGGAAAAGCAAAAGCTACGTTGGCTAAGTTTAATTCAAGCACTACCAAGCTTGATTCTTTACTCATGATGGGAAGAGATGGTACAACTGGTTTAGGTTTTGAAAATAGCATATTTGAGATTGGAGAAAGCTCGAAAGGGCCTGTGTTTGTCAAGGAAAGTAGCAGTACAAAAAGCTCAAGCAAAAAGGTCTTGCCAGTTGATCCTCCAAAACCAAAGCCACAACCTGCTGCTCCTTCAAAATCCAGAAGGAAACGTAAGTACATCTGTCACTACTGTCATGGACCTGGTCATATCAAACCATACTATTTTAAGCTGCAGGAAGACTACTGAAATAGATCTGCATCTAAGGTGTTGCCAACACCTCCCTACAACATCCCTAAAAACAGAACATATGTAAGAAAGGTTTGGGTACCAAAAGCTGATATTCAATGTCATATGATTTATACTGCTTTGAGGACTAATATTTCAGGTGCATGGTACTTTGAGAGTGGAAGCTCTCGTCACATGACAGGTTCCAAGAAGTTTCTCACTGATTATGTCGAACAGAAAAGTGGAAAAGTGACCTATGGAGGAGGTTCAAAGGGAAACATTGTTGGAAAGGGAACTCTGAATGTTGCTGGACTGCCCAAGCTTCGCAATGTGCTTCATGTTGAAGGATTAACCGCGAATCTAATAAGCATAAGCCAACTTTGTGATAATAATTTGCATGTACAATTTGATAAGAAATTATGCAAAGTTTTTGATGAATCAAATCTCTGTGTCATGACAGGTACTAGGTCATCCGACAAGTGCTATCAACTCGGAGAAGAGATGACTTGTAGACACACCAAATTTAATGAGTTTGATTTATGGCATCAAAAATTGGGTCATGCAAATTTCAAGACATTAAAGAACTTGAGTAAGTTAGATGCTGTGAGAGGTATGCCTAACTTAAAATCTGGTATTCCATTCGTGTGTGAAGCATGTCAGAAAGGGAAGCAGACTAGGGTGTCACACGAGGTGTTGCCAACATCTGTGACAATACGCTGCCTCGAACTTTTACATATGGACTTGATGAGTCCAATGGATGTTGAAAGTTTCGGTGATCTAAAGAAAAAGACAGCTGAGGATGAAGTTGATGATCTGCTGGATAATTCTGGAAATATAGATGTTATCAAAAGAGTGTTGCCAACATCTCCGACAACACCTCCTACAGAAAATCCAGAATCAATAGTTGAAAAGACTACTGATGAGAATATTGATGAAAACAATGAGGTAAATGAAACTGGAAAGAATATTCCAAGCAGAATTCAAAAGAATCACCCAACCTCACAGGTTATTGGAGATGTGCATGGAGACTTGCAAACTCGAAGGAAAGAGAAAGTGGATTATCGAAAGATGACAGGTTTGTTATACATAAGTTCTACGTATTCTCAGGTACGTTTTTCCTGTTTCGTGTCAAACATTGAACCCAAAAAGGTTGAAGAAGCATTAAAAGATGAATTTTGGGTCAATGCTATGCATGAAGAATTAGAACAATTTGTTAGGAATGATGTTTGGTACTTAGTACCGTGTCCTGCTCATGGTAATGTCATAGGAACTAAGTAGATTTTCAAGAATAAAACTGATGAGTCGGGAAACATCATTAGAAATAAAGCTAGGTTTGTAGCTCAAGGGTACACACAGGTTGAAGGGGTGGATTTTGATGAAACATTTGCTCATGTAGCCCGCATTGAGTCTGTTCGACTTTTGCTTGCTATTTCATGTAACATGGGAATGAAACTTTTTCAAATAGATGTAAAAAGTGCCTTTTTGAATGAGATCCTAAATGAAGAAGTTTATGTAAAATAATCTAAAGGTTTTGAGGATCCAAATCATCTTGATTATGTGTACAAATTGAAAAAGGCATTGTATGGATTGAAGCAAGCACCACGTGCATGGTATGGAAGACTCACCGAGTACTTGTTAAATATTGGTTTCAAAAGAGGTGAAGTGGATAAAACTTTATTTGTACAAAAATCTCAAGGTAATATCTTAATTTGCCAAATCTATGTGGATGATATAATCCTTTGTGCTTCAAATGATAAACTTGTTAATGATTTTGTGAAGTGCATGTCCTCTACATTCGAGATGAGCATGGTTGGTGAATTAACTTACTTTTTGGAATTACAAGTGAAACAAATGCATGATGTTATCTTTTTGAGTCAAAGCAAGTATGCTAAAAATCTTGTGAAGAAGTTTCTGAATGATAACATTAAACACATGCGCACACCTATAGGGGCAAATGAAAAACTGTCTAGAGAGGATGTTGCCGAAGGTGTTGACAACACCCTCTACAGAAGCATGATTGGTAGTCTTTTGTATTTGAGTGCTACTAGACCAGATATCATGTATAGTGTTTGTTTGTGTGCTAGATACCAGTCTAACCCAAAAATCACTCACCTAAAGGCCGTAAAACGTATACTGTAGTATGTGGCTGGAACTTTGAATTTGGGTTTATGGTACACTAAAGAAACCAATTCGAATTTGGTAGGGTTTAGTGATGCTGATTGGGCTGGGGATTTAGATGAGAGAAAGAGCACTTCGGGAGGATGTTTCTACTTGGGGAATAATTTAGTATCATGGTATAGCAAGAAACAAAATTGTGTCTCATTGTCTACTGCCGAGTCTGAGTATGTTGCTGTAGGTAGTTGTTGCTCACAACTTCTGTGGATGAATCATATGCTAAATGATTATGGTGTTAAGAGTGATACTCCTATTATGTAATGTGATAATTCTAGTGTCATTGATATATCCAAAAATCCAGTACAACACTCTCGAACCAAACACATTGACATTAGACATCATTTCATTCGAGATTGGGTCGAAAAAAGCATGATCTTAATTGAGTTTGTTGGAACAAATAACCAATTAGCTGATATATTCACAAAAGCTTTGGATTTCGAGAGATTTTCTAGTCTAAGGAAGTCTCTCAGTATGTGTGCATTATAGACAGAATTTAGATGTTGTCAGGAGTGTTGCCAACACCCTGTGACAACACCTTTTCATGCATATGCATTTTAGGACCTTAGGCATTCTGCATTCATGCATTCATTCTGTTTTGTGATGTGTTGGATACTTTGTAACCATTGACTGGTTTTCACTCAGGATTCTGTGCAAAATTGATTTACAGTTTAATGAGATTTAATTTAAGAAGAGTTCTGACTAAATCACGAAGTAGCGGAGGGATGTTTGTATTCCATGATCCCGTCCCAAGTGAAAAGTGATTTCGCAAATTCAGAAACTCAAAATAACAAAATGGTTAAATAAGATCATCTCAATCATCAAATTTGATTGAAAAACAGAAGCAAATGGAAAAAGCTACTTAAAGGGGTCCATTGAAGATCGTTCCCTTAGTGTGCAGGCTACCACTTCTGTAATAATGAATTTAATGGCTATCTGGAAATAAAGTTTTTTTTAATCCTGAAGTGTTGCTGGAAGATGTTGCCAACATCATGGATAACACCTCGCTTGTCAACATATTATTTATGCACATGATTGCATTTTAAGTTTATGTCGCATTCTGTTTTAGACATAATTAGGACATGCATATTTTGATTTATGAATATCTTTGGCCAAAAGGTTATGAATTTCGATCGAACAAAATTTGTGATTTTTGCCCATCCTCTGAATTTTTGAATTTGAATGTGATTGGATTTTGTTTCAGTGGTGTTATATTCAGATGAAAAGTTAAAATTGGAAAGATTTGGGGAAATATTTGGGCCAAGATTATCGGAGGAAATCAAAGGGATTTATTGTTTAATCAAGTCGGATTTGTTACCGTTTTCCTCATAGTTACCGTTGAGATTTTGTTACCGTTGGGGGCCTACAGAATCCAAGTTAGAATAGGAAAAGGTTTGAGGGATTATATATCTGTGTTTTTATCTTCTTTTGGAAATATTTTATTTCCTTATTTTCATCCCGAATTCCCTTATTCTCGATACTCTCTGATTAATATTGCCCTATTCCATTCTTAATATTTTATCCTCACGCATTTTCATGGCAGGAAAGGGTTTTGGTCCCCAAGATATTCGTTTTGAGATGAGATATTTAGAAGATGCTACGGAAAGTGTTACAACACCTACACCACCACACCCCGTGGTTGAGCAAGCTATTGTTCCAGTTGCTGAGGAACCGATGCCTCTGGACTCCATCGCTCCAGGAGAGCCTGGCAATGCTATCGATGTGGAAAATATGCCAGACATGAGCGTGCTAAACAGGGTGTTTCCCACGAAACCCTTAACCCGCCGATCCAAGAGACAAGCTGGATATAATCCAGATTACACTGCCTCCAAACGATTCCGTGGGAAGGGTCAATCCTCAAGGCCTTCTATGTTAGATACAGAGTATTCTTCAGGAGATGCAAGCGATGATGAAGATTACAAATTGGTGCATCAAAAAAGGGGAAAAGCCTCTGTGATGGAATCCTCGGGACAGGCTATCCCAGTTCCATTTGCTACTGTTGAGGCGTCTGACAAGGATTCAAGCTCTGAAGATGATGGATCATCTTCCTCTGAGGCTAAAGACACTGTTTCTGCTGATAAGAAAGATGCATCTGCATCCATTCCTACTGTTGAGGAACCATAATCTGTCATTCCTCCTGCTCTGTCGGATGATGAAGAAATTTCAATAGCCCAATTCATGGCTAAGATGAAGAAAGCTAAAGGCAAGGTGCCTTCTTCCTCGGTTACAGCTACTGTTGAGGAATCCAAGGATGAACCAGACGAGGAGATGCTCGTTGAATTTGCTGATAACCGTCCTCATCTGTCTGATAGTTCCAGAACTGAGTCAAGTGAAGATTCAGATGCCGAGAAAGAGTTGGAAGAAGAGTCAAATTCTGATGACTCTGAAGAAGAAGAGAAAGGTGCTGAGGAAGGTGTTGCCGACACCCTGGACAACATTTTAGGAGAAGAATACCAGGTAAACTCGTCCTATTCATCTGCTTTTTACTCCAAGGAGTTTGCTGACTGTTGGGATCAGTACTCTGATCGTGAGTTCCTTGAGGAGCGTAACATTGATGTGGAGAATTATGGAGCTCAAAATATGATAAAATTCCTTGAAGCAAGAAATCTGCTTGCCACTGTTACCACTGCTGGTACGTATAGCAGGAAAATCATTCGAGAGTTCTATTGTAATCTTACTGAAGATGTGAAGGACCCACGGTATGTCAAATATGGTACAGTCTATGTGAGAGGTCAATTGTTCCAGTTTAGTCCAGCTATCATCAATGCTTTTCTCCACACGTCGTCTGTTGATGATGCTCCTCTGCCTACCTTGAATGAAATGACTACTGTCATTACTGGAGGTCAAGTTACAGAGTTTCCAGCTCATCCCAAGAATTTACAGGCTGGCAAGCTTACTGTCCTATACTCTGTTCTTCACAAAACTTCTGTTAAGACTTGGACTCCGTCTGGAAATTCTTCTGTTGTTACAAAGCATCAAGCTCCAGTCTTGTATGCGATTGGAACTGACATGACGTTCAATTATGGCAGACTTGTGTTTGACACAGTCATGGCATTTGCAGATTGTGCTCAACCTACCTTGAAGCTGCCTTATCCATCACTCATCTACTCTATGATGTTGTCTCAAGAAATTGAGAAGGATGATGATGAAGTTCTAATTGAGCCTGGAGAACTGCTAAAGATTGCACCAGCCCTGCTCAAAGGAAATAGGAGGATAGACCTTCCTTGGTCTGAGACTGCTGATTATACAGGTGTCATGGCAGGTGCTGCCAACACCTCATCTGCTACTACTGTTTTTGTACCTCCTTCTGCTGCTCAAGTTGTTGATTCAACGTTCATTCAAGCTCAATTGGTGCATACTGAGCAGAAGATTGCACAAGCAAAGGCTGATCTTGCTTATTACGAAGGGTTAAAGGCTCACTATGAGTCTCTTTTAAGAGGAGCTGGCCCTTCTGAACAAAAAGGGAGAGAAGAAAGTGATGAAGCGAACTCCGAGAGCAATCAATTCTAATTTTAATTTTTGGTTTACTAGTTTATTTGTTTTTACTAGGTTATAAGTTTTGTTGGTTTTTATTGCTCTGTTAAGCTCTGCCTCTAATCAAAACTGTTTTGTATCATTCTCCTTGCACTTATGTTTTCTGATTTAAGGTGCATTGCTAGATGTTGCCAACATCTTAGGACAACACCTCTGCTTATACTTAGGGAGAGAATCTATTCAGAGGGAGTTTTGATTAAGGGGGATTTTATTTGTGTTTTGTCCAGAAAGGCAAAAAGGGGAAATTGAAAGGAATATTTTATTTCTTAAAATCATCCTAGTTTGAAAAAGATTTTATTCAATATCTTTTGCCTTTCTTGGACATGAAGTTATTTATTTCTTTGAATAACTTGTTTTAAGTTTTAAATAAAGTTATCAGAATATTATTATCATATTTCTATTGATTTAAATTCCTTTTTGTGTAGATTTGTCTCGATCAAGATCTAGAGTCCTACGCTTACAAGGAAACATTCTAAAGGAGGATTCTTGGTCTATTTATTGAAGATTTGCGCGCACAAGGAAGAGACCGAAAAGATAGAGAGACCGATACATAGAGAGACTGAGAGATTTTTCAAAAAGCTTCAAGACACGTACGTTGAGTAAGATCTGCTGAAGCTTGTACCGGTCGTGATTGCTTGAAGTCGTGAAGAACATTCAAAGATTGTTGATCGAAGAAGTGTGCTACTCACGTGTTTTGGCTTCAAGAGTTTCTCTCCTTAATATGTTTTCCATTATTCTATTTCATATAGAATGTTTTTAGGAGAAACTTTATTGTTTATTTTCTCACTTGTTTTAAGAAATTGATTTTACAATAGTCACTAGTTTTAGGGTTTGTAAAACTCTTTAAAAGGTTTCTAGTGAAGTTTTGCCCTGAGGCGCTGCAAGAGTATTTTATACTCTTGCTTAATTCATTTGAGTCTATTTATTTGGTTGCCTGTTTATTTTATACACGCTTACATTATATTCCGCTGCAAATTACTCAAGGTGTTATTGTAGATGTTGTCAACACCTTGTGACAACACCTCAAACTGTTTATGTGCAACCATTATTTCCTTACAATACCGACTTTTTGGGATATCGTACCGAAATTGTTTCGATATATAGACATTGTTTTGGTATATCGAATTTTTTTTCGATATCTATACGGTATGAGTATGGATTTTTTCTATACAAAAATTTCGGAATTTCGATATCGATACCGATATGAATTTTTTTCATACCAATATTTTTTATACGGTATACCGAAAACCCACCTGGGGTTTACATATTCAGACATGGATCTTATAATATCAAATATACGGTGATCGTTGGATCTAACAAGAGAGTACTACCATCATGTCAACCAAAATTTCGAAACAAATGGAGCAATCCCCACATAAGTGTTTGTCTATTTCCGCAACTTGAGTTGAAAAAACGAAAAAAAGTGGGGATGAAAATGATTTGAACAGCGTGCACGCACGAAACGCCTTTTTCTCTTCTTCTTTTCCTTTTGCAGATCTTAATTTGGTCCAAATTATTTGATTCAAAGAAAGAAAAAAAAAATCTGTCCAAGTTCATGTTTAAGTCACCAACAACGATTTCATATTCATTGCAATATTGCAATTATAAGCAATCAAGTTTTTTACAAAACATTTAACAAGTGACATGAATATGATCTGTTGGAAAAGTTGATTATTGTATATCCAAGCGTGCCAAAAAGGACATCTTCGTTTTTAATTTCTGAAACGAAAAACAACCATTTTTCTATTGTTTTTCGTCGTATAAAACGTCATATGAGCCAATGGTTTCAACGTGTGATGTGTAACTCATCAAATCAATTCAAGAAAACGGTTTTGTTCATGTAAACACGCACATTCGAGGTTCGGAATCTTTGAAGTTGCTAGTAAATTCTCTTTTGAAAATTTGTAGTAGAGGGACCACAAATTAAATCGTTGAATTGTAAAACATTGATTTTTGGTTTCTTTTGGATAATACTATTTGAGTCAAGGGGAGAGCATCGATGAACTTGAATTTTTGAGCCACTTTAATGTTTGTTTTGAAGGGAATATAGACATGAGAAAAAGAAATCAATATCAGGTTCGTGTGTTTATACAGACATATATATATAGACACTTATATATGCATTCACACACAGAGAGACATCTAATTGATGCTGTTAATTTCGAATATTGAAATGTTTGAATGAAATAGAGTTTAACTTTGAAATTAAATAAAAATATGAATGAAATGATAAGTGTATTTCATTCAAATGATTGGTACAGGAAAAATAAAACAGAAATAGAATGAAATTATTTTTAATTATCAAATAATTTCTTCACTAAATTCGAAATAATATATAACTACTCAAAAATATTTATTATAGATTAATATTTATTATAATTATTATTTAAAAACAATAAAATTTTTTATAACTATTAATAGTCTATTAATCATGATAAAATCATCTTTATAGTAAAACTAATATGATTATTAATCTTAATTTAGTAATTATTATTATTAGTATTTTATTTATTAAAATAAGTGTCTTTTAATAAAATATTATGATAGTTATTTTATTTACAATCATTTTATTACATTATAAATTTTTAAAATATACGTGATTATTAATTAGTTATTTATTTATTTATTTAGTTATTAATATTATCAACATTAATATTCAATTGTCATAATTTTATATTTATAAATGATAGTTATTTAATTTGATAATTTATTATTTTTATGATTATTATTTTAGGTATTTTATTAAACTAAAATGAAAGAATTTAATAAATAAAGAAAAATTAAAAGTGAGAATGACAATTGTCATCCAAAAATATGATATTCTTATGAATATGAGAATATCCATTCGAATGAGAATACTGTACCAAAGCCAAACGGCCCAAACCAAACATAAATGTATGGAATAAGATCATATGAATGTTTATTTCATTCCTACCTCATTCCTTCTTATCAATCATGCATGCTCTTAATTAGGTATTAATCCATGATTTCACTGATATTTATTAGTGAGACGAGTCGATTTGATATATATATAAAGTTAAAAGTAATACCGTTAGTATAAAAAACAATAATTTTAATGAGTTTGAGTCGATCAAGTAAAAATTTGTCGTCTCATAAAATTAAGTCATGAGACGGTCTCATAAAAACTTTGTGTCGACAAATAATTTTTCAACGCTCTCTTTTATTCTAATCAACAAACTTATGACGGTATTTTTTTTTTAAAAAAAAATTATCACAAGAGGGGTGTGGAACTTTATTTCAACAATTAGATGGTATTTTCTCGGTAGTTTCTCAAATAATTCAACACAATTTATCCAAAATAATAATAATTATGTACTTATATAAGATTATATTGTCAAAAAAAATCCAATGTCCCATGCTTATGTAATACTCGATGCGGAACTAAAACTCAAACTTTTTAGAATTATTATTTAATTAACAACAAGATGGATAAATACAAAGATGATATATACGAATCATGACTTTTATAAAGGTAAAAAATTTCATTGTGCTTATTTTTATTAATAATATATAGTTAAACCCCCTAGAATTAGATGCCAGTCTAGAACGAATGCGACATTTATAATGTGTGTCAATAGCTAATGACAAGTTGAACAATGGATTCTTGTTTTGTAATGCAAAAGTCGGAGGCCATTCTTGTCCTTTTCATCAGTCAAGATTCTTGATTTTGTCTCAACTTCCATATATCCTTATTTTATCTAGGTTCCCATTTTCATTTCTTTATTATGTGTATTTTCGTGTACAATATAATGTAGGTAGTGGGATTGTTATTTATTCACTTCAAAGTTCAGCTGAAGTTGTGGAAAGTTTGCAAGTTGGGAAGATGAGAGTACCATTTATTTAAGACTATTTAAAAAGGAGGCTGTCCTTATAAGTTTTTTTTTTTTTGAATAAAAAAATTATTTGTTGGGTTTTTTTTATTATCATGAAAGTTCCTAATTTTTTGGTGGGGAAAAATTGACTTTTTAGTTTTATACGTTTTGAATTGTTGCAATTTTGGTTATCTATATTATCATCTTCTATTTTTAGTCCACATCGATACTCCCAATAACAAAAGACTAAAAGTATGACTAAAACTGAAATTTGATAACATATAAAACAAAAATCGCAAAGTGATAAAATTACACGACCAAAAAATACAATTTTCCTACCCTTAAGGGGGTGTCCAAGTTAGTGGAGTAGATAAATACTTGGCTAGTAGTCATGAGTTCGATTCTCTCTACCTACACTTTTTTAGACTAGCTTTTCATACAAGGCTTGCTCATAATCTCATTGCGGTTTACTAGACTAACGGGGTTTGCAGACTAGCTATTGTCTTAGTCCATGGTTTATCTTGTGCGCATCGAAAGGTAACGGCTGCGGGTTTTCACGTCATAAAAAAAGGACAATTTTCCCTTTTTTATTATTTTATCTGATCATTTTATCCTTACCTTAGGGGAAATATAAGGAATTACATTGGTCAAACTTCATTTTTTTTAAAAAAAATAACCCTCTCAAGTGTATTTTAAAAATAATTTCATGACTAGGCTGTAGGGTTAAGCATTTCTACCGGTGTGGATTTATTTATTTCTCTTTGACTTAACCTAGTCGGACTAAATTTGGGCTCGAATCCTGCTCGAAATTTTCTTCAAATATATTTTTAATATTTTGTTGGAATTTTTCAAACTTAGTACCATGTTTCAGATTAAAGAAACATGTGTGATCGAGTAAATGTGAATTAGCGAAGAACGTGGCATGTCGAGTACTCAAAAAATGTAATAATTTTTAGAAACATGTAATCTCACTCGTTTTCCATGAGACTATTTATTTATGAGCAACATGATTGAGAAAACTAGCTATATTTCATATATATATACCAAAAATCTCGAAATAGATACGCAAATGTAAGTACTATAAAAACTTCATCTGCAAACAATTTTATAAAACCCGTATAATTTTATTAGTATGTATTTTTCTAATCGTACCATGGACACCAGATCGTGCGTTTACCTTTTCATATAAGCCTGCAGGATCTGTCAAAATTATCTTCTAGTTCTCATTTATATTTCTTTATTAATTTTTTTTAATATAATTACAAAAATACTCTATCATTAACCGTAGTTTCTCTTCTCTTCTCATCGTATCTTAATTTTCTCATATCATTTCAATACAATAACTCGATAAATTTCATTAAAAAAAAAACACCCTAGTCCCCATATGTTCGCACGAACAGCACGCGATCCACGCCACGGCCGGCTAATTGCAAATGGAACCACAACCACAGCTTCCTAGTTGGCATTAAATTAAATGAGCTTGTTGCCAAAATCGTAAGTTACAATAGTATATCGATGAATGAGCATTGAAGTGAGACCAGCTAGCTACTACTGGTTCAGTGGTCCCAATGAGCCAGCCCCTTTCTACGCAACTATACGTGCCAAACATCATCAAACTCTATAAAAAGCTTTAGTAACCAATCAAGCTAGCCCTTATATCCAAATACAAATATATATATATATATATAGAGAGAGAGAGATTTAAATTGAAAAGAATCCCTAGCTATTTTTTTGTATGGAAGAAGAGAAGGCAATAAATGATGGGTACACACAAGATGGGACTGTGGATCTCAGAGGAAACCCTATTCTCAGATCCAAGAGAGGTCGATGGACTGCTTGTTCCTTTATTGTTGGTATGCCATTCTTTTCAATTCTCTCACTTTTTTTTTTTTTTTTTTTGCAATATTTCTACTTTGTTCCCCTCGTTCTTTTTCGCGGCAACGCGCCAATAGAAGATCTCCCGATGTAGCATAGAATATCTAAATGAATATATGTAAGAACCAGAATCTGTCTTAAGAAACTAGCTAACAAAATCATGATTGGGTTCATAGTTACATATATGTGTATTTTGTTTTGTTTTGCTTTTTATTGAAAGTATATATTTCGTGATTTAATCTTCTTGGTGGTGAGGGTGATCCTCTGCTTCGTTCTTGGTTGTCTTGTTTCACTTTTTAGTAGATCTCGAAATACATCATGAAAAGGCAACCTTTTTGGAAGCTCTTACATTATCGTACTTGAACTAGTGCCTTTTTCTTTGTTTATTAAACTTTCCAAGGAAGATTCGGGATAAAGTAATTAAAATGTCGTCCTTTTTTTTTTTCTCCTATTTATCCACGTGTCATATGCCGAATTAATTTTTTGTTCAATTTGAGTTAATTTTTATGTCAAAATTATTATTTTTCATGTAATGTAACAAAGACCTACCAATTTATCTATTTTCAAAACAGTTTTAGGGTTCTTGATCTTATAGTTAGTATCAATAACCTTAAATCTAATCGTATACTTAAACATGGCAATATATATTAAAATGAAATGAGGTAAACTGCGTGGTATGCATATACGCAGAATATTCAATGAATGTGACGGATAATACTATAATACAATATCAATTTTTTTGTTTTTTGTTTTTTGTTTTTTGTTTTTTTACCTTTTGACAACACGTACGTTAAATTTTTCGTCGACTTCTTCCTCTAGCTCACTCTTTCTCTCTCTTTACTAAGAAAAGATACGCACTTCGATAAGTTTTACGTTGGAATTAATATATTAATGTATAAATTATATGGATGGATTCATTATCCACGATTACAAGTCATCCACGTACTACCTAAAATCTAGACCAAATCAAATCCATTAATTTCCAGAACCAAAGACCAAAGTTTACCCATCCTTTTAATTTCTTCCAAATATCGGTAAACACGATAATCTAACAATATCTTGAATTTTATGAGCATTTTTGGAAAAGAAGTTCCGTCTCTTAAAAACACTACCAATGTTATTATATCTTTGATAGTGACTCGTTCGGAAACGTTCAGTCATACAAGTCAACTGTTACGTGCATTTTAATTAATTAAACCCAACACAATTTAACTAATAATTAATTATTTAAAATCTCAATTCAATATTATATCTTTCTTAAATTGCCCAATACTATATAATTCGTACAAACATACGTACGTATACACACGCATACACGTAACTTCGATCAATACCCATGGGATAGGTGTAACTTTTTCCACATATCTCATGAGTAAAACCCATAAAGTAGGACCGAATTTTTCCCTCTTGAGCATTTGTGTACTCATATTATCGTGGTTTTGTTTTTAATTAGTTTGTAAAATAAAAAATATGGTTTCGTAATTCGAATAGAGACAAACATAATAATAATAGTAATAATAATAATAGATAGATAGATAGGTATGAATACGAAAATGGAAACGGCATTTGTCTTTCAGCCAGCAAGTAGCTAGCAGCGTCTCTTTCTTTTCGACTTCATGGGGCATTATTAAATGCGTCAATTATTTTCTCCAACCTGCCATTTTTCGTACACTGGTCGAGTCAAAATTATAAGATATATCTAAAGTCAATATATCTATTTAATATTTATTAACAAAAAAAAAAAATTGGAATTTAATTAAATTAAATGGACATATATATATATATATACGAATGCAGTGTATGAAGTGTTCGAGAGGATGGCGTACTACGGAATATCCTCCAATTTATTCATATATTTGACGAAGAAACTTCACGAGGGGACTGTGAAGTCGGCCAACAACGTGACCAATTGGGTCGGGACCGTTTGGATGACACCCATATTGGGCGCCTACGTCGCGGATGCGCTCTTAGGTCGATATTGGACCTTCGTCATCGCTTCTGCTATTTATTTCTCCGTAAGTCATCCATTTAATTATTATATCTTTTCGAATCAATTATATATTTTCCCCGGAGTTGGAAGTTGAAATAATAAAAACATCTCAACTAACACAAAAATAAATGTACTTCTTGCAATAATTAATATATATATAGTCCCAAGGCATGAGATGTACGTGAGTTTCACATGAAAAAAAAATTAGGACAAACGATGATGGTCGTTGGATCTATCATGAACGCTAGTTAAATATCGTCTATTGGACTCTAACGTGAGAAAAAAGTTAGGAAAATGATCATGATTAAGGACCTTTCGATGATATTATTATTACGTTAGGAGTTTGAATTAGTTTTGTCAACACATTAAAAGTTAATAGTTACTAGGAAGAAAGGGACGATAATGATTAAGACAATTTGAGAAAATTACCACCTTTTTGGCTGCAATATCGATCATGAATATATATTTATCTGCATGACTATTGACTAAGACATCTTAATTAATTAGTCATATTAATATATATATATATATGTATTATTGGTTAATTAAATTTCGGAGAAGATGCTTCTCTTTTAATTTAATATTATTGATATGTTATCATATATCGTGGTAGTTGGTTTTGCTATTACTTTATTAATAAAATGGATATGATCATGCGACAAATGATGATGTGCGAGAGCAGGTAAATTTAATAATTAGTATTTGTTAAAATGATATATTTAATTAAAACTTCAAAAAAGATTCTGAAAATTATTATTATTGTTTTTATAACATACATTAATTTAACACCTAATTTAAGTACTGTGTGTACTATTTTTAACTTTCTTTTTCAAGATGTTTATGAATAATATTTCCCGGACGATTCATCTGAGATTTTTATACATTTTGCATTTAGTGCTTTTAATTGGAAATTAAGGAAACTTGATAGTCTAGTGATCATTTCAACCTACCTTTACAGGCACAACCCTCATGATAGATATATGGATGATCATTTATCAATATATGTGGGGTCCATTTAAAATGGATCTAACATTTATTGATAAATATCAACCGTTAGATATACATATTCTAGATTTAAAAGTACAGTTATTATGCCGAAATTATCGTATGAAATAAAATATATATTAGTCGCGATTCAGCAATGCGTGGATTTGACTAACATATTTCAAACCTTTTAGCAACTCTCACTAGTTAAAGACAAAGTCATTGGAAAAATTGATAAATAATACCATTGTTACGTGGATTAGAATTAGATTACAACATACATATATTATATTTGAATTGATCTTATTACATATTTTGTAGAATTGATCACTTAAACTCTTGGGACCACCGAAGTTGACCCATGAATATGGAAATCTAAACTAATTGGTTACATTTTCAAATAGCATTTTGTTTGTATTTTTACCGGGCTGAATAAAATTGCACCAAATTTCATTTCTTGGACTGGAGTTTACGGGCATCTAATATTCAAGCAAGTGTTGGTCCAAGTCAACGTTGGCCTACATTTTTTTGTTTTAGGTTTATACATAATTTTTTTTATTACATAATTTTTTTTATGTTAATTAATTTTCATGTTATTTTCAAGATTGATAAGATAAATTTATTATTGAAAAATTTATATTTAGATTAAAAAATTATTTAATAATTTAAAAATTTTAAAAAGTAGATAAAATATAATAAACATTAAACATTAATGTATAACTGATGAGATATTATTGGAGATAAGTTTTATGGCAAGTTAAAAGAAAATAGGGATTTGAGGGCATTTCTATAATATTAATTAAGACTTCATCAAATTGATTGAAAATTCGTTGGTAATCAGGCAGATTTTTAATTAATTAAATAAATAAATATTAAGATTAAGATGATTACGCAACCTTCGCTTAATTAGTTTCTTGATTTAGAAGACTAATAAAGCAACTTGTTTGGTCGCTTCTAAATTAGTTTGAGCTATATATTAAATAGAATATAATTACACTTTTTACTTCATCAGTGTGATATATATGTTTTGAAAACTAACATTACAAAAAAACATAAATTAATTTAGACAAAATTTAATTGTCTCAGGGAATGGTATTGCTCACATTATCAGTATCAATCCACCCATTAAAGCCAAGTCCATGTTCAGATCCAACCGGTGCCACATGCAACAAGGCCACCACATTGCAACTTGCTGTGTTCTTTGGAGCACTTTACACACTCACCGTGGGCACCGGCGGAACAAAGCCCAACATCTCGACCATGGGGGCGGACCAGTTCGACGAATTCGACCCCAAGGAGAAAGTCCACAAGCTCTCCTTCTTCAACTGGTGGATGTTTAGCATCTTCTTTGGCACACTCTTTGCAAACACTGTGCTTGTCTATATCCAAGACAATGTGGGATGGACTCTTGGTTATGGACTCCCCACCGTAGGCCTCGCGATATCCATCGCCATTTTCTTGGCGGGTACGTCTTTCTACAGGCACAAGTTGCCCACAGGAAGCCCGTTTACTAGGATGGCTAAGGTGATAGTGGCTGCCATGAGGAAATGGCAGGTAACAGTCCCGGCTGACCCTAAGGAACTATACGAGCTCGATTTGTCCGAGTACTCGAAAAAAGGGAGATACCGGATTGATTCTACACCTACAATGAGGTATGCATGCATGCATTCATAGATTTTATGTATGTGACACGAATTCATTTCTGTGTTATATTCAACTAGACTTGTAATAATTGTGCAGGTTCTTGAACAAGGCTTGTGTGAAAACAGGTTCCTCTAGCCCATGGATGCTATGCTCAGTCACACAAGTTGAAGAAACCAAACAAATGCTGAGAATGATACCTATCCTAGTAGCCACATTCGTTCCCAGTACTATGATTGCTCAAATCAACACACTTTTTGTCAAACAAGGCACCACCTTAAACAGAAACATTGGCAACTTCAAGATTCCCCCTGCCAGTTTGGCCGGATTCGTTACGCTTTCCATGCTTATATCTGTTGTGCTTTACGACCGTTTCTTTGTAAAAATATTCCAGAGATTGACCAAAAATCCTAGAGGGATCACCCTTTTACAAAGAATGGGGATTGGTATGTTGATTCACATAGTTATAATGGTAGTGGCCTCATTGACGGAGAGGCACAGGATTCAAGTGGCTAAGGATAATGGATTGGTTGAAAGCGGGAAACAGGTACCTTTATCAATCTTCATATTGCTGCCTCAGTTTATACTAATGGGAACTGCTGATGCATTCTTGGAAGTGGCCAAGATCGAGTTTTTCTACGACCAAGCACCCGAAAATATGAAGAGTCTAGGCACATCATATGCTATGACTACTCTCGGAGTTGGGAATTTCATCAGCAGTTTTTTGTTGTCCACGGTTTCAAGAATAACAAGGGGGAAAGATGGTCACTCGGAATGGATCAAGAACAATCTCAACGCTTCGCATTTGGACTATTACTACGCGTTTTTCGCCATCTTGAATGTCTTGAATTTCTTCTTCTTCTTGGTTGTGGTCAAGTTTTACGTTTACAAGGCTGAAGTTTCTGATTCGATGCGAGTTATAGAGGAAGAACTTGTGGCATCTGTACATAAGGCGAATGATTGATTGATTAAAGATCAGCAATATTAGAGGGATTGCTGGCTGGTTATATAAAAAAAAAAAAAAAAAATTACACGTAAGAGGTGTGTTGTACTTGGGTTTTAAATTGTTCATCCTCTTGAGATACGGGGATATATGTTTACACTTCACGATTGAGGGGAAAAAAATGAATGTAATGCTCTTTGATAGATTAAATTGTGATAAATACAAACTTGTGAATTATTTTTATTTCTCGAAGCAAAGTTTAAGAATATATTTGAAAGCATGAGAATATCTAGTACAAAAATGAATCTTGGAAAAAAAAAACCATTTTCATAAATCCTCGCACCAATCTGACATACAAATTAATACAACTAGAGGTCTAAGAAACAAGAAGACGAATTTAAGACAAGTTTCAATATATCCTTATACATAATAACACAAGTAAGTACATAAAAATCTTTTCACTTTTTAAGGTTCAATCCCACAAGAAACCTCTTCATGTATGAAATTTTCGATTCCAACGTCATAGATGAAGTTTCCTTTACTTATATTGAGCCCCTCCTTTTTGCTAATTGAAAGGTTCTTTTCAAGAAATGATTAGCAGCAGGATCATTCCTATAGCAAAGTACCCTCAATATCGTATTGGGATCGGACTTGTTCCATCGTCCCGTGGTTGGCGGCATCGGCAGCTTCTGTCTATCGCTCACTAGTCCAATCCCACTGGCTTCACGGGCCACAGTGCTGAAATCTTCTACTAACTGCTCAGTAGACTTCCCCATTAAGGCCACCACCCCTCCCACTGTCTGCGACTCCTTTTCGACCATTTCCTCGTCGATCAAACCTTCTCCACATGTACAAAAAACCCGTTTGAGGCTATTTAAATCTTCCTCAATCATAGGATGATCCGACCTGAGAAAGTTTCGGGCGCTTCCGCCAGCTAGCAAAACCATAAGGTATACCTCAAAAGAAGCCTTCATTACTTCTTTTAGAGCTGGCGCTTGTGCGCGATCGGTGACTATTGCGCACAAGAGAGTGAGATTCTGCTTTAGAATTCTTAATGCTGGCTTGATACGAGCATTTGTAACATCACCAACGTATAGGCATCTGTAGAAAAAGGCGTTTGAATCCAAGAAAATCAGACGGTAGGCAGCGACTTCCGACACGTGCTGAGAGGCTACTTGTATGGCAGCTCGGTTGTGTTCGAAATAGGAACTTCCTGGTTGTCTTCTATTACCAAATCGGTTGTTTGGTGAAGGAGTGATCTTTGGTGAGATGCACAAGGTTTTATCGAGCGACTGAAGTTGTGTGAGAAGGTAATGTAAGGTGTTAAGACGGATGTAAAGGCGTTGTGTTCCGCGGCTTGTGGAAGGGCGTGGATTATGTCCTTCAATGAACAAACTGTTGTTTGGATCTTCAAATCCAACGCCGCATGCTGCTCTTTTCCATATTTTTCGGAACTTCGAGTCCAGGTTGCATCGTGTTAATGGAGGAAGAGAAGGGATATAACTCTGTTTTGATCCTGAAAACGCGAAAATGAAGATATGTATGTAACTTTATGACGAAGATTATATGTTAGGCAACCGAAATTCATGCAAGAGGTGCAACTTTATTACCACATGATGCAGCAAAAGTTATGTAATCTCGGAAGAGATGCTCTAAACCTTCAACAAGATCACAAACTAGATTCTGAGACACATTCACTGGTATTTGAAAGAAATTGTCCACAACTTCTTTGGCAAAGCTTACTAGATCTTCAACCGAATGCGCATACGGCTCAGTTTTGGACATGGGATTCCATGTCTGCAACAAAACAATATGTCAAAAAGATTTTAGCATTATCTTATCAATCATTAAGTTCATGATTCCAGTGAGCTCACCTCTGTTTCTTTTGCTCTTTGGAGATGCTCCTTTCCTGTCTTTATCCTATCTTGAATCCACTGTTTCAACAGTTTAACAATGATAGCATCACCTTCATACGGTACCATTTCCCTTACAATTGCTTTGCCTCCATCTTCACATTCGACCGAGTCCTCAACCGCCATCTGCACCAAGGCTTTCTCGAGTTTCCCAGCCCTTTGCAGCACCAACACGGTTTCGTTCTTGAACGAGGATGCACCCGTCAAGTATTGCTTTAGAAAAGTTCCGTAGCAAGCGTGTAGTGTCACAGCAGCAACTCCTGCAGCAATAGGATGCCATTTCTTGAGCACATCACTAAAGATATCCTTTTCTTTCCTAGCCAATTCTTCAGTTTCACAGGCCAGTTTAATCAGCATCCCACCATGATCTTTAGCTTCTTGATTCCTCTCATTTTCTTTCACAGTTACAAACATCTGTTGATGAATAACATAAATGGCATTGACATCAAACGAAGAACAACTACACATCTTCAGTAAAATGAAATTCAACAAATATAACAATCAACAAACCTTGGCAAATGCACTCTTCAATGATGAACGGATGTAACTATCCACCCTATTCCCTGTAAATTCGTCGGCCACTTCGCCTTCCTTCTCTTGGGGCACAGAAACATAACAGGGAACATCTTCTTCCAATATCTTCGTAGCCGAAAAAACCAAAGGAAGAATGCTTTCCATCACACCTATATTTTCCCTGTCGAAACACACGTGGTAATCCAACAACCGCATTTCAGACCATTTCTTGATCGCCTTCAAAACACTAGCCAACATCTGCACGTAAACAGGATCTCTATCCGTCCGTTTAGCATCAATGGCTACTTCGGTTAACATGGCTAACGAAGCGCCAAGAAGATCCGGTTCCGCCATCCCAGTCACAACATACTGCTCGAAAAGCACCCAAGTGAAGCAGAGATTGTGAACTGATCGGTTGATGCCTAAAGTAGACCATGTTTTCTTCATCAACTCAAGCAATTCATCGACTTCATCGAGCACCATTGTCTCGTCTTTCAAATCGAAAACAGAGCTGAGAAGGGCTCTATAAATCTGAACATTGAGTGGGTATCCGTCCGCCCAATGACACACATCGGTGGTGGAACCATCAGGGCTCCGCCAAGCCAAGGAAACCACACTGTTGCAGAGTATTCTCATGGCTTCCGAATTCTTCCCAGTGTCTATAGCCTTTGCTTCACAAGCATGGATGATGTCTCGGAACTTGGCGGCAGATGGGTCGGATTTTTCGAGCGGAATAGAGGGGTGGAGGAGGAGTCCGGCCTCGAGTATTTGCAGCTGACGTTTCTGCCATTGATGGTATTCATGAGCGTCGTTGAATTCCGATGGCTTCAGGTGGCGGAGCAGCTCCAGGGGGAGAATTATCGTCTCCGCACGCCTCCCCATCTGATCATATGCATGTAAGTAACATTAAGTATTCACCAAATTCATTATGTAATTTGAACTCATTGTTTTTATTAGTTCCAAATCGAATAAAAACAATTCAAATATATGAAGTTGTGGAAAGAATTATGTAATATGGAAACATGTTTAATTATATATAATATATGAAGTTGTGGAAATAATTATATTTCAGTTTTAGTCATGTATATTTTAATTTTTGGCAATTTTGGTCCTTTTTATTTGAAAATGTTTACGTGTCACTGTACACGTCAGCTCCACATCATCACTGAATTGGTACCACGTCAGCACCACGTCGGAAAAAGAACTAAAATTGCCAAAAAAATAAAGATAGCGAACTAAAACTAAAATCAAAAAATATAAAAAACTGAAATCGCAAAATGTCAAACATAGAAGACCAAAAAAACAATTTTCCCCTCATAATATGTACGTACTTGGCCAACAAGGGTCCTCATGAGCGTTTTACGTAGCCTATTATCACTCGGCTCCGTGACCCTCATTTGCTGCCTCATGATCTCTGCCGACGTCATCGGACGCCTGAGTCTCGCCACCGGCGAAGACGGCAGCGTGGACGACATCTTCGGGCTCGAGCCCGCGGCCCAGCTGGGCGACATGGGGTTGGAGCCGCAAGAGCTGGAGCGCCTGGAAGATGGGGAGCGCTTGAGCATTTTCAACCCCAATGCCTTCTTGACTCGGCTCGTGACGGCCATACCGACGCCGGGAGGCTTGGACGGGGATCCAGGGCTGGACCCTGCATGTTCGTCCCCTCGGCCGCCGTCGGAAGAGCTATAGTAGGTGAGGGCATTCTTGCCCCCGAATCCAGGGGATGAACGGCACGCCGTGAAGAACACCTCGTAAGCCGCCACCCGGAAATCGTCCCGATCAAGGCCGTTGATTTCTCCCAACGGAGACGAGAGGACGGACTCGGTTCCCATGCGGGTTTAGCCGAGCCGGGCTCTTTTGGGAGCTAATATATATATATATTCTGATCAGGATGATGGAGGAGTTTTCTTGGGGCAGAGAGAGGAGAGAGAAAGTGTGTATTGTAATCACATTGTAATAATGAATGTTTTTGTATGTAAGAGATTCAGATACGTTGGTTTGAAGGGAGAGGGATGCATGGTTGTTTTTTGAGTTGTTTTTTAGCCTATTGTTACGCGCGAAATAGGAGGAGAATTGTCATACATTACTTTGCCTAGGACTTCTTGAAGAATATTACCCTTTTTTTAGTATAATGCTAGCAGAAATTACGTGAGAGTATACATCAATTAATTAGATGTAATAATATTTAAAATTTTGAACTTAGAAAATATAATTCTAAACCATAATAATATCATAGTATATGTAATTATATTGTGGGTGATAATAAAAATGGTAATTTATCGTTATTAAGAGGGTGTTTGGGTGAGCTTATAAGCAAATACTGAACTACGCAAAATTCATCAAAGAGGTGATGTCCAAGAAAAGGAGACTGCTAGAGAACGAGGTGGTAAATCTAACTGAAGGAGCAGTGCGGTGCTACAAAAGAAGATACCACAAAAGCTTAAGGATCCATGGAGTTTTACTATTCTTTGCACGATTGGTTCTTCTTATTTTAATAATGCACTTTGCGATTTAGGAGCTAGCATTAATCTAATCTCTTTGTCTGTTTTTAGGAGCTTAGAATTTGGTGAGATGAAGCCCACAATGATTGCATTACAGCTGGCTGATAGATCTATTACATATTCGTTTCGAATCATTGAAGATGTTTTGGTAAAGATTAATAAATTTATTTTTTCTGCGGATTTTGTTGTGCTAGATATGGTGGAGGATACAAATATGCCACTGATATTGGGGAGACCATTCCTGGCCACTGCGGATACCAAGATCGAAGTCAAAAAGGGTGAATTATCGATGGGTGTGGAAGGCGAGAGAGTGCTTTTCAACTTATTCATGAAGACACCTACTCCACCCTTCGAGGAATTATGTTTAATTGAACCGGTCGTGAAGTTAGAGAGCTGTCAAAGAGCTGATTTTGCGGTTGATTCATCAAAGGAGAGAGCGCCAAATTTACCAAAGAATAAGTTCACGAAAAATAGAGCGAAATTTAAAAGGTGTTTCGTGGAATTTATTTGGCATGTGAAAGAAAAGAGGAAGACTTAATACCGGTGAAAGTCGGGCTGACGACTTTAAACCAAACGCTACTTGGGAGGCAACCCAAGCTTTTTATTTTATTTTATTTGCTTTTATTTTTATTTTATTTAATTTTTGTTATTTATTTTTTTAGTATTTTATTATAATTTTTTGAAGCTTAATTCTTGTTAATTTTCAAAAAATTTTAGGCTCCAGAAACTCAAATTCGAGCAAGCGGCACGCCCGCCCCATTAATCCGAGCGCTTGCGCAGCTCTTGGAAGAAATTGGCGTTGATATGCGAACTAGAGGCGCGCCCGCGCCATTTCCTTTGGGCGCCCGCACACTCTCTACGCCAACAGCAATCACCAAGTGCGCAAACGCGCATCTCATTAGCGCTCCACCTTGCGCAAACGCGAACCTCATCTCTCTCAACCTTACGCTAAAAAGCTCCCCAATAGCGCAGGCAACAAGCGCAATCGCGCACACCATCAGCGTTGCTCAAGGCGCCAACTTCAAGCGCGATTCCGCGTTCCACCTGCTCTCCTCCTTGCGCAAACAACCTCCCCATCAGCACCATCCTCATGCTCAAACGCACACCTACATGCCTACCACCTGCGCAAATGCGCATCTCCACTTCTCCTCCTTGCGCAAACAATCTCCATCAGTCCTTCACCAAGTGCAAGCTGCGCATCTCTAGCTGCAACACTCACCTGCGCTAACGGGCTTCACAGCAGATCACCATCATGCGCTAACGTGCATATGACCTGTTCACTTCCATGAACCATCGCGCTCCTACGGGCACAACTCCTACTTTCATTCGTGTTTCTTCCCGCAATATTGCCTTGATCGATTGCTTTGGGTTTCAATTATTGTTTCTTATTGTGCGATATGTTTTCTTTTCCAATTAATATGGACGTTCATGTTGCGCTTATCTATCTCCCACACCATGGTATTGCGGCTTCGAATTTTTTTGATGGAGCTGAAATTGGTAACGCCGAGTACTGATGCTCGGTGTCGAAGGTACGCGTCCCGTATTCATTTTATTTGTTTCAATCATTAGGGACAATGATTTTAATAAGTTTGGGGGGATTGAATCATTTTGTCAATGATTTAGTTAGTTGCTTGGTTGATGATTTGAATTGTTGAAAGTTGATTATTTGAATTTTATTGTGCTCCATAATTAAAATTTTTGTTGAGTTTATTTGTTGTTTAAGTAAGTAGAGTTTAAAAGAAGTCGAGAAAGAATTAGATGCATGGCTGATGAAAAAAAAATTTGTGCTATAACTGAAATCCATGACTGTCTACCAATTTAACCAAATTCTGATTTTTGAAAAAATGGAACCAATTAAACAAACAATTTCTTATATACTCTTTAATTAATACTTGAATCTGATTTTTGAAACATACATAGAAATGATTGAGGCAATGTTTGAATTTTTGGGCCTGAATTTTTTTGAATAAATTTATCCTTAGTTGCCCATTTGAGCCTACACGTATATGAGTACATTAAGGTACAAAAATCTGATTTTGTTGTGAAAATCATCGTTTACTGCTGATGATTATTCTTTTCTGCACTGATTGAAATTGGTATGATTTAATTGTTGATTGAGACTTGTCTAGAACTAGTTCGAACACTCTTCGAGGCGAAATACGGACATAACTGCGATTAGAAATGATTTAGGCAATTTTTCTATTATCGTTTGAGCCTTTCAAGCTACCCATTGATAAATTATATCCCTAGTACCTTATTTGAGCCTTATTAAAAATCGAATGGCATGCGTATAAACGTGTGATAAACCCCCATTCGTCATTATTTCAAGGTCCTACATTTACCTATGAATAGCCTAAACACTAATTCCTACATTTAAGGGAGTAATTTGAATGCTAAAATGTTATATGCTCCTAGTTTATATTTGTGAATATGGAATGATGTGGTGGAAGAATTGAAAAAAAAAAAGGTAGTAGTGAAGAAGGAAAAAAAAAGATGAAAAGTGGATTAAACAAGTTGAAAAATGATGAAAACGGAGATGAAAAAAAAAAGTTGTGAAAAAAATGAAAAATCAATGAAGTGAAGAAGAAGTGTGAAATTGTGAATGAAAAGGAGTTGAAATTAGAGTTTAAGCAATAAATTACTCCTTATTTTGAATTCTTAATCTTTTGTTTGTAGCCATGAGCCAAACCTTACATTATAAGCTTATTAAATCCTATTGACCGAGTCTCAGTTGCCCAATATACTAGTGGAGAAGAGTTGCGAGAATTTAGCCTATGAACTGTTGATTGATATTTTTAATGCTTATGAATTTTTGATCGAAACACGCACACACTATTATTCTTTGAATTTACCTGATTGTGAGTATTTTTTATTCAACATCTTATATTTGATCCTTGTTACCTTGAAAAGTTCTCATGGTCTATGGATGTTTAAATTGAATTTGGATAAGAGTGTTTTAAACGTGAGTTGCGGAGATTGTAAGTTTATGCGGTTATTTAGTTATGATTAAAATTTTCAAGTGTTAGTAGGTTGGATGATATTGAATTTGAATTTTTAAAATTATTGCTGAGGCTATTGCTCCATAATATTTCTTGACTATTTTGGTGATTTGAGTTTTTAGAATTTGTGAGTTGTTTTAATAGTTTTGCTCGGGACTAGCAAAAGTCTAAATTTGGGGGTATTTGATAAGTGTATTTTATACACTTAATTTATATATGATTTTAATTATTAATTATTGGTTTCGAGCAGATTTATGCGGAGTTTTGTTGTTTTTGTGGTTGTAGGAAATTATTGAATTATGGTAGAAATAAGAAGAAAATGAGAATTGAGAAAGAAAGGAATGAGAATGAGGCTGTAAAGAATTGAGAAATAAACAAAAGAAAGGAACAGTAACGAGAATTCTATTGGGCTTGGGCTTAGAAGAGTTTAGCGCTTCATCAAGCGCTAAAGAGAAGAAGAAAGAGAGCAAACGCGCTTCTGCTGTGAAGATTAGAAGATTGAAGTGCGAACTTGCAGCGCGCCCGCGCCCGCGCCTGATGGATGAGCGGCCGCCCCGACGAGATATTTGAATTTAAAGTTTTTATCGGGAAGGAAACTTTAATATTTTTAGTGGGCTTGTATTGGGCTTTTAATTTCTATGTATAAAAAGAGATCTGAGCGTGAGATTTAGAGATCAGCCGCCACAACACATACACACATATTAGAGACAGAGACTTGATCGTGATCTCTGAAGGAGAATTTTGGGCGTACTTGAAGAACGAAGACGGAGATCGAGAGTCCGGACACGACGTCGACTACGGATTTGTTTTCTATCTTTTATTTAATTCTGAATATGTTTGGATTTTTGAATATGATTTGTTTTATTCAGAATTTGTTTATGAACTAATTTTTTAGAGTCTAGAGGTCAGATGGAACCTGGTGTAGACGCTTTCATGAATTTTTGATTTTATTGAATTGAGTTTCTCCTAGATTAATTGTTTTTTTTCTAGAATTGATTGTCTTTTCAATTATCTGATCAATAATTGATTTGTAATATTTATTTGAAATCTGGCACTCGAGAGAAGAGATTTTGAATAGGACCAATAGAAAATACACTGTTAATTATTTATATAACTCGGGAGAGTGTATAATTTTAACAGAGTCTTTGAAAAGAACATTGTTTTGTATAGATCACTGCAAGTAGATTCTTAATATGGATATTGAAATTGAATTGTAGTTGATGAAAATTATTTGTTGCTCGGAAGAGGGAAATAATAAACTTAAGTGTTCTTGACTATTAATTGATTGGAATTCATGAAACTAAATTAATTAGGATTGATTGTTGTTGAAACCAGGTGAAATTTATACCTCTAGGCCATTTTTCTTCTGATTGATAAATCTTTGAATTTTTTTGTGTGCGTGCTATCAAATCCTCTGTTTATTTACATTTTTTGCAAACCTCTTGATTATTGATTTTTTAAATAAAATTAGGACTATTTTAATTACAAGAATTAAATATTTTCATTTTATTCTCTGTGTGAACGATACTTGATTTTTCACTATATTAAAATTTGATACTTGTACGCTTGCGAGTATTTTTCACAACATAAACGCATCAACATCTTTAAGTTGTTTAAAATAAATTTATCCAAACACTTTAACAGTTTATTTTTAAAATAAGACCTAACAGCTTATAATCTCCTAAAACAGCTTATAAGCTCCTACAACTTATAAGCTGTTTTTAATAAGTTTAGCCAAACACTCTCTAAATGAGCTCCATAAAATATGAAGTAATATAGACACAATTGATTGTTAAACATTAAAATGGATCGAAGAAAAGAAATTATCTAAAATTGATTTTCCTTTATATCTCTTTGTGACTTTTATATATTTTGCTTATGTTTTCTTCGGTGTCGTTCAATTTACATATGAATGAATGCGACATGAACATATTTTCACTTTTTCCAATGAATGAAAAATATCGTGGTGCATGGTTATAAAAATTAAAATTTCTCCTTTTCTCTTGGTCATAATGATTACTTATAAACTTTTCTATTCTTTTTATTGTATAAAATTAATCTAAAAAATTAAAGGATATATGTGAGACTAAAAATTTTTTTAAAGAGAAAGTTACACAATTTACTTTTAATCAAAATAAATTTTTACATTTAAACAAATTTTTATTATGCTATAAATATATGATGTAGAAAATTATGAAATGAGATAAGTTTCTTTGACATCTGTAAATTAAACTGAAATAATTGTAAAAGTGTGTGTATCCAAATTACATCCAAACATCACAAAAAAAAAGGAAGCAACAAAACATAATCAACATAATTGTTGTCTTCCTGTGATACCAAAAAAAAAAAAAAAGTTTGATAATAAATATATATTTCATTAAAAATATATATTCTATATTCTATCTATAAATATAAATAGAATTGACATCGTTTTTCATTATAAATTTTACTTTCTCCTTGAATTATGTGTTTTTTTAATTAATTGGATGGACATTTGACACGCCAAAAATTAATTAGGGGAAAATAGAATATAAAAATGTGGAAAAATAAATTATTACAAATATAAATACACTCTAAGGAAATTAAATGTATATTATTCTTCAATTGCTAAATGTCATCATTATTTAACAAAATAAAATTATCTAACAATAATTTTTCGTTCAAAAGGTAAAAAATATACTAAAATTAAAAATAAATTAATCTTCTTATCAATTAATAATTATTAAATGATCAATAATAGCAATGCTATAAATTTAGTGCTTGTATACATACCAATTTACATATATCAAAACTTTACAAATGATGTTTGAAAAATCAATTAAAATATTATGTTGAATATGTTAAAAAATAATAAATACATCAATTACATGAATATTAAGCAACATTTTAATTTTTACAAATTAAATATCGCAAATTTGACCCTAAATTTAACACTCTTTTCCACCTAATGTCCATGCAATTAAGTCTAAGAATTACTAGTTTTAATGGGAAAAAAATTAATTTGTTGGATAATATTTCTCAAAATTCATTCAAGAAACCGTTTTGACGGTTCCCCTTATAGCAATGCCTATGCCCTTACAAATTTTACAACTAAAACATACGTAACAAGGGACAATGAAAGACCATCCCGGGTATATAAAAAACCCTTCCGAATTATGAAATATTATGATGAAATAAGAAAATGTAACAATCAGTTTGTCCCATTTTTTCTTAATAGCACACACAGCCCAGCTTATTACCCCAATCATGTTCACACGCAGTAAACAAAAAACTCGATCAAGAATGGGAGTTCCATTTCAGGTGACGAAAAGGATTGTTGAATCGGAAGCTAAGGCCATACATAATCATGTCCCTTTCTCAATGGATGATCCAATCCCTGAGGAAATCATGCTCCTATGGGCTCAAATACATGGTGCTCTAGTTCAAAGTTGTCCAAGGAATGCAATTCAAGTTGCATCTAGCTCATCGGTGTGTGACTGTGTAGACTAGAAATTGACATTCAGGACACTATTCCTGTTTTTGTAAACAAAGCCGTACATTTGGACTGATTATCCAGCTGATTAAAAATTTACCATAGATTCTCAAAAGTCCAAAAAAAAAAAAAAAATCGGAGTAACATTTGGACGGTTCATGACCCGCAGAACTGCTTCAGATAATTCATGCTGTCAAACCAGCCACAGCCACTCTAGAACATATCAAGCTAAAAACACCATTTAGGTTGAAATTTTGTGAAGGAAAAGCTGAGAAGTTCTTCCTAAAACTCTCTCAAACACTACCTTAATAAGCTTGAGTTTTGCTTAAGTGGACACCACCGACCTTTTCACACAAACATCTACACCCCTGTACAACAAAAGTTCAAATTCAGGGGGAATCATGCCATTGCCAAAATTTATCTACGGCTGGATAATTGATATTCCACTGTCACCATCCATTACTAAATGGATTTATCCAACCTTGTACTGCTAGACGAAAACACAATTCAGTTGAGTGCTAACCACAATAAACATCTTCACTACCTAATTGTTCTAGACAAATACCTTCCACTAAATGTCCACCAAGGTAATTTGTTTCCATTAGGTTCAGGAAACTTCATTTGCTTTAACACTAAGAGACATATACAATAAGAGAAGTAACAAAACCTCACAAGTCACAACCATCAAATATAATGAAGACAAAGTTTTCAGGTCACAAACACAGCTAAATCAGGCTGCACATCAAATCTAATACTTAACTCACCAGCAATGAACTCGCGCAAGTTCCGATAAATGCTAACATATCTCAAACACAATGAGCATAGTTATCAGAACAGGTAGCGAAATAAACCGTAGGCAAACAAATTTAAAACTACAACTCAACGCAAAGAAACTTATTAAAACAAACAAACAAACTCAACTCCTGAAGAAGACTTAACTTATTATGGACTCCAAATAAGTAGGACAAACCAACAAGAAGTCTGCAAATTTAAGCAATCCAATCAGTCAGCATAATATTTGTCATTTTGCAAGTGCCACCTACTGTGGCACCAGAGATGAGATGCATTTGTGTAAGAGCTCCAATAAAGAAAGATAGATGAACTATAGCAATAAATTACTGCTGCTGAGCCTGTCGATTTGGAGCACTACCATAACTACCTCCGTAGCCACCTTGGTCACCATGTGGCGCATTAAATGATGGATCAGATCGCCATCCTGAATTTGCATAGGCTGAATTACCACTTCCATCACCGTAAGCACCTCCCATGTAACTGCCAGTACCAGCTTGAAGATCTCCTGTGGGAGTATTACCATTTGGGCCACTTGTTTGACGCCCACCAACACCCCCATAAGCAGCTTGGTTTCCATAACCCCCATCATTTCCTCCATACCCACCATAACCATAACCCTGATTCATATATCCTGTAGAACCACTTGAAGACTGAGCAATAGCAGCCCCACCACTTCCAGGTCTGCCAGCAGCACCCCATTGCGAGCTTCCGTAGCCATATCCTGTGCGAGCATTTGGTGGACCACCACCATATCCAGCATTTGGATTTGCATAACCTCCGCCAGCAGGACCACTATATCCTGGATTGGCACCGCCATAATTCCCATAGCCGTAGCCCATGCCATTACCATAACCATACCCAGGGGCATGGGCATTGTATCCAGACGAACCGTAAGAAGGATACCCACCGCCAGCATTTTGTGGCTGCATGTATTTCGTCTCCATTCCACCATCATAAGAGCTTGAATTACCAACTGAAGACCCATAACCTTGATATCCTCCTCTGTTACTACCAGTCCCACCACCCATAGATCGTGCACTGCCAGCAACATTGGCATCTTTGGGAAGAGCACGCTTAACTTCCACCTGCTTACCATCTAAGTCGTGGAATGTCTTGTGTAAAACCCTATCTACTGCTTCCTCAGAATCAAATGAAATGAAGCCAAATCCACGAGGACGGTTGGTTTGCTGATCATACATTATTACTACATCAGTTACCATGCCATAAGCTTCAAAATATTGCCGAAAACCATCCTCAGTCAGAGTTGGTGGCAAACCACCGACAAATATCTTCTTGGTCCTGGTACTTCCACCACCTGCAGAATTTCTAGCACCACCAGGGTTCCCAACTTTAGAAACTTGTTGTTCATCTCTTGATAAAGCTCTTTTAGCCTCAACCTAGTCAGGAAAACGAACAAAATCCTGCGGTTAACAATATCACATATTACACAGGGAGGCATTTTACAGCCTGATCAATCTACGAAATAAGTATACTGCTATACAAGGAAATCCACATTCCACAATGAAAGATGTGTCTTCTACAGAATTTTACTTCATAAATAACTTAAAAAATAAATTAACTCTGAGGTCAGTCAAATATCTCACTATTTCTCCCACCATCTCACCCTCTCCCATTACTTCCACTCACTTTAGAACTACCTCAGTAGCTCACTAATTAATACTGCACCTAAAGAAAAAGGAAAATCACAACTTACAGAGTCTTCTCCATGCAAACTACACTAAAACAATGAATGTCACCTGAGGGAAATAAAACTAAAGAATACCAAAAATTATACAAAAACATTAGGTTAAGATATTTCATACAGAAAATAATCAGAATGACACCTCAGAATCCCAGCCACTTAACAAAAGTTAATCAACAGCACAAACTACCAAAGTTAACACCTGGCAAAAAAAGAAAAATCAAGTAAAGAGCAATACATGTGAATACTGACTTTCTAGGTGCATCAGATGTAGTTTTTTTTCAGACAAGGTAGATAAACTCTCTTAGGCTGTACGAGAACAAAAGACTGAAACCATCGAGTTGTATCCTTGGTGTCTGTGGAAAGCCATAAGAGCGTTACAAGACACGGTCAAGAATAATGTCAAACATAAAGTGTGAGATGTGTGCAGTAAAGTGATTTCTGTCAAATATAAAACCAATAACCCAATTACAGAAAAAGTCAAATACTGATTGCAATTTGGAAAATCTGGCAAAGATCTCAAAGAAGAGCCATCTTGTTTTTTATTAATCGGATGAAAACCTATAGTAGCCTAAATCAGTAAATCTATAATCTACTCATGTCAAGAGTATGCATTCAAATCAGGCAGACGATTAGTTTTTTTTCTTTAAATAGGTTCAAGTTAGGTTGTCAAGTTAATTTTTATTTAATTTGGTTGGAAATATGTCTTTAACCTTTATTTGTGTATTTCAAACTTGTTCATAAATTTTGCTTTTATTATAAAAAAAAACAAAGTATTCCAAAATGCAAACAAATGTAGATGAGGAAGGAAAAAACCACATGACTCATTGCGCAAATGAAACTGTTGATACGCATGAAACAACATGAAAATCAAATATCACAGTCCAAGACATTAAACTGATTCCAAACAACAAAACTGAAAGCAAGGCCCTTCATAAGAAACTTCAACACCTAGAAACATTTGAAACAGAAGAAGGCGACACATTGCTAAGACAACACCTATTGCATCAAGTGCTAGCAACATTTGAAACAGAAGAAGGCGACACATTACTAAGACAACACCTATTGCATCAAGTGCTAGCAATAACATTGTCACATCGATTCATTTACTGCCACCTATTCATCAGAACCAAGGACCTATGTTTCAACGGACCAACCACATACATAACTTTAACAAGCAGAGAAGTATCCCGATTTACATACAAAAATGCCATAAGTTAACTGCTGAATGAAATAGTGGCAAACTAGCAGGAAGTAGTTATAGGTCAATTCAATTAAAATAACAAATCGCAAGTAAAATAACAAATTGAGAACTGAAAACAAATAATTTGAATATACTGGAAGTCAGCATGCTACAAAATTAATTAACACCTAAAAACTTGTCTACCAATAAAAGAAAAAAAACCTTAACAAATAAAATTAATAATGAAACCCAATTCCAAACAGAAGTGGCATTTCATGCCCAGAAACACACACCAGGAAGCTTAACGGAACACACTGACAATTTTGCAATAGTTGCGCAAATTTAACTCAGCCCAAATGCCAGCAAAAATGCAACAGACAGTCACATACCAATCGCAGATATATCTCAAAAAGTAAAACAAAATTCTATCTTTCGTACTAATCATACCGTTCGACCATCAATTACATGCCTATCCTGAAGAACCCTATCAAGAATGTCCGGATCCGCAAATACAACGAAACCAAATCCCCTCGGCTTTCCAGATAACTTATCTCTCATCACCGCGGTCTGCAACACTTCTCCGTAGCCTTGAAAGTACTCCTTCAGCTTCTCCTCGTCCGTCTCCCACGAGATCCCTCCAACAAACAGCTTCCCCTGATCTGAATCCATGTGTAATCCAGAGGAATCTGTACCGGAAATGGAGAATTTTACTGAATTGGGAATTGGTGGTGAACCAGAAAGCCCACTGCGGAAGGGAGTGAACGAGAACGAGAAAAGGTTCGCGTCGCGGGATTGGAGATGTAGGGGTCAGATTCCAATTTCCCTTATTATAATATAATAATACACTTTTGGACGCAATCTATGCATGAAATTAAATTATTGTATGAACAAATATATTAAAGTTAGAATTTTTTTTTAAAATTTTATTTTTAATGGAACTATATTTTATTTCATTCAAAAAAAAAAAAAAATTATAGGAGGATCTTGAACTTGATAGGTCAATTGTTTTGGAATTGCATGAATTACTTGACTCTCCAGTGTTCATTTCGTAACCTTATATGAAAAGATTGGAAAATGGAGTTGTTCATAAAATTTAAAAAAAAAAAAAAAATCTTCGAACTCGAAAAACTATTTATTGAGACTTTGAGAGTTTAATTTCTAGTAGATAAAAAATTATATCTTACCTTCTTAATTGTTGATTATTGTATTTCTCAATAGTTTGAGTATGTCCTAATGGAAGGTTTTATTTTAATTTTATTTTTTTAAAAGAAGATAATTATGGTAAAATGCTCTTGCTTATATATGTTATTATATAATTCCCCTAATGTATGATAATATTCTTTACACAAGTATATCGTCCAAGAATTAACGCGGTGTGTTTTATCTAATAATTTAATAAGCTTGTGGTTGGATGAAAATATTTAAAGTCGTGAATTTCAAGTTTATTTGGTTGTTTGGATTAATTTTTTTGGTTGTTAGATTTGAATTTCATCTCTTGCACTGTTGAACATCTGTTTAAATTTAATGTTAATTATAATATATTTAAAATAAGTCAGGAAAAATATTTAGTCAGAAAAAGCATATTAATATGGATAAATTAGTACTTGACATGTTTGATAGGTTTTTCATAATAGAATAGTGGTATAATCGTTATTAGAAATTAACATACCTTTTATTTTTGTTGTAACCTTAAATAAAATAAACTCTTTTTTTTAACCATAAAATAAACTCTCTTAAAATAACAAATAAAATAGACTAATTTTTATATAGGAAAAATTGTTTTTTTGTCCTGCATGTTTGTCGCTTTGTGATTTTGGTCCTCTATATTTCCAGATTTCAGTTTTAGTCTGCTATCTTTATTTTTTTCTTTGGCAATTTTAGTCAATTTTCTGATGTGACACCAATGAAGTGCTGATGTGGAGCTAACGTGTATGGTGACACGTAAACATTTTCGGAAAAAACGACTGAAATTGCCAAAAATCGAAATGTGCATGACTAAAATTAAAATATGAAAGATAGATGATCGAAATCGTAAAATGACAAATATTAATGACTAAAATTGCAGTTTTCCATATTATATATATATATATATATATATATATATATATATATATATATATATAAACTAGCAATATATAAATAATGAAAAGAAAAATATAAAGGCAAGCAGTTGTGGCTCCAAATAAGACATCCAATCTGGTAGAAAACCAAAGGCTCACAAGCTCACACTGGAACTCCTTTGGTCCTTCCACTTGGCCAATTCAAACTACGTTATATTAACCAATAAAAAAAAAATACTCCGACACAAGATTTCGAGAAATCAAGCAGTTTCTAGCTTCTTCTTCTTCTTCTTTAATGGCCGCTAGTTCAATTTGTGGTGCTTCTGCTTTTCTTGGAAGCTGGGGCACATCCATTGCCGGGGAAGGCCACGCCATCTTGCAGTCTAAAGCGGCGGCGGCGGCCCATTTGAGGGTGGCTCCGCCGCGTATTCGCTTGCGGCCGATGATGAAGAATGTGAACGAAGGGAAGGGGGTGTTTGCTCCGATAGTGGTGGTGGCGCGTAACATTATTGGGAAGAAGAGGTTTAATCAGCTTAGAGGCAAAGCCATTGCTCTACACTCGCAGGTATGAAATACTACTCACTCACTTAGGCAGTTTGGATCACTTAGGCAGTTTGAATTTAGTAGATATTTTTTTAAAAAAGTATTTTTTTGTCTGTCTTTTGAAACCAAACAGGCCTTATTTATATTCACCAACGTTTTTTATTTATTTTTTCTCTGGTGTTTTTTTTATGTACTGTTTAACGAGTGACTTATCTTTAGGAGTTGCATCTATACGAATTTTAAATTTTTTTTAGAGTAATTTCATGCGATTACATAAAAACTATAGTAAAATGATGTCACGAAGTTACGTTTACTAGACGACGAATACATGATGTTACTCTATCAATTAAAAAATATTATTTTTTAAGTTAAAAATATTATTTTTCACGGCCTATATGTATACAATTCATTACTCGTTTATCATGAATTAAAGATTATTGTTATTTATTCATATTCAGACGATGGTAATTTTTTGTAAAATGTTCAGGTAATAACGGAGTTTTGCAAATCGATAGGAGCAGACGGAAAACAACGGCAAGGATTGATCCGAATTGCCAAGAAAAATGGAGAACTCCTTGGGTTTCTTGCATGATCATCATGATATTTATGCCTTTTTTATGTCTACGTTTTTTAATATTTCTTGGTATATACGTCGTCTCACGCTGTACTAGTACTTGCTTGACTTCAACGAGTAAATAAATGACTCGTTTGTTCGAATTTTGCTTGTGGATCATTTTCATTGGGGTTGTAAATACGTTCCAAGTATAAAAAAATGAGAAGTATATATACACTGGACATAATTCAGGTGAAAATACAATAATCGACGTTCAACCAAGCTATAGACACTGCTATAACTAAATCACCTGTGCATATCATAAGGATATAGAGTGTCCATAAAACGAAAAATATGCAATTTAATTCTGAAAAACTACCTACCTAAATCAGGGCAAGTGTCATCAGAGAGCTTGGCATTCCTTAAGATCCAAATGAAGTATACCATAGATAGAAATCCAAAGCTCTAGCCTTCAAAATCTGAGATGCTCCATTATATGCTTTCTTGAAGCGCTTCAATGGACTCCTCGTGGTAATCATGGCAAAACGAATATCAATCCATTCTCGAACTCTCTTCCAAATCAAGCGACTGAAGGGACAAGAAAGAAAACATTATCCCAACTTTCCACACCTATATCAAACGCATGCTTTGTTGAGAACAAAAGATAATTGATTCCCCTGTAGATTGAGCTTCCAAAAATTGTATAACAGCATGCTTTGGTAGTATGTAAGGTCTCTGAACTACCGTAGCCCATGACACACAAGCTGTGTGAGGCTCAAAGAACTGACATACTTGATGTGCACCCGAAGAGGCCTCAGAAAACCAAGTTACATGTGGATTTCTGTATTAAACTTTCACAAAATTTACTTTCAAGCTTTAATTCTTCAGTTCTTTCGAGTGCTCTTTATGTAACTCGTAGACTATAACCCATATATCATATAAGAAGTAATAGTTATACAAATCAAAGCAACAGTCTGTTGCTTCGCAAGTCCCAACAAATATGCTCCAACACAGATGTACTTGTCATATTTAACTCCAGTGAAAAATCTAAATTTTCACATCAACGGTTATATCATGCTCAGGGATGATGCCAGGATCTGTTGCAAGATCTTTCTAACAAATATATTTCGACATTAAACCTTTTTCCATTCAACTCCAGTGAAAATATAAATTATAATCAATGCAGATTCCGATAACTGAGAATGATGTGCACCGAAGGGAATAAATTAAGCCACGAGACACAAATTGCACAAACGATGATTGACCAAAAAAAGAAAATATGTGTGCTTCCTGGGGTTAGGATGGAGGAATCTTCACGTATTGAAATAATGACTTCAGTATATATGTCCAGAAGTCTATTGTGAAAATCATATCCTACCACAAGTCTACTCATTCATAAGAAACTAAAATGTGGATCTGAATTTTACGATGTTCCAAACAAAATGTGAAATTTGATCCCTAATGAAACTAATCAATCACGTTCCTTCTTGGAAATATAACAAGCAGAGGTATCAAAGCTTCAGTGTGAGGTCTATTTCATCTGGCATAAAATTGTCATTTGGATCCACCACAGTCGTCTCTTCAATGGGATGCTCCAGCTGCATTATATAGGGCTTTGTATAGTCAGCGACAAGATTCTGGAACTCGCTTTGCCCCGTTGATTTTAAGAGAGATATCTTCGTCGTGCGAGGAAGACTACTGGTACCACCTGGCACAGATTCTTCAGTTAATGTACCAACATCTATTGGTGAATGAAAGTTTAATTGTCTGGTAGGTTTTGAAGAAGATGCGTTAAACTGTGAATTAGAGATACCCCGAGTTATATGGCTTCTAGGAAAATGGAAACTTGGTTGTCCAGTAGGCTGAGATGCAAATCTAAAACTGGAGTTAGAAGATTGCTTAGGGCATGAAGGTAACATGCTGGTGTTTATGGGTGGACGGAAATTTGATGAAAATGGCAATGACTGAGACCTTGGTGTTGGGGCAGGACCTCTCAGCTGCAAAAAATTTCTCAAAGGCGTTGGCCCCACATAGTTGCTACCTACTGAAAGGTCTGCCGGTGGTGTAACTCTTTGTAAAGAATTTGGTCCAAAGTTGCGATCAGCACTAGAATTAACATCAGTAAATGGCAACGACGTGAAGCAAGTAATGTGTGAAGCACCTGAAAAGAAGTTTCTACCATTCACCGAAGACTCAAAGCTTCCAACATGTAGCCTCATATAATGGTCAAATAGGCTATTGTTGTCACAGAAAACTTGGTCACATGCACGACATGCGATTAGTGTTTCCTGATTTGGCATTTCCTTTGTTTTTGTTTTTTTTTTTTCTTTTTTCTTTCTTGCTATCAAGACAAGATAAACTCAAAATCACAAGGATAGAGAACTTGAAAAGTCAAAGAAAAGTGAGAAAAGAAGAGGACG